>NC_069387.1:66145500-67418000 GCF_027475565.1 Acinonyx jubatus
TATCACTAACTTAAAAAAATGCTTTTTAAAGTTTGAGAGAGAGAGAGAGAGAGAGCACAGTGTGTGTGGGGGGAGGGCAAGGGGAGGGAGGGAGGGAGGGAGGGAGGGGGGGGAGAGGGAGAGAGAGAGAGAGAGAGAGAGAGAGAGAGAGAGAGAGAGAGAGAATATCCCAAGCTGGTTCCAAACTGTCAGTGCAGAGCCCAGTGTGGGGCTCGAACCCACAAACTATGAGATCATGACCCGAGCAGATGTCAAGAGTTGAACGCTAAACTGACTGAGCCACCCAGGTGCCCCCATTAAATCACTAACCTTAAAGTGTATTGTATCTATTTCCTCTCTATATGTTTAAGCCCTCAAACTGTTTCTGGAGAAGGAAGGGTTGAAGTGAATAAAGACTTTCGAAAGAGTATGAATACATCTTATTTTTCCTTTTCCAAATGTCTGGGAAAGAAAGCTGATCAATTTTTTAACAGTAGAGGAACAAGTTGAGCTGTTAACAGCCTTGAGCAAAAAAGACTGCAAAGAGAAGCCTGCCACACCAATGTATTATTAATAGTAAATTAGGCTGCTGACTTGATGCAGGCACATGGACAGCACCATGTCCTTTGATGTTCAAACGGAAACCCCTAAAACCTACCCTTGGTTCATTTCAAGCGCATGCATGCAACACCAGGACATACTTGCTCAATTTTCAGTGTAACTGCAGGACCTTTCACACATGACAAAAAAAGAAATTCTATGTGTACACGTGATGTATGACTTCAAGAAGGAAAGCAATTACCAATGAGTCCACATACATTTGTTGAGGGAGTACGACATGAAAGACATTCATGTTAATTCTCAGCTACTACACAGAAGCATTGAATTATCTTGCTAATTGTGAAAAACCAGGAGAATTAGGAAATAGTTTGAGTTAAATGTTTTTGTTTGAATTGGCTGCATTGTCTTAATTCTCTATTGTCCTTTATGTGTGTAGAATTATATTCCTAAAATACCCCTTTCACTTTTTGTTTCTTATGATGAAAACCAAAGGCTGCTTTATAAGAAAATACAGGATAGAAAAACAAGGGTAATGGCTAAAATTTATTGAGCGTGTGAAACTCAATTTGAGAGTTGGAACTGACGGCAGAACTCTGTACTGATGGAAGAGGAATGCAGAAATACCATCTGTAGAGTAATTACTATATGCTAAGAGGTGTCCATATACACTTTGCTCATATTAATCATTACAAACACCTTATGAAAATGAAAACTTGATAAAAGTTAATGCTAAGCATTTTTAGAGTATAATTAACTCAGCATAAAAGCTCTACATTTCATTCTCACACATACTCAGGATCCCAAATAAACCATTACAGAAATTCCTACGCGGTTATTCCGTCTGCATACAGGGCAAAACATCAACCCTTACTCAACACTTACCACTTCACATTTCTTCCCCTACATAAAATACATAAAAAAGTATTTTCATTCTCTATAGCTAAAGTCCTTTGTCTAGTATAGCACTTTTGCAGCTAAATAACTTGTCACTAAGAGTGAAATTCACAAAATATAAAAATCATAAAATTGCATTTAGTTAGGAAGAAACCTCCAGAGGTGGCCTGACAGAAGGGCAGTCAGCCTGTTAAAAAAGAAATCTCAGAAGTGTGGTGTCCCTTAAGGGGGATACAGAGCACTAACCTGACTCGTAGGCTCAAAGCCAACTAAACTCTCCTTTCTACGGAGAGCTCTAGAATCAATTAAAATAAACTTAAAGAGCAGACTTACAGGGGAATATAAATAACAAAAAGAGCATCTTTACAAATTGTTGTAGGGCTTCCTGGGTGTAATGTGAAACTGCGCTCCATATGTAGAGAGCAGGAGAGTCAACAGACAGAGGCAGACCATTCCAAATTGGTAGGTGGCTGTTTTAGTGAACATGGGAACTTACAGGGCCTGTCTTGGGTGGCTGCCAGATGACTGGTTTTCCACACGTGCCCACCACAATCTTGAAAACTTATACAGAGACCTTAACTGGGTTCAGTCATGTAACCCAGTCCAGACAGCCTCAATACCACATTTCTATCTCAAGAGTGTATCCTTGGGGCAGCTTCTGAGAGTGGGAAAGGCAAGCAGAATTTATATTCTAAGCACCGGGGAGCAGGTGGAGAGCCTCCAGGTGCCAGTGTCCAGCTCCTGGGTCCAAGGACCGTCACATCTTGATGACCTCCTCCCACAGTAGAAGGTGGGGGTGCTGGTTTGGCATACCCCACCCCTCCTCCATCCCATGCCTGACCGTGCTGCCTCCCCCAGGCAACATGTATAGTGCTCAGGGACTGGTCAAATTCCTAAAGCTGCAGCCACATCAACATCTAGGGATAAGGCCATAAATGAAGAGGAAGAACTCCCCGTATAAGTTCCTATTAAATATCTGTCTTTATGGCCTTAAAATTCTGCTGCTACTGTGGTCCTGGTCGTGGAATGGGCACCTAATGGAAATACCTTTCTGTAGTGAGCCCACTCATTTGTCTGACAAAGAAATCAATCCAACTCTTGAGTGTGTGGGCTGCCCTTCTCTAGCTCATCATGATTGCCATGCTGGGCATTACAACTCCTGTAAGGGGACTGAAAAGCCCTAAAATAGTACATTATGGAAAAACAAGCTCAGACTAATATTCTTAATTCATCTAATATTACCAATATTGATCCTGAGACCTGGCCTGTGGCACACACTATCAACAACATGAGGCTTGGGTATTCTTTTTCAGTCAAACTGCTGACTAGAACAATCCTAAAAATACCACTAGTGGAGTTATGGATGGCTACACTCTGACTTGGGATGGGTTTATGTGGCTTATCCTGGGTTATGGACATTTGAGCACCTGGGCAACCCTATGATGGGAATGGAAAAACCACTCTAAACAGAACCAACCCAGTTATACCAGGAATATATGATGGATATCACTGCAGCTATGTAGTCATACTGTCCTATTTTCTCATTAGAGAAATTTCAGTGTTTCAATGACACCGACCCATCTTGCCACCCAGGTATTTACTGGATGGCCCCAAATGGGACCCATTGCCATGTGGCACCAATCTCTGGTCATGGCTTCCACCTGGGTGGCTGGGCCACTGCATTATGGGTTTTCCCTGCACAGGGGAGAATTTGCCTCATGGTAACAACTACCGATCACCCTCTCCTCAAGGTGAGATGGGCACATTTTGTATTCCACTGGTACAATTATTTGGCCACTGTCTTTGTCCCCTTCACTGGCCTTTTGGATATTATAGCACACATAGAAGCCATTATGTTTATGCACCAAGCCTTAAATGATAGCTAACAAATCCTATCCTTATTGAACACTGAAATTTCTTTAATGAGAAAAGCTGTCTTCCAAAATAGGGTGGCCTCAGACATTATTACCGCCTTGCAAGGAGGCACTCGTGTGTGCCATTATCCAAAAAGAATGTTCTGTGCTCACTCCTGGTAAGCCTGCCAATGTGTCATCTTTATTAAATCACATGAGGATACAAATGAATGCCCTAATCTGATCCCAAGCCTAGGGAACTTAATAAATCAATGTTTTGGATCATGGGGCTCTTGCTAGAAAACATCACTGATTTGGGGAATTACCGTCCTAACCTATGCTTTCTCTTGCACGAGCCCATATTGTCACTGTGGCGTCTACCTCCAATGCAGACAGAAAGCATAGAATAAGTGCCTCCATGCTAATGAAACCCCTTGCTGACCACTCAGGGCATACTGAGAAGGAGTGGGGTATGTGAGGTTGTAAAAGCGGGTCACAAAGGCTGGAGTGTTGGATGAGGTCACCAAGAAAACAATAGCTGAGGCCCTGGTTACTTATCCCAGTTTCCTCAGAAAATAACCTATGATTCTGTTGAGAAGCCCACTGTTACGTTTGAAACTAAATCTTTTTACTTTTTTATTTCTAGAAGTTCTTTCTACTTGGCAAGGAAGACACAGAAGTTTAGAAGAAGACACACTCGTTTAGAGAGGAAAGAGCATATATTTGGAGCCAAGAAATTCTTGTCCCTAAAAGAGGCCCGTCTGTTGCTCCTTCCCCTTATTGATTAAATACGGCAGAAGCTGGAAGGCAGTGGTGTGAAAAGATGGGTGATCAACAACTCTATTCCTTCTAACTTCAGGAACCTCCCCAAACTAGTTTGCTCCTCTTTGTACTCTATATTTGTGCCCCACTCACAGTCTTGTGACAGAATGCTTAGAAATTCTATTGGCCTGATCTGGCCGGTATCCAGTGATGAACTGATTGGGTTGATTTAGCAAAAACCCCTGGAGTACCCATGTTGTTTTGGGGAAGTCACAGAGCCATCCAGCCCAGCTGCCTCAAAGCCCAAGTGCTGCTGCTTGTCCAATTCATAGGAGAAAATGCTTATGTATTTAACCATTCTAGTTTTTTTTTTGTTTTTTTGTTTGTTTGTTTGTTTGTTTTTACTTAAAACATATGGCTTACTAAGGTACTTGTAATTCGTGAAGATGTGCAAAACTTACCCTGTTTTTGGATATTTCCCCTTTCCCAGACAGCACAGAATTGCTAGAGGACACGGAACTAACTGTTGGAGATCATTCTTTGCTCACACTTAGGATGATGTTTACAGAACATCCCAGCACAGAAGTTAGTCATCATAGAGAGCCTCTTGAAAGTACAGTATTTTTTTTCTATTTAGAATTCCTGGAATCAAAATTTTATGATACTAATAACTGATGAGACTTAAATTTAAATCCTGACTCATACAGTTCTGATCTGCTTCTATCTAAAAAAAAAAAAATTAAAATTATTCCAGGATTTCCAATACCATAAATACTGACACATTTTTTTCTAAATAGTTTAAAATGTTTACTTTTCAAAAGCACAAATAGGGATTAATTAAAATGAAAACTGAGTAACATAACTTAGCTGTGATACTCTGGTTTTCGAAGTATGTACAAACATACACCAGATGAAGGGAGTGCTCTTATTTTTGCTAAAAGCAAACCAGATGTCTGCGCATGTTATCATACCACATACTTCATTCTAAAGTGCTAAAAAGGCCTATTCTCCTTTCTGTGGATCATTTATATATCACCAATTCGAAAACAAATTTGAATTCTCAATCTCCTATCTGTTGCTAAATTTTTCATTATGTATTTCTAAATTATTGCTTTATTCTCTCAGGATGTTATAAATTTCTCTCAGCATTTCATGTGTTGGCATTGAGTTTTACACTAAATGAGGAATCCTAAGGTACAGTAACACAAGTATGCACAGTCTTACACTCTAACAAGTTACTCTATATTTTTAAATTATTCCAGTGTGAATCTATGTAGAGTACTCATACACTACTGTCCTCTTGAAGTGAGGCAGAGTTTATGCTTTAGTGGTGTATGGCATTTTATTTTGTCTAAAACCTCATTTGTTCTTATTCCACATGTTACAAAAACCCCATATGATTATTTCAGCTGAGAAATAAGGATAATTCTTCATCTTTATCAACTTCCACTTCCCACTTTTTTCTGGCCGATGTTTGTGTTTCTACATAGTAAATTCACTTAAAATTGCTCAGGTGAGTACGAACTCTACAATCTGTAAAATAACCCCAGTCATTAAGTAATAAATGTGTCACTCTTGTTTATAACTTATTTTAAGAAAGCATGCAAAAACCTCTATATTTTTTCAGCCCTACTGCCTCTTCAGTTAATGAATTATAGGAGCAATGAAAATATGTTGCTTCACGAGTTCTGTAGTGAGGATTAAGACAAGAACTTGGAAATAATAGGTATCATCTTCTACAGGCCTATTTTACCACCAAAACTCCTTAAGAGTATGTATTAGAGCAATTCTACATATTAGAAACTCAGAGAGGTTAAGAACTTGCCTAAAGTTAGTGGTAGGGATGGGCTCAGATCAGGGATCATTCCCTAAATCACATGACTGACTAAATCTATACGGGCTAGACATTTACCTACAGCCTTTCTAGATATTCAGTTGAGAACATCTCTCTCCTTTACTGTGAAATGACCATTTTTATAAGTGGTCTAATCAAAATCATTAACAGTCTATGGTTCTGGGTTTGTTTTGCTTTTAATAAGTTTGTAGATACCACAGGAGGAAAATAATCCTTATCTTGGGAAATCTGTTTATCTCAATAATGAATATGGGTTTGCTAGTAGGATTACTCAAGTCTACTAATTCGTACATTAATTCTACTGTCCTGTGGGAAAGAGGTAAATTATTAGATACTAGGTAAATTCTGTCCTCAAAAGTTTGCAAATCACCAAAGAGCACGCACCGCATTACAGTTTATATTCCACTTGTACTCCACATAGTATGTGATTTATACTATAAGTAATAAAAAGAGCCTGAACTGACAGAAGGCCATGGTTACACTTCTGTAATTAATAAGGCTGTCTCTTACCAGTGTCTATTTCATTAATCTGCATGTTTTGCAGCAGGTTGGCAAGGCCACCATTATTCAGCCTTTCATTTGTTTGAGTCACAGGGACAGATATGCTGGCTCATGCATGTCTTTACTTCCCAAAGAGACCTACAAAACAATTTGGCTTGGCTACAGGACCCATGATTGTACCGCACTGTAGCAGATTTCACTGGATGAGCACTGGACTACATATGACTTTATCACTGACTTGATCTATAGTACTGTTGAGACTTAAACTTCTGTAAAGAGAAAGACAACTTTTTTTTTTTCTATTGCTGTCTTAATTTTTATTTTCATTACTTTCTTGTTTTTACTGACAAATTTACTTGTTTACTGACATTAAACAATAAACTTATTTCTCATGAATCTGCCTTTCACCTCCACCACAGAAAACAGAAATTTATAAATGTAAATATTATCCTGGGAAATTAATACTGACCTAATTTTCTTTAAAAACACACAAGAAATATATTTGTCCCAAACTGGTGACAGAAAAGCTCTCTCCAAAGGAGGGCATAAAAATTTCTCTTCAAATGAGGATACGATGAAAAGCAGAGGGTAAAATCATCCAAAGTCATAGAGCAACAATGTCATATTAGCAAAGAAAAAGGAATGCAAATTCTGGCATTTACACTGATAATTTACCAAACCTCAAAATCAAAATATAAAATTTAAAAATTTAATCAGATTTTAATTTTGATACTACAATCTGATTCAAGTTACTGTAAATTCAATTAAGACATGTCCATATTACTGAGATGAAAACCACAATAATGGAGTCTTTGCATGTCTTCTACTGAGAAAGACAGTCCACAAATAGTAAATGAGAGGAACCAATGACAGTTATCAAGAATAAGAATGCAAAACCATAGTGTCATTTAAATTAGGTTGTCCAATTTTCTAGAAAAATGTTTAGTGTAATTTTAAGTGGATAGTTTTTTTTCCAATAATTTATTTTATCTATGTCTATTTTATAGAATATAATACATTTTTTTGAAATTTTCCCCACTCTTTCTAAGAAAAAGAAAATGTAAGTTTAATTTAAATGAAGTCATATTTCAACATGAAAAACTGAACTTTTGTGTAATAAACTAATATGTGCTTTTTGGGGAGTGAAAAGTGTTTGTCCGGAAAGAATCCTAGACTTGGTTTTAAATACTTCATTTTCAAGTCATTTATTAACTAAGTTGTAAAGAAATATATTTTCTGCAATTTATTAAAGCCCCCAAAGTATCTTCAGATTCTGTTCATAATTTGAAGTTTCAATTTTTAAACTCACAATATGGAACTGAAAAGTAAACCCATTCTTTTTCTTAAACAATAAATTAATTTTTACAACTAACGTGTTAGTAGGGAGTAACATAAATGTTGAAAAAATTGTGAAATGTACAATATTTCAGATGTACAATATTTCAAATGGCAATATATTTTTAAACATTTTAGTAAGTTTGGTAGAACATTAGTACATTATAGTAAATATTTAGTACATTTCAATAAATGTTTTTGCAAGCAAGTAGTAAACACAGCCCTATCAGCATTCTAGCTATATATTAGGTCTTTGCAAACACTAGCAACTCTTAATAACTAAACTGAAAATGAAGGACTGAAAGTCTTGAAGTATCCGCAGTTGTTACCGGTGAAAAAAATATGGCCATACTTTCTTCTATTTTAATTCACCAAATACTGGTTACCCACATGTTGAATCTGATTAACAGAACATTCACAAAAGTGATGAATAAAAGTAGATGAGAGCAGTAATATTTTTGGTTGAGTTTTTTCTCTGACCCATAATCAATATTCAGATAAGTAAGCTACTAAACCCTTAAGGAAAAGATGTGCTTGATGTAAGAAAAGAATTTCAAGAAAGGATAAAATTAACCTTCAAGTCTACAAAAATAATTTGTCCTGCTGAGATGATTTAGCCTGGATATCGGAGTGGCTAAACCCAGACCATATTTGAGGCTGATTAAAAATTCTAACACTGAAGTGATTAATGAGGGTAATAAAATTAAACGGATTTTTTAAGGCTATCTCAAATGTACACATTTTATTTACTTACTTTTTAATATTTACTTGAGAGAGTGCAAGCATGCACAAGCAGGGGGTGGGGAGGGGCAGAGAAAGAGGGAGAAACAGGATCCTAAATAGGCTCAGAGCCCAAGGCAGGGCTTGAACCCATGAACCGTGAGTTCATGACCTGGGCCAAAATCAAGAGCCTGATGCTCAACCGACTGAACCACCCAGGTACCCTTCATATGTACACCTTTTTAAGTGAGGGAAAAAACTAAAGCAGACCTCAATAACCATTAAGTTCAAGGTGACTCTAACAGGCTAGCTCGACTCATTGGAGAATGCTGCCCTTGGGTGGAAAGAAAAAGCAGGAGTAAAGCAGATGTAGAGAATAGGGAATAATGCCACAAAAATAGGAGAAGGAAAGGAAGAAAAAAGGGAGAGAGGAAAGGAGACAAAAGAAAAGAAATGGAGATGAAGCCACAGGGTACTAACAAGAACTGCCCTAACTACTGCCACAAGGAAAGCTGGTGAGCAGACCCCACCAGGCCAGCACTTTAGAAGTACCTCAGACCATGACCTAAGTCCTGCAGGAAGGAGGAGGCACAACCACCAGGAGCAGAACGCTAAGTAACAGGCAAGAAGTCAACCACCCCTGGATGTACCTCAGGATGTGACCAAACTGCAGAAGTTACCTTTCAAAGAAAGCTGTAGTTTCTAGAAGGAGGAAACAATGTTCAGTGGGGGTTAAATATACCCCAATTTTTCTCAGAAATTAAGACATCAAGTTAACTAACTGAAATTAAAAAAAAAAAAAAGACTTCCAGTATTTTATAGTATATCCTAGTAAAACATCTTGCCATCATATTTATTGCAATTTTTCACATAAACAAAGCTTATATATGCTTTTACTGAGAAACAAATGATTTTGCCAATAGTGAGCTAAAAATATTTACAGTATTTATAGTTATAGCAATCAGGTTACATGCATGGGAAAAAATTGTCCTTTTCTCATTTACTGGAATATCAACTTGTGAGAGTTAAAATGTGTGGAAGAGGTACGGAAATGTAATGGTATGTCCTCACTTTTCTAATTTTTACCACCAAGATGGAGGTGCAGTAGAAAAACAAAACGGAAAAAACAAACAAACAAACAAAAAACCCTAACATACATACTTCAAGAAGAGACAGACAAGCTCTAACCCTTCATTCAGTGTTTACTGTCCTTAGGGCAAGCCACTGATACTAGTAAGTTATTTCTTCATCAGTATTCCTGTGAATTAAGAGACCTCTGGAGTAAGAGACGTATTGTGCCTTTTGAACAGCCTTTCTGAGATTCAATCTTTCCATCCATTAAAAAGAAGATGGTGACAATTGATATTTGTATGATAGCAGATGTTAGAAGAGATCAAAAACTACAGAAGTCCATGGTTATGCTGCTACCAGCCGCCACAGCCTATCTGGAAGGTAAACCCTAATGCAGCTTCCGATTTCACAATCTCTTCTAACAGACAGCTGTTGTAACAATTCTCAACTGCCTGCTGCACGTATGTAGTAAGAGATGCAGCAATTACATCGCTGTATGTAGTAGGGTGGAAATGTTTTAAAGTTTCTACAAGGAATTGTTGCTGGACTACAACTTTTAGTTCAAGAGTCAGGCAGCACTGTCCAACAGAACCGTGTGTGACGACAGAAATCTTTTGTCTCTGCTGTGTCCATTATGAGAGCTGGAAAGGTAGCAAGTCCTAGTGAGAAACTGAATTTTAAATTTTATTTAATTTCAATAACTTTTTATTTGAATAGTCACATGGTCAGCGGTTACTCTACTGACAGCACAAAGTTAGAGAATCTGTAATTAATGGTCTAAATGAAGTAGTATCTCCAATTTAGAAAAATTAGAAAATACAAGATTTTTTTTTTAAAAATCACTTTCTCCTCCTTCAGCTATCATTACTTACATTTTTGTTATATTCTTCCAGATTTTTTCTGATATACTAAATATATTCATAAATTAAAAAATGTAAGCATGCATACATCAACTAAATACATACAAATACATTACATTAGACATTTTGAAGACAGATCTACAAAATCCTATGGCTGTTAAGAATTATCTACATTACTACAATAAACCCTTGATAGACTTCAGTCATTATTATTAATGGCTGCTCAGTACAACACTATACCATAGTGGCATTATTAAATAGTCCATTACCGTTGGGAATTTAGGTTTTTGTTCCTATTTTTATTCTTATAAAAAAACCCTGCAGTGAACATATTTGTACATCTATTTGTTCCATTTATAGGAATATTCCTTTAGGATAAATTTCTAGAATTGGATTTGATGGGTCAAATGTCTCTTTTTTCAGACTGTGGAAGACTATTATCGAATTGCTACACAGAAAAGAACCCATGAAAAGACAAAACTTTTGAAAATATAAGAGAAACCTTATAACCCCGATACCCAAATCATTAGGGAAAAGAGATGATGGTGAGGACGATGATACAGTGTTGATGATTGGATTACAAAGATCTCACAATTACCCTAAAAAATCCTTCGGCTTACCCTCAAATTACAGTAAACAGTACTTATGTGTCCTTTTGGAGGCAGACATACTACATTCTGCCACTCAAGAGCTCCATGGTAGCTAGGCTTTTTTTCCATCACTGAACAGATTACGATTCTCCAGTTAAATACTAGGGAAACTGGCTGGTTTGTCTACAGGGCTATTTTACACATAAAATATGTATCTTTAAATTAAGGAATCACACTCAAATCAGCATTATATTCACACTGTGAGATACACAGGGAATTGAGACCTCACGAAAAAACAGCAGACTGCAATTTCCCACTTTACTGCTCAGTCTAGGGCATATGTGCATGGAATGGAACCACAGTCACCCACACTATTTATATCTCTCTGGATTGTTCTCTCTTTCAGCATAAACAAATTAAATGTGCAAATGGGGTTACTTTATAGGATATTTAACAGGTTCTATATTTTTGTATAGAACATGAAAGATGGAAAAAAAAGGGAGAAAGAAAAGAACTGAAGAGTGAAAAAATGTGTGTATGCACATGGGAGAGTTATTTTTAAACCTGAAATGTGTCTCCTCTCTCCCTGCCAATGTGCAGTATTATTTCAATGTTCTGTTCATACTGCTTGTAATAAAAAGTGGTTCATCCCCAGGAGGCACCATGGAAGATCCATGTTGTTTTTAGGTTCTGCCAGGTGTACTTAAAATCACAAATGAGAAGGAATATTCCTTTTCTTTACCCAAGTGAAATCTAGAAGAAGGTATGTCTAAAGAAGGCTCAACATTTTACTGAGGTTAGCATTTTCCTGCATTGCCTTGGAACTGGTGTACCCTATTTGAGTCATCTTCATTTACCTTATTGGCTAATAGGAAGAAAAAGAGACAATGGGATTTAAATATAATGGGATATAAATGAGAGTTAAATATTCATATCACTTACATAATTTTAGTTATCTACTGTGAGTGAGGTAAATGCCACAGCAGCTTCATGTCCAAACTCAAAAGAAATAAGTAAATGGGAAATGAATTCTCTTAAGAATTCAGTGCCTTACTCTGCATCTTATTCCCTATTGTATTTCATATAAAAGGTCGACCACATTCCAAGAAACATTTGTTCATAAAAAGCTCATTTCCTTTCAAGGCGATGGAAAGTTAAATTACTGTGCTTATGAGACAAGTCAATAAGGGGAAGAGACAGAATTAAAAGGCCACAGGAATACAGTAATAATTTCGAGTCCAATTAGCAAAGCCAGATAGAAAACTAAGGTGAAAAATCTAAATTGATCTGATAGGCATGGGCTCAATTACTCACAGAAAGTTTGAACAATATTTGGAAACTGTGATATCTATCCCATTAATTAAGGTATAGGACTTAACTGAAATACAAAAAGATTCCAGAAGTGGGCACTAAACTATGTGATCAGTCCTTTAATCAAAATACTGTAAAAGATAGATGAGCTATTTGGGGCAGAATTTCTCTGAAAGCAACAAATACTGAAAACAAAGCTATAAAATTCACCAGGTGTGCCAGTGATTTTTAGTTTGATATACCTACATATTGTAAAATACTGTTAACACATCTATCACCTCACATAGTTACAACTCTGTGTGTGTATGTGTGTGTGTGTGCGTGTGTGTGTGTGGTGAGAACTTTTAAGACCTACTCTCAGCAAATTTCAAATACACAATACAGTATTACCTAAGTGTTAACTATAGTCACCATGTTATTATATGCTGTACATAACTACAAGTTTGTACCCTTTGACCACCTTCACCCATTTCCCTCACCGTTGGCAACCACCAATCTGCCCTGCTTTATGAATCTGGTTTCTTTTAGATTCCACACATAACTGAGAACATAAAGCATTTGTCTTTCTCTGTCTTATTTCACTTAGCATAATACCCTTAAAGGTATTATGTAAACATTGTAAACAATGTTGCAATGAACATTAAAGTGCACGTATCTCTTCCAGATAATGATTACATTTCCTCTGGAAGTATGTCCAGAAGAGGAACTGGGAGATTCCAGTTTTTTGAGGAAATGCCATACTGTTTCCATAGTGGTTATACTAATTTACATTCCCACCAAGCACATATAAGGATTTCCTTTACTCTATACATCCTTACCAGCACTTATCTTGTCTTTTTGATAGTAACCATTCTACCAAGTGTGAAGTGATCATCTCATTGTGGTTTTGATTTGCATTTCCCTGATAACGAATGATGTTGAGCACCCCTTCATGCTCCTGTTGCCCATTTGTATATCTTCTTGGGAAATGTGTCTATTCAGGTCCTTTGCCGATTTTTATACCACATTATTATTATTTTTATTTTTGCTTTGAAGTTGTAGTTCTTTATATATTTTAGATATTAACACTTTATCAGATATATGGTTTGAAAGGCTGCCTTTTCATTTTGCTGATTGTTTCTTTTCAGCTGATTGGAACTTTTCAGTTTGATGTAGTCCCACTTGTTTCTTTTTGCTTTTATTGTTATGCTTCTGGTGTCATATCCATAAAATCATTGTCAATACCAATGTCAAAGATACCAATGTTTTCTTCTAGGAGTTTTATGGTTTCAGGTCTAACACTTAAGTCTTCAATCTGCTCTGAGGTGATTTTGGTGAGTGGTGTAAGGTATGGGTCCGCTTTCATTATTTTGCATGTGAATATCCAATTTTCTAGCAGCACTCATTGAAGAGACTATCTTTTCTCCATTAAGTATTCCAGGCTCCCTTGTCAAACATTGACTGTATATGTATGGGTTTTTTTCTTGGGCTCTTCATTCTGTTTTATTTGTCTATGTATCTGTTTTTAATGACAGTAACATACTATTTTATTAATATAGTTTGAAATCAGGAGGTGTGATACCTCCAGCTTTGTTTGCTTTCTCAAGACTGTTTTGGCTATTCAGGGTCTTTTTTTTTTTTTTTTTTATTGTTGTTGCTCCGTATGAATTTTGGTGTTTTTTTCCCCCCTTTTCTGTAAAAAATACCATTAGAATCTTGATAGGGAATGCACTGAATCTAAGGATGGATTTGAGTAGTATCACCACTTTAACAACATTAACTTTTCTAACCCATGAACATCAGATATCTCTCCTTTTAACTGTGTTTTCTTCAATTTCTTTCCTCATTGTCTTAGACTTTTTAGTATACAGATCTTTCACACTTACTTGGTTAAATTCATACCTAAATATTTTCTTCTTTCTGATGTCATTATAAATGAGATTATCTTCTTTCTTTTTCAGGTAATTCACTGTCATTGTATAGAAATGAAACTGATTTTTTTTTTCTGTTAATTTTGTCTTCTGCAATTTTATTGAACTTATTAGTTCCAATAGTTTTTTTGGTGGAATCTTTAGGATTTTTTTATATATAACAATATGCTATCTGCAAACAGTTTTACGTCTTACTCCTGATTTGACTGCCTTTTATTTCTCTTTCTTGCCTGACTGACTGCTCTGGTTAGGACTTCTAGTATTAATTATGTTGAATCCAAGTGTTGAGAGGAGGCATTTTTTTTTCCTGATCTTAGAGGAAAAGCTTTCAACTTTTCACCATTGACTATATCAGCTGGAGGCTTGTTATACATGGCCTTTGTTATACTGAATACATTCCTTCTATACCCTTTTGTTGCAAGTTTTTACCATGAATAAACGTTGAATTTTGTCAAATGCTTTTTCTGTATCTGAGAGATCAATGATCTTTAAGTGGTGGGGATGGTAGAGCTAGTAAACACTGATTGTGATTGTGGCCTCTCAGTATCTACTCACTCCGCTTCTGGAAAATATTCTTTGTCCTGATTTTTTTAGGGGTAGGGGAGGCTCATGCCGACTCCTTGGGTGGTGGTCGGGGGAGTGCTGAGCATGTGGTTCATGTGGGCACATAACAAAAACTGCATTCATGAGCTTTAACTTTCACCTTTGGCTTTTTCTTGTTCCAAGAAAGAATCTGACACTGGAGTTGCAACAGCCACCTTGTGTCAATAAGCAAAGAGCTGGCTGGAGAAGGTAATCTGCAAAGCAGCAGCAGAACCCAGAAATGGATGCATCATTGGAGCTGAGCCTCAAACTGAAGCAAGCTCTATCCCAAGATTGTTGAGTTATGGGGATCAATAAATTCACATTTAGCTTGACTTTCCCATCACTCAAAACCAATAGGTGGGGAGGTGGGAAAAGCAGAGTAGATTGGATGCCTCTTATAACTGTCAGGAGGAGTGAAGAAGAGACATTTCAAACTGGACCAAAAGCTCTTGGAGTCTCATATGTGGACTTAAGAACAACAGAGAAGCTACTGCTCTCCATCAAATTCTGTGCTGCTACACAGTGGTTTGAAATTCAGATTCTGCCTTTGTTGGGAGTGCCCACGACCAACCCTCAGTCTCAGTGATTCACGAGAGGGTCTCACAGGATACAGAAGTTGTTGTATTTATGATGGTTACATATTACAGCAGAAGGACTCAAAATAAAGTCAGTCCAGGAAAAGGCTCTCTCAGTATGAAGTCTGTAGGAAACCATGCATATGCTTCCAAGAGTCTACCAGCGGAGTTACACAGGATGCACTTAATTTCTTCAGCACAGAGTTGTGACAACATCTGTGAAATGTTGTCTACCTGCAAAGTTCATTAAAGCATCAGTGCCTGGTGTTTTTACTGGGGGCTAGTCACATAGGCATTCTCTGCCTAGCACAAATAAAAATTCACCCTCCTGCAGGGAAAATAAATGTTCAGTATAAACCATACTGTTTGTAAAAACAGTTTAGACACAGTACGCTGCAAGCCACTCCTGCCATTTAGAGGACGTTTTAAATCACTAGGCAACTGTTTATCATTCCTGTTCCCAAACACCAGCCAAAGGCCAACCTTACAAACCAGCCTTTGTAAGGATATCAATCTCAGGCCTGGCATGCTAACTCTTCTCTGCACACTACCTTTCTTTTAGGATACTTCAGGACTTCAAATTAGGGCAGTCCCTCTCCTAACTGCCAACTACCACAATTTGTGGACAGTGTTCTTGTTTATAGACTGGATATAACAGATAATGCAGATGAATTCAATGTTCTGCCATCCTTCCTCTTCTGACAGAACGATGGACCTCAAGCTCCAGTCTGTCTTTATGTGCCCTGCTCTGCTGTAGCCAAGTAAATTAGACTACAAGCCACTGGAGGACAAGACAATGTTCTTTTTATTTTTGTGTCCAGAGTTCTTACTGCATCTTACTTCTTCACGATGTATCTGT
Organism: Acinonyx jubatus; assembly: GCF_027475565.1. NCBI lineage: Eukaryota > Metazoa > Chordata > Mammalia > Carnivora > Felidae > Acinonyx > Acinonyx jubatus. The sequence goes on from NC_069387.1 coordinate 66,161,722, forward strand.
TGAATACTTACATCCTAAGATGTAAGCCTGCCATGCTCCTCTACTAATGGACCAACTGCACTGCTTTATTGTTGTGTATTTGCTCCTCTGAACATTGTACACCTGCTTACGTAAGGCACACCACTTTCTGACACGAGTGGGCAAATTCACCAAGTCAGTGGCCACCCCAGTTTACTGCCTCAGCTGTAAGTCACTAAATTAACTTGAAAAACACAGATATGTCTGTAGAATGTAACTGTGTCCTTATGAATAATAATGGAAAAATCAGAAAAACTTGCTGGATTTATCAGAAAAACAATCAAGTTAGAAACATATTTTTTTTTCCACTATAGTCTGTACTGAAGAAAAGTGGTGAGCATCAGGTGGGCAGGAAACCTACATAGAAAATACCCTGTGATCAGCACTTTTGTCTTGCTGCTCTGGCTGCTCTCTGTAGATCCCAGATATAATATGCTCGTAAGTAGCCTCTAATGCTGTTCATCCAAGTTGCATGGTGCACTGTGTATATGGAAACCTCCCTCTGTGGGAAGCCTGGCTGCAGATGACTAGTTGAAAATAAAACTAAGCTCCAGGCTGACTATATCGTCATGATTTAAACTAAGTGTCTGGAGGAGGTGCTTCATTTTTTGGCATATTCCCCACCTCTCAAATTTACGAATACAGTCTAAGAATACAGTGACCCTTAAACGACACAGGTTTCAACTTCATGTGTCCACTTCTACATGGATTTTTTCCATAAATACAGTACAACAAATGTATTTTCTCTTCCTTATGATTTTCTTTTCTCTAAGTTTATTGTAAAAGTAGAGTATATAACACATATAACATGCAAAGTATGTATTAGTTGATTGCTTATGATACTGGTAAAGCTTCCAGTCAGCAGTAGGCTATCAGTAGTTAAGATTTTGGGGGGATGAGAAGTTATACACAAACTTTTCAAATGCACCCAGGGTTGGTGCCCCTAAGTCTTGTGTTGCCCAAGAGTCAACTGTACTCTCTTTAATAAGCCATTCTGCATAAAAGTACAGTAGATGTCTACGAGTAAAGCTTCCCCCATTAAAGTCTTACAAATGTTGCCGATTTTAATATAGGAAGCTACCCTTTAAAACATCTGATAACTATATTAGGACATCTGGGTGACTCAGTCATTTAAGCGTCCGACTTCGACTCAGGTCACAATCTTGCGGTCCGTGAGTTCGAGCCCTGCGTCGGGCTCTCGGCTGACGGCTTGGAGCCTGGACCCTGCTTCTGATTCTGTGTCTCCCTCTCTCTCTCTGCCCCTCCCCTGCTCATGCTCTGTCTCTCTCCCTCTCAAAAATGAATAAATGTTAAAAAAAAAATCTGATCACTATAAATATCAATATTTTAAAGCACACTGCAGAATCACACACCAAGAGAAATTTCAGGAAGCGATCATGTGTATCACATCCTTTTAACCTAAAGAAAAAAGGCCCTGCTACAAATTCAAACAGAAGTTGATATGGCGCTAGGCTTTTAAGAAAATGCCTAGAAAAAAACTGTTCATACTCCCATTGGTAACTCATTGCACTGCCTCTCATAGATGAGATATCCTTTGGAATTTTTAATCAAGATCTCTTCGGCTGTGATGAATAATCATTTCTGTTAAGTTAAATTACATCTGGCATAAGAAGTATACTCACAATTTTACTTCTCAAGTGAAATCAAACATCTGATTAAAACGATTCTTATCATCTGAAAGGCATCCTAAACTCTGAGAACACTTAAAACTTTATAACCGTAGACGAACTTGTTTGTGATTACATTCACCTATATTAGATAGGCTCTAATCCTTGCATACAAGAACAACTGTTTGGTTTCAACTGCGACTAACTTTGCAAGGCACGCCTTTCTATTAGCTTTTATACCCCCCAGTCCTCCATCCCTGAAGTCAGTTAACTCCAATCCTCATTTCCTATCTTAAGGAAAGAAATCCAGGCTATGGGCAAATTACTACCTTAATTACTACTGTATCTCTATTTGAATAACTAAGTAAGCTTGTTGACTAAATTTCATCAGTGGCAACTGCCTCTACTCCTACTGCTTATGAGAATTAAATTTCTAGGTACATACATGCATACTCACACATATTAGATATATATATCAACAGATAATTTCTGGCGTTTCCTCTGATCTGAAAGAAAACGTTTCATTTCTGTGACAGTTAAACCTGCTTTTTTGTTCTGTTGGGTCTCTGCTTTGTTCTATGTTGCCGAGCAACCAAGAGAATGAGGATGGGGTGGTGGCATGGAATTTCAGTTGCATTATTCAGGCCAAGAAAATATTAAATCAATTACTAAAATTCTTATACAAGTGACAGCTACTAAAATGTAGGGAGTTCCTATGTGTTCTGTGATTTTTTTCACAGAGGTTCATGATATGGAGATGACTGCAATGATGTTTTCCCCTCTTCCCCTGAAGTACAAAAGTCGGTGAAACAATTATGAGGGAAGACAAAGTAGATAAAATTTGTTTTGCAACATCTGTTAGGGAGTAAAATGCCTTGATTTTTGTCTCATTTAGATTTCTTTCACTGTATAAAATGAACTGACTACAGGAAGAAACTGAGCAAATTAACACCTAAATCAAGGTAAATGAATAGAGGTTTACTATATTGATATGCTATCATATTAATGCTCAACTGGTTGTTTTTATTGCATTTAGTATTCCTCTACAATTTCTTTTATTTTTTTTGTAATTAAAGTAATACATAAACCTTCTAAATAGGAAAGCCATTCTATTTTATTGGTTTTTATTAAGTAAGGGTATGTATTTAGTCTTTCAAATATTTATATAGTCATAAAAATCCATCAATATACAAAACAATAAAAGAGAACACACATGTATTATTTATAGACCTAGTGAGCAAACTTAAATTGTATATGCTGATTTCCTTATTTAATGTCTCAATTGAGGAATGAAATTTTTGTTCACTGACTTTACAAGCTACTTTTTAAGATTCCAAAAATTTAATGGTGGCACTCGGTGTGAATTTCCCCATAGAAAAAAGGAAGCTGGGGGCTTAGTCAGTTCAGCGTCCAAATTCAGCTCAGGCCATAATCTCAAGGCTCGTGAGTTCAACCTCCATGTGGAGCTCTGTGTTGACAGCTCAGAGCCTGGGACCTGCTTCAGATTCTGTGTCTCCCTCTCTCTCTCTGCTCTTAACTGCTTGCGCTCTGTCTCTGTCTCTCTCCCAATAATAAACATTAAAAAAAATTTTTTTTTAACAAAAAAAAGAAAAAAGGAAGCTGGAGGTCCAGGGCTCTCACAACACTCTAATAAATCCATAATGTACCTGATAAATACCACTAATAGGATAGAACCTGTCCACAATTGGGAGTAATATTTTAACAGGAAAGTGTCTTAAGTGACCAGTGTTGAGTACTATGGTTATATATCCCCCACACATTATCTTGGAAATAGAATCAGACCCGTCTCACTAATCACCCTTCTATAGAAAGCCCTCTTGCCTGTGAAACAGAAAGCTCTTAAGGTCTGAAAAGTATGTGGACTGGACACTTGTCCTGAGAATAATTTCTCTTTTACATGTGATTCTTTCTCCACTGAATCTGCATCTACTCCAGCCCAGGTGCTCTTGCCTTCCCTGGGAATCTGTATTTCCAACCAACTTTCAAAAAACTAAACAAAAAAATGTTAATTTTATTATATTCAAAAAGAGGTTACCCATAGGGGTAGGAACAAGTAAGGCTCACAGGTAATCTCTGATATACATATATTTCCCATGTTTAGAAACTACTAGGATACAGTGTAACATAAGAAAATTAATAGTTTGTATTCATCCATTTTCAAATAAAAATTACTAAAACCTTTCTGTCATATACTGCTGTGAGGTCCAAACATATAAAAATTCCAACCATGCGATTCCTTGATAAGTCTCTTCTAATTACCAAATTCTATTTTAAAAATGCTTTTCTTTTCTGAAATTAGCTTTGCAAGATGAGAAGGATGGCATTTACAACAGGACTAACAAATTTACCCAATAACAAAATGTGAACAGCTTGCATCTGTCAATAATGTGGCAAAAAAAAAGTCACCATTCAATTTTTTGGATTCCATACTTTTTGTTTTGCCTACCATGAATATTTCAGAAGGAAGTCTTAAGCTTTAATTTATTGCCACGATATTGCTGAATACTCATGACATACTTAGAGACATTGATATAAACACATCCAAAGTAGTCAAAACCCTCCCAAAACAAAAAATCAAAACACAACGTAGACTCTATGAATAAATTCAAGTCTTTGTGTAGAAATAAAGATTTGAAGATAAGAAACAATGAATATTTAGAAGGTGAGTTTGAAGTGCTTCAGCTGTGAAGTCAAGGTGGTCAAGGAGGATTGAAGGGTCACCTGGGTGGCTCAGTCAGTTAAGTGACTTCGGCTCAGGGCATGATCTCCTCCTGGTTTGTGAGTTCAAGCCCTCCATCGAACTCACTGCTGTCAGCACAGAGCCTGCTTTGGATCCTCTGTCTCCCGCTCTCTCTGCCCCTAACCTGCTCGCACGCACTCTCTCTCTCTCTCAAAAATAAATAAATAAACATTAAAAAAAATTTAAAGGAGGCCTAATTTTAAATTCAGGCTCCATCTTTAACTGTGTTGTGTTGGGTAATTTATTTAATCTGAGTCTAAATTGTTGAAATGGTGGCAAGAAAATGTACTTATGGAATTTCATTGGGAAGTAAATGCAAAAAATATAGGTAATGTACCCACGTGGGTACTCAATGAATATCAGTTCTCTTATTTCTCTTTCATTTTGTGGGGGGAGACGGGGAGAATGAGGGTAAATAACATAGAAAGTGGCTCCCTAGATATACAGGGAATCCATAAATGTATAGTTTTTTCCTTCCTCCCTTTTTATGACCCCAGGTTACAGTAACAAACAAGTCATTGATGTTTGAAATAAAAGGCAAGTTAAATTGAACTCTGGCCTTTACCACAAAAAAAAAAATGGGGGGAAAGGGAAGGAAGGAATTCTGACCTTCCTCTGTCTGCAGTAGTTATGGTACTATTTCTTCCTTTTTAAGAGATGTGCTTTAGAGATCTTAGAAAAGGGACTAGGACCTGGTTACCTGCCTTTTTGTGCAGTACTGTCTACTGTGTAATATGCAAATAAATTTCCTTCTTGAATAATTAAATTTCAAACATATTAGCAATCCTAGTGATATTATAATTTTTAAATATCTTTTAATAATTGCTGCACTGTAATAAATATATCTGCATTTTTATAATTCAACCATTTCTTTGAAGCAAATGTCTTTTAGTAGGTACACTATGTATTTATGCTCTACCCACCTATATGGTATAGTTAATACCAGGATAAACCTCAAGTGATTTTTTAAAAGGATATAACCACTGTCAAACTACCAATGTGTTATCGATGATATTTTGATAACTCTGTGGTACTTTTTTCAGACATAGCCAGTGTCTGTCTTTAATACACGAATACATTTAGAATACTAATATGCCTGCCTCCTGTTAGTTAAATGGATATTCTCTTCTGTTCTCTTGCACTCCATCTGCTATGGCAGAGGAAATCAACAACCCTGGGAACCCACAGAACACGTCTGACAGCTGCAGGACTCAGATTCTCAGTTCAACAAATTATGATTCACGAAGACTCTCTGACAGGAAAAACAGTTTCTACTACAACCTAGTGGGTTTATATGTTAGTGTGTGTGAGCCTGAGGGGGTGGGGGAAGGGGTGAAGGAGGGAGGGGGAGGGAGAGAGTTATGTGTGTGTGTGGTTTAATTAGTTTAGCTAAAGGAAGAAGAACATGCCCCAAATTTTTAATTTTAATCACAATTGGCATTTCATTAGCTTAAGATGAACCGTTTTCTATTATGTGCTCCTACTAGATGGCTAGAGTGCATGGCAGAGTGCTTATGTTCAAAACCTCACCTTGGCAGGGGCATTCTCATCGTGACTAAATTTAGCTTAAAATAACAATAAAACTGTCTTTTATTAATGCCCGTTTTTTTTTTAATTTACATTAGAACATCACCATTGTCCTAATGCTTTCTTTCACTTATTGACATTATTCTAACGTCAATGACTTTGTTAGGTCACTAAATATAACTATTGTTTTAGGTACGCAACCTGTTTTGTTGTTCTAGGATACAATTACCTCATCCTGTTGTCCTCTATTATAATCACATTTAATACAAATGAGGGAGCAAAAGAAAAAAGTACAAGTGGAATTATAAAAGGGGGATTTTCTACAGCCTTCACACTTTCTTGGCATTTGCTCCGGCCTCCAACTCATATTGTTTTTCAATGTAAAATCAGTACCAAAAATTTACATTGCTTTTTTCTTTTTTTTCTGGTTACTTTTAGACAAAGGTCCATTTCCACTGCCTTCTGCAGTGTTGGCATCCTTCCCAGAAACAGGTTTCTGAATATCAAGGAAATTACTGAGCCATAAACTAAGATGAAATCCAAAATTAAATCCTTTGCCTAAAAATTAAAAAAAAAAAAAAAGTCAAGGGCAGTGAGGGTGTGTCCAAAAATTAGGACTTCACAGGTAGGAGTAGTAAATGATTTAGGGTAAGAAAGACACAGTGCCAGGTTGCTGGCAGATGGACAACACAGTTTAGTCACACGCAGCTGCCTCTGCTTCTTCGAAAATTTAAGGCTGCTACTGACACTCTGACCACAGGGTGCTCACTCATTCCTGACTCCTGTGATGAGCTGGCAGGAGGAGCTGGTCCAGCCTCCTGGAACCATGGAGAGAGGGCCACTCAGAGAGCCTCAGCTTCTCCCCACATGGTTAACTTCCCTAAGGTGTTAAGCAGATAAAACTTCCCCAAGGTTCTGATAACTTCTAGGCTCGGTCAAAATACATAATTAAATTTCATAATTTTTCTCTTTCAAATTAAGGATATGTTTGATCAGCATCTGTGAAAACTCTCTTAGCCTTGACTGTCATTTGCATCTTCCTCCCATAATAATGGTAATTAATAATAATAAATAATAATTCGTTGTACTAGGACTACCAATTTTGGACAAGATGAAGAACTACCACAGGGTGCTGGACTCCTTTTGCTACAAAATCCCAGAGGTACTACAGATAATACTGAGTCTTGGTGGTTTTCAGAACCTTACTTATTAGCAAATACAAACAACAACTATAACAACAAAAACATCAACAGACAAGAAACCCCAGGGGAGCAGGAAGAAGTTATCCTAAAGTGGATGGCAAACATCAAATATAAAGAGGCAGAATCAATAGCCCACAGAAAGGAGATGGACTGGGAAGGGCTCACTAGCTGGGCTTTTTTTTTCTCCCAGAATTCCCTGATTAAAACATCACTTGCCCAGTCATCATGATGTGATAAAAAAGCTGCCCCTCCTGCTGAGAACCGTCCAGAAATAACAAGGTAACATCATGGCAGCTCTGGAATTCTGCTGGAACTCAGATCTACTAAAGATTGGATTCAGGCCTAAGCGTTCTCTGCTGCTCTCTTCTGCACCCTCTATAAACTCCAGAGGGCAGAGATTTTTGTTGGTTTTCCTTCCTCAGACCTAGGGTCATACCTGGTACATAAAAGGTAACCACTGAGCAGCTGCTGAATGAAAGAGTGAAGAAAAATGGAAGTGTTTCTGGGTGTGTCCACAGATGCACAGCCTAAGAAGAGGTACCAGTCTCAAAATGTACCACAAAATGACAGATCCTCTTTGAAAAATATCTTGCAGGATGTATTCCAACAAGAAGAGAAATGAATTCCAGACCAAACAAGGAAATCAATGGCAAGTAATAACTTGGCAAATTTATTGTTACATGAATAAGAATAAAAAATATAGAACAAAAATTCCAGATGATGCCAACATGAAAAGAAGGGAGGTCATAGTAGAGAGGTGAGTTCAAAGACTGAAAAGATTATTAGAGAGGGGGAAGACCAAGATACTAAGGTTTACATATTAGAAGGGAAAAATGAATAGAATCAATCTTAACAAATTAGCGATATCAGTCAAAAGGAAAAAAAGACAGAACTTGTACTTTTCAAAGAAAAAGAATAAAGCCGGAGTTGTAAATAACAGAAAGCAGGAGAGGAGAAAAAACAGGAGCATGATGAATAACAACATGAAACAAGATGGCAGAAATAAGTGGTGATGAATAAGTCACAAGGATGAAAGGAACCCAGCACACGGAATACAGTCAATGGTACTATAATAGTGTTGTATGATGACAGATGGTAGCTATACTTGTGGTGAGCACAGCATAATGTATAGAGTTGTTGAATCACCATGTTGTGCACCAGAAACTAACATAACATTGTGTGTCAACTATACTTCAGTTTAAAAGAATGGTAGAAATAAAGCCTACAAACAACAAGTACAGTAAGAATATGTTTGTCAAATTCAGTGACTGACAGACTCAGATCTGATTTACAAAATATCTAGCATTAAATAGTCCACAAAAAACAAAAAGGATAGGTGGAGGAGATGGGGAAAAATATATATGAGGTAAATGTTAACCAAAAGAAAAATTAAATATTAAATATTAGAGCAAGCAATTTAAAAAGATACATAATTTGCTCATAAAAAGCAATATATAAATATAGATGATATATAATAATATCCATAAGATATAATGTTCATAAATATATATCCACCTAGTATATAGCCACTGACATTACTATGATGAGAAACAGGTACAATCTTTCCTTAGAAATTTTGATACAACTCTCTTTGAAATGGACTGACTGGAAATATAAACAAATACATAGTAAATGTGAATTACACCATTAACAACCACAATCTAAATATATATTATATAAGCTTTATAAACATATAGTGAATGCTCACTTTTTCAAGAATGTATGGATGTTTTATGTATTAGACTACAAAGGACATCTCAACAAATTCCAAAAAATCAACCTATGCACCATAATCTCTACATAAAAATCAGTAAAACTTCACATCAGTAATAATAATAAAAAGGTCAGTAAACTAAATAGTTAAATGAATTCATAGTTAAATGAAGTGGAAGTAACAAGACAAATTGAAGAACACTAAAAGCTGAACTACAGAAAGTTCTACATGTCAAAGGCTGTGTGAGATGCATCTGAGGCAGTAGGGTGAAACGCAGAGCTCTGAATAGGTTTTTCACATTAAATGAAAGAATGAAAACAGACAAGCTAAGCAATCTACATGAGGAATTAAGAAACGGGCTGTCTGCCTACAACAATGGTGGAGTCACAGGTATGGAATTTACCTTGATACCTTAAACAAGCAGAAAATCAGGTGAAATGTAAGAAACAGGGTTTCTCAGACTTTGGACAATAAGCAGCACAGGTCAGAGAACTCTGAGAGAAGAGGAGACAATGGGCAAAGCTGCATAAATAGCCACACCTAGTTTTCAGGTTGTAGCCCACGGAGAGGGAACTCAAAGGACTGAAAAGGAGGATGGCACAGAGGGAGGGTGTCCAGAGGTCTGCATCGATCCTTCCAGAATCTTTGCTGAGTAAAGCTTGGTGCATGTGTGTGAAGAAAATACGGAGGCTAGACAAAGAACCACCAAATGAGCAGGTGAGCTCCCAAAGCTTACATGGAGCCAAGAATAGTTTCTGTACCCACCAGAAAGAATGGACACACAAAGGCACTGAGTAAAGTCCTTAGCTAGGTACTGCCTCAGTAGTGGAACAAGATTGAAACTAGTTCTGGAACTGCCCTGACAAAGCTTTAAAGCATGCCTCGAAAGGATCATACTAACTCCAAGTAAGTGAATCATGTCCTGTTAGGATCTGTGAAGGGTCTAAGATTTTACCCTACTTGTATGCTAAAAGGTAGCCTATTTTTGTTTTCGTGGATGCCACAGCAGAAGACACAGACTCCTGGGTCAGAGATACAGGACTTTACTGAAGCCAGAGCATGAATATCATATAGTTGGCAATGGCTCTCCCTCAACCTTTACGTATGTTGGGCACAAGACAAGTATCCATATGAATGCCTGCACATGCATGGGGTTACCTTATAGGAGGTAAACATAATTTTAAAGATGTGGGATCAAGCTTGCTTGCTATCTAGTGGAAAAGTGTTGACCTATCTCTTAAGGTTGTTTTCTGCAAATATGACCTTGAGAAATGGCCTTATCGCTGATCAGGAACATATAAAAACTCTTAATACAACTTATACAATGTAATAAAATAAGGGCATAATATTTGGACAAGTTTTTACCTAAAAAGATGTACGGACAGCTGAACCAATATTCTAGAGCAAGAATGTCGTAGTACAGGAGTCCAGACCAAGAACTGGTCTGAACTGCCCTCCTCTCATGGACATACCAAATGTATAGCTACAAATAGAGCAATTTCCTTTGAGAGAAATCTAACAACAAGCTGAATGCCTCCTACACAACAGGTGAATGAGAAAATACCAACATCAAAATAGGAAAGGCTGGAAAACACTTTCACCATAAACTCCTCCCCTGACACAGAAACCATACAATTAAGGAGGAACCCTCAGCTCCCAGCTTCTCCTTGAGAAGCAAAGAGTGTGGACCACACATCTAGCGCCCCAACTTTTAAGGATGCCACCCAGGTGACACACCTCCAAATGGCCTAGCTCTGAAGGGCAACTGCGCTTGCATTCACAAGTCCCACATGACTACAGCCAACAAGAATCAGTTGTTAATGAATGCATGAGCATTTGCCTTGGCTGTCCTCCCAGGGTGCAGCATAGAAAGAGTGGGCAAAAATGACCACTCCCAGTCTTTCCCTGGAAGGAGTCTGACAACATTATCAGCTGCTGCTTCAGGGCCTAGAGTCAGCCTGCATCTAGGTGCTTACTGCCATCCTCTCTTTGGGACAATGACAAGTCTTGGCACAGCTTCAACTACTGGGAGACACTAAGAACAATGATGATGGTTTGGACAATCAAAAAGATTTGAAAGGAAGCAAGACCCTCATGCTGGGATGATCAGTGAACTATATCTCTTATATGAGACCATTCTGCCAAGACTAGAAGAAGTGACTGTTTTATCTAATGTTCAACAACCAAAACAGAGTATCAAGGAAAATGAAGGAACAGAAATATATTCCAAACAAAAGAACAAGAAACATTGCCAGAAACTGATATTAATAAAATGGAGATATGTGATTTCCCAATAGAGATTTCAAAATAATGGTAATAAAGAGATTCAATGAGGTCAGGAAAGCAATGTATGAACCAAGTAAGAATTTCAACAAAGAGACAGAAAACATAAATAAGTATCAAACAGAAACAAGAGAGCTGAAGAACACAATAAGTAAACTGAAAAATTCAGAGGGATTCAACAATGAAACTAGATCAACTGAAAGAAAGGATCAGAGAACTCAAAAGACAGGACAGTGAATTTTATGCAACTAGGAGTGAAAAAAGAATAAAAAAGAGTGAAGATAGGGACTACAGAACACCATCAAGTATATCAATATATGCATCCTAGGGATCCAAAATGAGAGGGGAAGAGAGGAGAAAAAAAATTATTCAAATACATAATGGTTGAAAACTTCCCTGACCTGGGAAAAAAAAAAGATATGAAACTCCAGGAAGCCCAAAGAGTTCTATTTTACATCATAAAAAAATCCAAAATAACGTAAACCCTACATGTGTAAGACCAAGCTATAAACTAATAGGAACATGAATACATCTGTGATTTCAGTGTAAAACAGAACATCTTAAAGATCTAAAATGCAGAAATTATGAAGAAAAAAAATTTTGACTACATCCACAAAGAGGTAACAGGTAGGTGACAGACATGGATTAGATATTTTCTTCACTTGGATTAGACTGAAAGGAATTGATACAAGTAACACATAAGATATACCCTCATATCAGCCAGAAAAGCCAGGAAAACCAAGAAAGAAAGAAATGGGTAAAGCATATGGATGGATATAGATGGAAAAGTAATTCTCAATTGCTAATATGTTTAATAATCAGAGTAAGGCAGATCCAAAATACTAGATAACAATATCCACCCACCAGATTGCCACACGGTATAAAGTTGTAAAATATACAGTGTTGGGGTAAGGGGAGTTAGGAATGGGAACCTTTATACACAAATACTTAGAATGAAAATGGATGACGCCACTTTTGAGAATAATCTGAAAAGACCTGGTCAAATAGTACAATATTAAATAATATCCTAGAACCCTGAAATCCCATGCCTGGGGACATACCCCAGAGTTACCCTCAGAGAGGTTCATATGGAGATATGTAAGAGGATGCTCATTGTAGAACTATCTACAAAAGCTCAGAGTTGAGAGGTATCTAGATTCACTAGGAGAAAAATGAATATATTAAATGTATTATATAAATGTTAGTATAAAATACAGTTAAAATAATTAAAGGTGCATATAACAAGCTAATATTAAGGGGAAAAGTTAGAGAACAAGATTTCTAGGATAATACCAAAAAACAAAATTAAGCCAGGCATTTAGTATACTGGAAGAATATACATTAAATACACTGAATATTAAATACCTATGTATGTTGAATTCCTATGGAGAAGGGATTAGGGCGTGCCTAATGAATGAATAATGAAGAGTCATGTATGGAATAGCAATGAAAATACAGAAAAAGTAGGATAGGACCTTAGTATGTTTTATATTGGCATAAAAATGAGTAAGAGCTAATATAAAATTTTCAGTAGAGTTACTATTGACAAGCAAATTAATAACAGTAACATGAAAACAGTGAAGCAAAGTTAAGAGCAAGGTTTTAACTGGGCAGACAATAATAATGATGCGTAAGACAGTCACACATGCACCCTAAAGAAGAGGTAAAATGTTTACAGAGCAAAGTCAGATACCTGGTTCTGTTCCAGAAAGAAATCATGGCTGAGGAATTAGAAGTATATAGACTCCTTCTGAAAGGAAACTTACACATAGAGAAACTTTTTAAAAAATTAGCCCATTGATTTTCAGTGAATAAAGGACATGACATTTATTGTCATCTTTCACAGAGAGCTTAAAAATAGCCAGTGGTGAAACAGGATTTTTGAGCATTACATAGAAAGAAAACACAAAATTTTCTAGGGTTAAAAATATCAAGACCAAGCTGGTTCATCAAAATGACAACTGAGGACATTGCTGACTTAAAAATAACTGTAGCCTGCCAAATTTCACGAGTACATAAATTAATCAGAGTCATCATAAAGAAAGTCTGAAATTTAAGAGTATATGTAATGTAAAGAGCTCAAGGACTAACTGGCTCATTTCAAATCTCTGATTCATATTTTCTATTAAAAAGTTAAAAAAAGAAAGTAATCAAGAAGGCTTGATCATGTACCTTAATTCAAAACACAGAGAATGCTTCCTAACTGTTTTATTCCTGTCTGTTTCCAAGAATCAAATCATCCTCCTCAAAGAACAAAGATCTACTACAACTGAGAATATTCAAAAGAACTTGCCGTAGGAATTGAAAAGCAAATTAAAAAAGAAAACTTTGAAAACCACCATCTTCAGAATGTGCCTAGATTCCTAATGTGACTACTATGAAGAGGCAACGTTCATTTAAGAAGTATGAATTATGTATGACTTTTAAGTTCCATTATGGCACAGACACACCTCAAGGAGGGCAGTGCATAATAAAGACTATAACTGAACATAATCAGGCACCAAAATGTATTGAATTTTTTCTTTGCCCTCGGTTGCCTGGAGGAAATTTTCTGAGAAATTAAGGCCAGCAGTGCTTTCCTTTTTAAAAATAATAAACATAGGTCTCACTGCTAAGTAAAGTGAAAGAGTCAAAACTAATTTCTTTCTGCTACTGCTAAAATCTTAATTTTGAAAATGGAAACCTTAGCTGCTAGCTTAATTATATATACACATATCCAATTTCATATACACTGGCATTCTAAAATGAAATGGTATGAACAATAAAGGTTAATTACTTTCTTTTTTTCATGTGAGGAGCAAAATATGTCCAAAACTAATCATGTTTTCCATAAATGTTCCCTTGGAACATAGACCATACTTCACCAGGCAGCTGGGTCAGCTTTGGCCCCAAACATCCTTTTATATTAAAAAACATTTATCAAAAGCACAGCAATAAACCTGACCTCTACAAAAACAATACGAGTTCTTGTGTTTAAGTAGCTAATGAACTTAGTACCATTTGCCACCTGATTCAGTAGCCATGGTCCTGGGGAAAAAGTATAATGTGGGGTGCCTGGGTGGCTCAGTCGGTTGAGCATCTGACTTCGGCTCAGGTCATCATCTCACGGTCCTTGAGTTTGAGCCCTGCGTCGGGCTCTGTGTGGACAGCTTGGAGTCTGGAGCTGCTTCGGATTCTGTGTCTCCCTCTCTCTCTGCCCCTCCCTACTCACACCCTGTGTCTCTCTCAAAAATGAATAAACATTAAATTTTTTTTAAAAAATTTAAAAAAAGTATAATGTAAATAATCAAGGTGGAAACACAGACCATGTGTTATTCTTCCTCACTGGGGTATGCATAGGTACTAACAATTCCATTATCTTCCTTAACTTATAGCACAGAAAAACACAGCTTTATTCCTTCTCCACCTTAGATGATCTCATGAGATTACAAGAATTCTCTCCTCTAATTACACCAGTGAAGCATGTCACACTTCTACATATTTATTTAACAAATAGTTACTGAGCACCTGCAATGGGTCATCCACTACGCTGTTAGCAAAACCAAACATGGTCCCTCTCTTCTCAGAGGTTCTGCTCTAGGGAAAAATGCACACATCAATCAAATATGTACAAATAAATTTAAAACTAGAATGTAATAAAAAGGAGAAACATATGGAGCTTTGAAAATATGACCTAATCAGGGTGGTCAGAAGAGTCTATCCTGATGAAGGAATGATTAAATACAGTTTTCCAGAATTAGCTCAGAAAAAAGGGAAAGGAAGGATATGTATCCAGAAGACACAGCATGTGCAAAGATCAGTGGTAGGATCAAGTGTATTTAGATCCATGACAAAAGCAAAGCAACCTTCTCCTTTCCCTCTCCTCTTTCTCAATTATTCATTTTATCTCAATTTCCCTTCTTCCCTAATTTCAGTTTCCCATTTTTCAATCATTCCAAAGGTTAAAAAATTATTTCAAGTACAAAAAACCTGTCATCTAAGTGTCAATGAGGAAAGGTGCCAAAAAGAGAAATGAATTTAAACACTCATTGTGTACCTTCTACGCAAAGCCCTTAGGATTCAGAAAACTAGTCACTGTCCTTGTGCATGTAAATAATAATGACATAGATTACAGCCATGCTTCCCATATTATGACACTCACATATCCAGGGTATAAGGATGTGCACACCGCCAGGATAACAACCTTATCCTAGGCAGTATAAAACTCCAAGAGTTAAGAGGCCACATCTTACTTGAGCTCTCATGGAACGTCTGTTTCTGGGGGAAGGGGAGAAAATTAAAATAAATATACATAGTAACAGCACAGAAGATTCCAATTTTTCTTGTGTATAGGGTATACACAAGAGTCTTCATGGAGAACTACTTCCGACGAGATTGGGGTATTAAACACTCTACACTGACATTATCTTCTGTGGAAAAGCATGGAAGGATCTTCTTGATATGCAAAGAGGACAATAAAACATGCTGCATGTTGAAAACATAATAAATACCTGTGAGGTAAAACTATTCTGTACCCAATCCACTGAGTAAATAATCTCAGATCCTACTTGACTGAGGCCTGTACCCTCTCCACTTTCCCATTACTATCAGCATACACACACCAATCCCTTCCTCCTCCTGCAGTGAGAAGGCAGAAAATGAAGGGGCTGAAGGGAGAAGATGACACAGCTTAAAAGAGAGGAAGTATCTCAGTTCTGATACCAAGTTCTAGAATCTCCCTTAAGACCCCCACTCTCTTGGCAAGATGCACATCATTCTCAGTGGGTGGATGCTATACAACTTTGTTGTTGTCTTTTGGTGACTTTCTTTCTACTTGACAGAGTTTAAGTGGGTTTTGTTCAACACAAATCAAAGACGTGCCTGGAAAATCATCTCTGTCTCCTTTATTATATTAGCTACTTCCCATTCCTTAAGCATATCAAAGGCTCTCCTGTTTTACAACAAAACCAGCTAAAACCACCAACCAAATAAAACTTTGTATAGGGTTGAACAGTGTCCTCACAGAATCTCAGAACGTGACCTTATTTGGAAATAGGTCTCTATCTGGAAATAGATGTACTTAGCTAAGATGAGGCCATAATGGACTATGGTGGGCTCTAAATCCACTAATTGGTGGCTTTGTAAAAAAAAAAATGAAAGGGAAGAGTGCCGGGGTGGCTGAGTTGGTTAGGTATACAACTTCAGCTCAGGTCATGATCTCACAGCTCGTGGGTTTGAGCCCTGTGTTGGGCTCTCTGCTGACAGCTTGTAGCCTGGAGCCTGCTTCAGATTTTGTGTCTCGCTTTCTCTCTCTCTCTGCCCCTCCTCTCTCTAAAATAAACAAACATTAAAAAAATGAAAGGATGATTTAGACACAGAGAAACACACAGGAAAAAAGCGCACATGACAACAGAGACAGGAAGTGGAGTGTCTAGAAGCCTAGAGATGGATGCCAAGGATGGTTGGCAACCACAAGTTGGAAATGGCAAGGAAGGACTCTTCTGTAAGAGCCTTCAGAGGGAGCATGATATAGTAGACACCTTGATTTTAGCCCTCGATTTTAGGCCTCAAGACTTCAGAACTGTGAGAGAATCAATTTCTATTGTTTTAAGCTACCTTCTTTGTGGTACTTTGTTTTGGTAGCCCTAGAAAATGACCACACATTTTGATTTGTCTCTGATGTCCTCGTCATATTACCACTGGTGCCCCTTTTCATTCTCACAAGTGTTCCTGTTTGGATAAATTATGGTTATCCCACTCATACTTTATGTAACCACTGCTCTCTCTCTTCACTAAAGCCAAGTTTAAGGAAGAAATATATTCACTCAAGAAATTTATTACCCTTTTGTTCCAGTAGTGAAGACTAATTAGTAAATTTGAAATTTTTTTAAGGTTATTCACTTTCCTCCACCTTCTTACTGTAATAATTTTCATAATTCCACAGAAAAGTTTAAAGTATAACACAATTAACATCTACTCACTCTTGAACTAGATCAGGGGTTACAAATTATGGCCCAGCAGCCAATCTGGTCCGCTACATGTTTTTGTTTAGCCCACATGGCTTTTACATTTTTTAAATGTTAAAAACAATCAAAAGAAAATAAAATTTCTTGACATATGAAAGTTGTATGAAATTCCAATTTCAGTGTCCATTAATAAGGGTTCCTGGAACACAATCATGCCCATTTGTTTACATCTGTGGCTACTTTCTTGTTGAAATGGTCAAGTTGAGTAGTTGTGACAGAGATCATAAGGCCCACAAAACCTGAAATATTTACTATCTGGCTCTCTATGGAAAAAGCTTGACAACTCTTCACCTAGATTTACCACTTAAAACAAACACACACACACACACACACACACACACACAGAAACAAACACCCCTCCCTCACCACTCCACTGGTTTGCTTGAGCTGCCATAATGAAGTATCATAGGCTATGTGACTTAAACAACAGACATTTATTTTCTCATAGTTCTGGAGGCTGAAAATCCAAAGCAAAGTCACCAGGGGGGTTGGTGTCTGGTGAGATCTCTCCTCCTGGTTTGCAGATGGCCAACTTCTCACTGTGTCCTCACATAACCTTTTCTCTGCGCATGTGTGAGGGAAAGCCCTATGGAATCTGTTCCTTTTCTTTTAAGAACATCAGTGCTATTAAATTAGATCCTACCTTTATGACCTCATTTAAACTTAAGTACCTCCTCAAAGGTCCTATTTCTAAGTACAGTCACATTGAGTGCTGGGACTTCAACAGATCTTAATAACTGTTAACTAGGCCTTAAGTGTTTACTGACATAATGGGTAATTAATATTTTATATTCTTAATTATCCTTGATAACTAGAATACACATAAAAAACATTAAGAAAGGGTTATTCCTTATTACAAATATTCTTTACCTGTGACCAATCCACCATTTATTTATCAATCACCAGGATGGAAAACTCAGGCACCTCTGGTTCATTTTTACCGCAGTAGTCCACGTATTTCCAGGGTTTTTTTTAAAATCTTTTTTTAATGTTTATTTTATTTTTGACAGAGAGAGAGAGAGAGACACACACACACATCGAGAATGCGCAGGGGAGGGGCACAGATAGGGAGACAGAATCCAAAGCAGGCTCCAGGCTCTCAGCTGTCAGCACAGAGCCTGATGCGGGGCATGAACTCACAGACTGCAAGATCATGACCTGAGCTGAAGTCGGACACTCAACCAACTGAGCCACCTAGGCGACCCTCCAGATTTTTTTTTGATACAGTTTTTATACTCTTAAGGCCCTAAGCATTCTTGTATTTTCTCATCATTCAAACTGAACACTTGCAGTGTCCTTCCACTTTGTCTCCTTACACAGTCTCTCCACTTCCTATTTACATTGCCCACTTGTGCCAGACCAATTGTCTCAAATGAGTATTTTGTCAGTCTCTTATTCAGAACCCTATAACAGCATCCCCACTACCTACAAAATACAGTTTGGTTCTCTTTAGTATCATATTCTAGACATTTTACAACCTATTTGTGATTCTCACATGAACTTTGCAGTTTTCACTCACTCTTAAACAAAATGTGTTTCTGTGTGAAACTTGACTCATGCTCTTCTGCTCATATGACAACACTTCACCTACTCAAGGGCACCACTCCGGCAATCTTCCTTCTTTCCCCTGCATCATTTGTTTTCTCTCTACTGGAACATTCCCATCAACCAACAAAAACTTAAAAACACATACAACTTTCTTGGCCCCATTTCCCCTTTAAATAAAAAAAGCAACTCCAAAGACTTGGCTGTACTCACTGTTACTCTTCTCTTATTCTTCTAATTAGGTTTTTGACTGCAGCACTATATCTCAAGGTCACCAGTGTCCTCCACATTGTTAAACGTAATGGACAATTCTTAGTTCTTCCATCACTTGGATTATCAGCAACATCTGACACAGCTAATCACTCCCTCCTTCCTAAAACCAGCTATTTTCCCACTCGGTTTGCATGACAGGGCACTTTCTATGCTGTTCTTTCTCCCTGACTGGATCTACTTCATGCAGAGTACCTCAAGGACATCCTTGGATCTCTTCATTTTTCTTAACTTCCTTGCTGATTCCACTCAGTATCTTGCTTTAAATACCATCATCTACCCATTGCTGACTTCTAGGTTCATATCCCCAGTCTGGATGGCTTCCCTAAACTCCTCTCCCCATTTAAACATTAATATATAGGTTATTCAAACTTAATGTGTGAAAAACTGAACTCATCCTCCCCAAACCCAACTCTGTCCAGAGTCTTCTGCCTTTCAGCTCTTATACCCCAATATTCTTTACCTCTCTGATCCCTCACTCACTCACTGCCAGTTTTACTGGCTTCCTTGGTGTGAACATACCAGGCATTTCATAGAGCCTTGGTATGTTCTCTCTCTTCTACTTTAAATACTCTTTCCCCAGATATACTCATGGCCTATTCTCTCAGTTCTTTCAGAACTTATTTTCAAATGTTACCTTCCCAGTGAGGCTTCTCCCGAATATTATTTAAAATTCAACCCCCTCTTGAGGTACCTGGATAGCTCAGGTGGTTAACTGTCCCACTCTTGATCTCAGCTCAGGTCTTGATCTCAGGGTTGTGAGTTCCAGCCCCATGTTGGGCATGAGGAAAGGAAAACAGGAAGGAAAAGAAGGAAAAAAGAAGGAAAAGAAAAGGGAATTCAACCATTCCTCATTCCAGTCTTCTCATGTAATCTCTACCTTTTGTTTCCCACTACAGCATTTACTGCCTTCTAAAATATATAATTTCTTTATATTTATCATCTGTCTTCCACTAGAATTTAAATTCCATGAAGGCTGCAAATATTTGTTTTGTTCCCAAAGAATCCCCAGTGCCTAGAACACTACCTAACACATGGTAGATGCTCAAAAATATGTGATGTACTTTAATTGGAAGGATCTTATTATATTTTGCTGTTATTTATATGGTACTATCTATTCTGTATGCATTAATTAATTAAATTGGAGAAGTAAGTTATTCACTAAATTGAAAACACTGAAAATTATCTTAATGGTATTTAACTCACATAGTTTACCTCAGATGCTGTACTCTGAACCACTCCACTATACTGCAACCCTAGCTTTCTATTCATTCGTTCATCCTTCAATCCTTTTTCGTTTTTTTTTAAAAAAAAAACAGCTTTATGGAGTTATAATTGACAAAATTTGCATCAAGTATAAAGCTTGATGTTTCAATATATGTATACATTGTGAAAAGATCATTACAGTCAAGGTAATTTACATATCTATCACTTTACATAGTTACCACTGCTTTTCCCCTGGCTTTCCTACTTAAAAGTTACCTAATTAGAAGCCTTTCCTAATTAGTACAATTTTTATTTTCACACCTCAACCTCTAAAACAAAGAATTCAATTCAAATAAAATAATTGTGCAGCAGACATTAATCTCCCCAACCCTGCAGATTTTATAGACAGTGCTTAATAAGGTCAGAGAAGACTGCATTCAACCACTGACACCTTCTCCATACTGAGCAAGACTGTAAATATCAGAAAGCTGTCTCCAAGGTGCAGTAACTCATCATTCATCAGAAAGAACTATGAAGTTATTTTTACCATACTTCATACCTATGTGTTAAATGGGATGGATGCTGAGCACTTGCTCATATGCACAGTTTCAGGAAGAGTTAAAGAACTTTTTCATTATAATTAGACTTGAAGTTTCTAGATGTTCGGAGATCACGAATATTTCAATATAAAAAATATGAACTGTGTATGTGGTAAATATTCACCTTGGCTAATGCTTAAATAAGATGCCACTGTTAAAAAGAAATCTTAGTATTTTAACATTTAAAAAATAACTATAATTATGGATAGCTACATTACAGATGGCAAAATAACTCTCAAGTCTTTATATCTTGTTTTATGCTAAGGTATAAAAAGGTACATTGTAAAATGGAAATAATCAAGATGAGATGATAGTTCTGATCATATATTACATTATTCTTTATTTTTCAAGAATGTTTACTCATATGAGTCTAAAATTTCTATACGGTATATAATTAACACAGTAACTTTAAAAAATCTTTCAACCCATAGGTTTGAAGGATAGTTAACAGGTTATTAAAACTATATAATATAAATAATGATGTTTTAGACTACAGCAGAAAAGCTTAAAAGGAAGCACACATTTTTTTTAAATTTTTTTGTTAATTTTTTTTTTAACGTTTATTTATTTTTGAGACAGAGAGAGACAGAGCATGAATGGGGGAGGGTCAGAGAGAGAGGGAGACACAGAGTCCGAAGCAGGCTCCAGGCTCTGAGCCGTCAGCCCAGAGCCCGACACGGGGCTCGAACTCACGGACCGTGAGATCGTGACCTGAGCTGAAGTCGGTCGCTTAACCGACTGAGCCACCCAGGCGCCCCGGAAGCACACATTTAACATATAACAAAGAAAATCTGCAAGTACCTAATATTTGAAGAAATTCATGAAAAATCAGCAAATTTTTACTTTTTCTGACAGTCATTATTAATGAACGTCATCACTGCTTTAATACTTTATTTACTTAAGGAGAATTCTTCATACATACATAAATATTTTGTGATAATGATTATACATGAAAAGGTCTACACTGCTCACCTCAGTGTTGTTTTGCATTTCCCAAAGCTTCTGTATTAAATTTTAAATGATTTTCCCTAAACCAAATTTGGCACCTTGATACACTTACCTTTGAATAATATTATTTTAATGAGCACTGTTACTGAGGAGTACAGCTGTAAAATACTCACAAACTAATCTCTGGTAGAAAGAGTCCTGTCTGGCCTGTGCTCACCAAGCACACATTCATTCCTCATCATGCAAGACACAGTCTAAGATGCTCCTACCCCACCATATTTAAAATTAAGCTCCTCCTATACTCACATGGTTTATTTACATTTTTTTAAACTTTTTTCCCATACTAAACTAGAATCAGCCACACCCAACATGTATATAGATAGGTAACAAGCAGCTGTGAATTTCCACATATTAATCATCTCCCAGAAGACCCAACATATTGTTCTGACCACATGCTTAACCAAATGTTGACTCAAAATGAATTCCTCTGACTGGTTACGGGCATATGGTATGGCAAGAGGCAAGTTGGGACAGAAGGGTTAGCTAGTAGTAAAAAGAACTGTGCCAGAAGTATCACTGTATTTCTTAACCTCCATCCTGATGAAAACTGGGGTATAAGGCTGAAAACTGAACCAAGAAGCACAGTAGAATATATCCTGGTTCCTTTCTTTATTGAACCATTCATAAACACAGTACAGCGGAACAGTTAAGAGCGCTGGGGTGAAGTCCAGGCTCTAAATCCCGACTATACTGATCACTGCTCTATGTCCTGGGAGCAAAATACTTCACTAAGTTCAGATTCCTGATTTTTAAAAACATAGGAATCAAATCAACCACATAAAGATATTGTGAGGATTAAATAAAGTCAACTGTGCATAACATTCTGACACACAAACGCAATAGACCGCAGCTATCATTAGACAGAATGCCTACTAAATGCCAGGCACTATGCCAAAAGCCAGTGACAAATAATGAAAGGAAACCTAATCCCTGCTCTCATTAGATGGCATAACTAATAAGCAGGCCTAAAAAAAACATTAGTACTAAGCACTCGAGCGTTTTGTATAAAATTTTCGCAAAGAGTAGTTCAAATACAGAAAATCATAAGCCTGAGAGAACACTAAAGGTGATTCTGAAATAGGAAACAAAATATAGAACATAACCAATCAATTTTGGTCTTATGCATAGGGTTTCTAATTGGGATTTTAACACTGGGATTGCCTAAATGGAGCTGCAAAGGGAGTTATTTTTAAGGGTAGGAATTGACTTGTGCTCATGATCTGGCATTTGCTGTGAGAGATTAGCTTGCTTTCAGGTTCATGAATTTCCCTCTTTCTGTTCCTGGAAAATGATGGTCTTCAGTTACAAGTAACAGTTTGGAGAATCTTTCTGAAGCTGAAGTTCCCTTTAGTTGAAAGAAGCCAATGATAAAGAAAGGGAGCTCTCTCCTGCCTTAACTGTCCTGTTTTTTTCCAATTCAGGACTCTTCAGTGTGTTTAAGTATGCAGGAATGTGTCCCAGCCATGCCTGCACAGAAAAACCATGGTAGCTTCCAACACCTCTATTGCTTGTATATGAGTAAAGTGTTTTCAAGTGATAGACATTACTGTTTATACAGTCCATGACTGATGAACAACAAACTATTCTCCACAGGGTGTCAGTGCAGAGCATAAGTATTACATATTTTTATATTTTAATTTGGCAATTCACAAGTCTGATTTGGCCAGCAGGCAAGATTTAAGAGTCATACACCTGCATTAAGGTAACCCTGACTGAGCATACTGAATATGTTAGTAATCCCTGCATGTGTGTTTTAAACATTCTAGACAAGGAAAAAGGAAAACTAAAGTTAAACTACATAATAATAATTCAGGTACAATTTGATGTGCCAACAACACTAATTCAAGTAACAGTTACACAGCTAAAACAATGGTGAAATAAACTTTTCAACAGGGTAAAGCCACTTAAATAACCACTGCATAGAAATCAAACAAAAGTGCTAACAAATAAAAAGGTCAAATCAGAAGTATCAAGGTATGCAGGGACACAACTACAGCTGACCCATGAATAATGCAAACTTTGGTGGCACTGACCTCCGCCCAGTTGAAAAATTTGTGTGTAACCTTTGACTCCCCCAAAAGCTCAACTACTAAGAGCTTACAGTTGACCAGAAACCTCACCAATAACATAGTCAACTAACACATATTCTGTATGTTACACATGTTACATCCTGTATTCTTACAACAAAGGAAGCTAGAGAAAAGAAAATGTTATTAAGAAAATCGTAAGGAAGAGAAAATACATCCATAGTGCTGTATTTATAAAAAAAAAATCCGCATGTAAGTGGATTGGCACAGTTCAAACCCGTGTTGTTGAAAGGTCAACTGTAGTTTAAGCTCCAATGTTATCTTGATTGACTGACGTTTATAAGGATAACAGATACTTCTCAAATTTTTCATGTATTCTTAAAGTTTATACCATAGAACAGGTCTGTTTTTCTTTTTCCCACACAATATTCTTTATTGAGATTATAAAGGAATAGCGATATACCTGAAGTATCAGCTCTTTTATTTACGCAAAATATACCTTGCTGTGAGGTTACCACTAGCAGCTATAAGGACCGATTGTGCCCTTGGTGAAGTCTGGGCCAGGAATTTGCTGGGCAAGTTTCCCAAGTGTCCTTTCTAGAAATGAGTATGAAATTAGTCATTTTTCTGATTGCTCTAGTGAAGACATACAGAGTTTATTGTGTTTCGGAGTAAATTAGATCACAGCAGTTACAAATACACAGTTTGGAGTCAGAGAGATCTGGGACTATATCTTAGTTTTGCTCATTAGCAGCTGTGAAATTTTTTTTTAAGAGTAATTTCAAGATTTTCTTTTTTAAAAAACTAAGGTATAACTGACATAACATAATATTAGTTTTAGAGGTACAACATAATGATACTTGTATATATTGTGAAACTATTGCTACCTAAGTCTAACATCATCATCAGTATAGTTGCAATTGTTTTTTCTTGTGGTAAGAACTTTTTTTTTTTTAAGTAGGCTTCACACTCAGTGTGGAGCCCAATGTGGGGGTTAACCTCGTGACCCTGAGATCAAGACCTGAGCTGAGACCAAGAGTTGAATAACTAAATGAGCCACCTAGGCGCCCCTTGAGATGAGAACTTTTAAGATCAGGAACATGTCTTCTTCATGTCTGTAAGGCCTATACTGTTAATGTTTACAAATATTTTTAAAACCCCATTATTCTCTATATTAGCTGAGTTGAAAATAAAAATCAAAGAGAACCCCAGATAACTATATTTTTAACAGAATCTTTTCAATCTATTGATTTTGACAGGAAGGATTTTTCATCGTGTAGTGTAACCCTTACTGACAGAGCCTCTATTGTTTGCCACTCTTGTCCTGTGGTTCTACTAGGGCTGATCTCCCCAAACCCTGCCTCCTGGGGTAGGCATATGGCCCAAGTCACATCAGTCAGGAGTACCATGTCTCAAAAGAGATGTGTGTCTGGCACTGGCCTATACCCCTAGTCAGATGAGGATTAAGATTCGTTGCTCTATTGGTGAACAGTTACTGAACTCGTAAGGTATTCTTTCTGAGGTAAGGTAAAGGAAGGACAGCCTAGAGATGGAAAACCAGAGTCCCGGAGAATCAAGATATTCCAGAACTTTGCACTTAAATACAGGATGATAAATTCCTTGCAGTTTTTCCTTGAGTTAGCTTTCTGTCACACAAAACAGTCAAGCCTAATGCATTTTAGCTTGCCAATCTTTTTTCTACAGTATTTTCCCCCAATACTCCCTCTATTCTGTTGTCATTGTCTTCAAAAATATTATAAAAAATCACAAAAATATTATGAGAAAACGAAGAAGTGAACACAGACGCTCAAATAGATATTTTTACACCAAAGTTCACCACCAAAGTTTCCAAAGGTGGAAACAACTCGCGTGTCCAATAGAAGAATGGATAAACAAACTGTGGGATAAACAAACAATGGAATACCATTCGGCCATAAAGAAGGAATGAAGTTCTAGGGGCACTAGACTGGCTCAGTCAGTGGAATATGCAGCTCTTGATCTTGGGGTTATGAATTCAGGCCCCAGGCTGGGTGCAGAGCTCACTTTAAAAAAGAAAGAAAAATAAAAGGAGTGAATTTTTGATACATGCTACCGTAAGGATGAACCTTGAATGTATTGCACCAAGTCAAATAAGCCAGACACAAAAGGACATATAGTATATGATTCCACTTATATGAAATATCTAGAATATACAAATTGATAAAAAGAGAAAATGAATTAGACTTATCGGGGGCGGCGTGGAAGAAGTGATGGGGAGTTACTGCTTTATGTGTACAGAGTTTCTGTTTGGGGTAAAGAAAAGTTCTGAAATATAGCTGAACTGATGATGGCTGTACAACACAGTAAGTGTAATTAATGCCACTGAATTGTCCATTTAAAATAAAAATGTCAAATGTTGTGACGTATATTTTACTACAAAATAATAAATGAAGAAAAATATGGAAAAACTACAAAAAAACCTTTCCAAACTTCTTATAATCTCATCATCCATCGTGCTTCACTCAAAGCACCGTTATAAGGTAAAATATGCACATCTACATCCTTTTTGTAAAAACTTCAGACATATAAGCTTTTTTTTTATACAAATGTGGGAGAACAATTAAAGCCAAACCACGCTATTGATTTTCATTCCTCCACTAAAGTTATAATAATTCTATTTTTTTGAAGGCTTTTATTTAAGCTCCAAAACTGCTTTTATTGAATATAGGTTATCAAGGTAAATAGCAAAAACAAAACAAAGTGAAAAAGTGTTACGTTAAATGACTTTCATTTTTCTTCTGAGCATATTAATAATGTACATTCTTAAATAAATATAAATGATGTTTGCACAAAATGTCCTACAATTCTGACTGTCAGAAAGCCTAAAATATTCTTGAAGAGAAAATTACTAAACTCGCTCAAATGAATACCTTTACCAAATTCAAGCTTAAGAGACATCCATCCATCCATCCATCATCAGGAAAATATGCGGGACGCTAGATTAGTCATTTTGCAAGTTAAAAAGCCTTCACCATTTCCTGGCTCCACATAGATACTAATGATGAAGAAGAAGTTTCTTTGTCTTTATGAGTACGTTGTAAAAAATCTGCCAACAACAATTACTCTAAAACCATTTTTCAACATTTGTTATTTTTAAAGTTTATTTATTTATTTTCAGAGAGAGAGAAAGCATGAGCATAAGCAAAGGAGGGGCAGAGAGAGAAGGAAAGAATCCCATGCAGACTGTATACTGACAGCAGCAGGCCCGACGTGGCGCCTGAACTCACAAACCACGAGATCAAGAGTTGGGCGCTTAACCAACAGAGCCATCCATATTAAGGATATCACCATACATATTAAGGATATATATCATAAAGGTCAGCTGTCCTATGTATACAGATTAGTTTTGATGCATTTATGGTATCTACCTAAAACAAGTCAGGAAATAATAAGATGAACTGAAAGAATGTACTTTAATTAAATCTCTCGATATCTGTCGTTTATCTTTTACCACTGTCATTCCTTTATTAAAGTAGCTGCAGTAACACATCTCAATGACTGCATTTACTTGTACCAGCTGAGTACATATAACAACAATACATTCACACTTTTTCATCTGTATAGCTTTAAAAATATTAAATACAAGAATTATCTTTTTTAATGAAGGGAAATAAATATTCAAAAGCCTATAAGTTATGGGTCAGAAAATAATAATTTTCATGGCTTAATCACTTTTATGCAAATTATTGTGGTTTTCATTCTTAAAAAGGTTATATAAATATCTAATAATACTGGTCCCCTATGTCACTTCTCACCCATTTCTATGGTCATTGCCGCTCTACTTTCATTTGCTATTTATTTGTCTATATTTTGATGCTTTTTGATAAAAAGCTTTCAGCTACTCTTATTAATTACTTCTCTTTAAAAGTACAGGTTTAGCTCCCTGCCCTCTGCCACTACTCACATAAGCACCCTGCTCATCCTCTCAATACTGTTATATTGTAATTTATGTCACTATTCAATGTTTCCAATACTTCAAACATGTCAAAGCTATTGGCAGCTTTGTCTTATATTCCACTATTATTACTATCCCTTTCCTGCACAATCATCCCCACCCACACAGAGAATGACTGCCTACTTTGCTTACTTTCCTATGTACTGTCACGAACTCAGCCTCAAATTTTTTACCACTCATCTAAAATCATAACCCTCACTCATTAAGAATTTCATTATTTTCTGGTGGTCCAGTCAGGTGAGCATCTGACTCTTGATTTGATCTCACAGTTTGTGGGATTGAGCCTCACATCAGGCTCTGTGCTGTCAGCTGGGAATTTTCTCTCTCCCTCTCTTTCCACCCCTCCCCTGCTCATGCTCTCTCTCTGTCAGAATAAATAAATAAACTTAAAAAAAAGAATTTTCATTATTTTCATCTTCCTCAAGAATACTCTTCACAGACATAGCTATACCTCAATCTGGAGACTTCGACGCTTTCCTTTAATAATGGAACAGACAGAAGGTAAGTAAGGAAAAAAGACACAATAAACCAACTAGACCTAACAGACATATACAAAACACTTTATCTAACATAGAATATATATTCTTCTCAGGTGTACAAAGGACGTTTTACAGGACAGACCACATGATAGGGCACCAAGTCTTAACTGATTTAAAAGTAAATATTATACAAAGTATCTTCTATGACCTCAACAGGATGAATTTTAAAAAACAATAACAGGGGCGCCTGGGTGGCTCAGTCGGTTGAGCACCGGCTTCAGCTCAAGTCACTATCTCACGGTCCGTGAGTTCGAGCCCCGTGTCGGGCTCTGTGCTGACAGCTCAGAGCCTGGAGCCTGTTTCGGATTCTGTGTCTCCCTCTCTCTCTGACCCTCCCCCATTCATGCTCTGTCTCTCTCTGTCTCAAAAATAAAATAAGCGTTAAAAAAAAAATTAAAAAAAAAACAATAACAGAAATAAAAGTGGAAAATTCACACATTTGTAGAAATTAAACAACACATTCTTAAGCAACCAATAGATCAGTGAAGAAACCAAACGAGAAATTAGAAACTACTTAAAAACAAAAAGGAAGATACAACATACATACCAAAACATATGGGACACAGCAAAAGCAGTGTTAAAAAGGAAATTTAGAGCTATAAATACTTGCAGTAAAAAAAACAAGAAAGATTCCAAATCTTTGGAACTAGAAAAAGAAGTAAATCAAAAGCTAGCAGAGGAAGGGAAATAATTGAGATTAGAAGAGAGGGAAAGTAGAGAGCAGAAAAAACAACAGAGAAAACTCAATGAAATTAAAATTTAGTTCTTCGAAAAGATCAACAAAATTGACATGGACTAAGAGAAAGAGAAAACTCAAATTACTGAAATCAGAAACAAAAGTGGGGACATTACTACCAGTACTACAGAAGTAAAACGTTATAAGAGAGTATTATGAACAGTTCTATGCCAACAAACTAGATAACCCAGACGAAATAAACAAGTTCCTAGAATCACAAAACCTAGGAAGACTAAATCTCAAAGAAATAGAGTATCTGAATAGACTTATAACTAGCAAGATGATGGAAGCAGTAATGAAAAAAATCTCTTGTCTAAGACAAGCCCAAGACTCAATGGCTTCACTGGTGAATTCTACCAACAAATTAAAAAACTAATACATATCCATCTCAAAGTTTAGCATAAACTGAAAAGGAGGAAATATATTCTAATACGTCCTATAAGGCCACCACTACCCATATGCTAAAGCCAGACAAACTATAAGAAAACCGAAGACTAATATTCTTTATGAACATAGAGGCAAAAATCCTCAACAAAATACTGGCAAACCAAAATCAGCAGCATATTAAAAGGATTATACTCCGTGAACAAGAAGACTTATTACTGAAATGTAAGAATGTTTCAACTTATGGAAATCAAAGTAATGTGCCATATAAACAAAATGAAAAGAAAAAAACAATCATCTCAACTGATGTAGGAAAAGCATTTGAGAAAATTCACCAATATTTCATGATAAAAGCACTCAAAAAACTAGAAAAAGAAAACTATCTTAAGATAATAAAAACTATAGAAAACCCTACGGTGAACATCATACTCAACAGTGAAAGACAAAAAGCTTTTCCTATAAAATAAGGAAGAAGGCAAGGATGCTTGCTTTCTGTCCTATTCAACACAGTACTGAAAATTCTAGTCAAAGCAATTAGACAAGAAAAAGAAATAAAAGCATACAAATTGGAAATAAATAAATAAAATGATCTCTCTTCAAAGATGACATGTAGAAAACCCTACAGATTTTCACAAAAACTCTTTTAGAACTAATAAATGAGTTCAGCTAAATAGCAGTATATAAAGCTAATGAACAAAAATCACTGCATTTCTATGTATCGAAAATGAACAATCTGAAGGGAAATTACAAAAATATCCATGTACAACAGCATCAAAAAGAACAAAATATTTAGGAACTAACTTAACCAAAGACTTACAATGGAAACTATATTTTTTTTTCTAAAAGAAATTAAAGAAGACATAAATAAATGGAAACATCTCATGTTCATGGATTGGAAGACTTTATATTGTTAAGACATCAACACTACCCAAAGTGATCTACAGATTCACTGAAATTCCTATCAAAATCTCACTGATGTATTTTGCAGAAATAGAAACTTCTTAAGATTCATATGGAACCTTGACAGTCTTCTCAACAAATGGTGCTGGAAAAACTGGATACCCACATACAAAAGAATAAAATTGGATTCTTACCTAAAACTGTATAAAAAAATCAACTCAAAATGGATCAAAGCCCTACATGTAACACCTAAACCTATAACACTTATAGGAGAAAAGAAGGCAAAAGCTTCATGACACTGGATCTGGTGATGATTTCTTAGATATGACACCAAAGACACAAGCAACAAAAGAAAAAGTAAATAAACTGGGCTCCATAAAACTTTAAAATTTTGTGTATCATGAATATATTAATAAAGTAAAAAGACAACCCACGGAATGCAAGAAAATACTTGCAAATCATATATCTGATAAGAGATTAATATCCAGAATATATAGAGTTACCTTAAAACTCAACAACATACAAACCAAACAGGTTATTGAGACTGTTGAAACTATAAATCTGCAAATTTGTGTCTTCTAATTTGATAGGTTTTTCTGCCATTATTTCTTCAACTTGCTTTTCCTGCTCCACTCTTTTCCACCCAGATTCCATTTATCCATGCGTTAGACATTTTGAAATTGTATCCCATGATCTGAAGCTCTCTTCACTTTAAAAAAAGAAGTTTTTCTCTCTCTTCTTCAGATTGGATGATTTTTTTATCGTCTTCATTCTGCTATTTCATTACTGGCTGCTTAAGCCCAGCCAGTATTTTTTTTTTTTTTACTTCTGGTACTGTATTTTTCAGTTGCAAACTATACATTCAGTTCTTCTTCATAGTTCCTATTTCTTTCTTGAGATTCCCAGTCTTTTCACTCATTACAAACATATTATTGTACATCTCTCTAGGAACAGTTTTAATAGGTGCTTTAAATTAAAATTTAAAATTTAAAATTATGTAATAACTCCAACATCTGGATCATTCCGGTGATGGATCATTTGGTCTACCAAATATTAATTAATGAAAAAAAAACCCAAAACCATTACTTTAGAAAAGCTGCATTTTAATTAGATTCTTATCATGGAGGATTCAATGATTTAATAAAGTCAAATGCATATTTATTCTTTCAGAATATCCTTCAGTTTTATTACATAGAAAAATGAATGGTAAATTAAATTGAATGTGAAAAGTCTGTTTAAAGCATTTAAAACTGAATCAGCTAATATCACATTTAAATCAGTTATCAATATTTACCAATCTTTCTTAGCAGTACAGAGTTTAATATAAAGTAAATAATTTTCCTGTTTTAAGTTACCTGTATTAATTTCTTAGTGGCTTTCACCCAATTATTGGAATATCCTATGTAATCCTTCATGAAAAGAACAGATTCCAAAATAAAAATGAAGCCTATTATTTCACCTGGGCATAGATTTGGTGAACTTCTTTATTTGCTTGATTAAACACTTAAAATACTCAAGAGTGGGTTGTTCAGAATTTGTTGAAGAAAACTCAAATACTGTTGAGAACATTAAAACAGTGAAAAAAAAATGTCCCTCAGAGCATGATAAATTTTCCTCAATTATTAAAGTATGTATATAATAATCCTTTGTATTTAAATTGTCCTTTTAGTATTTAGCATTTTATATTTACTTTTAAATATTTTATAAATATTAAATTTATATTTAATGATATTTTATAAAAGAGTAACTGATAAGTACTCTGAGGAAGTGATTAATATTCCTTTAAATCAGTTTTTAAGACCATCCTACACGTAAGACTCAGGTTTAGAGGCTTGAGATTCACAGGCATATGGCTATAAGAAGCGCTAGCCGGAAACAATATAGAAAATCTTATTATGAGGAATTTTAAAAACCCAAACACATTTATATGGTTCTGACATTTACAGAAATGGAAGCAGAAATATGAATTGCATGGTCAGCATCTTCAATGAGTAAGACATATAACACTGTTCTATAAACTGCTTTTAGTATTTTGGCAGATCTCTCACCAGTATTTTAACAACCAGGTCATTAATTCAATAGCTAATACAACTATCCTTACAGTTTTATAAACTAAATATAGCTCTAACTTTAAACATGAAGTTTTTTTTAGAGGTTTCATTTATACAGAAACAACTCTTCCTGATGCTATCTAATGGAGAAAAGCTGCTTGGCTAATACAGCCATCAAGGTGTCATTACATAATGAATAGTACCTTCAGAACCAAAGCATTTAGTTTATTCACACATTAATGGAACCGTAACAGACTCTGCACTAAGCATTTTAAACAGGTAAGATTCTTGTCGGCCAAAAGTCTTTAGTTCATGTATCAAAATCAAATGGTCTAGTGGGTCCAGTAATAATGTTTCCCTCCCAATGTCTTTATGAAATGCTCCACTACATTTTGTGCATTTTAAAGAATTTTTAAAATCTTTTTTTTTAAATTTGTTTAACGTTTTATTTATTTTTGAGACAGGGAGAGACAGAGCATGAACAGGGGAGGGTCAGAGAGAGGGAGACACAGAATCTGAAACAGGCTCCAGGCTCTGAGCTGTCAGCACAGAGCCTGACGCGGGGCTCGAACTCACGGACCGCGAGATCATGACCTGAGCCAAAGTCGGCCGCTTAACCGACTGAGCCACCCAGGCGCCCCATGAGAATTTTTAAAATCTTAAATTTCACAACTTTACTGCTACCTTTGATCCCTAGCCCTCAAATACTTGCGAAGTTTAAGATTTTTCATTTAGCTATAGAATAACAATTAAATACAAAGTTAATTATTGGAAACTGCAGTCATATGAATTAAAATGTATCTGGAAAGAGCATAAATACATTAATCAAAGCATAACCCTGGCTTCCCGTCCTGTCATTTAAAATATAAAACCCTACGGGGGTGGCTCAGTCAGTTGGGCACCCAACTCTTGATTTCAGATCAGGTCATGATCCCAGGGTTTTGGGATCAAGGCCAGTGTCCCACT
Source organism: Acinonyx jubatus (assembly GCF_027475565.1). Classification (NCBI taxonomy): domain Eukaryota; kingdom Metazoa; phylum Chordata; class Mammalia; order Carnivora; family Felidae; genus Acinonyx; species Acinonyx jubatus. The sequence goes on from NC_069387.1 coordinate 66,195,085, forward strand.
CCACGCTGAGTGAAGAGCCTTAAGATTCTCGCTCACTTTCTCTCCCTTTGCCCTTTCTCTATGTGCATGGGTGCTTGCTCTCTTACACACACACACACACACACACACACACACACACACACCCCGCTAAATATGAAATAATACAAGTTAGTTCAGGATTTCATGCTCTATTAAATTTAATAAAATGTTAAATACTTGAAATAGTATATTCATTATATGCAGCCTACATTGTTAGAATTTATCTTTTTAAAACAACAAAACATTCATTTGCTATCATTACCCTAAAAACTGCTTTTTAAAATCAAGAAGTATTTATATAATGCTATAGTAACTTGGCTAAACCCAGTCTATTTCATATTCAAAGATTTTAAGGGACATTTAGAAAAGTTAAGGATAATCTTTGATTAATCTGACAAATTTATTAAGCTTCAATATGTTCAAACCACTATGCTAGATATATAAAATGTGGCTGCTTTATTTCAACATTTATTGAACTTCTATGGAAATGTGGAATACAGAGATAAACAGTACATACTCTTCAAGTCCCTGAAACACACATGATTAAATGAATCACTTTGAGTAAACTGAACACAAAACCATTAAATAATAGTAGAAATTAAATCATATGTGTAACTGTAGGCTTAGTATCAAATGCATGTGTTACTGAAAATGAATTAAATTTCTAGTAACAAGAGCCTGGTAGGCATTTAAGAATTTGTTACTTATGTCCCTTCATTTAGATTCTTTTCTATAGCAATGTTATCTCTATAAAGGAAAACATGTTTTGTCCAAATAAAATCTTTTTCCATTTCAAAAATCAAAAAAATGCTAGATATTTCATATATCAGAAAAATATTTAATTTCAGAGCACTAGTATTTGGTAGGCTTTGACTCAATTTAGGCTTGTTAGATTGGGTGAAAAATCTTACTCTTTCTCCTATTAGAGGAGTCCACACAGTAAATCCATGTTACTTCTAATATGTAAATTTACTGGTTTAATTTGAGAACCTGTCAATCTTCCACTCAGGCTCTGCTTGCATTATTCTGTGTGATTGGTGGGACCAAGAGTGCTTCTTTTAATCAATGAGGAATAGATAAAACAGAGCCAAAATGCTAGATTCTCCACTGTACAGATGCAATTTAAAAATTAAAATAAAAAAATTAATTTAGTTAAAAAACTTCTTTATTTCAAACAAGCATTTTAATTGCAAACTTGACTATATTTTGCCTCTTAATATTTTTAAATAGCTTATGAAAGATGTCCAGTTAAACTCAGCAGCTTTAATTTTCTCACCCTCTCCATCAAATAACTATCAAAAAATTAAAAATTTTTGAAGCATGCAAGGATAAAAGTTTTGAACAATGGAACGAGGATAGACAAGGGGTAACTTGCCTAAAACAGCAGAGCAAATGGAGGAAGCCAGCAAGAAGCAAGATAATTTACATGACAAAACTCCACAAAAGTTCAAGAACTGGAGGTACTAGGTATCTCAGGGACTAAAAACAAGAGGACTGGTTGAAAATCTCTGCAACAGTCAGTCAGAACCCTTGTCTCCCTCCCAGCACTCTTACCCATCCAACACCTGGAACGGAGAGGACATTTACTGTGCAGAGACCGTGAACAAGCAAGGTTTGAGGACAGCAGGCACAGTGAAGGCCAGCTGGAAGGCACAATCTGAAAATGAAAGTCGATGGCCTTAAACCTTCTGAGGGAGAACAACAATCAAGTCTGAGGACAGAAAAAAAGATGTCGCGGTCTCAATTTTTTTTTACTCCCCACTGAGCTTTTCACAGGCAACTACTGTAGAATAAGAACCACCAAAAAAAAAAAAAAAAAAAAAAAGGAGTAAGGCTAACAAGAGGACATGGGATCCAGCAAACGGGGAAGTTAACCAGAAGAGAAGTACAGAGCGTTCTACAGCCAGGTGCAGAGAGCGTCCAGATCAGAAGGGAGCAGGATAATAGATGCTGCAGGAGGAAGGGCTGCAAGAAAGACGAGGGGAGGGCAAGTGAATCACAAGGATAGATTTCCTGATGTTTCTCACTGGGGTTTTACACTTCCACTGAGGAGTGTGTGGAAAGCATTAATGAGGGGTACATTGAACACTGAGCAAATTAAAGAAGGAGGCAAGTATTTACTAGAGAGGAGAAACAACTGTTACTAGAAATGTATTTAGTGCCTGGGGTCTGGCTCCAGGGCACAGGCTAAGGTGAAGGGTGGAGCATGTCACCAAAGTAGCAAGCAGAAGATGTGCAGCACAAATGTCGAGTCCATGTAATCGCAGCATGCTGAGTCGCTCAGCTGGAAACCCTACTTATGCAGTCATAATGATGAAAACGGTAAATATTAGTTAATCCACAAACTTGACATATAATTATGGGGGGGTTGTGAATGTGAAAGGTGAGGGGCAGTGGTTGGAAGAAGTATTTCATCTTCCATAATGTAAAGTCACTCAGAATTTCAAAAATCAAAGTCAATAAAAAATTACATATTTATTATTTAGAAATACAGATGTTATTACAAAAGGAAATACCTAAACAAAGTAAAGTAACTGCCTCTGGAGAGCAAAACTTTAGGTAGAGGAAGGGAGTAGCAGGGACTATGGCTTGTACTGATAAACTGTATAATACCTTGACTTTTGTATACATAATACAACAACTGAAATTAAAAATATCAATACCTTAAAACAAGTCAGTGACTTTTTAAACCCACATGAATGACTCAACTTCAAGTGTACAGCCCATTGTTTATTGAAGGGGGGAAGAAACAAGTTAAAAATAGCAAAATACAAAAACCTGCTTTACTGTGCTGAATAGACCAATCTTCACTTCTGGCAAGCCATTGGATTCATATTCTACCATCAAAATAACCAGCTAACCAACATTTTTTTTTTCTGGTTGTTGAAACATTAAACACATGCAACAGAAGTTGCCATGTAATTTTAATCACCAAATTAACACACAAATTGGGTTTCTAATGAACACGTGGAAACAAATACTGTATTACTCTGATTCATACTGAGAAGCACTAGCTATTTAAGCTTTTCTGATTTTAGAAATCATCTGAATTATCAATTAATAAATCCATATTAGGAACATTTACTTATGTACAAACATGCAACGTACAAACAGCTCATATATAGGAATGATCTTTTGCCACCTTCATCTCTGACAGTCAATGTCAGGACCACCATGCCATCTGTACTTCCTTCTGCCCCTACCAGGGGAGAAATGAACACTCTAGTATGACCGGAGTTATCACTACAGCTGCCCTTGCTGATGCCTTGGCGGTTGCCACCCCATCTCTCCTGAGCCCATTCACCTCCCAGCAGGGTCTGGCACCTACACATACCCACAGCTGCACCTTGAGAACCCTGGGTCCCCTGAGCATCTCTGCAGTTTCATTCCACTCCCACCTGGGAATTCTGGGGCTGAGGGAGAACATACTTGGAATCTTGAGTTGTAACTTGGAAGTTTTCCCATAACAGCAATGATAAGATTGTTCCAATATTTCAGATATGGTAAGGCATAAAGAAATTTGTGTACCAGCTTAACATACTGTTTCTACTAGGAAATGACTCACAATTTTTCAACTCAACTTTATATTCTTAGCAAACAGACAATGAGTAAGTTAGAAGTAGACTCTGTAAAGAGTCAAGGAGAGACACACTCACAAAACAAACAGCTGGAATATAAACATCTACAATTATATATGCTTATCCAAATTTACTTGTTTGCATTGTCCTAATAATGAAAATATTCCTACAGTTTCAGTTTATTGTATATAATACTCTACTATTACAATATTGCCATTTTACTGAGGTTAATGAGTAGCGTCCTCATTCTATTAATCAAGTAGCTATCCTTTTCTTTCCTTTACCAAAAAAGTTTCATCCAGCTGAACTACAAACAGACCCTGAACAATATAATTTGGCAATCTAGTTCATTCATTTCCTGTTACAGGTGAAAGGAAAAACCCAAAGGCTGTATTAACTCCTTTCTTCCATGCTGGTTTCAGTTCTGAGTTTTAACAAAATGAGTGGTATTACAAGGATGATTCTGATTTCTCCAACTGTGAGAATCTACAGAGACTCAGGTTAAGAAGGAAATAGAAAAGGGATTTTTTTCTCTCCATTTTTTAATGTTTTACTAAGGATTAGGAAAAGTCAGGCACTTCAGATAAACGTAAAGTACAGTAGGACTACATTTCTTTTGCTGACTGCTGAAGAAAGATTAATAAATGATCCAAGGCTTAAAATAACCCCCTTCATCTTTCAAAATTTCAGCAAGACTTCATGATAAAAAAGCAGCAATGTGCACATAATCATCAATGACATCTTCTGGTTCTGAAGAAGGGAAACACAAAAAGCATTTGTTTGCATCTCCAATATTTTCTGAGGGCAATTATGTGCTGGGCACACTTCAAAAGGAACAAGATTGGCGGTGCCTGGGTGGCTCACTCAGTTAATGTGGGTTGGAGCCCCGCATCAGGCTTTGTGCTGACAGTTCAGAGTCTGGAGCCTGCATCGATTCTGTGTCTCCCTCTCTCTCTGACCCTCTCCTGCTCACATTCTGTGTCTCTTTCTCTCAAAAATAAATAAACATTAAAAAAAAAAAAAGGAACAAGATCGATGAGGGCTCTCCTCTCACAGAACATAATGAAGTAAAAGAAGATAATTTTACACCATCATAAATACTATAAAGAAGAAAATGCAGTGACACAGATGAAAAGGAGGGGGCTATTTTAGAACAGGGTCAAGGCCTATGTTGAGGTGGTGACATTTAAATTTAGACACAATTGAGAAGGAATCAGCCACAGGGAAGATCTGGAAGAAGATCTTTCCAGCCAGAATAAAAGCAACCACAAAGTCTCTATGATGGCAACAAACTTGTAGAGTTTGAGAAACAGATGAAAGAAAAGAAAAAAAGCTGGTGCGGCTGAGACCTAGTGACTGGGGTGGGGAGAGGGACAGGAGATGAGGACGGTGGACAAAACGGGAGCCAGATGGGCAGTCTGTGGACCATGGCAAAGAGCTAGGTTGAATTGAAGTGTGGTAGAAAGCTACTACAAGTTTTTGAGTAATGGAGCATTAAGATCTTTTTATTTTTCAAATGCCATTCTTGCTGTTCTGTGGAGACTGACTTATGGAGGGTATACATGGCAATGGAAGACCAGTTAGGAGATGGTCTATAGCAATACATGAGTAAGAGGCCATGATGGCAAGGATGGCTGGTAGTACGGAAGATGAAGATAAGGGGAAGGATGAAGTTCCTAGTCTTTCTTGCTTCATGGAACCCTTCATATCTCAGTAATTTTTTTCACCCATAAGCCAAAAGAAATACCTAATGGTTCGGCTTATTAAGGTACAGGCTACGTAACAGTAGTAGTCTGAGCATGTCTGTGTTTCCCTCACAAATTTAAAATATCCCCTGGATCCCCCTGTGAGAAGTGTCTCGTGCCTCTGTTACAGTTTGGGAATCATGGTTTGGAGCTTACTCCCTAGAGGACAGGATGTGGGGAGCAAGAAGAAAGAAAACCAGAGAGGATTCCTATACTTTGGAACAACTTAGCAGTGCCACTCAAGAGATGGGTATGAATGAGGGAAACCAAAACCACCCTGAATGGCAGGTTATATCCTGTTTGTACATAAGGAAGCTGAGATTCAGAGTAGCTGTAAGTCACTGAACGCAGAACAATAGGTCAGGAAATCTAACAAAATCTGACTCCAGGTCTGACTGATGCTAAATAAAATAATAATGTAATAAATAATAAACTGCTATGAGTTAGTCACATTGGAGTACCTTAAATATGGCATCTCATTTACCTAACCATATTATTAAATATGTTGGTCTGTCTGATTCCAAAGTCAGCTATAACATACTCCTTCTTAGCTGATAAAAGTGACAGGAAGGTGTTGGCAAATGGCAGTCTCATCACTTAGCCTCAAAATTTTTCTTTTCTTTCTTTCTTTTTTTTTGTAATGTGAAATAAAGGTCTTGGGGGCAAAAAATGAGGCTGAACATTTTACTAATGTCCACAGCTACTGTTGTAATGACTGCATTATATTTCTATTCCTAAAATTAAACCAGTCTAATTGTCTGCCCTCATCCTGGCCCAGCCCTGAACAGGATATGTATGGGGAAAGTTCTAAGCAGAATATTAGCTGAATGTTGATTCCTTAGGGCAGGTGGCACCACCTCAAAAGCCTTGATGGAGCCTGGCTGTGGGGAGTGGCAGGGAATGTGGACAGAGAACACATATACCCCACGAGGCAAAATGGTCCCCTGAAATCTGGACCTCAATGTAAAATGTAACAAGTGCAAAAATTCTGCACTTTCCTAAGAAAACATACCTCGGGGCCAAGTTTAGTTCTTGCAAACAGTCTCAGATACGTGATTAAATTCCTTAAACATATTTATGATAAATGGCTGAGAAGAGAGCCTTAAGGTGAAGAAGCTCACGAGAAGAATCCGTGAGGAGGCTGTTACTTCTGTGTAGGAAACTAAAGTTAAAACTGCATAGTTAAATCTACTTTATACATTTTGTGTTTTCTGGTACTGTGCGTTTTTCCAGAAATGGAAATAGGAGCACCTTATATTTAGTTCTGTATATTTTAATCTGCCCGGTACAAAATACTCTTATCAAAATAAATGAAGATGTTCCATCAAGAGACACTGTTCATTTTTCTCCCTGCCACAAATGACATGTCATCAGACTATCTGTCTCTGCATTGAGCAGCTTAATAGCATTTGAAATCCTGCAATTCTATCAGTCACAGGAAGCATAATCACAAACTTGGATAGCAGTCACTAACTTAGCTTTCCCGTTGCCCTAAGAAAGAAGGAACCAAGACATCTAACTTGCAGAATTGTTGCCATGGATCTTCACTGTTGAAACCCAAACTAAACTTAAAGAGTATTCATGTAGTACTACAAATCACTAGTAATGCTGTTGCAGTTTGTCACTGATTCTAAAGGTCAGGACTCATTTGGCAGTGGTTTTGGAAGATCCTGTTCTCAAATCTTGAGTGCTGTAGCTGTGGTTCTCCTAAGACCATAACTGCAACAAATGAAAACCAGAAGTTACAAAGATTTTCACATAGTCAGGCCAAAATAGATCCAATCGTAACACTAGGCTATGACCCTGACTACAAACAGAATGAAGGAAAAAAAAAAAAAAAAAGCAGTAACTAAAATCTAGCTGGCTCTCCCTGGGGAGTACTTCAAGGAGGGAAATTTTACTGTCTGTATGCTCCTTAGGGAAAAATAAATCTGCAGTTATAATAAAGCATAATAGCTGTTATGACAATTATCTACTCAGAGTGCTATAGAGGATCATATAAATCAGCCCAGGGAGGCAGGCAGATGGCATGTAACCTGAGTTTAACTTCTTTCAGGGTAAGCTGGATATTTAGGCCTGGGAGAATGGTATGTATGAAGGCACTGAGGCCTGGATTCGTTTTAAGCATCACCAGAGGTACAGGATATTCAGTATAGCAGGAGGTATAGTGTGTGGGAAGGGCATGCAAAGACGGACAAAAGTCAGGACATGAAAGGCTCTAGACTTTGAGCTGAAAGCGGTGGGAACTACTAATGATTTTTAAGTCAAGAAGGGATAGGATTTGACTTTGTTTCAGAAAATTCACAGGCAGAGATAAGGACAGAATGAAGGAGGTGAGAGTTAAGGCAGAAAAATCCTCTGAGTCTCTTCCTACAGTGTTGCCCAGCCCCTGGCCTCACATACGTGAGCTAGGGTAGGTCTACCTTGATTTTTCTCTCTTAGGAATTAAGAATTGAGACAACTCCAGTCAATTAATTGTGGATTCTTGAACTCAGAAGTACATTTAAAGTTATGTGGCAGGGTGTGACCAAATATGAACAACAACAACAACAAAAAAAACCCAGAGGAAGATCTCAAAAAGAAAGGAGGAAGAGGATGCATTCAGCCAGAGAAAAGCAAGGACAAAGTACCATGTGGACACAGAGGCTGAGCAAGTGACTCTCTAGTTTCTGGATTCAGCCCCTTTGTAGGCCCAGCTACATTTCCTGCCTTTAGTCTCTAATTCTTACTGCAAACTCCCTTATTTTCCTTAAGCTAGATTTGAATGGGATTCTGGTGTTTGCAAATACAATGAACCCTGACTAAAGCAGAGCCTGAACTCAGACATATATGAAAATAAAGCAAATAGAAAAGATAGAAGAGATGTTCAGGAAGTAAAAGTGAAGGAAATTGCAATTGTTGTATTTACAAGGGTGAGCTCCCATATAGTGTCTTGGGCACCCACCTCACTGCAATGGGGATTACAGGAAAGGGAAAACTGGAGAGAAATTATAGGCATTTGGTTTTGTACATATGGACACTGGTGAGAGTAGGATATCCAAGTAAAAATGTCCAGTAGTTGGATATAATTGTGTATCTCAGAGCAGTTCTGACGTAGAAATGTGGATTCGGGTCATCCCTCACATGTAGATGGTCATCAAAACCATGAGAGAGGATGAAATCTCCAGCAGATCTATAAGCCAAGGTCTGGGGAGCACCCACATTAAGGAACAAAGCAAGTAGGCAAAGTCATGAAGGAGACTCAAGACATCATGCTGTGATGTGCCAACAAAGGAAACATTTTAAAAGAACCATGACCAAGTGAGGAGAGCCTAGACAGCTCACTTACTGAGTGGACAACAAATACAAGTGTGGAAAGGAGAATCAACCCCCCCCCCCCCAATACCATCTGACTATCTCCTATGGCAGTCATTTTGCTGTCTCCTTTCATCTTCAAAGGAACTTTTCAAGACAGGTGGCAGCATGTTCTTTTAAGGATGAGGGGGAAAAGACCAAAGTTCCCTGGGGATGGGCTAAGTCCTACTATGTATCTCTAGTCCCTAGCAGAGTGCCTTCTACCCACTTGTTTAAAGAATGAAGAAAGAAGTGAACATCTCTACAAGTTTTTAATAGTCTGCCTGGAATTACCCAGACTGGTTACTCTCAAATTTACCTATGATTGCGGGGGGGGGGGGGGGGAGCAAGGTTTCACTTTATGGACACAGCAAGCCTATTAGGGTACAGCCCTGGATTTCATGTTGTTATTTCAACTTATTAACAGCATCTCGATTTCATCTACTTACCTTTCAGCAAAGCAATAGTCAGAGAAAGGGTAGGCAAAGAACTCATGTTTTTATATTACTGAAGATGTCCTGGGGAACCCAGAATCTTAGTTGTTGATACGTTAACAAACCACGGAGATAAATTTCCATTAATTGCCACAGAACCTTAAAACTCACATCTGATTCAGAAAGCATGCAAAAGGATATGACCATTTTTTGATGTAAACCACAAGTGAGGCCACGTGAGGTATATTAGCTCTGATCACTCAAAGGTCACTGAGGTCTTTTCTCCCTGACTTAAACTTCAGATAAAAAGAACACCCCTAGTACTGAAGTGGACAACACTCCTACCGTATCTGTGAGTTACAAGAAAAACACTACTATGATTTCTTTCTATATTCTGAAAACAGAGACATGAATGAAAGAATATTATAACAATTTTCTATCTACAGAGGATGGCTTAAATCCTGGATTAATGGGCACGGGCCAAAGAGGATGCATTAACTGCGGGATGTCCCTGCTTTCCACAAATTCCCTGAATTTACAAAATGCAATACATGCTGAGCAGAAATGAAGCTTGCATGGACCCAGTGCCTCCCATGGGCCTGAACCATACATACTATTTTCATTTAATCATCGTAAAAGTATTATTCTGGATTTCCAGATCACTGAGACTCTGAGAAATTAAAACAGCATGTAGTGCTTACACAGCAAGTGTACCAGGTTTGGATTCAAATTCAGATCGAACACCAAACGTTGTGTTCATATTTGATACATCACATTTCTGGCCAGAAAACAAAGGCATGTAAAGAAATTTTAAAAATGTATCAAAAAAAATCACTTATATATGTCCTCTTCATGTTCCAGGTAAAACTAGTTTTTCCATACACAGTGTTCCTAACAACATATTAACGTGGCTTTTATAATGCTGTGTGGTAAGTATTTCTGTCTAATTGCTGGTAGAATAAAAATTTCTCAATGACAAGAATTATGTTTGAAGCTCTATCAATAATATAGGAAATGCTGGTTGAAGGAATAAATGAATACTTTAGTTTTAAGATTCTTATGACGAGACAAAATTATTCATGAATTATATAAAAAACCTCCAAAAATAATAATATTCAAGGAAATATATTCTCATTTCTTATGAAACTTTTATTACTTACTTTTTGTATGGTTAGTGACTTTTTTTCACTAAAAATAAATTTGCTATAACCGTGGAAAGACACTAAGAAAGGCCATATCCATATTGTGTGAACTTATTTTTATACATATTTGGAGACACAGCAAGATTTTAAACAGATGCTCTTAATGCCCTGCCCCATATGCTCTTGGCCCCTCTCTGACTGTCCTCTAGTTATGGAAACTCACTCTAGAATCTGACAATTTCTAGTTAAACTGTGTCTCTCTTCTTAGGTCCTGAGAACTCTGGCTCCAGGAGAGATTGCTCAGGGAACCAAATAATGACTGTAGGCATGACACTACCTTGAGGGACTGGGGATGGTGAAGAAGTATTCCTGGAATAGTGCTGAATCACATTCTACACTATTCCTCAGCAGGATTTGAACTCTGCTTACTGAGATCAGCTGAGATGCTTCACTGCATCCCAGACCCTACCACACTTTCCCTGCTCTCTTACTCATGTTTCTTGGTAGCATCCCCCCCAAATCACCTGCATCTAATTCTTGATCTTAGAGCCTGTTTTGGAGAACTCAAACTAAGACAGGTGTGCAACATATACAGAGGGAAATGGAAAGCAAACAGACACACTAGAAAGCCCTTCTGTTTAGAGAAAGCCCTTCTGTTTAGAGGGTTTAGAGCTTCTCTGATGAGAATGCTTTGTTTTGCACATTAAGACAGTGACAGTGATCTGTCATGAAAAATGGCCTTAGACTCCAAAGGTGGAAGTTGCATCCTTTCCCTTGTACATGATTTGAGAGGCCAGTGAAGTTCACTCAGCTTGAGCCTACCCTTACAACATTATGGAAGCCATGTTCTCGCACATCAGGCTTGCTACACAATCTTGGGGCAAAGCACTGTCAACTACAACCAAGATCGTGCTTCTAAAAAAGACATGCTTTGGAAATAAAAGTGTGGTCTTAACAAATAAGGTGCTAAGTATCTAGGACAATGACAAGCATTTAACCAATCTTTCAAAAATTATGTCTACCAAATACATTTTCTCTTTTTAGATTAAAACTGATCTCCTGCAGTCTGATAACTTTCCAAACAAGAAAGGTTTAAAGTGTTTCAAACACAAATGTTTTAGCTTCCATTTTTGAAACCCCATTTTTCCTCATCAACTGTACATTAAAGCTCATCTACTTCACTTGACAGGTAATTAGAATGAAGGCAAGTAACTGGCATGCCTAAAGTCCCACTGTGGAGACAGATTTTGAAACTAATTCTCTCCTGATTCCTGGGCCAATATTCTTCCCAACACATTAAACTCATCTTGCAAAGGAGTGAACCCTGAACCTTCACTATTTCTCATCTGTTTAATCACTTTCATCTAATGAACACAACTGACTACAAATACACTCATCCTGAAGCATTTCAATGGGGTAAGCATGTTATCATTCAACAGCTTTTCTGGATTATGTTCAGAGTCCGACTGAGGTGGTGGAGAGAGAAGAATGTTCACATTAGTGAGCAGATGTTTTGGTCCATGCATCCTGCCTGCTGAAGATCTCCGAGAGCAAAACCTCACCTCTGGCTCCAATTTACAACAGGAGAATGCATAAATCCTTATTGTTTTCCTCTTATTTCTTGTCACTTTTATTTGTCTCTACATTTACCACCATCTGCCCATGCCTGCTTGCTGTACCATGTTTCCTGATTGCATGATCATTTTTTATACTAGGAGAGTTTGTTGAGGATAAAATATGAGAATGGAACAGATACAGAAATACTGCCCTTATGAAATTAATGAAAATGATTAACAAATATAAATGCCTCACCCAGTCATCGATTGGGCTGGCTTGTCCAGGAACTCTAGATAAGGGTAGAAAGCAAAGGCTTTACTTAACTGGGTACCAGGAGATTAAAGAATGTAATGAGCTTTATGATTCCTGAGATGGATACACACAATCATTCCACATTCTTTTTTAATCCTTGGATGGTAATGAGTTCCACTAACTTTGATTTCTTACCTTATATTACCCCCAAAGAAGCTTTAAACAGTCAGCTCTGGGCATTTCAGGTGTTCTAAAACTAGAGTGGTTCATGTGATCTGGAGTCAGAAAATCAGGGTTCCACCCTCACTGCTAAAACTTATTAACTGGATGACAATGAATAAGTCATTTAACTTGTTAAGCCCTAGCCTCCTCAGCTACAGAATAAACAGAAGAACTGGCTCTACTTGAAAGGATTTTTATGAACATCTGGAAAGATCGTGTCTATAAAAATACTTTATAGTGTTACACATGTAACATGGTAAAAACGTTTATTATCATGATCATAATACATAATTATACCATTAGAGGGGCTAGCAGTTTTGTCCTAATTTTTTTCATTTTCTGTGAATATTTAAGTGAGTTAATGCATGCTACAGGAATATCTGGTATTTAATGTTCAGTGAAGGATAGCCCTTAACATTATTACTATAAGGGCATATTTTCCAAAATCCTTTATTATCTCTTGTAAATATGAGAGAAGAAGAGATCACCTGGGGATTAAGGGAATGCAGCTACAGAAGTAAGAATCACTGCCCATCCAATATAAATGCCTATTTCCCACACCCACTTTGAGTTAGTAGAACAGGGAAGAGTAGGAAGAGAGAAATCTTGGAACCTTAATCTAAAAGAAGAATAGGTTAAAAGTAGAGTACTGGCACAGAGTACCCGAAAGAAATCTATTCTCTCACAATCGTTTTTACCTGAAGCTGACTCAGAAGCTTAAATTTCTGGATTTCCTTCTCCTCTTTACTACTTATCTTCTGTGTAACCTTAAAGTGAGCCATTTAACCACTTGGTGGTCTTCCCAGGTAAAAATCTGTTAACTCCCACCCGTCTAAGATGGACTGATTACATGTTCATAAGAATGTATCAAGATACGGCTTATAAGTTGCTCAAAAGAAGCAACATGCTATCAAACCTTTAAACAGCCAGGTGTTTTCCTTATTTTTCTTACTTCTTCTCCTTCTTTCCCTCCCACATATACACACATTTTGGCTGTAGTAATAACAATGTGGGAAGGGTTCAAGTATCAGTAGTCATCCAGATAAAATTTGTTAGATAGGAAATGGAAATTTTCTTGACTTTATAAGTAGAAGCTTAGAAGAGATCACAATGAGAGTTTCTTAAGAAAGTTTCCTCCACATTAATCATCATCAACTTCATCTATTACTCCTCTCCTTTTTAACACATGTGGAAATATTTTATTGGTCTGTGAGAAATAGTGCAATAATATCAACACTTTTATATTAGGAAAGCTAGTACTCCATGTACTCTGTTCTTTCTCTACTGTGAAAAGAAAATAATCTATTCAACATGTTTTGAAATTAAGTGATTAAAGTCTTATTAGAAAATTGCTTCTTCTAAGAGTTTAATGTAGTGTCTAAAGTATGTAATGCTTTTAAGAACTCAGAAGCTCACTGTTTGATAGGATAGCAGATAAGGTATAGGTTAGGATATAAATGCGAGTTATACGAATAAGAAATACTTAGACATACACACACACAAAATATTTTTTTTTCATTGGAGAGGATGTGAAAATTAAATATTACGAGAAGAAAATCTATTTCCTTGACTGAGGTAGGATACTAAATAGGTCAAGGAGATAGAAACAAAAATTCTATGAGGGAAAACAGACAAAACTAAACATGGTAAGATAGATAATGCAACTGGAAGAATGATTTATCTTTCAGTATCTTTCCATATGATCTTCCTATGAACTTTTCTTGGTGAGAGATAGAATACAAAATAGCTCATATTTCAGTTTCACACTAACTTCCAGGTGAAAGACAGACTTTGTAAAAAGATTTCAACTTCTACAGATTATTAGGTTTGGGCTGTGAATACTGAAGAGCACTGCCTACTTTATTTCCCACTTAGCAGGGAAAAAGCTGGAAAGAAAAAGTAATGAAATACACATAATGGAACATCCATAAAAACAGAACTCCAAATTAACAAAATGACATTTTTTAAAATAAGAAAAATACGTAATTAATATTTTGTACTAAAAACAAAACATAAACTACTAGATTCCAGTTAAGAAATTATTTTAAATTAGAAGCAACAAAACTTACGATAGTATTTACTGAATCTTAAGAATGGAGAAAGACACATGCACCAATACAGACTAGAAAGAGTAAAGGATAACACACTATAGGAATGACTCCCAGATTAGTCATCTTCCATCCAGATGATGACAGTAGTGCAGTCTGTTATAATGAAAGATTTGCATTAAGTTTTATAGGCTTAAAATATGAATGTTTGAAACTGTGTATTATGAATAACCAGCAGTTATTTATCATAGGCATCTTTCATTTAAGTGTCTAACCCTCTAACCTCCAGACATTAAAATGTCGTATTAATTTCTTCAGGGAGTTGGCCATCTGTTTTGCATCACGTAGAAGCAATCTAAATTGAGCCATCATTTACCTTATTTTATTCTTCCTACTTTCCAGGATTAATACTCAACTGCAAGCAAAAGCTGTTTGACAATGCTACCTCTATTACGTACAGTTTGTGCTAAGCAAAGCACATAATGACTACCATAAATCTTAAGGAATATCAGGATTCTTAGACTCATATCACTTGATCTCACTGTGAAAAGACTGAGTATTTGGAGAAATAAATGCCTTATTAAAATCTGAAAACCCTGGGGTGCCTGGATGGCTCAGCCATTTAAGCATTCTACTCTTGATTTCGGCTCAGGGCATGCTCATGATTCGTGAGTTGGAGCCCTACATGGGGCTCTATTCTGGCAGCACGGAGCTTGCTTGGGATTCTGTCTCCCTCTGTCTCTGCCCCTCCCCCACTCACTATCTCTCTCACTCTCTCTCAAAATAAAATAAACTTTAAAAAATTAAAAACCTTAATCAGCATGGTTTACACTAGATATCTGTGAATGGACTATGACAGCCATTTCAACTAGGAACACACTGGCCTCAGCCACTACCCATCAATAAGAGTTGGCTCTGTTGATGATGTTTTATAGGAATACAATAAAGCAGAACAAAAATTTACTTTGTCAAATTTAAATGCCTAGAAAAGGGCAGAACAAACAACAGAAACAGAGAATATATTTTAAGTTAGGTTGATAAAATAGATATTCACATAGGATATCATTGCACTGCATTATTTGAAAGTATGAGCCTCATTACAATTCTGTTCCATCACCACACTTAGGATGGTAGACACAGAACCAGTGTGGTACACCTCATCCAGAAAACAAACATAATCCCAAGTAACTTCAAAGGAAGATATCAAGAGTCCTAAATACAAATGGTTTACCAAGTAAATTTGAATTTTACATGATTTGCATTTTTGGTGAATAATTTTAGCCAATAGGTTGTGGGGGAGAATTTTCCAAGATTTAACAGGTTTTCACCCAACAACTAATTTCTCGGCAAAACTCATGACTTTCCTCTAACCCATGTTGTATTACCTAGGATCTTAAAAGTCTTTTCTGTGGAGGACTGGAATAGTCCTGCCCAGCCCTTATCACAATTTGAAATTCTATATTAAACTGTGAATTTATTCATGTCTACTTTACTCATTCCTGTGTGTCTCATATAAAATAGG
This sequence comes from Acinonyx jubatus, assembly GCF_027475565.1. Taxonomy (NCBI): domain Eukaryota; kingdom Metazoa; phylum Chordata; class Mammalia; order Carnivora; family Felidae; genus Acinonyx; species Acinonyx jubatus. The sequence goes on from NC_069387.1 coordinate 66,210,936, forward strand.
CCATTAAAAAATGTGTTTAATGTTGAATGAATGAAACATGCTACAACCTATTCATCCTGCTCCACCTCCCAAACCCATACAACTTTGGGGATTAATCTGAAACTAGACAATATGAAACTTTTGTGTCTTCCCATTCTGATGGTAATAAACATCTTCTATTAATGTTTTCATCACATTGTATTGTAACTGCGCCCAAAAGAAACAAACTAGTTATCTGAATGCCCATTAATCCTTGGCAAGGCCAGATGATTCCCTTTTGTTTCACTTTCTAACCAGCATCAAGTAATGGCTTATGAAAATGATACATTCATTAGCTCAGAATATACGGAAGTACCAGATGATGTACAAGAAGAAATTTATGATATCAAATAAGGCAATAAAATATAACAATATAAATCACCTCCTTCTAAACCACAGATCGACAGGATTAAAAATTGCAAAGTATCTTCCAAAAGGAGGATCCTACACAATTAATACAACAAAACACCAAAAGTCCTATTCTTTTTTTTTTTCCATGTAAAATAATTCCTTCACAATTCCTTTTCAGTAAAAAGCCAGGAAAGAAATACATACATGATGGTGTTAATGCCTGAGAGCTGTTGGAACATTTGCAGACCACAACCCACAATTAAAGCTCGGCGAGTTGGGGGATAACTCAGCATTCTGCAGATCACAGGTCCAGCTTTTTTAAAAAAGAAAGAAAAAGAAGGACACATCTATTATTTTCAGCTCCCACAGTCATTGTTCCCATTAGGATTAATTTCCCCAAATCTCTGTGAAGTCAACATAACTGGGCATTATAAAATAGAACGTATATACTTTTACAGAAATCTGGGCATAATGTATTTTCTAAAACAGATTTAGTATATACTTGAGTTTAAACTGTAAAAGCAACAAGGAACAACTGAAGTTAAAGCAATTTATGGGTTCTAGGAAGACCTACATAATTGGAACTGTCAGAAATTATTCTTCCTTAAATCCCTACAAACTGCATTAACTACTCTTCATTTTTCCACTTTCTTGGCAATTATTATTTAAAAATCCATTCAATGTGGGACTACTTACAAAGTCACTGGCAAATTGCTTTAATCAACCAAAAGAATGGCATTCATTAAAAACAATTAAACAAGGAACAGAATTCATTCCAATTTATCTGACTTAAGTAACAAAATTCTTTCCAACCTATTCAATTAAAGTTAAGAAATTTGGGCAAGGTATCAGACTTGGTTATGGTTTATATGGTGTATACTATTAATAAATGCTACCCAAAAGATAATAAAAGAAAAAAATTACATAGGGGTATAAATATATATAAATATATTTTTTTCTAGATTTTGAATAGTTCCCTAAGGGGCATTCAGTGATCTTTTTAAAATACAAATGGGCTTTCCAAATGGCACAGATGCGTTGGTCTCTATGTCAGAACACTACATCAATTTTGGAAAGCTGCAGATATGAACCACAGAGGTCATATGTAAGATAACTAACCTTATTGATGTCTATGGTCTGGGCATAATTATTAAAACTGCCCCTTCTAGTCCCAGAAGTACTTCAAGCACACCTTTACCTTAGCTTGAAGAGGCATTCTATACAGTGTCCTCATGGGGCCAGGGTTGACTCCCAGGACCTATGGTATTCCCGCTGTTAGAAGAGATGGCCTAGGATCACTGGAATGTTAATTGCTTAATTAGAGGAATTCTTCCTGGAGGCCAAGTTTCATTAGTAAACCCTAAACCAAGTCAAGTTCAAAATCCAAGGAAATTTTACCATTTCAGCAACCTTTAGGAAATCTAATATCCCAGTTCACAAAAATGGAATAAAATATGCTGTTGTCTTGGCAATAAAAGTTAACATGGGATGTTGAGCCAGGGTATTAATTAGAACTGAACATTATCAGAGTGAGAATATTCATCTCTACATGCATGTGATTAAAACCACATGAAAAACTTGATTTACTGCAAATGATTTTGTCCTGAAATGGTAAGACAGGATACGGACAGAGAAGCATTTATGGTCATTCAAAGCTTAATGCAGTGACAACCCCTTTAGAAAGGAGGGTGAAAGTATTTTAATGTCAAATGTTTTAGTTTAAAGTAAAGCAGTTTTAAACCTAGTGTATCAGAAAAGCTGAAATAGGTAGATTTTCAAAGCTTTACTGTGACAATACTGAAATACATCTGGATCAGTTGACTGAAAGGTAGCAGGTTCGCCTGCAAATTCAGCTATCTGTAAATGAGCCACAACATGAAAAACACACACACAGCATCATAAAATGATACACCAATTTCCATAAATAAAAAAAAAATTAAGTGAAAAATATTATCACTTACTTTGTGTACCATGGAAAATTTAAAACAATGACGACAACACAAAAATAAAACCCCTTTTTCAGCTTTTAGTACTAAACCTCCATAGATGAGAAACCGGTGTTTTGCAAGGAATCTATTATAATCTGTGGGCAGCTGTGCCTACTTTCACTATTAAACTGTTCCATGATTTGATGGACAGACTAGGTAATAATGATTTTAGGAGACAGAAAAATAAAGAGAAAATTAGGACAAATTAGGATTAAAGTTTGACTTGTATAAATAACAAGATATATACTATTGTATAAATGTCACATTTATTTCCTAGTTTTTAAAATTCTGAGTTTTTTAGCTTTTTCTTGGTTTTGATTTCCTGCTAAAAATAAACAATAGCTGTTCTGTTATTAGAATGGCTTTAATATACAGATAAATTCTGGTCACAGTAGTGCACATCTGATTATGCATAAGTAAAAGGAAATAATTTCCTTTCATTAAAATTATAAACCAGCTTTATTAGGCAGTAAAATTGACTTAAAGGCAAACTATCATTAATTTTTGTATCACAGAAGATATGAAGCAGAAGAAAAAGATCAAACATATTAATTGGTTGAATGTTTGTAAGTGAAAATTTAAAATGTCATGCTCTACTTATTATATTTGATTTTTATAATTAAAAACATTTAGTGTATACAAACATTTTACAATTTTTAAAAAGTTATTTGTCTTTGGACACAAATTCCCACACAATAAAACCTACTGGACTCAAAATATAACATACACTAAAACACCAGATGAAAGAACCAAACATAGGTTCATCTTTTCCTCCATTCTGAACACCTCATACTAATATTCACAATGGCTGTCCAAGTGTGGCAGGTACTCCAGTGGCAAGGATGAAAAGGACAGTCCTACAAGTGTAGCCATTCCTGTTAATGGCTGTCTATGAGCCAAGCCTACAGATGTTTCTCCAGGTGCAATTAAAAATGCACTAGAACTCACTCTGAATAAAATCCAACTCCTGATTTCCACTTCCACACAAGATGGGAGTGATGGTTACCAGATTTCCCTTCAACTTGAAACCAACTAAAAGTCATGAAAAATGTATTAGACAATAGTTCTCATGATAATGGGTAACAGGCAACAAAGGGTAGTGACCTCTGAGATTCAGGACACAAAAGAAGTGAACCCAACAAAGACTGCCCAAGCTTAATGCCTCAAAAAAAGTTTCCAGGACACAATACAAAGAGGGGAAGCTAGGCAGACCCTGGTGGTCTCCCTGAATTGAAAGGATGCAGCTCAGAATGCAGGGATGCCAAAGCAGCTAGACTTGCCAGAGTGGAGTGCCAGAGTGGAGAGAAATTCACAGAGAGGGGACAATGGAGATCTGCAGTCCCCCTTGGGTATTCCTCCATTGAGTGGGTATGTGTGAGGAAACTACTCAAGGCAGGAGTAAGAGCTGCAGGAAGGGATTAAAGAATTCCACTCCAGGACCTGTTTGTACCAATCAGAGGGAAAGATCTAGAGTGTAAGGAAGAGTAATCAAAAGTACCCAGATTAAACACTGCTTGGGTACCATCCAAAAGAGTTTAAAAATCAAGACCCCCCTGCTTCCAAGGAACTGAATAGCATCCGAGAACAAAGTTCAACAGTAAGATAAAATTTATAATGTCTAGCATACAATAAAAAATTATCAGACATGCAAAAAGGCAGGAAAGTACAACCTGTAACAGCAAAGGGACTAATTAATCAGGAGGACATAACAATCCTAAATGTTGAGGCACTTAATAAGAGTTTCAAAACATATGAAACAAAAATTGATACAACAGCAAGGGGAAATAGAGAAACCCAAAGTCATACTCAAATATTTCATCATTCTCTTTTCAATAACTCATACAATTAAGTAGGCTGAAAATTTGCAAAGATACAGAAGATTTCAACAACATGATCAACAAACTTGAGCTGACATTTAAACAACATTCTACTGACCAAGAGCAGAATACACATTCTTTCCAACAGTAAATGAATGGTAAATGTCACGGAATACTTAGCAAGATAGATTATATTCTCAGCTCTAAAACCAGTCTTAATTAATTTAAAGGTATTTAAGTCACACAAAGAATGTTCTTGTACCATAAAGAAATTAATACAGAAATCAATAACTGAACTGGAAAATTCCCTTCTTATTGGACACTAAACAATACATTTTCATGGAAAAGAGAAATAAAGGGAAATCAGAAAGTATTTGAGCTGAAAGAATATGAAAACACACCAAATGAAATTTCGTGGAATGCAGCTAATGTAAAACAGAGGAAAATTTACAGCAGTGACCATGGCTTCCACTTTATAAAACCAGGAAAAGAGGGACAAATGAAACCCAAAATAAACAAGATAAAAAGAATAACAAAGAGTAGAATAGAAATCCAGGAAATAGATAAAAAGACAGTTGAGGGGAAAAAAATCAATGAAACCAAAAGCCAGTTAGTTCTTTGTAATATAAATAATATTGATAAATTTTGAGCCACACTGTGGTAGGCTGAATAATAGCCCCTCAAAAGATATACATATGAACTAATCCTTGAAACTTGTTAATGTTACCTTAGATGGCATAAAAGAACTTTGCAGATGTAATTAAGTTAAGGATTCTGACATGGAAAAGGGAGAATCAGGACAGGATGGGAGAAAGCAATGTGGCCATGAACACTGAGACTGGACTGATGCAGCCATAAGCCAAGAAATGCCAGTTCCACCAGAAGCTGGAAAAGCAAAAAACAAATTGTCCCCTTAGAGCCTCTAGAGGGAGCATGACCCTGCCAACACCTTGATTTTAACCTAGTGAAACGAATTTCAAATGTGAGGCCACCAGACAGTGAGAATAAATTTCTACTGTTTTAAGCTACCAAGTTTTAGTGATTTTTTACAACAGCCACAGGAAGATAATACACAGAACAATCAGGAAAAAAGAAAGAGAACATACAAGTTGTTATCATGGATCAGAGAAGTGTCATCGATACAGATTCTACAGATACTTAAAAAATAATAAAGGGGTATTATGAAAAACTTCACGGCATCAAATTCAACATCTTAGATGTAATAGGCAAATTCTCTCAAAGACAGAATCTTCCAAAGCTAACTCAAAAAATAGCCTGAATATACTATAAGCTTTTTTAAAATAATGAGTTTGCAGTTAAAAACTTTCCTCCAAGTCTCAATGCTTTGACAGAAAATAAAATAGATCAGGGGCACCCAGGTGGCCCAGTCACTTAAGTGTCCAACTCCCAATTTCAGCTCAGGTCATGATCTCACGACTTTGTGAGACCAAGCCCCATGCTGGGCTCTGCGCTTACAGTGCAGAACTGGCTTGGGATTCTCTCTCTTCCTTTCGTTCTCTCCCCCTCCTCCACTCTCTCTCAAAAACACATTAATTTTTTTTTTTTTTTTTTTTTTACAAAAGAAAGCAGATTAGCAGTTGCTTGTACAGGGAACAGTTAAAAAGGAGCACAAATGAAAGTTTTGAAGGAGCAAGGACATGGTCACCATCATGACAGTGGTAAGGGTTTCACAGTGTACATATCTGTCAAAATGTACCAACATATAAACCTTAACTATGTACCATTTATTATATGTAAATTATACCTCACTGGATATACTAAAACATAACACACACAAACACACACACACACCTTTACAGATAAATAAACTATGTCAACAGGGCTGACACAGTGAAATGATTGGGAAGGAGAAAATTCAAATATTCGAAGACCATAACCTTCGCTGAAATAAGGGCACAAAGGAGTTATTAATTAGATGCAACAACAATATTTTATTAAACTGGACTGATGCAATCAGCTGCAAGATTACCAAGTGAGAACTGTCGAGGATGCAGGACCCTTGGAATCTCTTCAAGATTTTCCTTGCTCTTCTTCTTCCCTTTCCTTTTGTTTTTGTTTGTGGATTTTGCCATGTACTAAAGAAAACTTAAAGAAGAAGTAGAACACATGATGACTAATGAATTCCAAGATGCAAACTGTAGGTGGCTTCTCCACTGCTGAGTCTTCACAGACTAAATTATTTGTCAAAGGGAAGATGCTCTGTGGAGACAAGCAGGGCCCTCAGTGGGAGCAAAAGAATCACTGCTCGGCTTCAGATAGCACCCTCCCTGCTCCCCAATTTGGGGCTCCATGACTGGGCTGCAAACAAGCTCAGTAAGAACCCAACACCGCAGTCCTCTCCTGATACAACTAGAGGACGCAGTTCTCACGCTCCACAGGCCTTCGGGAAGGGAGGACGTGTGCCAACCACAGTGACACCAACAGATCAATGAGGATTTCAAGGCATCTGCTCAAATCCCAATGGGTTTTCTAGTATTTCAATAGCTCTTCATGTCTTATGAACCAATTTTCATCATCAGAAGAGCCATAAGTAGGTGAGAGCATTTGGTGTTAATGAGCAAAGGAAGCACAAAGGGATCACGTGATTTCCGAAGGTAACAAACCAGTAAGCATGTAGAGCTAGGAGTTGAGCTACCTTCTTATTCATCCATAAATGACAGGAAGTTTTATATGCATACTTAAGCTGATTTTCCCTAGCATAAAAAAATCAACAATTGTGAACAGTATAACAAAACAGAACTGAAGCACTTTGAAGCTGCAGTAATAAACATGGTCTGTGCTCAAGACTCTAATCCCTCAACCTCCTCTTTTTCTCTTTTTCATAGCCTCACTTGCCACAGTCTCAAGCCTTAACTCCAGAGTTAACTGGTTTCAGAACATTCATTTTACTCTACTCCCTCCACCATTCCCATCTCCAGGGAGGTGAGCATCATTTGCAAATAATTAGGAAAATGGACACACTTGTTTCATGATAAATTCAGTGTGTCTGTGAAGCAGGCCCTCCGTGCTGCTGGGGAAGTCTTTCATTCATCTCTAGTTGGGTCCAAGTTATAGTTTCACAACATGAATTTCAAAAGGTCTTCTTCCTTGGACTTCCACTGTTCCCTCCTGCCTCTGTGACCAAATGCTCCTAGCCTACATAATATGCGTGAAGCACATTCTGTGAGCCGACTCTGTGCTAGGTACAGGAACACCAGGAGTCTCAGAGGAGCTCCTAATATCGGGGTGGGGAGGGAGTCACCAACAGAAATAAAATAAGTTACTCCACAATAGCTTAAGTGCTCTAACGGAGGTACATATAAAGTAAGGATTCAGGCCTAGGGAAGGACCCAGAAAAGGCATGCCAGCTCAAGTACATATAAAACAGAGGTCATCATTTCTCACCTCAAACTTGTTCTTTACCTTATGTGCTATTAATGAAGATTAAAAACTTGGCACTTGGCTATTCATTCCCTCTTCCTACTTTCCATAGCCAACAAGTTGCTAAATTCTAATGAAAATGAATGTATGTGTGCCTCTTTTCTTTCCACAAAACATCAGAAATTTTTCTTTGGTTTTTGTTATCTGTGCTGTCTGTGGCTCCCCAGCTCTCTGCTGCCCCAGCTGGACTCTCAGCCAGCTCATAGGTGAGACAGCACAGGGCAGAGGATGGCAGTGAATCCACAGACCAGGGCTGAAATTACAACTCCACTGCTTGGCCACTGGGAGCTTTTCAGCAGGTTACTCAACCTCACTAAGCCTCTATCTTCTCTTCAGCTATGTGGGTATAGTAGTGGCACTGGCCATTATCAGCATTAGAGATAATAAACTTCCTGGCATACAGTAGGTGTTAATTTTATATGTCAACTTGACTGGGTCACAGAGTGACCAGATATTTACTTAAACAATATTTCTGGGTGTTTCTATGAGGGTGTTTCTGAATAAGATGAACATCTGAATGGGTACACTGAGGAAAGCACACTGCCCTCCCCAATGTGGGAGGGCATCATCCAATCCACTGAGGGTCTAAATAGAACAAAAAGACAAAAAGAGAACAGAGTCTGTTCTCTCAGTCCACCTATTTGAGTTGGCACATTGGTCTTCTGCCCTCAGGCGGGGACTTACACCATCACTCTCCTGGGTCTGCAGCTTGCAGTGGGCAGATGATGATACCTTCTCAGCCTCCATAACCATGTGAGGTCCATTCCTTATAATAAATCAATCTTCCTCCCCGCACTCTCCCCTCCCCCACAGTTTTCCTATTGGTTCTGTTTTTTGAAGAACACTAACACTGACTAAGAAATACATTCTGTATTCAGTGACAAAGCCATATATATGGTCTCCACTGGATCAGTTCAGCCTCTCCACACTGCCATCACCCTAACGCATAGCACCGATCACTTACTTCACTTACCTGCTCAAAATCTTCTGTAACAGACCCACTAGGGCCTATCTGATAAAGGGCACACACCTGTCCCAGACTATCTTTCTAGATTTATCTCACAATACTTCTTCTCTAATACGCTATATACTTCAACAATCTTGGGGTAACCTGTTTTACAGAAAGAAGCCTCATATTTTGACATCTCTGTCTCTTACAATGTTCCTGTTCTATGAGGTCACCCCTGTTCCCAAAAGAGGATATTCTGTCATCTGGATCATGCTGTCAGTTTTATACCTCTCTAATGCTCTCACTGCTGGCTAATTTGTTTTGCAGGGTAGGTAGCTGATGTTTCTTCCACACTGAATTACATGGGGTGGGGTGAATGGCTCAGGTTTCATCTCTACTTTATCATTTTGCTTCCCACTGTACTTAGCCTAAGGTCATGCAAACAGAAAAAATTCAATAAATATATGTTTAATGAATATGAGGGAAAAGGAGGGAAGGGAAGGAAGGAGAAAGAACCAGAGCAAATAATGGTAATTGAGAACTCAAGAATAAAGCAATCTGAATACACTGCGAGTTGCTAAACAATGTTGTGATTAATTATAAACCATCACTAAGATCCTGAGCATATCTATGCTGTTTTCCTCTTCAATATGCGGCAGATGATGTTTGTGATTACAAGCTGGTGCTTGGCACATGTTTTGTTTGGAAGAATGGACTGCTGCTACTGATAAATTCAACCCCATGTGGCTCAATCATTCCTTCACAGTCTGGCATTTATGCCAATACATTCTGAGATCCTTCTAAGGCAATCAATTTGCCAAGATGTTGTGTTGGGCTAGTTGTCTATAGATGCGTGCTTATGAGCTGATCATGGTACATTAAGGCCTATATGCAATGACTGTGTTAATCCAGTCATTATTATTCTAGGTTGCTAAAGCAAAGACTTTTTTCCTATTTGTAAGAGGAGATGATAATGGGGCTTTATACTACTAAAATCCTGGTTTTCCCCCAAAACTTTGGTTTTATCTTAATTCTAAAATATTTCTTTCATTAAAGGTATCTACATAAATGATGGCAATCATAAAACGCACCATCTAGCCCAGCAATTCTCAAACAAGACCTCTGAAGTTCCTAACAGCCATGGGAATATGGTATGTTGCTGAGGAAAAAAATATTAAAAATTACTACATTAGACAGTCTTTCTTGAGCTAAGGGAGATATCCTTTTTTAAAAATAAGTGAACAGTTTTCTTAAACTGTATTCTTAACAATACGGTCTTTGGACAAAGCAATTTTTAAGTGAAAGAATATATATACTCTTAACCTAATGGTCTTTTGCAGTATTTTCATAACAAGTTGTCATACTTAGTGATATAAAAAGTCTCTCACCTATCCAAATTTTCTATTACACACTAAGATCTAGGACTATGTATAACTTGCATCTACTGAAGGACTCTGCAACCATAAGTAATGCTGGATAGCACAGGGACCAAGAGTCCCAAATCAGGGAGTCAAATCAGCTAGATCTGAATGTAGCTTAGCTTTGTTGAAGCTGTGTGACCTTGGGCAGGTTCCTTACTCTCTCTGAACCTCACATGACACATATATGATAACATGTACTTCACAGTTATATGGTGATGATTAAAGGTGGTAATGCATGTGAAGTATTGCACCAAAACTCAAATAATGAAGCTATTATTTCATTTATCAGCTCTCTAGAATTTCTCCATAGATGAATAGAAGTAGAAAGTTTTAAATGAAAAATTGTCGATAAATCACATGGGTTTTCTTTCTAGATAAACAAATACAGTATCTTTACTTTTAAGATTCCACAAAAATACAATTCAAAGAGCTCCATTAACAAAAAAAATAAATGATACACTTATAATTTCTATTTTTTATAATAAACAGAACATTCCTATACAGATTACTAATAAACCACTAGGTGATAAATCAATAATACCTATGCCACAGGCACTTATAATGAATGGCAGTTCTATCAAATTCAATGGTATATGCTGCCAAACTATTCATACAACCACAGGAAAATTAGAATTATCCCATTGCCTGTCTTCATTTTAGATCATGTGTAGACTCCTGAGAATTTAAATATTCCTATATCTCTATTACATCAGAACATTTTTTAAGATATATAAAGGATAACTCTAAACAGTAATACTTTCCTTGGTTTAAAAAGTGTGTATTCATATGGATATTTAAATTTTATATGAATATTTGAATAATATTCTATTAGCATTTTTCTGTTTTTAGATTTAAGCATTCAACAAATAAGTACCACTGAGAATAAAGATGAAAATCTAATCAGGACTCATGCATTTTTTAGTGTTCTTTCTTTTTCTATTTGGTTTTATACCTGATAGTTACCATGAATGGAGATACCAAAAAGATAAAAATCAGGCCGAATTAAATAGCTCATAATTTTACAGTAGGGCAGAATGTTGAAAAATTACAAATGTCCTGCCAGATCCTGGAAGCATAATTGTTGCAAACATAGGTGGTACCTTGAAATATAACATCTTACAGAAAATAGACTGATTTCTGTCAAAAACTCATCATTATTCCAAAAATAGCCAAGAACTAGATTTAAAAATGAACCAAACATATGAGGCTGTAAATGTATTCGCTAATTCTAAAGTAGTTCTCCTGCCCCACACTCTTATCTCTTTGCCCACTCTCCAATTACCACCAGCAGCAACAACAACAAAAAAAAGGCGATGGGAAGGAGAGATCTTGGTCTCCTATGTGTTTAAAAAAATCCACGTTAGTCATAAAATATAGAATAAGAAATAAAGATATTCTATAAAAAGAATTTAGTACTAAGTTCGCCAAAATAGGGTAGGAAGTAGAGTATTGGGTTCACGGAAATGAAGAGCTGATTCAAAATATGGATTTTTCCAAGACTCACATCTTTCACTTATAAAGGTTTAACTCCAAAAATAAATAACACTTATGGCAGAATGTAAATGTTGTGGAAAAAGGGAACAGGATAATAACTGCATCTTCCATTTGTTCAGATACACTAAGACATGTGAGATTTAAAATGTCTGTACTAAGCCATGAACACAACACACAAAGCTTGCAAGGGAGCTCTATAAACATTGGTCGCTGAATCCAAGAGAGCTGGTGCACTGGACCCTGGAGGCCACAGGGTGGAAGAGGGATTCAAGAATCTATTTGGCTCAGGGCTGCAATCCAAAAGTATCCTACATGAGCATATAAATAAAATCTCACTTAGGGCTGCTTTATACACTGGCTCTCTTGGCAATTAAGGTCTTTCCAAAAAAGTTTTGTGTGGCTGCTGAGCTTGCTTTGAGTTAACAAAAAAACACCAGTCACTTCCGAAGACCTTAGCAGAAAGGTTGACCTACACAGCAAGGATGAACAAAAGCCTGGATTTTTAATGGAAAAAAAAAAACAAACAAACAACAACAACAACAACAACAACAAAAAACTTCATTAGATATGTCCTTTAGTCTTCTTGTTTTAATCTACAAAATTCAGAAGAAAATATACATCAATAAAATGTAAAACACAAATGACAAAATATAATCACTGTATTTCCCAATCAAATACAACTTAATAGGAAGACCGGTTAACTGGCATAAACATTGCTTCATTTATTCTAGAAAGATGTGCTAGGAACAACACAGTACCAAAACAATCTCTTTTCTTTTGCCCAAAATATTTTATGGCCTAAAGCGGCTAACTAAATACCCCAACCTCAGATCAATACCTAAAATAAATACTGAAAAGGAAATTTATGTCCATTAACAAGCTGGTACATTAATTTTAATTTTAATTTAAAAAAAAACTATTGGATTTCCATACGGAATTGATCACTTTTACTGAAGATAAAATTTTAAGCTTTTACTTTTAAAGGCTCATCTTGTTACGCATAGCAAATCTGAAAAAGAACAAAATGAGGTAACCTGGAAAGGTAGGAGAGATTGATAAATGTGAGTAAGTTCAAATAACTTCCAAAAACTACTCATAAATCTGGCTCAGAATAGCATATCTTCTAACTTATCAGAAATAAAAATATGACATCTAAAAGCTAAGGCATCTGGAGAAATGTCTTTCAAATTCTCCTTGCCTGGTCGTTATATGTAGTAGGATAATACACAAAAGAAGCATTAAAAGCTCTCTTGTGTCTGGTTGTGACAAATTTTCACAAATATCTACTTATAGGTCCAGTGATACATAAGCGAGGGACTCAGCTGTGTAAAAGACGTGGTTTACGTTGATTCATGCATTATAAAGATCAGTTCGGAAGATCAGTGACCTTTTTTATGGCAAAGTGCAATTTTCAGAGTTTCTGGCTCATTATGAGGGTAATTTCCTTTAGGATCACAATTTTAATTTAAGATAAACCTGAAGGATAGCATTACACCTAGAACACAACTCATCACTCAATGAAACCGAGTAAAATACTACTACATCAAAAGGAAAGCAAAGGAAAAGGAAAACTCTCAATGAACATTTAGAAACATTAATATTATATTATTAACTGGAGGCACAGAGCATATCCCTGAGCCCACAGATTTAAATAAAACTTGGGACATGAGAGATCTGCTAGAATAACACAACGCCTGTGGGAACTGGGCTTGCCTGTATACTATGAGGGTGTTAACATGTTCCTTTTTCTCTTATGCGCACGTACATACACACACGTGTATATATCTATAAAATATATATGTGTACATATGTATATATGTATACATACACACACACACACAGAGAAAAAAGATGTTTTATAGTTACAATGATCACCATTATAGAATCTCATTATTTGCAGACCTTTAGTTGCTCATCCCCCTTTCTGACCTCTTCTCCACGCCTACTTGGATGGAGAAAATGAGATATCGTTGAAGATGTATGTTTTTTTCTAACTGCTACAATAATTCTGTTCCTACTTCCATGTTTCTATGTAATGCATAGGCACATGCCTACAAATCTAAGAGTTCTGAAAAACTGTGGCAGAATTTCAGCAGAAAACAATTGTTAGAGGAAATGGAGAAGTGAATTCCGTACGTCCCACTCAAGAAATTGTATGGCAGGAACCAGAAAAATACCGGTATAGTAGACCACTATTTGCATTCGGTGCCTGCGAGTCTGAGAACAGCACTCCAACTAATCATCCCTAAGCAATTTCACTCAATCTATGTTCACAACCAGACACAAGAGAGCTTTTAATGCTTCTTCTATGTATTACCCTACTGCATATAACGAACAGACAAGGAGAATTTGAAAGACATTTCTCCAGATGCCTTAGCTTTTAGATGTCTGTGGGTATCTAACCTTATTTCCTTGGCATCTTTGGTTTTAATTTGTGATTGTTTTTCATTAGGCAGATTCTCCTACTTTTCTAACATGACACAAACCGTAATTTTACTTGATATGGTTTGAAATGCTCTTCTAGATAAATATGGCTCTCTAGGGATGAGGTCAGTATTTGAAAATCTACATATGGCTGTTTTATTTTGAGGCATGTCTGCAGTTACCATATGGTCAATGGCAATCTGTGAAGGGAGTCAGGATGTGTCTATTTAAAATACTGACTGAAACTTGAGTTTCTCCTTAGAAATGCTTTCATCCATCTACTTTTTTCTGAATGCTGAAGGTTAGTCTTTTAAAAATGCAATCTGCCCGCTGTACTGCAAAATTCAATTACAAAATAAAATTCGTTTCTACATATTTTCGGGTATGCATATATAAAAAGCACACTGAGATGTGGAAATGGTTCTAATCCTGCTACTCAACTTGTTCATTTCTTAGACTATATTCTAGTATGGCTCACGATCATCTGAATGTACAATTTAAATAGAAGTGAAGCAGTGTGTAGCTGCATGCTTCTCAGGGATGTCCTAGAACATCCTGTCCTTTGAGGTCCCTTAAAACATCAAGATTCTATGACTCTGTTGAATGAAACTAATTTAGCAACATTTACGTTAAAAATATATGGCTCTTTATGTGAAATATAGCCATGATGTAACTGTTATGTAGGAGTATAAACAAATGTTCTATCTGAGTGAAGAATATAGCTTTTATAAATTATTCCCATTCATTATTCATCAAGTTACTAAAAATGTTATAGGAAAATAGTGAAAAACCATTTTTCCAGCACTTTTCTAAAAAGTACTATTCATAAATATTCTATTTAGACAATTGGTATAAAGCTCTTTCACTTTGTTGTTATATATCCATTTGTTCTTTTAATGAAAAAAAAAATACATCTGTGTGAGTGCTGAATGGTTGTGAAGGGGCAAGGCGAGCTCAATTCTTTCTAATGAGACAAAAAACTGGCATATTTAAAACCAGAAAATGGCATTTAAATAACCACAAAAAGTCTGTTGTAAAATGGTATTCTGACCTAACAAGTGATGACCTAAATAGATTCCCTATCCCAACGTACTTTCACCTCACTCTGCAAATTACCTCAAATCTTAAACCAATTCCGAAGTCATCTGATGTAAGTTCCTGTAACTTACCCTCTTTCAGCTCAGTGAAAGCAACTCTCTCCTCTCTGACCCCCTATTTCTGTGCCCCATCTTACTATCTCCTTCCTCCTCTGGGATCTTCCCTTTTAAGCAGTCCCTCCACCCCGATCATACCAAACAACAATTCCATCATCTCTAAACCTCCTTGAAGAATAGGTCTACATACACTTTTTTCAATTTCCACCATGTTTATGATATAAGCACCCTCCCCTTCCCAGTCTTCCACCACTGTATTGAAAGTCTCACACTCAACAAAATGTCATTAATGAAATTCTAATTGCTAATACCAAGAGTGAGCAGTCATTCTCTTTATCTCCTTACATTTCACGCTATGGTCAATTCCTTTGTAAAGCTCATTCCCTGCCTTCTCTGATACTAGAGAATTTTATATCTCTAACATTTTTTTGTTACATTTCAGTGCCCTTTGCTGGACCCTTTTCTTCTGTTATCCTTAATTGTAGGCATTCTCTAAGATTCTACCCCAAGTCCTTTAAATTCTATTGTAGTCTCTTTTACTTCCAAAATTCCATCTTTTCATTTTAAAAAATGCAACAAAAAGCATGCACATATACACACAATTTTTAAATATAATCCTGTCCTGTTTCTTGATCATCAAACTGTGTGTCCTGATGCTTCAACAACTAATTTTATCAATCTGCTATCATGGAGGGCATTTTTCACAATCCACACAGGGTCCCCTGTAGGAAATCTCATGTAAGAAAATATGTAAATAACAGTATAAATATTATTTCATTTTCTCCCCTCACAGACAATGAGAATCATGCAATTGATTGCATTATCCTTGCAGTTATGGTGGACAGGAGGCTCAAGTCAAATATGCAACCAATTGTCGCTAAGTTGTCTACACCTCTATGGTCAATAGTATGTATCTACATCTTAGTCCTCCCCTGGCGTTGACTTTCTCTTCTAATTCTTAATTTCCCATATCATTATGTTTTGATTTTTATTTTAGTTCCACTTTCCTGAATGTATTTTCTGTAAGTTTCCTAAAATCATATAGGAAATAAGCCAAGATATAACCAAATAACCAAGCAAACAAATAATGTAGAACTGTAGGGACTCAACAAATTCAGAATCAAATCATTAAATCCCAGTTATACACATAAAAATAAATATGATATCCCTGCTCTGTGTCTCTTTTTTTTTGGAAAAGGTGTAAACAAAATTCCTTCTAGGAATACCAGCTCTTTTTTGTTTTCTTTTTGCCCTGTATATCCCACTTTGGGTTGATCAACAAATACACTTGTCAAATGTCTTCAGATTATCCCTTACTTCCAGCCCATGCTTGGTGACGAATAATCAAACTAATAAGCAGTCATAATCATTTCACTCCTTTCTTCAAGTCACAATTTCAAGGTTGCCCCAATACTTAAAGACTTCTTATTACGGCGCCCAAAGTAGTCTGGTATCCAGTTTCAAATCTCCCATAATAACACAGTGAACTTGTCACCACTCAGAGACACACATACACTGCCATATCTCTGTGCCCTATTTCAAGTTCTTCACATTTCTGGAATGTTTAAACCAGTCCTAAATCTCTCTTCCAAAGTTCTAACCATCCTTTGAGGTCCAGCTCAAGTAATATCTTATCCTCGGGGTCTTCCCTAACCTGACTCAAATGTCAGAATTATTAGCTTGCTCCTATTTTTCACACTCATCTTACATCACTTTATTTTAACTTGTACAATGACTATTTTTACACATTTCTTTATCTACCATTAGGTTAGTTTAAGTCCCTTCTGGTTGAGTCCGTGTGTTATACATATGTTTGTTTCCTCACTGTGGCTTTCAGGTAATGCTCACTGATCAATTATCAAACCGAATTAAAAATAATTTGGTTGATACAAAATCTCTCCTTTAAACATTTTTCACCTAATAAACATTTCTTTAAGATCTGGTATTAACAAATAATTTGAAATGTTACCATCTTTGTCAAAAGGTACAAGAAGTTTATCAAGCATAACTTATTTCTATCATTTCAGAAGTGGCTTGGGTCATGTCAGCATCTGTGGCTGCATGAAAATTCCTATGCTATAGTTTCTTTATGGTAGTGAATAAATTCATAGGTGATTCCTCTCATGACCTTCTGACTCACTATAAATACTGTTTATAGTTACAAATCATTATATTGGAGTTTAGAGCAATGCACATGCCTACAATGAAAAATGAAAACACCGTATGCATACAGACTGTGATGGCCTACTTCTTAGGAAACTATCTGATAAAACATAGTGAAAACTTAAGGTATAAAGTAGGCTCTTCTTCCTTTCACTCACACTTCACTGCTCAACTGAAATCTGTAAGAATCACATGGTAAAAACACAGGAATAGCATTTACAGCTAAAGTAGGGCAGGGAACACAGCCCACAAAGCCCAAAGATCTTCTGTTGGGAAACATATCTCCCAAGAGCCTGCTGCCCAAGAATGTGGTTTATGCAGATGCTGTTAATTAACATGACTCATCCATTATATTGCACTTGCTAATGACCTCAGTTCTTATTTCACTGAGAAAACAGAAGCAATTAGAAGAGAACTAATTCATCTTCTCACCACAACAGCAATCTCCATGTATCTTGACCCATATGCTCTGCCATACCCCCTGGGACAAGGCTAACGTCTGTACTTTTGATCTGAATTCTATCCCTTTGAGCCTGTGGAGAACATTGCTCCTATAATAATTATCCTTCCCTCTATCCCAGTGTCAGTCTCCTCTATTTATTGGATCCTTCCCATTAGCATATAACCCTGATGTAGTACCATCTATAAAATAAAACTGAAAAATCAACTTTTAAAGAAACCACATCACCTTGTAGTTTATACCTAATTTTTCCACCCTAGTTAACAGATAATTTCCCTATGAACCATTTAGACTTTATATCTCCACTTCGCTACCTCCTATTATCACCTCATTCCCATTCTAAGTAGGCTTTCATCCCCACTTATTCACTGAAATCGTCCTTGTAAAGGCTTCCAACTATCTCCACTTTGCAAATTCAATCATCAAACCTAAACTATCAGCAACATCAAGAAATAGTTTTTTTTTTCCTTCCTTCTTTCCTTCCTTCCTTCTTGAAACACTTCCATCACCAGCTTCCAGAAACCACTTTCTCCTGGTTTTACTCCTACCTCACTAGATGCCCCTGCTCAATCTCCTTTGCTGGATCCTTTGCTGCTCCTCCAGCTGACCTCCAAACTTTGGAATGCCCTGGGGCCCAGATCTCTCCTTTTTTCTGCATGTATGTATTCCCCATTGATCTCCTCCAACCCCCATGACTCCCATGACATTGCCATGCCAACCCCACCTCTGAGTTCCAGACCCACAAACCCAACTTCTGACTTCACAACTGCACTTGAATATCTGACATCGCAAAATGTGCTACCCAAAACCGTACCCGACTCCCTAGCAATTCACTTCTTGAGCATTCCCCTTTGCACAAAATAAAATCTCCATTCATCCAGCTGCTTCAGCAACTAGAGTCTTCTTATTCTCACACCTGTCAGTTAAATCTATCCACTTAAGCTGCCTTTTCTTCAAGGCACACATAGCTATCTGATCGAAAGCCAGGTTATGTATTTACTTGTTTTCTTGTTTACTGTTTATCTCCCTCACTAGATGAATTACTATGCAGCTGGGGTTCTGGACTCTAATGCCTATCCCTAGGACATTCCGTGCCTTGCATATGTGTTAAAAGAATTCTTTAGCTTCAAAACCTACAACCGCTCTGGATTCCAGGCACATTTCCATACCATTCTTTCTGATCTCTTTCAGAATCAGAGTCAGTGGAAAAAGCAAGTGTTCTGGCATTAAACGTGCCTGGGTTTCTTTATGAGCTCTGCCCTCCCACACCCCTGCCAGAAGCATTATCCTCATCATTGACATCATTTATTCAGCACTCAGTATACTCCACAAAGTATGTCAACTTCTTTATACATGTTGTTAAATTGTAACAAGACATATGGGGCAAGTGTTATTATCCCTGTTTCACCCATCACACAATTGCTAGCTGGTAGAGCGAGGACTTAGTTCAGGACCTGCTCCCAAAGCCTCTCCTCTTAACCAATATATTCTCCTTCAGCTCCAGTTCAACAACTTGCCCAAGGTCTCCCGTGGAGCTATGAATGGCGCAAAGAGGACTCAAGGCCACATCTGGCCTCAACTCATGTTCTTACTAATGATGCTGATGCCATCAGTGCCATCATCTATAAAGCACGGTGATGATCACACAGAATGAGATGATGAATGCACTCAACAGCTTCTAGCTCCCTGTCCTGAGTTCTAACATTTACATGCATGTGACTACATTTTTAAAAATTTCACATTGCGTCCTGAAGTTTTCCCTAGTCTCTGTATTATATTCCA
The DNA here is from genome assembly GCF_027475565.1 of Acinonyx jubatus. Classification (NCBI taxonomy): domain Eukaryota; kingdom Metazoa; phylum Chordata; class Mammalia; order Carnivora; family Felidae; genus Acinonyx; species Acinonyx jubatus. The sequence continues at coordinate 66,230,398 of NC_069387.1, forward strand.
GTATATTTGAATTGAGAATTCAAATTGAGAATCTAAATGTAAATGCTACAGATTATTCAAGACATATTCATATTTATTAAAGTATCATTACATAACAATTTGTACAATTTTAGAAAAATAGCATAGAAAAATGATGACTATCCCTGAATATCATTGCCTATAAACTGAGAAGTTTTACATTATGAACTGTGACAAATAATTCCTATTCCCCTTATAATGTGATTACACTATAAATTTTCTTTGTAATGTTTTACATAATTTTCCACAGAACACTTAAACAAAATTCATTTCTTTTGTCAACATTTCCTCAATGTTGAATTAATCAAATGTTTTGTGTTCGGGTACTTTTATATGTTATAACTGAATTATAACTCAATTTTATTCTACCATTCAGAAACCTTAAAAATTCATACTAGCATCAAAAAGAATATATTCTTTCTCTCCAAGATTTATCCATTGTGTCACATGACCAAATGCTTTGCTAGGCCTGGAAAGGGCTTAACTGCTACTCACTACAGTGATTCTTTCTTACAAATGCCTCCAGTTTAGAGAGACAAATATTTACAGATTTGGAGAGCAAATTTCACTTAGGCAAACTGTATACTTTCTGTTAAATACTAATTTTAGAAAACTGAGGGAGAGAGAAAACAAATTCACCTTCCTCCATCTGGCTTACCCTTTGTTACTTTGCTATGGAACAGGAAGAAAATAATGCCCAGGGAGGGGACTGAGAAAATTATGTACTCCTTAATAATATTAAACCAACATAGTAATTTTAACTACATACATCGTTTTAAAGATAACCTATCTGCAGGGTGCCTGGGTGGCTCAGTTGGTTGAGTGTCCAACTTTGGCTCAGGTCATGATCTCGCAGTTCGTGAGTTCGAGCCCCACGTCGGGCTCTGTGTTGACTGCTCAGAGCCTGGAGCCTGCTTCAGATTCTGTGTCTCCCTCTCTCTCTGCCCCTTTCCCGCTCATGCTCTCTCTCTGTCTCTCAAAAATGAATAAATGTTAAAAAAATTTTTTTAAATAAAAAGTAAATTAAAAAAATATAATCTATCTGCATTCTGAATTCCCATACAAAAATAAGTCCATGTAAGAGCTTTCTTCAAGTGACTGCTTGGATAATGCCTACATTTTTATATAATGGTGTCACTCAAGAGCAGTGGAAATTCTCTAAATTTCTCCATGACAAGTCCCATTAATTTTAATTGAAACTTCCCATTCCCAGCCTATCCTTGGCAGATAAAACAGCTTAGAGATTGTAGCCAAATGTAAGATTTCCCAGGAGGGCATCTGAAAATAAGTTATAAGCATTCAAGTAAGCCACCTGTCTGGATGAAGATTTATTCATTTGATCAGAATAGCTATCCAAACTTCAAACAACCCATGCACAGAACAGATGTAGCTCTTTAAATGCAACTGTTTTTATTTCACTTTAGTTAACATGCATCACAAATGGATAGAGCAACTCTAAAGAGTCAAAATATACCAATGTTCAATAATGCATATTTGTTTATAAATCACAAGACGTAAATAAATGTCAAACCATAGTCTTAAATTTGAACACTCTAAATAATTATGTATACTAACAGACTAGTAGCACTCCCTTCTAAGCTATGTTTCTAAATATAACAACTCATACATTGCAACAGTGACAATGTCATTCAAAAATGTGACTCACAGAGAAGGCATGGCTGTCACTGGGTGTGAGCCTTGCCCAGGACTTCAGCTTCTTGTATTCTAATAACACTAAAAAAAAAAAAAAAAAAAAAAAAAAAAAAAAGACCTTAAGATAGCTGTTCCCTTAGATAATCCCTAAGATAATCATCTTAGACACCTATTATGACAGCACTAAAGTAAGTTCCTTGTAGTAACCATCAAATGCAATTTATTGTCATCACCAGAGAAAACTCTATACAAAGTGGCAGGTCCAAAGATAAATGAGACATGGTCCTTGCCCTCAAGAAGCTTATGCTATGGACGGCAGTTACCACGGCAGACAATGGTAAGAGCCACGAAGGGTGAATTAATGACTGAGAGCTGAGAACAGGAAAGACATAGTCTAGTTGAAGAAGACTATATTTGGACACACTTATTAGTTCCATGATTCATTCCAAGTTACAATGCTGGATTCATAAATGTCATTTCTGGTGTTTCTACTTATAATAATGTTTTAACTTTTGATGGGAAATGTATCATTTGAATGTGAGAAACCAAACTGACCTACCTTATGAAATATTTTATGTAAGACTTTTTCACTGAATACTTTCTAACTACCAAACCCAAACTCCCACCTTCTACACATTTAGATCTCTTGAAGCTTTCTGGCCTTATCGTTAGATGGAGAATAAAATATCCTTCTCGAAAACCTCAAATATGTTGTCTTTTTCTGACCCTAACTCTTCCACTGCTATCTCGTGTAATACATTAACATGTTTTCCCACTCAATATTAAATTTTAAAAAACCAGAAAGGAAAGTATGAAAACAACATGTGTATTTTAAGATCATGACCGGATTTCACTAGGTTGGACATCTGCGGTAAAGTGGGGTTTGAAGGGACTGGAGAGAGCAAGGTTGGCATGAGCTAATAATATGTGACACCTACTAGATTCAAGCTGTATGTAAATTAATCTGCACTGCCACCAAAGAAATTGGTAGTATTAATCTCATCTGGCAGATTAGAAAACAAAGGCTCAGAGAGGCCAAGTAAGTTTCCAAAGATCAAACAGCTAAGGACATGCTAAGGTCAGTGCTTACCTGAATTCAAAGTCCAAAATAGTCCCTGATCTTTCTACATATCAAACTATTTCTCTACTTTCATTCAGACATGGAACAAGCAACTGAGCCAAAGAGAACTTCATTCATGATTACAGAGATTATTTTGTCTCAGTCTCCACTTTCTCTACAAGAAAAAACAGTGGACTAGGCTTCTCTAAAAACAGGCCTTTTCTAATTCTCATTAAGAGTGGTTATAAAGTAACAAGGCTGAGTTTTTAACAGTTTTGTCACCACCATGTATCTGGCATCTAGAGAGAACTGACGTAAGTAAGCATTCAATAAATTTTTGTTGAGTGAGTGAATGGAACATAATGCTTTGTGACTCAAGAACTGGCTCTTGAGGCAATTCTAGTAAAATCAGAAGTACTCTGAGCAATAAATAGCAGCATCTCTAAACTACAGTGCCCCTGCCCCAAATGAGAGAATGGGCAAATTCTTCTTGGTTGGTTAAGAAACTTTTACTTTTACAGTCACACTTTCTGTTTAATAAGATGTTTACAAAACAGGACAACAGAGCAATAATAAATGTAACCTTTTTATAAACACAGGGCTTAATGGAAAAAAAAGGATACGAAAGTAGTTTTTTTGATTTACCTTTTGTTTCTGCCCATTTCAAATGTAAATTTCTGGTACTGAAGCTAGTATACATTATGCTACACTGTATACACAGTAAATTATTAGAAAATCATTACTACCAGTAATTATGAAGGCTTAATGCAAAAATTCTGGATTATTAACATCCAGTGAATATATTCCATTCACTATTTTTTAGAGTGATTGTTTTTTAGTCAAAACACTTTTTTGGTAATGTTTCATAAAAGGTAGCCAGCCAATAGTTTCTCTCACTTAATTTTTTAAGTGGCTAATGCCCTTGTTTGCTAAAATTGAAAGTATTCTACAGGGATTGAGAGATTTTTCTTGACATCTTTACGGCTTTGTAAGTAACAAAACAAACAGCCCTTAGATAAACAGCTTTTCACGTGCTCATTAACTGGCAGAGATTTGCTGACATATAGCTTTACAAAGACCAAAGAAGGAATCTATAGCCAGTCACTGGGGAAATCACCGAGAAGAAAGAGTTTGACAGGAATTTTTAAGCTCTTCAAAACCAAGAACATCAAAACCAGAATACCAAATGCACCAACTTGCTTATCTGACCATACTAGAAAGAGTTTGACAGGAATTTTTAAGCTCTTCAAAACCAAGAACATCAAAACCAGAATACCAAATGCACCAACTTGCTTATCTGACCATACTTCCATGTTTAGGGTAGGGCTATATGTAAAGAAATTTCTATAATAATAGTAATAACAACATGCAGTTAATGTTGGTAATCTAGGAAGTTCCAAGATAATAAACAGCAAGGGAGACCATCTCAAAACTTACAACCTAGAAGAAGCCACTCCAACTGTGGTCTTCCCAGGGCTCTACTGTGCTTTACTCATCCTGCTGTTTCTCAGTGTCATGTGGTTTGATTCAATTCCTAGGGCTTCCCTTTACTTCTATTCCTTATATCCGTTCATTTTCTTTTTCTGAAATCACCATGTTAGCCATTAATTGCATCCTTTGAGGCATATTACCATCACTTATTTAATAAAAAGGAAATGAAATTATTCATGGAAGGTAATACTGGTTAAGAAGAATATTAAGGAACGGATCAAAATGATTATTAATTCACAGTGTGTCTCCTGATAACTTCCTTCTGAAGTGTCAAAAAAGATAAATGAAAGGAGTAAAAATGTTCCAGAAGCTAAGAAACAAAGTTAAGTATTTGGTGCATAGATAGGTTGCAGATCAGATTGCTTCTAGAAAACCATAAAACAACATACTGACATATGAAGACACACCTAAAGTTTGGATGCTAAAAGGAAATATTTACAAAACCAGGCAGTGGTTGTTTATCTCATCATCTACCCACCAAAATGTCAGACTTGAGATCGACAAAATATGAAAGAAATCCCTAATTCTTTTATGTTCCTTGTCGTGGTATATAGTAAGTGGTTCTTTACCTCTTTTCATGCTGCCATATCATATTCCCATCAATAAGTCATGACATGAAAAATGGAGCGAATTTTTTTCAAAGTACACACATTTTCTGGAAATACTAATCATGCCTGCTGGCTACATTTTGATCCTCTGCCTCCTGTGAGAATTACTGATTTAGCTGAGTCCTCAATTAGTGAAATGCCTTCTGATATAATGAAGATGTATGCTGTTCTTCAAACTATGTGTGATGGACCGATTTTTTAAAATTCAGTTTGTTGCAGACTGATATTTTGTTAAATACAATAAAATGAATTACTAGAAAAATAAAATGAAAAAAATACAAGCACTGTTTAATGAGATTCAATAGACATAAAATTACTGTCCACTGCTATACGAGTTTTTATTTTTTTAATGTTTCATTTTTATTGAGAGAGAGCGAGCAAGCGTTGAGAGCAAGTGGGAGAGGGCGACACAGAATCCGAAGCAGGCTCCAGGCTCTGAGCTGTCAGCACAGAGCCCGACACGGGGCTCAAACTCACAAACCGTGAGATCATGACCTGAGCTGAAGTCGGACGCTTAACTACCTGAGTCACCCAGGTACCCCAAAGTTTCTAAATACTCTCAATTTCTTTATTTAATTCACAGCGGACAAAAAAAAAAAAAAGAAAAAAAAAAAGGAAGGGGCGACACCAGGTCAGGTCATAATCACCAAGCCAACCAATTTCAAAGAGCATAAATCTCAGGCTTATCTATGGTACTAGCCAACAGGTTATAGCTCTAAGTTTACAGGAGGTTTATTTCTCCAGGGCATCAGTCTGGATTAAAGCTGCCACTTACATCTATGTTATGACTGTACTCAGCTGGGCTACCCAAAGGAACGTATTTCTTAGAGGCACAAGGGTAACTGCAATTGAGAGCAAGATACTTCGAGATGATAAAATCTTTAAGCTTTGACCATAAACTGTACATTTAACAACCTGATTTCCCACTTCAGTAGCTTTTTTAGTTTTAGTAAAAATGTCTTTCCCTGGATAAGGCTGTAAGTAAACCCAGTTGCTCACACCCCCAACGAAAATCTCCAGCTTCATACCACGGCCAGGCTGCCATGAACAAAATATTAAAATGTCAAGTAAAATTCAGTCTCTGTACTGAAAGATCTTAACCCAGACAGACAGATATATCAACAATGATAAAGTGAAGTGCTATAATCGACACATGTATAAAAGGTCATGGTCTCAAATACCATCTATACACCAATGATTCCCAAATTCACATTTCTAAATATACCCTGTCTCCTGAACCAAAAATTTGCTCATCCAACTGTCCGCAATTTCTCCACCTGTACATCTGTGGGCATCTCACACCAGGTACAAAGTAAACTCCTAACTTCCTTGCCCAAAAGCATAACCTGCTTCTCCCACAGTGTTTCTCAATTAACAGCTACCCCATCCTTCCGGATGCTCAAGGCAAAAACCACAGGTCACCTTCAATTCCTCAGTTTCTCATGTACCTCACTTCCAATGCATAAGTAAGCATGTCAACAATACACTCTACCACTTGTCACTCTCCCCATGGCCATCATGTAGGCCTAGGCCTCTTGTTCCTGGATTATTCTCACAGCCCCCAATTTAAGGGACCTGGTCCAACCACTGTCTCGCTTAAGTCTATTCTGAACAAAGGAGCCAGAGGAGCCTTTATAAACCCAACTCTGCCAGGTGGGTCCTCTGCTCACAAACTTCCAGTGGCTTTAAAGCCTAAGCCCTTTCAGTCCCGACCTAACCCGCCCTTCTGACCTTATCTCCTAAAGTTCCCCAAGCAATTCCGCTTTAGCTATGCTGCCTGCTTTTACTCTCCTCACTTATTTTAGCCGTACCACCTCTCTGACCTTCCTGGATCAACTGGTAAGAGTATAAGCCCTCTGTCCCACTGCCATCTACCAGCTCTCATCTGCTCATTAATTTTTATCACCGTTATTCATTAACCTTATCACCACCTGTCACTCATCAGTTTGTGTTCATTTGGCACCTCTCCTCATGAGAAAGAAAACTTTAAGAGGACCTCCTTTCATTGACTGCTAAATCTTCAGGGCCCCGAACTGTGCCTCATAAGTAATGGCCAATCAAAAATATTTTCTGAATGAATGAATGATCAAAGATGGATGTCATGATCTGGCTGGTTATAGGAAGTGCCAGAGATGCATTTACACAAAACAGATGACATTGAAACTAGGTCTTGAAAGAAGACTCAGGATTGTCTGACATGGAAAAGACTAAAAATGTCACTGCCATATGCACATTTTCCACAAAATCTTGAAGCACAAGAATACATTATACGGATGGGGGCACCTGGGGGGCTCAGTCAATTAAGTATCCGACTCCTGATTTCTGCTCAGGTTGTGGTGTAATGGTCTGTAAGTTCAAGCACCGTGTCAGTCTCTGCGCTGACAGCACTGAGCCTGCTTGGGATTCTCTCTCTCCCTGTCTCTCTTAAAAAAAAATAATCATAAGGGAAACTATTAACTTGCTAGCTGAGAAAATTCCCCCCAAAAGAAATTACTCCCCAAGATTCAGAAAAAGGTCAGGGTATGGATTAACCATAAGAAAATTGGGGCTCCTGGGTGGTTTAGTCAGTTAAGCATCTGACTTCAGCTCAGGTCATGATCTTGTGTTTGTGGGTTCAAAACCTGTGCAGGTTCTGTACTGACAGCTCAGAGCCTGGAGCCTGCTTCCGATTCTGTGTGTCCCTCTCTCTGCCTCTCCTCTGCTGGTGCTCTCTCTTTCTCTCTCAAAAATAAAGAATAAAAACACTTTTTTAATTTAAAAAATATAAGAAAATTTCCATAGTCCTCATAAAATTTTACAGATGAAAAATTACCACAAAATACATTAAGCTCTAAATAAGGTAAACTTGCTCTCAGTAACCTGTTTGTTGTTTCCTTGACTATTTTTTTTTTTTTTTGCCGCAAGTGTTCAATTTCATTCTCCTAGTATTTTCCCTATATGATGGGACTAGAGCTCTCTAATTTTATTTTTAAGCATTTTAAAATTTTAAAAATTTTATTCTTTTTTATTTAAATTTTAGTTAATATACAGTGCAATACTGGTTTCAGGAGTAGAATTCAGTGATTCATCACTTACATGCAACACCCAGTGCTCATCACAAGTGCTTAGTCCCCATCACCCACCTAGCCCATCTCCCTCCATCCTCCCTCCTTCAACCCATAGCTTGTTCTCTATCATTAAGAGTCTCTTGTGGTTTGTTTCCCTCTCTTCTCTCCCCCCTAATTCTAATATGTTCATCTGTTTTGTTTCTTAAATTCCACATGTGACTGAAATCACATGCTATTTGTCTTTCTCTAATTGACTTATTTCACTTAGCGTTAACACATTATAGCTCCATCCATATCATGGCAAATGGCAAGTTCTCATTCTTTTTAATGGCTAAGTAATATTCCATTGTGTGTGTGTGTGTGTGTGTGTGTGTGTGTGTGTGTGTGTATCACATCTTCTTTGATAGACCTTGGCGTTCTCTCCATAAATTGACTATTGTTGATAATGCGGTTATAAACACTGGGGTGCATGTATCCCTTCAAATCTGTATTTTTGTTATCTTTTGGGTAAATACTTAATAGTGCAATTGCTGAATCATAGGATAGTTCTTTTTTGTTGTTGTTTCTTGAAGACAGTGCTCTGATTTTAAAAAGATAACCAAAGAGAAAAAAAAACAGTTTTCAACATCTAGAACTTCAGAGTTCCATGGAATATTCAATGGACTATGGCCATTCTGGAATATTTCTCAAATATTATCTTTCACTATCTGAAATTGTCTTTCCTATATTAATTTTCTTGTAGATTTCTCATCTTCCCATTAAAAAGTGAAATCCCATTAAAAAGTGAAAAGAGAAGAGACTTTACCTCTTTTCTCCATAGTATCCCTAGGGTCTGATAGGTCCAAGCACTCAGAGCACCCAATAAATGCTCAATGAATGTATAAATAAAATTCAAATTATAAATAAATGATTATTTTTCATAAGGAGTTAAGACTTTAACTTCTGGCACCTGTTTTTAGCAGTGCATTTCTCCCTGACTGAGTTCTTTTTCTTTTATAAATATTTTTTAATGTTTATTCATTTTTGAGAGAGAGACAGAGAGCAAGCAGGGGAGGGACAGAGAGGCTGGGAGACACAGAATCTGAAACAGGCTCCAGGCTCTGAGGGGTCAGCACAGAGCCTGACATGGGGCTTGAACTCACGAACCACAAGATCATGACCTGAGCCGAAGTCGGTGCTTAACCAAGTGAGCCACTCAGACGCCCCCTCTCTGATTGAGTTCTCAACAGTATCAAAAGTACAAGTTGAATTGTGTCATTATTCTCATGTCTGGTTTTAGCATATTCTAGGAAAAGTATCTCAGCACATGCCAGAGAAGCATGAAGTCTGAGAAATGGTAGCTGTGATGATACAGTGCTACAAGAAACAGGGGAAAGAAGGCAGAGAGATACCCGCAATATGCCAAGAAGTGACACTGGGCTTTATGTCGCCCCCTAGTGGCAGCTGTGCAAGGAATACTTTATTACATCCTCATCCACATTTCTTGCAGGCATTGCACAATCAGTTTACAGACTTTAAGCAATGCCAAATGTCTCTATAATAAAAGCTGTAGTAAATTCCAAAATACTAGTGCTTCTTAAACACCCAAACTCCACACACACTCAAATTAGTCTCAACTGTATTAAATTTACAAACCTAGGCATAGAGGTCCAAGTCTCTTCTCTTTTCTCATCATTGCAACAACATCCTTCCACTTCTCCCTCCCCCATCCCACCTTCCGTCTCTCACCCGTAAAATTCACTCATTCTTTTAATTCATTTATGCATTTGTTTAGGTATACATTTCATAAACAGCTGTCGGCATCATTCAACAACCCCTTTTCTGTGTTTATAACGTTGTAAAATACTGTTTCACTGGCTAAGGAACTACAACCTGTTTTGATTCCCTGCCAATCACTGCAGGTAGTTATGAAGAATGCTGCGTAATGCTAGATGGAACCCTCTCTCCCCTCAGGTTCAGGTTCTTCAGGCAACAGCAGCTCCCTTACTAGCTTTGTGAAGAAACGGTGCTTCGCCACTGCCTTCCCCACCCACACAAAGGCCTGTCTCCCTCCCTCTGCTCCGCTCCCCATACTAGCCGGCCCTGAACAAGGTCACAAATGTTTCCACTGCTGAGGCTGGAAGCTAGACAAGCCAGACACCTGGGAAGCTCAGTGACGGTCAGTGTTTTAGATAAAGCTGTAATCCCTGCCACAATTGTTGTTTCTCTCCTTTTAAAATCACCATTAAGGTAATAGTGGATGTACCTCATTCAGATCTTAAGCAAAATCAAAACCAAAGAGGAAAATGATGTCTAAAGAATATTTGGACTTACCAAGTCAGTATTGTGAGCTATAAGACACTAGCAGTTTTCATTTTTTTTCCCATCAGAAACAAAAATAAACCAACTATCATCTACTGTGACCATTTCATTAAAAAAAAGGGGGGGGGAATTTAACGCAGTTAAGATTTTACTCTAAGGAGCAGTACTTACAAAGAATGAATATTAGGCAGCCTAATTTTTTCATGTGTGAAAACTAGTATCATAGCGAGTAGGACATTTCTTTTTTGTCCCTGAACTGTGTCCAAAGCAGTGGTGGACCAAGGAGCAATAAAGTAACATATATTTTAGAGAAGTGAATGTGAGAAGAGAGGGGTGGCTCTCCTCACATTTCAAGGCTACAGATAGGGATCAGGAAAATCACCCATAAAGATAAGAGGTACCTGCATGAATGGAAAAGACAAACATCTCATTGTCTACCTAGCTAGGCATGCATTTATGAAGTATCCTTACTAACCAGCCCCCTGTGTATATTTAAGCAGGAAATAGGGAGAAGTGGAGACTTAAGGGCCGTGGGATTGAAAGGTGGAAAATGGGAGAAGGGTAGGGGTAAGGCAAAGCAACCAAGTGACATAAACAGCTATCATTTGGCTGGACAACAATGCCACTTAGCTCATCTGAGGTGAAGGGCGAAGTCTTAATTCAGATATGCAACTGAAGTTAAAATCAAATGGACGTAAAAAATGGAGGGGGGTAGGTGCCTGGGTGGCTTAGTTGGTTTAGCATCCGAGTCCCATACTGGGCTCAGTGCTGTCAGCCTATCAGCACCGAGCCCACTTTGGATCCTCTGTCTCCCTCTCTGCCCGGCCCCCGCTTTCTTTCCTTCACTCTCTCTCCTTCTCTCCCTCCCTCTCTCTCTCTCTCAAAAAATAATGAAAACATGACAAAAAAAAATTTTTAAGTGGGGAACAGAATTTGAGAACTCTGCTTTCCCATGAGAAAGAGCAGTTGTACAAAGTACAGTTGGATACAGTGAGTAGAAAGAAAACAGAAAAAAGAATTTAGGGGTACCTGGGTGGCACAGTTAAGCATGTGACTCTTCATCCTGGCTCAGGTCATGATCTCACAGTTCTTGAGTTAAAGCCCCACATCATGCTCTGTGCTGATGGCACAGAGCCTGCTTGGGATTCTGTCTTTCTCTCTGCCCCTTCCCTGCTTATACACACACACTCTCTCTCAAAATAAATAAATAAATAAACATAAATTTTTTTTAATATTAAAAAAAATAAAAATTTAAAAAGTCTGAACCCCATGAAGACTAAATTATGAACCAGCTATAAAATACTTAGTTTTTTAAGCTGGCTAAAAACCCAAGAAAACTCTATGGATCAGCACAGGCCCCCAGACTGGCTTTTAGGAAAGAACTGATCTAGCCCAAGTCTTCATTTGACATGAAAACAATGTGCTCAACTCATGCTCAAGGACCCACACGATTATGTTTTCTACCTGTATTCTTTCTTCATGCTGGGTATTGCATGGAGAGCACCAGTGCACCCTGGCGGGTGCTGGCTGGTAAACACGCTCATTCCTGGCCAAGTAACAGCAGAACACTACTTTCACAGAGGTGGTAGGGAGAAAGACGTAGCAGCTCCACTCAGTCCCACTGCCCCACCGTTCACTAGTCACAACCATTTATTTTTAATTTTTTTAAATGTTTTTATCTATTTTTGAGACAGAGAGAGACAGAGCATGAGCAGGGGAGGGGCAGAGAAAGAGGGAGACACAGAATCCGAAACAGGCTCCAGGCTCCGAGCTGTCAGCACAGAGCTCAACGTGGGGCTCAAACTCATGGACTGTGAGATCATGACCTGAGCTGAAGTCAGATGCTTAACTGACGGAGCCACCCGGGTGCCCTCACAACCATTTTTTTTTTTTTAACTCATGCTTCATCTTTCCTTCCATTTTCCTCTTGCTTTCTCTTCCCTCATCACTCTTTTCCTTCCACAGCCCCCTTTCCTAGGGTCAGTTACAGCAAACAGCACAAGGACAGTTAAGAGAAGAGACATAACTTCAGATTCTTGTCATCTGAAAGGCACTTTTTTTCTAGTATATATATCTTAGTATTATTAACAGGTAAATGTCATTGTATTTTACATTTTAGGCCACCCAAATTAAATGGTAAGATTAAAAGAAAATAAAAATACAATAAAGTATAAAAATCATAGTTTCTATTTTAAACGTGCTAAAACTTCAACACCAAATTACTATCAATTTCCATACAGAGAAATTGGGATGAAGTTATTTGTTCATTTTGTTTAAATGTAATGAAATGTATCATTTAGTTCAGAAAGCATTTTTCAATTTGTCAGTCTAAAGGTTTAAAATACACAGGTGTGTGTACAAAGAGTTACATACACATAAATATATAATAAATTTAGGGTACACTGTCCTCCCTTCCTTTAAGGAAATGAAAAATTGAAGATGCATTTTATTTCACAATTATGAACAAGTACTTATTAGGCATCTAAGAGGAGTAACTTTATAATAATAACTACCTTAATTCTCAAGTATAAAACAGAACTGATTTCATCTCCTTACCTTAGTAACCATCATTTCAAGATACACATAAATAGCAATGGCTATAAAAAAATATTACTAATGATGAAAATTTCCAATAATCTGGCTTTGATATTTCATCATCACTACTCAATTTTTCATGTTCATCCTCTATGACTATTCTCTCTTAGAATCTAATGAACATAAAAGGCAAGCTTTTACTAGAAACAGTGAAGAGAAACAATGTAGTCTGGGTACTATTTCTCAAAGGCTGTTTGAGAAATGCAGAGCAAGTCCCTGATGGCTTTCTTTCTGCATCCTCCACATGTGAGTCAGTTGCTAGGAAACGTGAAAAGACAGGGATTTCGTGTTAGGCCTGAGGAACAATGAGCTAGCTTAATAATGATCTGAATACTAACACATTACCCTCATAAAGGTTGTCTACCTTAGGAGCTAAAGATTACAAATGATGTGTTTCCAGAGAAACAAATTTTGAGACCTAGCCTTTAACTATTATAAACAGATTCTGGTATCTACTAAAATATGAAGTAACAGTCATGGACATCTTAAAATCTTTTTTTTTTTCTTTCAGCCAGAAGTTGCACCCATCCTACTAGCCAAGCTTACAGATGACAAATCTTTCCACTGCTTCAAGTTATATTTTGATATCACTGAACATACACACACATGTGCACATGTGCATACAAGTACCAAAGAAAAAAGAAAACATGCACATCACCACTACATAGTAAAATACTTGCCACAAAATTATCAGAAGAGCAAAGGGAAGAGCTAGAAACAAGGGAAATACACACAAACAACAGGCACATGTGCACACACACATAAAATACATCTCTCAGTCCATGGGGCTTGGTGTCCCCGTGTCTAAGAAACAGAGGAAGAACTCTGGATGGGGACTCAGAAAATATGGGATCTGTGAAACCACTGTGTGACTGTGAGAAAGTATCCCAACCTCTCTGGGAATCATTTCCTGGAAAATTAACAGAATAATGCTAACCCCAAAAGATTTTTGGAGGACTGGATGATGCTGTGCATGTGCAAGCATTTTAAAATTGTACAGCACTATGTGTGTAAAGACAGTATCAATATTGTATTTTAAAAATGGCCATTTCAGTGAACAGGTATATGAATAGGATTCAATATTTGAAAATCAAAATTAAGCCAAGTATAAATCATTAATGAAGGAAGTGGAGAATTCCCCCCCACACCAAAATTTCATATGTAATTTAGACCATTTCATTTATATTAACATCAAAACACTTGTTTTGGGTTACTAATATGGGAAATGTAAGGATTTAAAATCAACAAAAAACCACCAAAAGAACTTACCTTGGGTATGTTTCTTAAAGAAATTGTAAGCCATGTGTATCAATTCCTCTATAATTTTAAAGTAAAACAGTGTATCAAACTATGAAAGAAGTAAAAGCTTTTTTTAATTTTTTAAGGTTTATTTTTGAGAGAGAGAGAGAGAGAGAGAGAGGAGAGACAGCACAAGCAGGGGAGGGGCAGAGACAGAGGGAGACAGAATCCAAAGCAGGCTCCAGGCTCTGAGCTGTCAGCACAGAGCCTGACGTGGGGCTCGAACTCACAGACCGTGAGATCACGACCTGAGCCGAAGTCAGACGCTTAACCGACTGAGCCATCTAGGCACCCCAAGCGTAAAAGCATTTTTTTTCTTGAAGTTTATGTATTTATTTTGAGAGAGAGAGTGCAAGCAGGGGAGGGGCAGAGAGAGCAGGAGACAGAGAGAATCTGAAGCACACTCCATGTAGTCACTGCCCAGGGCCTGACACGGGGTTTGAACCCATGAAACCATGAGATCACCACATGAGCTGATACCAAGTTGGATGCTCAACCAACTGAGCCACCCAGGTGCCCCTAAAAGTAAGCTTTCAAGTAAACCATCTCAAATACTGTCCTCTTTGTCTTTTCTCTGCCTAAAAGCAGCTTTGCCATCACTTCTACCTTTTAAAAAAATGAATTTACAAACTGTAAAATCTGTGAACCTCTACTACATTCAAATTCAAACTCTATTTATACGTGGATTATGGAGGCTTTTTAAGGCTCCTAGTAGAGTTTTACACTCCCAGTGGAGAACGCCCAGCATCCAGGATCTGTTTGTTTGCTAGAGCTGCCGCAACAAAATACCACAGACTGGGAGGCTTCCACAACAGAATTTTCTCACTGTTCCGAAGGCCGGAAGTCCAAGATCAAGGTGTCTTAGGCTTGGCGTCTCTGGAAGCCTCTCTCCTTGACTTATTGGTGGCTGCCTCCTCTCTGAGTGTCTCCACATGGTCTTTCATCTGTGCAAGCTCATCCCTAGATCTCATCCTCTTCTCCTCAGGACATCAGTCAGAGTGGAGTACCGTTCCCCCACATGGGTGGCCCTTAGTTACCTCTGCCCTATCTCCAAATGTAATCATATTCTCAGGTCGTAGAGGTTAAGAAGTGAACATACGAATTTTGGAGGGACACAAAATTTAGCCCATAACACTCCACGTCCACTTGATCTCAGTGGAACCCTAAGAACTAAGAAATGCTAAAAGGAAAACAGCTCCATACGCAGGCTGCAATGCATTCTTCAAGGTTCAAAATCTCCAGGTCCTTGTCAAGAAAGGAAACAATGCAGCCATTGCATGGCCATTTAGGAGTAATTATGTTAACATACGTAAATATCAACACGGCTGAGGAAACAGAGGTCTTTTGGGCTCACAAACTAGAAGAACAAACACTGGTATGTTCAGCTGTTTTCAAAAAGTTCCTGCAGCTCTATCTGCTGACTTTCCCGTTTACTTAGGCTGGGCCTTCATCTAAAAGAACCACAATGCTTGAGTAGCAGCAAACTCTGTGGAGGGGACACAAATAACAAGCAATTATGTGATGACTCTGCAAGTTTTCTTTCAAAGGAAACTATAAAAAAATCATTAAATGCAGTTCCTGAATATTTCTGACATTGATCTGGTATAAAAAGTCAGGTGAACAGACACGTTTTCATTGCCTCAGACTACATTATGATCTTGTGTATAAAATTAACATCACAAAACACTGCCTTAACACAAAAGAACCATAGACTTCTACAGTTTTTACCATCCTCAAATATTTTCTCATTTCAGCCTCATGAAGATTCTGTGAGGTAGAGAAGGCAGGAAAAGATGAGAAAAATGAGTAAGAGTGAAGTTAAATGGCTTGCCCAAGGTCACAAATTAATAACCAAGGGAATAAAAATAAGAATGAAGGACTTCTGACATCTAAGCCAGCACTCTTTATTTTTGGGACTTAATGATATTCAGGGTATTGAAACCACAATCTTGCAAAATTCACTTTGTTTATTTTAGCTCCACGGGGATGTAAAGGTCTATAAATAAAATTTGCTGAAATTCTGCATATGACCACAAAATGATTTTAATCTGAAATAAAAAGAAATCTGATTTCTTCAACAAGTGTAACATTTTAAAGATATCAAAGCAAAAAAAAAAAAACAACAACAGGAATTCCCATAATTAATAATACAAGGCACAATTTAACCTAGCAACCAGATGGCATTATTAACTAGATGATAGTAGTCTACTACTTGCATTTTCCCTAGGCTATAAACATTTCTTCAACTAACTAAAATTAAGGAGAATTGAACTACTGGATAACTAGACTTTGATTAATCAGGTTAAAGAAATTAGGCTTATTTAGCATGAAGGGAAAGTCAACTATCTGAATATCAACTATGATAAAACTTGTTTCATCGAGCACTCATTATGTGCCAGGCTAAGTACTTTATTTACATGGTCAATCTTCACAAACCACTTTGCGAAGTGGGTTCTACCTCACACCCATTCTACAAATGCAGGAATAAAAGTGAGGTTAATATATTCAATAATCCATATTTAAAATGCGGCAGAGCTACAACTCACCCCCCCATCTGACTCCAAAGCCTGAACTGTCCATCACTCTACTGCTTGATTTCGAACATAAAGAATCAGATATTGCCTATCACAAATGAATACAGGTGATGGAATGGGCCAAAAGAGTAACAAAAATAAAATTTCCAAATAGCATGCACTGTTAAACAGAATGAATGAATGGGATTATGGAATTTCATGTAAAAGTTTTCAAAGAATTACCTTCATTAATTTATTCTATTACACAACAGAATTGTTGAGCACATGCCACAAACCAGGCACTCTCCTAGGTTCTCAAAACTTCTACAACATAACACAATCCCTTGCCTTGGAGGGTTTGAAGTTTTCTAAGGAAGATAAACATAGGAGAGACTTTAAAAGGTATTAATAATGGTAATAGCATAGATTAGGATTACACGACTGCTTTAGGAAAGGGTATCATAAAGCTATTTTTCATTCTCCTTGCAAACCAGTGACGTAGTAATATTCTGTTAGTTGAGAAAAGGCAAATTGCTGATGGGCCAAAGTTATGTGGAATACACAACTTTCTGACAGGCAGCCTTGATCCAAAGACAAAATTTCTACTATCTAAATAGTAAGTGAAGGTCAATCTTATGGTATAGTACTGTAAGGTCAATTTTAGATCTCAAAAAATTTTAAAGGAGAATTAATTGTATATCCTTCAGAATGTTACACACACAAAAAATTTTTTTGAAACTGACCTTTAATCATAATGTGAAAGAAAGAAATCAAGTTATACTGTTTTACAGAATCTGTTGATGAGCTGACCCTCCTACATCACAATGTCTGTCCCATAAGGACTAATGGAGCAAACTGGAGCTTATGTTTCAAAACCAGGAAAAGCTGCACCTCTTGCAAACAAATGATAATTTTTATCAAATGAGCATCACAAATGTAATAAGTGATCATGTCACCCTCTTTCCCCTGGCTATTAGCATTTTTTATAAAGTGACATTTAAATTTCTTTATACCTACCCTATTATACACATACAAGAATTGAAAGAGGCTTTTTTTAGAAATATACAAAGCAAATACAAATAACCCCCAAAAAAACATTACGTGATGAAACATGAGTTAGAGACTCTGGTTCTTCAAGTCTCATGGCTAAATGACTCAGCAGGTTAGCAATAAATAATAAGAAATAATGAAACCGGTAAGAGTTTCTAAAAGAGTTACATAAGCTTGCAGGTAAGATAATAGAATGTTATGTTAGTGACCTTCCAATAATGCCCACACAAGCACATTACAGTCCTTTAACACAAAATGCCCATTTGATCACTCATAGATGTTACATAGTGTGTTCTTCAAAGGTGAGCCTCTCTACAAGGTGCAACTAGTGACTTCCAACCCCCAGAAACATAGAAACCTGGGATAAAATCTGGAATGCTGAAGGTCTATGGGGGTAAGGTGATGTTTCCTTTTGACCTCTGACTGCCTACATATATGTCTCAGTCCTCCTGTCTCCCCATCCACACACTTGTCATTTTTCTTGACATGGACACAAACTGATGTGAAGCAGACTGCTTCAGCCATCAACCATGACTTCCCCACCAAAAAAGAAAACTATATCCAGAGTTGGTCATGGCAGACCTTTTAGCTATACAGGTGTGGCTATCAACAGAGTGACAGAAGACAAGAGCACCTCTTGGGACATGGAAACCATCTACAGTAACACATCCCCTCAATGTTGCTAACCTCAGTTGAGGGGGCTGTTGGGCCCAGTCAGGGTCTCATTCTTGGACCAGGGGAACCAGAAAGGGAGAAAGTTCAGATATTGAAATGTTTCAATTTCCAAAGTTCATTAAAATGCTTTTATTAAGATAAAATAGATAAAAGATCTATTATTGCATTATCCTGAACAAGTACTGTTACTGAAAACAGAAATACATGTGTATTTGTTAGTGATGCTCAATATTTTTGCATTTTTCTATCTATTGAGGCTTCAGTTGCAAATTCATATCTTTATATAGGATTTAAATTCTGTATATACTGCAATATATAAACAGAAATAGGTTATTTCTAATATTTATGTACTGCCTTGTCTGAATGTTATAGATGATATTTAAAAACAAAAAGCATGGGCGCCTGGGTGGCTCAGTCGGTTAAGCGTCCGACTTCAGCTCAGGTCACGATCTCACGTTCTCTGAGTTCGAGCCCCGTGTTGGGCTCTGGGCTGATGGCTCAGAGCCTGGAGCCTGTTTCCGGTTCTGTGTCTCCCTCTCTTTCTGCCCCTCCCCCGTTCATGCTCTGTCTCTCTCTGTCTCAAAATAAATAAACGTTAAAAAAAATTTTTTTAAAACAAAAAGCAAAGCAAAACAAAAAAAATTAAACTTTTCATAGATAATTGAAACTACTTACTTTAAAATCATCTTGTTCACATCTATTCACTCACCTACCTTCAGTTCATACTCTTTCCTCAAAATAAGAAATTTTCAGGTGAAAATATATTTCGAAAAATTTGAACACTGAAACACTCTCAATGTGAAACAATGTGTAGGATAATAGTTATTTATCTGCCTTACTCCATCTTACTAACCAACAATCAGAAATATTCCTTTCACACTAAATAAACCCCAGGATTGTGGGATGAGTCTCCCCTGTTAATTTTGAGTTGGGGGCATCTGGGTGGCTCAGCTGGCTAAGCATTCCACTTCAGCTCAGGTCATGATCTCTCTGTTTGTGCGTCTGAGCCCTGCATCTGGCTCTGTGCGGTCAGTGAGGAGCCTGCTTCAGATCCTCTGTCTCCCTCTCTCTCTCTCTGCCCCTCCCCCGCTCTCTCTCTCAAAAATAAATGAACATTGAATTTTTTTTAATTTATTTTGAGTTGGAGTACTTGAAATAGCTGTCAAATATAAAGAATTCACATTTTTTATGAGATAGTCAATCATACAAATCATAATGATTCTTACTGTGGAGTGACATCATCAAAAAGTAAAAATATTTTAGCAATTTCAAGAGTAAAATTTCTGGAGGTTTTTCAGTAACAAACTGCTAAGCAAAGAAAGTTATAAGTTTTTTTATTATTTGTAGTGATTATTATTGCAGTTTCTTTTTGTTAGTATTTCTACCTTCCTGTACTTAAAAAGACAAGGAGAATTGAAGCAGTTAACATATTTCTGGCTTGCAAATTAAATATTTGCTTATTCTATCACTTTATATATGAGAATATTTTATCTGAAAATTGGGCAAAGGAAGTATTTTACAATGAACAATTTCAAGATATGAATACAAATCAGTAGTACACAAAAAGGCTTTTTATTTTTAAAATAAATTTATATCTCCTTTGCCCATTTCTTTACACATTAATCCGCTCTACCTCTAGCAACAACTAATCTATCGGTGAGGGTTTTTTTACTCAAAAAAATGTTTTTTTAATGTTTATTTTTGAGAGAGAGAACACACCCAAGTGGAGGAGGGGCAGAGACAGAGAGGCAGACAGAATCTGAAGCAGGCTCCAGTCTCTGAGCTGTCAACACAGAGCCCCACATGGGGCTCGAACTCACAAACTGTGAGATCATGACCTGAGCCAAAGTCAGGTGCTTAATCGACTGAGCAACCCAGGCACCCCTATTATTATTATTATTATTATTATTATTATTATTATTATTATTTAATTAGAGAGATCACATGGTATTTGTCTTTATCTGTCTGACCTATTTCACCCAGTATAATGCCCTGAAGGTCCATACCTGTTGTCATAAATGGCAAGAGTTCATTCTTTTATACAGGTGGAAATATCCCATTATCTGTGTGTATGTATGTTTATCCATTCATTCACCAATGGATACTAAGGTTGTTTCAATATCCTGGCTATTGCAAATAATGCTGCAACAAGCATGGGGTGTACATATCTTTTTGAGTTACTGTTTTTGTCTTCTTTGGATAAATACCCAAAAATGTAATTGCTGGGTTAATGGTAATTCTACTTTAAAGTTTTTGAGGAAACTCCATACTGGTTTCCATAGTGGAGAAACTATTTATATTTCCAAATCCGTGCTAACACTTGCTATTTCTTGTCCTTTTAATAGTCGTTCTAATAGATATAAGGTGGTATCTCATTGTGGTTTTGATTTGCATAATTAGTCACAATGACTATGTTCAGCTTTTTTTCAAGTACCTGTTGGCTATTTGTAAATCTCTGAAAAAAAAAAAATCTATTCAGATTCAACACCCCACACACACACACACATTTTAAATCGATTGTTTGGTTTTTCACTATTGAGGGTTTTTTGAGGTCTTTATATATGTTGGAATCAGCCCCTTATCAGATTTAGGATTTGCAAACATTTAATCCCATTAAGATGCCTTTTCATTTTCTTGATGGTTTCCTTTGCTATGGAGAAGTTTTTAAGTATTATGTAGTCCCACTTGACTTATTTTTTCCTGTTGCTTTTGCTTTTGGTGTCAGATTAAAAACAATAATAATCACTGCCAAGACCTATGTCAAGGAGCTTACACCTTATGTTGTCTTCTAAGAGCTTCCTGATTGCAGGTCTTATATTCAAGTCTTCAATCTGTTTCGATTGTGAGTATGCTATAGAATGGTGGTCAACTTTCATTCCTTTGCATGTGGCTGTGCAGTTTTCCCAACACCATTTATTGAAGACACTATTCTTTCCAAATAATATATTCTTAGCTCCTTTGCTGTAAATTAGTTGACCATATATTGGTGTGTTTATTTCTGGGCTCTTTATTCTTTTCCTTTGATTTATGGGTCTGTTTTTATGCCAATACCATACAGTTTTACTTACTATAGTTTTGTCAGACAGTCTGAATCAGGGAGCATATGCCTCCAGTTTTATTCTATCTCAAAATTGCTTTGGCTATTTTGGGATTGTGTGTGTGTGTGTGTGTGTGTGTGTGTGTGTGTGTGTGTGTGAGATTACATATAAATTTTAGGATTATTTGTTCTATTTCTTTGAAAAATGTCATTGGAATTTTGATATAGATTGCACAGATTCTATAGACTGCTTTGGTTAGCATGGACATTTTAACAACATTGACTCTTCCAATTTATTTCTGTCTTCTTCAATTTATTTCATTAATATCTCACAGTTTTCAGCATACAGATATTTCACTTACTTGACTAAATTTATCCAAGGAAATTTATTATTTTTGATGCATATGTAAATGGGATTATTTTCTTTGTCTGAAAGTTTATTATCAGTGTATTGAAACACAACAAACAGAATTTTTGTGTACTGATTTTGTATCCTGAAACTTAATTCATCTATTAGTACTAATAGGTTTTTGGTGCAGTCTTTAGGATTTTCCAAATACATCATGCTATTTGCAAATAGTGACAGTTTTGTTAATTCCTTTTCAATTCAGATGCCTTTATTTCCTTTTCTTGCCTAATTATTCTAGTGAGGACTTCCAAAACTATGCTGAATAGCAGTGACAAGAATGGGCACCCTTGTCTTGTTCCTGAAAGAACAATATTAGTTGTGGCTTTGTCATATATGTCCTTATTGTATGAAGGTACATTCCCTCTATACCCATTTTGTTAAGAGTTTTTAATCATAAATGGAAGGTGAGTTTTCTCAAATGCTTTTTCTGCATTTTGAGATGATCATATAATTTTTATCCTACCATTTGTTAATGTGGTGTATCACACTAGTTCATTTACAGATGTTGAACCATCCTTGCATCCCTGGAATAAATATCCCACTTTATCATGGTACATAATCCCTTTTAATGCACTGTTGAATTCAGTTTGCTGATACATTGTTGAGGACTTTTGCATCTATGTTCTTCAAGGATATTGGCCTGTAATTTCTCTTCCTCTGGCACCCCTGTCTGGTTTTGATATCAGGGCAATGTTTTCTTGTTTTTCCTGTCTGGATGATTTATCCACTGATGTCAATGGGGTATTAAACTCATTAGTATGTAATGCTGCCTATCTCTCCCTTTAAGTCTATTAATATTTGCTTTTGTATATTTAGTGCTTCTATGTTGGGTACATAAATAGTTACAAATGTTATATCTTCCTGCTGGATTGAGCCCTTTATCATTATGTAACACCCATTTGTCTATTACAGTCTTTGCTTTAAAGTTCAATTTGTCTGATATAACTACTCCAGCTTTCTGTTGGTTTCCATTGACATAGAATATCTTATTCTATCCCTTCACTTACAGTCTGTGTGTGTCCTTACACGTAAAGTGAGTCTGTTGTAGGTAGCATACACATGGGTTTATAATTTTAAGTCCCACAACACTCCAACCAACAGAGAAAGAGTTCTTAAACAGTTACCTCCCCCAGTGCACAGCAAGAGGCAACAGACCCAGGAGCTTAGTCTTTCTGTGAATAGGGCCTATTAGGTAATCATTGTGGCTGTGACCTAAGGTGCAGGCTTCTAATTAAACATGCAGCATCTAAGGGCTGATTCGAATCCTTTCCAGAGACCTTGAATGGCAGGAGCTACCTTTGTTAACTGTATCTGCTGTGCTCCAGAGGGCCAATGTCTCCTTTGGGGGTTGGGGAAATGCCCTACACAGAGCTGGTGTCCTAGTTTTTACGTCTGGCTCCATGGTTTTTACAGTCACTGCCCAGTGGACATCCCTTGACCTCCAGGCTCTGGTGGCCAGGGGAGCTTGCCTTTCTAGGTCCTATGATATTGTGGCAATCAGATAAATAGTTGTTGGCAGGCTGCCACACTCAGGGCACTACAAAGACAGCAGATTTACGCACACCCCTGATTTTCGGTGAAGGAAGCCTCTGTTTGTCCTGAAGCTTTGGCCTGAGGGGCAGGTTTGGCATATACCTGGTGGACTTTAGAGATATTTCTAAGAAACTCAGGTTACAGAGGCTATCTTGGTACTCTGCCTTCCTGCAGCTCACCAGTATCTTCTATAAAAGAGCTTACGCTCGTCTAGAACCTCAATTTCTATAACTGCCACCATAATGGGATTTAGGTTTATAGTCCCACAGGACTGTATGTATCTGCACACTTTAAAAACTGTTGCCTGATGACCTGGCTTCCAGTTAGTCTGAATCTAGGTGCTGAGAACTTCCCCTTAAGGACACTGACAGGTCCTGGCATATTCTCAACTACTGAGAGCTATTAAAAATATAAAAGGTCAGGGCACCTGGGTGGCTCAGTGCTTGACTTTGGCTCAGGTCATGATCTCATGGTTCATGAGTTTGAGCCCTGCATCAGGCTCTGTGCTGACAGGTCAGAGCCTAGAGCCTACTTCAAATTCTGTGTCTCCCTCTCTCTCTGCCCTGCTTGTGCGTGTGTGCACTTCCTCTCTCAAAATTAATAAATGTTAAAAAAAATTTAAACAGGGGCGCCTGGGTGGCTCAGTCGGTTAAGCGGCCGACTTCGGCTCAGGTCATGATCTCGCGGTCCATGAGTTCAAGCCCCGCGTTGGGCTCTGTGCTGATAGCTCAGAGCCTGGAGCCTGTTTCAGATTCTGTGTCTCCCTCTCTCTGACCCTCCCCTGTTCATGCTCTGTCTCTGTCTTAAAAATAAATAAACATTAAAAAAATTTTTAAACATATAAAAGTCTGCTTGGACAAGCACAAAAGTTTGAGATAAGACAAAGATTTAGGGCACAGCTGAAAGACAAGTTTGTTCCCTACACAAGGCCACTCCTTCAAGAATTGGAGAGGTGGTTGTTTTATCTACTGTACAAAAAACAACAGAGAGACAAGCAAACTGAAAAAAACAGAGAAATATATTCTAAATGAAAGAACAAGATAAAACTTCAGGAAAAAAACCTTAATGAAACAGAATTTACTGATAAAGAGTTCAACATAATGGTTACAAAGATGCTCATCAGACTGTGGAGAAGAACAGATGAACACAATGAGAACTTCAAAAACAAGATAAAAAATACAAGAAAGTACCAAACAAATGCCACAGAGCTAAAGAATACCATAAAATAACTGAACTGAAAAATACATTAGAGGGGTTCACCAGCAGACTAGATGAAGCAGAAGAGAGGATCAGTCACCTGAACGACAAAGCAGTAGAATTCATTCAATCAGAGCAGTCAAAAGAAAAAAAAAGTGAAGACAACTGAAGGTGTTTATAGGACAAAATTACATGGACTACATTCATATTAGAGGTCCCAGAAGAAGAGAGAGGGAAAGGCACAAAAATCTTGTTTTAAGAAATAATGGCTAAAAATTTCCCTAACCTGGAGAAGGAAACCAACAGCCAGATGCAGAAAGTCCAGGAAGTTCCAAACACAATGAACCCAAAGAGACTCAGAGACACACTGTAATTAAAAAGTCAAAATTTAAAGACAAGCAGAGAATATTGAATGCAGTAAGGGAAAACAACTTGTTATGTACAAGGGAATCCCCATAAGACTATCAGCAGAGCTTTCAGCAGAAACTTATAGACCAGAAAGGAGTCGCATGACATATTCAAAGTGCTTAAAGAAAAGAAAATCCCAATAAAAAATACTCTACCCAGGAAAGTTACCATTCAGATCTGAAGAAGAGATAAAGATATTTTTAGATAAGCAAAAGCTAAAGGAGCTCACAACCACTAAACAGGCTTTACAAGAAAAGTTAAAGGGACTTCTTTAGTCTAAAAAGAAGTGCACTACTTACAATAAAACCTACAAGAGAATAAATCTCACTACAAAAGTAAAAATACAGTAAAGATAGTGGATTAATTACTTGGGATACTCAAGTAAAATTGACACTGAAATTGTAAAATACAGAGGGAGGGAGAAATATTGAGGTTTAGACTGGGACCAATCTTAAGTTGATAACAACTGGTAAGAGACTATTATAGAAATAAGTGGTGTGTGTAAACCTCATGGTAACTAATCATAAAGCAAAAATCTATAATAAATACATAACCAATAAAGAGAAAAGAATGTTAAGTATACCACTAAAGGAAGTCATTAAACCACAAAGGAAGAGAATAAGAGAAGAAAAAAGGAACAGAGAAACTATAAAAACAAGTAAACAATGAACAAAATAGCAATAAGTACACACCTATCAATAATTAAATGTAAATGGACTAAACTCTCTAATCAAAAAACACAGAGTACCTGAATGGAAAAGGCTTTTTGCAAGGGGTTAGAGCTATTTCTTTCTTGTGTGGCTCGTATTACAGATACTCTGAAATTGTTCTTCAAAGATGGCTGCTCGACTTCATACAAGTTAGAATTTATTCATTCTGCAACTTCTCACATCAGTATTTGTCTAATTCCTGGTCTCTGTAGGTTATAGTTATCAGGGGAAAAATCAAAAGTACCTTGAGAAAATTTCCAAAAACTACATGCCTCAACATAAATTTGATCAACTGTGGTGACACACTATGTTTATATGGTGGTTGTAGGCAAAGGCAGGTGCCACCCACTACCACCACCACAAAAAACAATAATTTGACAGAGAAAAAAAAGTTTTTCCTCAATACTGGAATTGAGCAGAGCAAAAAATACACCACATGAGATTGCGATCTACAAGGTAAGTATGATTAATAATTCAAAACACAAACTATGAATAATTTAAATCTGTGATGTATGAGAAAGGGATACTCACTTAATGAATCTTACCACCCTATTCTATTTTCCACCTTTACCTTCTCCCCCAGTGAAGAATGATGGGGGCAGAACAGGCAGAAATGTTTCAAAACTATTTAGAAATGGAAAAGTATATATAGTTCACCAAATACAATTTTGTAAATCAAGTTATGTAATCAGGAATAGAAATGATTTCTAAAAAAAGTAACACCTATTGAGAAGGACTTATAAATTATGTTATCCTCAACTTCTGCTTTAAGCAGAACAGTATATTAATTATTCTAGTAA
The DNA here is from genome assembly GCF_027475565.1 of Acinonyx jubatus. NCBI lineage: Eukaryota > Metazoa > Chordata > Mammalia > Carnivora > Felidae > Acinonyx > Acinonyx jubatus. The sequence continues at coordinate 66,256,802 of NC_069387.1, forward strand.
CTACGGTCTTAGATAAATTTCAATACATATGTTTTTTATAACAGTGCTAGCTTCCTAAGAAAATAATGGGTATCTCCAAAGACCAATGAAGATGAGATACAAAAACAACATTTAACCAAATAATAAATGGGAGCTGACAGCAAAAACCAAACTTAAAAGTTAGAGTTAGGCAAATACCTGTAAGTACTCTTGAATCCTTAAGCGTAAACCTTGGGCATGCTACACAGTGGGACAGCAAATTCTGAGACTCTTAGTAAGGTGGATTATTGAAGGGGCTAAAAATCCCAAATCCCTATTATGCCTTAACCCCTGGTATAAAAAAAACAAATCCTCCCCAAATAAAAGAAACCCACAATAAGTATTGTTTTTTCAACTTTAACACATGCACTGAATCTACAATTTATTGAGCTCTTACAATTTTTTTTCATTTTCTCATAATACCACCAACAAAAATACCACAAAATGAGAGCAATTATTGTTCCCATTTTATAGATGAAGATGAGGTATAGAAAGTTTTAGTAACTTTTAGATATCCAAAGACACAAAGCTAGTAACAGCTACAGGTTGGAGGAAAGCTCAGGCAGCCTAATTCCAGAGCAATATTCTAACTGTCACTTATTCTGCTCCTTGTATTTATGCAAATAATAATTATAACAATAAACATCTTTATGTGATTTTTATCTGTCTAGTGCCATTTTAGATGTACTAATTTAATTCTCACCACAATCCAGTGAAGTTTACAGATGAGGAAACTGAGGTAAGGAGAGGTTATGCAACATATAAAGGTCACCCAGCTCCTTAACAGAGATGGGCTCTGAAGCCAGGCGCTCTTACTTCTGAGCTTATGCTCAGAACCACCTCACCATTCTGCTTCCTGAATACTGGTTCATTTAATCCATTTATCAACTCTAAGAGAGTTTCCATCCCTGTCCTTCAAAGCTGATTCTACAGAAGAAGTAAATAAATCTGCATAAAAAGGCAGGAGGCTTCTGGGGGGCAGCAGATCAAGACCCCTTTCTCAACTCCTTTAATAGTGAAGTTAGAAAAATGTATCCAGGGACATGTTTTCACAGCAAACCAGGAGGCCTCCTGACAGCAGTTTAGTGGCAGGGATATAAAACAAGATCTCTGAAATAAAAATATATACACTGAGGAAGGAGAGCACCCAGGCTGGTGACCTGTGTCCCACACCAGGATTTGAGGGCTTGTGGAGACAGAAAGCTCAATATAGCAGAACATATGACTACTGCAAGGTATGCCTCTGGACTGGGAGGTGCTGTACTTTAGAGGCCAACAGTGGAGTCTAGGTTTATTGAACCAAAAAAAAGTTGTAATCTGGTGTTGCAGGCAAAGGAAGGTGCCTCCCACCACCACCACCACAAAACAAACAAACAAAAAAGGAAAGAAAGAAAAAACAAACAAAACAACCTACTTTCTACTCCCTCATCTCTAGAACCTTCACACATATGGCATTCTTTATTCTCATTATCTATCATTTATCATCTTTTCATTACATTACATGGCCAAAGAGACTTCCAGATGTGATTAAGGTTTTGGATCTTAAAATAGGGAAATTATCTTGCACTATCTGGGTGCACTCAACCTAATAATCACCTAAGCCCTTAAAGAAGAAGGAGGCAGAAGAGTCTGAGAGATGCGGCAGAAGGAGAGGTTGGACAGACTTGAAGGGTGAGAAGGACTCAGGCCGCTCTGGCTGCCTCTAAAGCAGGGGATCACAAACCATGGAATGCAGGCAGCCCCTAGGAGCTGAGGATGAACTGCAGCAAGGAAAGGAGGATCTCAATCTAAAGCCACATGGAAATGAATTCTGCCAACAACCTGAATGAGCCTGGAAGCACATTTCCCTCCAGAAGCTCCAGAAAAGAGTCCAGACTGGCAAACACCTTGCTCTTGTTAAGACACAAGAGGAATCAGACAAGACAACCTACACTCCTGACCTACAGAACTGAGCCATCGTAGATTTGTGGCAATTTGTTTCCATACTACAGGAAACTAATACGTATTAGTAGCCAGGTGGAACATCTTTGCAACCTGGACAGGAACCAAAAAGCCCATTGTTGGCAATGAATTCCACCACAGGAGTGCGCCAATGTAATGCCAGTTCCCACCCCACCCCCACTCTACAGTCTGAGTATAGCCCCAGATTTTCCAGAATATTCAATTAACACAATGAGGTGAAGTTTAGGGTAATTCTCAACGTGGTGCTAAACAGACAAGTAAGGGTTTAAGTGACTTGACCTAAAGAATAAATTTAAACAATGCTCCCTTTTTGCTCTCTGAGCAGCACCATGGCAGTTGGGGGTGCCGGGGGGGGGGGGGGGAGTGCGAAGCACCTTATGAGAAGTGGCAAAAAATGGACCAAGAATAAAGTTAGATCCATTTTCTAACAAAGAGTGGTTTCATGCGAAAGCACCAGCTTTGTCAATTTAAGAAATTTCAGAAAAATACTAGTCACGAGACTCCAGGGGATCAAAATGGATGGGATGGCCTCAAAGGTTTCTGAAATGAGCCTTGCTAATCTGCAAAATGATAAGTTTGCATTTAGAAAATTCAACCTAATTACTGGAATGTTCACTGCATGAACCATGACAAAAATGCTCCACGGTCAAAAAAAAAAAAAAAATGGCAGATCATGACTCAAGCTCATGTTGATGATGTCAAGATGACAGATGGTTATTTGTTTCAACGGGGGTTAGTTTTACCTAAAAAACATAACAATCAGAGTCTGAAGACCTCTTATGCTCACCACCAAATCGAGACAACGGAGATCATGACTTGAGAGATGCAAATGATTTGAAAGAAGCGGTCAATAAATGGACTACAGATAGCACGGGGAAAGATCCAGAAAAGGCTTGCCAATCGATCTTCTCTGTGATGCTGTCATTAGAAAGGTAAAAATGCTCAAGAAGCACAGTTTGAACTGGGAAAATTCAGGGAGCTTCCCAGTGAAAGTAATAGTTTTGGAAATGCTACTGGGGATGGGACAGGTGTTAAAGTCGAATGAGGTATAAGATGTGAACTACCACTCTAAGAATCTGTTTAAAATTCAGACTTTTAATGGTGACAAATAAAAAAAAAACTTTATTTGCAAAAACAAAAAAAAAATTGAATAAAATAATGTGACCTGGTTTGTAATTATGAGATTGTAAAGCAAGTCAAATAATTTTAAATGTATAATGGTAACTCATTAAAACAATTCTAGTGTTGAAATGTATATAAGCTCAGTTTCTCATTCATAAAATCTCCTTAAAATGCGGTAAAACTACATCAAATCAAACATCTTTTTTTTTTTTCACTTGGGCAGTAAGTTTGAAGCACATATGGTGGTGATACATAAGTCACACCCAAACTTTGACAAGTCCTAGAATTAATCCAGCCTCCCACACACATACTAGAAAAATGCTGAAAAGCCCTGGTCCTTTCAGTGCCATTTGGCACACAAATTAGACCAGGAGCTGTATCCGGTAATTCTCTATTCTACACCAATCACCATGGTTGGTCCTTTAGAAACTTCATCTCATGTAATCCTCACAACTCAGTAAAATAGGCATTGCTATTCCCATTTTTTTCAATCAAAACATTAAGAGAGAAGTTGAGAAACTTGCCCTATTTTACCCAGGTAATAAGAGCTCTTACTGAAAAGCTGATCCATCTCTGTATAGAGACCATAACCAAGATGATTTATCCTCATTCATATGCAAAATACTTTAGTAGAAATCCTGAAAGGCTATGAGGTGGCAATACTATCCCATCAATCAATTCGCCTCTCTTTCTGTCATCCTTTCTACTTCTCACTTTACAGCCCGTATGTCTCTCCCTGCATTTCAATATACAGTCCCATTTAAAACATAAAAAAAGAAAAAGTATGTAAAAAGTAAAAATCCTTTGGTTAATGTTATGATAAACCATCTTCAGAACAATTAATCACAAATATTGGTATTCTTTATTTTATCATCTTTTGATTAAATTACATATATATGTTTTTTTTTTTAAATCTTCTTAAATGAATAAATTTTCAAAATTGCCTTTTGAAGAGACAGAGAAACATTGACAGAAATTAGGGTTACATCCTTATATCCAGTAGTTTGTACTATCCATTCTCTTCCTCTCTTCTCTTTCTCAGCTGTCCTGTCTCTTCTCTCCTATCCTTATTGCATATACATTAGCAGTCCTACTTAGAGATAGCAGAATAAACTCATGTTTGGCTTAATAAAGACACAGATGGTTACATATAGAATTACTTATAGACATTTGTATCTACATGGAATTGTAAACACAGACATTTCCTTGCTCAGTTCAAAGGGCCTAGAAGCAGCTAACACCCAAACAGCAATGAACACATGGAGTGCTAGATCTTGGTTTCTACTTTTCTCCAATAAAAGGAACTTGAAGAAATTGCTAATTCTAGAACTGGGGCAGAAGATATAAGACATAACTCTAGAGCATTCTGCAGTGCCAGAAAGTAAGGAAACGCTTTAAAAAACACACACAAAAAAACCCACAATGATGGAAGTATGTCAAAGGGATATAAGGGCCAACTAAAAGAGCTTCCAGTGTCCAAGCCTGAACAATTTATGCAACAAAATACACTGGAGTATAGCTTGAGTTATAAAGTAAATATCCATGAGTCACATGTGACATAATACATAAATGGAAGAGAACAGACAAATCTCTCATGTAGAAGAATTACAAATAATGTATGTAGATCATTGTCCTCAAAGAGGGGGAGTGTAATTTCCGCACCTTAACTAAGGGCTGTGTGTGACTCATTTCCAAAAAGTACAGTACAGAAGAGAAGTGACGAAGAGTGACTTTACCATGGAGCAACCTAATAGGGTCAAAGTCAACATGAGCAGTGGTAAGTCATGTTGATAATATGTACCCTTGATGTGATGTAATGACAATGGCAGTCTATCTTTGTGGTCTTCCTCCCCAAAACTCATAACTCCAGTTCATGAGAAAAAAATAAGGTAAATCCCAACTGAGGACGCTTCTGAAAAATATCTGACCAGTCTTCTTAACACCTACAAGGGTCATCAAAATCAACGAAGGTCTGAGAAATGGTCATGGTCTAGAGGAGCCTAGGTAATGATGACTAAATGTAATGTGAGATCTTAGATGGATCACTGGAAGAGAAAAAAGGCCATTAGGTAAAACTAATGAAATATGGATAAAGTATGAGGTGTAATTAAAAATAATTATATCAGTTCATCAACTGAGCAAAAGTACCATACCAACAAAGGATACGGAAAATGGGGTGTGGGGCATACAGAATTCTTTGTACTATCTTTGCAATTTTTGTATAAATTTAAAACTATTCTAAAAATAGTTTAATTTTTAAGACAACTGATAACTCCTAGAAGAGAGGCTTTATAAGAAACGTCATCACAGTATACTACTTGTATTTCTGTAGTAAATCAAAGTTACCAAATTACAATAATGTAAATAGTGATTATAAATTCATAAGTAATAGATCTATATTGTGATGGTGGAAGTAGGTATGTGAAAGTTATAGTAAAGCATAAGATAAGTCCATATTTATCAGCCAATCCTCATTTTCCATAGTCATAATAGATACTGCCTAAAATCAGTAAGAAATAACCATATAAACATATTATTTTATATTTGAAGGTGAGTATCTCCTAAGAGCGTAAAAGGGTTTGCTCTGTGCAACAAGATAATGGGAGATGAGATAGCTTGGACACTGATCTTTTTGTATTATAAGTCTTTTGAACTACTTATTTAAAAAATAAAACAAACAAAACTTTGGCATCTGCTGCTCTCATAGTTCTTAAAGTAAACATAAAAGTTTTAATAAGAAAAAGAAAAAAAATGGGTTGAGTAAATTGATTTATAACCTACAGCAGGATTAAATATTTTTCTATTAAGTAGCAGAATCAGAAAGAGAAACCTGTCTGCATGAGTTCAGAGTTCATGTGCTTGCCTTTATGTTAAACCTTTTCATGTGGTTGTGTAGAAAACAGTATCACTGTACTATAGGAAACAATTAATGAACTGCAGGTATTGTAACTAAGGGATGACATAATTTTTCTTATAACTGAAGAACTTCTTGCCAAAAGGAATTTGTTACTCTTAATTCTTCTACCTTCCACCTATCCTTTCCCAGTTAAAGTCAACATAAAGAAGACAGTTCTAACTGGTATCTTGGACCACCCATAAAGGAATGAATTTGAGATTTTTGATGTTATTTTATAGGACTTATGTCAACGGCCCTAGAAATATGTGTAGTTGATAAAGTATGCATCTAAATTATCTCCTCTCAAAGAAAATCTTGTACATAATTTTATTAAACAACAGATTGAACATGGAATTGTTAATTTCAATTTTAAAATGGAAATTGTCTCTGCCCAAATCTATCATGCTTATACAAGCAATCTGTAGTTTATACAGAGATACCGACAACTTAAAAGTTGAATAACAAGGTTTTATCTGTTCTTTTCTCTTCCATTTATAGTTCATCAAAAATTAAAAAGAATTACCACATGACCCAGGAATGTCACTTCTGCGTATATGCCCAAAAGAAATGAAAGTAGGAACTCAGATATAGGTATCTGCACACCTGTTTTCACAGCAGCATTATTCACAGTAGCCAAAAGGTGGAAGTAACCCAAGTGTTGATGGAAAGATGAATGATTAAGCAAATGTAGTAATTATATATAATACACACACACACACACACACACACACACAAAACAGTATTATTCAGCCCTTTTTTAGCAATTAAATTCTAACATATGCTACAACATGTATGAACCTCAACAACACTATACTAAGTAAAATGAGCTAGTCACAAAAGACAAATATTGTATGATTCCACTTATATGCAATATCTACAATAGTCAAATTCATAAAGACAGAAAGTGAATGGTGGTTGCCAGGGGCTGGGGGGAAGAATGAATGGGAAGTTACTATTTAATGGATAGAGAGTTCCAGTTATGCAAAATGAAGAGTTCTGGAGCTAGAGGTGGTGATGATAGCATAATATTATGAATGTAGTTGATAGTACTGAATTGTAACATTTAAAATGTAAATTTTATGTTGTCTTTTTTACCATAATGGGAAAAAAAATTTTAATTCCAACTTTCCAAGTTCAGTGATCCTTTGGTAAATTTTGGTCAACCCTAATTTATCTGAAATCACTTAACATAGTTGACAAAGACACTCTTTTGCCAGAAACAAATTGGAATTTGAAATTAGGCAAAATGTTTGCCTTTTGAGATTTTAAAAAATCAGGGTGCCTGGGTGGCTCAGTTGGTTAAGGGTCAACTCCTGATTTTGGCTCAGGTCATGATCTCACAGCTCATGGGATCAAACTCCATGGGAGGCTCCGTGCTGACAGCACAAAGCCTGTTTGGGATTCTCTCTCTCCCTCTCTCTCTGCTCTTCCCTCCCTCCCTCTCTCTCAAAAGAAATAAATACACTTAAAAAAAATCACCAAAGGACTTTAAAAAAAACCCTATAGCTCTGGTATGAAGAGATCTCTAAATCGAAGTACTCTGCTTTATAGTTGAAAGAACAGATGAAAGGGCAGAGTCAAATTCATCTGAGGTTCTTCCATGTGGACAAAAACAAATTCTTCTGGAGATATGACTGAACTTCAACATTGGTAATGAGCATTTGAGGCCTCCTAGTAATCCTGAAGACAGTTTCAAAAGTCTATGTGGGTAAGCAGCTGGAAGGGTGGGTAGGTATGGTGATCACTTCTAAAAAAAAAAAAAAAAAAAAAACTTAGAAAGGGAGACCCTATTATCAGTGATTCTCAAAGAGTAACATGTAGATCTGAAGTGGTTCTCAAAAGACAGCCAGAAAAAGCAGTGTCATCATCACCTGAAAACCTGTTCGAAATGCAAATTCCTGGGTCCATTTCAGATCTCAGGGCACTGGGCCCAGCAATCTGTGCTTTAAGGAGCTCTCCATGCACGGGATTCTGATGCATACTAATTGAGATCCACTGCACATTAGCAGCACTAGAAGGCTTCTGAGGTCGGGTCCCAGCTCACAAAGTCTGAAATAATAGATTTTGCTTATTTAAAATATTAGTTTAGATTCTTTGTATTTCACAATGTTAAGTCAGGGTTGAGAAACAGGTTTTTAAATACTTTTATAACGTCACTCAAACAGGGGTAAAAATTTCGGAAGGAAAAACAGTATATAAATGTTTTAAGCCTAAAAATATTCAACTTCCTGCCTAATAAACATATATTAATAACTCAAATAACCACAGAGTCAACTAACACTTAGGGGAAATTTAAAGTTGAAATTAGTAACCCAGGATTATGATAAAACTAAAAGATTTTAGACAAGTCTAAAGAGAGAAATTAAATGAAAAATTATTTTTTCCATAAAGAAATTTTGAAATATAGAAGTTATAACAGAGCGGTAAGAAAATAGACTTTGCAACTCAGGTACACGTGGGTGAGAGTTTTTGGTTCTGTCATCTATCAGCTCTAACATTTGGCTAATTTTTTTTTTCCTTCCTAAGCCTCCATTTCTCATTTGTAAAACAGTCAATATTATGAACCTGTATCAAAAAGATGGAAAAACTAAATAAAGCATGAAAAGCACTTAGCATAGTAATTGGCACATAGCTTATGCTCAATAAGTGTAGACTTATTAGTAAGAAGAAAATCGCATTAAAATGAAAATACAGTAACAGAACAATGAGTAAATTCTAGGAGTTTGGTAAAATGTCTTTCTGATATTCTAAGCTAAGGAAAAATTAATTAAAAGCTAAGAAAAAAAATAATGTAACAAGATAGCAATACTGAGAATGTAGGGGAAGTTCTCCATAGCTAATGTGTAGGAAGCAAGTAGGTATAGACATCACATTCACAGCCCCCCCACCCCACCCTTTACTCTGTAAGTGGAGCAATCACCTGTTCACTCAGGTATCTCTTAAGAAAAATACTTGGCAAGAGTTATAAAACTCATTCCCATATTGTGGTCTCAAACGTGGATAACAAATTCTTACTCTCTTGGACATCGAGATCGTATTCTTAATTTCTTCATTAAGTTAATCACTGATAATGAAAAGAAATCCCCAACTGAGCATCTGTAACGTGATCAGACGTGCATGTACTTCTGAATTTTCAAGCCTGCAGCAGTGCGTCATTAATTCATAACGAAGATGAGCCAAATCTTCTAATGAGTAAATGGACATGTGTGTCCAACTCTTCATTTACTTTATTTTTGCTAAACCTGACTGAGCATATGAATTTCTTGAAACTACCACACCACTCCCATCCCCATGATGCAGCTGACAAGTGGCCACTGTGCAGGTTCACAAGCACATGCTGGGGTCTTGGGAGGAGAGCAGTCATTTGCTCATTTGCTATTAGAAGTAGAGCTGATACAATCACTGGTAGTTTTCACTTTCTTAATAATTTAGGTTACTCTTCAAACTTTCTATGATAAGGATGTATTACTTTAAAAATGTGAAAAATCTGGAAAACAAAAAGTCAGGAGACAGTTTGTGAATAAATGAAAATAAAAGTATAAGTGTTCTGAAGCTTGGTAAGCTCTTTTGATTACTTTAAAAAAGCATACAAAATTAACTGTGATTGTCTGCCACAAAACTATTTTATCTACAATTATGCCTGAAAGCAAATGAAATTTTTTTTAAGAATTATTAAAATTAAGCATACCTCCAGAAAGGAGACTCACATGATTTTTAAATGATGGTGGGAAAGAGATTACGTTAACATAGCATGTTGAAGAGTGTATATGGTTCTAAAGAGGTTAAGCTTTGTTTTGAATTCTTAGCTCTCTTACTTCTTAACAGGGTAATCATTGGGAAAGTTACTTACCTTCTCTATCAATTTTTACAACTATAAAATGAGAATAATATTGATTTCTTACTCTTGCTAATAAATATTAGAGGAAAAAATCATGGGTACAACACCCCACACACAGAAGCCATTAAATGAGCAGGGTATAATTATTCAAGCAAAGAAATACCATCCAGATAAGGAAGATAGGAAAGAGATGATCACTCCTAAAGTTTTCTACATACAAGTGTGCCTTACCGATTCTACATTTATGACACACAGTGGGATTTACAGGAAAACCTAGATTTTAAATCTAAGCCCTTTCCACTTGTCAGGTAATTAAACAATATTCAAAGATCTAAAGCATTAATATAGATATAATTCTAAAATTATATCCAACATAGATATAATTCTAAAAGAATCAGTCACTCAAAACATTTCAAGAAAGTAGTTAATGAAGTGTTTTTTGTTTTTTTTTTTTTAATTTTAGACTGAATATACTAACACACCTGCTAAAATGATTCCTTAGGAGATAACACGTTTAGTTTGAAACTTTGTTACTCAAGTAGAAGCAACAGAGGAGCCAAAAGGATTTTCCTAAGGTAGCAAAAGCAGGAGAGGTTACAGAGGAAGCTCCAGGGAAAAATATTAAATATTAAGAGTACAGAGAAACAAATCAATGCTTCACATCATATGGTGACATCTAAGACACCTTCAATGTCGAAAAAGCATTGATTCTGCAACTTCTGTCCCCCACACCACGTAGTGCAGAAAGAACCCACCATGGAAACAAATGAACCAAGACATCAATGCAATGCTTGTATACGAATGGTCTCCAATTCTACCTCTAGGACCTAAATAAAAGGAGAAGGAGAAGCATACGTGCAAGAGTCATTATAATGTACCTATATTATACACTATTCATACCTGGAATATCATATAGCAACTGAAAAGATGAAGTCGATTTATAGAAGATCTGATTCAAATGGACTCAACTTGACTAAAGAAAGCAAACAAGTAACTAAACAAGACATGCAGTGTGATACCATAACAATAAAAATTCTATTGAGCTCTGTATGTGCGTCTGGAAGGATACATTACTGGTCACATGAGATGGACAAAGAGGAATTTAGCTTCATCTGTAATGCTGTAATCTTTTCAGGGGAGGCAGTACTTCTGTATTACTTGTTGAGACACTTTAAAAAGAAAGAAGAGAGCATGATGTCTTCCATTATAAACATTTAATCCTTTCTTTTACTAGCCAAATAAGATGTTTACGGCTATAAATTGTTGGGGTACTATCTGCAACACTGTGACGGAAAATGGAAATAAAACATATAAAGTATTTATGAAAATTAACAAAAAAATAGCAAGGGTTAATTTATATTCAAGAGATAGTCACTCTGTTTTTTGTTTTGTTTTGTTTTGTTTTTTTCCCTGAGCTCAGGATTCAAAGCCCCACCAGTCAGCTCTCATGTCTGACTCAGGGCAAAGATAATGAAAAGTCATCCTGCAATCATCCAGACTGACAAAAGTCTCTTACTTCGGCTCTAACAGAATTCTGAAAATAAGTGATTCAACTACACTTCTGATATACTCTATTTTTACTTATTTAATTCTGAAAGACTGTGACACATTACCTCTAATGTATATAGCCACATGGAAAATGTAAGGGAGAAAATATGTGAACTAAAAAGGAAGCAAATTACTCTTCAACACTTCAGTACTGAATCTGGCAAGAGACAGACCTTATGTTGGTGTTTGTGGAATCAAGAACTAAAGCAGTATCTTCTTAAGATATAAGGTGGTGTTAAGCAAGGAAAATTATTCACAGACTTCCCTGAGCCGAGAGCTGTTTGGCTCCAGAAGTGACAAAAGCAGAATATCTAATTATGTTCTTCTTTTTTGTTTCTCACCAGAAAATACAGTAGAAGCCCTGTCTGATGCACTATTAAGGAAGTCCTCTAAACTTACATTCCTAAATCTAACAATTTGTATCATCCTAAAATATATAAATATTCATTCTGCAATCCTATAATGTAGGACAAGGCCCTTTCTCTGAGCATGGATCAGCTAAAGTATTGTCTTTCTTGCAAAAATCACAGATGTAATTGTCTATAATCTCCATAAATAACAGAGAAAACCTAAGAGAGTTATGCAAAGTCAACACAGAATCTAATTTTAATGGTTCCCTCCCAAATCCTTTAGAATCTTCTTGCCTACAGTTAATTCAAGATTAGTTTTCTTTAGTGACACCTTTATTGAATCTTTCCAAAGCATTCAACTTAGACTTTCACTGAAATCTCTCTCCTTTTAATGTTTTTCTTGTCCTGCATTTCCGTAAGAGTTGATTACAATGCATAATTATAACAACCAACACCATGGCATAAACAGATTTCAGAACAAGCCCAAATGACTTGGTACACCGACAGACAGCACAACAGGTGTCAGATGTACAAGGGCATGATGGAAAGCCATCCATCAACTGTGAGTGTGGTATGCTTTAGAGAAGGTTTTAAGAGAGTAAGGGGCCTGCCAGTTAATTGGGTAAATGTGAGAAGTGCAAGAGCATTAAGGAAAGCATCTCTGCATCGCACCTCACGCAAATGTTACATTACATTGAGTAATCACCAGATTTGTTCTTCAGTCTGCATACGATAAGGAATACAACAACCTGAGATCCAGGCTGCACCCACTGGTTCAACGAGCACTGAGTAATTTCCCAGGGCTAGTGCCACGTGTTGGAAACACAAATAATGGGTTGTGCAGGATTTCTCAACAACAGCAGTGTTGAAATTTAGGGTCCCCAAATTCTTTGTTGTGGGGGCTATCCTCTGCATTGTAGGGTCAAACATCCTACTACCCTCTAGATGCCTGTAACACCTTCTCCTGAGCTGGGACAAGGAACAGTCTTCAAACCTTGTGGAATGCCCACTAGGGGGCAAAATTGCTCCTGGTTGAGAAGCACTACATTAAGGTGGAGCAGGACCTTTCAACACCTCATGAACTTTGTTACGACTCACAGAATTCCACAGTTTTGGATCTATCAAGATCTTTTTTGCCTTGTCTGAAATTCAGAGAAGTAACCTGTCAATGGATAGAACTGGCTCCATGATACACAGGGCCAAGGGCGTAATGAAAATGTGGGATCCTCATTAAAAAATCACTAAGAATTTTAAGACAGTGACAGCAGAGCACTAAACCAAGCAGAGTGACCTGAGCTACTGCAGAAGGCACACATCCATGAAGCCACTCTGCCAACGGTACTGGGTCACGGGCAGGGAAGGAGTAATAATAACCCAAGATTCCAGGTGCTCTTTCTACTAAATTCAGAGGCACTTTAATATCTATTGCATCTCAGTGAGTCAGAAGGTTTTAATATTTCCGGTGTCTAATTGTTCTTTATCACATTTTTTTCACTAATATTCCCTATGCACAGAAAAAATGTTGCATATAACAGTGAATTAACTTCTCCAGTTTTTAAAAAATCAAATTTTCAATACAAACTTACTACATTAGACTGACAGTTCAAATTATAGGACCATGAAATCATTTGTGTTTTATTAAAAACAAAACCATGAGGAGCTTGTTATATTTTATTAGTAGCATCTGTCTCCTGTCTTGAATGCTAAAGAAGATATTGATGATGTTCTTTTGCCATTTGGGAACAGACAGATACTCTTTCCTCAAAAATTATCTTTGGCAATGGATTCTTTAAATCATCCTTGCCATTTGGCAAGTTTTTTGACTCCAGGTGTGGAAATTAGCATTGTGTTTACACTGTAATCAAGGGAGATATAACCACTTAGTATAAGACGTCAGAACATGTGTTCCTTACAGAAGTAATGTCTATATTTTTCTATTGCAGGTGTGTGAGCACACCTGGCTTTAATATCATCAGTTTGGTCTTACCTGCTAAAGGTACTACACATACTTGAGTCTACCTTTAATTTCTTTCCCTTTGTCTTTCATCACATTCTTCCAAACGTAAACAGGCAAGGTAATGTGACATGACAGATAAGGTTGCTCCCGAACACAGGTAGTTGGTTAGTACTTTAGTTCAGTAATGTTCAAAGCAACAAATCACAGGCTTCCCAACAAGTGTTTGGAATCCAATTTTACTATCCCAGAATACAGAGTGCTACAGGAAGTCACTTTTCAGTAGTCAAAGTCAGTGCACCGCTGAGACTGGGGCTGAATGACAATGTTATTAGAAGCATTTTCTGGGAAACGTTTGACAGAAGGTGTCGTTTCTAATCCTGTGCTTTCCAGTTTCTAAGTTCAAAGGTGTTGGTAAGAAAAATCCCCTCTAAAGAGATATCTATGATCCTTCAACATAAGGAGATACTAACATAATATGGAATGGTAGGTACAGTAAAAAAAATTTTTTTTAATTTACACAATCAAAAGATATACACAAAGGACAGCTTCTAAGAAACTGTTTGCAAAGAGGGTATCCCAAATCATCAAGTGATTTTACTAAATAATGGGGAAACAAAAGTGGGTAAAATGAACTGTTCTACAAAGGCTAAGTGGGGGCTACACTTTACCACAGAGTGGAAAAGGATGGATTAATGCTTTTGGAGCAGAGAATCCTGTTTACCACCCTCTCCCCCATGCTTAGAATGCCGTAGGCAATCAAGAAATAACTTATTGAGTGAATGAAATCAGTTATCACCTCAAATAATATGAAGGAAAAGAAGATGCTTCTTAAGAAATGCAGAATAAATTGGCACACAGTGGATTAGAATCTGACTTCTCATTCCTTATATGAAACCTACTTTTAGAAACACAGTAAGTGTTCAAGTTAATTACTTTTAGCACACCCTTTGTTGCTTCGTTTGTATGCTAACCATGATAACAACTAATACTTTCATAAGAGCTTATAATGTGCCAGGCACTTTCTCCTAGCTTTACACATTAAATCAATCTTCAAAATACTTCTTGGAGACACATATGATAAATATCTTCATGTTACAGGAAAGGAGACTGAAGCACAAGGAGGTCAACTAAAATGTAAAGTTGCACAGTTGTGACTAAAACCAAAAGTCCGTTTCCAGAGTTCTTGTTCTTAACCTCCTTCCTGTGCCAAAAGTATAAAGAAAACTACAGGATAAAAGACTGTATGATGAAAAGCATTGCCTTTCTATTCTTACAATGAATATGTCATAATTTCACAAATCTAGGGGAGGATTAAACTCTTTTTTATGCTGCCAATAAAGTATAAGGTTGTCCTTTGCCCAATTTATAGCAAAACAAGACAAATGGTTTATATTTTCAATATACAGGAAAGGTTAAGGAGCTTTTGTTTGTTTTATTATAGTCCATGATTTCTTTTGCTTCTTTTCACTTCTCTTTTAAACAGTCTTCCCCAAACTATTCGTAAAGGAATTGTAGCAGAAATGTGGGCATCTTCTCCTCAGCCCTAATTCACAGACCATTTTGCACTGCATGCAGCATATTCTTTGAAAGTGGCCACTGTAAACAAAGAGTGAGGCAATTCCAGAACCCTCTGGTACTTCCCAATAAGTACATCAAATGAGACAGTTGGTCTCTCCTCCCTCTCAGCCTACCTGGTGTCTGGAGACTTGCTTACACATTCAGAGTATGTAACAAAAGAGAGTATTATATGGAAAAATGATGTTTAACGGAAATGTTTTCATGTTTTATGTTTAACCCTTACAAAATTAAGAAAAGCAGTGAGGGTCTTCCTGAAATAGCTACAATGGTAGCTGTATTTCCTCAAATTTCTCTTAATAACTGCTACGTAGGTCCTTAAAGCCACTATCGACTCCGACAGAAATTAAAGCAGGCAGCTTTCCAGACAAAAATACTGGAATTAGAGCCAATACCTAGGCGAGAAACCCTGTAAATATGTACAACAACTGCAAAGTATATGTCTTAAAAAATGGACCAGGAGGTTATTACAGATGAAGATATTAATTCAGCAATTGCCAGGAGCCTTTATATCTTACAACTGCCTTCTGGGATACCATTATCTCCATCTTAGGGATAATAATGAGTTCAGATATGTTAAGTGACTTACCCACAGGCACACAGCATCACAGCCTGGCCTTGAGCCCACTCAAGTCTGTCTTTTTTGCAAAGCTGATCCCACTATATTATATAAAAACTATTTTTCCTAAACCTGTAACAGTAAGCCACTCAGACATTTTATTCATATATACATATATATAATTGTACAATGAAAACTTAAAAATGAAAGTATCACTTAACTGTGTGCATGTTCAATGGGGCTTACTTCACTAATGTGCCAAAGAAAGGATAAGGAATTCACTTTTGATGAGCTCTTATTGTCTATAGCCCCACAGCACCAGATATTGTACACACTGTCCCGTTCACGCCTTATAATATGTGGGGCCAACTCCAACTTCAGTACCTGACTTTATGACTTAAGAGACTTAAGACTTAGGACAAAAATTAAGTAACTTGCTTAAGGTTACACAGGCTTGTATTTAAACAAAAACATATAAGTTCAAGAGAAAATGCAGTCTACTGAGACACAAGCATACGTATCTAGAACATATCTATACTCAAACATCATATAACACAATTTCCTGTTTCCTTCTTCAGGTGTTTGATTTTATCTGTCTAGATTATAAAATCTCCTAGAGACTGGAAACTTTTTTAAAAACTTCGTATATACTACATGGCATTTAGTACCTTAACATGCCAGTCGTAAACCCCTCATAAATATGTGTCAAATAATGGATTAACATGCACGTCTGACTAGAGATAAGCAAAAGTCACCAAAGAACTAATGTGTCTGGCATGCTGGTGAAGTGCGAAGAGCAAATTGCTAACTTCTGTGGACATCTCTAGCTCCCAGAAATTTGCCTAAAAACTGTTTATCCCTTTTGTAAAAGGGGAGGATTCTACAACCGACTAAACTAACACACCAAAACACCAACTTGAGAGAAAATCCATCTAAGAATTCCATTAAAAGACTCCACTTAAATAATTTAAAAATCAAGTATTAGACTCATCCCAGTTTACAAAAGATATTCCTGAATTATCACCTTCCTATATAAAATTAGTATGACAAAACTATACTAGATCCAGCCATTTTTTTCTTCAGAGATTATAATAATAAAAAATTTGATGAAAATGACTACTTTGGGAAGAAGGACTCTCTAAGATAACCGAATTAAATACTTGATAAAAACTCCAAAACTCTACTAAGTAAACATCTTATAGGGAAATGTCTGTATTGCTGCTGGGCTAAATTAACAAGTAATGAAGCATCTGAAAGATATTTCTCAGATTATTTATAAGTCTACTTAATACTTGTAATTTATTCTTATCTGGATACTTAAGAATATTAGAACAAAAGGTGTATTTGTCCCACACAAGAGGGGAAACATTTTCCAATACAACTCACACATTATTAAAAAAAAATAGTTAATTCTGGCATTGAATGGTTAAGCTCAACCTGTTCATTCATATTAGAATCTCATCTCTTTGATAAAATTTATTTTGAGTAAACTGAATAAAGTAAAAATATCTCATAGCCACAGATAAAAAACATAGTGATGCCTACAGTTCATGTAAAATCAAAGACAAATCAACATGATGACTATTTTATAAGTAGCGCACATATTAATATTTCTGAATCACTAGTGAAACGTTAGGCTTCTCACTACCAGGAACAAACCTTCATCTTACCCAATATCTTATAGGTCTGACACCAGAGAATGAAAAGGTCTTAAAAGCTGAGAAATCTATCTCCAGTAAAACAATAAGGTTAAAGAAAATTTTGCATCTGACTACTTTCTCTTAGACCCTAATGTGCTACCACCCCAGTGGACAAGCATACTTTTTAAAAATTACTGACACCTACCATACCATGCATAAAATTCACCACCTGAAAGTCCACACTTCATTGGTTTTAGTATATTCACAAGGCTGTGCAAAATCACAACTACAGAACATTTTCATTACCCCAAATAGAAATTCCATACCCATTAGTTATCACTCCTCATTCAAGCCCCAGCCAACCAAAGAACTACTGATTAGCCTATTCTGGACAATTTAAATGGCATCATACAATCGGTGGCCTTTTAGTGCCTGGTTTCTTTTGACCTAAAATAATCTTTTCATGGTTCACACATGTTATACCATATAGCAGTATTTCAGTCCTTTTTATAATTGAAAAATAGTCTGTTGTATCAATAAGCTATATTTAATTTATCCATTCATCACCTGATACATGTTTGGGTTATTTCCATTTTTTTTGTACTATGAATAATAATGCTATGAACACCTGTATACAAATTTTTATGTGAGCATAGGTTTTTAATTCCCTTGGATATATATTAGAGGTATCTCTGGTATGCCTATGGTAACTTGGTACTTCACTTTCTGAGGAGCTACCATATTGGTTTCCATAGCAAGTGAACCATTTTACATGGTCTCCAGCAGTGTATGAGGGTTCCAATCTCTCTCCACATCCTCATCAACGCTATCCATGTTTTTTGTCTGTTTTTTTTTTTAATTCTAGCCAACCTTGGTGGTGTGAAATGGTTATCTCACAGTAGTTCTGACTTGCATTTCCCTAATGTTTAATATACTGACCATCTTTTCACGTGTTTACTGGCCATCTCTATGTTTTATTTGAAAACATGCCTATTTGTATATTTATTTATTTTAAAGTTTATTTATTTTGAGAGAGAGAGAAAGCAAGAGGGGTAGGAGCAGAGAGAGAGAGAGAGAGAGAATGAGAGAGAGAGAGAGAGAGAGAGAGAGAGAGAGAGAGAATCATAAGCAGGCTCCACACTGTCAGTGCAGATCCCGGCACAGGGCTTGAACCCACAAACTGCTAGATCATGACCTGAGCTGAAACAAAGAGTTGGATGCCCAACCAACGGAGAGCTACCCAGGCACCCAGAAAAATATCTATGTAAATCCTCTGCCCACTTTTTTTTTTTTTTTTGTCTTTTTATTTTCCAGCTGTAAGCATTCTGTATGCATTCTGGATATCAGATCCTTAAAAGATATTATGATTTGCAAGTATTTTCTCCCATCCTGTAAGTTGCCATTACATTTTTTGGATAGTGTCCTTTGACACATAACAATTTTAAATTTTGACAAACCCCAGTTTATCTTTTTCTTTTGCTGCCTGTGCAGCAAAGAAATCACTGCCAAATCCAATGTCTACAGGAAGATTTTCCTCTATGTTTTCTTCTAAAAGTTTATAGTTTTAGCTCTTAAAGGTCTTGAATTCTTTTTTTTAAGCTAATGATTATATATGGTATAAAGTAAAGGTCATACTCCATTCTTTGGTATGTAGAGTATCCAGTTGCCCCAGCACCATTTCTTAAAAAGGATATTCTTTCCCCCCTGACTGATCCTGACACCCTTGTTAAAAATCATCTGACCACAGATTTGTGGGTTTATTTCCAGATTCTCAATTCTATTCCACTGATATACAGGTCTAGCCTAATGCCAGTACCACAATGTTTTTAATTACTGTAGCTTTGGGACAACTGTTCACATCAGGAAGTGTTAAGTCCTCCAGCTTTGCTCTTTTTCAAGACTGTTTTAGCTACTCTGGGTCCTCTGCACTTCAACATGATATTTAGGGTCAGCTTGTCAATTTCTGAGAAAAGGACACGTATAATTTTCATGAGCTTCTGAAATTCTCAACTGCACTGAATTTGCAGGCCAGCTGAGAAGTACTGTCATCCTAATGATGGCATCTTAATGATTAGGTCTTCCAATCCATAAACACGGGGGTGGCTTTCTTTCCTTTCATTTAGGTATACTTTCATTTCTTTCAACAATGCTCTGTTGTTTTCAATGTACAAGTCTTGTACTTCTCTACAAGATCTGACACTTAAAAAGGGGTGAATACCTAACCTTTCATTTAAAATATGTCAATAAAACCAAACTTAAACAATAATCTATAAACTAGCTTTTATTAAAAGTAAAATGCAAATACTAAGAGTTATAAGATTTTTAGAGTGGGAAAAGTTCAGTTCAACAGTTCAGTAAATATGTACTGAGAAGTCAACACTAGGAAAGATGTATAGAACATTGTACCTGTCCCGGTAGGTTTACAGAGAATGTATGTACATGGGTGGGTATCAGTGTGTGTATGTGTACACACGTGTATGTGACAGATGACAGGACAAGAGGAATGGACATATATTAAAAAAAAAAAAAAGATCCCAACACCAAGCCATCAACATGCAACACTCTCTTTTAATTTATAGTTGGAGAAACAGAAGCCCCAAATGGCTATGTCATATAAATAAGGTACCATGGCTAATTAGTGCATGAACTGGAACAACAATTTGCATGAAGATTTAAAAGAAAGAGAACACTTTAACCAAATGGGAAGGTTACCCTCTGGCTTGGCTCCCTACTTGCTGTTTATCACAGATTTCCATCATTTAGTAGATATCAATATAATATTTTCAAAGTGTAGTGCTAAGCTGCTAGAGAAATAATGAAAAGACAAATCAGAATGCCTGTCTTCATGTGGCTTATAGACTTTGCCTTTGTTTTTTGTCAATGAGAAGCTAATTCTGACTTTGAAAATAGCACCTTTCTGCTCTTAGAGGAAGTCATGAACACCCACATCTTCTCAATAATGAGGTCTCTGGCCAGTGTCCCTGGGCAGCTTATTATTTTCCTTGGCAGGCAGAGCTGCTCAGACCAATTTGCCCTTTGAATAAAACTAAAGGCAACCATAGTTCTGGGTTCCGTACAATTTAGAATTCTATTTCTTATTCTTCCACTCGCACATATTTTTTTTTTTTACCTGACAGCACTTGGAGAATTATCCCTCCCCAATTCTCAATCTATATTGTTTGGAACAGGTATGACTAATCAGACACAAAAGCCCTGGTCACATGGATTGGTTCAGTGGTGGGCACATAAATCACGGGCCAGTACGAACCTTCTCTGAAATTTCTGTGGGAGATATCGGGAGAGGAGTTCTATACTGACATCAATGTTCCTCAGGAGTAAACTTAAGACAAAACAAGACATCTAACAGACACCTTTGTTAACATATAGGAAAAGCCAAGCTGTGAAGAAAGCCTACATATTCATACATACAGACTAGAAGGAAGCTTATGTAACTCACATAAGGCTACCCTGTCCCTCCTTTTTAACTTCAAGCTACTTTGAGTTATGCTTCCAAAATATAATTCCAAATTGTCCTGGTTAATGTCACCTCCTAAAATTAAACGTGTCCCTCAAATAATTAGTGAGTTCCAGGCTCTTTACCTAGGCTTTGGGTATATTAAGGTGAATAATGATTTAAATAATATAGACCATTTCCATGATCTGCTCCTCAGCCACCTTTCAAAACTCATTTCCTTCTATTCTCCCCTCCTTCACTCTATGCCAGCAGCACTAGCTTCCTTGAACATACCAAGTACAGTCTCAACCCAGGGATCTTCTCCCGGCTGGTCCCCCTCCTGGACCATTTACTGGACACATGTGCACGACCCGTTCCCTTACTTCCTCAGGTCTAGTCAGAGGGCACTTCATCAAAGAGGCTGCTCCTTACCTTCCTCACTCCCAGGCACCTAACCCCCTCTTCCCCCATCACTTTACCTTCCCCGTCACACTTACCACTCATTGGTATGTTATATATTCCTTCACTGTGTTCTCTCACCAAATGAAGGTCCGTGAAGGCAGAGTCTGTGCTATGGGAACTGTTGTAACCTAAGCAGTGAGAACAGAGTCTGGAATTTGGTAAGTGCCTAAATTTTGTTAAATGAATAACTTAATGAATGGAATAAAAGTTCTTCTGTCAATGGATATACAAGTTTGTCACTTACCATAGACTGTATGGTCATTTCATCAATTTTCCAAACTTTAAAATAATAGGAAATAAACTAAGTTTAAAAGAGTCATATATTTTTTTTACAGAAGTCACTAAGAATTTTGATAGCATGTATCTTTTGGTAAATTATATTTTGTGATATTATTATTAAATGTATTTGTGAAAGCTGTACCTCCTTTTGGAAAATGATTAAATGCCCTAAACTCACTTATTTCAAGTTTTCAAGGGACACACCAGGTTTGAAATAATGAAATGTAGTTGCACAAACCCTTCTTTCCTTCTTAAAAACCTTTGGATTTGTTGGCTACATACTCTTCATTGCTTAAAGGAATCACTGAAAGAAATAAAAATATATCACATGATAGCCTATTATCGCTGATTCAAGGGCTATGCTAAATGTAACATTAACAGCTAGCATTACTGAACACTTTATATAATAAAAATTTTAAGAATACTGATTCCCTTGTATCACTGCCCACTGTTGCCTGCACTTATCTCTGCAAGTCATTTTTGTCACCATCCAACCTAGACTAGTCCCTCCCATTCCTCCCCAGAACAATTTCAATTTTTATTGACAGCAGTTGACAGTACCTTGTTTATTTATTTTGTTAGTGGCTGTTTCCTTGAGCTAGAAAGAAGCCCCACCAGAACAGGGATCTTGCCCATTTTGTTCTGTGCGAGAGGCTGTAGAGAATGGTGGTTAAGAGACCCTTACTTTGATCAAATCCTGGCTCTGACACTGATCAGTTGTGTGATCTTTGGCAGATTACTTAATTCCCCTCAGTCTATGTCTTCATTTATGAAATGGGGATCCTAATAGTATGGACTTCTGTTGCTGTGAAAATTATATTGGTGAGACACATTAATAGAATACTTGGCACATAAAGTGCCCAACAAATGTTAGCCATCATCCTTGCAAAGTCCTGTATTCCAGCAACAGGCACAGGGCCTGACACATGGGTAACCAGT
Source organism: Acinonyx jubatus (assembly GCF_027475565.1). NCBI lineage: Eukaryota > Metazoa > Chordata > Mammalia > Carnivora > Felidae > Acinonyx > Acinonyx jubatus. Next base: position 66,279,401 of record NC_069387.1, read on the forward strand.
CAAACAATGCCTGTGGATGAATGAATGATCTTAGCCTTATAAACTCCAGTCTGAGTTATTAACTGCCTCTCCCCTATTATGGCTGATAGTCAATCAATAAAGTCTGATTAACTTTTATTTGAGAAAAATAAAACTTCTCTGACTTGAGTCAGAAAAAGGTTGAATATTTCTCTTTGGGAACTCATTTTAACATGGCAGGAACTATAAACAAATGAACTGATACTAACCATAGAAGAGAGCATCATTTTGATCAATTCCAACTATTAAAATGATGTGATACAGTACAGTTCAAGAAAAAGTGCCAAAGAAATGGAATAGCATGTGTTTCTATATAAACAAATACAGTATACATGCATGAAACTGTAATAAAATCCATTTTGAAGTTTAAAGCATGGTAATAAAATATTAATATTTTTTCTAATGCAAAATCTTAAAATACATCTAAATACAGGACAATGAACGATTAAGAAAATGTATCTGAATCAGAACAGGCTTGAGTTCTGACTTTTGCCATGTATCAGGCAGGAAGAACTCTGTTTCCTGGGCCTCATTTTTCTCCTCTCAAACCACTTCACAGAGTTGTGGAATTCAAAGATACAATAATACCATGGAAAGTGCTATGCACAAAGTAAATGTAAATGCCCCTAAAAATGATCATTCTCTTTTATAATTTCAAACAAACTGCTGATAAATTAAAATGTTTACAAACCCTGATTGTTTTTCAAATTTCCATTGTTCTCCCTTTGCCACCAGAAATGTCACCTGCATAAGTAAGCAGACTTGTATTCTAAAACACACTTTTCAGAAAAAAAAAAAAAACCACTACTCTAAAATGTTGGATAAATGTTCAGCAAGACTATTAAGCATGAGATAGAAAAACCTACAGGGGCGCCTGGGTGGCTCAGTTGGTAGAGCGTCTGACGTCGGCTCAGGTCATGATCTCATGGTTGTCATGAGTTTGAGCCCCACCTTAGGCCCTGTGCTGACAACTTAGAACCCACTTCAGATCCTTTGTCTCCTTCTCTCTCTCTGGCCCTTCCCTACTTGTGCTCTTACTCTCCCTCTCAAAAATAAACAGGACAGGACAGGACAGGACAGGAAAGGAAGAAAGAAAGAAAAGAAAAGAATGAGGCTCAGTGTATTTTAGTAATTCTTTTTTTTTTAATTTTTTTTTCTTAACATCTATTTACTATTGAGAGACAGAGACAGAGCATGAGCAGAGAAGGGGCAGAGAGAGAAGGAGACAGAATTTGAAGCAGGCTCCAGGCTCTGAGCGGTCAGCACACAGTCGGAGGCGGGGCTCAAGCCCACGAACCGTGAGATCATGACCTGAGCCGAAGTCAGACGCTCAACCGACTGAGCCACCCAGGCGCCCCAAGTAATTCTTGTGAAATGAACAGAGAACCTGATAGGCTGTTGATTTCAAACAGTAAAATGAAAACATTTATTACAGAATAGTTTTAAGAAATAGGAGTTTCCACTTACTTCCTGAAGTAGATGTATCTAAATATACACCAGCTTAAGAGAACACAAACAAAAACAACAAATTTCACATCTATGGTTCGGACTACTGTCCAGACAAGACTACCATTTGTTTTAGGAGTACCAAAGCCACTGCAGCCAAGGGTGGTGAAATATGTTTGGGCTTCATTAGATTCACCTTTCATAACAGAAGATTTTACCACATTTGAGGTGTGCACACCTGCAATACAGGCCTACTCTGAATTATAATCTAATTATAATTATAATCCATAATTATAAACAAAAGCCTAATCTACTCATGCTTAAGTGGTATTTTCTAGACATCAGCAAGGGTCTGCTTTAAAATTCTGAAATGATAATAAATCACATAATATTTTATAACTTTTTTTAAGGTTTATTTATTTTGAGACAGAGAAAGTGAGAGCATGCACAAGCGAGAGAGGGGCAGAGAGACTGAGAGAGGATCCCAAGCAGGCTCCGCTCAGCATGGAGACCTATCCAGGGCTCAATCACACGACTGCGAGATCACAACCAGAGCCGATATCGAAAGTCGGGAACACTTGACCGACTGAGCCACCCTGACACCCTAATGTTTTATAACTCATATTTTAAATTTCATTGTCCTCATAAATGCTTTACCTCAAAACTTTAAATTGGGTCTAACATGTATGAGACCAAGAGAAAATAATAATAACTCCTGATACACAAATTCCAAATAGTCTTGGTAAAATCCACAAAGATTCTAAACATATCCATCTACCCTTGGAAAGTGGGTCATTCAAAAATAATCATTTTGAATTGAATAACATCTCCTCACCAACCACTTGGGGGTCCCAGGGGCTTTTGGGATAACCAAGTCCCACACAACGAAGGGTTCTCATGCTGTAAACACTCCATTTCCTCCTCTAAATCTCAGGGATCAAAGGTCAGACCTCACCGTCCACTTCTCCCACAGGAACAGAAAGGCAGCTGGAGAAACATTTAGTAAGTACTTTGTTGATGTACTGTATCTGGTGGTAGGGATGCAAAGATAAGAAACACTGAGTCATTAGTGGGACAGGAACGTGAAAATCAAATGCTGAGTGCCACAGAGATGCATTACCGAGATGCTAGCAGCAAGAGAAGGCGGGCACCAGCCCTGTGCGCTCAGAGATAAGGGAGTCCTGAGGAGGGTGGAAGGAGGGCTTGTTTGCCTGCTTTAGGAAATGCCAGGTGTGCTCCCTCTTCTTTGAGGAGCTCCTCGTTAATGAACCTACCACTTACTGCAACAGCCTGAATAAAATCGCCTCCCTCTTTGTCAATGCATTTTGTCTTCCATGGAGGGTATATCATCTTGCTTTGACTGTAATCCAAATAAAGGGAGCAACAATTTCTGTTCATGTGTGAACAAACAATGGGGTCAAACCCTTGTGATAGGGCAGCCAGCCACAGCATCAGATGAGACCCAGCCCTCACCACTGAACCTTGCTTCTCCAGCCCCATTAGATCAAAGGTGACACTGTATGTCCTGATGGACCCATTAGGCTGTGGCTCAGCCTTTAAGAAAGCCACATACTCTGAGCAGTGGTCTCATAAAAGCTTATTGCTTCAATTATCCAGAGGCTTCTCTGCAACACTGCTTTTTAGGTTTTTCTGTGACACCACACCATGTGCACACTTATACACACGCCAGACACGTCTGCATGATTTACCATCTGCACAGAAATCAACAGGGACAACCTATTAGCGAACACTAGGTTGAAGAGGCTTCAATGCACATTTTTCAGAAAAAAAATGAACAGCATCCCAAATTAGTCCTAAGAGTAAAAACCGAAGCAACTGATAAAGTAGACACAATGACTATTAAAGAAGGGATCAGCAAGCCAGCCCACAGGCCACATTTAGTCGACTTCCTATTTTTGTAAGTAATAAAACCTAACGGGCACAAGAAAATGAGCTTTTGTTTTTACTGGCACAAAGCCACATTCATTCTTTTACATGCTGTCCATCCCCGTTTTCAAGCTACAATGGAGAGCTGAGGAGTTGCAACAGAGACCACGTGGCCACAAAGCCAAGTACGTGTACTTAATATCTGGCCCTTTACAGAAAAAGTGTGTCAACCGAAATTCCTTTTTACTAAAAAGAGGAATAGCCCCAAACCTATTATGTTAAAAGCAAAATTAGAACATCCTTATTACTACCTTCTCATTGGTCCTTTCAGATGAAACATCATTTTACACTTTGTAGACCCTGTACTCTCATGCAACACAATAAAATACCAGCATCTACTGAACTGACCAGGAAGAAACACTTAAACATTTCTACTTCAGTCTTTTTCAAAAAGGTCCTAAAAGTAAACTGAACACTGAACTGTGTTAAATTTGCTAATGATGAGTTATCAAAAGGACTTAACACAGAAAATCCTTAATACCTACCAGTTCTCAAATGTAATATATTCTTTGTGCGAGATGATTTTTACATTTTCTTTGCAGAGTTCAGTTTGGACTAAACAGCCAAGCTCAGGAACTGCTGACTCTGCCGTACCCCCTCAGCTTCCACCCATGTCCCCTCTCTGCCCTGAGAGTCAGGACGCATGCAGTCAATTGGAGTGCCTCTTCTTTTCTTTCTTGGAATGACGATGGAGTTTTGGCTCTAGCAAAATGAACTGGAAATGTCAATTTAAACCAGATTCTAAAGGAACTGATAACAAGTTAAGGAACTTGTTTCTGAGGAGAGGGACTGATCCTGTCTGTGTGTTGGGATGGTAACTCTGGAGGCCATAGGGAATATAGACAGAGAGGGAAGATACCAGAATGAAGGACAACATAGAAGACACTATGGGGGAGTGAACACCAGAGACCTAACCCAGGCAATGACAGCAAGAGTGGGAAAGAGGAAAGAGATAGGAAAAACACCCCCAAGGTGGAAGCAACTGAACTCAATTAGTCAACTGACTTTGAACGTTTATTGTCTTGTTGTTTCTATTTTGTAGTTATATTTTATATTCTTCCCTTTCAGATATGGAGGACCTTCTTAAGGAAATCTGATAGGTTCTCAGATCCCTGTGAACAAGGACCACAACCCTATGTCTTTTTCAGTGTCTACATCTGAACTGGAGGGCACGGAGGTGGCATGAGATGCAGAGTTGGCCAGGTGGAAGCAGGAGAGACATGAGAGGCAGCAGAGTGGGGCTCAGATCTTGCCTCTTTCATTTCTTTGCTGTTCAACCTTCCCAGCTCTCCTTTTCCCAGTGCAATATGGATCATACTGCATAATTTTTAGTGTTGTTTCAACAGAGACACAGAGAAACATGTATGTGCACACACACATTTACATAAACAGGCATTCAGTGAAGAGTAATTGTTACTAGGGGTACCTGGGTGGCTCAGTCGGTTAAACATCTGACTTCAGCTCAGGTCATGACCTCGCGGTCAGTGAGTTCAAGCCCCCTGTTGGGCTCTGTGCTGACAGCTCGGAGCCTGGAGCCTGCTTCAGATTCTGTGTCTCCTTCTCTCTCTGCCCCTCCCCCGCTCGCACTCGTCTCTCTCTCTCTCAAAAGTAAACAAACATTAAAAAAAAGTAATTGCTACTAGCATTTTTACACTAGTATTATGCAAATATGAATGATGAATGTTAAGACAACCCTACAAAAGGCCTTTGCTTTCATAGAAAGTTGTTTTTAAAAGTATCTGCCCACCCACCCCTCAGGAAAAAGCAGTTATCGGATTTCATTCTCTAAAGAAATTTATTTTGAAGCTTTACTTTATTCTAAAAGATGTGCAGTGGGAGTCATTTTCAAGGAAATATCTTAAAAGAGTTCAGGGAGGGAAACCATACTGAAAATGTGAGACACTTACACAGCACTTTAATGTTGTTCTAGCTTCATAAACCTAGTAATTTTCTCCTCAATCTATCCTGCCAAATATATACTTCTCTTAACTGAAGGTTACTACGTTTCAAGCAATACAGATGCTGAGAAATTAACTGAAATGTACATCTTTGGTAGTGTTAGTAAGGTACTGATTACAAACATTGCTCAATGGGTAGATAAGTGGATTTAGAGTGCCTATGGTAGGGTAGAAAACGAAGAAGAAAAATAATGTTATCTGACCACCCTAACTCCCAAATATAAAGTGAATTTAAAATATTCGAAAAACAAAATAAGAGTAATTCCTTTGGTTTTTGAGAAACATTCTAGAAAATCTCTCCTGAAATTTGTAAACAGGCAAGTTTCTTCAAATAGCACACGCCATGGCTATTAATATTCTGATTCCAGAGCTCCTCATTGGGACTGTCCCGTGACCACTGAAAAGTCCCAATGCTTGAGAGTGGCTCATACATATGCCCTCCACTTTGAGATAGAAAAACAGGGTTTTCTTCAGGATCTTCCTTTAACCTTCTCCAAAGACAAGGTAACCTTTAAAGGGCACAGCAATTTGTCTTATCTCAAGGAAAAAAAAATCTCCTGAGTATGGTTTTATTTACAAAGCAGACTACCACCTGTGCTGAATGGTGGGTTCACTGTTTAGGTGAAAATAACCTGCCCTGAAGCAGCAACTAAGGAACTACATTCTTTTTGAAATGTCTACCTAGTTGGGTATTTTCCTCCTGTTTCACTGTATTAAATACAGAGCATTACAAAACTGGGTGAGGGACACCTGGATGGCTCAGTAGGTTAAGCATCCAACTCTTGGTTTTGGCTGTGGTCAGGATTTCATGGTTCGTGAGTTCGAGCTTCATGTCAGGCCCCCTGACAGGGTGGAGCCTGCTTGGGATTCTCTCTCTGTTCACTGCCCCCCCCCCCCATGTGCTCTCTCTCTATCTCAAAGTAAATAAATAAACTTAAAAAAAATGTGTAACAGGATGAACTTCACAATGTGTTGGGGGTTAAAAGAAAACTCTGAGGCAGTCAAAACTCCTTCACAGCATGGATTTTTTTTTAATGAAATATGGATTTAAGTACATCTTAGTAAGAAAGCAGAAAGATGAGCCTTCAAGTATTACCTATCAAGTTATAAGACAATCTGGATTTCCAATATAAATCAAGGAAAATGGCTTGAAAGCCTACAGGTATAATATGAAAAACGTTTCCTTCTCCCATGAGTAGGCTCTGTGCTATTCTTTATCCCATGTAAAAGGTGAGTCAATGATATTTTAATGTAATACCTAAGAACTATTCCAATTCTACTTAAGATCTTAAACGTACTCTGGGGTTTAGAAAATCAAAGGCAACCTTTAGTAAAAGCTATGTTGAATTAAATAGTTTCTTTTAAATAAGTCATCATACTTAAAATAATAAGTTATACTAAAAACTGAATAGAATTGCATATTGTTTTAGTGGTCCAGCTTACAGCTTGTTAACACAAGGATATAGATTTACAGCAGCTTTTTACTTGACCTTTTGTTTTAATCTGTTTGCCGTAAGAGAGATGTACGATAATAGCCTCACATTTGGACAATTTTAGCAGTTTTACAACAACCTTGAGAATATTTGATACAGAAATGTTTTCTTCACCTATATTCATAAAATTAGGGGTCATCTTGCTGAAAAACAATTTGTCAATACCCATTTCAGGTTCATCCAGTAAATAACAAACCTACTTTACTTTGGGTCAGACAACACTGCGCTACCATAGGAAGAAAATATAAGCAAAAACTACCAGAAATACTGGGGGAAATGACTACTTTCCTCTAAGTGCAACAGATGCCAATGGCAATGAGTTTTCTACTGCAATGTCATGCTGGAATTAGATTTCTAAAGAATTTTTGGAAGGATTTCTACCAAAATATGATAAATATCTACCCTCTCTGACCTCTCTGCAGAACATGCTTTGCTGAAATAGCCACAGGCAATATCAATTCAGAAGAAAAGAAAATGACTTATGAGAAGATAAGATTTGATGACCCAATTGCAAAATCACTGTAGGGGGAAAAAAAAAAGTGCATGCAGCTGTCCCTTCCTATATAGGATAGATGCGACCCCCTAAGAGCTGGAGGTAAATCAAAACAGGTTTCAAACTGAGCTCACGAGAGGGTCTTGAGTAAATTCCCCTCCCTACATGGTTCTTCCTCTTCAGGCTGGAGATCCAACTACCTGACAGGCAAAACACAGAACGGTACTTGGCTAGTTACTGAGGTGATTAGTAATAAAATGTAACAATGAAAATCTTGTGGGCGAGATTTTTTTTTTTTTTTGCAAGATTACACACTGCGCAGGTAACCTGAACGCCCTATAACAACAACCACTGGGCCTGAATCTAATTTGTCTGAAGCATTTGATAGTGCCTGTGGGTTGATACTTCTCACATATGCAGATTAAGATTTTAGTGAAAAAATAGCCAAGACCAACATTCTCACTGATATTCTTCTGTTCAATAAATCTATTTTGGAAGCATCTATGGATCTCGGTGATCAAAGTAATATTAACTGTAAAAAAATTTTACCTATAATTTTTAAAAGACAGGATGAACAAAAATACTATTTTCCTTTAAAAAAGAAAAGGCCAGGGGCGCCTGGGTGGCTCAGTCGGTTGAGCATCCTACTTCAGCTCAGGTCATGATCTCATGGTCTGTGAGTTCGAGCCCCGTGTCGTGCTCTGTGCTGACAGCTCAGAGCCTGGAGCCTACGTCAGATTCTGTGTCTCCCTCTCTCTCTCTGACCCTCCCCCGTTCATGCTCTGTCTCTGTCTCAAAAATAAATAATAAAACATTTAAAAAAAAATAAAGTAAAAAAAAATAAAAAAGAAAAGGCCATATACATTTTCAAGTTCCCTGGACTCGCCCCATGCTATAAACAAACACTTTGCAGGAGGCTGCTCTCCACTGCCTCACGATGTGCAGTTTCTCCCCTGCTTTGCTCCTTTTACTCCTGCTGTTGCACGAAGCTTCCCTAACGACTGCATTCTCCCCAAACACTGCTTCCTTCCCCCTGCTTTTTTTTTTTTTTTGTACTGGTTCTGCGTCAATATTTGCACATTTCTCTAGGGTCAGAAACATTTCCTGGTTTACATTTTCCTTCCAAGGATCCTATCTTAACACCCCAGGGCAGAGCAGGGAGTAGCAGCAAGGTGCAGAATGTGTGAGACTTTTTTCCCTAAGCCCTGCCTATGGGGCTGCTTCTGCTTGGGCATGTTGACAGCAGCCTCTGCTTTCTTTTCACCTCATCCCAGGAATCTACTTCTTGTCCTCTGGTGCAGGATAAGAAATTGAAGACATCAAGAAAAAACAATTTTTGTAACTATGTGTGGTGATGCCTGTTAACGAGATTTACTGTGGTGATCATTCTGCAGTATATACACATACTGCACCATTATGTCATACACCTGGAACTTGTATATCAACTAGGATTATAGGAGTTACATGTCAACTATGTATCAATTAAAAAAAAATGAATACATCATTAGAGAGTGCTGTCCAACAAGGTGTTATAAAGCAAATAATACACAACGTTCATTTCTAGATTCTTTCCTAAGATTGCCTTCAGAAGTGTCCTGTCTCTCTTGGTGACTAATTTTACTTCTTTTGTTATGAGACAATTACTGTTATAAACTAATGCTTCTGACAAAGATTCTCTACTCTTCAATATGCTCAGTAAATGATAAGATGAACACTTGCTTCTAGTAATATAGGCCGCTCCAACTTTTCCTACCCCGCCTAATGCGTTTGCCCAAGAGAGGAGCTCCCAAATGCTTTAAGGTCATGTTTGTCAAACTGCGGGACATTCCCTGTCCCAGGGAATGTACACGACAGAGTGATGGAACACATAAAGTCAATGGATAAACACTTTAGATATACTGAGAAAACACTTTTAAAGTTAAGTAAACAATTATGTTATGAAGCAGAGCACAAACTTCTGTTAATTACTAGGATAAAGCATAAAAATTCAAGTAAATGTTGGGCTTAGTGCAGTAGCCTTTTGCTATGGAACCCAGGCCTCAAGAGGCCAGCCTCTCTTCACTCACCTTTGAAGGGAAGTGGCAAAGTTCGAGAATCATTGCCTTAAGTGACTACCTAGGCCTCACTCCAGTTTATACCTCTGTTGTACATAAAAGGTAGGAGGCTATTACATATCTATGCAGCACATAATAAACTAAGGCAATAATCTGTAAGAGATAAGCAACAAAATGACAGAAATGATATGTACATTTACTTTTAATTCTAAAAGCAGTAACTGTGTCCCCGCTAATTCAAAGCTTAGGCATAAATAAACCTAAGCATAAATAAAGATTAATAGTTAGTTCTTACTGCAATGTTTTAAAAATCAGGCACATGTACACTTTATAACTTCCAAGAAAATTAACCTGGTCCACTTAATGATACACATAATTTTGCGCTTGCTGTTCCCTCTGCCTGGAACTCTCTTCCCTTCAGTTCTCTACACTACTGATTCCTTCTCAGGCTTCACATTCACCTCTTCACAGAAGCCTTTCCTGACCATCCCCCTTCAGTCCCTCTATAAATGTTATTATCTTGTTTGTTTCCTTCAAAGTCATTACCACAATTTGTAGTTATCCAGTAACTATTTACTCTTTATCATTTGTGTGCTTCTTTCCAGCAGAATGGACTAGAACCTTGTCTGTCTTACTTATTGTCACATCCCCAATTCTACTGAGTGTCACTCAGCAAATATTTTTCAGTGAAAGGCTGCTGCATGGTATTTAAAAATAAAGAAACAGGCATATCTCAAAGATTTTTAAAACTCTAAAAAAAAAGATTGTGGAGCTATTATAATCTGGCTCTCTTTTCTTACAAACCAAGAAACAAAGTGAGGTTCGGCAACTCCCCGAAAATCTTTTCAGGATTACCAGGTAAAGGTGAAGCCAGGACAAGTCTTTCTCCTCCCTGTCTCCCACACAAGGGAGCTTTCCAAACCAAGCTGTTACTTCCAGGCTTACTTTATGAGTCCTGCAGGATGTATAAACAGTGTTGAATACACATGAAAAACAATTATTTGCTTCTTTTTCTATCAAATGCCCTTTTTTCTTTTGCCCACTACAGTGGAGAAACCACATGCTACAGAGGTTGACCTTTGTGCCATGTGTAGAAGAGATGGAATACCATGACAATCCAATCCTGTTCTACAACATGGCCTGTGAGCCGTGCCTCTGCTGCTGACACAGCCAGAGGAGCTACCATATTCACTACAAAAGGTCACAAAGTGTATCTGAAACCAGGAGAAGTAAATCCCATATGCACGGATACCTCACACATCCAGAAAATAAATTAACTAATACATACTTCAGTAGCTAGGCCTATTTTCCTCAATGAAGTCAAATTTAAGCTCCACTGACCAAGAAAAAAAAATCCTATGAAAAGAGAAGGGTCACAGAAGCAAGTACCATAACAGTAGGAAGTCACTGCAAACTCCCAGAGAAGGACATGAAGACTGATTGATCTGCAATCAGTAAGCTCATTTAGTAAGCTCACAGGCAGGTAGCAGGTAACACCACATCTGACAAGAAAACCCTTCTCCTTAGGAAAACACAGGGATCACATACCACTTCTTTCTAACCTCCCGAAATATCAGAATATTTTGTCGTGGCTAGGCCAAAGCTCCTCCCTCCATGCAGCTGTACTCCACTGCCTGGAGTTCCCAAGCTGGAAGTCGGGGTTCAAAACTTACCTTGTCAGGATCCACGCACAGATGAACCCAGACCACTCTCTAACCCTGCAACACAATGGCTGACTTGTCTTCTCTGGACCAGGGCGTTTTTATTATTTTGAAGTTAGCTGTTTCTTCATGTGTATTTGTCCACCTAGCCTATCATTTGCGAATGAAAGGTGACGGAGAGCCAGGACCCTGTTGGTTTAACACAAGACCTACCACTGATCTCTATTTTCCAATAGACAGAGTCTTGCACTGGACATGACAAATGCTGAAATAAAACCCACACTTGTGCAGAACAGGTTTTTCTCTGGCCAGATTTCTCAATTGTAAAAATTAGGCCCCAAAATTACTGGTGCTATTTAAGACTGGCAAATCTCCCTTATGAATTCATCACATAAAACTCTTAATTCTGTACTTTAAAAACGAACAAGAGATTAACTTTAAAACTAATGATGATAGTACCCAAATAGTATAAATCTAGAAATGGATAAAGTATCAATCCTATTAGTTACAAAGTTTAAAATATCTACCCAAGCATGGGATAAATATTAGGATTGAGTAGGTAACAGTATTTAAGAAAAAAAAAAACCATGCCAAGTGTGTACATAAAGCAATATTGTGAAACAGGTAAATGGCTTAATATTTTATCTTTACCCAAGAAAAAGTGCCTTGGTTAGCTCCCAAAGACTTCTCATAAAAACTAAAGCACATGCAGATAATTGCAATATCTTTATCTCAAGTTTCTTAAAACAAACAAAAACTTTGGTTATACATTTCAAAATTTTTTAATGTTTATTTTTGAGTGAATGAGTGAGAGAGAGAGAGAGAGAGAGAGAGAGAGAGAGAACATGAGCAGGGGAGGGGCAGAGAGAGAGAGAGAGAGAGAGAGAGAGAGAGAGAGAGAGAATCCAAACAGGCTCCGGGCTTGGAGCTGTCAGCACAGAGCCTCACGCAGGGCTCGAACCCAGGAACAGTGAGATCATGACCTGAAGTCAGATGCTCAACCAATTGAGCCACCCAGGCGCCCCAGTTATGTATTTCAAATAGTCATGAAACTCAAACAGTGTGCACCGTCAACAGTTGCACGGCTATACCAGTTGGACAAATTTTTAAGTAGTCAAAATCCAGCTACATTGTCAATGCTTCGTAGTAAAATCAGTGGTATCCCGACCCCTACATGGGAAGGCTTTTTCAATTACATTGTTGACTTGTCCTTTACATGATAAAAACTTAAGTTCTAGATAGTATTTAATAGAACTCAATGCTCTGAAAGGTTATTTCTCCACACATTAGTACATGGGCTTCAAGCATACTGATTACTATAAAACCAAGCTCATGTTTCATTTAAGCCACAGCTGAGGGAAATTCAGAGAGGAGCATAAATGAAGGTATTTGTAATTTAAGTGGACATTTGAAATAGTATTTTAAAAATCAACGCAATGTTCAACTCAGTAACGGTGAATTGTTTTGTTAAAGCCGAGTTCTCTTTGATACTTGCACTAACATCTGACTCTGGAGATGCTAGCAGTGCCCGGCACATGGTATATGCCCAGAAACTTGTTTATTAAAAATGACCTTCACTCAGAATCAGCTCACAGGTTACTGGGGCTTTGACCTGAGCAGACAACAGCATCACACAACTGCATTACATACATATAAAAGTGAGAAAACCGAGTGTGGCTAACACAGTGATGAGCTGTGTTTATTCTATTGTTGCAGGAAAGCACAGCTTTCAGTTTTACCAAAAATAATAGTAGGAGAAGGAGAGAGGACAGACCTTCCAAGACCTGTGTGACACATATATCAATATAGCAGTGTGGACGTCTGCATTTTCTCAAGTATGAAAAATAATCTGACACCAGTCAGCATCTCTGCTCGGATTACCAATTAATGTAGGGGCAAAAGGAAGGTCAAGAGAAAATGAGACAATTTTGGGAAATGTGAATCTACCAGGGCAATGATTACTGTTGAGAAACTGATTATAAAGTGTCTACCTTTTCCCATCATGTACATTTTGCAAATCACTTCCCCAAATCAGACTGTCAAGATTAGAGATCCTGCCTGAGAATTTTGCAAAAACTCTACATGATTTCTTCTCTGGAAAGAAATTCATCAACATAAATTGACTAAAAACTTTTTTTTTTTTTTTTTTTTTTTTTTGCTTTTGCTTTTCCAACATGGTGAAATTTTGGTTACATAGTTAATTAAACATTTTAATGAAAACAGGGAAACACAAAATGATTCCACAACTAGGGTCTGAAGGTATTCTTATTCTCTGTGAAAACTAAACTGGAGCCTGGGTGCCTCAGTCAATTATAAGTGTCCAACTCTTGGTTTCGCCTCAGATGATGATCCCAGGTTGTAGAACTTAGACCCACGTCAGGCTTTGCGCTGACAGCATGGGGCCTGCTAGGGATATCCCCCCTCTCTCTCTCTCTCTCTCAAAATAAATAAACGTAAAAAAAAAAAAAAACCGATATGGAAATTAATGTAACGCACGTAAACAAGGTATTTTTACTAAAGTGATTTTGACAATAGTTCACACTATGACTTTTTAGTTAATATGAAAAGGTCAATATGCATATATATATAAAATATACATATAGTTCAAAAATTACCGCCTGCACAATGATGACAACCATGTCAAGCATATCCAATTTTGAAAGAATAAAAGAGACTACACACAAATAAAAATAGTAATTATGTGAGAACAGTGGTAGTATGGGAACATATTTCTTTCTTTTATAACACTATTATATTACTTTTAAAATTAAATTATATTTATTTTGATTTGTTTATACACATAAAACCACTATATCATTTAGAGGTATTAAATAATAGCGAAGGAATATAGTTTCTAGATAACACCACTATGCAGTTTTAAGATTTGTGTAAGTATAAAATCTACATACCTGAGCCAACCTCTTTTTCTTCTTCTTCAATGTTGTTTCTGATGCTATCATATTCCTCATCAATGGTCTGGTTACCACGCATCTGAGATAAGATTCTACGGGCCTTCTGAGTCTGTCCTTTCTGAATCAGCCATCGAGGGCTTTCAGGTAAAAAGAGAAAGCCAAAAAACTGTATAGCTGCTGGAATTGCTGCAAGCCCCAACATGTACCTGTAATAAGAAATCCACATATTACTGTAAAATTTGGACTTACACTAGCACGGAGTATGAAAAAAAGGTTTGTGTTCACCACACTGGAAACAGGATCTAATATTAAATTAGAATGATCTTTTGTGTTTCTGTGTGTGATCAGAAAAAAGAGGATATTTTTATGCTGTAGTGAGAAGCTGAAAAATGAGAAAAATCTGATTCTTCTCTCTCACAAAAATTACAATTAAAAAATGGGCAAAAGTCACAATAATTATATATATGCACTGTGAACCAAACACATCATGCAAAGCACCATGATCACAATCCCTTTCTAACACTAATATACATGATTCTGCATTTTACAATAGAAAAAGGAGCTAAAACAAAATCCTGATAATCTATTTAAAAAGATACACATTTCATTTTAAAAAATGCCCAAATTTATTTACTTTTGCTCTGTGAATGATTAGTAATGATTTCATTTTGCCATCAAGCTTCATGTTCACCTTCATTAATTAAGGAGAAGCCTATAGCAGAAAAAAAGTCAGAAGCAAATAATTATTATTAAGATGACAGAAATATAGTAGATAAGCAGATCAGTTTAAATCCATCAGGGAAATAACAAAAATAGCAATGTGAGTACATCAATATCAAAGATATCTCCAAAATTGTTCTGACCACTAGACTGATCTCCTATTATCTCTTTGATGTTGGACCTCAATCTTTTTGAATGGAGGGGTTAGATTAGATAAACTTCAAGGTCTTCAAGTGGAAACTTCTATGAATCTATGACAGGTGTTATGTTTTCTGTTGATCCAAATTCCCTGGGTATATTTCATGGCAGATTCATGATGGTAGAGCTCAGAGGGCCAATTGTGATTACATAACAACCATACCCACTGATAATCAATCAGATTATCATAAATCAATTAGAAGTCATTTGACTCAATACAGTTTTCAAAGCTATTCCAACTTTTAAGCTGTGTTAAATCCAAAGTGGAGTAAGCAAGCCTTGATGCCTCTAGTAGTATATCTTTGTGAAATAAGTCCATTACTTTTCAAACAAATTCATTTTAATTCCACAAACAGCAGAGAAAAAAAATATAATTGTCACATGGGTGTTAAGAATACCTCTCCCTCCAAGATATTTGCAAATGACATGCCTGATAAAGGATTGGTATCCAAAGTTTATAAAGAACTTATCAAACTCAACACCCCCAACACAAACAACCCAGTTAAGAAATGGGCAGAAAACATGACGAGACATTCTTCCAAAGAAGACATACATTCAGATGGCTAACAGACACATCAAAGATGCTGAACATCACTCATCATCATGGAAATACAAATCAAAACTACAATGAGATACCACCTCATACCTGTCAGAAAGGCTAAAATTAAAAACACAGGAAACAACAGTTGTTGGCAAGGATGCAGAGAAAGGGGAACCCTCTTACACTGTTGGTGGGAATGCAATCTGGTGCAGCTACTCTGGAATAGTACAGTGGCTCCTCAAAAAGTTAAAAATAGAACTACCCTACAACGTAGCAATCACACTATTAGGTATTTACCCAAAGGATACAAAAATATTGATTCAAAGGGACACATGCACCCCAGTATCTACAGCACCATTATCAACAACAGCCAAATTACAGCAAGAGTCCAAATGTCCATCAACTGATAGATAAAAATATATACATATACAAAGGAATATTACTCAGTCATTAAAAGGAATGAAATCTTCCCATTTGAATGATATGGGTGGAGCTAGAGTGTATTATGCTAAGTGAAATAATTCAGGGAAAGACAAATAGCATATGATTTCAAATATGTGAAATTTAAGAAACAAAACAGATGAACACAGTGGGAAAAAGAGAGAAGCAAACCATGAAACAGACTTAACAAAGAGAACAAACTGAGGTTTGCTGGAGAGGAGGTGAGTGGGGGGTAGGTTAAATGGGTGATGTGTATTAAGGAGGGCGTTTGTGATGAGGACTGGGTGTTGTGTGTAAATGAATCACTGAAACTAATATTACACTTTATATTAACTAATATTTAAATAACAACTTGAAACAAAACAAAAAACATCTCTCATTCCAAACAGCAGCTAAAACTACACACGGAATGAGAAAACTTTTAAGATTTTTTAAAGTAAACAAAGTTTTTATAATGACTAATGAATCACTTGGCCTTCAGTATTAAATAAAATCTTATTAATCCATTAATCTTATTTTAATCCATGGGCTGTGATAATTATACCAACATTTCATCATTCCTTACTATGGTAACCTACAGAACACAGTGTTTTAACATCCATTTATATCTCTGTACCTTGTTTTATAATAAATTATTTGCCTGTCCCACCTGATTGTGTATTTAACTTTACATTCGATAAAGCACCTAATAAAATATCTTGCACACAGTAGGCACTTACTAAATATTTTGTGAAATGTTACAAAAACAGCTATTCATCTAAACTTTCTGTATTAACTAGACAGAAAATAAGTATAGTTCACATTCGCATAGAAGTTCACGTAGCAATTCTGGATCAGTTAGCTCTGTAAACTTAGTTGCACAGTAATTCCTTCCAATGAACCTTTTTGTTATTCCAGATACAATCAGACCTTTTCTGAAGAAGACGTCTCATTTGAAGAAGACTTCTGAAGAGTCTTCAGATGAGTGCTGAGATCAGTTTACACAAATGTGTACTTGTGGCAGCTTCCCCTTAGATGTTACCTTTTATAACCAAATCTGTTATTCTAATGTATGTTTTATTGCTGTAAATGAATGACATTTTTATTTGCTTGTGTTCTCTCTTGAAGAAAAATTTATACACAATTGTATTGCCAATTACTGCCAATTACATAAAAGAAAAGCAATAAAAGGCAAACATAAATATATTGGATTAGGAAATAAATTTAAAAATCCTCAAAATGGAAGCCTTCATGTGTCATTTGTCTACACCTTTCATGAGTTTTCCTTCTTTTCTCCAAACTCCTTAATGATGCATTAAGATTACAGAGCTACAGAGAATACTTCAAAGCAGCCCTTGAAATGAATATAGAAACTGAACCATTTTCAGGCCCAATGATGCTCACAGAATACTGTGCATTTTACTACTCACTATTTAATCCTAGGACACGGTATTTTTAAAAACTGAAAGGAAAAAGAGAAGGAAAGAAAACAGAAAACACAAAAAGAAAATTGCAAACATACATATTAGTCTATGTTTCTAAACCAAGCTATAGAAGACAGAATACTTGGGCTCTCCAGTCCTTTAAAATATAAGGGTTATGATCTGAAATATACATTTCAATGCCCTAACACTAAGGTGGGTGGCACTCATCTGCCAACTTTTGAAGGATATTAAAGCCTGGTTGGTTCCAGAGACTAGGCAAAATAAAACATTTTTTATACATGTACAACCTAACGCTTCACTTCTAGAAGTAAAACGAAGGAGATTATTTTACTATATTTTATTTATCTTTCATGATGTAGAGGAATAGAATTTGCCCCCCAAAATGGGTCTCTCTGGCATAAGGATTATCTTGGACTGATTATTTTTAACAAATTGCAAGCACAGAGAAAGCTTTGAAAACCATACAGAAGTCACCCTTTTGTAGGAGACATTTACATTTACAATCTCTACTTGTAAGGGTGTCTCCCTCTGTGCCAATATGAGGGGGATGACTCAGTCTCCAGAATTCTTATCAGTGGAGAAGGCAAAACTTAAATCTGCATTACAAACTTACCCCTGTTCATGCTGTTTTCCTGATAACCTGTCTAAACTGACTTCCCATCTCCACCCAACATCATCTTTTGTCTTTAGATGAAGATGGTATTTAGAGTGACGGCTTTGGCCATTTCAGGGAGCTACTCAGTTTTACCTGGGTCTCTCCCATACATACAGGAAGTACAGGTCATTAAACTTTTGTTTTTCTCTTGTTAAGTGGTCTCACATGAATTTAATTCTTAGACCAGGCAGAAGAACTCAGAAGGTCTGAGGAAATTTTTTCCTCCCAAACACTAACAAAAGTATTTTGATAGTAATAAATTTCCAAAGCTTTGTAGAGACCAAATACAAAATGTGTGTGTGTGGGGGGGGGGGGGGGGGAGGAGGTAGCTGTTGTTTATGATGGAAAGAGCATAGGAACAGACCTGGGTTGCATTCAGTTCTGGACATACTAACCACAAAACCCCGGTCAAATTATTTAGTATTTTAATGCACAGGTAACAGTGTCTATTTCATAGGACATCTGGGATAATTAAGTGAAATTATACAGATGGTACCTAGAATGGTGAAGAATATCAGCAAAAAAAAAAAAATTTTTTTTTTGATCTAGATAGATAGATAAATTGATCTATATAGATAGATCAATAGATCTATAGATGGATCTATATAGAGATAGATATAGAGATAGATATATAAAGAAATTTACCTCCCTGACTCCCTCACCTCTCAATCAATTCAATGTAACTTGTCTTTCCTGGCTGTATCATCCACACAAATATCCAGTAGGTAGAACTAACCAATTTCTTTCCCGAGGAAAACTGTTGCTCTGTTGATGCGCACACTGGAGAATAGGAAAAATAAGGGAGTGCTTTTGCTGTGTTACTGATAAAAATTTTAAGAGATTAAAAAAGCAGGAACTCTCTAGGCTCAGTTAAGGCAGTATGTATTCAGAACTCACCATGAGTCCTCTAAATCCAAGGGAATAGGGAACCAGATAAATGATAGAGAATGTACCAATAAGACAGTCTACTGATAAACCAGGGCAGTCAACCCCCAAACAAGTAGTTACCTATTGATATGGAAGAGCTCATCATCGTGAGTTAAATCAAGGGTTCTAAACCCTAGTTTCACAATAGAATGGAGGTGGGAGGTACTTTTAAAACATTACAGTGTCCAGGCCCTACCGACCCAGGATTTTCATTAACTGGCCTGGGCTCCAAGCCCAGGAAATTCTGCTTTATTAAAAGCTCCCCAGGTGGTACTAATGTGCAGTCAGGACTGAGAACCACCACTCTGTTTTTAAAAACTCAAGGGGTGAAAGTAAACAATGAGCACCCAAGGTCCACACTTTAAGGCAAAAGCTATTTATCTTCTAGAGGCATACCAAGCTGACAGGAAGGGAAAGTAGGTGGACTCGAGCAAAACTGCCATGTTTTCAGAAATTCTAAAATTCTTTAGAATCTCCTGTGGCATCCTGCTCACTCACTGAGCTATCTTTTTTAACTTTCTCAACTGAAGTTAACAAATGAGATAGTTTCTGGCCCAACTAGCCACACCAGCACCTGCCTACCAGAAAACTAAGGATGGGCCCTCAAATGGTAAGCAATGCTTTCAAATGGTGTGGCTGGGCCAGCTATCACCAAAGGAGACAAGCCCAGCTATTTCATCTCACCTATTGAGCCTTCTTCCCAGTGCCAAGAGCTGAAGCTCTGTGAACCAAAGATTCTGCATTCCCTGGTGACAGTCCTTCCCATGGTGGCCGAGCAGACTCAGGTACCTCACACAAAACCAAAGAGGTCCTGCGTTGTACTGTGCATTCACCACCATTATTGTCTTAAAAGAATCATGCTGCTCCCACCTACAAAACTGAAGGCAAGTATGCTCTAATAGATGGCCATTTAAGACACAGAGCTGTGTAGTTCATAATTGTCCCACTTCTCTCATGATAACAACATGGTTATCTGATAATCTGGTCTACTGATAACATGATGAACACATTACTTATTCTCCAGTAGTTCCACAAGGTAATGATTATGTTCCAAATACATGAAAAAAATCTACTTGAATGTAGCTTATTCATGTCACCACTTAACAGCAGCCAACAGTAATAGCTAATACATAGCACTAGTTAGTATGTGCCAAGCACTATTCAAAGGGCTTAAGAAACCTTACTTCATTTGTCTTCACAACAACTCTATTAGGTGGGTATCATGATTATCTCTTATTTATTTATTTATTTATTTATTTATTTATTTATTTATTTATTACCATTTATTTATTTTAGAGAGAGAGGTAGACAGTGTGAGCGCGGCAGGGGAGAGACAGAGAGAGAGACACAGAATCCAAAGCAGGCTCCAGGCTCTGAGCAAGCAGTCAGCACAGCACCCCACGCGGGGGCTTGAACCCACAAACCGCGAGATCATGCCCTGAGCTGAAGTCGGATGCTTAACCAACTGAGCCACCCAGGCACCCCTATTATCCCCATTTTAAAGACAAAGAAACCAGGTACAAATTAGATACAGAACCAGTATGCAGTGGAACTAGGATTAAAATCTAGGCAATTTGGCTCCTATAATAAATATATTTATTGTAAGTCAAGCTATAATAAATGTTTAATGATTAGTTAACAATTCTGCAGAAATCACAAAACAGAACATTAATTTACTTTAACTTCATGTTTAAAGACTTTCATATAAAAACTTATAAAAACTTTTATAAGTTTTATTGTTCACTCACATCTATCAAATATATTAAAGCACTGCAGAATAACCTGGCAAAGGGGCTACCTGGGAACAGTCCACCCCCAGTCATAGGGAGCAGGGGAAATGCAAATTTAACAACAAAGACCTGCTGGTGTCAAACGAATATCTTATTATTCTCAACACCAGAGTGTCACTATAAAAATAATCAGCTATTAATTAAAAGAAAATATCTCATTTGTGAGGGTAAACTTGTACTGCTCGCTTTGAACACTGCACCAAACTGAATTTGAGTATCTTTTTTCTTTAACATACACATACATTTTTCATGCAGGAAAAATATAAGTAACATACATGGCAGGAGATAGTTTTAAAAGAGACTGGGAACAGAAAATTGTCTTTTTGATTTGATCCTTTTAAAATATATTACATAAGGGGCATGACAGATCTAACCCTGCTTTCCATAACACTTTGTTTTTTCAATCTCTCCTTCTCAAAAGCCTCTCCAAGCCTCTCCCCTTCCAAAATGAATTGTGCAGGAGGAACTGCACCCTGCATCCACCTTCTGTTCATTTCTCTTCTCCTGTTTTTCTTCCTTAAATTCCCAGTGTAAAAAAGGTTGCAAATGCCTTATGATAGAAGAGCTGAATGATTTATGGTTTTAATCATAAGTCAAGCTATTATAGAAAAACTATCATGGCTAAGGAAGTTGTATTACAATATGTTATATTTAAAACAAATTGTATGCAATTGTTTTTATAGGTCTTGAGTTCTACTAAGGGAAGACACTTCACTCTGAGAAGCATATAAAGGTTTTTTGGACACTGCAGTCATTTAACCAATTATTCTAATAGGCCATGAGAGCATTAAGGTACAGTTCAATAATCACTTCCTTGTCGCTCAACCTCACACTGTTAAAAGTATGTATTTTTAAACCAAATCTCCACCTTATACTCTAGTCACAGAGAATCTTGTTATTTTTCAAAACACTTAGATTAGCTCAGTGACAATCTGTGAAGTTTGTCCCTGAGATAGTAAGGATTTGTAGCAATATTCTCTAATATCCAATACTGTCTTAGAATACACCAAAAAAGGGTGACAAAACTATATATATAATTCCAATAGTTTTATTTCCATCCTCTGTCTTCTAGCTTGCATTCTGTTTATATCTATTTCCTATTGATTTACAAATCTGGTTTATGTTAGCCCTTTTCTGCATAGCATGCAGAAGAGGAATATCATAACTATTAAGATACTAAGCCTTATTCTTTAAAACTCTACCGTTTCCAACAAGCATCCTTTTACACAGAACTATGAAATAAACTACACCTTTTTTTTTTCTCTTGAAACAGTTCATTGAAAATAAAAAGGGTCAGCAGTTAGAATCAGTACATTCTTTGAAAGTGATACCTAATGAAGATTTGCTTTATTTGCTTGGAAAGCTAAGGCTGAATTCCTATGATCTTTCTGAGTTGCTACTCGGTTTACCCAGCAAACATCACCTTTAATGTACATTAAATGCCAAACTCTACACCAATCCTTAAGCATCACGAATGCACTTAAAACCAGAGACAGTGTAGTGCTGTGTCAATCCAAAAACATCCCCCCAAGCTGGAACTTTCTGATATATATCACTGTGCCCTGTTTAGGGTAGTGAAATATTTTCCCCTTAAAAAGGCATAGTCCAACCCTTTCAAAACACATTCAAGAACACTGCTCCCTCACCACTACATCTTGAGCTACCTGACTTCAATGTTCCTATGGATTTTGAGTTTTTTCACAGACTTCTCATATACTTAATAATCATGTGAGTGATATATTTACTAAAAGATCACTATTCTTGATTTACAAAAGAAATACTCACCATCATATATTAATCACAAGATATTTACATGATAATCACCAAAGATCAATTATAACGTATGTAATATGTTTCTACTTCAGGCAAGTTTTAGATGCAAAAAGATAATACTGAATCTAGCCACCTGCTGTAATTACAACTCACTTGATAACATATTTTTCAAATTTAGTGCAAGACTCACAACTCCATTATAACAGATAAAAAATTAAAATAATAAAACACTGAAAATTGAGATTCCAGGCTGGTAAATTAATTCTCCTTTGCCTTCAAGGACCATGTAGAACATCAACACTGATGACTGACATATCTGATAACCTGATGGCAGCAGAGAGTAAATAAGAGACCAAGGCTGAAAGTACATAAGAAAAAAAAAATCAGCATGTCCCCGTTGGAATCTTTCAAGTAAAAAGCAGACAATATATGACCAGCAAATGAGCAAATTTTGTGTTACCTGGTGAAAGATTCTGTGTTAACAAAAAATCTTGCCAAATATGCAAACATAAGAAAATGTTAATTCTACGTAGGTAGGGGAAACACCTCGAAGTAATTTGATATTGGTATATGAGATAGGTAGTTTGACCAAGGTTATTTAGAGAGTTGTGATTATAATAAAAGCAGCAAAATATGCTTACTTTGACAGAATAAGATGTGATATTAAACAAATGATTTTGCACAGATATTAAGTAGTTTTAAACTACATGGCAAAATATAGGGACTTGCACAAAATGCACAGTACTAGTGCTAGAAATAAAGCACACACAATCACATCTACACATATATTGTCTTTTTTTTTTCCCACTCAGTTTTTTTTTTTTTTTTCAGAGCTTTATATCCAAAGCTCTGCGCTAGGGATTTTGGAGATACAATGATTCACAGACATCCTTTGCTTCAAGGAACTTATACACTAGTAATCATCGAACAAAACAGGATTACATTTAATTGCTATGACTGAAGTTTGGGCATAGTCTAGGAATAAAGGACAAAAGTTATTTCAACAAAGATAGTTAGAAAAAGTGTCATGGCAAAAACAACATTTATATTAGTCACTGGCCAATGCAGAAAAGGGGTATAATGGAGGGAGCTGACAGAAGGTGCAGGTTAACATTTTTTAGGGAAATTTTGCATAGAGTAAAGAGTTCCAAGGTATACCATTCTAAGAGTTTGGGAAAAAAAAAAATATATATATATATATGAGAGAGAGTGTGTGTGTGTGTGTGTGTGTATCCTTATAACCATCCTAATAAAAAAACAGAACATTTCCATCATCCAGGAAATTCTCTATACCCATCTGCTTTCCAGTCAATCTCCACTGCCCCAGACAACCAATGACTGAATTTCTGTCCCCATAGCTTATTTTGCAGGTTAATGAACTTCATATGGAATTATGGAGACTCTACTCTCTTGCATCTAGCTTCTTTCAATCATAATGTTTTTGCGATACATCCATGTTGTTCTATTTCACTAACTGATTATCTATCCTTACCAGTCTGTCTTGATTACTTTAGCTTTATGCTAAGTCTTGAAATCAGGCAAAACTCTCCCAACTTTGTTCTTCAAAATGGTTTTGGCAATTCTAGATCCTTTACTTTACTTTTCCATTTTATCTGCGCCCAGTTTTTGGTAGTGCTGTGATTTTTAAGCAATATGCCCATTTCCTCTAAGTTGTTGAAGTTATTGGCACAAAGTTGTTCAAAGTGTTCCCTCATTATCCTAATAACGTCCACTGCAATGATGTGCTCTCTTTTACTCCTGATACTGATAAATTGTGCTTTAGCTTTTTCTTCTTAACCGGTTTAATAAGTCATAATCAGTTTATCAATTTTACTAACCTTTCCAAAGAATCAACATTGTTAATTTTTTCTATTGCTTATCTGCTTTCTATCACATTGACTTCCAGTCTTTATTATTTTCTTCTGTTCTCTCTGGGTTTAACATGCCCATATTTTTCTAGCCTTACATGAAACTTAGACCATCTGATTTTTCCTCCTCTAATATAATCACTTTAGCTACATACTTTCCCCTAAACACGGCTGAGGCTGAATTCCACCCATTTTGACATACTGCATTTTCTTTCCATTTAAAACTATTTTCTAATTTTTCCTTCTGATTTCTCCTTAGATTCATAAGTTATTTAGAACATGCTGGTTTTTGAAGATTTTCTGGCTATCTTACTAATATTTAATTTAATTCTGGTATGGTCAGAAGCCATATGCTGTTAAGATTCATTTTTAAAATTTATTAATATTTATTTTATGGTCCAGGATATGGTCAGTTTTAGAGAATGTCTAATGTCAATCTGAAAGAGGCAGTTAACAGTGTTGTCTGGTTTTCCTATAATCTAACTTTTTGTCTGGTTGTTTTTATCAGTTGCAAAAAGTTTCAAATTCTCCAAATATGAGCCTGGATTGATCTATTTTTTCCTTTAGGTCTGCAAAGCTTTTTTATTTTATTGTAGTGAAATATAAATAAAATAAAGTTTACCTCTTGATCATTTTTAGGTGTAAAGATCTATTAACATTAAGTCCATTCACAATATCGTGCAACTACCATCGGCTAATTTGTGTTTATGCATCTTGAAAGCTCTCTAAAGAAACTATACATTTTTTATCATTATTATTTCTGATTAGTTCATTGTATTATCATTATGAAATGTCCCCTTTTATCACTGGTAATACCGCTTATCTTAAAGTCTTACTTTGTGTGATTATTAACATAACCACACTAGCTTTCTTATACTTAACTGTTCGCATAGATCTCTTACTTTTAACCTATCTATGGCTATAATGCCATATGCCATAATGCCTAAATTGTGTCACTTTTAGACAACATAGGCTTGTGTCATGCTTTTTGTGCACAATGAAAATTTTTACCCTTTATAATTGTTGTAATAATTGGGTTTTAAGTCTACCATTCACTATTTGCCTTCCATTTGTTCCATCCATTGTTTTTACCTGTGTTCTTCCTTTTCTAGCCTTTGTTTAGCTTATCCAAGTATTTTAAATATTCCATCTTAATTCTTATAATGGCTTCTTAGCTATGTATTTTGTATGATGTATTCTGGTGGTTGTTCTGAGGATAAAAACATGCATCGTTACTATTTAAAGATAATATTATAACTCTTCAGAAATATGTAGAATTTCCATTTACTCCCCTCAACTTTTTTACTATTGTCATCATATATTCTATAGCTCTATGCATTACATTTAAATGTAAAGTCACAGGTCTTTGAAAAGTTTGAGGCAAAAACAAAGAAACAAAAAACAGATAATGTCCTTTATATTTAGCCTCCTATTATGATAGTTGGTATTCTTCCTTACTGTAGATGAGCTTTTATCTAGGATCATCTCCCTCAGTGTGAAGAACTTCTTACAATACAGTTGGTCTGGTGGTGAGATTCTCTTAATTCTACTTTATCTGAAAACATTTTTATTTTACCTATATTTTGAAGGATATTCTCCTACCAGACTGACATTTTTCTTTCAGTACAGTTGACCCCTGAGCAACATGGGAGTGAGGGCACCCACCCTGTGCAGTCAAAAATCTAAAAATAGCTTCTGACTCCCCTAAAACCTTAACCTACTGTTAACTGGAAGCCTTACCAATAAAATTCAATTAAGTTAATTAACACGTATTTTGTATGTGATATGTATTATGTACTGTATTCTTACAATAGAAAAGCTGGAGAGAAGAAAAATCATAAGAGAGAATACATCTACAATACTATACCATATTTATCAAAAAAAAAATCTGTTCAAACCCACATTGTTCAAAAGTCACCTGTATTTTAATGACGACATGCCATTGTCTCCGGACCTTCTAATGTTCCTCTTGTAAAGTTGGCCATCATTTCTATTGCTGTTCCTGTAATGTGTCTTTTTTTTTTTTTTTCTGGGATCCTAATTTTCTCTGGACCTTCTGTTGTCAGCCGTGTGATTATGATATGCTTGTGTTTGCTCATCTTTATATTTATCATACATGGGATTCACTATGGTCTGGAATCAGTAATTAGTGTTTCAACCAAATTTTGGAAGTTGGCTGCTTTTTTTTTTTTTTTGCTTTCTCTTTCTTTTTTAATTTTTTTTAATGTTTATTTATTTTTGAGACAGAGAGAGACAGAGCATGAATGGGGGAGGGTCAGAGAGAGAGGGAGACACAGAATCTGAAGCAGGCTCCAGCCTCCAAGCTGTCAGCACAGAGCCCGACGTGGGGCTCAAACTCATGGACCGTGAGATCATGCCCTGAGCTAAAGTCGGACGCTTAACCAACTGAGCCACCCAGGCGCCCCTCTTTTTTTTTTTAACACATTTTTCCCTCATTCTCTTTTTGTTGGACCTCAACAAATGTAGACAAAAGTCTAATGTATATTAGACTACTTAGAATTAATTAGAGGTATATAAGAATATTCAACATTGTACCCTAGGTCACTGAGGCTTTTTTCTTTTTCAACTTTTTTATTTTCTCATTTTCGTATTAGATGATATCAATGGATCTGCCTTCAAGTCTCCAGACCCTATCTTCTGTCATCTTCAATTTGTTAAGCCCATCCAATGGATTTTTTAAGTTTTAATTTAATTTATAATTTCAGACATTGTACTTATAGTATTAGAATTTATACTTGGTTCTCTTTTTATAGTTTATATTTCTTTGCAGAGATTCACCATCTGGTCACTCAACATGACTATCTTGTTTGCTAAGTCCTTCACCACATTAATAATAGCTGCTTTAAAGTCTTTTTTCTGTTAATTCCAACATTTGCATCATCTTGAGGTGTGTCTATATTGGCCAATTTTCTTTTAATTATGTATCATAAGTTCTGTTTATTCACATGTCTAATAATTTTTTGTGTTGTGAGTATCGTGAATGATAAACTATAAAGACTCTTAGATTTTGTTCTCTTCTCCCAATAATGCTGACTTTTTCCTATCAGCCTCCTTGAGTTTGGGGAGCTTTGGTTTTATACTTGGGTTGGTGTGAATCTGTTTCAGTTTTGGCTTGGTCTTGGGGCAAATCCTTAGTCATGCAACAAAGTCTTTATTTCTAAGGCATGATCCTTCTGCAGTTCTAATAGAAAACCTAAGCTGCAGCCTCAAGTTTCAAAATCCAAATATGTCACTCCTCCCATGGGCAAGAAATAAAATCTCTCCCAGTTTTTATCATATTGTAATTATTGTTTTCCACAGGCTCCAAGGAATCTCTCCTGTATATTCATAGTTCTGAGGTCAGTAAATATTTGCAGTAAATTACTATTCAGATTTGAGGGATTTCCTCCTATATGAGTCATTCTTTTCCTGGATTTTCACCTTCAAATTCCATCCCACTCTGCCCACCCCAAACTCTAGCCATTGACACTGTAAGCCAATAAAGCTGTAGTTTTCTACTTAAGTTATAGCTGTCCAGTATAGATTAAGGGCTGTCCTCAAGTAAAAAGTCATAAATGTAGACTTTGAGAATCAAAACCCCTCAGTTCCAACCCACCTTTGGAGATGGTGTTTTCCAATGCCTTAAACAGTTTTAACATTCTGTCTGTGGTTTATAACGGTCATCTTCAGGGAAGATTAGTCTTATACAAACCACTCTCATTAGCAAACTATATTCACTTTTTACCTGGAAAATTCAGATACCTGAATATGAGGGATATTTTTATTGCCATATTTAGATATAAGATAGAAAATTAACCTAAGACTTTCTGGAGATAACAGCAAACAATATCTTACCAGTTTGTAAATATGTTGGCCATCATTAACTCGTTTGATCCTAATAACACTGTACAACTGCTAAAACGTTAGCTACATGAGGATATTAGAACTCAGGTAAATTAATGTGCTGTGAAAGCAAGTCTTAAATCTTTTCCTCCCACAACACTATGATACCTTTATAATAAATAGTCTTGTATCCTAATTTTGTCAATGACAAAATTACTAATATCCTCAGCATTAAGACATTAACTTGTAATCAAGCTGTTAGCCAAATCCATCTTCCTTAAAATGGCCACTGCACCGAATTTTTTTAAATGTTTATTTATTTTTGAGAGACAGAGCATGAGCGGGGGAGGGGCAGAGAAAGAGGGAGACACAGAATCCAAAGCAGGCTCCAGGCTCTGAGCTGCCAGTACAGAGCCCGACCTGGGGCCGGTACTCATGAACCACAAGATCATGACCTGAGCCAAAGTCGGGCACTTAACCGACTGAGCCACCCAGGCACCCCTGCACAATTAGATTTTTTTTTAAATTTTTTTTTAACGTTTATTTATTTTTGAGACAGAGAGAGAAAGAGCATGAATGGGGGAGGGTCAGAGAGAGAGGGAGACACAGAATCCGAAACAGGCTCCAGGCTCTGAGCGGTCAGCACAGAGCCCGACCCGGGGCTTGAACTCACGGACTGCGAGATCATGACCTGAGCTGAAGTTGGACGCTTAAACAACTGAGCCACCCAGGCGCCCCAACACAATTAGATTTTTAAGACACCTTTATATCCTGTATTTTGTATGGAGCCAAACACGAATGATCTATTAGTACTAAATTATAACACTTTCCCCAGCACCAATTTGTTTAGAAATGTCACCCTTTTTGAAATATTCTGAAAAGCATATTATTGACATGATTTAAGTTGTAAAATATTATGGAGAGGCTAGTTTTTCATCACAAAGTGGTATTATTTTGGAAATTATTTTCAGTACTTTGAATAAGCAAAATAAATTCAATGTACTGCTAAAGAGAATGCAAGGGATTTAAAGTTCTACTCATACCTACTGAAGACAGCCTTTCTATGTCACCCTCAAATTTCCCAACAGTAATCACAGCCCTCCAACCAGCTGCTTTAAAACTTCTCACTATTGGATACAGGAGTACTGATGCATAGGGGCACTTGTACCCTAATGTTTATAGCAGCACTCTCAACAATAGCCAAATTATGGAAAGAGCCTAAAGGTCCATCAACTGATGAATGGATTAAGAAATTGTGGTTTATATACACAATGGAGTACTACGTGGCAATGAGAAAGAATGAAATATGGCCCTTTGTAGCAATGTGGATGGAACTAGAGAGTGTTATGCTAAGTGAAGCCATACAGAGAAAGACAGATACCATGTGTTCACTCTTATGTGGATCCTGAGAAACTTAACAGAAGACCATGGAGGAGGGGAAGGAAAAAAAAAAGTTAGAGAGGGAGAGAGCCAAACCATAAGAGACTCTTAAAAACTGAGAACAAACTGAGGGTTGATGGGGGGTGGGAGAGAGGGGAGCGTGGGTGATGGATATTGAGGAGGGCTCCTTTTGGGATGAGCACTGGGTATTGTATGGAAACCAATTTGACAATAAATTTCATATATTAAAAAAAATAATAAAATAATTAATTAAAAAGAAAACACTTAAAGGGAAAACAAATAAAAATTAAATAAATAAATAAAACTTCTCACTATTGCCGACACATGACTGGTCCTTTCATACCAGGGGGTTTTTGAAAATTACATGCCACCTAGAATTTCTTTCTCCCTCACTAAGCCTGGAACTTATTCAAAAAGACTCAGTTCAAATATCTGTCCATCATAAAGCTAAGTTATTCACACACCCTAAGAGCTTCCATAACACTATCCACCATTTAATTAACATACTGATGAAAAAGTCTCTCCATTAGTCTGTGAGGTG
This sequence comes from Acinonyx jubatus, assembly GCF_027475565.1. Lineage (NCBI taxonomy): Eukaryota > Metazoa > Chordata > Mammalia > Carnivora > Felidae > Acinonyx > Acinonyx jubatus. The sequence goes on from NC_069387.1 coordinate 66,309,505, forward strand.
GCTGAGAACAGGTATGTTTCTTATAGGTCTATCTCTAGTCCCAACCACAACAGTGGTTTACAGGAAGTGCCCCCCAAATTTTTTTTAACGACTGAATGATTTCCATACTAATTGAAGTCTGCAAGTGTTACACCTCACTACCTCACACCTACATTCTGGCGGGAGCCTCATAAATATTTTCTTTGCATCCATCCAACAGCCAAGTGTTCCAATCAATTCTGGGCATTGCTCTCATGTTAATCTTTGACTCACATTATAGCATGCTCTGCTCAAAAAATAATAGCTTCCCTTTGCTTATAGATGGAAGTTCAAAACCTCTGAAGCCTAGAATTCACAAACCTGTAGAATCTGGCTCCCCTCTTTCATGTTCCTCATCACCTCGGTTTTGAGCCTTCTGATCCTACCGTCAGCTAGCCTATACTCTGTCCCAGTTTCCACCTCCGTCCAAAATTCTTCAAAGAACTCAGAACAATGTTACACTGTCCATGAATTAGCTTGAAGATATTCCAGAGAAATCTCTCATACAGATGTTGCTAACACTAATATTTTGTGCTTCTCATTCAACACATACATTTCCTCAAATTCTATTTCTTTAGCACACAGACAAAAAGCATCACATAAATGATGAATTTATCTAGCACATACATGTGAAAATATCTAGCACACTCAAACACTTCAGAAACAACTGTCCATGGATTAGTGAGTTAACTCTAATTTTAAAACATTAAATCTGAGAATGAAGAAAAATCAACACAAAAGAGTATGACTTAGCCTCTCTATAGATAAACCACTCTTATTACTTTAAGTCACATGGTAATTTATGTAATTATAAATAGAGGAATACTCATTTGGAAACCAGCTCTGGCCAAGAGAGAGGAACAAAAAGTGTTCTGGGGCCAGGGAGGCATATTATTTTGAGAGATGGAAAGTTACATGGGCTCAGAAACTAATTTTCATTCTCTGATTTTTATCCTTAAGTAAGAAACACTTATGATTAATAATTTAGTTTTTAAGCTATCTATGAAGTAAATGTATTCCTCAACATACATTAATGAATTGGTATTTTGGTTTAAAAATCAATACCATTTCACTTTAGGTAAGAGTCACTTCCCTAGAGCCAAATCAATTCAGCTCTGTTCGATAAACATTAATTGAGCATTTTCTATGTTCCAGGCCCTTTCCTAGATCTAAAAATGAGTACAAAGTCAATGACACTCAGGAGCTCCAAAGTGAATTAGAGAAGACAGACAAAAAAGTAACTAGTTCAATATAACAGAAGTATAAAACAGTGAAGCTATGTATAAAGTCTAATGAAAGGACAAAGGGACAAAACCAGTTTCACATGATACACAAAGCAGAGATTTAAAGGAGGAACAATAGGTGGACGAGTAAAGCAGAACAGGTTAGGAAAGCATTAGAGGTGAAGTGAGCAGAAAGAAGAAAAAAACGCAAGATGCAATTGGTGTATAGTATATACAGTCATGGTTGTATAGAGGAGGAGGGAGGGAGGCAACGCTAAGTTCTACCATCTAGAAAAGCAGGCAGAGACTGGACAATGGAAGACACCACAAACCACTGTTTTGTTTTTGTTTTTGTTTTTTCCTATGGGAAATGGAGAGGACTTGAAATATTTAAGCAGTGGCATGTCCAAGTAAGTGTTTTACACAATCATGGTGACACTTGTTAAATTTACTCTGTTATATATTTACCAAAGGCCTGCCGCATGCCAGGCTTTAACTCAGCAATTAAAAAGAGAAAGTCTTCATTTGCTTGAAGTGTAATGAGTAAATCTATGTTCAAATAAGCAAGATTAAAAAAATATCGGCACAGAAAATGGCAAACAGTGATAAAACCTGGTATCATTAATGCTAACTACTGAAACACCTCTGCCATCTTTAGAAGCACTATAATACATTAGGTAAAAATAAATTTTTTCCAAACGTCATGAGTCATCAGGGAAATGCAAATCAAAACTACAATGAGATGCCATCTCACCCCCACCTATGATGATTATAATCAAAAGATAATTATTTATTACTGTTCAGAAAAACTGGCATCCTCACACATCACTAAGTAGAAATGTAAAATAGCACAGGACCCTGTAGAATAGTCTGCCCATTTCTCAAAAGGCTAAACATAGTTACCATATGACCTAGCAATTCCACTCCTAGGTATATACCCAAGAGACATGAAAACATGTCCACCCTGAAAACTGTAATGTTCACAGCATTTTTATAATAGCCAAAAAACAGAAATGTCCATCAACTGACAAATGGATAAACAGACAGTGGTTTTATCCATACTATTTGCCAATGAAAAGAAATAAAATACTTACACATACTACGACATGCATGAACCTTGAAAATATGTTAAGTGAAAGAAGCCAGTCAACAAAGGACCACATATTGTTACATGAAATATCCAAAATTAGCCAATCCATACAGACAAAAAGTAAATTGATTGCCTAGAGCTTGGAGGAGCTGGAAGGTTGAAGGGTGGCAGCTAAGGGGTACAGAGTTTCTTTCTGGGATAATGAAAATATTCTAAAATTTGATTACAGTAACGGCAGCACAGTTCTGTGAATACACTAAAAGCCAATGAATTATATTTTAAATGGGTAAACTGAATGGTATGTATCTCATTAAAGTTGATTTTACAAAATTCTAATGTTTAATGATCTCTTCAAAATCCTTATTCCTCTTTCCTCATGAAGCCAGATGACATTTTTTTTCCCAGAAAAAAAGGTCTGATAACACTAGAGTGCTTTAAAAATACTAGCATTCAATTTTCTACTGGCAATGCTCTTTTCTAGAAAAACTCATCTTCTAGTCGTTCAGCAGAAAATAATTTATTTCTATGACATCCAAACAATAAAAGAACAGTAGGTTTGACCCATCTGGCAGAAAACATGGGTTATTCTTTCAAGAACATCAAAAGCTAAGAAGTTTTTCTACCTGATTAATCAGTTTCATCTTCTACATGTTTTAATCTGATCACTAGTGTAGAAAATTTCAGTAACCACATTTTAGATTATAAACTGTTGGAAAGAGAAGGAGGAAGAAACAGGTTACATTTCAAGTAGGAAGAACTGGCTTTAAAGTCTACTCTGTTAACAGCCATCTGGCCCCAACCAAATATTTAAAATGTTTAGTAGCTTGAAGTAGAGTTTCAGAGGCAATAAAAGTCAAAAAGGAATAAAAAAGAAACAATGTTAAAATATCAAAACTCTTGTAAAATAGGGGACATCTTACTTCGTAATATACAAAAATTTGAGTATGAAAAAAATGCTGTACTTAACATTTACACCCACATTTTAATTAGGATTTTTGAAATATACTGCCACAAAAAGGATGAATTATTTATTGTTATAATTTTATTTTTCTTAATGTTTATTTATTTAGAGTCAGAGCATGAGCAGGGGAGAGGCACAGAGAGAGAGGGAGAGAGAGAGAAACCCAAGCAGGCTCCACACTGTCAGTGAACCACGTCATGAACTATGACATCCTGACCTGAGCTGAAATCAAGAGTTGGACATTCAACCGACTGAGCCACCCAGGTGCCCCAATTGCCATAATTTTAAATAAGTTAGTATTGCTGACAATTCTAAAGTTGATGTTGAGGTAGTACTTCAACCTTTATTTGCTTATAACCACACTCCTATTAGCCCAGGAAACAGATGAGTTAAACACACTTCTAAGAATACTAAATACTGGAAGAAAAGAACACATGGAAAATTCACCAGCTGAAAAAAAGGTAACATGTTTGCACATGGACACAAGTGAATGTGTATTCATGCAAACAATAAGCGGAGTTCTAAGTGATCTAAGATGCTAATGCATTCATCTGAATACCAGCCCAAGTTAGTTTTCCCATCCTCATATATACATATATATATATATATATATATATATATTTTTTTTTTTTTTTTTTTTTTTTTTTTTTTTTTACCCCTCGGTTCTCTAGTATTGTGGGGAAAATGCACTGCAAGTATATAGCCCCAACTTCAGCTGGCATCCCATGGATATGTGGAAAATCGTTTTTGTCTCTAGTCTTTTATATTTTCTACAGAAGCTATAAGCATTTAACAGTTATCTTCCCTAGGCATCTTCCCTATCACCTCCAAGCCTCATCTGTACTGATAAAGAAAATACAAGCCATAGGATGGCTTTTCCTTCAACCTCACAACTTACCTATAAGAGCACCATCCTTTTATTCATTCATCAGAATAAATAACTATGTGATTCAGTGTTTATTGATCATTTCCCGTATGTGAAGCAGTGGGCTGAAAACTTCACCTATAATAATTTAGATCCCACAATAATCAAACAAGACAAGTATTTTTGGTCCCATTTTTTACAATACAAGAGTAAAATTCAGGGAGCTAAGTAACTTGTCCAAGGTTTGAAGCTAATGAGAGGCAGAAAGCAGATCTGAATCCAAGTTTGTCTATAACTATATCACTCTGCCTCTGAAAGTGTTCTAATGCCTGACCCAAGCAAGTCTCCCACTGCTACAGAGGGACACCACATTCATAAATAATTTTCAATACTGTATGATCTTTCTCTTTTTTTCTAACCAGTACAAAGATACCTACATTACTATACTTAAGTAAAAAAAAAATATGGCTTATGCACTTTATATGTTTTCATTTAAAAACAGATTTTTATCAGTTAAGGTCTCTTTGCAAACTTAAAACCCAAAAAATAGACTTTTAATAAAAGCATATATATATTAGTTACATAATAAGTTTTTTAACTTAATGTAAATGATTTAGATCTGTTGAAAGACATGGGTTGAAAACTGACTTGCACTGAGTTTCCAAGAAAAACTCAAAATATCACTTTACACTAGTAACAGTTATCTGTCTTTCTGCTCATCTACAGAGTGGAAAAGAATGATGAAATTTCCTGTTTCTTCAATTTTCCAGTAATTTCTCAGTTTGGCAGAGATTCATTCTTTCAAAGGTAGAAAGTGGTTTAGCAACATCTGCAGAAAGAGCTAATGCTTTTAAGAACTGTGTCCTCTCTTTAATGTCCTGACAAATGTAGGCCCTAATTGGCATCAATGAGTTTTCTCACATAACTTTTAATAAAACTTCATCAGGCTCAGTCTTTAATGGCTCATCAAGGCACATGATTTACTGTGCTTTTCACATAGAAGCTTGATTGCCTACATCCGCACCACATCAAACCCTTTTTTCTTCAGCTGTTAAGAATTCACTTCAACACTGTAAGCACCATGCGTTTATATAAGGACTAGAGTCTGTCTTGTTCAACATTCTATCCCCAGCACTCATACAGAGTAGATGGTCAATAAACATTTGCTGTAATACATGGTGGCAAGAAAATAACTTAGAGAATATTGTGTAACCTGCCACAGGTTTTTAATAAAATTTCCCCGAAGCAGTTACATCAATCTGTTGTTCTGAATACTATGAAGTATGATATCAAAATCCAGAGCCTATAATATCTAAGCTTTAACAGAAGATTAGTTTGTTTCTATGACAGTCAGTTTGAAAATATTTTAGAACAGTTTTAAAAACATTTTTCTCATCTCTTTTGATTCAAAATAAGCCAAATAGTGATTAAAGAACAATTTGTGTATTTTAAATTTATGTATACAATAACATATTTTTATATAGCTAAATCTGTATCTTTAAAGAGTGGGTTTTCTTTCACTCAGGTCAGAATGTAGATTCTTCAATCCAAAAAGGATGTGAGTTATATCTGCAGTTCATAAACACCTTGTCAATCACTGATACAATTCAAGAACTCCATACATATTTATTTCTGCATTCATTTTTAAACAAATATTGCAAAAGATTACACACAGTGTGAGAAATGTCACCTAAATGCTAAAAAGTCTGTAAATATCAATTCATAATGGTAGGTTCCTTGTCTATCATTAAAATAAATATCAGCTTCTTGTCCACTTTCAATTTTGCTGAATGCCACCCACTTATAAATTAGTTATAATGATCCAAAATACCCAGTTATATTTTCCTATCATTTCTCAATTTTTCTCCCATTCCATAAAAAGATGATTTGAAAATTAACTGTAAGGACAATTTACAGACCTCCATCCATCCTTTTGGAGATAACTGAAGGCTCCATCCACAACACTTGCAAAGAACTGGCCTCCAGTGATGAAGAGAGTGTTAATGGTGACTAATCGACCTCTTAAATTGGGCGGTGAGACTTCAGCGATGTACACTGGCACTGTCATGGAGGCAATGCCTGAAAAGAAGCAATGGAAAGTCAACAGAGGACATTTACTCAAGATTTCTGTTGTAAATACTGATGCTAGACAAAGACAGACATACACAGCCTTGGTTTTCTACTTTAAACCAAGATTCACCAGATACTTAAAGATTCTGTCTGTAACTAGTGACTACCACAGATAAGTAAAGACATATGTGGAGATACCAATCTCTGAATATCATTTTTCATATTATCATGTAAATGCCTACAAACGAAAACTACCTCTAGAGCTATCAGATAACTTTACAACGCATATAAAGCACACTTTATGTTTTGTGGATGAAAAATAAGAAAATGCTCTCTAGATAGAATATAGTTATCAAAATATTTTTAGTCTATACAGAAATATAATCAGACAATGGTGAGAATAAAAATTATCCCAGAATCATATTAACTATTCAAAGTCATCAGTTCCAGTAGACACACACCAAAACTGTTAATTGGTTTACTAATAAGAAATCCATACATTAAATCACCCTATTCAATTGGCTCAGTAGAGAATTCTGAAGTTGATTATAATGGACAATACTATGGAAATTTACAGTCCTCAAGAACATATGATCTTAACCATAAAACAGACGGCTTTATGGCTAAGGTGTATTTAGCTGTATGTGCTTAAAATCTGTTTCTATCTAAAATTAATGCAGCATAATCTATGGTAGTAGTTCTAGAACTTCACTGATCACTAAATCACTTATGTGGCCATCTCTCTCTCTCTCTCTCTTTCTCTCTCTTTTAATGAAGATGAAGATGCTCTCACCTCACCCATCCTAGACCTACTAAATAAAAAACTACAGAGATGGGAGATGGGTCTTTTTACGACTTTAGTTTTTTTAATTTTTATTTTATTTTTCTAGAGAGAGAGTGAGTTGGGGAAAGGGGGAGGGCGGAGAGAATCTCAAGCAGGATCCATGCTCAGCACTGATCCCAATGCAGGGCTTGATCCCACAACCCTAGAATCATGCCCTAAGCCAAAATCCAGAGTCAAACATGCAACCAAGCCACCCAGGCACCTGGATCTGTCTTTTAAAAATCTTCCAAGCATTCCTGATGCACACCATCAGGTGAGCTAATCCAAATTTGAGCTAATCCAGAATTATTACCTAAAAGAAAATCTTGGTACTCTTGGCCGTATCTAGCTCACTTCCCAGTGGCACTTCCAATTTCTAGGTATGTCTGATTAATTAACCCCAAACTAATCAATATTCATCTAATCGATATTCACGAAAGTAAGTTAAAAACAATCAAAAAGGATTATCTAAGAAAATATGATCATTTTTATATCTATAGATACTATAAGTTGACCTCTAGATTAAACCAGAACACCAATGGGTTGCATAACACACCCAAGAGGAAGAAACTGCCTTTTTTTTTTTTAATGTTTATTTATTTTTGAGAGAGAGAGAGAGAGAGCGCGCGCGCATGAGTGGGGGAAAGCAGAGAGAGAGGGAGACACAGAATCTGAAGCAGGCTCCAGGCTCAGCTGTCAGCACAGAACCCGACACAGGGCTCAAACTCACGAACTGTGAGCTCATGACCTGGGCCAAAGTCGGACACTTAACCAACTGAGCCACCCAGGCGCCCTAAGAAGAAACTGCTTTTCATGAATTAATCATTACAATGCCAACAAAATAGCCTATATTAAAGGTAGCAGTACCAAAAAACCTGTTGCCGTGTTTTCTGTACAAGGGCTGCTGAAGGTGCTATCTACCACATTCCAGATAATGGGAGACATCTGTCTCCAGTCTCAGTGACTACAATAGTTGTGCCTCTCAACAACTGACCTGTGTTTATGGGCACCATAAACCACACAGTTGTCTTTTATTTCCCTCTTTAGGCAGTCACAGAGGCCCACCTCTACCAAGCGTTTTGGACTTGATGGTATTTGTTCTGCGAGCTCAATTCCCTCCTGATGCCACCACTGTCTCAATTTCCACCTATTTTAAACATACGTTTTACCACATTTTTATTTGCTTTGTTCCATATTTGACCCAAGCAAATAAACAAACAGACAAGATTTAAGTAATATATCTGCTTCCGTACTACTGAAAAACTACTAATAAGTCTGCACACAGGTCAGACGATTAAATCTCTGAACTGTACACTCTGTAGTTTCCACCAGTATTATTTGCTGCTGTAGCATCTGTCAACATACATAAATATACACGAAAAGAACCTTAAGATTTTAAGAGTTTCATAAAATAAGCATGTGTCAGTAAAGTATAGTCTTTACAATTAAATCATCACCTAAACAGCTGAAAGTTTCCATCTGACTGCTAATCAATTTAATAACACAAATCATACTAAATTGGCTTTCATCTAACTTGGAAAGAGGAAACATCTGATGCATATGTTGACAAGTTAATTGTATATTCTTTTTAGTTCTTTTACAATTAGAACATCTCAATAAACTTAATTGTCCGGACTTCTTTTCTGGCTTTGGTCTGGCTGTAAACAGGAATTCTGTTGCTCTCTTCAGCCAGACATCTTCACTCAACCATGTAACCTGCACATTTAAGCATGGGAAATCAGGACTGTGGTTTTAGGCAGCACATGCTTGTCAAATAGCCCATAGATTTTACTTGACAGAAATGCGAGGATGTCCTCAGGCCCTTATAAAGGTTTATTATTAAAAATAAACACTAGAACCTTGAAAAGTAACAGGAATTGGCAAAGAGAAAAGACTGAGGAACTATAAAAAGACAGACTCACTGGATTTACAATTGAAAAGAACCCCAAAAGATGTGTCCAAGGAGTGTTCACATTGGCTTAACCAGTGTTAGAACAGCCTATGTTCAATATTTCACGAGGACTGGTTATTTTATTTAATCCTCAGAACACCTTTCTAAAAGACATATGATTATCCCCATTTTGCAAAGAAGGACCTTACCCAGGTCACATGATGAATAAGTAGAGGAACCAGAATCTGAAGCAGACAGACATTCCAGAACCCAATTTTGAAAGCTCTAGACTCTACTGCCTGGCCACAAAAGATGAGGGTAGACTCTGGAACCAGTGGGTTTAAATTTTAGCTTTGCCACTCGCCAGCTGGTTAAGTCTGGACAAACTAACCTTTTTGGTCTCCAGCTCATCCATATAATGGGAATAATAAAAGCAATTCTTTCATAGGAGTTGAGATTTAATGAATTCACAATCAAAGCACTTAAAATCGTACATACCATATAGAAAGTAGTCCCTAATGGGGGTGCCTGGGTGGCTCAGTTGGTTAAGTATCTGACTTCGGCTCAGGCCATGATCTCACTGTTCGTGAGTTCGAGCCCCGCATCGGCTCTGTGCTGGCAGCTCAGAGCCTGGAGACGGCTTCAGATTCTGTGTCTCCCTCTCTCTGCCCCTCCCCCACCTCGTGCTCTCAGTCTCTCTTTCTCTCTCTCAAAAATAAATGTTAAAAAAAATTTTTTTTGAAGAAAGTAGTCCATAATGTTAGCAATTATTTCTATGATTACTATACCTCTAGTTGTGAGGCATTCTAACTTTTTTGATTTAGTTTGACTTGTTTTAGGTGCTAACATTATCAGGATGAATGTAAGTCCACAAAACAGGGTCTCTGTTATAAAAGAAGCTGCACACAAACCCTACTCATACAAACAGCCAATCAGATAATAATTTCCAAATACCATGGTAAGGGTCACAGTACAGTGACACACTGGGCTCCATCCTGTGATGGTGACAACTGCTGTATGCTAACAATGATTGGATGCCAGCTCAGAGAGGCTGGGTAGACAATTCTACAGAGAAGGGCATGGGCTTAAAATAAATATGAAATGATATGGGATTTTCTCAGAGGTAAACAAAAGATGTGAAGCAGAGTATTTGTGGAGAGGAGAGGCTGAGAGAGCCCAAATCACAGAAGCAAGTACCCATCACTTGGATATGCTCATCGCATATTTGATCTGAGCTGGGCACTGTGCTAAGCACTGGGGACACAGTGCTGTAAGAGAGACATGTCCTCCGTCCTCATGGAGCTTAGCATCTGACAGGCAAAATGCGTTTGAACAAGTAATTAGATGTCAAATATGATGGGTCTCACCAAAGGGAAAGTGTGAGGAACATGAGCTCATAGCAAAGGGACGACGAAGGACTAATAGCAAAAGGACTTCAGCTTGAGGAGTCTGAGAGTTCTTGGATGAGAAGTTCACATTTAAGCAGAGATTAGGTGAATGAGTAAGTTAGAGCTTGATGATACTGTGGGAAAGGTGATACACAGTTTAAATGATCAGACCAGCTTAGACAAAGGCCATGAGGCAAAAGGAGATGCATCCTGCTAGAGAAGGGGGACTATCTTTTTTTTTAAGTTTATTTATTTATTTTGAGATAGAGGGATAGAACCAGCAGGAAAGGGGCAGAGAGAGAGAGAGGGAGACAGGGGATCTGAAGCAGGCTCTGTGCTGACAGCACAGAGGGGGGCTCAAAGTCATGAACTGTGAGATCATGACCTGAGCTGAAGTCAGACACTTAACCAAATGAGCCATCCAGGAGCCCCAATAAGGGAGACTACTTCTAGAGACACAGAGACCAACCTGACTATATAAGATCTTAGTGGACGTATTGAGGACTAGGTATTCAGAAGCCTTTAAATAGTATAATGCAAGAAAAGGCACAATTAGAATCATGTTTAAAAGAGTCCTTCTTGTTGGAGTATGGAAAACCAATTGCAAGGGAGTAACGGGTACAGTAGAGGCAATGGAGTAAAAAGGAGAGATTCCAGAAGTATATATTTAGTACCTAGGCTAGCAGGAATTGGGATGGAACATGAAGGATGAAGAGAGGAAGGACTCAAGGATGATGGTCAGATGTCCGGAAAGAGCAAGTAGGAGCATGATAGGTACTTTGTACAAACATAAAGGACACGAAAGAAGCCAAATGTGGACCGAAGATGATAAGGTCAAATTTTAGCCAGGTTGAGCCAGAGGGGCTCTGTGAAACATACAAGTAGACAGCAAGTAGAACATTCCCTGGGTATGTTGAAAATAACAGATTATTTACATGTGAGTGTTCCCAGCCTGCCTCATTTCTCCCACCCAGTAACTCTGTCAAAATAACCAACCTTTCCTTCCTCGCTCATCCTCTAGGGAGAGTCTGGTATTTGTCACCCTAGTTCTTGAGCCATTATCATGCTAGGCAAAAGAAAGGATGGAGAAGAAAACATGGACCAAAGATCTAGTTTATGGAGAGAAGTGCAAATGAAAAAAAAGCCTGGAGACAGTTGTGAGGAGCTCAGGGTCAGTATGGAAAAAAATGGGAGCCTACAACTCAGGGACTGACTGAGGCCCGATTTGAGACGAGGGGACAGAGGAGTAGATAATAGAGATTTTAAGAAATGTTGCTGAGTTATAACCTACATGTTACTATATTCTTCAAGATACAAAAAGACAATATTACTATCCAATTGCTTTTTAGTTACTAGACTATATATATTTAAATGCAATTTCAAAGTGAGACTAGGTCCAGTGGGGCTTGGAAGTTACACAAATCTCTGAAGCTCAGAAGATAATTCTGTGTGGATGGCACATAAAATGGGAACCATGGGAATGGATAAGAGCTCCCAGAATGGAAGAGGAAAAGAATGCACAGAATGGAGTCCTGAAAAATTCCAGTAGTTATGGAACTGTTAGATGAAGAAAGTATGAAGGAGCAACAAAGACTTTTCTAAAGTCTTTTTTTTATGTTACCATTTTGTATTATCATGTATCGGGTCACCTTATCAATAGGGAGGTGGGACAGGTATCATTCATTATCCCTCTAGGAAAGGTAAAGAAACCCAGCATCAAAGACAGACAGGAAGAGATTTTCAGAAAGTCACAAAAGCAGGTTAATGTCAAAGTGAGTCTCACAGATTCAGGTTCCCTAATCTCTGTTATGTGTCACTCGAGGACCAAGGACTGTGCCTCTGATTAGAATGTGATCCTTCAGCAATTTCTCAGACACATTTTCTTTCTGGACCTATTACCTTAGCTAGCACACGTGAACTTCTAGTGGACAGGCAGGTCTTTTCTCTGCCCCCTACTACCGGCTGCTGTGACATACTAATATCAGGTGTCATGTTAAAGAGCTCAAGCTAACTAGTGAATTGAATATGATTCACTGTATAATTTCCAGCTAGAAAAGTGTAAACCCACAATAGAGAACTATAAAAAAGATGCTGGTGTTCAGGGAGAGGAGAAAACTCCACATTCACTATTGCTAGCTCACCTTGCTATTAATAAAATAGCCATGCAAACTATAACTTACAGATTTCTAAACATGGTGTCAAGTTTTGACAAACCTGGGTCATTAAGGTTCTATCACCCCTCTTTTCTACTTTGGGGAAACAAATGGAATTCTATCTCTAGACAAAGGTCACTGTTCCAAGGAAGGGCAGTTAAGTAATACTGTATGGAATCCCCTAAATTAAGAAGTACTTCAGGGGTACCTGGGTGGCTCAGTCGATTGACAATGACTCTTGATTTCAGCTCAGGTCATGATCCCAGGGTCATGGGTTTGAATCCCGCATTGGGCTCAGTGCTGAGTGTGGAGCCTGCTTAAGATCCTTTCTCTCTCTTGGGGCGCCTGGGTGGCTCAGTCAGTTCAGCATCCGACTTCGGCTCAGGTCGTGATCTCATGGTCCGTGGGTTCGAGCCCCGCATCGGGCTCTGTGCTGACAGCTCAGAGCCTGAAGCCTGCTTCAGGTTCTGTGTCTCCCTCTCTCTCTGACCCTCCCCCATTCATGCTCTGCCTCTCTCTGTCTCAAAAATAAATAAACATTAAAAAAAATTAAAAAAAAAAAAAAGATCCTTTCTCTCTCCCCAACACCTCACCTCTGCTCTTCCTCAATATGCGCACGCGCGCACACACACACTCTCTCTCTCTCTCAAAAAAAAAAAAATCAAGTATTTCATAAGTGGGATTAATGATATTTAAAGTTTAGGAGAAAAAAGAGGTTAGAAAGGGAGAGAGCCAAAACATAAGAAACTCTTAAAAACTGAGAACTGAGGGCTGATGGGGGTGGGAGGGAGGGGAGGGTGGGTGATGGGCATTGAGGAGGGCACCTGTTGGGATGAGCACTGGGTGTTGTATGGAAACCAATTTGACAATAAATTTCATATAAAAAAGAATAAAGTTTAGGAGAGTTCTATGAAGAACTTTGGACTTATTCCCTATTCCAAACATTAATCAAAATAAATGTCTGGTAAAGAACAAATTCTTAATAGTCCACACTAAACTGATGACTGGAAATTGACATAAGCAACGGAGTGATACAAGGTCCTGTTAACAGCTTACTGGCTTAAACACAACCACAAATATCTGTGTTGGTATTGTTTCTGAATATTGTTAGAAAGTTTGATTTCTTACAAAATAAATAAAGAGGTCTACCTCAATGAAAACTCATTATCATGCTTGGCCTTGAGGAGTTTCACCAGAAAACTGCACCTCAGACACCACAGTGCAACCCGATTCACACTCTCATGCTGCCAAGCTGAAGCACCATCAGCAGCACAGAACGCTCTTGAGTGTAGAAACTGGCTTTCAAAAACTGCTGGAAGCCCTTTTAAAGCTCTGAGTCAGAAGTATAAATAATTTCATAAACAAACAGCATTAGAAAATCCTGTTGCGATGGGTAAATACCCATGAACCACAGTAGCCTCTCAGCACAAGCCAGGCAGCAACTAATTAGCTTCTCAGAAAGAAGCACATGAATCTACCTTTTAATAATAATGCTTCCTGAACAAGAAGGATTATGAAGTCCTAACTTCATTTTGCAAACTACTGCCCTATGATCTCTAAAGGAATAATTTTAATAAAAAGAAGGAATTTGTCTTAAAAAGTGCCCCTTACTAAAGTTGTTTCAGTTTGGCTGTCTTGCCCCAACTGCTGTTTGCATTCTGCTGAAGAGTCAAAGAGCTACCTTTACCAGGTTGTTAACACCCTAGAATTTATCTTTTAGTTTATTCTAAGGAGGCTAAAACTTTCACAAACACTGCTAGGCAACTTCAAAGAGCTGTAAGCCCCAAATTATTTATATATTAAAATATATACAACACAAAATACTGCTAGAACAAAGGAGCCAGGTTATGGGTGAGATTCTATCCATGGAGATAACTAGCAGAATTAGTGTTCTATAATGTTAAAAAGCTCTTCACAAGGCATTATAAACATGTCACCATCATTTAAAGCCAGTGCCATCTGTTAACGGCCTAAATGACCTCTCCTTTCATACTACTTACGAATACAATATTGACCTGTTCATGTTCTTTTTTACCAGTAACATCTCAGTAAAATCTGGATCACGCTGTTTCTCCAAGCCCAACTACAAGCCCTTTAATGGAATGATTATAACTCAACTACCTTCTGTACTATAACTTGCCTAAGTGTCAAGCACAGACCTTGGCTTAACCGTTGACTATTACTTTGGGATGCATGTAGAAAACCATATCCTTTGGGGCGCCTGGGTGGCTCAGTCGGTTAAGCGGCCGACTTCGGCTCAGGTCATGATCTCGCGGTCCGTGAGTTCGAGCCCCGCGTTGGGCTCTGTGCTGACAGCTCAGAGCCTGGAGCCTGTTTCAGATTCTGTGTCTCCCTCTCTCTGACCCTCCCCCATTCATGCTCTGTCTCTCTCTGTCTCAAAAATAAATAAACATTAAGAAAAAAATTGAAAAAAAAAAAGAAAACCATATCCTTTAAAATTACTGCCAACTGATTGGTTTTACACGAAATATATTATTCATTAGGGAAAATTTGGAGGTCACGGGTCAGAAGTCAATAAACATCACCTCTAATCACACCACCCACACATAACCACTATTAAAATTTGGTTATAATTTGCAGTACTTTTTACATAATTCTGTAGCTTTAACTCATTACATTTCAAACACTTTCCTTCTCTTTATAACTATTCTTTTCTCAAAAAAAAAAAAAACCACCTCAAACTTCTTACAGAAGCGAGTCAGGTATGATAAATATAGAAGCCAAATGAGTGAGACATAGAAGGTACAACATACTGTGCAGGCCAAAGAAAACCGCCAAACAAAACAAATCCCTGTGTAGCCCTATACAACCATCTGGAGTCTGGTTTGTCACCCTTGTAGGACAAGATCATTTTAAGTAATGGCATAATATTCCAGCATTCAGATAAAGAGAAGAAAGAAGTGTTCCTAGAACACCCAGATGGAAGCAGGCAGGAAAAGAACAGAGAAGGAAAGAATTTTTTAACGGGGAGAGATGGAAAATAATGAAATCAACGCATATGTAAGAAATGTCCTAAAACAGAGCAGAGGTTATAAGAGAAAGATAACTGTAGGAAATGGCAACAAAAGTGGAAGCAGTATGCTTTTACACCCGACAAATGGAATACACAAAGGTTAATAAGAAATCAATACATTTTCCTCGAGGCAGTGAATTTAGCAAACAGGAACTTAAGTGGTGCTTTGTCATATTTAGCTCTATGTGACATCTAGAGGTAAATGCTCTAGTACAGCAAACAATGTGGACCTAAACAGCAGCTCAAGGCTGTGAATCACCTGAATGCAGATTGTAATTGAATAGGCATAGACAAAATACAAAAGAAATGTGTACAGAGTAAGATAAGCCCAGGGCTAGAATCTGGTTGTAGAAATATTCATGCAACAGATATAAAGGGCTAAGAAGTAAAACAGAAGAAGATATTAAATATTAGAGTAGCAAAGTAATAACTGAACACCCATCCCCCCAAATTTTTTATCTGTTCTTCAATATAAGATCTGGCCTTGCCTAAAAATCAGGAGCAGAGAGCCATGAGGAGAGAGAGAATCAGCTTACCGACAAAAGAATTAAATTAAACAAGGAAATGGGTAGGGTAAGAAACACTAAAAAATTAATAGAATATGTAAATAATTACAGAAGTAAACACCATATTGGAGGCTGCGTGAAATGTGAATCAGTATGGAACATCAATTTGAGATGCTCTCTGAGAATGGAAAGCAAAGGAAATTCAAATGACAAAAGATATCATTGAAAGATAAACCATCATTAAATAAATAAATAAATAAATGGGCCTATAGATAGGTAGCAACAGCAAAACACACTCTGGAAAATTTTGTGATTTGCAAAGTTAACAAAAATTGATCCAATCTTTTATGTATACAACAAAAGAAAAAAAACAGTTCACCCACCTAACCCGGCAATATGGAATGCCAGCAAGGACCACAGATATTTAAGGAGGAAATGTGATTCAAGTATTTTAGATCTTGCCAACTTGTCTTTCAGGCATGAGAATGTGAAAGACATTCTCAAGTAGCAAACTTCTCTGATAAACCACCCATTTACTATTTTTGGAACAACCTCTAAACCAACCCCAAGATTAGCAAAAACCTTAAGGATAGGGAAGTTTTGGTATAAACAGCTCAGAGGATCTGCCCCTCATTTAGTCTGGACTACAGAAATCTTCTGAGTAAGTAGACCACTGAGTGTTCACTCAACCCTTCTTCATATGGCTCCTCTCTTTTCTCAGTTCTAAGTAACATTTCTTGAGCTGCACAGATAGAACTTCTTGGCTTGTCTGAAAACCACTCTAAAGCATTAACTTTTTTTTTTTTTTCTGTTCCAGCACCTGGTAGCAATGGCTAAACATTTTACTTGGTTAGAACGTTATGCCTAAATAATTATTAAATTAAAATTTCTATTTCTTTAATGTCCAAAAAGGCAAAGATCTGTAGAGCAAGATAATGTCTATCTTCATTACCAAAAGTCTCTATTAGTGATTTCCTATGTCTCTAAAAAGTACACTGAGTGACCCTAGCCTTTGAGTTTTAAGGTGGTGAAAATCATGTAAACTACCCATCATTAGATATTTTTTCTCCAGCTTCTTCTAATATTATCTTTCCATCTATGTGAATATCCCTATGCTTCTTACACTTAAAAAAAAAAGCAATATAAGTAATAAAATCTTAAAGTAAATATGCAGAGGAAAAAGGCACATTTTTTAACATCTACAATGACACACAACCTACTTTCCCAGATTCTTCACTAATATCCCCAGTAATCACAGAATCCTATCTGTAATAAATTTTTAGATGTTTGATGAGGAAGAAAGCCACGTTAGCTTTCACTGCCTCTTAATTTATTACCACAGAATGGGGAATGATGTTCTACACGTACAGTTTTTGCATTTATCATCCAAGATACTTCAGAAATAGAAAATGGAAAGGTTTGTTAAAGAACAATGGTAAGCATCAGAGCCACACTAAAGTTAAACAAAATGTCTACTCTTTGGAGCTCTAGTTCTGTATCAGCTGGCTTTAAGAAAGCTAAATCTCACTAGCGATACAAGAGAATGGAGTGAAAGAGAGGGAGAGATCTTTAGGTTCTCCCTAGCACAGAGTTAAAATTGTTTTAATAGACATAACCAACTCTGTATCTTGTACTTTAGTATACCAAGAACGTATACATAATTCAAAGACTGTTTAGGTGATTCTCTGAACTGGTAGGCACCAGCACAGCGAAACGTTTATCAATGCTGTTTCTTTTTTCTTGTAGTGTCTAAAAGAATATACCAGATCTTTAACATTTATGAAGGGTGAAAAGCAAGATGCCATACCTGTAGCTTAGTAACACTCTTAGAAATAGACTCCAAGTGAAATGACAAATAAGGAACGATATGGGTGACTGTGAAAAGGGCAGTATGATCTCTCTTAAGCTGGCTTTAGAAAGAGATTATTAAAATGAACCCTTGTATTACTACTCTCCATGGCTTATGAACATCTTTTCACTCTGCTTGCAGATCTAGTGGCAGCTCTGACTCAGTCAACAGAGCCTAGTTTTGGCAGAAATTAGCTGGCATTATCTCTTATTTCTGCTCCAGCAGCTTTGAGACACTAACACAGCCAGAATAAAAGTAGTGACTTCTAATGCTTTAACAAATGTCGAGGTAAAATGACTTTTATCACTGCTGCTATTCACATTTTCCCTTAGTGATTTAATTGTAAAAATACCTAGCTCGTCTCACCCTTTTTGAGTAATATTTTGCAAAATATCCATCCACAAGAATGCCAATGGCATATTTCAACAGGCTTTTATTTATATGAAGTCAATTTCCTACTCAGGAGGAGACAGGAGGCAGAAAGGCAGATGACAGACAGATGTGGGAGGACACTGAAGAGATGACAAATAATAGATGGTAGAGATACAGTTAAAAATCACTTATATTCATTTTCAAAGTACTAATTTCAACTTGATGAAAACTCTTAAATAGGTAGTTTTAAATGCAAAAAAATTAAAACGTCCTTCTCTTAACGTTTCTCTTGTCATGTTGGAAGGGATCCCCCAAACCCTGAGGATTCCATTCTTCACATATATCCTAGCTGGAAGCTTGTGTTTATCTTCATATTTATGGGAGGGGATCACAAACAAGAGAAGAAAGGCCCACATATGACTAGTTTCTGTGAAAATACAAAAGTAGGCAAAGATAACCACTTCAAGATGGTATCTTGACCATCTCCCATCTTCTTAGTGCCGTTAGAATTTCTCTGTTAAATGACAGCGGACTTCTCGGCAGGAACAATGGAACTCAGAGGACAGTAAAATGGTACTTCCCTTGTGCTAAGAGAAAATAACCATCAATCTAGGTTTCTAACCCAACAGAAAAAAGTCTCTTTCAAGAACAAGAGCAAAATTCCTAAATAAGTAAATTCTAGAAGTCTATTTTCTTTTGGCTTTCTGGACCCAACTGCAATGTGTGGGGGGAGGAGGGTTCCCCTGATACCAAAAACCATTTCTTGGACATGGACAGGAGATTCAAGAATTCAACTCAATTCTGATATGATCTACCCAGAGATAGCATCATATGCCACAGGCTGAGGGCTGACTTCTACAAAACTGTGCCACTGCCCCCACTTCAGATGCCAACCCCAGGCCCAGGTTGTCACCTGTGCTTCTGACCAACTGCCTACAAACTAACAGTTCCAATGACCCCCCCCTACAACTCAGGATGCAACTGCCAAGTTCAAGTTGTTGACCAGTGGGCTACAAACCAGAGATAACCACAATCTCCTCCTCAGATTCAATTAATCTGCTACAGCAGCTCACGGAATTCAGAAACATTTTACAGCTGACCCTTGAACACATGGGTTACAAGTGCCAACCCCACGCACACATTCGAAAATCTGGACATATCTTTTGATTCCCCCAAAACTTAACTACTAATAGTCTGCTGTTAACCAGAGGCCTTAGCATAATATAAGCAGTCAAATAACACATATTTTGCGTATTATGTTAACTGAAAAAAAGCCAACCTCAAAGTAGGTTAGTAAACGCCTTATTCATTCTTACTGAGGACTACAGCCCGGGAGACAGTATTTCAGATTGCTCTGAAGAACTGCCCTGAAACCTATTAGCTTACAGGGCATTAAATGCAAAAAAGGTTATATGTGTTACAAGCAGCTCTCCAAATACCTGCACATCACAAGGTATTATTTTTTCAGTTGTAAAAATTAAGGTTTAGTAATTTCCACACAACACATGTGAAAGACGCTTAGATCATCTTAATACATTGCTTCTATCATATCTGGTTGATTAAACTATTGCCTGCATACCTGCACTTAACTCATTTTCCAGTTCTATTTTTGATATCTCCTTGAGGTCACTTGAGATCATCACAGAAGGTGGACATCAGTCACCTACTACAGTTTTAGTACACAGTTATATGTATTATATACTGTTTTCTTACAATTACAGAAGCTAAATAAAATGTTATTAATGTTATTAAGAAAATCATAAAGAGGCACCTAAAGTGGTGGCTCAGTCAGTTAAGCGTCCAACCCTTGAGTTCATGAATTCATGACCTCATGACCCTGAAGTCATGAACTCACAGTTCATGAGTTTGCTCCCCATGTCAGGCTCTGCCTGCTTGGGATTCTCTCCTTCTCTCTCTGCCCCCCTCCACACACACAAGATGCACGTGCATGCTCTCTCAAACTGTAAAAAACTGTAAAAAACTGTAAAAAAAAAAAAAGAAAATACATTTATAGCTGAAATAAGACTCAACTACCCCCATTTTGACCTCAAACTTTATAATTAAGTTCTTTCCAGCTTATCTCTTAACACAGGCAAAAGACTGGGGACAAAACATCTCCTAATGGGAACAGAACCTATCCCCTCAAGCCATGAGGACTGCCCTGAGCCAGCAAGACCCTGAGTAACAGATCCCATGACAATAATAGATTTGACCTTCTCTGCCCACTTCCACATTACCAACCGACCTTGGTCCCACATTTGCCTTAGATAAACCAGTATTTCCAATATTTTGGAGACAGCCTTTGAGAGATTCGTCCATGGTCTTCCTGGTGTTGGCCTCACTGAAATAAATCCCTCTCAGGTTTCACGATAACTCATTTCTCCACCTTTGGATTTTGTCGGTGGCGAGTGGCAGAATGTGGTCTGTCTGGGAACCCCACAGCCAGATGATCTTGCTACAGTACTAGACTGTATTTACTGAAAAAAATCAGCACATAAATGGACCCACACAGTTCAAGCCCATGTTGCTGAAGCATCAATTGTACTTACTGCATTGTTGGTTTGTTATCAACAGAGCTCAGAAACAGCCAGATGGGAGAAATGCACAGGGCAAGGTTTGCGGTAAAGGGCACAGAGCTTCCATGCCCGCTCCAGTGTGCCACTCTTCCCGAATCTCCACCAACCGGAAGGCTTCCTAACTCCATCCCTTTTGGGTTTTAATGGGGATTTCGCTGACCTTCAACCCCCAGGCCCTCTTCCTTCTCCCTGAGAGCAGGGGATGAGACTGAAAGTTCCAACCTTCTAATCACAGGGTTGACGCCCCTGGCAACCAGCCCCCATCTTTAGGTGCTTAACAAAAGTCACATTTATCACTCTCTGCACTTAGGAAATTCCAAGGGTTTTGGGAGCTATAAGCCAGGAACTATGGATAAAGACCAAATACATTATTTCGTAAAATCACAGCATTTCAGATAATCACAGATCCCAAATGGATGGTGCAATAGAATAAAGATGCAAGAAAGAATGAAGAGCGTAGAAAAACTGATAAATACATACGAACATCTAAAAACTAAAACTAAACAAAACTCCATTAGCAAGATCTCAGGACATACGCATGCAAACTTAAGACAATCAAAATACAAGACAATAGAATTAAAGTTGGGAGGAGATAAAAGGGAGTTAATGTGCTATAATTTGCTTGTATTATTCAGAAGGAAGGTTGACATTTTTTTAACTTCAGACTTCATTATGTTAAATATGGGTACAATTTAAATGGCAACTACCAAAAAATATATGTAAACAAAATCTAACTTCCAAACTAGTTGAAAGAAATTTGCATGAGAAAAATTTATATATACAGGGCAATTCAAAAAGAGAGAAAAAGCAGCACAAATAATTTGGGGGGTGCAAAGACAGTTATAAATTGAATTATATCAATAATTATAATATGTATAAAAGGATCAAATGAATTAAGTTAAAAGAAGAGCAATCCATATGGAGTTAAGGCAATCTCTCTGGATTTAAAATCTACACTTTATTTTTGTACAAAAATAAGCCCACAAATTAAAAGAACATTAACAAGATTGAAAGCAAAATAATAAAAAAAATGTCTAAACAAAAGCTGAAAAATATTTTTAAAAAACAAAACAAAGGAAGCCGAGGCAGCCATATTCATTCAGTTAAAACAGAGAATAAAGCAAAAAGTAACTAAAGACCGAAAGTATAACATGTAATATGCATAAAGGGTTCAATTTAAAAGCAAGAGAGAACAGTTAAATTACATATGACCTTATTATGTGGTTGGAAAATACAGAAAACAAATGACAGAAATACAAAAAATACACAAATCCATAATAACAGTGACACATCCATTACTGTTACAAGCACAAAAAAGTATTTATAAAAACTGGCCATTTGTCCATAAAGCAGTCGTCACCAATATCAAAGTAATATGGAGCACCTGAAAGCAATATCACAGAAAACAAATTAAAAATAAAAAAGATAATCAGCCAAAACAAATCAGCCATATGTTTGAGAATTAAAAATATGCTTTCAAATAATCCACAGGTCAAAGAAATCATATTGGAAATTTAATATTTTTGAAAGTGAATAAAAATAACAAATACTCCATATTAATAGTTGTGTGATTCATCAAAAGAAATATTTAAATGACAAGAGGCACTGAAAATAAATCATCTATGTCTATCCAAAGAATTTAGGGAAAAAAAATTAACTTTAAAAAGCACAAGGAAATACTAAGTAACAAAAACTAATGAAATAGAAAACACAGAGGGGATTCAAAAGCCAAAAGTTGGTTCTTTTAAAGTAAAAATTTTCACAAATATCTGGAAGAACTAGTCAAGAAAAAGAAAGCTTAAATAACCAACATCAAGAATGAAAAATTAAGAAAAACTACAAAACCTGGACACATAAAAAAGAGAGCCAATATGAACATTATTTACATAAATTTGAAAACTTAGATGAAATGAACACATTCCCAGAAAAATAATTTATTCAGGAAAAATTGGAAAACCTGAATACTCCTATAACCATTAAGGATATTGGACTGATGGTCAAAAAAAAATATTCCTGGGTGCCAAGTCAGTTAAGCGTCTGACTCTTGATTTCGGCTCAGGTCATGATCTCATAGTTGGGATCGAGCCCCATATAGGGCTCTGTGTTGACAGTGTGGAGACTGCTTGGGATTCTCTCTCTCCCTTCCCACTCGGCCCTTCCCCCATACTCTTTCTCTCTGAAAATAAACTTTTAAAAAAAATTCCCATGAGAAAAACTTCAAATCTAGATGGCTTTAGTTCCAACAAACTTTCAAGAAATAAACTACTCTTACACAAAATATTCTATAATATTAGAAAAAAGCAGTATTAAACAAATAAACAAGGCGCGTCGGTGGCTCAGTTGGTTAAGTGTCCGACTTTAGCTCAGGTCATGATTTTGTGGTTCATGGGTTTGAGTCCCACCTCAGGCTCTGTGCTGACAGCTCAGAGCTTGGAGCCTGCTTCAGATTCTATGTCTCTCTCTCTCTCTCTCTCTCTCTGCCCCTCCCCGAGTCATGCTCTATATCTCTCTCAAAAAGAAATGAACATTTAAAAAAATGTAAACAAATAAAAAGTAGTATTTTGTAACTAATTTTATGGGCTAGAAATATGTTTGTTGTACTGGGAGACAATTCAGATATCTTGTGCTTCTTCATGTCTTACAAGTAGGCACTGACTGGTCTTTGTTCCATACTATCTTTTCAAGGAGGTTTAGTACAGCAAACTAATTTAGTAAAAGAGAAATAGTGTATCCCTCTGGAACAAAGGGTAGGTTTTGGAGATAGTCTTGAAAATAAAGATAAATCTCTCCCTCCAGAGCATAAAGCAGGCATGCCTACTGCCCATTACAAAGTTTGGATTCCTGAAGTTCATGGATCCTCTTCTACATCATAATCCACTATGTGTGAAATGTTATCTAGTCTTCTTCATAGACCATGTAGGAAGTGGGGCTCAAGGAACAGGTGCAAAATCGGCAATTCTTTGGGTACTATTGGACATAAAAAGCTATCCTTCATCTCTGACCCAGGAATCTTGTGTCTTCTACCAGAATCCATAAAACTATGAAAGATTAACTTTTATCTTAAAAGCAGGATAAAACCTCACACCTTTCATAGTTCCTGACATGCTCAAATCTAAAAAGGTCAGCACACATCATATACCACAAATGAGCAGATGAAAAAAATATACTAAAAATATAAAACTAAATCTAGCAATCCAACACTACATATAAATACATCAAGATATCCCAGAAACACAAGATTATCTTTTCAATACAGTATCAATTAATGTATTTATTAAGGGACTAAAGAAGAAGAAATAGAAACAAATAGATCTAGAAAACGTATCAGATGACATTCAACATCCATTAATAATTAAAAATAAAAAGGAAAAGAAAACTAAAAATAAATAAGGACTACATTAACTTGATAAAGGGTAAAGAAAAAATCCATAGCAAACATGTACTCAACGAGAAAATGATTAAAGAATTTTATATGAAGTTTAGTAGACTTCCATTCAACACAAGAGGTTCCAGCCAATGCAGTAAGTTAAGAAAATATGTGTGAGATTTAGAAAAAAAAATCATTATTCACAAATGTAACTGAGTTAAAGAGAAAAGATACAAAGAGAGAAATACATACCCAAAGTAAACCTATGAAGTTTTTAGAAGACAAAAGAGGTGGCCTTCAGAAGTTATGGTTTTGCAATAAGAAAGTCTATAAATCTTCAATTTAACCTTCCCTAATTGATAATAGAGGGCAGTGCCATGACCAGAATATAAGATTAGCACAGAACAGAGTCACAAAAACACTAAATTTCTTATTTTCTTATTTTTGAGGCTTCAGAAAGAAAAAGCTAAACATCTATAGTTTGTGAACATAGACAAGACATACACAACAGAATGGGAAAAAAAAGACATCTGATTTCATACATTTGAGGATTTTCAGAAACAAATGAAAAGACATTTGTAATTAAAAATAAAATTAGAAAGTCAACTCTAAATTATCTTAGGGGTACTTTTAGAATCGAAACCAATGGCTAAACTAAATTTTACTGCATAATCTTCCATATTCTTAGAAAAAAATTACACTGGATTTCCATGTTTTACAAAAGTACTAATTTAGGGGCACCTGGGTAGCTCAGTCGGTTAAATGTCCGACTTCAGTTCAGGTCATGGTCTCACATTTCGTGGGTTCTAGCCCCACATCGGGCTCTGTGCTGACAACTCAGAGCCTGACTGAAGCCGGCTTCATATTCCATGTCTCTTTCTCTCTCTGCCCCTCCCCTGCTCACGCTCTGCCTCTCTCTCTAAAAAATAAATATTAAAAAAATTTTCTTTTAAATAATAAAAAGTACTTATTTGTTGGGAACAACAATAAATTTAAATAATTTAAATATTCAGATTTATCTTAAATAGGAAAAAATTTTCCTAAAATCTTTGAGGGTAACATTAACAATTATCTACACATTTAGATAAAATTCTTCCTTTTTAAAGCTTGAATTATTTATCCTGCTTTACCTAAAGAGATTTGGTGATGCAAGCATTAGAAGCCATTATGCCTTTTTTTAAGTTTTTATTTTAATCACTCAGTGCTGATCATGACAAATACACTCCTTAATCCCCATCACTATTTCACCTACCTCCCCACTGACCTCCCTTCTGGCAACCATCAGTTTGTTCCTATAATTAAGAGTTTGTTTCTTGGTTTGTCTCTGTTTATTTTTTTTCCACTTTGCCCGTTTCTTTTCTTTCTTAAATTCCACCCATGAGTGAGATTATATGGTATTTGTCTTCCTCTGATTTATTTCACCTAACATTATACTCTCTAGCTCTATCCATGTCGTTGCAAATGGCAAGATTTCTTATGGATAAATAATATTCCATTGTACGTACATATATTATATGTATCACCTCTTTTCTAGTGTCTATTGGTGGACACTTGGATTGCTACCATATCTTGGCTATTGTAAATAATGCTGCTATAAACATAAGGGTACATGTATCCCTTGAATTAATGTTTCTGTATTCCTTGGGTAAATACCCAGTAGTTTGATTGCTGGATGGTAAGGTGGTTCTATTTTTAACTTTTTGAGGAACCTCCATAAGGTGGCTGTTTTCCATAGTGGCTGCACCAGTCTGCATTCCCACCAACAATGCATGAGGATTCCTTTTTCTCCACATCCTCGCCAATATCTGTTGTTTCTTGTGTTGATTTCCACCATTCTGACAGATGTGAGGTGGGATCTCATTGCGGTTTTGATTTGCATTTCCCTAATAATAAATGATGATGAACATCTTTTCATGTGTCTGTTGCCTATCTGGATACCTTCTTTGGAAAAACATCTGTTCATGTCTTCTGCCCAGTTTTAAATTGGATTGTTTTTTAGGTGTTGAGTTGTGTTCTTTATATATTTTGGATACTAACCCTTTATTGGATATATTTTTTGCAAATATATTCTTCCATTCCAAAGGTTGCCTTTTAGTTTTGTTGACTGTTTCCTTCACTTTGAAGAAGGTTTGTTGTTGTTGTTTGTTTTTTGGGTTTTTTTTTTTATTAGTTCCAATAGCTTATTTTTGGTACCCTTTCATCAGGGGACCTATCTAGAAAAAAGTTGCTACAGCCAACGTCAGAAATTACTGTCTGTGCTCTTTTCTAGGATTTTTATGGTTTCAAGTCTCACATTTAGGACTTTCATCCATTTTCAATTTATTTTTGTGTATGGTAGAAGAAAGTGGTCCAGTTTTCCCAACACCATTTGTTGAAGAGACTGTCTTTTTCCCCACTGGATATTCTTCCCTGCTTCATCAAAGATTAACTGACCATATAGTCATGGGTTTATTTCTGGATTTTGTATTCTGTTCCATTGATCTACGTGTCTATTTGTATACCAATACCATACTGTTTTGATTACTACACAGCCTTGTAATATAACTTGAAGTCTGGAATCGTGATGCTTTCAACTTTGCTTTTCTTTTTTAAGTTTACTTTGGCTATTCCAGGTCTTTTATGGTTCCATACAAATGCTAGGATTCTTTGTTCTAGTTCCATAAAAATGCTGTTGGTATTTTGATAGGAATTGCACTAAATGTATAGACTGATTTGGATAGAGTAGACATTTTAACAATATTTGTTTTTCTAATCCATAAGCATGCAATGTCTTTCCGTTTCTTTGTGTTGTCCTCAGTTTCTTTCATCAGTATTTTATAGTTGTCAGAGTACAGGTCTGTCACCTCTTTGGTTAGGTTTATTCGTAGGTATCTTATTATTTTATGGGCACAATTGTGAGACTGTTTTCTTAATTTCTCTTTCTGTTGCTTCACTATTGGTGTATGGAAATGCAACAGATTTCTGTAGGCTGATTTTGTATCCCATGACTTTACTGAATTCATTTAAAGTTCTAGTAGTTTTTGATGGAGTCTTGGGTTTTCTATATATAGTATCATGTCTAATGCAAATAGTGGTAGTTTTACTTTTTCCTTACCAATTTAGATGGCTTTTACTTCTTTTTGTTGTCTGATTGCTGTGGCTAGGACTTCCAGCAGTATGTTGAATAAAAGTGGTGAGGGGGGACATCCTTGTCTTGTTCCTGACCTCAGCGGAAAGGCTCTCCATTCTTCCCTATTGAGGATATTAGCTGTAGGTTTTTCATATATGGTCTTTATTATGTTGAGGTATGTGCCCTCTAAATCTACTCTGTAGAAAGATTTTACCATGAATGGATGTTGTACTTTGTCAAATGCCTTTTCATTATATCTCATTTTTAAAATGACATTTAGCAAAAGAGTTAACTGCCAACTAGCTACATGCATATATAACTATTATTTCCATTATCTATTTTATAAATTGTTTTATATAGATAATCCCTCTGAATTTCTTTTAATCCCAAGAAATCGGATAAATCTATACATTGCAGAAACTAAAAAATCTAATGAAGTTTTGCAGATTAATGATTATTCATCATTTGTGGCATTTCAATTTTAAAGACAAAAGATAGAAAACTCCATTCTAGCACTACTTTTTGGAATTTTCACAAACAACTTGCCCCAATATTTACTTGAAACCTAAATTTGTTTTCCTTTTGATAGGAGAATAAGGAGATATTTCTGCTAACAATTCATTGAAACATAATGTCCATATCTGAATTAGTATAAAACTGAAGAAAAAAAAAAAGCAGCTGCTGTGTCTCTTTTAGAATCACACAGCAGCTGTGAAAAAGGTTTTATTCTTCCATTTCCAAGTCAGTACATCAAAAACTTCACCCAGGAGCTTGCCAACAACTTCCAAACTAATTGTAGAATTGCCATAGCAATGAAATGACAATAGCCACACACATTCATTTGGACTTCCAAGCCTGGACTATTTATAACTGGAAGAATGGCTCCAATAAGAAAGTCATAGAGGACAGATTAAGGTGTGTAACTTCAAAAATGTTAAAGACTTAACTTCAGTTTGTTTTCTTCATCTTACCTTAGAAAACTAATGACTATGTTATTTTATAAGCTGTTTTTCCCATTTTGTTAAAACCAAACATCAGTGTTTACACCACATTTTTCAAACATTGGGTTATTTTCTCCAGTGGACTGTTTGTAGAATAATCTTCAGTATCAATGATAAATGTAGTTTAAAATATCAGGTCCGTTTCTTACAACTGAGTTGTCTTGTGTTGTTAACAAAGAAGTTTCAAAAATAAATAATAAATGTTATTTTTATATGTTGCAACCTAAATAAAAATACCCAGTGCGGAGTAATTATTTATTGATGAAAGAAGGAAAGAATAAAAATGACAATATTTCTAAAAAAGACTAATGGACTCCCACAGAGCAAGAAATTTCTATTCATGATCTAGAGACTCTCACTCCAAGTGTCCTACGGCTTTCTGCCTTATTAAAATTACCGAAATTGGAACCCATTACCAGCCAGTAATATCTCACAGTGATGTCTCAGTATATTAAGTTTCCATCACAATAAACACAAAAAAATATTTAATCAAGACTATCAATAATTCCATCAAGGATGCTATTCAAGACTATCCTAAAATACGAAAGTGTTAATGGTAAGAAACAATAGGAGAAATAATGGTGAATCATTAACAATATTACTAGAAGTCATTTAAAAGCCTGTACTCTGATGGTTATTCAAATCAAAACTCGTAAACATCAATATAAAAATTATTTCCACAAAAAACTAGACTTTTTTGCTAAAACCAAATACTGAATAAAATGAAAACTTTGGGGCACCTGTTTGGCTCAGTTGGTTAAGGGTCCAACTCTTGATTTTGGCTCAGGTCATGATCTCACAATTCGTGGAATCAAGCCCTGTGCCAGGCTCTACACTCCTGCTCTACAGCAGGGAGCCTGCTTGCCATTCTCTCTCTCTGCCCCTCCCTCCACTAGCTCGCTCTAAGTAAATAAACTTAAAAAATGGATAAAAACCTCAAAAACTAAAGTCACTTCATTATAGCTAATCAATACAACAAAACAACACCCTATTTTTTATTTATAATTCATTTGACAAATATCACATATGGTCTATATTGACAATACCAGGAAGTTTTTAATACTCAATCTTGAAAAGCTTAAAAATCTAGCTACTAGAAAACAAATAAATGGAGCTTTAATATTTAAGTGAGAGATAAAAAAAAATAAGGCAACTCTAGTCTACAGTAGGCTATATAAACAGAATTCTCAACAGGAAAATAAATCGCTGAGATTATACAATTACATATCCTTCTGGCTATTAACTTATTCAGATCTCAAAGTATCTCCTCAAATTCACTCATATGAGGACTTTAAGACACAGAATAGATGAACAGATTGGAAGTAGAAATAATATAAAAACAGAGAGGGGGGCAAAACATAAGAGACTCTTAAGTATGGAGAACAAGCAGAGGGTTACTGGAGGGGTTGTGGGAGGGGGGATGGGCTAAATGGGCAAGGGGCATTAAGCAATCTACTCCTGAAATCATTGTTGCACTATATGCTAACTAATGTGGATGTAAATTTAAAAAATCAAAATAAAAATAAATTAAAAATTAAAAAAATATCTCCTCAAAAATATCACTTATCGGGGTGCCTGGGTGGCTTAGTCAGTTAAGTGTCCGACTTGGGCTCAGGTCATGATCTCGTGGTTCACAGGTTCGAGCCCAGCATAGGGCTCTGTGCTAACAGCTCAGAGCCTGGAGCCTGTTTCAGATTCTGTGCCTCTGTGACCCTCCCTCCCTTACACTCAGTCTCTTTCAAAAAAATAAATAAAATATATACCACCTATCTGCTAGGATTCTTTAAGAGTTCTATATGGCACAGACACCTTATAACTTCCCCATGGCAACCTAAAGGGACTCAAAGAGCCCTATTATTTTAAGAGGATATGAATATTTGATCCTGATACTATATTGCAAAATTTAACTATAATGGAAACAAAGTGAATGAGGAGATGGATAATAATTTATGTATACCTACTGTGGGCCAGGTTTTACATATATGCTTTCTTTTTAATTTTCACAACTATACTTTGCAATAGGTATTATGAGTTCCATTTACAACAGGCTAAAGAATCAGAAGCATAAATGAGTTGAACAAAATACCCAAAGTCACAAAGCTATTAAGTGGCAAGACTGTCTGATCTGAATATCCATGTTTTAGCCAGTTTCTCTAAAAGTGTTTGTATTTGGCCCACTTTTCCAAAAGGGTTTTAGGAAACTTAACACATTAAAAACAATTTAAGAAAGCACTCAGGCATACACACATACAAAATTAAATGGAGCTGTCTAATGTTTGTAACTCAATGTAGACATCTGAGATTAAATTAACTGTATGTCCTTAGAACAAGAGTCCCCAAGTAAAGAAGTGGGGCCAGGAAGTTTTAGACCTGTATCTCATGCTTTATAAAGCAGTGAGTGCAAAGGTAGCCATACTGGGTATAACTGTTGGTGGCTCCAAAGCCAGCAATCAAACAAACCCATAGATGTCTCTTTTAATCTTACTTACCTAAAATCTAACTACTCTAAGGGAAAACTGACTTTATTACATGAGTGTCTGGTCAAAGAAACAACATGAAGTTCCTTTTTTTTTTTTTTTTTTTTTTTACAAAATCAGAGTAGCAAAGACTTCCAGCTCCTACAAACTCCACTTAATGAAAATTCACCATGAGATGCCTCATCATGTTCTGGAAGTAGAACTAAGATGTAAATGAGCATTAATCATTCAAAAACTATTTAAAATATGCCATAAGATACTATGCCTGCACATAAAAATATACAAAATACAGGGAGCCTGTAGCATAGCCAGAGGCACAAGAATACAGTCAATTAATAATGCATAACAATATAAGTGTGAAATAATATAGGAAGGTCTTCTGAATTCATAGGAGAGGAAGATCACTTTCAGTTTGTCAGGCAGCTTCATGGAAGAACCAGACTTGGAAGTACAAAGGATGTGCGTTAATGAAAGGAAAATTATTATATCCTAATAGTTTCCACAGCCACATAACTGCCAAAAGCTAAATCCAAAAGCTGGGGAAAAAAAGCTTTTTTCTAGAATCATGATATTTAAAAATCCTAAAGACTTAAGTTTTAACATTCCTAGGGAAATTTAAACTACTGAAGCAAACCACATATTCTAAGTGGCATGAAGAGAACAAAGTTTTGGATTTCAGTAATAGACAATCTTTAATTTGCAGCTCTGCCCCTTACGCTTTGTATGTAACTATGGGCAAATTATTTAATCTATCCTCTTTATTCATCTATAAAACAGGGGTGATAATACTAACTCAAGAAGCCTTATGATTCAATTAGACAATATACTGGAGGAAACTATAGGTGTTAATTTTATTATCTAAATTCTTTAAAATCAAATTCTTAGTTGGGGCACCTGGGTGGCTCAGGCAGATGAGCATCTGGCTCTTGGTTTCAGCTCAGGTCATGATCTCAGGGTTTGTGAGTTCGAGCCCTGTGTCAGCCTCCACGCTGACAGTGCAGTGCCTGCTTGGAATTCTCTGTCTCTCCGCCTCCCCCCTTCTCCCTCTCTCTCTCAAAACAAATAAATAAAAACTTAATATAAAGTTCTTAGTCTAAATTAAATAAGCTTTTGTTTTTATCTAAAAACCATTTCTTTGAAAGACTTTAATAATGAACTGTGTCTGTTATTTAAATATGATAAACATGGGTAATATTCTCAAAATCCTTTCACCAGCTTTATTTATGCAGAAGTACTAACTCTATAGAATTGGTGACTTCCTAATATCCTACTACCTCTCCTAACATGTAATTTTCTCCTAACATATAATTAGTATTTACTAATCTATTACATGTGCACTCAGATCACTAACAGGTTGCTGGTGATATGTACAACTGAAGAAACACTAACAATATTAAAGCAAATAGCTTTCTCTTCTCTCCTCAACCCTTATATTACCTGCTCAAAGAATATTTGTCATAAATACCATTTTTTTCATTTACTTTCACCTTTTTCACTGTTTAGCCTCATACACAGGCTGCTTCTAGTGAAAATTATTCTTTTGATGAGCAAGTATTTCATTTTATACAAAGTTTAACCTTCTGAAATTTACTTTTCATAAACTTAAAAATAATTACGAGGTTTTTTCTCCAAATGAAATGGCACAAAGACTAAGAAGAAGGGGCTAAGCAAAGACTAAGAAGAATCTGAACAACCAAGCACTGACCACAGTGCTCACCTGCAAGGAATGGGGGCCCTGGTGAACAAACAACTCACTGACCAGCCATGTTGAGGGATGTCTAGACATAAAATGGGTAGAGGAACATGGTCTTTTTATACATTGATGTTTCTGATGTATGCCTAATGGATAAGCTAATTATATATTTCATATGCATACAATAGTCACAAAAACAAAGTATAAGGAGAACCTAATATAAGTTTGCAAGTATTAGTTACTTAGTATCTGTTAAAGGGAAGAGGGAGGGAAAAAAGAAAACAAAATTTAACTAGATCTCTAAGTATTCAAAAAAAGTGTATACAGCTTAATGAAAGAAATTGCATATTATACTTACTCATTAAATGTTTCTAAACAATCCTTTGATGGTATTCAAAAATAAAGTTAATTACTGATTGTATCCACTCAATAAGATGAAATATTAACTTTGCAAATGATGTGTCAAGCAATATGAAGAAGTGAAGCCAGAGAAAAAAGAGTGTCCTAGACTGTGGTGTCCAACATAACTGCTGACATTTCTGTAAATAGTGCAGTTCATTTTAATCCATTAGCTACTATTAAGTTAGAAGCATCTAGAGGTTTCTTGCTACCATGGAAATACATTATATATGAATTAATTAGAGTTGTGGTGAAAAAAACAGAGAATGGTGCCTACCCTCTCCAGGAAGTAGTGTCTTTCAATAGTTCACTTATCCATTTAACCAACAGTCCATTTTTTTAAATCTCTTAATCATTTGCCACTTAAACATTTTTTTTTCTTCCCCAGACACCAGCACCAGCTAATTTTTAAAATTTTGGATTTCATCAATATGTTTCACATTAAATCATTATTATGAACACCTAATTTTATATTGCTCATTATTTCTTAAGTACAATCATCAGTTTAAGAGTAACTTGTAATCACTGTAAGAGAGCTACTATTACTATGGTTCTCTCCTCTAAGAGAAGGTTTATAAATAAATTCTTGATTGAAGGTTTCCAAACACCAAAGCTATTACAAATCAAGGCAGTAGGAACATGCTCTCAGAAAGTCACGAATGGAATATAACGTAAGTTAGTCAGTCATGTTATTATTAGTTTGAACAAGTATGTTGCTGGTCTGTACAAACTCTAGGTGGAAAAAAACGTCACAGAGAAAGACATGTTAACGTGTCTCTGCCAACTGAAAGGGTAAAGAGCTCCCCTACAAACCAGTGAAATGTACTTGGTTTGCTAAGTTTTTCTCTATATTACAAATAAACAGAAGAAAAATGAATGGTCATCAATCACCAAACTATATTCCAGGTATACTACTAGTTCTCTTTGTCCTGCATATTCGCCAAGCGACCTTCGGTGAGAGGGAGTGGCTTGGAGGAGACACAGAACAAAAAACCCCAAGCCCTGACCAGCTAAACTGGGCACTGCAATCCACTGGCACCTACTCTTCTCCTTTACAAAAGGCATTCTGGATTTTCCTCCATCTGCTTTTGGCTGGGTTTGTGGCAATCAGCACCCCTAAACCTAACCAAATCAGCAAAAACTGGAGATCAAAATCAACTCTATACATGTGAAAACTGAGGGTCAGCACCTAGACTTTAGTGGCCTCACTTATAGCATACCATCCAATGAGGTCCTGTTTGAACAGCCATTCTACACCTTCCTTAAATGTCAACCTTCTCAATCTCTGTTCAAAAATATTTTTTCTTCAGTTGTGATGATAGTAGGTATCTCCCTTCTCCTCTGAGCATCCTCCCCACCTCCTTGGTTTTCTTTCTTATTCCTAACAATCTAAAATAATAAAATCTACGTGGAGTTTTACATTTGACAAAGCACTTACACATTATAATCTCACTTGATGCTTAAGACCACCTTCTGAAACAGGCAGGGCCAGTGATTGGCCCATTTTCATATAAGGGAACCAATGACCCAACATGGTCATGGTTGAATCTTTGCATGTAACCACTGGGTTAGCCCAGTGGTTCTCAGGTGGGGACAGCTCTTCCACCGTCAACAACTGCAGGGAGATCTGATAATATCTGAAGAAATTCCGTTTGTCACACTGGGGACAGACTTGCTACTGGCATCAAGTGGATGCAGGTCAGAGATGTTGCTAATTTTCCTACAATGCACAAGCTCCTTAAAACAAAGAATTATGCAGCCTAATAAAGCAACACCGCCAAGGTTGAGAAATCCTGGGTTAGGAGAGATAGGAGGAATGAATGAATCTTGTCCCTGCCATGGACTAGCTCAGATAATTTATTTAACATCTCCAAGTTTCAGTTCCTTCATTTGTATAAAAGAGAATAAACTTGATTTTTAAGCTTACATAAAAGTTTCTCCTTTTGGTGTACAGTTCTATGAATTTTAACAAATGTAGAGTCATGTAACCACCACCAAAATCAAGATGCAGAACATTTGTATCACCATAAAGTCTTCCCTCGTGCTGTCCATTTGAGTCAAGCTGCAATCCCACAACTAGGGACTTAAGTGTTCACCGTCCCTATCGTTCCTTCTCTACGTATAAATGCAACACAATATGCAATCTTCGAATCTGGATTATTCACTTACCACATCTGAGATTCATGTATGTTGGTGCATGTATCGATACTTTATCCTTTTTTATTGAAGAGGCAGTATTCCATTGTATGGCTGTACCACAGTTCACTTATCCATTTGCCATTTGAAGACATTTCAGCCGTTACCGGGTTTTGGTGATTATGAATAAAGGGTGCTATACACATTTGCATAAAAACTTATGTGTGAACATAAGTTTTCATTTCCCTTGTATAATATCTACTAGTGGGCCAGACGGATTGTACAGTAAGTGTATATTTAAATTAGAGTGAACTATCAGGCTGCTTTCAAAGTGGCTATACCATGTTACATTTACAACAGCAATGTATAAGAATTCCAGTTGCACTCCATACTCATCTGAACTTGGTATTGTCAGATTTCTGATTTTAGCTGTTCTCATAGGTATGTAGCGGTATCCAGTGTGGCTTTAATTTGCCATTCTCAAATAATGATATTGAACATCTTTTAAAGATTAACAGCGATTTTTTAGGGCAGTTTTAGGCTTACTGAAACTGGGCAGAAAGTACAGCATTCCCTTATGCCCTAGCACCTCCCATCTATTAACAGATTAGTGTGGTATATTTGATACAATTGATATGCCAATATTTATACACTATTACTGACTAAAGTTCACAGTTTACATATAGTTACATAGGGTTCACTTTTTGTGTTGTATATTCTGAGTTTTTACAAATGTACAATGATATGCAACCACCACTAGAAGAAGCACACAGCACAGCTTCACAGCCCTGAAAATGTCCTGTGCCCCACCTCTTCATTCCTCCCTTTTTCCTTCCCCCAAAACTCCTGGCAACCACTAACCATTTTACTATACCCAAAGCTTTGGCTTTTCTAGATGTTATACAGTTGGAGTCATACAGTATATATATAGCCTTTTCAGATTGGATTCATTCACTCAGTAATATCCATTTCAGGTTCCTCCAGGGCTTTGTTTTGTTTTGTTTTGTTTGTTTGTTTGTTTGGTTTTTATAGCTTGATAACTCATTTCTTTTTAGCACTGAATAACATCTTTGGATTATATGGATGCACCAGTTTATCCATTCACTTATTGAAGGAAATCTGGAAATTTTCCATGTTTTGAACCTACTTTATCCCATATTAACAAACACTCAATTTTCTTTTACTTAGTGTTAGCATGGTATTAGATTTTCTCATCCTTTTAGCTTCTAACATGTCTTTACTATTATATTTAAAGTCACTTTCTGGTAAAAAGTATACATTAGGCTTTTTGTTTTTATTATTTTTTTTTAACGTTTATTTGTTTTTGAGACAGAGAGAGACAAAGCGTGAACGGGGGAGGGTCAGAGAGAGGGAGACACAGAATCTGAAACAGGCTCCAGGCTCTGAGCTGTCAGCACAGAGCCCGACGCGGGGCTCGAACTCACGGACCGCGAGATCATGACCTGAGCCGAAGTCGGCCGCTTAACCGACTGAGCCACCCAGGTGCCCCAGGCTTTTTGTTTTTAAATCAACCTAATAATCTGTGTCTTTTAATTGCTGTGTGTAGACCACTTATGTTTCACATAATTATTTAATTGATATATTATTTGTTTTCTGCTTGTACCCTTTGCTTTTTGTTCTTCTGTTCCTCTTTACCGACTTGTTTTGGACTTTTTAAATATTTCCAATATTCTATTTATGTATTAGGCCATTTGGCAGTCACTTTGTATTAACTACCTAGTGCTTGCTCTAGAGATTACAACATACATCTCCAACTTGCAGTGGTAAAATATTCTACTTAGAATATTGGGTTATTATCTACCTGGAATATTCTACCACTTTCAGTGAAATACACACTGCTCACAATAAAGATCCCTTTACCTCTCCCTTTGGTATAGATGTCACATATAATACATCTACACGCACTGAAAAACCATTAGACACGTTCATAAATTATGCCTTCAACATCATACATATATTAAAGAACTGTAGAGGAGAAAAAGACTATTATAGTTATTTCAATGCAACTATTTGTTGTTCTTCATTCCTGAGGTTCTAAGATTCCTTTTGGTATCCCCGAGGATTCCCCTGAGCATGAAAAAAATTTCCTTTAGTATTGTAGAGCAGAGCGGCTAGCAACAAATACTCGTAGTTTTCCTTTACTGAGAATGCCCTTCTTTGCCTTCATTGCTAAAAGAGATACAAAATTCTGGGTCAATATATTTCCCCCCCCTTTTCTCCAGCACATTAAAGGTTTTCTTCCACTCTCTTCTACCCTCCATGACTTCAGACAAAAAACTGACAATCATTTGTCATTGGTCCCTGTGGATACTATGTTTTTTTTCTCACCACTTTCAAGTTTTTTTATCTTTGATTTTCAACAGTTTTATTATAATGCATCTAAGCGTGGTTTTCTTTGAATTGATACCGCTTGCAGTTCATCGAATTTCTTAAATCTCTAAGTTTATGTCTTCCGCCAAATTTAAGTTTTTAGTCATTATTTCTTCAATTATATTTTTAGCCAACTCTTTCCTCCTCTCCTGGAATTCAAATGCCACAAACTTTAGACTCTCTAACATTGTACCATAAGTTCCTAAGGCTTTCGTTCTTTTTAATTTTCTTTTCTTCTGGATAATTTCTATTGTTTGAATAATTTCTATTGATCTATCTTAAATTCACTCACTCTTCTGTTATTTCCCTTCTTCTCTCAAGCCCATCCAATTTTTTTTTAATTTTAGACATTGTATTTTCAGTTTAAAAATATCCATTTGATTCTTTTTTAAAGTTTCTATTACTCTGCTGAGAACTTCTACCTTTTCATTCACGTCAAAACCTTTACCTCTTGATCATAGTGACAAAAGCTACTTTAAATTCTTTGTCCGATAAAACCATTATTTGGATCATCCCACAGTGACAGCATCTGTTAATTTTTCCTTTGAGAACTGGTCAGATTTTCCGGGTTCTCTGCATGTCAAGTAATTTGGGTAATAGTCCAGAAATGTTGAATACTATGTTGTGAGTCTCTAGGTCCTGTCAAAATCCGTTAGCAAGTGTTGATTATTGTTTGTTTAAGCAACCAACCTAGTTAAGACTCAGGACACAAATTCTGTCCTGCCTTCTGTAGGAGATAATTGTCAATTAGGTTTTCATGGTCTGTGTCACCTGGGTTCTTTAGGGGACAGTCTGGAACTTGAACGGTTTACCCTATGGTTCAGTTCTCAAAACCTTGCTAAGCCACTATATGTTTCCTCTATGCATGTGCAGCTTAGGAGTGAGCTTGGGACTTGTATCAATTTATGCACACTTTAGGGGATCAGCTTTTTCAGTTCTCTCTAGCTCCCAGGGTCCCCTTTACCCAACCTACTGTCCAGAAGTTCAGGATTTCTTTCAGAACTTTAATGTTCTACACTGTCCTGC
This sequence comes from Acinonyx jubatus, assembly GCF_027475565.1. Lineage (NCBI taxonomy): Eukaryota > Metazoa > Chordata > Mammalia > Carnivora > Felidae > Acinonyx > Acinonyx jubatus. The sequence continues at coordinate 66,347,923 of NC_069387.1, forward strand.
TGTTCCACTGATTTGGGACCACCCTTGGGACAAAGTGGCAAGAGAAAGGAAAGAAAAATAACAGCGATGCCTCCACGTGCTGTCTAGACCCCAGGAACCTCTTTCCTGGTTCCTTTATACAGAGAGTGAGCTCTATCTGAGCATATCTTGTGCCTACACCCTTACCACCACTACTGCAGCAATGCAGTATTGCAACTGGGGCTGGCCTGAAAGTAGGGTCAGAAGGGAAAAGAGGGGGAAAAATGGGGAGGGTGTCCTTTCATACCTATAGCTCACAGCAAGTCCTTTGTCTCAGTCCTCAGGCTAGAAAGAAAAGATTTCTCCTGGAGTTTATTCAATATTGGTGTTCACTGAACCACAGCCCCTCCACAAGTCAAAGCCAAGAGAAAAAGCAAACAGTAAATCATTGCCGTATCAGTTAGTGTTCAAATTTTGGCTTACCTCCCTAACCTACCTGCCATCATTTACTTTTCAGAATACTCAGTGACATTCTGCATTATTTCCAGAATTTTTAGCTATACTCAGTGCAGAGACAAGATGTAAAAGGACTTACCTGCTTGCTCCATTTTAACCAGTACTACACAGCACTCTTCCCATTTTAAAATGCAATGGTTTTCCTTTATAGCATTTGGTATAGTTACAAATATGGGTTGAGAGCCAGTAAAAGGCATTCCAATAATATCACTAACAATTAAGTGCTCGGAATACTGGATATTGCACCAGATGCTCTTTAAGTAATATAGTTAAACATTTCTAATTAAAGATGAAGTGCACATCTGTCAAGGTAACAGCAAAACACTGATCTATTCTAAGATACTATAAAAATAATCAACAGGAAACTCTAGACTTGGTTCATGCTTCCTTCTCCATCATTAATACTTAACAAATACTTCAAACTACTGGCACCAGGCTCTCAAGTACTGACCAGTGTGCTCTCTACCCAGCAATAACTACTTGGAAACCATGTCAGTTGGCTCAGACTCGTGTGGCCTATGAAAACACAAAGCCACTTTTCAATGCAACAGTTTTCCATTAAAAAACACATTCAAAGAGTGTACTCTTCAGCTTCAACAAGATGCCTTAAATAACAAGAAACACACAAATAGCTAGCAAGGCAAGTCTGCTCACAGGGCTGGCTCAAATAACAAAATTCAAACCAAGTCAGGTCATTTGATTGAAGAGCTACCCAGAACTGAGCACCAACTCCCAACGGAGGAAAACAGCAGCCTATTAAAACTTAAAATGTTAGGATGAATGTAAAAAGATACACTATAGGATAGCACTGGACTTCAAACTGCATATTTATAATGAACTTAGGTTATCTACTTAGCAGCTTATAATTTTATGCGACTAGGATTGAGCTCTCTCTCCTCTCCAGGCCTGACACATGTTTTTACGTCCATTCCACACTGAGGAAGGGGCCTGAGTAGGCGGGAGATAAAAATCTCAGTCAGTACTCCTTGTTGTTTCCTTTTACCTGGCCAATTAGGTACCTCTGTTAAAGAAAAACTTTATCCAGAATCTAGCACAACTCTCTTGCTTCACAGAAGGGAAAACAGGCTCAGAGGGGTCAAGTGACCCATCCAGAATCATGTTTAAATAAACATGTGTTTAAGTAAAACACAAAAGCAAGTCCATAACGCAGGATTTCTAATTTCCCACCCCAAGGTCCTTCCACTAGTCCGAGCTGCCTCCTCAACAGAGGCAAAAACTGGGAGAGTCCTGAAGAGACGGCCCCTGGGCGGTGCTGGTCCAGTGCCAACAACACATGCACCGGCAGTCAAGATGCAAGTGGCCTAGGAAGGTGATTTTCAAAAATCTCCTTGTTCCCACCTCATCACCTTCCGGAAAAACAGCTTGGTTCAAATCCATTTATATAAGTAAACAAGAGCAAACACGTGTTGCCATAAACCCAAATGCGGTCTCTTCCTTCAGGGCCACTTGTTTTCTTAACTGGCAGCTACTGGGAACTGGGAACAAGGAAGCCCAAGCTGAGAAACAGGACAGGCCCTCAAACAAGACACGACCTGTCTGGTCTCATGTTTCATCCCTCTGGGTAAGAAAGACTTTAGTCTTCCCCACTGGCTAAAAACACCACAGGCTTTTTCTTATTGCATCAACAGCAGAAGGTATTCCAGACAATTCAGTCTTAAAAGCTAAATTGTTAGAAGCTAAGAGGAAGAAACAATAGATGCCGTGTTGTTTCTTGTCCACAAGCAGGAAGACCTGTCACAAGAACGAGGCATCGGAAAGTGCCAGAACCCAACTGATGGGTGGTGTGATTAGGTGTTAACTCTACAGCCAAGGACAGATCCTGGTTTATTCCCTTGATCTAACACTGCAGTACATTTGAGAAGAAATCTCCAAATTGAGGGAATGACCTGTCAGGCTAGACTTCTCACAGGCAGTTACCAAAGGTCAGTCCTGGGACTTAAGTTTCACTGTGTCATCCCAAGAGGCATAATTAGGCCTGGAGATAGGACATCACAACCAATTCTAGAAACGCAGTGCCTCCCAACCGCTGCCTTCCCTCTAACAGAATATGGAGAATATGTACCCAATGCTCAGACTGATCTCATCAGATACCAGGCTGTTTGCTCTGGTTGCCAGCAGTGAGCGTTCGCGCACACACACACGCACACACACACACACACACACACACACACCCTCTTCGACCTTCTACACCCTCACTACCACCTTTGGCTGTGGTTCCATTCAGAAAGGACCCCTCAAAGACACAAAGGCAAACAGTAAATGACTTTGTTTAAATAAAGGCCTTCTGATCATCAGTGCTAAGACTCTGAAACCACTCTCAGGAGTGTAACTTGAGTTTTACTTGAGTGTAACAGGTCTATAGTACCTACTAAACCCCTTATCCTCCCTTTCCTTCTTTCCCATTCTTCAGAACTCAAATGGCCATACCGGTGGTTTCATAATACTTTAGAATATCAGAACAATTATTAACCTATAAATTAGAAAAAAAAAACGTTTTATATCCATGTGGCCTTAAAACCACCTTTTTCCCTAAAAGAAAGTTCACTCTAGGAGAAAAATTTCCACACATTTGTCCTTCCTTCTGTTCTTTCTCCTTCCAATGCTCTCATTCATTTAGTCTATAGGCATTTACTAAATGTCTATTATGTGCCAGGACCAGTGATAGATCCTGAGATGGATACAGAAATAATAAAACAATGACCCTGTCCTTAGGGACCTCGTATCTCATAAGTGAACAGAGTAAGCTAACACTGGTAGACATTTATATATACCAGGTACCCTCACGTAATGCTTCGTAATTTAATGCTTGTAAACCCACTATGAATGCGGCAATATTTTCCCTGTAATTAAAGCTGAGAAACCTAGGGCTCAGAGGGGCCAGTAATTTATATCAGTTCATGAAATAATTTACATTACAATCAGTATATATATATATCCTTTACACTATTCCACTGAGGCTGAACATAATAGATACATTAAAATTAAAATGCAATAATGATAATAACATTTACTATACGTTTACTATCTGCCAGGTACTATCATAAGAGATTTGTACACTTTGTCTCATTGACTTTTCTTTAAAATGTCTATTTAATTTTGAGAGAGAGGGTGAGAGCATGAGCAGGGGAGGGACCGAGAGACAGGGAGAGAGAGAATCCAAAGCAGGATCTGCACTGTCAGCAGGACTTGAATCTACGAACCGGGAGATCATGATCTGAGCAGAAATCAAGAGTTGGACCTTTAACCCACTGAGCCACTCAGGTGCCCCTCATTTACTTTTCAAGCCAACTCTGTATGAAAAGTGTTCTTGTCACCATCTTGAAGCAGCATGGTGCAGTGGTTAAGGGACCAGACTCTGGGGTTAATATAAAACACTGGGTTTGAATCTCACCTCCACAACTTTTCGGGTATATGTTCTTCAGTAAGTTATTTAATCTCCCTGTGCCTAAGCTCCCATTTGTGAAATGAAAAATAACATTAATGTATGGTATGAAGATTAAATGAGTTAATACATTAGAATGCAATGCCTAGGGGAAGAAATGTATTTCAAAAAGAAGAAAGAGCTCAATTTGGATGAATCAGAAGATGACATGATTCCACTTACATGAGGTATCTAATATAGTCAAATACATGGAAGTAGAAAGTAAAATTGTGGTTGCCAAGGGTTGAGGGGAGGGGGAGACGGGGAGCTGCTCCTCACCGGGCATAAAGTTTCAGGTATGCACAGTGAGGAAGTTCTAGAACTCTGACGTACAACACTACACATTTAGTTATCAATACTACCCCATACACTTAAAATTTTAAGACAGCAGATCTCATGTTTAGTGCTTTTACCACAATAAAGTTTTGTGGATTTTTTGTTTATTTTATAAAGAGAAAGCGCAGGGGGAGAGAAGAAGAAGAGGTGAGGGGAAAGGGAGGTGGAGAGAGGGAGGAGAGATGGGGGCGGGGGAGAGAGAGAGAGACACAGAGAGAGAATCTCTTAAGCAGGTTTCACAGGCTTCATGCTCACTGCAGAGTCCGACATGGGACTCGATCCCACAGCCTTAGGATTGTGACCTGACCCACAATCAAGAGTCAAATGCTCAACAGACTGAGCCCCCAGGTGCCCCTAAAGTTTTAAAAATAAAAATTAGGCAGAAAGAATATTACAACCTCTTCCTTACCAAGTTTTTTCTTGCACTATACTTTACTAAATTTTTGTATAAATGAAGGGGAAAAGGGAGGAGGGAAAAAGCCCCTCATTTTTTAATGGCCTGAAATTATGTTTAATCTATTAAGTAAAAAACAAAAAAAATTAACATTTCTTTTTGGACATGAAGCACAAAAGGGGTACAGTTAAAAATAATGAGTCCCAAAGTACAGGCAGTTCTTACTCAAAACACACATACAAACCTGCTTTGCAGGACTTCAAATACCAAAACTGAAAAGGAAGGCATTTAAACACTGCCTTCACCAAACCACTTTATTTTAAAACTGTTATCTTTCTGACCTCCACATCACACAATAAAAGGAATTACAGAAGGAATTGCACCTGACTAGTCATCCCACTGTTTGGGGAGAAAAATCACAGATTCTTCAGAATACCTTTGAAAACCCAACAATCAGCAACGGCTGCCTTTTAAGGTAAGTCTTACCAAAACAGCAGTTCACGATGGGTGGGATTTGGGGGGTGTTAACCTGTCTGGAGAAGAGCGAGGGGCCTTTGTCTTGAAGTAGTGTAGACACAGCAAGTATACTACACTGAAGAAATCCTAACAGTGTTTTTACTCACACTTTAAGATTGAGAAACAGCAATCATTTTTTTTTTATTAAAAAATAAAAACACCAGAGTGTGTTGAAGGTTGGGAAGGTAGATAAAGATGAGAGGATGAGGAGAGAGACGGGAACCTAAGCTCCAGGAAAGCCATGTGACAAAACTGGCTTTTTTTTTTTTTTTACAAGAATTCCTTTGGTGAAATATTTTTTAACAACAGCAAAGTGAAGATGCATGTTTATCCTAGCATCTTCATAAAATGTGTACTATGGTGCCAGCACCTACTGGTTTTGAGAGTCTAATTAATCTCTGAATATCCAATCTAAATAACTCAATTACAACTAGAGTAAGTGTGAAATAATTTCTAGTTTCCAGAAATTGGTAAATTTACCAAAAAAGTGCTTAGGAGCACATTATTTGCAAGTCAATCACTTCAAGAATACTACATAACGTTTTCTTGAAAGGATTCAGGTAAGTGGCAGAATCAATCACTTAAAGAGAACTGAGGCACTCTAGAGAGGGTGCCAGAGACATGTGGCTTCCAGAGTTGCCTTGTTCATGTTTTACAAACATAAAAAAAGTCCTTGATTTCATAAAGAGACTCGAACTAAATTCGAGGAAAGTAAATTTAACAATTTAAAAGGAGCTAAAGGTAATAAAATGACTCGGGCATTGTCAGTGAATCACACCAACACTTACTAAATAAACACTAATAGGAAGTTACGAAGGACACTGCCCCTACCCCCTTTGGTAGTTTGCAATATTGAGTATCTCAGCTGATTTATTCCATTTCAGAGGACAAGTTCCCCTGTAGCTTTGATAAAACCATTTCTCCACTGTAATCACTGAAGAAGCCCTTCATATTTTGGATTTCTCCTTCACTCCTGGACAGGTGTCTCCGTGCCATATGTAGACTGCCCACTTATAAAAACTGGATATTCACTGGAGGAGTCTGTCTCAGTATTGCCCAGGTCTAAGCGTGGGTTAAAAGAAATAATGCAAGCATACCTAAAATGTAAAAGATAAACATCGTATACATATTACCAGTTACTTATTTTCTTGATTTTCAAGAGGCTTCTAGTATCTTGAAAATATTTTGAGTATTGTCTCTGTTATCAAGCATAACAGCCACTTAGCTTGCTCTGGCCTCCCCAGATTTGATAAATATGGAGCATTTAGGACTGAGCTGTGGGTTGCACCGACTGGAGACCTCCCTCTGGGCATACTCTTCAATCCTGACAGAGCATCCAACCAAGTCATATCCTTTCTTCTCTGCAAGATTTCAGAGACTACTTTGGTCATTATCCTCCATGGAAATACTATGTTGTTTTTCTGTTTTGTGTTGTTTACCACCTAGTACAAAGTAAATATTCTATTAAATAAGTTAAACGCGGGGTAGCTGGAAGGCTCAGTCGGTTAAGCGTCCAACTTCAGCTCAGGTCATATCTCATGGTTTGTAGGTTCAAGCCCCACATTGGGCTCTGTACTGACAGCTCACAGCCTGGAGCCTGCTTTGGATTCAGTGTCTCCCTCTCTCTGCCCCTCCCCCACTCACATTCGTTTTCTCTCTCTCTCTCTCAAACATGGACATTAAAAAAATTTTAAATATGTTAAATGAAAGAAGAATGTGTCAGATTCCTTACCTGAAGAATTTCCCTAATCTACCAACCCAGGAATTCGTTCAAAGAAAAAACATGAGGTTAGTTTAATAAGACATATTCCTGGTGAACCCCAAAAAGCTCTTAGTAAACATCACACTCTTTTCTAAATGCTTCCAAATCTTCACTGTAATTATATTTTATAATTTTCTAGCAATGATAATGTTGATCTCTAATTCCTAGAATTCATTCCCTTTTGAACAATTAAGGCACCATTTGCCTGTAAGTCTTATATCTGGATACCTCATCTTCATGACCACTCAGTAATAAAAATAAAATTGTGACAATAGCCTTGCATTCACATCTCCAAATTCCTTTAATCCAAGTTGGATTAAGTCTGCTAGTGATTCACTTAAAGTAAGTAAATTTAACTATTAATCACAGTAGCAGCTATGTATATGCAAAGCTTTAATGCTTATTAATAACTATTACTCTGAATGCTTAACACATATAAATGCATATTTGAAAATGGGTGTTATATTCAGAAAAATATTATTTTGAAAATGCTCCAGAACAGAACGATCTCTTACACAGATGAAGATTAATAAATGTTTGTGTAAATATGAAGTGAGTATCACAAAATTATGTGTTTCTTTTCCAACATTCATGTTTTTCTCTATCAGGTTAAAAACTCATTTTTAAAAATCGAGTTCTTCCCCAATTCTCAACATCTGTTCTTTCACAATAACAACCTTTATATCTGTAGCTATTTTATATTACCTTATAAAAACGCAAACCAAGTTACTGCCACACAATCTTTACTAAGACATTCTTGGTAAAGATGTATACATGTAGAAACTTTGTATTATATAAAATAAGATCCCTGGGGCGCCTGGGTGGCTCAGTTGGTTAAGTGTCTAACTTCTACTCAAGTCCTCATCTCACAGTTTGTGAGTTCAAGCCCTGCATCAGGATCTCTTCTGTCAGCAAAGAGCCTGCTTCATGCTCCAGATCCTTTGTTCTCTCTCTCTCAAAATAAATAAACAAGCTTTAAAAAAATAAAAAAAGATCCCTTAATTCCACTTTATGCATCATACTTTGTGCAGTAACTATTGACAAGATGTATTCATTCATGAGTATCATGAGATTCTTTAAAGTTTACTTATGCTGACGTTATTAAAGTATCACTTATTTAATCTTATTTACTTCACAGAAGGAGGTGGAAACAGCATATAAAAATAACAGCGTATTATTACGATCTTGCGTTGGGTTTTGTATACCAGAAAATAACCTGAACTTCCACTAAAGTTTAAATTGGCCACCTACTGACATCAAAGAATAAGGACATGTCATAAATCTGATGGAGTAAATTCCATTTCTCTGTATTTCAAGGTTAAAATCACCTATGAAAATTTCATAATTTCTCTCTCCATTTAACCAGGAACTATGGATGTGAAACTACGTAACTCATCCATTTGTACTTAACATGCAAATTAAAGCTCTACAGAAGGTTTTCCTTACTAACATGTCAGGAAAACTTATCCAGTAGAGTCTGGTTTTGCTCACCAATTCAAGATGTTGATGTCTGTCTACAAGAGAGATAAAATGGGAGGAAAAATTCATATCACTTAATCAAACACAGGTACCAGCAGTCTATCAGGCACTGGGCTAGACCACAGGGATTAAAAAAAAAAAAAAAAAGGCGGGGGGAGGCAAAAGACATGGCTTCTGCACCTTTAAAACTTACAGAATGGTAGAGAACACAGCTATATGAAAACACAATTACAACAAGAACATTAAAGCTAATATTTATTAAGCCTTTATTAAGTACTAGGAACTATACGAAGCTTTTAACACAAAGTACTTACTACCAAGTGACCCACATGAAAACCCTACAAAGTTCCTTGTGAAGTCTGACTTACTAGCTCCAGGCAGACTTCATCTGTATGACTATGCCTTGTGTATTTTTCTATAGAAAAATACGCAACACAATGATAGACAAATACCATACATGTTAATAGCTAGTAGAAAGAAAGGCGTAAGAAAGCATGTCTGGGCTAACAAGGATGGTTTCACAGGTATTAAAAGTTCAAGGGGTTTACAAACTTAGAAGTCTCATAGAATGGTAAACTGGAAAATCTGGCTTAAGCCAGGTGTTCGTAGCATAAATTGATTATTTTAATTGTTATCACAGTTTGGACTAGTGATCATACCATTTCATTGCTATGAAGAATTATAGGTTGGCTTCACTTGAAACATAACCTCACTTTTCATATCCAGAATTAAATCTAAATAATTTAAGAATCAGAGCAAACTCAAGATCATGATACTTACTTTTCAAATTCCATACATTTAATACCATCTTTTAAAACGTATCACATAATACACTTACATATATGTTTTGTCCTTTAAATTTACAACCAGATCCATAACAGAAAATACAGTGGCTTTTATTTTTTTAATCTTAAACTATCAGGATTTAACTACTTAATGAATTTTCTTACAGAATATGCAATGTGGATTGAGTACTGAGAACAAGATGAGATTCCAAATTCCATATATAGCATGCTCCAGGAGAAAGATTCACTGAACTTTGAAAACTGAAATCAGAGATGACCTGAAGGTCAGGAAAAATTGATCAGGCCTCTTTATAGTCGGGGTGAAACAGAACTCTCCAAGCTCCTCCCACCTTGCTTTAATTCCAAATTCAAATACAAACATGCAACTACTGAATCATAATAGTTCCCTCTGCCCACAAACCTCTCTGCCAGGAAAGAACAGACATTAGAGCATCAGTAGCACGAGAGAAGGACATGTACCACGTAATAAGTTTGCACGCCAGGTGCTTCTGGCATCAGGTGTCAACGTAGTTACCTCTAAGTGCATCCATGAGAGTCTCTGATCATTTTTCAAACATGAATCAACTTCCATGTTTTGGACTTGCAAGACTGAGAAAGAGATTTGCTTTTGTCCCAGGTACTGAGAACAAGGTTAGACTTAAATGTCTTAACTGAACTTAAAATGTCTATTTTTTTCTCAAATACTTTAAAAAGTTTGAAACCACAGACATGAATCAGAAGTAACCCTAGAGAACATTCAATTAGCCCCATCCACGGCACAAATTTCCCACGTTTCTGATGCATACGTAATCCAATCTCGGCTCAAAATTTACTCACCAGAGTTACACTGCTTTTGTTTTTATCTACACATGAAACATTTACTGAATGACTGCTGTGTGTTACGAGCTACGCTATGTGCTGGTGGAATGCAACAAGCAAACCCTGCTTTCATGGAGATTACATTCTAGTGGAGAGAAACAAGCAACATAAATACCAGCTAGTAAAAAGGAACTGAGAACAACAAAGCAAGGAGAAAGAAAATAGAAAGTAACAAGTAATAAAAAGTGAGAATAAAAATAGACTAGAAAGTACCAGTGGTGGGAGGCTGCAACTTTAAGACAACCATGGAAACACAAAGATGAGGGAACCATGTGGCTATACCGGGAGAACTTTCCCAGCAGAGGAAGGAGACTGTGCAAAGGGCTGGAAGGATAACTTGTGCCAGCGCAGCTTGGAGCAGGAATGAAGGAAAGTAGTAGAGAGAAAGATCAAAGAGGAGTGGGGAGAGGCAACAATAATACAGCCTTGCAGGCCACTGGTTTTTCCTGAGCGAGCTGGGGAGCTATGGAGGGTAGCACTGTGAGCAGCGCTGAGGTGGCATGATCTCATTTATATTTTACAAGAACCACTCTGCCTGTCAAGTGCAGAAAAGAAGGCAGAGGTGTCAAGGAAGAAGCAGGGTCAACAGTTAGGAGACTTGCAATGCTCCAAGTGAGAGATGCCATGTTAGATTTAGCAGTGGAAATGATGAAAAATAGATCCTACATGCAATTAGAAGCTAGATTCAAAGATTTTCAGGCAGATTTGATGTGGGAAATGGGAGATAGTCAAGCAGGATTCTGAGGCTTTGGACTCAAACACCAAGGATGCCCTCACCTGGTACATGGAAGATAGGAGGCAAAGCAGGAAGCTAGGTGAGCAGCTGGGCTCAGGAGTTTGGAGATCAAGAAAGTGATCTGGGCTGAGATTCTAGACAGCTGTCAGCAAACACAAGGCATTCTAAGCCAGGAGCCAGGTTAAGAGCACCCAAGGAGTCAATTTTAACAGAAAACAGGAGAGCTCCAAGGAGGAGCTTGGCAAAGGTAAGAGTTCTGGAAGATGAAGGAGAACCTCAAAAAGAGACTGAGAAGGAACAGCCTAAGGAAAAAGAGGGAGAGGGTGGCGTCCTTGAAACCAAAGAAAGAACCCCAGGAAGGCATGATATACTGCGTCCAAAGCTTATGGCAGGTCAAGTAGGATTAGGACCAACAACTGTCTTTGGGATGAGCAACACAGGGCATGGTAATCTTGACAAGAGCAACACTGGTCAGCTGGTAAGGGCAAAACCTGTCTGGAAAGGGGTCACAAAAGAATGGGAAGAGAAGAACTGAAGAGGAGGAATATATGCAACTGTGTCATGTAAAGAAAAGGACATAAACAAGGCAGTAACTAATGAAGTGAGGTAGAAAGGGTTTTTTTAAAGACGGCAAAACAGCAATTTGTGCCCACTTATGGGAATGATCCAGTAGAAGGGGAAACTTTATGCAATAAAAGACGGAAACAGCTGGAATAATAGCTTTAAATGGGAGAGAGAGGAGCTCTCAACCACGAGTGCAAGGCTGCGCTCGGCAGGAGCACAGACAGTGCATCCGCAGGTACCGGAGGAAGGCAGGGCATCTGGCAGGTGCAGGCAGGAACATGTGAGGATGCAGAGGAGATGACGGAGTTTGCGGATGTTCTCATTCTGATTGTTTCTATTTTTCCCTGTGACAAAGTAAGCCACAAACCTTCCTGGGATATATAAAATAATAAGATCCAAGAAATGTACATCACACACCATGGGGTCTTGTTAATTCATGCAAGGAGTTAAAAGTTAGGGGAAAATACTTTTAAGCACCTTCTCATATGATTAGATTATTGATAACCTCTTTGTCATTTCTCAAAAACTTCATTCCACAGAGTAAGAGACAAAATCTCATTTGGAAAAAAAAAAAAAAAAAGAGACTTTCTTACCTAAGTCTTGTTACACATGTGTCTGCATATTTTAAAAGAGAAATCTGAATTCCAGGTAAAGTTTTAATAATACAAAAGGAACAGTAACAAAAGTTAAAAAACTATTTTGCCACATGCTAACTATATATATACGGTGTTATGCCTTCTTTCAAACTCTACGTCCAATCACAATTTTATATATCTCAGGTGCTCATGTTTTCTTTCTAATGGCAATGTAATGTTCTACCACGTTACATAATTATTTCCCAATCACTAGGCATTTGGAGGTTCCCCCCAGTTTTTTTTCCAAATTATATATTGTACATCCATAAATATCTTCATGCAAAATGAATTTCTTTTATTTCCTTATACTGTAATCCAAATGAAATTCCCAAATCAAAGAATATTAGCAGTTTACAAATGAACTCCAAAAGCACAGACCTCACCATATTAACTTCTGCACTGCAGTGTTTAATTTGGTACTAATACATACAAGTTATTCAAAATAGGTGTATTGAATTAATGAGCAAAAGAATGAAAAATATTAAACATGCCATGATATTATCTGGAATATGTACAGAAAATTATTCCAATTTATTTTACAAGAGAAAGGCTCTTCCTAGAGTACAACTAGTGCTGAGTTGTTTCCAACTTGCTAATTTAGTGAGTATGTTACTTTAATTTTCATATCTAATTATTAACAAGGTTTAACACTTTTCCAAGAGTATATTTACTAATTGCATTTATCTTGCTGTAAAGAGTTTACTTAATATGCTATGAGCATATTTTTTTTCCTTTAGTTAAACAAATGTACCACAATATTTTTCCAATCTGTCGCCTTGCTTTTAAAACCTCTAGAGGTTTAAGAAATTATACTATAATGAACCATGTCACCGATAAAGAGTAGAAGAAAATCACTCCATTCCTAGTTTCTTTAAACTTGAGATTCTTAAACATCAATATTAATGAGAATATAAGATCTAAATTTCATTTACATTGTTTTTACTCATATTATTTCCTTTTCTCAACTATTTAATAATTCTTTTACCTGCTGTCTTCTCTGATTTGTTGAATACTAGACCCTTACAAATACCTGGATCTATTGCTCAAATTGTTATTCTGCTCCATTCATCTCTTTTCTGATTTTCACAATATATTATTATGTCATATAATAACATATTACACATTTGAAGTAATTTCTATCTAGTCATTCATTACTGTTCCCCCAACCTCATCACTATTCCTTCGACAATCATTTTTAAAATTCTATAAAGTATCTTACAGGGATTTAAATTACATACATGTAACATTAAGTACATTAAATCCATCTACTAATCTAGGAAATATCATTGTGACTATTTTAGCTTTCACAATTAAGAACTGAATGTATCATATAACGGAGAGGTAAGGCACACACAGGTGCTTGATCAGAAACCTGGATCTGAATCTCAGCACTAACAGGGCTAAGTTAGTTACCTAACCCCTTTGCACTTCCATTAATTGACCTTTGGTTAATGAGCGAATACACATAAAATGCATACACACACAGGCATGAAGGATGGCTGTTGTTTCAGGGTCTACCATAGTTTGACTTTTTACTACATTTCTAATAAGCTGCCCTTAAATGTGCATTACACCCCAGGAGATGAAGATTAGAGATTTTCGCACAGAGTGTATTCAAGGAAAAATGACAAACGGTTATTACTGTAGGTTCTCTGGGGGAGCCTGGGTGGCTCAGCCAGTTAAGCATCTGACTATTGATCTTGGCTCAGGTCATGATTCAAGAATCCAAGCCCTGCATCAGGCTCTGCACTGACAGCACAGAGCCTGCTTGGGATTCTCTCTCTCTCTCTCTCTCTCTGCTCCCCCCACCCCGCTTGTGCTCTCTCTCCCTCTCTCTCAAAATAAATAAAAAACATTTTAAAGAGAACTCTAGGTTCTTTGGATGAATTTTAACATCAGAAATCATTTAAGAGACAAGTATGAGAAAAAATAGTAAACTAAAAATTCTACCTATTTTCCTGACATTGAAGTGAATAAAATGAAAGATTTTAGAAGAATTCCCAAGAAGCTTGCTTTCAACAGTCATGGCAAAGGGTTTTGTGTTTTCTGCATGTTTTCCAGCCTCCCCAACTTCCTTGCAGGGGGAGGCCTGTGGGCCCTGCATGACCTCTGAGACATACATGCCACTTAACCTACAAAATCACCAACGGCCATGTTACAGTGACTTTGCTGGTCCCAAATGGTGGGAGGAGGAGTATCAGAAGCCATCTTCTTCAGGATTGTATAGTAAATATTAGAATTAGGTAGACTCAGCAGCAACTGCTTCAGGTTTCACCCTGATTTTAATTTATAATGAGGCCTGTATTTCAACAATCTTTGAAGTCCACCGTTAGATGTGTTTGCAACTCATTTTCAGTCATTATACTTTACTTTTTGAAATGAAAGGCAATTGCTAACCAACCGTTAAATGGTCAGTGTTTAGTCCTCGAATAGGATGCTCACAATTTTAGTTTCCAATTTCCTCTCTATGTTGTAGGGAATGAGTTCCTGACATGGAGTCATAAACTAAGCCCAAAAATATAAGGAAGTTTTATATGAAAGCTTCCATTACTAAAGTTCTTTTTATTCCAAAGCTATTACTTTCAAGTTGTTATTAAAACTATTCATTATTTGCCTCTTGAAAGGGAGATACATCTTTTTCACTAGGAACTGACTGAACTATTTTTTCTATAAACAGGCATATAAAATACTACATTATAAGACATATCTAATATCACAGCCCCAACTGGTCCCTTACCATAAGCCAAGATTATAGTCTAACAAACAGGTCACATTTTTACCACTTTCTTATTCAACCCCTACACCTAGCCTAGCCAAGAAAAACTGCTTTCTTCAATGCTTTAAATTTGTCACGCCCCCTTTCCCCCAGCAGAAAAGTATCCTTCCCTCAGACTACCTATGTTTATAACCTTGTTCGAGACCCAGCTCAAAACTTCATCTGTCTTGCTAGAAGTAAATCTTATATAATGTAAACTGAACAGTTGAAAGACAGTACTGTCTCACTTTCAAATTACTCATTATGTCTTTCTTTCTGTTCAATTTATATTACAGAATTTTTACTCATCTGTTACCAGCTCTGAGCAACATTAAAATCTAACTACATAATTTTATTTCCCTTGCTTATAAAATGTTCATAAGGTGATGACAGAGATGGTTACACCTGATAACAAGAGCTACCATTTACTGAAAGCCAGGTACTTACCTGCACGTGCACAAGCTCATTTACTTTCTACTACAACCTGTTTTCTAAGTGCTATCATAACACTCGTTTTAGAGATGCGAAAACTGAGGCACATGGTGGTAACGTGCCAACGGCTGCACAGCTTACATGTGAATGTCTAACAGTGAGGCTTTACTTTGCCAGGTACTGTAAAAACAACTTACAAGATAACTCATTCAATCCTCATAACCACCCTATAAGGCAGGTATTGTCCCCATTCTTCAGGTGAGGAAACTGAAGCACAAGAATTAACACTAGCACCCAGGTAGTATGTGGCCGGCCAGGGTGTGAGCCCAGCCAGTGTGGCCCAGAGGCCTCAAGCTTCACCATGCTTCTCCACTTTCTGAATTAACAGTGCAGCAACTGAGTACGCACCTGAGGTTCAACTATAGCAACGTCCTGTTGAGTATTATATCCGTGCATTCCTTACCTTTACATATGTGGCCTACACCTATTTTTTTTACCTACAATCTTTGGTATATTTAAGCGCTTAATATTTTTAAAGTACGGTACTAAGTGCAGTGAGAGAATACAAATGCTATTCACACTTTATTTAGGTAACACGATGAGTTTCTGGTCTACCAGTGGAGAGGAGTCACGGTCAAAAAGACATATTGCAACAAGTTAAATGCCATGAGCATGGCTCAGAGAAAGTATCAACATTTTGCAGAGGCCTACTAAGAAAGCTTTCATGATCACGCTGGACCTGGCAGAATGAGTAAACATCCTACAGATACTTTTATTGTAGAGTTAACAACACATTACTGTGTTCTCATGTTTGTCTTTCCCCAGTAAGGTCTTTTAAGAACAAGGATTATTTTTCTCTGAGTCTCTCTAGCACTCAACAAAGTCATCACTCAGAAAATGGCTGTGGGACAAGGGGTAGAGAGAATGTAATGGAAAAGCCCATTCCAAGAAGAGATCAGAAGCTTAAAGGGAAAAGCAGAAAAGGCGTTTTTAAAATTTTAGTTGCTGTGCCACAGGCAGTATCTCTGTGCTGTTCAACTCCTGGGGCCCAGTTTTCACCATATTCCATATGAACACAGCCCCTCGGGGGGCGGGGGAGAGGGGGGCCGGATATGGAGCCCCTGGCGTTGCACAACTCAACAGCCCCAACTACAGGCATTGCTGTCCACAGCCCTTAGCGAGAGAAAGAAATGTCCTAACCAACTCTGCTTTTCTGACATTCCTTATGGGCCACGGCTGTACTCTTGAACTCACGTACTTTTAACTCATGTTAAAAGTTTCTATTTTAAAAGTAACATCCACATAATATCGTGGAAAATAATAATGCCAGTTTCAGAGAGAAGTGGCAGTTGTCACAGCGCAGTTGAGCACCGTCAGACTCCAAAGCCAGACTTCTTGGGCGCTAACTCAGGTTCCGCCCCTCAGGAGCTTTGTGACCATGAGAAAATCACTTCCTCTCTTTTCGTCTAAACATCTTCATCTTAAAAAGAAAAAGAATATTACCTGCCTGGATTCTTATGAGGCTTCTGTGAATATACGCAAAATGTTGAGAAAAGTACCTGGCACAGAGTAAGCGCTGGACAAGGGTTAGGTTCTGTTTCCTGGGCACTGGGAGCTAAGTCGATTGCCTATTCACATTCTGCCATGAAGACTGACTTCTGAGACTCCCCCAGTGCTGGACAGAGAGATGATGAAATCAGAGACAGAAGAACGCCGGTCACATGCTGGTGACCCCCCCGTGACACTGCTGTCTTGCTGTGAAGTGAAATTCTTGCCATGTGGCTTCTGACACACAGTCCAGACCGCATCATTCCTAACAGTGGTGCTATTATTTAATAAAAGGCCAAAACATACAGCATGCAGTACTCCCAACTCAAGTTTAGAAGTATCTGTAAAACTTGGCTATCAGGCAGATTACATTTTAAATGTAGAAAACACGTTTTGGGGTTTCTGGGGAGATTTTCCTCCTGACAAAGTTTTCTCCACAGAAGTGTTCCTACTATCTACTCTGAAGGTCGAAGGAAGAAGAAAGTGAAGACAAATGAAAAGAGCTGTAGACTGGGAGGATCGCATCAAGGGACCAAGCTGGATCAGAAAACGAAAAAAATAGTCTCCTGGACTTTTCAGTAAGAAGGCAAAGACTGCTTGCTATCTGAGATCTACCAGCAGGTGCTAGACCATTAGATGTGTTAAAGCAAAGACACCAGAGTGAAGTCAGTCAACTTAGACTGTGTTCTGGCTTTGAGCTTAAAACATAGAAAGAAATGAGGATGAAAAAGAATGTTTTATACTGAAGTCACTAAACAACTCACACAACTCATGTGAACAGACTTCTGTCATCTTACTGTAACTCACTCGAGAAGGGTGTGGCCGCAACACTACTAGGCAAACATAATTAGGTCATAACCCTCCCTGTAACTCTGCAATGTCAAGGCCACCGGAGAGAAAAGTGGGGAGGGGCAGGGGTTACATATATAATGTGTGTGAAACAAGGAAACAGAGGAAGTGAAACAAAGTTTTACTTTAACGTGTCAGTTTCATGCTGGTAGAGACCATAAATCCAACAAAGAAATCCTGCTTCAAGAGATGAAACTGAAAGAAATGGCAACTGGTCCGGGGGTGGGGGAGGGAGGTGGGAGGGGGAGGTGAGGGAGTAGGAAAAAAAAACAATTGCAAAAAAGCAAAAATAAAAGTACATCAGCTGATATTTTAAAAATCTGGTTGATTCTGACTAACCTTGCTTACCTCACAGGAAATTCTTTATTGACAGTAATCTCAGTGACGAATGAGTCTTTGATCCAACAAGACATCACATTTGCTTTGCATCAAAGAATAAGAATTCAAAGTGCTATTTGGGGGGAAAAAAGTCATATTGTTAAAAATATTACTCAACAAGTTATGAGACCGATTCCAAGCAGCAATATGCAGCCACAAACTGTGTTCCAGCAGAGGGAGCACTGGGACAGAGGCGACACCAGAGAAACTGAGGTAGATCTAAGATCGATTCAATAACCCAGCGCTATGTAAATTAACATGTCAATTCCCAGGAAAGGTTTTGAATATTGATGAATATCTGAATATCTGTATTTCCTACACAGGCACTAAATCATTGCTTATAAGGAACAGTAGACTACATGCCAACACTGTGGAGAAAGGGCTAAATTAGACAGCCTGGTCCCAAAACCCAACTCTAGACACCAGCGAAACCAACCTGAGAAACCAAAGCAAACTCTGGTGAAAACAAAAACCTAAAATAATGCCCTACTCAAACAGGCACTCAGTAAGCTGATTTTTTTTTGCAACTTGTAAAGAAAACAGAACCCTTAAACTAAAGCAAACACTAATACCAGATTTCTGATGCTGCTTTTACCGTGACTCATTTAATACAGATTAACTACACTCTATTGCTTGACAGCTTTATCTTTTTCAAAGGTTTCTGTTGAAGGCCCCACAGACTCTTCCCATTCCCGTAATTCCTGGCCACTTGCTATGCTTTACTCACCCTGCAGTAACCATCTCGGCAAAGGATTTCTAATACTACAAAATTCAAAGAAGCAAGGTTTCGGGAAGAAAGTAAGAGTTTAAAAGTTGGGGGCTGGCGGAAGACCAGACACAAAGGATATTTAATCTGGTTGTATCATTTCCAGCTAAAAACCACCCATGACTGTCCCTGTATAGGCATGGCCAATTAATCCTAATCAGTCCAACCCTCCCGGCAATGAGCACCCCCATCACGACCCTTCACTCACTTTATGCTTCAAATACTGCTTTGATCGTTCTGTGCCTTTACATCTGCTATTAATTTAAATGCCCAGCAGAGTAATATAAAGAGCAAAAGACTCTGAGTGTTTTTTTTAATCTTGACTTTGTACCGGTGACCTTGTCATTTAACTGCTGTAAACTATTTCCACATCCAGCAAAAGGGGAACCTGTGCCCCATCTATTTCAGAGTTAGAAGGATTAAATGAGATAGCATATGTAAGTAATGCAGGGTGCCTAATAGAAACCAAAGCACTAAATACATTAGTTCCCTTCCCAGCTCCCTCTATATCTCCTGAACTCCTACTCACCCTTCAAACCCCAGTTTAAATGTTTCTGTAAAACCTATGTGTTCTATTTACTTCTCTCCAAAATAATCCATTGCCTAGTCTGTGTTTCCCGCTCTTAGAGAAACTTCTGTTGTATTCTAATCATTTGTCGATGATCTTTCTATTAGAGAATGAACACCTCCAGGATGAGATTTTTTTTTAATTAATGCCTGCTCCAAATCTGACAGAATCAATAATACAGCTTACTTAGCATTTTGTGAATAAATGAATGATTTCTTTAAACTGTTTTAACTGTTAGAAACTAAAACCCTTAGATGGCCTTTCAAATATTCTGATAATACACTTTTTTAAGAAAAATCCCATTTTAAACTGGTACCCTAACAGAATGGAATTATTATTTTTTTTAACGTTTACTTATTTTTGAGACAATGCGAGAGAGAGTACAAGTGGCAGAGGGGCAGACAGAGGGAGACAGAATCTGAAGCGGGCTCCAGGCTCTAAGCTGTCAGCACAGAGCCCGACGCAGGGCTTGAACCCACCAACCCTGATATCATGACCTGAGTCTAAGTCGGATGCTTAACCAACTGAGCCACTCAGGCACCCCTGGAATTAATTTTTTTTTAATGTTTCTGCTCACTATTCATTTAATCAACAAGTGCCTCCTATAGGCTAGGAATACAGCCATGAACAAAATGAACAAAAGCTGTGTCCCCATGGGCTTTGTATTTACCACAGGTAAATCTGTGAAAGAAATTATCACTGCAAACTTGTCTGAAAAGGTATCAAAAGCCACTTTTTGTCTTATTCATCATCTACTAAGAATGAAAAGGACCAAAAAAAAAAATAAAAAAAAATTCTCACCAGACATAAAATTTAACTACTTAAAAAGAAGTAGCATGAAATTAACCCAGATTTAGTGTACTAAACAAGCAAAACTGATTTAAAGTCCCTCAAAAAAAAAAATCATGTTAGGGACCCATTTCCTTGCAGCTAAAAAGAATTCTGTGACTTCTCCTTTGGGAAGTAATTTTTGTGACTTAAGGATGTTACATGTACAACATGCTCTGCATAATCCTAATTCGAAACGTGGCCTATTTCAAAGCGTGTTTATGACCTTAACATTCCTCATTTTATAAGAAAGCTTTTATGGTACTCTGTAGCAATGCTTCTATTTGAAGTGCCTTTCAGAGAAGGGAGGTGGGTCACACCAGGACCAGATCAGGACCACGTCTCAACTGGGATGCACCGTCAGGCAAGCAGCCCAAGTGCCACAGAATGAAGCTGAGGTAAGAGGTGTTACGGTTCCTGCACACAAACTCTTCCAATCTTACCTCAGGTTTAATCCTCTTTGTCGCATCCACCTTGTTCCCCAAGCAAGCCCTATGCTTTCCTTTCTTTATTCATTCCCTGGCTGAGAAGGTCCTTCACGCATCTCTGTCCAAACACTACTCATGCATCAACAATCCAATTCCAGGAGGAAGCGCTTCTTTCCAGCCTCTGTTAGGGAACTGTACCCTTTTTGAATGCATCAGCCCTCTCTCCGGGGAGAGACTTTCTTATGGAGCCTCGCAAGTCCTACCTGGCTTTATTCCCACCCTGCTACTCTTACAACACAGTATTTCCAAGGGGGCCTTACACACAACAGGGGCTCAATTTTCCCAGCCGATAAAAAAGAGTACACATGATATCCAAATACGCAATACTTGCCATGCTTCATTCAAAGATCTCTGTAAAACATTATTCAGTTTCCAAATCACAAGATTCGGTCTCACTGAACATATCTTGCGACCTACAATTATGTTATCTCTAGGTCAGAAGAAACAATAAACATGGTCCAGGTGTCCCAAGCAGAGAATGCTGAGAATACTGAGGAAAGAATCCTGATCACTTGGCTTTAACCACAGGTTATTTATCGAAGGGTCCTGAAGGCACAGGTAGTTCCTCTACAGACAGGTTTCATTTCAGCTGTACTTTCTGGTCATTTGGGACCTTCATGTGCCAACTTAATATTTTACTGAGAGTCTTGCCCTGCTTCAGTAATTAACAGTACAATAAACAAAAGAAAGGTCAGCAATGAAATAGTTTGGATGTAAAGTGCAGTGAGCTGGGGTTTAGGCTCACAGTTCCTGAACGTGGAATTATATAAATGGGTCTCACTTCCTCTTAGAGACTGGAAGGAAGGGGGTGAAATACAGAATATGTCAAACAAGTGGTGAATGGACAAATCTTTAGGAGTTCTAGGTTTCAAGAGCTTTCAAGTCCCAGTCATAGGGAGAAAAAAATACTTCAACAGCACCCTAAAGGAAACAAACTGAAGTATGGGATGAAACATTTATAAAGCATCAGCAGTGTGTCTTAGAAAAATTACTAGTGAGATTTATGTCTCAACCCCCTACTTTCCCTCAAAAGTGCTTTCTAATAATACCAAGCACATTCCAAATAGCTTCCGTCTGCCAAGAACTTGCCAATTGTACCTCCCCTGCTCAGCAACCAGGGTGAAAAATCAATGCCAGGGGAACCTTAATCCTTTCATTTTTAAAGTAATTGCAACATCTATCTTGCTGGGCATTTATCCACAGGGGGAGTGGCTCCTAAATGAATTTAATAAGTGAACATGACCTTTAATAGATAATTTGGTTCCCAACAGGAAAGCAAGAGAGGCAAAAGGGAAAAGGAGAATGGGTGGATATGGATTTAAAGGAAAAAGTTAGAAAAACAAAGAAGGAATTCACTTGGGGAAAACATGAAAGCGAGAAGTAATACAATAGTAAAAACAATAGGAGATAAAAATAATACTACATCTAAAGATAAATAACTAAATAAGGAAAGAGTAGGGGTGGCAAAGAAAAGAGTCCAGAATCACTTAATTAACTTTAGAAATTATCTTACTGGGACTTTAAGACTGATAGGTTCAGAGCTTGGAATCCTAGAAAAAGAAAGGGGCTAGCAGTAAAAAAATACAGTGAGACGCTACAGGAAGGAGACCTTCCTCTCATAAGCCCTAGGGGGGGCATCAGGTAGGGCTGGATCAAGGTGATGAGTGGAATTCCTAGAAGTACTGAGATATGCAACAATCACGCGGATTCACTTGTCCGTGAGTGATTCCACGCGGGCTCAGGGGAGCCCACAGCGAACACCACCCATCTCCGCCGCCCCACAACCTTCGCGGGAGCCTTTAATGCTGGAGTAACAGACAGATGGGCTCTCAAGGAGCAAGAGAAGCGAGTATTCTCGGGACCAGCAAGCCCCGACGGGAACCCCGGAGGGGCAAAAGGAATGCAGCGACCAGGGCCAAGGACGCCCTTCCAAGAGCGCGAACTCACCGATGCCGAGCCCCACGACCAAGCGGCCGGCGAGCAGCGTCTCCTTGTTGTTCGCCGCGGCCAGCACCGCGGAACCGGCCGTGAAGAGGGCACTGGCCAGCAGGATGGCGGCGCGGCGGCCGAAGACGCCGTTGAGGGCCCCGCCGGCCAGCGCCGAGACGGCGGCCGCCCCCACCGTGCTGGACACGAGCAGCTCCTGCCACAGCGCGTCCAGGCTGAGCTGCCGCTTGAGCAGCAGCATGGCCCCCGACACCACGCCGGTGTCATAGCCGAACAGGAAGCCGCCCAGCGCCGAGAAGACGGCCACCACGTACACGAAGGCGGGGGTCTCGTCCTGCTGGAACTGCCGCCGCGCCGCGCGCTCCAGGTCCCCGACGCCGCCGCCGCCGCCCGCGCCCTGCAGGCTGGCGCTCGACTCGGCGGCCGCCAGGAGGCTGCGCTCCCCGGCCGCGCTCGCCGCGTCCGGCTCCTGCTGCTTCCTGCGCCGCTCGCCCATGAGGCTGCTCAGGCTCCGCAGCGTGTACTCCACATTCTCGCTCGCCTTGCGGGACATAGGGCAGGGGCCCGGGACTTCCCGGGGGGACGAGGCTCCGCGGGCCGGCGGTCTCGGAGGGCTGGACAGCCCGAGAGGGCAGGAGCAACGGCCGCCGCCTTCGTCCTCCGGGCTCCCGCTCCGGCTGCCACGGCCGCAGCCGCCGCCGCGACCGCTCCGGGGAGAAAGTTGCTGCCCGCCGAGCTCCGGCGCTGCGGAGTTGGAGGCTGGCGGGTCTCACTCGAGACTCACGCCCCGCGCCTGCCGAGCTGGCGCTGCGGAGCGGGCGGGAGGCAGGGCCCCGGGTCACGTGCACCGTGGGCCAGCGGGGCAGGGCCGCGGAGAGGCTCCGCCCCCTCTCTGGGCGGGGCCAGGCTCAAGCCTGCTGGGACCTCCAAACCCCACCCTCCTGGTTGAGGGCGACCTGTGACCAAGGCTCCTTAATTTAGGGGACTGGCATCTGCAGGGAATGAACACTGGCTTGGGGCCGCAACTGGGGAGCAGGCCAATGTGGGAATGCCAATTAATAGGCTTCCAGACGGCAGAAACGGCCTGCAATGCTTGCACGGTATGGGAGGCTAGGGAGAGAACCCCTCAAAACATCCTGATAGGCCTTCTAACAACCTGGGGCTGGCCAGAGCTGGAAAGGGCCTAGAAAATATATGCTGGTATGGCACATGACAAGCCTTCCTTCTTTTATAATATTGTGACATAACTGAGTTTGTTCTGGAGCATTCAGGACTGTATCCTCCCATTTCCATAAGCAGTTTCTTCTCATTGCCAGTCCTTCCTCAATTTATGCTTATTGTAAAGACATGGTGCATCTTAATTCTTTGAAGACATAATGTATCTCCCCAGGTGAATCCCAAAGTTCCTTCCATGCATCCCTGATGTGTAAAGGATGATTTACATTTATACATTCTTGTATAACCAGGTAGTTCCCACTGGTAGAAAGTAAACCCCTAGAATCCAATCTGTGATTTAATAGGCAACATCCACCTCCCTTCCCCAACATGCTTACCAAAAAAAGAAGGATGTGCCTTATTTTCTTGTAACAAAGATGGCATTATTTGTGACCAATTTTTTTAACTGTTAAATTCATCGCCAGTTGTTGAGTCCCCTCCCTCCACTTTGATTTAAATCATTTGTAAATCATTTTATACAGTTACACTTCAAAAGAGAAAGAAAGATTACCTTGACTCTCTAATTTGCTTTCATTCTTCAGGCTGAGGGCACGAAGTAAAGCAGGATAGGATTCGATTTCTCACAGTTCCAGATCTCTTTTATTTCCTCTTTTCGAGCAAAAGATCCTTAGCCTGAGACCTATTTTTCATGAAGTCTAAATGATTTCCCTTTTAGAGAAGAGGATTTTGTCATCCCTATTTCAATAAAAAGTTATATTAGAATTTGTCAAAATTGCTTTCATTTGGATTATCTGTCATGATTATCTCCATAATATAACACTTTCTTTTCCAGAGACCAGGACAAAACGGATGAATGAGCTCAGAGGACTTAACAGCTTAAACTTACTGTGTGGCATTAAAGCAAGGCTCTATCGTCATTCCCAGAGATCAGTTAGAGAGAGCTTTTAGCTCCGGAGCAAGGAATTCTTTAATATTCAGACTTGAAAGATTCAGGTGAGAGCGTTAGCTTTTTCCGCCTCTATTATAGTAAGCCTGCGCCCCCTAGTGGTGAGTCGGTTCACCACTTCTGAAGAGACAGGCTCCCCCGATGAGATTCATCTGATACTGGTTAACAGTTCCTCTTGCTGAGATGCAACAAACTGTCTTTCACTCCAGGCAGGTGTATTGAATGCTCCTGAGCATCCCTTGCTGGAGATTCAGATTTTGTGTCACGGAACACTAAACCACTTAAAATTGTTCTGCTCTGTATCATTAGTGGATATATATACCTAAGGTCAGTTTACATCTAAAAAGAAATATGACATGAAAAAAAAAAGGCATCAGAAAGTTAAGCAGAGTTCTCTCTGGCATTGGAAGAGCCAAGTTTATTTTAGCACCTGAGATGAGTCCTAAATGGAGCTTCCCGGACTCTGCCTCAAGTGAGACTATGTGAAATGGAAAACTCATCACCAGAGAATCAAAAGGCATGAGTCCCATCACAATCACTGTTTCACTGTGCAACTTCAGACAAGCCTCTAGATTAGATTGTGCTTTGTTTGTATTGTTTGCAAAACAGATAAATGGTGCAGCAACTACTCATTGACTAGAGTAAGCATGAAAATGTATTTTAAGATATAACTGGTTACCATTGCAGGGTAAATACGAATTATAAGAATCATTATTGGTTTGCAAGGTAAGTTCCAAAGCCTCTATTTTAAGTACATTTGCTTTACAAACCTCCAGGAACACTAAGGACCTGTCATAGAAGAGGGAAAGAAGAGAGAAGCTTTAGTTACACTGCTGCAGATCCTGAATATCAAAGACATTGGTCACTAATGTAATTCAATAGATGTTGTTATTGTTGGGAGGGGGTGGTGGGGCTGGTAACAGAGTGTTGTCTTTGTTTATTGGATGTTTGTTTTTAATTTTATGAGTAATTGATCCTTTTTGTAAAGCAGTCTAAGAAAAAACACATAAATCTCTTACCAATCATCTCTCCTGCCACTATAGCCCCCCTTCCCCAAAGATAACCACTCCTAGCCCTTTGAAATGTATCTTTCTAGAATTCATAAATTTATATGTATGTATTTATATGTACACAATAAAATGCAGAGATTATCTTGTTTTTGCATTATTTAGATTGCAAAGGAGAAAAAAAAAAACAAAACAAAACAAAAACAGACCAAACAGGTTTAAGCCAAAATCATAGGAGAGAGGGAGACTTTATTGGTTCTTGTCTCTAACAAGTTTGTAATAGGCTGGTTTCAAGGTAGCTGGATGTAGGACTCAAACTCCAGGAGGTCACCAAGAGACTTTGCTTCATCTCTCCAGTTTGCTTCTTGATACTTTGGTGCCATTTTCAAATTCCATGTGGTGGTCACGTGGCTACAGCAAGCTCCAAACTCTATATTCACTTATATCTAAGGGGCAAAAAAAAAAAAAGGTTTCTTTCTCTGAAGTCCTCAAAAACTTATTGTACAGTATCCAATTGGATCTGTCAATTATGTGCCGCTCCTTGACCCAGTTACCATAACTGAGAGATTGTTTGCTGACCAATTAGAGCCGATCAGGGCCCACATCTTGAGCTGTGAGTGCAAGTAAATCATGGCTGAGGTTGTGAAATCTGGGGTACTATTTTCCCAGAAGACAAGCAAAGAAATCCTGGACTATATAATCAACAGATTTGAGTTACCATGAGTAACTAGTACAATTACATGGCATAAAAACCAAGTAAAGCATTTCAAGAATGAGAGACTGGCTAAGAGGATCAAACATATCGCATAGACATCAAAGAGAATAAAAATTCTTTTGAATTCATTGAATATTACCAACAGAAAGTCAGTGGTGAAGATCTAATGTACACCACCATGACTATAGGTAATAGTTAATAATATATTGTACACTTTAAATTTGCTAATAGTGTATATCTTAAGTGTTTTCACACGCAAAAAAAACTGTTAAGGTGATGAATATACTATATGCTAATTAGCTTGATTGTGGTCATTATTTCACAATGTATATCAAAACATCACATGATATGCCTTAAATATGTATAGTTTTTGTTTATCAATCATACCATAGTAAGGCTGGGGGCGGGGGGGGGCGGGTCAAAGATTTCTGCTGAGAATCAGAATGTTCGTTTGATGGTCGTATGTTCAGAAACCCAGTAATGTCAGAACCCTGCCCTATTGACCATTCCTCCTTTCTGTACATGTAATAGACAATAGCAGCATCAGAATAAACGTGTTATATTTTAATAGGTACAACAGTAAATCATAGTCCCATGGCATGGTTATGGAATATAAAAATAGGTGCTTAGGAGGTCCTGCAAAATCTTGGGTTTTTTTGACTTGCTCTAAGGAGGAGTAGGAGGGAGGGAGGAAGGAAGGGTAAGAAAAAATAGATGATCAGCATGCCCCACTAGAGCAATGCCCTGTCTAGATCTGCTGCTTACTACAGGGAGACAGGGGGCAGGAAACCCAAAACAAAGCATGAGTCATGGATGATATTTTAACACACATTGACCCTGCCCACTAATAACCATGGCCCAACCAGTAGTAGAACCTGTAACACAATGTAATATTTCCTTTTCCTTTGGGTGGGGAGGGTTGCAACGCCTCTCCCTACTCAGAGACTCTTGGGAGAGCAACTGCAATTAAGAGGAAAATAGCAAACAAATGCCGCATTTTCTAGAAATTTCTTGGTGCATGTAATAAAGGAGGGACTAGCTTAAAGAGTTATCATTAGGACCAAGAGTAAGGGTGGAGGCGTGAGGCATGACTTGAATTTATTCGTATGCTGAAGTGAAAAGAAGAAATTGACAATTCAAGAGCCTGAATGATTGATAAAGCAAAATCCTGAAGAAGGCAAGGAGAATAATAGCAAGATCATTAGGGGAGAGGCTAATCTAGCCATAGGGAGAAGGACCACTTCTTCATCTGAGAAAAAAAGGGAAGCAAAAAAAAAAAAAAAAAAAGGATAGCAGGAAAGAACATGGTATTAATAACAAGAATGGGGAAAGAATTCTGTTAAGTGAATAATAGGGCGGGGAAGGGGGGATAGAGTAAACCTGGATATTGTAAACAGAAAGACCTAAGTTCATATCTCTACTCTGCTACTTACTTGACTATGTGAACCCCAGCCACCTAACTTATTTTCTAAGTTTCAATTTTCTTCTCTGTAAAAGGGGGATGATAATATTTCACTAGTATTTACATAGTTTCAGTTATGAATAACAGAAAGTGCATATTCAAACTATGTTATTATACACTACAGAAATGCATTGTTGCAGACATTTGATGTCAGAGGTGGGCAGCATCAGGAACGGTATGATCAGTCTTCAAAACATGGTTATCAAAAATCCAAATTCTATCCTTTTCTCCCCTCTACTATTCTTTGTGTACATATTAGTTTTGCCCTCCACCTGGCCTCCCCCACAGTGGTAAGAAAGCACTAACATTTCAAGGTATCATATTTTTCCAATGTATACAAAAAAAAATGTAGTGCCTAGTCCCTACCCTGAACTGTAATATCTTCCAAGTAGTAAGAGACCCATATGACCATATATGAAAATACCTAACAATACAAACCAAATTGTACCAAATTTTTGCTAGAGACAAAAATTCCAATAGCACTCCACTTTGATTACATGTCAAAATATTCCTTATTGACCCAAATGAGTAGCTACAAATGATAATAGTTGAAAGAAAGCAACTTGGCTTGCCATTTCAAGAACTCTAAGCAGGATCCAGTAATCTGAAATGAGAGCAGTGGGAAGGAAGTATTTGTTTCAAAGTGGAATCACTAATGAAACTAACAAGAACTCACCTTCTTTAATTGAGAAGTGATTTATTTAGTGTGATGCTGGTTCTTCAGCCAAATTCAATCTTTTGGTTAGTAGTGGAGAATACTTTTCAAATGTTATCTTGTGACATGATGAGCTCCTCACTAATCACTTTGCTTTAAACAATTCAATAGGTTTTGTTTTGTATTTGGAATCCAAATTGTAAAATCAGTTGCAATAGTGACAGTCTGAAGTTTTAAGCATGGTGATATTATGAATCTCCTTTGCCATATTGAGTGTATTTATCATGTTAAAACTAAGCAAAATATTGATCTGAAACAATCAACTTGTATTTTATATTTGATTTGTGAAGTTATTTGGATAAATCAATAAATTCCTCTCTCCTATGCTATCCTCTTAACTTGAAAGAACTACAAACTTTTAATTTGAGAATACAAATTGTATAACTCCTTGTTCATGTAAGTTGCATAGCATAAATACTGCTTTGAAGGATGCTTTGTCTTCCCCAGCCAGTAGTACTGTGAACATGTAAAATATGCTCATTAAACTAACTTAAGGCAAAAAATATTTCAGCCAGAGTGGCCAACCTCAATGTTTCCAAAGAATGCTATTATAATTTTCCTCCAGATTCTCTCTCACAATTTTTACACTGTATACCATGGAATATCTTTATATCTCAAATGCACTAAATGACACTTGAGTAATGCTGAAATTACTCTCATCTGATGTTGATGGTGAGTCAACAGGTGTGCGACAGAGAAGCTTTATGGTGAAAGTAGGAGCATTCACTACTCTCTTCCTGTGATTTTCTCAAAGTAGGGGCTCTTAGAAAATGTGTCTTTAAAAGTGTTATTAGAGAAGTTTTATCTGTAAGTCAGCTCACAATCTAAAAGCTTTAGTAAATGAGAGCAGGGCTTGTGTTTGTTTGCCTTGTTCATCACTATTTCCCGTGTCTAACACATTGCTGGTACATATAGGGGCTCAATAAATATTTATTGAATGAACGAATTGAGTGGATGAGTGAGTGATATCAGTCAGTATGGAATCTGTTTGGCTTGGGGCCATAAGTCATCACTTTCCATATCTCTACGTAATATAACGAAATAACAAGTTGAAATAATATGAAGTATCTGTATAACATGCCATCTGACCCCAACTCTGTATGTAACTCAAGCAGTGTCAGATTTTACTAAAGCATGTCTTTTCCTAAGAAATGCATAGCATAGAATATAGATTTTAATAGAAATAAATATACAATATCTTAGCATTTACTTTATGAAAAGCACTTTCTTTCGCACTGTCCTCCATGGTCCTCTTTCCCAGTATTTTCCTGCTGCCCATGTATAAAAAAGCTGATCATATAAATTATTATACACCAAACTATTTAAAAAGACAAAATCATGGTTAACCTGAAAGGAGAGGAGAGAAGAAATCAATGGACTGAAGTTTAATATTTTGAAAGAATTAAATGGTATTTATTTTCCCAGTTCAAAGCAATAACATAAAAAACAAAACTGTTACAATAGAATTTGAAAATCTTTGAAAAGAAAATCTTGATAATTTTGAAGCTGAAAGCTAAGTCAATATACTTATCAATCAGTGGTCTGTCATCTTGAAAAATTATTTTCAACCCTATGGAAAACAAGAAAGAGATTAACTATTTTAGCAGCCCTTCTCAACTCCCCACCCCCTGCAAAAGAGAGAGAGAGGGAGAGAGAGAGAGAGAGAGAGAGAGAAAGGAAAAAATAAAGCTTCCAAGTGCGAAAAAGCATCCCTTAGGTTGCAAAACAAACACATATGTGTTTCTGAGCTGAAGAGCTAAGATAATTTCATTATTTTCTCTGAATCATTGAATTGTTTTAAGAGATGTTTGGATGAATACAGAAAAATCCAGTAAACACATTATTGCCACTGGCTAATGATGACAGATATTCATCAGGGAGTGATTTGGTAATAAAATAAGAATGTAATACTGCACTGACAAGGAAAACAAAGTCAATTTCTTCTGTATGATCTTTATTTTGTAAAATTGCCATGAAATTTCCATGCAGGAGCCCTGGAGTAATCACAGCTATTTCTCACAGACCTACAGGCTAAGTGTAGACTCAGCTTCCAATTATCATACTGATGGATGAGAGACTCAGAGTGTGAATGATAGGGTGAAAAGCAGTCGACTATATATACTCATAATTTTAAAGCCCCTATGGACATTAAGAAACAATGCTTCGGGTTTCTGTTACAGCGTAGGTATGTAGAAAATTGCTTTATGTCTTCTATTTTTAAAGCCTGTGTTGTTTTAAAACTTTCTTTCCAAAATTATGTTCTAATACCACCTGCATTTTTTTTTAAATCTCCCAACTTATATCATACTTTGTGTCCTCCTCACACATTGGGACAGTCTCTATTTGGGAAACTGCCTGTATTAGGAGTCTCACTTTGTCAAAATAGAAGCCAGAAGCTCACTTGCCCCGGCAACGCTTGGAGTTAGAGGCAGGTATGTGACCCAGGCTCAGCCAATTCAACACCTCTGCACAAGACTTTGATTGGAAGAGAATAACATGAACAGGGAGGCTCTCCGGGAAGTCCATCCTAGAAGGATGGGACACGCTGGTGGAAGGCTACACCCCGCCTGAAAAGGTGGCAGTGGCGGGCCCCGTTGGTTACGTGCCACGTCCAAATTTGGCAACAGGAACTGCAGTGTCTTCACCCAGCAGCAGCTGACGGTCTCCACTGTAGAAGCCAGAATATAGTTGGAAGCATAGCCTGTATGTATGATTCTATGGTTCTAGCAAAACTCTGTGACTTCATACATATATCATGTATGACAGCCATAGCACGAATGCTAGGAAAGGGGAAATGAAAGTATACACTTGCAGGGGTGGGGCACTGGGCAAAACGGGTGAGGGGTCGTGGGAGATGCAGCGTTCCAGTTATGGAATAAATAATCATGGGGATAAAAGATACACATAGGTAATATAGTTGATGATCATTGTAATAGCATAGTATGGTTTCAGATTGTAGCTACACTTGTGGTGAACATAGCATAAGGTATAGAGATGTCAAATCACTATGTTGTACACTTGAAACTAATATAACATTGTGTGTCAACTATACTCAAATAAAAAAATTAAGTACATTCTTGTAATATTCTCAGACTGTATGTGAAATAATATAATATTATGTATATTGGAGATATATAACAAAGCTTTAGTCATCAAAATAATACAAAAGAGATTACAGTACATTAGCCAAAAAAAGGAGATAAGGTGAAAAAATAATCTCAATCCAAAAAAAGGTAGAAAAAGAGGAAAGGGGGAATGAAGAACAGGTGGGGAAAATAAAAGAAAAATAGCAGTGTGATCAGCTTAAGCCCAACGAGATCAATAATCACACTGAAGGTAAGTAGTGTAAGCACACCAATTAAAAGACAAAAATTATCACACTGGATAGAAAACACAGAATTCAACAATTTTCTGCCTGTAAGAAACAAACAGTAAATGTAAATGATATGTTAAAGGTTATTATATTTATTTTTATATATTAAATATAAAAGGATGGGCAAAGATACATCATGCTAACACCATCAAAAGAAGACTAGAGTGGCTAAACTAATACAGACAAATAAGATTTCAGAGCAAACAATATACCAAGATCATTTTAGAATGATAAAGGAATCTATTAAGATTACACAATCCTAAAAGTTTAGGCATCTAAAAACAGAGCTTAAAAATATGTAATAAAAATGCAAGAAAAACAGACAAAACTGGAATTACAGTCAGGGATTCAATACCCCTCTCTCAATAATCGATAGAACTCGTATACAGAAACTAGTATATCATAAGCATATTAAAGATTTGGATAACACTATTAACAATACTATTCTAATTGATGCTTGAAGAACATTTCCAATCACCAATAGCAAAATACACATTTCTTTAGAGTATATAAGAAACTATTTACCAAAGTTAGACCATATCTTGGGCTTCAAAATTAGTGCTAATACATTTACAATGACTCATGACATTCAAAGTATATTGTCTGACCACATGGAATTAAATTAGAATCAATACTAAAGAATCGCCAAATATTTTAAATTTTTTAAATGTTTTTTATTTCATTTTTGAGAGAGAGCGCACGAGCAGGGGAGGGGCAGAGAGAGAGGGAGACACAGAATCTGAAGCAGGTTCCAGACTCTGAGCAGTCAGCACAGAGCCCGATGCAGGGCTCAAACTCATGGACCATGAGATCATGACCTGATCCAAAGTGGACGCTTAACTGACTGAGCCACCCAGGTGCCCCCAAATATTTTAAAAATAAATGTCACACTTCTAAATAAACCATAGGTCAGAGATGGAGTCACAAGGGGGATTAGGAAGTATTTTGAACTCAATGAAAATATATGCACGACAAACTAAAATTTGTGGGATCCCATTTAAATAACTCAGGAGAAATTGAGAGCACTAAACCTCGATAATTGAAAGGGAAATAGATTTCAAATCAATGACCTCAGCTTCAAACTTCAGATATAAGAAAAGAAAGAGCAAATGAAACTACATAGAAGGAAGGAAATAATAAAGGTCAGGGTGGAAATCAATGAAGTAGAAGGAAGAAAATAATAAAAGTCAGAATGGAAATCAGTTAAATGGAAAACAGCAATAATCAATGAAATAGAAGCTGTTTCTTTAAAAATATTAATAAAAGTGATAATTTTCTCACTAGAATGATCAAGGAAAAAGACAGAAGACACAAATTACCAGTATTAAGAATGAGAGACTTTATATTACTATACATTCCACAAATATTAAAAGAATAATAAGAGAAAATTGTAAACATTTCATGCCAAGATTTTGATAAAATAGACATACTCAAAAAGAAAGAGATCATCTAAATAGCCTTAGATCCACTAAGAAACCATGTGTAATTTAAAACTTTTCTGTGAGGAAAATTCCAGGTCCCACTGGCTTCACTGGTAAAGTTTACAAAACATTTAAGGGAGAAATACTATGATTCCACACCAACTTTTTTAGAAAATTGAAGAGGAGGGAATACTTCAGCATTATCCTGAGGGAGATAAATTACTAGATCATGAGGGGAGAATTAGAGAGCTAAATGATTTCATTAAATGAAACAATATCCATATCATAGGAGTTCCAGAAGAAGAAGAGCAAGAGAAAGGGGCAGAAAGTTTACTTGAACAAACTATACTTGAGAACTTCCCTAAACTGGGTAAGGAAACACATCAAAGTCCGAGAGGCACAGAGAACACCCCTCAAAATCAACAAAAATAGGTCAACACCAAGACATATTATAGTGAAACTGGCAAAATACAAAGAGAACAAGAACACTCTAAAAGCAGCTAGGGACAAACGGTCCTTAACCTCCACGGGAGACACATAAGGGGAGTAGCAGACCTGTCCACTGAAACTTGGCAGGCCAGAGGGAGTGGCAGGAGATATTCAATGTGCTGAGTAGGAAAAAATATGCAGCCAAGAATTCTTTATCCAGCAAGGCTGTCATTCAGTATAGAAGGAGAGATAAAGGCTTTCTCAGACAAACAAAAACTAAAGGAGTTCGTGACCACTAAACCAGCCCTTCAGGAAATCCTAAAGGGGACTCTGATAGTGGAAAGCAACAAAGACTACAAAGGACCAGAAACATCACAATAAACATGAAATCTATAGATAACACAATGGCACTAAATTGATGTCTAAATTGATGTCTTTCAACATCCTAATTCTAAGACCAAAGGCATTACAAGAAAACTATAAAACTTTCATGTACAGAGATGTAACATTTCTACACAAAGTTTAGAAAATTAAAGCCAACAATATATTAAAAGAATAATTCATCAGTATTAAAAACTTATTTCAACAAAACCATATGGTTATCTCAATAGATGCAGAAAAAAATTAGAAAAAATACAACATCCATTTCTATATTTAAAAAAATTTTTTTAATGTTTATTTATTTTTGCGAGAGAGACAGAGAGACAGAGTGCAAGCCGGGGAGGGGCACAGATAGAGGTAGACAGAATCTGAAGCAGACTCCAGGCTCTGAGTTGTCAGCACAGAGCCCTACATGGGGCTCAAACCCACCAACCGTGAGATCATGACCTGAGCCAAAGTCAGATGCCTAACCCACTGAGCCACCCAGGTGCCCCAGCATCCATTTCTGAATAAGGAAAAAAAAGTTCTGAGGGTGCTTAGATGGCTCAGTGGGTTAGGTGTCTGACTCTTAATTTCAGCTCAGGTCATGAATTCACAGTTAGTGGGATCGAGCCCGTGTTGGGCTCTGCTCTGACATCATGGAGCCTGCTTGGGATTCTCTCTCTCCCTCTCTCTGTCCCTCCCCTGATTTGGAGCTAGTCTCTCTCTCTCTCTCTCTCTCAAATAAAACTTTATTTTTTTAAAAAAATTTTTAATGTTAATTTTTGAGAGAGACAGACAGACAGACAGACGTAGTGAAAGTGGGGGGAAGGGCCGAGAGAGAAAGAGACACAGAAACCGAAGCAGGCTCCAGTCTCTGAGCTGTCAGCACAGAGCCCGACATGGCGCTTGAACTCACAAACCATGAGATCATGACGTGAGCCTATGTAGGACGCTTAACTGACTGCGCCACCCAGGTGCCCCATAAATAAGTAAACTTTTAAAAACAGAAGAAAAAAAGAAAAAAATTCTGAGCAAGGTAGGAATAAAAAGACAATTTAGAGACTGGTAGAAAATACTTGCAAATTTTATATCTGAAAGAAGTCCCATATCCAGAATAAAGAAAATACTCTTGAAATTCAATAATTAAGCAAACAATTCAATTAAAAGATGGGCAAAATAATCAGAAAAACACTTCACCAAAAACTGTATATGGATAGCAAATACGTATATAAAAATGATTAACATTCATTAGTCATTAGGGAAATGTATTAAAACCTGTGATGAGGTAATTCTACATACCTAACAGAATGGCTAAAAATAAATATACTGACCATATCAAGTGTTGACAAGAATGTGGTGAGACTGGATCTTTCATCTGTTGGCAGGAATGTAAAATGATACAACCACTTTTGAAAATAGCCTGGCATTTTCTTTAAAAAGAACCATCCCACTTCTAGGTATTTTCTATGGAGATGAAAGTATATGTCCATATGTTTTGTTAATGTTCATAGAAGTTTTACTTGTAGTAGACAAAGAATGAAAACAACCTAAATGTCCATCAACAGGTGAATAGACACACTGTGGCATATGTGTACATGGAAAACTAATCAGCAAGGAAAAGTAATGAACTATTGATTTGTTACAATATAGATGAATCTCAAAACAGTCATGCTGAGTGAAACAAACCTGACAAAAACAGTACAAGCTGTAGAGTTCCGTTTATATAAAGTTATATTAAATGCAAATTAATCTCGCATAAAAGAAAGCAAATATTGGTTGTTTCGGGATGGCATTGTGGAAAGGGACACAGGAGGAAGAAACTTCAAAGGCTCTCAAGGAAGCATTTGAGATGGATGGTTATGTTTATTGCTTTGATTGTGGGGATGGGTTTTCATGCGTCTGCATGTGTCAAGACTTATCAGATTGGACACTTTAAATATACGCATTGTATTGAATGTTAATTATACCTCCATAAAGCTGTTTTTGAAAGCTTAAATATGTATCTTCTTTCAAAAAAGACATAGAGTACTCTTTCTATTTTATATGTTGACATTATTATTATTATTTTAAACATGTAAAATCTTTTGTCCATGAGGATGAGAAGGTTGGGGGAAAGATAGGAAGATAGAAAGGGTTTCAGTAGCATCATGAAGCTGCCATACCAGCTATTTCCGCCCAGCCCTGTATTCCTCATACATGAGAAAATTAAAAGCGCCAGTTTTTAAAAACCACTGATCTTTGGATTTTTTAATTTTTATGTTTTGGTTTCAAGTAGTTTAACTAAAATCTTGACTGATTCAGAAGTGGTACCTGAATAGTAATGCTAAGCCATTAAATGTAATGCTAACCATTAAAAAATGAGTTATCGTTATAATACACATAAGAGTTAGGTGTCCTAAGAAATGGGACGTATATATTTTAAATGTAGGATTTCTTCTAGATCAAAAATAGCCAAAAAACACATTTACCTGTAGCAAGTGTTTACAAACCATGAATCATGTGATATAAGCAAGGTAGGGCTATGAGACTTCTATGAGTAGGCAGAAGAATCAGATACTCATAAATTGAACCCAGTGATGTGATTTACACAGCTGTAAATTGCACATTGATATAGGAGTACAAGCAATGCTCACCTGTTCCATCAGCTGCTAACAAGAAGCCAATCAGCACCGAAGCTCAAAGTTCTGGTTGTGAAACCAATCAAAGCTGGTTATGCTGAAATTTGATGGGGATGACAGTGATTTCCTCATCAAGTAAGCATCTCTCAACTATTAGAAGATTTAATTTTTTTTAATGTTGATCGTTTTGAAAGATGGGGGGTGGGCAAAGACAGGGGAGACAGAGGATCCCAAGCAGGCTCCACGCTGACAGCAAACAGCCCGAAATGGGGCTGGAACTGATGAACCATGAGATCATGACCTGAGCTGAAACCAAGAGTCGGATGCTTAACCAACTGAGTCACCCGGGTTCCCCAAAAGATTTAGAATTAAATACAGCTGGCCCTTGGACAGCACAGGTTTGAGCTGCATAGGTCTACTTTTATGCAGATTTTTTTCAATAGATACTTTGGAAAAATTTTTGGAGATGCCAGCCTATTTTATCATTTACTACCATAAAATATACACAAATCTATTACAAAAAGTCAGAATTTTCAGAACTTATGCACACAAACACAAATCATGCATGGTGGCACTGGCAGTCAAGAGAAATGTAAACAAAGATAAAGATGCAGTATTAAATCATAACTGCATAAAATCATTTGTAGTGCATGCTGTACTACTCTAGTAATTTCACAACCACCTCCTATTGCTATTGTAGTGAGCTCAGGTTTTGTGGGTATCCACCTAAAATGTCATGTGATGCCAACCATCTCCATGCAGGCAGTAAATGGCATATTACAGTAAAAAGTAATCTCTTCCTGGAGCGCCTGGGTGGCTCAGTCGGTTGAGTAGCCAACTTCGGCTCAGGTCATGATCTCGCAGTCTGTGCATTTGAGCCCCGTGTCGAGCTCTGTGCTGACAGCTCAGAACCTGGAGCCTGCTTCAGATTCTGTGTCCCCCTCTCTCTCTGCCCCTCCCCCACTCATGCTCTGCCTCTCTCTGTGAAAAATAAATAAACGTTAAAAAATTTTAAAAATAATAAAAAGTAATCTCTTCCTGTTCTCGCTATTAGTAAGGTTTTTGGGAAGTCAGTTATACTTGGATTTTCAACTTCATGGGGGGTTGGTGCCCCTAACCCTTGTGTTGTTCAAGGGTCAACTGTACAGAAAAGTTAAAAAGAATCAGAATTCATCATATTAACACTTCTATGTGATGGAATCTGAGTATATTTGAAATATCCTTGTAATTTAAAAAATGGACTTTTAGAGCAACATATGTCAAGCATTTAGTTCTAATTTAGTAATTTGGTGATTAATTTAGAATTTTGGTTTTAAATTAAGCTCTTATTAAGTGCATATATTGAAACATTTAAGACAACTGAAGAATCGAATTATTTAGATTAATTGAATATCTTCACAAGAACTAATTTTATACTTGAGAAAATTTTAAGTCATATAAGTCTTAAGGAAATTGAATATTTTATATTTATAAATATAGTTTAAAATATTTTAAAATAATATTTGGTAACTATCAAACATTATTCAGAAACTGTTGAAATTTACTGAACTTTAAAATAGGTTTGTTGTTTCAACTTAAAGCTTTAAAGAAGAATCTTGATAAATTGTATTTCAGATTTTAATATCAAAGGAAATCCTCAGATGATCTTTTCTGCACTGAGAAACCATTCTTAAGGGAAGGAAAATCTCACATTTAATAAGACTTTCCTATTTTTATCATGGACTTTGTCCCACATTCCTACCGTCTCTTAAATTCTTACATTCTTAGCCACAAATTCTCTGCTCAAATTTTCAAAAGCGTAATTCTTAAGGTTGCATAAAATTATATATGCATACATGTGTGTTTCTTGTATTAGACACTGAGTTTCATGCAAGTGGAGACTGCTCTTTATTCTTCTTTGCCTTCTATGGACTTGGTAGTCAGCTTGGCACAAAGTAGTTTCTCAACAGGTGCTCAACGGAGTTCAGTAATCACTGGTGAACGAATTCACCTGTTTTTCTTAACTAGTGCTCTTCCCTAGACCTTGTACACAATTAATCCCAGTATGAGGACTCTTGGCTCTTGTGAGTATATCTCTGGAGGCTTTGGCTCCTTAGTATCTGACTCCCCCTTTGACTTTTGGAAAATTTACTAGTATGCCACTGTTGGTGGAGGCCTCTAGAGTAACCAAAAAGGCCAAATACTTGTTCTCCATAATCTCTGGCAGCTACATGGTGGGTTTATGGTTGAAATTAAGCCAGAGTTTAATAAAGACTTGGGAAAACATGCTATGTTTGTAAAAGGCAACCTTAGAACAGATGTTTGTCCTTCTATTCCATTGTATTTTACACCACGTTATTTACATGTTTTGTTTATTAATCCATCAATTGATCAAATCGTAAGTGACCCGTTTGTCCAATCACTGTTTATCTTGTGTCTATCATATGCCAAGTACCATACCAGGTCATGGGCTCAAGCAGTGACAAGGAGAGACACAGTCCCTTCCCTTATCAACTTAATTTCTAGTTTTGAAATTAACTTCTAGTCTTTTTTTTTTTTAATTTTTTTTCAACGTTTTTTATTTATTTTTGGGACAGAGAGAGACAGAGCATGAACGGGGGAGGGGCAGAGAGAGAGGGAGACACAGAATCGGAAACAGGCTCCAGGCTCTGAGCCATCAACCCAGAGCCTGACGCGGGGCTCGAACTCACGGACCCCGAGATCGTGACCTGGCGGAAGTCGGACGCTTAACCGACTGCGCCACCCAGGCGCCCTTAACTTCTAGTCTTAAGAAATAAAATGATTGCAAAGTTTGTTATGTGTTCCGTAGAAAACAAATACAAGGATAGCTGACATGAAAAACAACGGCAGTCAGTAGCCATGGAGTAGCACTGGGATGCTTAGAGTTTTCTTTAACAGGGAACATAAAGGACCACGATAATATTTTAAGCTAAAACTAAAAGATGGAAAAGAGATAGCCAAGCACAGTAGGAGGAACACCATTCGTGGCACAGGAAAACAGCATAATCAGGGGACCTGAGGGTGGGATGATTTTGTCATGTTCACATGTGCAAAAGCAGACCATGTGACCAGAACACAGGGCATGAGGGGTGAGGTAATGGAGAATGAGATGATTTTGGAGAAATAGGAGGGGCAAGATCTATAGAATCTTGTAGAATAAGTGTCTTTCATTGATAAACTTCTAATAAATTTTTTATTGATCCTCTTTGATGTTTTCTTCTCTTCCCTTGATCTTTTGAACTCTAGAATATGAGACATATCATTCATTTAGTCTTTAATATTCTTGCAAGACATTCTGTTCTTGTTATTACATTGTAATTGTATAGAAATTAACATTATTCATTTTTGTAGTTCAAGATAATTGTTATTTTTACTGTTAATTCTGCCATCACCAACTTCTCTGGGGCTTTTAAATGCCTGCTTCTAACATAATTCCTCTGATGATGTTCCACCCATAGGTATTTTTGCCTAGATTTCTTACATTTTGTCTTTGCTTCCACAATTTCCCTAAGCCATATATTTTTTGCTCATTCTTACAAACAGATCATTGTTTTCACCATTTACCTCGCAAACACGATAGTCTACCATGTCATTATAGTGAAATATTTTTCAAGAGTACTTTAGAATTTTTTTAATTGAACCCTATTTTTTTATCTCTGAAGTTCCTCATTCGTCTTTTCTTGTTTTGTTGCTCAAAGAAACATAGACTTGAGTAGACCTTGGAAATTCTATAGTCTTCCAACTTCATTTTACCACTGTTTCCTTTAACTTACTATTCATCATACAATGTTTAATAATCTCAATGTAATACTTCCATTTCTTAATTTTTTTTCATTTAAAATGGCCTAACTTTTCTTCATGATCCTTTACAATTTGTATTATAAATGTCTCTGGAGACTTTCTTAGCAAACCTTGA
The DNA here is from genome assembly GCF_027475565.1 of Acinonyx jubatus. Classification (NCBI taxonomy): domain Eukaryota; kingdom Metazoa; phylum Chordata; class Mammalia; order Carnivora; family Felidae; genus Acinonyx; species Acinonyx jubatus. The sequence goes on from NC_069387.1 coordinate 66,388,625, forward strand.
AAACAGACATTTTAAAACACACACACACACACACATGCACGCACACTGAGGATTAATCATCCCTAAACTCCCAGGTAAATAGACTTGTCAGCTGCATGTCTTTTATGCCAAATTTACATTCATATCCATAAAGTAATAAAAATCTTACTGCTAATGTTAACCATTCGACTGGAAGTAAGCAATGTGACAAAGAAGCCACAAGACAGGTCATTAAATTAGGTCCTGTTTTCATACTCTGCCATCCTTTGCCGAGCCGTCCAGGAGATGAGTGAAGGCAAAGCAGTCAGGCTTCCCAGTTACCCGCTGGAATCCTCCAGCCAATCTGCTCTCATCTCCAGACTGGGAGGATATAGGCATATGCCTTCCTCTCTCATTCTCCTTCGTTTGCCAAGACTGTCCTCACTTGCTTAGGTAGTTGGCTGACCCCAATAATGCTTTTCAGTTTAAAGATGTTTAAATATTTTCTTTGTCACTAGTTAGTTGTCTAGTCAGTTACTGAGATGAAATGCCTTAGCAGAATTTCAGAGAAATGACATTTCCCAGGTACTGACAAGGAAAATGCTGATCTGCATGTTACCATGGAGTTTGCGTCTGCTTACGGTTGCACTCCTTCAGTGGCAGGTAAAGAACAGTCTAATTATCTGCAAAAAACAACACTTCATCTTGGCAAGGTGGTTCATTAGACTTTGAAATATTTCCATAAATTGGTTGTTTCCTTACTCTACTGCAAGCTCTAAGTATATCTGCCTTAAACAATATTACTATTTATGGGAGCAAAATACTGTTATAATGCTGCAGAGATTTTATGATGAAACCAATGAATTCCTTTTTTTTAAAAGTACCTTGAGAAAGAATAAGATTCCATTCACGAGAAAACTCTTTATAAGAAGAAAATGTTCCTATACTTTTAAGTGTGCCATCGGTGATGCCATCTATTTGATAAGAAAAGACCATCACTGATGCTCTCTGTAGTTACTCTTCCTAAGGACAAGAATATAATGCCAGCTGTTTTTATTTCCTGGTATCTCACACACTGTTGCTTTCACGTGTGAAATTCCTACTAACTTGAAAGGTGGTACTGGACCCAGAATAAATATGTATGTGAGGAGAAAATACGGATAGTTACCACAGATGTGGAGAAGATATATTAAATATACATATACACATTGTAGCCTTATCTTTTACCTTTAATCTGTAGTGTTAGTACACATCAAGGAGAAAAGTGCATGTTGACTAATAAATTATAAATTAATTGTTGCTATTTAAAAAACAATACATCTATGGGTTAATAAATAAAATAAAACCACACTAGTTGCTATAAAGTGAGAAGTACAAACAGCCCTCTTCCCTTCTCACAGCCCCAGTTTGACCAGGACTATCCCCCAGAAGCTAAGAGTGTCAATGATTTCTGCTTTTAGTTATTTGGGTGGTTATCATCAAGCTTGCATTTACCTTGCAGCTAAAGGAACTTTATAGGATCCTCCAGGTGCATAGGTCTCTGCCAAAGCCCTGGGAGTGGTCCTGGAGTGGATCCAGGTTATGAGGAGCCTAAAATGTATAGCTTAGCCAGGATACACCTTTAAGAAAAAAACACCCACACTGTTACAAAATTTCTAGTGCTCCTCTCAGTGCCTTGGAAGTAAAGATTCCCAAAGCTTAAGCTTTATTAGTTTTAGAGTCAATCCACCCCGGGTTGCCATATTTAGATTTACCAACAACATTAGACAGTATCTATTGATTGCCTACTCAGAAGTGTGCCTACCCTACCTACAAATTTCTCTTTTCCTCATTTACCTTCTGGTTTTATAGTTGTGCTATTGTGTTATTGTGTCGATAATCAAAGTTTATAACACTCACTGAAATTATGTTTCTTATCCTCCGTAGATTCATTCCAAAAGCCAATAAACTGCAAATACAATATTGCATATAGTAATATATGTTTGTATAACATGATATTTTCTTTTTGAATCAAGTAATGCAGTTGAATACCTAAAGAAGTACATGTACTCCTGTATCATTAAATTTTCCTACTTTAAGGGAAATCTATAAGCATATACTCGTGATATTCTTAATTTCTCTCTAGATTTTTTTTTAAAACACTTTTTTCTGGGTTAGACTTTGCTGGCCCTGTTTCTTGAATCCTAGCTTTCCCTTTTTGTATTTCTTTACATCTCCCTGGATTAACTCTTCAAATGCTTTTTTGCAGATTTTTAGGAGGTAGAGTTCACAAATGTCCTTCAAAATTGAATGACTTCACAGACAATTGCTGGTTTTGGAAAGTGTTCTCTATGCAAAATTTCAAACATGTTTAATTTAGTTATCCCTTATGTACTCTACCATAATAGCATGTCTTTAAAATAAATTTCAAAGAAAATTATGGGAATGAAGGAAAGCGTCGTAGGCAGAGTGAGATAATGTTTAATTCATCTTAAAGTAAATAAGACCATTCTGAGATGGAGTCACCTTTTGTAATTGTTAAAAGGCATGTATTTATATGGATAAAAGCTAAGAGAAAAGACTAGACATTACACTAATCAACCAGAACAGTTACAATTTTTTAAAAATCTAAACATTTTTCTTAATGGGGTTTTTATTCCTTTTTGTTTTCTCCGCATTCAGGTTAAGAATAGCCACGCCTTGTGAATAACCAACAAATGGTCGGAATTCATATCTCAGAATGACTTCAACAGTAGAATAAGCACTCCTTCAATGATTCAATATACTAAAAGTAATCACCCTTTCCTATTGAGGTTTTTTTTTTGTGAAATAAATTGTTTGTACTCTGCTAGCTGAGGAAAATAAGCCGTTCTGCTACAATTTTAATGCTCTTCAAAATACTACCTTTACGGCATCTATTAAGAGACTATATTTTCACCCTGGTAATTTCCTTAATATTTTCAACAATCATTACTGCTGCTGAAAGATGAGAATACCATTCTATGTAACTTTTTATATATGTGTGCAAAAAAAAAATGTGTTTATGAGTCATTGTTCCATGGGCATCCAATGATTCCAACTCTTTTCTCCTCTTGGAAAGAGTAGGTTTGAGCACACACAAGCTGATATGCCCAATAAAATTTTTTTTATGTACTTATTGTTAGTCTGGATCGCTGTCCAGTGGAGAACTGTGTTCTTTGCAATCGTCATGAGCAGGCTGACACAAGATTTAAGGAGAAGGCTTTGGATTTCTATCTTGGCACTCCCTGGGATTTATGTTCCATTTCCTATTCCTGACTTTCCCAACACCTCGCCCCTTACCATTGAATCCACAGTATCTATTACCATTGTTTTTAAAATTTATTCATCGAGTTAGCATATAGCCCTGTGCTGGGTCATATGAGGGAACACAAAGAATAATAGAAATGCCCAAGTAGTTTATATGCAAGCGGAAGCAACGTTTCTCATGGAATTAAAGAACATTGATGCTGAACTGTGTGGTGTGGATAGTCAATACAATAGGTATTTGGAGACATAAATGGTCATTCTTGGCTATAATGGTATACAACTTAGGGTTCTTTGATTGCTAGTGAACAGGAACTAACTGTGCATAATGGAGAGAAAAGGAAAGTTTATTGGAAGGAGGTCATGATATCTTACAAAATCTAGAGGAAGACTAAAGAGCTACCCATGGAAATGACATAATCTAAAGGCTAAGCTGCCTGAGCTGTTTGATTGTGTTATGAGAATGTTGTCCCAGGAAGTAAGTATGTTCCACCTGTTTTTCTGTGTTGTGTCACTTCATTCATGCATCAAAATCTCAGGAGAGAAAATGTGACCTTGGATTTAAGTCAAATAACAACTCCTTGGCTAAGGTGGACCGGGGCACCTTGATTTACAACCTACAAAAGCTATTTATGTCTGCTTTGCCTATGATGGAATAATATAAAAGCCAGCTGTTTGAAAGCCACAGGCTGTGATTTATCTCTGTGTTCCTCACTACACCACTGTTCTTAGTTTGGAATCACAAAATGACTATCTAAAGACTGCAAATCTAAAGTTTTCCCACAATATTTACAACTGTAAGTTGAATGATTTCTTTTACTATTCCAGATTAGTAAATGACCTAAGGCAACAGGTTTTTTTAATGTTTATTTATTTTTGAGAGAGAGAGAGAAAGACAGAGAGACAGAGCGCAAGCAAGGGAGGGGCAGAGAGAGAGGGAGACACAGAATCCAAAGCAGGTTCTAGGCTCTGAGCTGTCAGCACAGAGCCCAATGTGGGGCTCGAACCCACAAACAGTGAGATCATGACCTGAGCTAAAATCAGATACTTAACCAACTGAGCTACCCAGGTGGCCCTAAAGCAATAGGTTTTGAATTGGAATTCTGGCTTAGGTGTTTGATATGGGATAAATTATTTCCTCTAACTCCTCAGTTTCCTACCTTACAGGGTTATTGTGGAGATTGAGGTCAATTCGTATAAGAACCTATCACAACAGATGCAAAAGACAAATGAAAGAATTTGTATTATTTGCTTATGATTTGAATAAGCAAATGCATCTAGAAAGGCATAACCAGTGAGGGAGATAAAACTCCACTTTTCTGTTAAACAAAATATCTTAGGACTTTGTCCACACTTGCTAAAAATTATTAAGCCAATGCATCCCCTTCAAATTCCTGTTAAATGAGAAAAAGTATAAACTATTTTAGATAGAAAAACAATGATAGGAATTAGAGTTTTCTAAAATGGTTCATGAGAAGAAAATTTCACACAACCTAGTCTTGTATTTTGAGACATGTTCACCCTCCTGTTTCTGTTTTGTTTTGTTATTTTAAGGTGATTGGTGGTTGGGGTCAAGTTTACAAAATAATAACATGTCACCTGCTAATGATAATTAGACTATTTGTAACCTAGATCGGGATTCTGCTAGTATATTCAATGTTACATTCTAAGTGTCTTATTGGTGACCCATACTTTGTCACGTTTGAGCACTTTCAGTCCTGAAATCTAACAATAGGCAAAGAAAGAGTTTGTACTGTAGTGTAATTATACTAATTTTTACCATGAGGAACTAGGGTTCCTGCTACAAAATGAAGGCAGAGAGATATATATGTGAGACTCACAGAGTGTCTAGGGGTTGCTCACTGGATATCTCTTGGTGCTACCATGCCTAGTGAAAATCGTGGAATATTGAAGCAACCACGGCCCAACAAACATAAGGAAATCCAGGGCATAGGCCCTTTGGAGATGAAAGTTTGGGTCAGCCCAGGAGGCAAACAGCCCAGGCAAGGTGCAGGCCTAGGGTAAGTGAAGTCTAAAATTGGCAGTGGAGAAAGGAGATAAATTAATACCTATTATGGCCTTGGAATCAGAAGCATCATTGAGGGGACTTGGGCTTGTTTCAGTAACTATCTTACATTTGGTCTTTGCAGATTTCAGCTCACCACCATATTAAAGGGTTTTATGTAACTGACTGTACTTAATGGAAGGAAAAAGGAGATATGGGTGGTAGGCACAGAGAATGAACTGTATTGGAACAACGCTTATGTACCTCTTCTAATCCTCTCATTCTCATTTCAGCTGTGGAGACTAGTTCCCAAGAAGACTTAACGCAGATGCATTCAGGTGCAGTCTGTCAGTACATTGCCTCAGGCCACCACTGGACACCTCTTACTTCCTGCTGGAGGGCTTCTATTATGCCTAGTCATTAGATATTACAGAGCTATATCAGCATTCATGCTTCTGTAACTAAAAAGTTCAAAGGAGTTAGTGTCCTGTGGCCTGCAGCCCTTGACCAACGGAGAAAGGAGATGATTGATAAATGCTTTCTTTTTTCTTCCCTTAATGGATGGATGCTTCTGAGATGCGTTTCATGAGGATTTCAGATATTCTTTGCAGGACTGAGCTCCCTGTTATCTAAAAGTGGTACCCAACTCAATGTGCATTCTTCTATTGACTTTCTCTTCTTTCCCGTTTCTACTCTCTTCATTTTTTTTAAGTTTTTTTAAAGTTTACTTATTTTTGAGAGAGAGAGAGAGACAGAGACAGAGTTTAAGTGGGGAGAGGGGCAGAGAGAGAGGGAGCTTCAGAGAGAATCTGAAGCAGGCTCCAAGCTTCTAGCTGTTCACACAGAGCCTGACGCGGGGCTCAAACACACTAACCGCAAGATCATGACCTGAACCAAATTTGGAGGCTTAACCAACTGATTTGGGGGTACCAACCCAGGTACCCCCACTCTCTCTGACTTTCAATGCTGTTTCCTGGGATCACATTCCCAAATAATTTCTCAAATATGCTTTTTTATCAGTTGCTACTTTTGGAAGAACCTGGACTGAGATAAGAATATAATCTGTATTCATTGAAACTCTTAGAAACCTGTGATTCAAGGTATGCTTCAATTTTCTCATTTTAAACAGATAAACTTGTCTATTTCATGAATACATTAAATAAATCTGGACTATTTTAAAGCAAATATCTGACACATTTCATCTATATTAGTATGTATCTCTAATATATAAGGCCCTTGAAAAATATAACTGATAATCTCATTACTACATTCCTAAAAGTAATATTTTCTTAATATTATCGAATGCCTAATATATGTTTAGTTTTCCCTAATCGTCTCATAAATGTCTTTTTATAGTTAGTTTATTGGAGTCAAGATTATAATAGTTTTGTACATTATATTTGGTCAATCTGTATCTTATAACTCTCTTAACCTCTCACAATTCCTTTTCCCTCCTTCCTTCCTTCCTTCCTTCCTTCCTTCCTGTCTTTTTCTTTTTTTTCCATCTACTTGTTGAAGAAATTGGATCATTTGTCCTGTAGAATTTTCCACATTCTTGTTTTGGTTGCTTGTTTCTTCAAGGTTCCCTTTAAATACCAACACTTTGAAAAATGTAAGTATCATCCCTGAAAAGTTTACTCTGCAAAATGTGTGTTGCTGATTATCCTGGGAACGGTTTCCATCTCTGCTTCCTTGGTGCTGAATTTCTGGTTTCCAACTTGAGTGCTTTGCATTCTCTAATGAGCTGAGGCAAAGGAGACCTCATTTCCTGTTGACTTGGAGGAAAATGACTTCTTTATTGTAATTGTGCTGAAAATGTACTGTTACTCTGAGATGAATTTAGTTATTTATATCGTGTCTCACTGCATAATGATTTGAGGTGTCCTAAAAATATGCATACAAATCAAGAATTTTTAAAAAATGTGTAAGGAATTAAAGGCAAAAGGAACACTAAGGTAGGAAAAATAGATATGAAACTTTAGGTGTCACTCTGAACAGAATGATGGGCACCAGGATACTTTATGTATGTAAAACATTATTGGTTATTCTCTGTGATTGTAACATATCAATGGTACTACTGTTTGTTCACTACTGTATGCCAGGGTTTATCACCATGTCCAGCCTAAGAAGGGTCAAAAACTAGTTGTTGACTAATGATTTAACTATTTATGCCCAATCACAGAATCTCTATGTGTGGCTGACTAAAGCTACATGAGCCTTACAGACAATATAAAACATAAATTCTATCATGTATGCATTCTTGGTTAAGACTCTATGGGAATAAGAAGACATTGAGAGCAGAGAAAATGTAAGAATAAGTCCAGTAGGGTTTCAAAGTTCAGGTTCAAGGGTAAGACAGGGGAGAAAGTTATTTCTAAAGCCTGGAAATAACAATTACTGCTTTCTTTCCATTAAAGAAAAAAATTATATTTATATATGTAAATATATTTTATATATTATAACAGTATTGCAAGAATAAGGAGGAACTTCAAAATTATTTCCCTGAATTATGCCTATATCTTTAAATAGAAAACAAATAATTTAAAGCCCATTTAAAAGCATTATAAAACACACGATAGACCATTTATTTATTTATTTATTTATTTTTATTTTTTTTTCAACATTTTCTATTTATTTTTGGGACAGAGAGAGACAGAGCATGAACGGGGGAGGGGCAGAGAGAGAGGGAGACACAGAATCGGAAACAGGCTCCAGGCTCTGAGCCATCAGCCCAGAGCCTGACGCGGGGCTCGAACTCACAGACCGCGAGATCGTGACCTGGCTGAAGTCAGACGCTTAACTGACTGCGCCACCCAGGCGCCCCACGATAGACCATTTTTTAAAATTCAAAACAAAACTGAAACATAATGAAAATACTTTAAAAAAATGTTCAGACAATGGGGCACCTGGGTGGCTCAGTCGGTCACGCGTCCGACTTGGGTTCAGGTCATGATCTCATGGTTCATGAGTTCGAGCCCCACATTGGGCTCTCTGCTCTCAGCACAGAGCCACTTCTGTCTCCCTCTTTTTCTGCCCCTCCCCCAGCTCGGGCTCTCTCTCTCTCTCTCTCTCTCTCTGTCAAAAATAAATAAATATTAAAAGATTTTTAATAAATAAATAGATACAAATATTCAGTCAAAAAATTCAGACAAAGTAAGATTTTAATTTTCAGGCACAGTAAAATGAGCCCACACTTTTTTTTCTTATTAGAACCATTGAAGTTTCAGGAGGATTGAATACAATTAACATATCAGCAAAAGTTTCAAAGGAAAAAATTAACTTGAAAGTCCTTTAAAATGTAAATTGATATATAAATATATAAAATTATAAGCTCTTACGCTGTACTTAGCATTGTCAGGCACTGGAGGCAAGGAAAAAAGAAGCAAACAAATAAACCAACCATAGCTTTTGGTTCTTGCCTGGGAGCTGCTGACAGGAACCCCCTGTCATTATAACATGTAATCAACTTTCCTTAAAGTCTCTTTTCCTTTTGCTTCATTATTTGGATCAAGATATTCTGGTGGCCATAGATCTTTATACTCATAACCATACAAATACCCACAGAATGTTAAGCCCAAATATTTTTTTTCCATCAGAGTATACATATATGACAGATTGCAAAAATAAGGAAAATGAAACTAAAATGTAATAAAATGACTTCTGTAGTACACTAAGCCTTCTTGTCTAAGAATAAACCATACTCAAACCCAAGCATTTAGTAGGTTTAGTTTATAAACGAGCATTTCAAGTAGCAGGACAATAATTCTGGGTTCTTATGTTATGGTATGGTTGGCCATATATTTAAGGCAAAACAAATTTAATTGATTCGATTCATTTCTGTATTCATTAATTCAACAACTTTTTATTGCTCACTGCTATAGCCAAATGCTATACTTGGTTCTAGGACTATGGAGGGAAGTGAAGCATATTCCTTTGCTTTAAGAGTAGACAGTAGAAGAGGAAAGAAAAGGACACCTAGGATTACAATTTACTCTGATATGAGCTAAGTTAGGAAGAGGTATGTGGAGGCAGCTTTAGGTGAGCAAATGGGGGACATCAAAGTTGGCCTGAGGTTATGCCTGGGGAGCAAGGGGGAAAGTAAGAACAAAGAACACTTCATGGGGGTAAGTGGTAGTCTAGCTTATTTTGAATGGATAAGGGGTAAGTGAGAAGGGCATTCTAAGAAAAGGAAAACTGCATTATATATTGGAGGAAATCTAATATATTCCATTTGGCTGGAGTGAAGGATGATTATTGGGAACAATGGAAGTAGAGGATACAGTGGAAAGTGGGAAGCAGATAATATGAAAACCCTGAGGCAAGTTTAAACTCTGGAGAGCCATTCGTGGATATTTAAGTAAAGGTGTGACATGATTGTATATAAACACTAGAAAGATGACTCTGGAGCAGTGTGGAGATTCGAAGTGAGTAATAGGGCAACTGGTTGGAAGCTATTGCAGTAAATGAGTTCTGAACATGAGGCACAGCATGATGAGGGAGACTAGTCATAATTGGGTTAGGGGGAGAACTTGGAGGCTGATGTTATGTAGGAGGGGAGGGAAAAGAAGTCAAAGGTGATGCTCAGACTTGGACAACTGGATGAATGGTGGTGCCTTTCAATAAGACAGAAAACATCTAAGGAGTAGAAGGTTGGGGGAGAAAATACAGAATCGCATTTTGTTATTGAGTCTGAGATACGCTGTCCAATTATAGATGTTTAGTAAGAAGTTGAATACGAGGGAGGCATCAACACTCATGAAGAGGACAGAGAAAGAAAAGTCCATGAGAGAAACTGCAAAGGAGTGACACGTGTGGAGAACTGAGAGAGTGTAGTATTACATGGGCCACCGCAGGAGAGTTTCAAGAGTAAGAATCCATAAAACCATCACAAGCAGAGAGAGGTCAAGTAAGAAAACAAGTCGTATCCATTGGCTTTAGTTGCCTCAGCATGGGCAATTTCAGTAGAAGCCACATTCTAGTAGATTAGAGAGGGAGTCATGGTGAGAAGTGAAGACAGGATGTCAGTCCTCTTTAAAGAAGTCAGGCTATGAAGTGCAGTAGACAGCTTAAACATTAGCAAGGTGGGAATAGGAGAGGTAAGAAAAGATATTTTGATGTCTGATTTTTTTTTTTATTTCAAAGTGTGAAAATGGTGAGGAGAAGGAACCTATAAAATTTGAAAATAAAGGCACTGAAGAGAAAATGATGGATAGCAAGTCCCTAAGGACCGAGAGGCCACCAACAAAAGACCCAGGCTCAAAGACGGAAGGACATGAAAGGAGAGGACAAATTGAAGAAATCCTGGCTTAAGTGGATAATTCTCTTAGTCAAATGGACGGCTATGTTTGATTTATCTGATATGGTTAGGTAGGCATGGTGTCGAACTTTGATGTCTTGTCAAGAGAGAAGATACAGCAGCAGCTGGTCTCACAATAAGACACATAGTGGACGGGTTATTGATTATCTTAAAATGTTTTGTAACAACTTCTGTCTAATACTTCCAAAGAGCTGTTAATAATCTCATCCATTAAAGAAAACATTGTCATTTTTACTTAATGAAAATGTATTCTCTGCCACAGCTGCTGTTATCAACATCTGTCCATGCCTTATGGAAGAGTTTGTTTTTCAAATGAAATTGGAATAACAAGCCTGACATTTAATATACTTAATATGCAGTCTGTCTCTTGATGCATCAGTGAATTTATTTTCAATATGAAGTCTGGATGAAAATCTTTGGGTCGTAAAAGGAAATTACAAATACAAATATAGTTTAAATATGGTTCCATAAATAATAATGTCATGAATTTATTAATGGGGTTACTAGTTCATCTGAAGGCTTGTGATAGTGTTCTTTATTCGAACTATGATTTTACTTTAATAATAAAAGATACTTTGTAGATTTGAATACATGTTTGAACTTTTCATTGAACTGTTGATATAAAAGTCATTTGCTATGATTCACAATGATGTGAATGAACTTAATGGCACTGAACTATATATTTAAAAATGTTTAAATGATAAATCTATTTTATGTATATTTTACTACAATAAAAAAGTCATTTGCTATATAATTTAATATTATTTAGGCTGGACTTAATTGTGAAAATAAAATAGGAATGGTGAATTAGATACTTTGATGTTGCAATGAAAGGACATTTGAGTGTTAAATCGTATGTGAGTGTATGAAAGAAAGGTCAGAGAAGAATGAACGTCCCTACCCACCTCAATTACCCTCTATTGGTATACGTTAAGAAAATATATTTTTAAAATTATCTCCCCCTTCAAATTCCGTAGCTAATGAGGAGAATAACTTAAAAAGAATGTAACTTTTCTTTTTTCTCACTCTTTTTTTTCAATATATGAAGTTTATTGTCAAATTGGTTTCCATACAACACCCAGTGCTCATCCCAAAAGGTGCCCTCCTCAATACCCATCACCCAAACTCCCCTCCCTCCCACCGCCCATCAACCCTCAGTTTGTTCTCAGTTTTTAAGAGTCTCTTATGCTTTGGCTCTCTCCCACTCTAACCTCTTTTTTTTTTTTCTTCCTTCCCCTCCCCCATGGGTTTCTGTTAAGTTTCTCAGGATCCACATAAGAGTGAAACCATATGGTATCTGTCTTTCTCTGTATGGCTTATTTCACTTAGCATCACACTCTCCAGTTCCATCCATGTTGCTACAAAGGGCCATATTTCATAAAAAGAATGTAACTTTTCATAAATTGATCAAGGAAAATAGGAAGGGAAACACAGGCATTCAGCAAGGGGCTGATCAATCTCCTTGGAAGTCTCCTCTCTTTGTTATCTTGGAAGGTAACACGATTGGCAAGAATACACATTTGACACACTTAGGATTTAGACACCAAAGATTTGAACCATTCAGGTTGCTATAACAGACCCAAAACAAGTTACATAACTACAGACCCATTAGCAATTACACTCAATCTCCCCTAAGCCCCCACTCACCGTAGGCAACCATCTATTTACTTTCTCTTTTTATAGATCTATTCTTGATATTTCATACAAATGAGACCAGATAATACGTGGTCTGACTGGCTGCTTTCACTCAGCATAATGTTTTCAAGGTTCATCTGTGTTGTAGCATGTATCAGTACTTCATTCCTTTTTATTGCCAAATAATATCCCTTTTATGGGTATACCACATTTTATTTATCCATGAATCTGTTGATGGACATTTGGGTGGTTTCTACTCTTTGGTAATTATGGATAGTCCTGATGTGAATATTAATTACATGTTTTTTCACTTATATATGTTTTCCTTTTGAGGGGGGACATTTTCCTGGGAGTAAAATTGGTGATAGCTTTATGTTTAACCTTTTGTGGAATTGCCAGATTGTTTTTCAGAGTGGCATTTTAAATTCCTACCAGCAATGTGAGGGGTCCCAATTCCCCTCCGCATTTTTGCTGACACTTGTTATTGTCTTTTTATTTTAGTCATCCTAGTCAGTTGGAGGTGATGTCTCATTGTGATTTTGATTTGCGTACCTTTGATGGCTCATGATTTTGAGCATCTTTTCACATGTTTACTGGCCATTTGACTATTTTCTTTGGAGAAATGTCTATATCACTTGAGTTTTAAATTGGGTTGTTTGTGTTATTGAATTGTAATAGTTGTTTACATCTAGAAAGACTAGTTCCTTGCAGATATGTCCCCCCGTTCTGTGGGTTGTTTTTTTCACTTTTTTGATGGTATTTTTTAAAGCAAGAAACATTTAATTTTGATGAATTCCAATTTGATGAGTCAATTTTTTTTTTTGTCATCTGTGCTGTGGTGTCATATGTAAGAAGACTTTGACTAAGCCAAGGCCATGAAGATTTACTCCTATATTTACTCCTATATTCTAAGAATCTTATAGTTTTAGCTCATAAATGTAGGCTACAATCCACTTTGAATTGTTTTTTTGAGTATGTTGTGAGGAAGACATCCAAATTCATTCCAGCTGTCCTACTATTATTTGTGGAAAGTCTTTTTTTTTTAAACTAACTCTTGTTTTTCAAAATTATTTTGACTCTTCTAAGTCCCTTAAATTTCTATGTGAATTTTAGAATTAGCTTGTCAATTTCTGCAAAAAAAAAAAAAAAAAAGCACCAAATGGGGTTTTGAAGAGGAATTGGATTAAACCTGTAGCTCAGCTTGAGGACCCTGCCATCTTAACAATATTAAGTCTTCCCAACTATGAGCATGGGATGTCCTTCCAGTTATTTATATTTTGTAGTTTCAATATACATAAGTCTTACACTTTTTTCATTATATTTATTTCTAAGGATTTTATTCTTTTTGATGCTATTCTAAATGGAATCGCCTTCTTAACTTCAATTTCAGGTAAAACATTGCCAATGTATAGAAATACAGTTTATTTTTGTATATTGATATTATACTTAAGTAAATATAGAATATGTGTTTCATTCTATTTTATGTGGCCTTTCTATACAGTTACGTGTTCTTATGGTGACCCTTAGAAATCTGAATGATCTGAATGATGATTTAGGAGGTTGCCTAGCTGCTTTTTATATAAATCCTGTATCTACTAATGCCTTACATCAGACAGTAGCAAGTTGGCTTAGGAAGGGAGTTCCCAAAACTGAGGGTTCTTTGGAAATATCTGGGGAATTTTTAAATATACATTCTCCCTCTTTTCATCCTAGGCTGACTGAATCAAAACCTTTAGGGGTGGAGACTAGATTCTGTGCTTTAACAAATATCCCGAGTTCTATCTGTGAACTTTTATTTAGGAAACACTATGTTAAGTTATGCTTCTGGGTGTTATAGTATAGAGTGTAAAGACCTACCAAGAACCTTGTTGTGTAATTCTCTATGTGTGGTCTAAGGAACCCCAGGGGAATACCAAGAACCTTTCAGGGGTTCACTAAGTCAAAACTATTTTCATGATAAGGAAGATGTTGTTTTTCTTTTTCACTGTGTTGACTTATGCACTGATGGAGCAAAAGCAATAATAAGTAACATGCTGGTACCTTACCATGACTCGAGACTCCGTGAATAGTCATTGTGTTCTCCACAAGCTCACATAAAAATAAGTAAATAATAAATAGTCTGCTTCACTTAAGCATATCCTTGTTGAAGTAGTAGATATTCTTAATGTGATTAAGTCTCAATTCCAGAGAACATTCTTGGTAATAATTCTGTGTGATGAAATGGGAAGTATACATAGAGCTCTCTTGCTGTTTATGAATGTATAATGGTTGTTTTGAAGAAGAGTGTTTGTGCAAATGAGTTGCCAGTTGAACTTGCCACTGTTTTTTTTTTTTTAACTGAACAGAACACCATTAAAAGAGTACTGATGGACAAACGAGAACTATTCAGACTTGGCCAATACTTTCTTGAAAATGAACAACGTGAGTTTGCTACTTCAGGGAGGACAACTGAAATAATTGTTGGCAATAATTAACTCTGATTTTGAAGGAAACGCTAAATTTTGGAAAATGTGTGTCCATCAGCATGAATTTGATGCTTCCCAATAGTTCAAACATTTTTTTAATATTTAAATTTTTTTCATATTTATGTATTTATTTTGAGAGAGAGAGACAGAGCAGGAGCAGGGGAGGGACAGACAGAGAGGAAGAGAGCGAATCTGCACACTGTCAGTGCAGAGCCTGATGCAGGGCTTGAACCCATGAACTGTGAGATCATGACCTAAGCCGAAATCAAGATTCAGAAACTTAACCAGCTGAGCTAGCCAGGCCTCTCTTTTAAACTAATTTTTTGAAAAAATACTTCTTGTTCATAAATGTTATTTATGTTAACATACTATAGTTTATTATTATTTTTCTTTTTTTCCCCAAATTTTTATTTAAATTCCAGTTAGTTAACACACAGTGTAATATTTGTTTTAGTAGAATTTAGTGATTCATCACTCACATATAACACCCAGTGCTCAATACAACAAGGGCCCTCCTTAATACCCATCCCTCATTTAGCTTATCCCCCCACCCGCCACCCCTCCGATAAGCCCTGGTTTGTTCTCTACCATTGAGCCTCTTATGGTTTGAGTCCCTCTCCCTTTTTTTCTTAAGCTCACCTATTTTGTTTCTTAAATCCACATATGAGTGAAATCCAATGGTATCTGTCTTTCTCTGACTGATCTATCTCACTTAGCACCCAACCTCTCTAGCTGCATCCACGTCATTGCGGATGCAGTTTATTATTATTTTTCAAAGAGTAAATTAAAGCATAGGCTTTCAGAAGGGCAAATACTTAATGATCCCACTTATATGAAGTATCCATATTGTCAAAGTGAAGAATAAAATGGTGTTTCTGGGGTCTAGGAGCAGGGGGAAATGGGGAGTTGCTATTCAACTGGTATAAAGTTCCATGTACGCAAGATGATGAAGTTCTATAGACCTGCTTTATACCACTGTGCTTATAGTTAACCATACTGTACTACACACTTAAAAATTTGTTAAAAGGGTAGATCTCATGTTGAGTGTGCTTAGCATAGTAAAAAAAGAAAAAGGAAAAGTCAAAAAACAAACACGAAAACATGGGATTTCATGTTAGAAAGACCAGAGCCAAAGTCATTTGTTGTGACTTTGGGAAATTTTTTTATGAGTCTCTGAGACTCAATTTTGAGACTCAATTTCCTTCTCTGCCCATGAGGAAAATATCAAGAAATCTGAAAGGCTTACTTTGAGTATTGAATAAAATGAGGTAAAATATTTAAAGAACACAGTACAGTTACAAGCATATAAATGGTACATTATAATAATGTCATTTTTTAAGTATTCATTCTTTTCAAGATTCTTTAAATTTTACTCCAGCATTATATAAAACATTGGAAACAGTGTTTGCACTATGATGTTTTAGAGATGCCTTTTCTATGGTACAATATATTACAAAAGGTTTCCTCAAACTTTATAGAAATTATTTGCCCCATATGTGCTAGGGACAACTGAAAAGGACAAAGTAATGTCTAGTGTGTGCAAATTAATTCATTTAACACAAGACTAAATCTCAAAATATTGGAGAATAAAATTAAAAACCTTTACTACTCAAGTATGAAATACTTGATACAGATACAGGCAGTCATTCATTCATTCACTCATTTCTTTATAATAATTTCACTGAGTTCATACTCTGAGTCAGGCAATGCTAGGTACTAGTAATCCAAAGGTGGGCTACACAATTTGCCTCCAAATAATTTATGGTTGCTGAGTGAGAGCCACACATTCAAACAAGCCAGTGGAGTGCTATAGGAACCATGTAGAAAGGTCTAGAGTGGAGAGAGGGAGTACCAAAGATGGTAAGTTATTTTGCCTACAGGAGATGAATGGCAGTCAAAAGAGGTTTTCCAGGAGGTGATGAGCTAAATCTGAAAACATATATGTATTTTCCTAGTGGGTTTTGGCAGTGGGGGTTAAGGAGAGCATTCTAGAGAAAATAGACAATGTAAGCAAAGTCACAAAGGTGTGAAATAGCATGACATGCTTTAGGAAATGCTGTTAAGTTTCACATGATTGGAAGAGGATTTGAAGATAGGTGGTAAGAAATAAGCAATGGCTATAAGAGGGAGAGCCCTATATGTTTTCCTATAAATGAGTCACTAAAAGACAAAATAAAGATCCACGTCTACTTTCTCATTCCACCCAAATCCACCTAAGATATATTTCCAGGAACAGTACTCCAGATTTCAAAAGTATTTTTTAGATGAAATTTAGAAAGGTCTCTAAAAGTACTTAAAAACAATCTAATACCTACTTCAAAAGATGCTCAAATATGGTGGGAAGATTTCTAAACAGTGGATTTGAATTTATTCTTGTGACTCCCAGTGCTTTTCTGGCACTTTTTCTATGGTGAACATCTGCTTGAATCATTTTAGTTCTTATGAAATTTTGCTTATCCACAGAGAGAAATACATACTGTTGGTTCAATTCCAACATGTAGTTTCTTCCTGAGATTTTGAAAAAAGAACAAAAAGAAGCTATTAAGTTGATGTGGTACCTAAGAAACTTAAAATATCAATGAAAGGAGATGTTTAGGGTTGAGCATTTGGAAATATTTAGAAATCCCATACACAACGGGAATAATGATGATAGTAGTGATGATGGGGCCCTAATGTAATTTCTGAAAACTTTTGTTGGTCATATTTTCCATTGAACAAGAAGCTAATCTTTATAGCTGACAAAAGAAAACAACAACATCAATAAAATAAACTTTAAAAAAAGATATAACTCTGTTTTATCCTTACACGTGAAAAGGTTTGTGACAGCCTCAATGAAGTACAATGAATTGAGCTGAATATACTTAGCAGGAGGGCTCAATTACACACGCCAAAAGTTATAAGGGAGAAAAGGGAAAGGCAAGGTGATATAAAATGCCATGTTCCACCACTTTGAAGCTCTTCCTTTAGATCCTATATTCCTCTATCAGTGACATACTAAGCCAAGAATCAGAAACATCAGTGTTTCTTATTATGAAGGAAAAATCTCCTTGAGAATATTGAGCACCTAGGTAGAGTGGTATCTGAAGTGTACATTATAGGTAGACATATTGCCACTTCAAAAATAAATGGTAGATGTTCATCCATTTATTTATAAAGATTGATGAAGAGTTAACTCAAGGATGAACAGATCAACCAATGAAATATACTAAGGAGTCCAGAATCAGATCCATGTATAATTGGAAACTTTATTTATGACAAAGCTACTCTTGCAGATAACTACAGACAAGAAGGGCTTTTAAAATAAATTATGTTGGATAACTGATTATACAAATGAAAAATACTGAAAATGAAATCCTACCTTACATATATAATGTATTAATTATCTGTTCCTGTGCACCAAAGTAGCCCCAAGTGTAGGACTCCAAACAGTAAATAGATATTGATTTCACAGTTAATACAGGTCAGAAATTCAAGAACAGTTTATTTGGTGATTCTGCCTCGGAGTCTCTCATGGGGTTGCAGTCAAATGTTAGCCAAGTGCTACAGTTTTCTGAAGGCATGACTAAAAGGGGAGGATCCACTTCTAAGATGGCTTATCAGTATGGCTGTTGTCAACCAGTCCCTCATTGGCTCTTGGTTGGGGGGTTCTGTTCCGCACTGCATGAACTACCTTATAGGACTCTCACAACATGGCAGTTGGTTACTCCCATAACTATCATAATTAGTGACATGAAAAAGAGCAAAATGGAAACTTCAAGGCCTTTCATTATCTAGGTGCAGAAGTCAAATACCATCATTTCTGTGTATCCTATTTACTACTCAGGTTAGCCTTATTCAATGTGGGGAGACACACAACAGTATGAATAGGGGGCAGGGATTATTGGAGACTGTCTTGGAAGCTGGCTGCCACATACAAAAAACAAATTATAGGTAGATTTGAGAATTCTATACTATTTTTATAAGACAATCTATGAGGGAGGAGCCAAGACGGCAGAACAGCAGGGAAGTTTGTTCCTGTGTCTCACGTCCTTGAAACATAGCCAGACCAACACTAAACCATCCTGCACACCTAGAAAACTGATTGGAGGATCAACACAACAATCTGTACAACCTGAACCACAGAATTCAGCAGGTACGCGGCACGGAGAGGTGAACTTGGGCAGCAAGAAGCCGTGGGAAGGGAGGTGCTTTTGCAGGCGGAGAGAGGACAGAGACGGGGTAGGTGGGAGAATATGGAAAAAGCACCCCTATCCAAAAGCAGCTGGAAAGAAAGTGGAAAATTGGAAACAGCCACAGGAACTAAACTAAAAAGGGAGAAAGGAGAAAGGAGAAAGGAGAGGGTTTAAACTCCATTAAGACTGTAAACAAGGGGAGCGCAAAGGCTGCAACTCCACAGCTCAATACCTGGCGGTGCTCCGGTGGGAAGGGCGAATCCCCAGGAGCAGAGTGGGGTCCGGGAGGTTCTCGGGCAACACAGGGAAAAGCGGTTCCTCTGCTGGAAGGACATTTGGTAGAGACTTGTGAAGCCACCTGGTCCCAGCAGACCCCAGAAAACGGCCACATTCGCTGGTGCTGGAACAAGGTCGTTAAAGGTGAAGCATGGTGCCAGATGTGTGTTGTGATTTTCCATAATCCCTGAAATGCAGCTGCTGCACTATCTCACAAAATTCTTCTGGGGCAGGCTGGCACCTGGCTGCAGTCTCAGGGCACCGGCAGCAGCAGGGTCCAGCAAGAGTTCTTGGGTGCAGCCAACATTCGGCCTTTGCTCATTTGGCCATCACTCAGTGAGAGCATCCTGCAGAGTGGTGGAACAGGTCAAAGCTGCCGTCCTTCAGAAGTAAGGGGCCGGGGAAAACAGCCACATCTGACACAAAACTCGGGAAAGAGGTAGTGCCTGGGGCCTGGTCACAGAGAGTGAAAAAGTGGGAAGTGGAAGAAAGCTGAAGACAGAGCACTGGTGCACGACTACTGATTGGGGAGAACAGAGTTCCGATACTAGAGACTGGGGAGCTGGGTGAGGCCATCTTCACTGCTCCCACACATGCACATACGCACCTATGAGCCCCACAACAATTCACCCCAGTAGGCTAGCAGCGCCATCTAGTGGAGAATGGAGCGGTTAAACTGACCCCCGCCCAACTGGGTCAACTTCTCTCTTCAAGAACACAAGTCCCACTGCCAGCTTAGTTTATGGACTATAAAGTGCCACATAGACTGACTTCTAGGGGAAAACGAAATAATTTCAGCCCTGCTTCAATCTGTTAGCAGGTCCATCTATTCAATTTTCTTTCTTTTTTTTCTCTTTTTCATTTCTTTTCTAGTTCTTGAATACAGAAAGAGAAAAATTCATTTTTATTTTCAATTTTTACTAAAAATATTTTTCTTTAAATTTTTTACTATATTTTTTATTTTCATGTAAAATTTTTCAAATTCTATTTTACTTTCATCATTTTATCTACTTCAGTGTATTCACTTTTTCAAATTTTCAAACGATTTCCTTTTTTCTTTTCCTTTTTTCTCTTGTTTCTTTTCTTTTTCTTGAATGCAGAAACTTAATTTTCACTTTAAATTTCTATTAGAAATATTTGTTTTTAATTTTTTTACTATACTTTTTGCTTTTATGTAAAATTTTTCAAATTCTATTTTACTTCCATTACTTTATTTTAGTCTACTTCAGAGTATTCACTTTTGCAAATTTTCAATTTCCTTTTTATCTCTTTTTTATATTTTTCATTACTTTTCTTTTTCTTGAATACAGAAAGAGAAAAAAGCTATTTTTATTTTTAATTTTTATGGAAAATATTTTTCTTTAATTTTTGTTCTACTGTATCTTTACTTTTGTGTAAATCTTTTCAAATTCTATTTTACTCCCATCACCTCATTTTAGTCTACTTCAGTGTACTCATTTTTCAAATTCTCAAACTATTTCTTTTTTTTTCTTTTTACTCCTCCCTTTGATTCTCTAATCTGTCAAACCACTTTCAACACCTAGACCAAAACTCACCAAGGATCTACCTTCATTTTTTCAATTTGTGTGTGTGTGTGTGTGTGTGTGTGTACTTAATTTTTTTATTTTAATTTTTTTATTTTAATTTTTTTAATTTTAATTTTTTACCTCATTAATTCCTTTTCTCCCTTCAAAATGACAAAATGAAGGAATTCACCCCAAAAGAAAGAGCACGAAGAAACAACAGCCAGGGACTTAACCAACACACATACAAGCAAGATGTCTGAAACAGAATTTAGAATCAGGATAATAAGAGCACCAGCTGGAGTCAAAAATAGATTAGAATCCCTTTCTGCAGAGATAAAATAAGTGAAAAATAGCCAGAATGAAATTAAAAATGTTATAACTGAGCTGCAATCCTGGATGGATGAAGTGGTGGCAAGGATAGACGAGGCAGAACAGAGAAAAAGAGATACAGAGGACAAACTTATGGAGATTAATGAAGCAGAAAAAAAGAGGGAGACTAAGGCAAAAGAGCATGATTTAAGAATTAGAGAAATCAGTGACTCATTAAAAAGGAACATGAGAAGCATAGGGGTCCCAGAAGAGGAAGAGAGAAAAAGGGGTAGAAGGTTTATGTGAGCATATCATAGCGGAAAACATTCCTAACCTGGGGAAAGACACAGACATCAAAATCCAGGAAGCACAGAGGACTCCCATTAGATTCAACAAAAACCAACCATCAGCAAGGCATATTATAGTCAAATTCACCAAATACTCAGGCAAGGAGAGAATCATGAAAGCAGCAAGGGAAAAAAAGCCCCTAATGTACAAGGGAAGACAGATCAGGTTTGCAGCAGACTATCCACAGAAACTTGGCAGGCCAGAAAGAAGTGACAGGATATATTTAATGTGCTGAATCAGAAAACCATACAGCCAAGAATTCTTTATCCAGCAAGGCTGTCATTCAAAATAGAAGGAGAGATTAAAAGTTTCCCAGACAAACAAAAATTAAAGGAGTTTGTGACCACTAAACCAGCCCTGCAATTTTAAGAGGCACTCTCTGAGGTGAGAAAAGACAAAAAAAAAAAAAGACCAAAAGCAACAAAGGACCAGAGAACACCACCAGAAACACCAACTCTACAAGAATCAAAATAGCAATAAATTCTTATCTTTCAGTACTTACTCTAAACGTAAATGGACTCAATGCTCAACAAAAAACATAGGGTAACAGAATGGATAAGAAAACAAGATCCATCTTTTTGCTGTTTACAAGAGACCCACTTTAGACCTAAAGTCACCTTCAGATTGAAAGTAAGGGGATGGAGAACCATTTATCATGCTAATGGTCAACGAAAGAAAGCCAGGGTAGCCATACTTATATCAGACAATCTAGACTTTAAAATAGAGATGGTATCAAGACATGCAGAAGGGCATTATATCATAATCAAGTGGTCTATCCCCCAAGAAGACCTAACAACTGTAAACATTTATGCGCCAAATGTGGAACACCCAAATATATAAAGCAATTAATAACAAACATAAAGAAACTCATTGATAATAATACCATAATAGTAGGAGACTTCAACACCCCACTCACAGCAATCAACAGATCATTTAATCAAAAAATCAACAAGGAAACAATGGCTTTGAATGACACACTGGACCAGATGGACTTAACAGATATATTCAGAACATTTCATCCTAAAACAGCAGAATATACATTCTTCTCCAGTGTACATGGAACGTTCTCCAGAATAGACCATATACTGGGACACAAATCAGCCCTAAGTAAGTACAAAAAGATTGAGAGCATACCGTGTATATTTTCAGACCACAACGCTATGAAACTCGAAATCAACCACAAGAAAAATTTGGAAAGGTAACAAATACTTGGAAACTGAAGAACATCCTACTAAAGAATGAATGGGCTAACCAAGCAGTTAAAGAGGAAATTAAAAAGTATATGGAAGTCAATGAAAATGATAACACCACAACCCAAAACTTCTGGGATGTAGCAAAGGCAGTCATAAGAGGAAAGTATATAGCAATCCAGGCCTTCCTAAAGAAGGAAGCAAGATCACAGATACACAGCCTAACCTTTAGTCTTAAGGAGCTGGAAAAAGAACAGCAAATAAAACACAAAACCAGCAGAAGACAGGAAATAACAAAGATTAGAGCAGAAATTAATGCTATTGAAACCAAAAAAAGACATTAGAACGGATCAATGAAACCAGAAGCTGGTTCTCTGAAAGAATTAACAAAATGAATAAACCAGTAGCCAGTTTGATCAAAAAGAAAAAGGAAAGGACCCAAATAAATAAAAGCAAGAATGAAAGAGGAGAGATCACAACCAACAGAGCAGAAATAAAAACAATAATAAGAAAATATTATGAGCAATTATATGCTAATAAATTGGGCAATCTGGAAGAAATGGACAAATTCCTAGAAACGTATACACTACCGAAACTGAAACAGGAGGAAATAGAAGATTTGAACAGACCCATAACCGGTAGGAAATCAAATTAGTAATTAAAAATCTTCCAAAAAACAAGATCCAGGGCCAGATGGCTTTCCAGAGTAATTCTACCAAACATTTAAGGAAGAGTTAACACCTATTGCGTTGAAACTGTTCCAAAAAATAGAAATGAAAGGAAAACTTCCAAACTCTTTCTATGAAGCCAGCATTACCTTGATTCCAAAACCAGACAGAGACCCCACTAAAACTATAGACCAATTTCCCTGATGAACATAGATGCAAAAATCCTCAACAAGATATTAGCCAACTGGATCCAACAATACATTAAACAAATTATTCACCATGTAACCCAGTGGGATTCATACATGGGATGCAGGGCTGGTTCAATATCCACAAAACAATCACATCAATAAAAGAAAGGACAAGAACCATATCATCCTCTCAATAGATGCAGAGAAAGCATTTGACAAAATATAGCATCCTTTCTTGATAAAAACCCTCAAGAAAGTAGGGATAGAAGGAGCATACCTCGAGATCATAAAAGCCATATATGAAAGACCCAATGCTAATATCATCCTCAATGGGGGAAAACGGAGAGCTATCCCCCTAAGGTCAGGAACGAGACAGGGATAGCCACTCTCGCCACTGTTATTCAACACAGTATTGGAAGTCTTAGCTTCTGCAATCAGACAACACAAAGAAATAAAAGGCATCCAAATCAGCGAGGAGAGGTCAAACTTTCACTCTTCGCAGATGACATGATTCTCTATGTGGAAAACCCAAAAGATTCCATGAAAAAACTGCTAGAACTTATTCATGAATTCAGCAAAGTTGCAGGATATAAAATCAGTGCAGAGAAATCAGTTGCATTCCTACACACCAACGATGAAGCGACAGAAGGAGAAATCAAGGAATCAATCCCATTTACAATTGCAGCAAACACAATAAAATACCTAGGAATAAATCTAACCAAAGGGGTGAAAAATCTATACACTGAAAACTATAGAAAGCTTATGAAAGAAATTGAAAAGGACACAAAAAAATGGAAAAAGATTCCATGCTCCTGGATAGGAAGAACAAATATTGTTAAAATGTCAATGATGCCCAAAGCAATCTACATATTCAATGAAATCCCTATCAAAATAACACCAGCATTCTTCACAGAGCTAGAACAAATAATCCTAAAATTTGTATGGAACTGGAAAAGACCCCAAATAGCCAAAGCAATCTTGAAAAAGAAAACCAAAGCAGGAAGCATCACAATCCCAGACTTGAAGCTACACTACAAAGCTATAATCATCATGACAGTGTGGTACTGGCACAAGAACAGACTCTCAGATCAAGGCAACATAACAGAGAACCCAGAAATGGACCCAGAAACATATGGCCAACTAATCTGATTAAAGCAGGGAAGAATATCCAATGGAATAAAGGCAGTCTCTTCAGCAAGTGGTGATGGGAAAACTAGACAGTGACATGCAGAAAAATGAACCTGGACCACTTTCTTACACCATACACAAAAATAAACTCAAAATGGATGAAAGACCTAAATGTAAGACAGGAAGCCATCAACATCCTCGAGAAGAAAGCAGACAAAAACCTCTTTGATCTTGGCCATAGCAACTTCTTACTCAACACATCTCTGGAGGCAAGGAAAACAAAAGCAAAAATGAACTACTGGGAACTCATCAAAATAAAAACTTCTGCACAGCGAAGGGAACAATCAGCAAAATTAAAAGGCAACTGACAGAATGGGATAAGATATTTGCAAATGACATTATCAGATAAAGGGTTAGTATCCAAAATCTATAAAGAACTTATCCAACTCAACACCCAAAAAACAAATAATCCAGTGAAGAAATGGGCAAAAGACATGAATAGACACTTCTCCCAAGAAGACATCTGGATGGCCAACCGACACATGAAAAAATGCTCAACGTCACTCATCATCAGGGAAATATAAATCAAAACCACAATGAGATATCACCTTACACCTGTCAGAATGGCTAACATTAACAACTGAGGCAACAACAGATGTTGGCGAGGATGCAGAGAAAGAGGAACTCTTTTGCATTGTTGGTGGGAATGCAAGCTGGTGCAGCCACTCTGGAAAACTCCATTTTATGGAGGTTCCTCAAAAAATTAAAAACAGAACTACCCTATGACTCAGCAATTGCACTAGTAGGCATTTATCCAAGGGATACAGGTGTGCTGTTTCAAAGGGGCACATGCACCCCAATGTTTATAACAGCACTATCAACAATAGGCCAAGTATGGAAAGAGCCCAAATGTCCATCGATGGATGAATGGGTAAAGAAGGATGTTGTATATATATATAGAATGGAGTATTACTTGGCAATGAAAAATAATGAAATCTTGCCATTTGCAACTACGTGGATGGAACTGGAGGGTGTTATGCTAAGTGAAATTAGTCAGTCAGAGAAAGACAAAAATCATATCAATTCACTCATATGAGGACTTTAAGAGACAAAACAGATGAATATAAGGGAAGGGAAGCAAAAATAATATAAAAACAGGGAGGGGAAAAAAACAAAAGAGACTCATAAATATGGACACCAAACTGAGGGTTACTGGAGGGATTATGGGAGAAGGGATGGGCTAAATGGGTAAGGGGCACTAAGGAATCTACTCCTGAAATCATTGTTGCACTATATGCTAACTAATTTGGATATAAATTTTAAAAAATAAAAAATAAAATTAAAAAAACTAAGACAATCTATGAAAATATATTTATGATCTCAAAGCAAAAATTTCTCAAACAAGAAAAAAAATACTTAAATAACAGAAGACAGGATTGATTAATTCAGTTACATTAAAAATAAGATTTCTAGGATCACGTGGATGGCTCAGTTGGTGAAGCATCCAACTCTTGATTTGGCTCAGGTCATGATCTCACAGTTCGTGAGATTGAACCTCACATCAAGATCTGTGCTGGCAGCATGGAGCCTGCTTGGGATTCTCTGTCTCTCTTCTCTCTCTGCCCCTCGCCCACTTGCACGCACTCCCTGTCTCTTAAAATAAATAAATAAACTTTAAAAAATACTTCTATTTATCAAAAGACAGCATATAGAAAGTGAAAACAACGACAAATAGAATATATCATAACAAATGTAATTAAAACATTAATATGTAGAATATATAAAGAACAGTAAACCAATACTAAGAAGATAAACAACCCAGGGGTGCCTGATTGGCTCAGTCCGTTAAGCATCTGACTCTTGATTTCAGCTCCGGTCATGATCTCATGGTTTGTGAGTTTGAATCCTGTGCTGACAGTGCGGATCCTGCTTGGGATTGTCTCTCCCTTTCTCTCTCTGCCCCCCCCCCCCAAGAATAACTAAATAAATTTAGGAAAAAAAGGTAAACAATCCAAAATAAAAATGAACAAAAATATTGAGCAAGCTCCTCACTGAAGAAAGAATGCTTTACGAACATAAAAATATGGTCAACTTCATCAATAAGAAAGATTGTGCAAATTATAGCCAAAGTGCGATGCAATCCATTTGATCGCACATCCATTTGATTTGCAAAAACTAAAAAATCTGACAAAATCAACTCACTATGATGTGGAGCTATGAAAACCCTTACACATGGCTAGCAGATGTTTAAAGGGCATGGCCGATTTGGATAACAATTTGACCTTATGTAGTATAACTGAGGATATGCATACTCAATGACTCAGCAATTCTTCTGCGGAAAATAGTATATATCCACCAAACAACATGTGCAGGTAGCTTTGTAGAATCACTGTGATAGCAAAAAACTGGAAACAACTCAAATGGCCAACAGTAGAGTGGATAAATAAATTATAGGATATTTATACTACTATACAGCTGTGGGAGGTTGTGTGTCAAGCTGAAGGTAGTTTAACAAAAAGAGAGACACTATATCATATTAAAATGCCCATCAGTAAGGAGGGGAAGGTTGATAGTAAAAAGAGACAAGTCGAACCTTCCATTTCTTCATTCATGATGAGGGAGGTAAGAATGGGTGTGTATTTATTTCGAAGATATTTATTGTGTACCTACTCTCTGCCAGGCCCTGTTGTTGATACAAGGGATGCAGGTAGATTTGAAAATCGGGTGATAGGAATTTGATGGATGTCTAGGTAAAGACTTCCATTTCTTTCTGAGGTGAGTGGTAAAGTCATCTCATCAGAGTCGGGGAAAAGCCTGGGGCTTGATGTGTGAGGAGAATGAAGAGTTCCAACTATGTGGTTAACAGGAAAGCAAGATAACAAAGGGAGCAGTCAGGTTAGGCAATGTTGAGAATCCAGTTAAGGTTATTGAATTTAAAGGCAGAATTTCTAGTTGTTTCATTTTCTGCAGTAATACTCGATGACAATACATTGTTCTAGGGTTTTTTACTGGCAGGTTGTGACAAAGATATACCAGGGTAGAAGAACTTACGACACTGGTAAGAGGTTACTGAAAATGACAGAGTATGGGTGCCAGTGAGTTTGGTTGTTAAGTAAAATTCTGAAGCAGAGTTTGCCATTTAAATGTATCCAGGAATCAAGTAATACTATTACACATGTATCTGATGAGGAATACTGGGATTTAAAACCACAAGTACCCCGAAGTTAACGCTCAG
Organism: Acinonyx jubatus; assembly: GCF_027475565.1. NCBI lineage: Eukaryota > Metazoa > Chordata > Mammalia > Carnivora > Felidae > Acinonyx > Acinonyx jubatus. The sequence continues at coordinate 66,416,309 of NC_069387.1, forward strand.
CTGGAAAGAAACTCATCAATGAGAGACAGGTGGTGGAAAGGGTCCTGCAGATAGATTCTGCCCCCTTCCATTCTCTGGCTGTTTGCAGATGCAAAAAGTCCATGTGACACTTAAGTTGTGTTTCCTTATAAAACTACAGCCAGGTCAGTAATGCACCGCCTCATCTTTTCCTTTCTTCATCTCCCCGCTTCATTTTCCTTTTTACCTTCTTCTTGTTCCCCTGGAATTTGACTTCTTGATAAAAAAGCATCGAAGTGTTCTTTATTGTTGCTCTGTTTTTAAGAGTACTCAGGGAAAGACAAAATGAAATTTTTTTTCTTCTGAATTTGGAGGTCTTTTTAGCAATTCAGGAAGGGGAAGGGGAGGGCAGGGAAGAGATGAGACAGAAATGAGAAGATGAGAAAGGAGCCAAACAGATAGTATGAGGCTGGGTTCTATTTGCAGTGAGGTAGCAGTGAAAAATCCCCGACAGTGGATGGGATGCCTGAAGGATTTTTTAATAACTAGGATGCCTATTATTAGATGTAAGATGCTGATCTTCCTTCAATGTGAAGTCTCCCCAACCCTCTCTTCCCCCCAAATTTAGTAAATTATATCACACACGGATATGTTTTATTAGTTTTCTTATTTTGTGGCACTATAACAAAAGACTGAGTTTCATATCTGGGTTAACACAACCTGTATCAAGCAATGTTGCCAGATGGAAAGGTTAGCCATCAGCTAAGCTAATTCAAAGGGCAAAAAGTTGGAAGCCAGAAGGACCAAGAAAATGCTAGACCTCGGTAATTTTTAGAAAACTGAAGAAAAGTTTTATACTGACATAGGCATGGAATGGGATGATGGAAGAAATCTGATTCAGACAGTAGGGGGACTGGGGATCCCACACATCACCTGGGCTGCATATAAAACTCGTACTTTGTCAAGCAGTGTTCCTTGTCAGAGGCTACTACTGCAATGATACTGATTTTTATTTTTTCAGATAAGCAAAAAACAAATGAATAAATGCAGAAGTCTTTTTTAGGAAAGAGGATACATTTATTTCTTTAATCAAGAAGGATTTACGAGGCTATATATTGATGTTAGAATTGAATTACTCTTGATGCCACTTCCAGATACGAGCTTTTGTTACTGTGACTGTCAATAGCTGGGAACTACCATTTGAGAGACAATTGATTCAGTTCCGTGCAGCTGTATTAAGCATGCCATAAGCTGTTTACAAAAATCTTTGTTTTCAAAAGTTTGTAGTTGGAGGTGTCTGTGCTAATCTATTATAGGTAGTGTGACTATTCTAAATAGGGCAAAAAAGTTACCATGTCTACTAAAAAGACTATACTGTAAATGTTGGAAGTTATTTCTTCTCGTTCTGGTACATATTTATACTTCCTAATTTATTAAACAAGTGATCCTTTTCTAGAATACAATCACATGCATTTGATATGTATAGAAAAAATGACAAAAATCTTGCTAAGATCTTTCGTAAGTCATGCATGTCAGTTAGTTCACACATACCTGACATTTCCTAAATCAAAGTGACAGTTGAAGCTGCCTGTATTTTTAGCATAATTCAAAATAACTCATATAAAAATGAATTATGAGCAAGGCAGTAGGACTACAGATATTGCTCTCACAAATAATTTGTGTGAAAGAAGTATATCTCATTTTTTTATCTTTGGATTGAGAAAATATTTCTTAGTGACACTGCAGTAACCTAAGGTCATAGACCCCTGCAAACCAAATGTCAGTTTAAGTTGCTATATTCATCTAGAAATGTATGTGATTTAGCAATGTGATTTACTTCTATCAGTAGGTAAAAAAAAAAACACAACATCTTTTCATTTTTCACTCAGAGTGTAATGGTAGCACTTCACTTTAAAAAACACCTTTTGTAAAGTGCTATCTGGTAAGATAGGAGCCCTATAATTTCCTTTAATGTTATTTAGCAAGGAAACAGTTTGGTGAGGTGGGAAGGGACATAGGACCTGGAATAAGATGCTCTTGGTTTTGAATACCATGCACTAACCTGATATGTGAGCTTATATTTCCATATGTGAGTTTCCTCATTTTTTAAATGCAAACACTAAGAGTAGCTACTGCAAAGTATTATTGTAGCAAGTCAATGTTATATTGATTAGCATTTTGGCTGGAACATAGAAGAACATATCTATTATTATTATCATTATTATCAACTGTCAAAGAATATTAAATATAGTGATCAAAAGTCATTATACTCCTAATATGATTTTTTCTTTTTTTTTTTTAACGTTTATTTAATTTTGAGACAGAGAGACAGAGCATGAACAGGGGAGGGGAAGAGAGAGGGAGACAGACACAGAATCTGAAACAGGCTCCAGGCTCTGAGCTGTCAGCACAGAGCCCAACGCGGGGCTCGAACTCACGGACCATGAGATCATGACCTGAGCCGAAGTCGGACGCTTAACCGACCAAGCCACCCAGCTGCCCCCTAATATGATTTTTTCAAACTGCGTATTCTCCCACCTTACAATCCCTGAATTCTTCCAATCCTTACCCTGTATCTTCTCCTCCTTTCCCAAAAATCTTTGGGCTGTATTATTAATATATTAAATCACATCCTGAAAATCAATTTTTTATGATATGAATATCTGAGGGCCCATACACAAGTCCCTTGTTTTTCTAAAACGTATGCCTTTATCCAGTATGTATACATGAAGCTTTGTTTAATCCTGAAACTTGCTGGCCCTGATGATAAAAAGAATGCCATTAAATTCTTTGTATATTAACCCTTGAAACTTAATATACTTTTCAACACCTAAATATGACACAACAGTGCTTGCTTTGGCAGCACATATACTAAGATTGGGGAGATACAGAGAAGATTAGCATGTCCCCTGTGCAAGGATGACACTTGGGTTCGTGAAGCGTTCCATATTTTTGATATTAGCCAACTGGATCCAACAATACATTAAACAAATTATTCACCATGTAACCCAGTGGGATTCATACATGGGATGCAGGGCTGGTTCAATATCCACAAAACAATCACATCAATAAAAGAAAGGACAAGAACCATATCATCCTCTCAATAGATGCAGAGAAAGCATTTGACAAAATATAGCATCCTTTCTTGATAAAAACCCTCAAGAAAGTAGGGATAGAAGGAGCATACCTCGAGATCATAAAAGCCATATATGAAAGACCCAATGCTAATATCATCCTCAATGGGGGAAAACGGAGAGCTATCCCCCTAAGGTCAGGAACGAGACAGGGATAGCCACTCTCGCCACTGTTATTCAACACAGTATTGGAAGTCTTAGCTTCTGCAATCAGACAACACAAAGAAATAAAAGGCATCCAAATCAGCGAGGAGAGGTCAAACTTTCACTCTTCGCAGATGACATGATTCTCTATGTGGAAAACCCAAAAGATTCCATGAAAAAACTGCTAGAACTTATTCATGAATTCAGCAAAGTTGCAGGATATAAAATCAATGCAGAGAAATCAGTTGCATTCCTATACACCAGCAATGAAGCAACAGAAAGAGAAACCAAGGAATTGATTCCATTTACATTTGCACCAAAACCCATAAAATACCTAGGAATAAATCTAACCAAAGAGGTGGAAAATCTATACACTGAAAACTACAGAAAGCTTATGAAAGAAATTGAAGAAGGCACAAAAAAGTGGAAATATGTTCCATGCTCCTGGATAGGAAGAACAAATATTGTTAAAATGTCAATAATGCCCAAAGCAATCTACATATTCAATGAAATCCCTATCAAAATAACACCAGCAATCTTCATAGAGCTAGAACAAACAATCCTAAAATTTTACAGAACCAGAAAAGACCCCGAATAGCCAAAGCAATCTTTAAAAAGAAAACCAAAGCAGGAGGCACCACAATCCCAGACTTCAAGCTGTATTACAAAAATGTAATCATTAAGACAGTATAGTACTGGCACAAAAACAGGCACTCAGATCAATGGAACAGAATAGAGAACTCCGAAATGGACCCACAAACGTATGGCCAACTAATCCTTGACAAAGCAGGAAAGAATATCGAGTACAATAAAGATAGTCTCTTCAGCACGTGGTGCTGGGAAAACTGGACAGCGACATGCAGAAGAATGAACTTGGACAACTTCCTTACACCATACACAAAAATAAACACAAAATGGATGAAAGACCTAAATGAAAGACGGGAAGCCATTGAAATCCTCGAGGAGAAAGCAGGCAAAAACATCTTTGATCTTGGCTGCAGCAACTTCTTACTCAACACATCTCTGGAGGCACAGGGAAACAAAAGCAAAAATGAACTACTGGGACCTCATCAAAATAAAATCTTCTGCACATTGAAAGAAGCAATCAGCAACCAAAAGGCAACCGATGGAATGGGAGAAGATATTTGCAAATGACATTATCAGATAAAGGGTTAGTATCCAAAATCTATAAAGAACTTATCCAACTCAACACCCAAAAAACAAATAATCCAGTGAAGAAATGGGCAAAAGACATGAATAGACACTTCTCCCAAGAAGACATCCGGATGGCCAACCGACACGTGAAAAAATGCTTGACGTCACTCATCATCAGACAAATACAAATCAAAACCACAATGAGATACCACCTTACACCTGTCAGAATGGCTAACATTAACAACTGAGGCAACAACAGATGTTGGCAAGGATGTGGAGAAAGAGATTCTCTTTTGCCTTGTTGGTGGGAATGCAAACTGATGCAGCCACTCTGGAAAACAGTTATGGAGGTTCCTCAAAAAATTAAAAACAGAAATACCTTACGACCCAGCAATTGCACTAGTAGGCATTTATCCAAGGGATACAGGTGTGCTGTTTTGATGGGGCACACGCACCCCAATGTTTATAACAGCACTATCAACAATAGGCCAAGTATGGAAAGAGCCCAAATGTCCATAGATGGATGAATGGATAAAGAAGATGTGGTATATATATACAATGGAGTATTTCTCGGCAATCAAAAGAATGAAATCTTGCCATTTGCAACTACGTGGATGGAACTAGAGGGTATCATGCTAAGTGAAATTAGTCAGTAAGAGAAGGAAAAATATCATATGACTTCACTCATATGAGGACTTTAAGATACAAAACAGATGGATATAAGGGAAGGGAAACAAAAATAATATAAAAACAGGGAGGGGGACAAAACATAAGACACTCTCAAATATAGAGAACAAACATAAGGTTACTAGAGGGATTATGGGAGGGGGCATGGGCTAAGTGGATAAGGGGCATTAAGGAATTTACTCCTAAAATCATTGTTGCACTATATGCTAACTAATTTGGATGTAAATTTAAAAATAAATCAATTATTAAAAAAAAAGACTGTGTTCAACCTCACATAACAGACTGCAGTAGCTGGCATAATATGAACTCACTTTCCCCAAGTAACAAGTCTGGAGGTAGTCAGTCTAAAGCTGGTGCAGGTGTCTGAGAACTCATGAGACCAACTCTTATCTTGTGGCTCTGCCATCTTTACTGTACAGCTTTTATCCTCTTGACCATAAGGTGGCTGCTCCATCTCCAGACGTCACGTGCATGTCTCAGATGAGAGGGAGAGAGTAGAATGAAGAACAAAGATGTGTTTTGTTGGGAAAACAACAGCTTTCCTGTGTGCTCCACCCAGGGAGCTTCCTCTTGTATATTATAAATATAAATTACATAGAGCAACTCCAGCTTAAAGACAGTCTGGAGAGGAGAATTTTTAAATTGGATATAGGGCTACCTCTAAAATTTGGGGAACAGAGAAGAGATGAATAGATATTAGGTAGGCAACCAGCACTGTCTGTACCTGGGTCAAAAAACTTTTACTCAACTTACACAGAATGATATGGCAACATGATTACGCCACCAAAGTACACTGGCAGTGGCTGAATAAGGGAATTTTATTGAGTAATATAAAACAAGTTACAAAAATTCAGTTAATAAGAGGAAATAAAATTCAAGAATAAAAAAAATTGTCACAGAAGGCTAGAACAAATCCTTTGGTACTGGATTGGTGTCAGAGACTTCAGTATGAATTCCTATCTATCTACCACCTACCTGCCTATCCATCCTTCCATCCATCCATCCATCCACCCAGGATCTATATACAGCTGGAGAGATACAGAGATAATTATAGATATATGTGTATGCATAGGTTAATATACATACATGTTTCCTAGCTGCATCTGCTAAGAGGGCCGAGAAGCAGTGACACCAATAGCAATGAGTGCACCAAGTGTGGAAATCTTGGTTTCTAAATACAATTTGCCAATAGCGATAGGAGCTCCTTGGAAAAATGGTGGATTTTAGGTCTAGTGCAAGGTAAATATTAGAGGAACCTGGAGCATTTTGCAATGTTAAAATGTAAGGAAGTGTTTAAGAAAACAAAAGAATGGGGGCATAGCAAAAAGTCACAGGAACGAATCTTGAAAGAGATCCCAATGGCGAAAGATGGAATGAGTTAGGCAGCAAAATAAAGTAGTATTGGATTATAATCCAAAGTATAAAACATACACAGGTCCATACTGATATAAAGAAACCATTGAATAAACAAATAGATGGGGGTGGAGGGAAGAGATACGTCTTCCTTATGGAAAATTCCAAATAATGTGTGCAGATACTCCCCCCTCCAGCAGGTGGAGCAAAATTCTCCACCACCAGCCCCCCCTCCACCTTTAGTGTGGGCTGGACATAGTGATCCCCTTCCAAAAAACAGTGAAAAGAAAAAATGGATAAAACAGCAACTTTACAGTGGAAAACTTGGCAAGCACTATTGTAACCTCGTGACTGAGGTCACCTTAGCAGTGGTATCATGTCTCTGATATGACGTGATGTGAAGGCTACTGTCATCTTTTTAGTATTCCACACAAAAACCTCCAGTCTAGTCATAAGAAAAATATCAGACAAAACCAGATTTGGAGACAATCTACAAAATGCATATTCCTCAAAACTGTCAAGGTCATGAGAAACAGGGAAAGTTTGAGAAACTGTCACAGACCGGAGGACTAAGGAGACATGACGACTAAATGCAATGTGATGTCCTGGATGGGAATCTGGAATAGAGAAAAAACATTAACAGGAAAAGAGAATAAAATTTGGAGTTCAGTTAATACTGACGTACCAATAGTAGTTTCTAAATATTGACACAGTTAACATGGTCGTGTCAGATGGTAGCATGAGGGAAAATTGCGTGAAGAGTATATGGGGATTCTCTATACCATCTTGGAATTTTCTGTTAATCTAAAATTATCCCCAAATAAGACGTTTTTAAAAATACCAACATAGTTACAATCGGATATGATACTAGCCCGTTAAAGAGAGATTATAATGACATCATGAACTTTTAATTAATGATCTCCAAAGAATCTCAGGATGCAGAACTACAAATAGCTTAAGCTACTTACAGTTATTTCATTAATACTAGATTAGGTCAGGTTCTAGATCCTAAGGAAAAATAAGCCCAAGGGTAGAAAGGGTGTCTAATGAGACTTCTGGAGAACTCTAACCTTTACAAGGTCAAGTGAAAGCTGCCAGCAGGTGCAATTAATCATTCTGCTGTCTTCTTCAACTTAAGATATTTGTAGTTAAGAACCTGTACTTACAAAATAATTTTGTATCAAATCCTATAAGTTATTTCCCCCTCAAAATCATAGAATTACCTTAAGAAATCTCAACTCAAAATTTCTTCCACTTAAGAATATGCATTTTTAGAGCAGCAGCATTGGCAATCAGCTAAGATTAGTGTACAGAATCAGTACATCAGGATTTTAATCTTGCTTTCCCACTCATTCTTTCAATGACCTTGAGAAATTTTATTTAACATGTTCCTCGGCCACCAAATGAGATTGATGAAATTCTCTAGGTTAAAAAAAGAAACAATTATGCAATCATCAAAAAAGCAAAAAATATCTATTGTGGAAGGGCATTATACCGTTTTGTGATGGTGAAAGAGAGATTTATTTTCTCCAGTTTCTTATTTATTAACAACAAAATTAGATGCCAATAACAGCAAAATCGTTCCTGCTGAGTAACAGAACCAAATACAGTAATGAATGAAATAAAGTTAATCTTCAAAAACATACCCCTCCAAAAAAACTCACTCCAAATATTTTTTTCTGCTGAAGAGGCTTCTTCCAGAAACCCAATATGAATTTAAATACCCTATGTTACAATTACCATGTAAATTGAGCTTCAACTTTTAGAACTTTTAAGAAATTTAATTGTCTTTTGACTGTCAACAAAAACAGTGAAAGAAAGAATCTCGGGGCGCCTGGGTGGCTGAGTCGGCTAAGCATCCAACTTCAGCTCAGGTCACGATCTCACAGTTTGTGGGTTCAAGCCCCGCGTCGGGCTCTGTGCGGACAGCTCAGAGCCTGGAGCCTGTTTCAGATTCTGTGGCTCCCTCTCTCTCTGACCCTCCCCCGTTCATGCTCTATCTCTCTCTGTCTCAAAAATAAATAAACATTAAAAAAAAAAAAATAAAAATAAAAAAAAGAAAGAATCTCTCCAAAATATATCAACATCCTTATTTTGGTCTCTGATTTTGAATTAACTTTGGGGAGGTGTTTGAGTTCTTCTGCCCTCAAGGAATGTAAGTGTGGGGGTTACGTGCAAGAACTGGAATGTATAATTCAAGAGACTTCAGAGGGACAACAGGGCTTATTCATTATGGATTTTGCCACCTTACAGAGGTCCACAAGGGGGCACTCTTTTGCTGAGATTTTTCTACACATTTTAAGGTTAAACCAGATTTTATAAGGAAATTTGGTAACTCACACACACACATATTTTGTTTTCCATGGCTATTTCAATTTTATCATTGTAATTAATCTTTTTCTTTGCTATCTTTCTCCCGTTATGGTTCTCAAGAAAATAAAGTGTACAATTCTGTAGCATTAAGTATATTCATATTGTACAACCATCATAACCATCCATCTCCAGAACTTTTTCATCTTCCCAGACTGAAACTTTGTACCCATTAAACAGCTTCATTTCCCCTTCTCGACAGCCTCTGGAATCCATCAGACATTGTGTCTCCATGACTTTGATTACTCTAGATACCTCACTTAGGTAGAATTAAACAGTATTTGTCTCTTTATGACTCATTTATTTCCCTTTGCATAATTCTTCAAAGTTCATTCATGTTGTTCTAGATGATTCTTAAGATGATCCTTCTCTAACCTTACTAAGGACCAAAGCTTTAGGAAACAAATGAAAGTAAATAAGGTTCATAGGAGCGCCTGGGTGGTACAGTCCGTTGAGCATCCGACTTCAGCTCAGGTCATGATCTCGCGGTTTGTGAGTTTGAGCCCGGCGTCCGGCTCTGTGCTGACAGCTTGGAGCCTGGAGCCTGCTTTGGATTCTGTGTCTCCTTCTCTCTCTGCCCTTCCCCCACTTGTGCTCTGTCTCTCTTCTATCAAAAATAAATAAATGTAAAAAAAATCTTTTTTAATAAGAAAATAAGGCTTATATTATTGGCACTTCTATATTTGTACCAGATCTTTTTTGACCTATTATCCATTTTTTTTTTCTCCATTTGTCCACATCCCTCAACTTCCTAACTCATCATTATTTGGTGAGTCAAATTCAAACCAGCTGCTTTACTAAGTTCATCACAGAAATTCATGCCTTACTACAGGTTTCAATTCTCATTTAAATGATTTATCATTCCACATTTGCAGTTGAACATAGTGGCAACTTTTTTTTTTTTTTTTTTACTGGCAAATTTTATATAAAGTGACAGCACCAAAAAGCAAACATAATTGCCTATAAAATTGCTTCCTGATTCAGTTCGAGTGAAGACAGCTGGGGGAGGAGGGCGGTGGCCTTGCCCAATTGATTAAGTTTTGCTTATCATCAATAAGCACAGCCAGGCCTAGAAGGAATACTCAAAATGATTTTTCTCTCTCACCTAATACTATATCCTTCTAAATAAAGAAACAAAAAAAATGTCAGTCTCCTCACACACCAAGAGAAGAAAGTATCAACTGGGAAAATTTTAACCAGCTTAATGAACTCTAACACTATAGGATCTTCATTATTATCATTTTCCTTTTCCGCATTCATGTTTCCAAATACAAAACACGCACACAAATAATCAAACAAAAAGACCTACAATGTCTTTCAGTGTCCACTGTACCATTAAGAAAATGAAACAAATATTTTTGGAGTAGCAGCCTATAATATTGTAATGAAGCTGGCCGGAGAATACCATAGCAACCTCCTTAAGGGAATCAGAGAAATTACTCCTGGAATAGGAAACATCTGAAAGTTCCATGTGGGTGCCCCAGTTGCTTGATCCCGCCATGTTGGAGGAGGTCATCAGAGGACATGGCTGCCGATTGACTTCTGAGCTGAACTCCAGCAATCAGAGGCTATGTATTAACCCTTCCCCTGTCTTGAAGTATATGTCTTGCCCATTCTTATCAAGTTCGGAGAAACTTGAAAAACACAGCTGTGAGAGAGCCAAGTGTTGTTGAGACCCGCTGTACTGTATGCACGTGACTGAGCCCAGGTAAGGCCTCTGTGTAAACTTTCACGGTTTTGGTGGAAGGATGCAGGGATCTGCTTGGTGAAGAAGACCAGCGTTATTTGCAAATTTCCTTGCTTATTAAAACTGCCACTTACCCATCTGGAGTTGCCTGCCTCTTTCTTCGGTCCCTTTCTCCCCTGTGTATGGGGCTTGTTTCAGATTTTCCCTGGGGGAACTTCCATAGTTGCAAGACAATAAGCCACTTCCAATGGCTTCTGTTTTTATGTATGTAGTAAAAGGACACTAGGAAATCATTTGAGAAAACATACCTGGTACCAGGGAGGTAAGCTAAATGACAGCTTGTGATTTCTTGAAACTGTATGCTCATATTTACTGATTTTTGAAGTTAAAGAAGGAATAGGCATGGCCAGGCCTAAGAGTAATACTCAAAATGATTTTTTTTAAAGAATCTACTTAAAGGAGTAACCTCTGTAAGTACCCTCACCTCACCCCTGTGTCTTTTGTTTGTTTTGTTTGTTGTTTGTTTGTTTGTTTGTTATTTGGGGGGAGGGGGGAAAACCCTGCCTTGTTCCTTTTTGAAAATCCTGATCTCTGATGAAATAGTTCCTGAAATCTTTTCATATTCCCAACCCCTGATTATTCTGGCTAAGATTAATAGGCTAACCAAAAATAAACTCTCCCAAATGTTATCTAGTTCATTGTTGATCTCCTAGAGAAAAAAAATATAATTAGTGATAATTAATCATGGAGGCTTTTCTTGAAAAGAATGTTTAAACCATGGCTCAAGGCTCAAATTAGGCAGAGTTCCTCATACTTTGTAAATGTTTGTTTGTTTTTTCCCTCTTCTATAAAAGAGCTAGAATCTGGTTTAAAGGCTCAAATAAGAGTTTTAGATGGAAATAAAAACCTTTATTTTTTAAGCTCTATATTATATGTGGTTACATTTCTGGGCCAGTTGCATTTGCTGAAATCTTTGGATAGTCATTCCAAAGATAAGGAAGAGAGAATTTTTAAAAGACTGAATAGTTGGTGATCTAGACCAACTATTTAACTTTAGCTTTAAATTTTGGAAATTGATTTGACTTCACAGTTCCTTGTAGGATGTCCTCTTCTTTTGAAGATATCAGTAGATAACTGATAGGTTTACATTTCCTGGGCCACTGAATAATAATAATAATTGCTAGCATGTACTTAATTTATGTACAATTACATAACAATTACATGTTGCAATTACATGACTATTATGTGAATTGTCACACGTACTCTTCAAAATGACCCTGTAAGATAGCATCAAGGAAACTGAAGTTGCTAAAGGTTACCTTGGTAGCTTATATATAATTGAAGAATTAAAATACAAGCCAAGAGAGTCTCAATCAATACCAGTACTCTGCTCATTACATACATCATGATGCCCCCCTGGGAGTATCTTTAATTTAACCAGAGAGATTTTTGCTCATACTGTTTTTGCAATGAAATAACTGCTTTATGACTTAGGCGAAGCACTTGACCTGAATTCTGATCTGTACAATGAGGGTCTTGGGTTAAATGATTTCTCAAGTCTCTTTTCCTTTCTTCTGGCAGGAGAGAGTCCTCCTGCTGACTGAGGTCATTTTTTTCTTTCAATGGCTGGAAGAGTGGCTTTGGCTCACCTGGAACTCACAGTTTAGCAGAGCCAGTAGACTAGGAAATCTGTTTCACTCCACCAGCCAAGAAAGAGCAGGTGGCTGGAGATTTCTCATGTTCTGGGGGAAGCTATTTGTCAGTGATCACCTAGATAACTTTGGATCGCAGCAACAACAGCTCTTGCTTGGCATGGGGTAGGTTTGGATGCTAATCGCTGCCTCATCTGTGAGCACTTCAGTTCTTGTTTCACACACAAGCCTGGTGAATATAAAAACAGAGGGAAATAACTTAAAAAAAACTGAATCAGCAACCTGGAATTTTACTTTCTCTCTTTCTGGTTAAAGACTACTAACCAAAAATGCTCCACTAGTTGTCTGGAGATAGAAGACAGAAGTGGAATGAGATGCTTGATAATGTGGTTACTGTGCAACCACTTTCTAATTATGTAGGTCCTTACCATAGTAGGGATATGACAGGGATGATAAAGTGGGCTCACACAGCGAGCGCATGGAAGATATATGCCATGTGACAGAGCCACAGTCTGAGATCTACAGTTGGAGAATATTTGTGTAAGAGCGAAATGACACAAATTACAAAGGTCTCCACTGAAAACAAGAATATGCGTCTTATATTACACAGTTCGATGGGCATACTCTTACCAGAAATGGCCTTAGCTTCAAGGAAGAGAGACACACATGTTGGGTCTTTGAAACAAGATTTGCTTTAACCAAATTTCAGGGAAAATGGAAAAAAATAAAAAGGAAACAAAGGTATAGTATGCTTTATGCTTATTTAATAAGCTTTGTCAAGTTTAATCTTTTTTTTTAGGTTTATTTATTTATTCTTTAAAAAAAATTTTTTTTTAACGTTTACTTATTTTTGAGACGGAGAGAGACAGAGCATGAACAGGGGAGGGGCAGAAAGAGAGGGAGACACAGAATCTGAAAGAGGCTCCAGGCTCTGAGCGGTCAGCACAGAGCCCGACGCGGGGCTCAAACTCACTGACTGCGAGATCATGACCTGAGCCGAAGTCGGACGCTTAACCGACCGAGCCACCCAGGAACCCCTATTTATTTATTCTTGACAGAGAGAGAGAGAAATTTCAGGGGAGGGGCAAAGGGGGGGAGAGATAATCCTAAGTAGGCTCCACGCTGTCAGCTCAGAGTCAGACTCTTAACCGACTGAACTAGCCAGGTGCCCCTCCCCAGCAATTTTGTAAGGTAGATGGTACTAATCTCATTGTGTGAGAAAATGGAGACTTAAGAAATTTCCAGTAACTTGCTCAAGATTTATAATTGGGAGTATATCTGGGATATGAGCACACAACTTGTGGTTCAAATCTAATGTTTTCCCCACTACATTGTGCTTGATAGGCAATCATGTTGAACTTGCAGATTGGAGATATGTGGGAAAATCTCTGTAACTTTTGATTCAGAATATGCAGTTAGATTTAGGAAGTGCCCATAGAAAGTAAAACCAAAGTACATTTAGGGAAAAACAGTAAAAAAAAAAAATCTATTTCCAAAATAGTACGTTTTTTTTTCCTTCTAACTAAAAAAAACCCACAGGTTCTATCATCACTTGGGCATAAAAATACATCTGCTTTAGCACCCATTTTCCCTCATTTTTACTTTAAAAATCTGTTGCTCAGTAGATATAATTGTCATGACATTTATAGTAGAATTGAGAATCCTATCTATTCTTAGTTTTACAGAAGTGAATTTTGATTTGAAAAATAATTTTAAGAAAACATAAAACCATCTCCAATATCATTTATTTATTCTCTTTTGAATGTTTGAAATTTTGTTAAGATAGAAAATCAGAAATGGGACAAGAAAATTATTTTCTCAAACAAGAGAAGTCAAGTTACAGCAATGCTGTCCCTGGTTGCCTTGAAAATTTTCCCGAAGATAAGTAGTAATTAATGTTCCTTGAATACAATCAATGTCTATTTACCTTCTAAAACCATTTAGATCTTTATAGTTAAATATGAAATAAGATATTGGACATAAAGTGCCCAGTGATAACATCAGTAGTGATTTATATTTTCTTTTTTAAAAAATGTTTTAAGTTTATTTATTTAGAGAGACAGTGAAAGCAGAGGAGGGGCAGAGAGAGAGAGAGAGAGAGAGAGAGAGAGAGAATCTCAGGCAAGAGGATCCATGCTGTCAGCTCAGAGCCCGATGTGGAGCTCCAACTCACGAACTGTGAGATCATGACCTGAGCCAAAACCAAGAGTTGGACGCTTAACCCACTGAGCCACCCAGGTGCCTCAATGATTTATATTTTCTAGACATTTTTTTCTAGACCTATTTTATCATCACTATAGAGAATTTAGACAATACCAGCAAGAAAGGATATAAATATTACCTGCAATCACATATTAGGAAGCAGGCCTTTATCCTTACAGTTTTTTCAATGAATATATTCACATATTTTATAGGAGCAGAATTATATGCTGTTTTGCAACTTTCCTTTTCTACTTTACAACATATTGTCAACATTTTTAATATTATTGGTTATATTTCTGCTATGTAACTTTACCTGTAGCATAGTTTCTGCTCTATGAGCATACCACCATTTTAAAACAGTTTATTATTGGACATTGGAGATTGTTTGCATTTTCCTCTATTACAAATGAATTTATGATAAATATAAATCTGTCTCATCTTCTTCCTTTTTTACCCCTTTGGTTATGTTAGTTGTATTTTTTTTTTTTTTTGGTTTTGTTTTGTTCTGTTTTGTTTTTCTTCAGTTTGGGGAAGAGGTACCAAAACGTTTCACTGAATTTTGCACATAAAATGGTAGTGCCTTTCTCTGAACTCTCAGTTCCCTCTGGACCTCAGCAACATTTCTTTCTATTGTACTTTTAATTATTCTGTTGTTGCATTTGTACTGATCTTTCTTTTAGACACATGAACATCGATGTGTTTCCTCAGTCATGTCTAGAACCTTCCGAACTTGTCAACAGCCACTGTGGTGTAGACCAGTGTGTTCAGACCAGCTGTGGTGGAGCTTGTTGGAGGTGTACAATCTCAGATCCCAGACCCACTTGATCAGAACCTCAGGTGACCCCCCATGTACACTGAAATGTGAGAAACACACTCTACACTGATTACATTTTCTTCAGTATACATCCTGCTGTTTCCAACCTTTAGTGCAGGTTTTAATTTAGTTATTGTATTTTGGGCTTCCTTCTAAATAGAAACATTCTAATCTCAGCATGTTAGTCTGCTCAAGCTTCCATAGTTAAAACGCCACAGACTGGTGGCTTAAACAACAGAAATTTGTTGTCTCACATTCTAGAGGCTAGAAGTCCAAGGTCAAGGACCCAGCATGGTCGGTTTCTGGTGAGTTCTCTATCTTTTGTCTGGTAGCCTTCTCACTGTCCTCACATGGCCTTTCTTCTGTACACAAACAGAGAGTGGGAGCTAGTTCTTCCATGTTTCTTCTTAGAAGGACATTAATTCTATTGGATTAGAGCCCCATGCTTATGACCTCAGTTAATATTAATTACTTTCTTAGAGGCCCTATCTCCAAAAGAGCCACACTGGATTTTTGACTCCAACATATGATTTTGGGGAGGTTACATTCATTCCATGATTCGGCATTTTTCCTTTCCATCTTAATGTGTTCATCCTTCCCTTTCTTCTCTTTCTATTACTTTTTCATCTCATAGTGTTGCTTTTTGGTTTCTCTATTATTTTTCTCTGATTCTCTTTTCATAGAAGCCATGAGTCCGTTATTGATAATACCAGCTTATTGAAATATTCTCTAGAATCTTATATTTTTAGAATTTTTTTCTCTAAACATTTTAGTTGTCACACATTCATTTTTTATTGACATATAATTGGCATATAACATTATGTTTTAGGTGTACAAGATAATGATTAGATATTAGATTAGATATGTATTATGTAATGATTAGATATGTATTGCAAAATACTCACCACAGTATGTCTAGTTAACAGTCATCACCATCCATATGTAGAAATTTGTTTTTCTTTCGATAAGGACTTTAAGATGTCTCTTAGCAACTTTCAAATACAAAATATAGTATTGTTAATCATAGTCACCATGCTGTATATTACGTATCCACAACTTATTTATTTTATAACTGGAAAGTTGTATCTTTTGACCAACTTCACCCATTTCCTCCACCCCTCACTTCTGCCTCTCGTAACCACCAGTCTGTTCTCTGTATCTATGAGAGTGGGTTTTTGTTTTTGTTTTTGTTTTAGATTCTACAAACAAGTGAGAGCATATGGCATTTGTCTTTCTTTGTCTGACTTATTTCTCGTAACATAATACCCTCAAGGTTTATGCATGTTGTTGAAATCACAGGATTTCCTTATCACTCTTTGTTCTACAGCAAAATTCATTCCCTTTTCTCCCAGAGGTCCTGTATTTTCTGTGTGTGTTTTGCTAATTCCTACAGAAAGAGATTCAGTCCTAAGTCAGTGTTTGTCAAAAGACCAGAGAATAAATGGTTAAGGTCCCACTCTTGGTAAACTTTCCAAATCTTTAGCTGAAATGCAGACGGATATACTTAGATATTAATTTCCAGTTTCTTGCTGGCTTTCAATAAATATTTCTATTGGTTTCTGAGGCAGTTTTCAAACCTAAACTCACCGTTTAGTTGATACTTTTCATTAATGGGGTATTTGAAGAATTTTTATACCATTATTTCCCCCTACCCGCCCCCCCCCCCCCACTATGTCTTTAAATCAAGGAGCTACCACAAGTCCCCCCTACCTGCTGGGAGATTCTGCTTTAGGGTACATATTGGAAACAAACAGGGAAGGAGATGGGGTTGACTCTTCTCTGTGGTGTCACAGAGCAGCAGTATGAAATAGAGTTTGGCTTCTGATCTTACACACTGAGGGGCAGATGTTAAGCACTTTCTAGATTCTGTTTTTTTTTTTTTTTTTAATTCCCACTCTCTGTCTCTCTTATTATTAAATAAAATAAAGCCTATCTATGAGGCAAAACTTGAATCATTTTCTACGAATCCTTTGGTACTAGATTTACCATTGGCAGATTTTGCTCCACAATTCCAGCATGTGGTGGTCCACATGATTAGATTGTAATATTGTGATTTTCATCTGCTTTTCTGTGTTGTCATTGGAGATTTAAGGGAAATGGAATCAGGCTCCTTTCAAGTTATTAATTAATTTATATTTCTAACCAGTCATTCCAGTGCTTTTACTTTACTTTGTGTTTCATCCAGGGAAAGGTCAGGGCTTTCTTAACAAAATTGAAAAATGTTGGTCCTGAGAGACAAAGAGATCAAGATCTTCATGAGAAACCCAACTTCCAGAGAAGATGGCAGAATAGGAAGAACCTAAGCTCACCTTGGACCATGAACACAGGTAGATAACACCCACATCAGCGTAACTAACCCAGAAAATCATGTGGAGTCTTGGCAGAACAGACTCTTCACAGTTCATCGTAGAGAAGAGGCCACATCGAAAATGGACAGAAGGGCAGAGATGTAGTCAACAATCAAACTAACCTGTGAGACCAACCACAAAAGGGAGGGATGCCATAAGTATGCGGAAGAGAGAGGAACAGACTCCACACCAGGCACCCAGACACAGGGGACCTGCAATGGGAAGATAAGTCCCCATATCTTTTGGTTTTGAAAACCAGAGGGACTTAACTTTGCAAGTTTTTGCAATTAGTAGGGCTTACCACAAGAAAGTTTAAACATCAATAAGCTCAGCTTTGGGAGAGCTGGAGGACAATAGGAAACAGTCTCTGCCCTTAAAAAGACTGGACAACAGGGATGCCTGGGTGGCTCAGTCATTTAAGCATCTGACTTGGTTTTGGCTCAAGTCATGATCTCACAGTTCATGATTTCAAGTCCTGCATCAGGCTCTGCACTGACAGCATGGAGCCTGCTTGGGATTCTCTCTCTCTTTCTCTCTCTGCCCCTCCCCTACTCACTCTCTCTGTCTCTCAACATAATTAAATAAACTTAAAAAAAAAAAAAAGACAGCACAACAAACAGCCCTGCCGAGTTAGAGCATAGAAACAGCATTTTGAAAGTGCTTGGGGTACACAAGAAGGGTATTTATTTACTAACCTCTTAATGTATGCTGGAGGGGCAGAGATCCTTAGGAGATTTCTCCAAGAACAAAAGAGCTGGTGGGTACCATTTCTCTCCCACACTTCCTAGCCTGGATATTAGAACACCTACAGGAACCAAGAATACTTGCAATCTAGCTTGCTAACACTGTATGTCCACCCTTGTGTTCTCCTGTGGATTGCGCTGTCCAATTTGCTTCACTAGTAGAAGTCCCTCCAATGTGGCTCCAGGTTCCATCCTGTAAGCAGACAAGTGCATACTTTGCTAACACTATGTGTCCTGCCCCCAACCCCCTGTTTCCCAGCAGATAGCCCCATTAAACCTGCCCAACTTAGCATTCAAAGCAGACCCAACAGTGGTCAGCACCACTCCAAAGATACTCTTCAGGACAAGGGAAGATAGCCACACAGACAAGTCCCATTGCAGTCCTAGAAGTTGGGCAGGGAGATGGGGCAGACATCTGATCTCACTGCTGACTTCACCTACCAACAAAAATATTACAAGGGGCAGGACAAAGAGGGATTCCCATAGTTCAGGGTCACTGCAACCCAAACAGATGAACTGGGGACAGACATCTTGTTGGGCTACAGGCCCTGACCACTTAAAAAAGCCTCTCAGGTGACAATACAGGGAGAGTTGCCTGCAGTTTGGAGCTGCCACAGTTCAGGCAAAAATCTGGTCTAACCCAACTCAAGCCCAGGACAGCCCAAACTGGCCTCTTAACAGCACAGGGACTGAAACCTGGCCACAACAAGCAAGGGGTACCATTGCAGATGACTGGACTGAAGGGAAATGTGGCACAACCACAAGAGTAGGGAGAGCAAAACACATAAGAGACACCCCTGAGGTGACAGTTTCTGGGAACAGGTGACATTGCACTACAGGGCACTACAAGACCCTCTTCATAAGTCCACTACTTTCAAGATTAGGAGATGTAACTGACTTTCCTAATGCATAAAAACAGACACAGAGATTTACATAAAGTAAGGAGACACAGGAATATGTCCCAAATGAAGGAGCAGGAAAAACCATAGCAAAAGATCTAAGTGAAATGGAGATGAGCAATATGCCTGAGAGAGAATCCAAAGTAATCATCGTAAAGTCATTCATGGGACTTGTGAGATCCTTCACTTAGTGAGAACTTCAACAAACAAATATAAAAAGGAATAAATGAGAGATGAAGTACTCAATACCTGAAAGTAAAAGCATAGTCAAGTGAATCAATAGCAGATTAGAGGAGACAGAAAAACAAATCAACAACTGGAACACAGAGTAATACAAAGCAACCAAGATGAATGGCAAAAAGAACACAGAATAATGAGCCTTGGGAATAGTTTAAGCGTACTCAGTAAATACTATCAAGTGTAATAACATTCACATGATAGGTACCCCAGAAGGAGAAGAAAGAGAGAAGGGGCAGAAAAATTTGATGAAATAATAGCTGAAAGTTTCCCAAATCTGAGAAAGGAAACAGAAATCCAGATACAGATATATACAGCAACCCCAGTACAGTCAACCCAAGGGGTACCACACCAAGACACATAATCATTAAAATAGCAAAAAGTAGTAACAAAGACAAAATTTTAAAGCAGCAAAAGAAAAGAAGATAGTTACCTACAACGGAAACCTCAGAAAGCCATCAGCAGAAACTTTGCAGGCCAGAAGGGAGTGGCGATGATATTTTCAAAGTGGTAAAAGAAAAACAAAAAACCCTGCAATTAAGTTTCTCAGGCAAACAAAAGTTAAAGAAATTCATTATCACTAAACCATCCTTACAAGGTATGTTAAAGGGAATTCTTTCAACAGACAGGAAAGGGCATAATCAGGAGTAAGAAAATTAGGAAAATTAACATGTAAATGGAAACATAATGAAAGTAGTAGGTTAATTGTTTATTTTACTTTTTAAAAATTTATTTATTTATTTATTTATTTATTTAGAGCATAAGCAGGGAAGGGGCAGAGAGAGAAGGGCAGAGAGAGAATCCTAAGCAGGCTCCACACGGTCAGCACACAGCCTGATGTGGGGCTCAAACCCACAAACCATGAGATCATGACCTGGGCTGAAACCAAGATTCAGACGCTTAACCAACTAAGCCACCCAGACACCCAGTAGGTTAATCATTTATAAAAACTGTATGGAAGTTAAGGAATTGAGGTAAATGATGACCATACCCACAAGAAGAGCAAAACAAAACTGTTGAGAGTGGTTGCCTTTGTGAAATGAACTAAGCCTGTACAAGACTGATCTTCGTTTTCTACCTTTTGAAACTTTGACT
Source organism: Acinonyx jubatus (assembly GCF_027475565.1). Taxonomy (NCBI): domain Eukaryota; kingdom Metazoa; phylum Chordata; class Mammalia; order Carnivora; family Felidae; genus Acinonyx; species Acinonyx jubatus. The sequence continues at coordinate 66,436,787 of NC_069387.1, forward strand.
TAAAAAAAATAACTTTGAAAAGACATTATTTCTGTATTTTAAAAAAATTAGCTTTAAAGGAATCTGGAGAGTAGGGGAAGGTGTGGAGTATAGAAGAAGTCATTCACAAATAACTTCAAATCTACCTTTTTGTGTACAATTTTAGGATATAGTTAATTGTAAACTTGCTTAAATTTGTAAGAATTTAAATTATTTTATGCTACAGAGACAATAACGAATAAATTTCACCCCCTTTGACTTAAAAACTTACCAACTAATCTCACTTTTTCTTCTACTTTTCATCACTATTATCAGCATGTTACAGCATCCTTTTTCTAAAAAAAGAAAGGGGGAGGGAAGGAGAAGGGAGAGAGAAAAAGAAGACCAAAGGTCAAATAGAAGTTTGAAAGAAGCAGATGTGAAAGTTAGTCATGTAGAATAGAGACAAGATAAGCCATAAACAGCATGTGTTGCTATTAAAAACAAAGCTTATATTTAAAATAGTTTTGCTATCAATATGATATTTCACATCGATAACTGAGCCACTCAGGAGTCCCTTCCCTTCAATCTTAAAAGTCTATCCCCATCACCTCTCTTTCCTTCTTTTTTGTTACTTTTTAAAAAATCAGTTCAAGTCCAGGGATTCATTCAAGTAAAATAATCAACATATAAGAGCTATAAAATAATTGAAATAAATAGAAATCCTTTTCCTTTATTTCTTTGTTTATACCCATGCTCCTTCAATATGTGACAGATTTTTTTTTTAGATAACTTCCTTCCTCAATAAAATGAGATGATTCTTTTTTAAAAGCATGATTTTATAAGTACATTGAAGCATTTGCCTAAATTGTCTTGTATTACAAATCTGGCCTTTTACCTTTCTATTTTTAGAGTAAACATATTTGTTTCTTAAAGACATCTTAGATCTTAACATTCTGGCCATTTTATCCCAAAGTTTACTTATTTATTCATAAGTACATTACAAGTCTAGAAAAAATGATTAACTTCTCCCCAATTTTTGTCTTTATGTGAAAACTCCCAACACCACAAGGAGAAACTAGCTAAGAATATGGCCTTGTAATCACTTCATCAGAAGCTAATTTGTATATAAGCTGTATTAAAAAAGAAAATTATTATATAAATTGTTTATGATTTGTCCTAGAGTAAATTTATTTTACTGGTAATACATATTTATTTTTAAGAGACAATTTTGTATTCTTTAATGAGTGAGAAGACTGATATTTTAATTTTATATTTTGGCACTAATACTTTCTTTTTTTTTTTTAATATATGAAATTTATTGTCAAATTGGTTTCCATACAACACCCAGTGCTCATCCCAAAAGGTGCCCTCCTCAATACCCATCACTCACCCTCTCCTCCCTCCCACCCCCCATCAACCCTCAGTTTGTTCTCAGTTTTTAACAGTCTCTTATGCTTTGGCTCTCTCCCACTCTAACCTCTTTTTTTTTTTTTCCTTCCCCTCCCCCACGGGTTCCTGTTAAGTTTCTCAGGATCCACATATGAGTGAAACCATATGGTATCTGTCTTTCTCAGTATGGCTTATTTCACTTAGCATCACACTCTCCAGTTCCATCCACGTTGCTACAAAAGGCCATATTTCATTTTTTCTCATTGCCATGTAGTATTCCATTGTGTATATAAACCACAATTTCTTTATCCATTCATCAGTTGATGGACATTTAGGCTCTCTCCATAATTTGGCTATTGTTGAGAGTGCTGCTATGAACATTGGGGTACAAGTGCCCCTATGCATCAGTACTCCTGTATCCCTTGGATAAATTCCTAGCAGTGCTATTGCTGGGTCATAGGGTAGGTCTATTTTTAATTTTCTGAGGAACCTCCACACTGCTTTCCAGAGTGGCTGCACCAATTTGCATTCCCACCAACAGTGCAAGAGGGTTCCCGTTTCTCCACATCCTCTCCAGCATCTATAGTCTCCTGATTTGTTCATTTTGGCCACTCTGACTGGCGTGAGGTGATACCTGAGTGTGGTTTTGATTTGTATTTCCCTGATGAGCAGCGACGCTGAACATCTTTTCATGTGCCTGTTGGCCATCCAGATGTCTTCTTTAGAGAAGTGTCTATTCATGTTTTCTGCCCATTTCTTCACTGGGTTATTTGTTTTTGGGGTGTGGAGTTTGGTGAGCTCTTTATAGATTTTGGATACTAGCCCTTTATCCGATATGTCATTTGCAAATATCTTTTCCCATTCCGTTGGTTGCCTTTTAGTTTTGTTGGTTGTTTCCTTTGCTGTGCAGAAGCTTTTTATCTTCATAAGGTCCCAGTAATTCACTTTTGCTTTTAATTCCCTTGTCTTTGGGGATGTGTCGAGTAAGAGATTGCTACGGCTGAGGTCAGAGAGGTCTTTTCCTGCTTTCTTCTCTAAGGTTTTGATGGTTTCCTGTCTCACATTCAGGTCCTTTATCCATTTTGAGTTTATTTTTGTGAATGGTGTGAGAAAGTGGTCTAGTTTCAACCTTCTGCATGTTGCTGTCCAGTTCTCCCAGCACCATTTGTTAAAGAGACTGTCTTTTTTCCATTGGATGTTCTTTCCTGCTTTGTCAAAGATGAGTTGGCCATACGTTTGTGGGTCTAGTTCTGGGGTTTCTATTCTATTCCATTGGTCTATGTGTCTGTTTTTGTGCTAATACCATGCTGTCTTGATGATGACAGCTTTGTAGTAGAGGCTAAAGTCTGGGATTGTGATGCCTCCTGCTTTGGTCTTCTTCTTCAAAATTACTTTGGCTATTCGGGGCCTTTAGTGGTTCCATATGAATTTTAGGATTGCTTGTTCTAGCTTCGAAAGAATGCTGGTGAAATTTTGATTGGGATTGCATTGAATGTATAGATAGCTTTGGTAGTATTGACATTTTGACAATATTTATTCTTCCAATCCATGAGCAGGGAATGTCTTTCCATTTCTTTAAATCTTCTTCAATTACCTTCATAAGCTTTCTATAGTTTTCAGCATACAGATCCTTTACATCTTTGGTTAGATTTATTCCTAGGTATTTTATGCTTCTTGGTGCAATTGTGAATGGGATCCGTTTCTTTATTTGTCTTTCTGTTGCTTCATTGTTAGTGTATAAGAATGCAACTGATTTCTGTACATTGATTTTGTATCCTGCAACTTTGCTGAATTCATGTATCAGTTCTAGCAGACTTTTGGTGGAGTCTATCGGATTTTCCATGTATAATATCATGTCATCTGCAAAAAGCGAAAGCTTGACTTCATCTTTGCCAATTTTGATGCCTTTGATTTCCTTTTGTTGTCTGATTGCTGATGCTAGAACTTCCAACACTATGTTAAACAACAGCGGTGAGAGTGGGCATCCCTGTCGTGTTCCTGATCTCAGGGAAAAAGCTCTCAGTTTTTCCCCGTTGAGGATGATGTTAGCTGTGGGCTTTTCATAAATGGCTTTTATGATCTTTAAGTATGTTCCTTCTATCCCGACTTTCTCAAGGGTTTTTATTAAGAAAGGGTGCTGGATTTTGTCAAAGGCCTTTTCTGCATCGATTGACAGGATCCTATGGTTCTTCTCTTTTTTTTTGTTAATGTGATGTATCACGTTGATTGATTTGCGAATGTTGAACCAGCCCTGCATCCCAGGAATGAATCCCACTTGATCATGATGAATAATTCTTTTTATATGCCGTTGAATTCGATTTGCTAGTATCTTATTGAGAATTTTTGCATCCATATTCATCAGGGATATTGGCCTGTAGTTCTCTTTTTTTACTGGGTCTCTGTCTGGTTTAGGAATCAAAGTAATACTGGCTTCATAGAATGAGTCTGGAAGTTTTCCTTCCCTTTCTATTTCTTGGAATAGCTTGAGAAGGATAGGTATTATCTCTGCTTTAAATGTCTGGTAGAACTCCCCTGGGAAGCCATCTGGTCCTGGACTCTTATTTGTTGGGAGATTTTTGATAACCGATTCAATTCCTTCGCTGGTTATGGGTCTGTTCAAGCTTTCTATTTCCTCCTGATTGAGTTTTGGAAGAGTGTGGGTGTTCAGGAATTTGTCCCTTTCTTCCAGGTTGTCCAATTTGTTGGCATATAATTTTTCATAGTATTCCCTGATAATTGTTTGTATCTCTGAGGGATTGGTTGTAATAATTCCATTTTCATTCATGATTTTATCTATTTGGGTCATCTCCCTTTTCTTTTTGAGAAGCCTGGCTAGAGGTTTGTCAATTTTGTTTATTTTTTCAAAAAACCAACTCTTGGTTTCGTTGATCTGCTCTACAGTTTTTTTAGATTCTATATTATTTATTTCTGCTCTGATCTTTATTATTTCTCTTCTTCTGCTGGGTTTAGGCTGCCTTTGCTGTTCTGCTTCTATTTCCTTTAGGTGTGCTGTTAGATTTTGTATTTGGGCTTTTTCTTGTTTCTTGAGATAGGCCTGGATTGCAATGTATTGTCCTCTCAGGACTGCCTTCGCTGCATCCCAAAGCGTTTGGATTGTTGTATTTTCATTTTGGTTTGTTTCCATATATTTTTTAATTTCTTCTCTAATTGCCTGGTTGACCCACTCATTCTTTAGTAGGGTGTTCTTTAACCTCCATGCTTTTGGAGGTTTTCCAGACTTTTTTCTGTGGTTGATTTCAAGCTTCATAGCATTGTGGTCTGAAAATATGCATGGTATAATTTCAATTCTTGTAAACTTATGAAGGGCTGTTTTGTGACCCACTATATGATCTATCTTGGAGAATGTTCCATGTGCACTCGAGAAGAAAGTATATTCTGTTGCTTTGGGATGCAGAGTTCTAAATATATCTGTCAAGTCCAAATGATCCAATGTCTCATTCAGGGCCCTTGTTTCTTTATTGACTGTGTGTCTAGATGATCTATCCATTTCTGTAAGTGGGGTGTTAAAGTCCCCTGCAATTACCACATTCTTATCAATAAGGTTGCTTATGTTTATGAGTAATTGTTTTATATATTTGGGGGCTCCGGTATTCGGCGCATAGAGATTTATAATTGTTAGCTCTTCCTGATGGATAGACCCTGTAACTATTATATAATGTCCTTCTTCATCTCTTGTTACAGCCTTTAATTTAAAGTCTAGTTTGTCTGATATAAGTATGGCTACTCCAGCTTTCTTTTGGCTTCCAGTAGCATGATAAATAGTTCTCCATCCCCTCACTCTCAATCTAAAGGTGTCCTCAGGTCTAAAATGAGTCTCTTGTAGACAGCAAATAGATGGGTCTTGTTTTTTTATCCATTCTGATACCCTATGTCTTTTGGTTGGCGCATTTAATCCATTTACATTCAGTGTTATTATAGAAAGATACGGGTTTAGAGTCATTGTGATGTCTGTATGTTTTATGCTTGTAGTGATGTCTCTGGTACTTTGTCTCACAGGGTCCCCCTTAGGATCTCTTGTAGGGCTGGTTTAGTGGTGACAAATTCCTTCAGTTTTTGTTTGTTTGGGAAGACCTTTATCTCTCCTTCTATTCTAAATGACAGACTTGCTGGATAAAGGATTCTTGGCTGCATATTTTTTCTGTCTAGCACACTGAAAATATCGTGCCAATTCTTTCTGGCCTGCCAAGTTTCAAAAGAGAGATCAGTCACGAGTCTTATAGGTCTCCCTTTATATGTGAGGGCACGTTTACCCCTTGCTGCTTTCAGAATTTTCTCTTTATCCTTGTATTTTGCCAGTTTCACTATGATATGTCGTGCAGAAGATCGATTCAAGTTATGTCTGAAGGGAGTTCTCTGTGCCTCTTGGATTTCAATGCCTTTTTCCTTCCCCAGTTCAGGGAAGTTCTCAGCTATTATTTCTTCAAGTACCCCTTCAGCACCTTTCCCTCTCTCTTCCTCCTCTGGGATACCAATTATGCGTATATTATGTCTTTTTAGTGTATCACTTAGTTCTCTAATTTTCCCCTCATACTCCTGGATTTTTTTATCTCTCTTTTTCTCAGCTTCTTCTTTTTCCATAACTTTATCTTCTAGTTCACCTATTCTCTGCCTCTTCAATCCAAGCCGTGGTGGTTTCCATTTTGTTTTGCATTTCGTTTAAAGCATTTTTCAGCTCCTCGTGACTGTTCCTTAGTCCCTTGATCTCTGTAGCAAGAGATTCTCTGCTGTCCTCTATACTGTTTTCAAGCCCAGCGATTAATTTTATGACTATTATTCTAAGTTCACTTTCTGTTATATTATTTAAATCCTTTTTGATCAGCTCATTAGCTGTTGTTATTTCCTGGAGATTCTTCTGAGGGGAATTCTTCCGCTTGGTCATTTTGGATAGTCCCTGGCGTGGTGAGGACCTGCAGGGCACTTCCCCTGTGCTGTGGTGTATAACTGGAGTTGGTGGGCGGGGCCGCAGTCCGACCTGATGTCTTCCCCCAGCCCACCGCTGGGGCCACAGTCAGACTGGTGTGTGCCTTCTCTTCCCCTCTCCTAGGGGCGGGATTCACTGTGGGGTGGCGTGGCCTGTCTGGGTTACTTGCACACTGCCAGGCTCGTGATGCTGGGGATCTGGCGTATTAGCTGGGGTGGGTAGGCAAGGTGCACGGGGGCAGGAGGGGCAGGCTTAGCTCGCTTCTCCTTAGGTGATCCACTTCAGGAGGGGCCCTGTGGCAGCGGAGGGAGTCAGATCCGCTGCCGGAGGTTTGGCTCTGCAGAAGCACAGAGTTGGGTGTTTGCGTGGAGCGAGCAAGTTCCCTGGCAGGAACTGGTTCCCTTTGGGGTTTTGGCTGGGGGATGGGCGGGGGAGATGGCGCCGGCGAGCGCCTTTGTTCCCCACCAAACTGAGCTCTGTTGTCCCGGGGCTCAGCAACTCTCCCTCCCTTTGTCCTCCAGCCTTCTCGCTTTCTGAGCAGAGCTGTTCACTTATGACCTCCCGGACGCTAAGTCGCGCTTGCTGTCGGAACACACTCTGTCCGGCCCCTCCGCTTTTGCCAGCCAGACTAGGGGGCTCTGCTTGGCCGGCGAGCCGCCCCTCCGCCCTGGCTCCCTCCCGCCAGTCCGTGGAGCGCGCACCGCCTCGCCGCCCTTCCTACCCTCTTCCGTGGGCCTCTCGTCTGCGCTTGGCTCCGGAGACTCCGTTCTGCTAATCCTCTGGCGGTTTTCTGGGTTATTTAGGCAGGTGTAGGTGGAATCTAAGTGATCAGCAGGACGCGCGGTGAGCCCAGCGTCCTCCTACGCCGCCATCTTCCTACACTCCTCGCACTAATACTTTCTGATTTGCTTTTGTCAACATAAAATTCAATTTAGCTTGAATTTCATCAGTGATAAAGGGGAGATTGATATAAGGTACGATTTTCAATTAGGAAGTAATATTGGGAGCAGGAGTTTAATTTTCAAAATTGGAGCCAAAGATACTATTCTAGTTTATTACCAATCTCTGGTGAGTATTTTAAAAATAGTGGTTAAGCATATTTTGAAATATGAAATGGTAAAGAAAATAAATTTTTGGCTTAGGGCATGCCATGTCTGTGGAGTTAAATAATTAATATCTCATTCCTACCAATTTCAGAGATCACTAGCTCTCATTGCTGAACTTTCCAGTTCACTGGCCAAGGGAAACACAGCAGAAAGGCTTTTGTAGATTTTTATCAAACAGTAGAAGCAGAAATGCAGGAGAGAAACAGAAAAGTGCTCACTTTCCAATATTTATCCTCTCTTATTCCATTGGGATAAAGCCTCTTTCTTCCATTTGAGGGAGAGTTGGAAGGGAAGAAACACTTCCAAACTTTCTCCAACTTATTTCTTATTCCTTCCTGCGTTGGTTTTTAGAGCTACTGTAACCGAGTGGTTTAAAACAACAGGAGGTTTTTCTCTCACAGTGCTGGAGACCAGAATTCTGAATCCAGGTATTGGTAGGACCATGCTCCCTTCTGACAGCTCTAGGGAAGAATGCTTCCTTGCCTCTTCCTAGCTTCTGGTGGCTGCTGGCACACCTTGGTTTGCAGCTGCTCTAACTCTCCTCTATGCCTCCATCTTTACATGGTGTTCTTCCCTCTGGTGTTTGTCTCTGGGACAAAATTTCCCTCTTCTTACAAGGATACTAGTCATTGGATTAGGGCCTACCCTAATGCATCATGACTTCACCTTTATTTAATTATGTCTGCAAAGACACTGTTGCCAAATAAGATCACATTCAAGGGAACGGCGTGGGGGAGGGTTAGGACTGGAAGGTATCTTTTTGGGGAGACACAATTCAACCATGACGCTCCCTCAATGAGGAGATGGTGATTCCAATTACTTAGAATTTGAGCTTCATTGGTGCACATTTAATATCGGGCAGATTCTTTTTGTCTCAACGTTAAGACTTGAAGATATACCATGCTCATTTATGTTCTTCATCCAGGTGTAAGTGACTTCTGTGCATTTGGCTGAGCGGCTGAGCAGTATTTATATCTGGGAGCCCTACCTATCACAGTGATAGAGGATCACTGTTCTTTGACTCAGTTACAACTTTTCCTGCACCTGGGTGAGCAATTCAGGTTGAGTGTGTACCCTGTAGAATCAGCTGCCTTCAACTCGGAGGGAAGAGAATAGGAAACTTTACCTTACCTTCAAACCTGAATGGCATTCTCTAATACAGTTTACTTGAAGCACCAAATTTAGAGCGATTAAAGCATGCTTGTCTAGTTTGGTCATGGTGTACTTCATTCCCCATTAGGTTCTGATCCTGTATATATGTTCCAGTACTCAATATGTATAACTTACTGAAGCTGGTTTCTATCTTATTTCTGTAGCATCTCTATGCTAAAAACTCTAATATAACAGGCTGGCCTATTTCATGGTATATTTGGTCAGCCTTACCTATGTGGGTTTTAATACTTCTAAAAGGGGGCACCTGGGTGGCTCAGTTGGTTGAGTATCCAACTCTTGATTTTGGTTCAGGTCATGATCTCATGGTTCATCAGATTGAGCCCTGTGTCAGGTCTGCATTGACAGTGTGGAGCCTACTTGGGATTCTCTCTTTCTCTCTTTACCCCTCCCCCACTCACATGTGCATGTGCACGGTCTCTCAAAATAAATAAACATTAAAAATAACTTCTAGCGGTGCTGGGTGGCTCAGTCAGTTGAGCATCTGACTTCGGCTCAGGTCATGATCTCATGGTCTGTGAGTTTGAGCCCCACGTCAGGCTCTGTGCTGACAGCTCAGAGCCTGGAACCTGCTTTGGATTCTGTGTCTTCCTCTCTATCTGCTCCTCCCCCCGTTCATTCTCTGTCTCTCTGTCAAAAAAAAATAAACATTAAAAAAATATTTTAAAAAAAACCCTTCAAGATGGCAGAATAGCATGGAAGTTTTTTCTTGTCTCATGTCCATGAAATATAGCCAGACCAACACTAAACCGTCCTGCACACCTAGGAAACTGATCTGAGGATTAACACAACAATCTGCACAACCTGAATCACAGAGTTCAGCAGATACGTGGTGTGGAGAGGTGAACTGAGGGAGAGAGAAGCCATGGAGGGCAAGGAGCTGCTTTTGCATGCAGAGAGAGGATGGATACAGTGGGGAGAATATGGGAAAAGCACCCCCCCACCAAAAGCAGCTGGAGAGAAAGTGGAAAAGTATAAACAGCCACAGGGACTGAACTAAAAAGGGAGAAAGGAGAAATGAGAGAGTTTAAATTCCATTAAGACTCTATAAACAGGGGAGTGCAGAGTCCGAAACTCTGCAGCTCCATACCTGGTGGTGCTCTGGTGAGAAGGGCGAAACCCCAGGAGCAGAGTGAAGCCTGGAGGCCTTTGGGCCACACAGGGAGAGCCGGTTCCCCTGCTGGGAGGGCACCTGGTAGAGGCTGTGTGAGTCCCCCAAAGGCAAAGGCTGCAGTGGACCTGGGAGAACAACTGCATTCACTGGTGCTGGAACAAGGTCCCTGGGGGTGAAGCCTGGTGCCAGATGCGTTGTGATTTGCCATAATCCCTGAAACGCTGCTGTTACATGATCACGTGAACTTTTTCTGGGGTGGGCTAGCACCCAGCCACAGTCTCAGTAGCATGGTCCTGTGAACATTCCTGGGTGCAGTCAGCACCAAGCCATTGCTCAGTGAGACCCTCCCAGAGGGACAGAACGGGTCAAATTTGCAGTCCCTCAGAAATAAGAGGTTGGGAAAAAGAGCCACATCTGAGATAAAACTCAGAAGGGAAGTTCTGCCTGGGGCTTGGTCACAGCGTAAAAGCAGGGGATGGATGGAAGCCAAAGACAAAGGACAGGTACACGATTGCTGATCAGAGGAGTTCTGACACTAGAGACTGGGTAGCTGGGTGATGCCATTTTCACTGCTCCCGCACATGTGCACGCACACACCTACAAGTGCCACAACAATCCACCCCAGTAAGCTAAGTAGCACCACCTAGTGGAGAACAGAGTTATTACACTAAGCCCCGCCCAATTGGGCCAACCTCACTCTTCAGGAATACAAGTCTCTCTTCCTGCTTAGTTTATAGATTATACAGTGCTTCATAGTTTTACTTCTAGGGAAAACAAATTAATTACAGTCATATTTCAGTCTGTTTGCTGGCCCATCTATCCAATTTTCTTTCTTTTTTCTATTTTCTTTTTCATTTCTTTCTTTTTTTTTGAATAAAGATTAAAAATTCACTTTTATTTTCAATTTTTATTAAAAATATTTTCCTTTAATTTTTTCTACTATATTTTATATGTTTGTGTAAATTTTTTCAATTCTATTTTACTTCCATCATTTCATTTTATTCTACTTCAGTGTATTCATTTTTTCAAATTTTCAAACGATTTCCTTTTTTTCTTTCCCCTTTTTTCTCTAATCTATCAAGCCCCTTTCAACACACACACCAAAACACACCTAGGATCTAGGATCATTTATTCGATTTGTGTATGTGTGTGTTTCATTTTTTAATTTTAATATTGTTTTTAATTTTAATTTTTTTACCTCATTAATTCCTTTTCTCCCTTCAAAATGATGAAACTAAGGAACTTACCCCAAAAGAAAGAGCAGGAAGAAATGACAGCCAGGGACTTAACCAAGATGTCTGAACCAGAATTTAGAATTCACGATAATAAGAATACTAGCTGGAGTTGAAAATAGATTAGAATCCTTTTCTGCAGAGATAAAAGAAGTAAAGCTAGTCAGGATGAAATTTAAAAAATGGTATAACTGTACTGCAATCTCCAATGGATGCCACCGTGGCAAGGTTGGATGAGGCAGAACAGAGAAAAAAGATACAGAGGACAAACTTATGGAGATTAATGAAGCAGAAAAAAATAGGGAGATTAAGGCAAAAGAGCATGACTTAGAATTAGAGAAATCTGTGACTCATAAAAAAGGAACAACATCAGAAGCAGAGGGGTCCCAGAAGAGGAAGAGAGAAAAATAGGGGTAGAAGGGTTATGTGAGCAAATCATAGTGGAAAATTTTCGTAACTTGGAGAAACACACAGACATCCAAATCCAGGAAGCACAGAGGACTCCCATTAGATTCAACAAAAACCGACCATCAACAAGGCGTATCATAGTCAAACTCACAAAATAGTCGGGAAAGGAAAGAATCATGATGGCAGAAAGGGGGAAAAAAAGTCCCTAACGTACAAGGGAAGACAGATCATGTTCGTAGTAGACCTATCCACAGAAACTTGGCAGGCCTGAAAGGAGTGGCAGGATATATTCAATGGGCTGAATCAAAAAAACATGCAGCCAAGAATTCTTTATCCAGCAAGGCTGTCATTCAAAATAGAAGGAGAGATAAAAAGTTTCCCAGAAAAGCAAAAATTAAAGGAATTTGTGAGCACTAAACCAGCCCTGCAAGAAATTTTAAGAGGGACTCTCTGAGGTGAGAAAAGATGAAAAAATAAATAAATAAATAAATAAATACCCAAAGCAACAGAGACTAGAAAGGACCAGAGAACACTAACAGAAATTCCAACTCTACAAGCAACATAATGACAATAAATTCACATCTTTCAGTACTCACTCTAAAGGTCAATGAATAGCCAAAGCTATTGTGAATAGAGTGGATGGATATGAATAGAGTGAATTAGTCAACCATGGTAAGATCTTGAGGAAGACCACTGCAGACTGAGAGAACACGTGCAAATGGCTGCAAGTGGAAACATAGATGCCTTATATGAAGGGTGGAGTGACCTGAGAGGCATGAAACAAGGAGAAACGGTTAAAAATGAGACCAGAGAAGTCTGGACTCCAGGGTCTGGAGTACATAAGGCCTCTTACAACCTTACAGATTTTGTACTCCATTCTAATTGTGATGAAAAGATCATGGAAGAGTTTGAATGAAGAGGCGACATTCTGTGATTGGGGTTTTGAAGGCTTACCCTGGCACAGTCTGGAGAAGAGAATGTAGGGGGGTAAGTGCAGAGACAGGAAACCAAGTAGGTGACCACTGCAATAGTCTACATAGAAAGATGATGGTGAGAAGTCAGATTCAGAAGATACTCTTTTCTTTTCTTTTCTTTTCTTTTCTTTTCTTTTCTTTTCTTTTCTTTTCTTTTCCTTTCTTTTATTATTTTTAGAAAGAGAGAGAATGAGTGAGGAGAGGGAAAGAGAATCTCAAGCAGGCTCTATGCTCAGGCTCTCTGCTAAGATCATGACCTGAGCTGAAATCAAGAATTGGACCCTGAACTGATTGAGTCACCCAGGTGCCCCCAGAAGACATATATTTTTAATTTTTTTTATTTACTTTTGAGAGAGAGAGATAGCAAGCAGGGAAGAAGCAGAGAGAGAGGGAGACAGAGGATCCCAAGCAGGCTCAAAATCACAAACTGTGAGATCGTGACCTGAACTGAAACCAAGAGTTGGATGCTTAACCGACTGAGTCACCCAGGCGTCACCCCCAGAAGATATTTTAAACATAAAGTAACAACAGACTTGCTAGTGATCAGATGTGGTATGGGAGATGGAGACCAGTCTCTGTTGACTCCAAGTACTGAGCCTACTACTAAGTAAAAATCTTAGCTAATTGTACTGGGTTGAATAGTGTCCCCATGGTCCCCACCTTCATGCCTACCAGGAACATCAGAATGTGACCTTACTCAGAAAGAGGGTCTTTACAGATGCAATCAAGTTACAATGTGGTCATGGTGGATTAGGATGAGCCCTAGTCCAATGACTTCTGGAAGAGGGACTTCGGACACAGAGATGCACACGCAGGGGAAGAATGCCACATGGAGATGGAGGTAGGGATTGGAGAGATGGAATGGTAAGTCAAGGAACAGCAAGGGTTGCTGCCACCAGCAGAAGCCAGGAAGAGGCAAGGAAAGATTCTTGCCTACAGCCTCCAGAGAATTCATGGCCCTGACAACACCTTCATTTCAGATTTCCAGCCTCCAGAACTGAGAGAGAATAAATTTCTGTTGTTTTAAGCCATACAGGTCGTGGTAATTTGTGAAGGCAGCCCTAGAAAACCAATATACCAATTAAGGTGAATATTGATAGTTTGCTTTAATTTGCTTTCTTTGAGCGCTAAGAACATATTCCCTTAAGTCTGCTGAGCAGCAGTTCCTCTCTCTTTTCTTTTTGTACTTTTAGCCTTCTTATCGATTGGTGTCTTTGTGTTTTCTTATTGATTTGTATGAGTTTTTTTTTTTTTTAATAAGAACTGTTTTAACTCAAGATTACATTTCCTACAAGGAAGTAAGGTACAATTGGTATAGTAGTCTCTTGGAAACTTTCAGACATTCTCTTCTTTATTTAAGCATGGATTTTCAAAAGAGAAGACATGGATATTTTGAAAAGAAGTTTTAAAGAAAATTTCTCCAAAACCAGAATTGCTCATTTTAGCTGCATGTTTTTATAATATCGGATGTGTGATTTCAAAGGCATTGCCTTCAGTAAAACTAAAAAAAAAAAAAAAAAAAAAATTACTGTGGAGTATGTATTCTTTCACTGTACCTGCATACTAATCTGACCTTTTCATAGAAAAAGCCAGGCTTTTTTGGGGTTTCCATCCTATATATACACAGGAGTCAGAGGAGAAGAGGGGACTTCAAAATTATTGCCTTAGTATAAGAACTGAATTTAAACTGATAGAATTTTTGGAATGAATTCTCAAGTTAATAAACTAAATACAAATTTTTAAATGTATAGAACATAGTATGGATGTTGAAGCTATGTAATTTCATTCAAAAGTTGGTATATTGTTTTAAGTGTAAAGATTATGTTTATAGTTTTCTGACTACCTGTGTTAAGCTAGAACTGATTCCAACTACTTATTCATTCATTGAATTAAACTGTAAAACAATTTTTTTCTTTAAAAAAATTTTTTTAACACTTATTTATTTTTGAGAGACAGAGCTTGAGCAGGGGGGAAGAGAGAGTGACACAGAATCTGAAGCAGGCTCCAGGCTCTGAGCTGTCAGCACAGAGCCTAGCATGGGGCTCGAACTCACAAACCATGAGGTCATGACCTTAGCTAAAATCAGATGCTTAACCAACTGAGCCACCTAGGTGCCCCTAAAACAAATTTTTTTTTGAGAGAGAGGGAGAGAGTGCACACGCATGTGAGCAGGAGGAAGGGCACAGGGAGAGGAAGAAAGAGAATCTTAAGCAGACTCCATGACCAGCACAGAGCCTGACTTGGGGCTGGATCTCATGACCCCAAGATCATGACCTGAGCTGAAATCAAGAGTCAGAGGCTTAACCGACGTACCCACCCAGGTGCCCCTGAGTTTAACTTTTAAAAACATTTTCAGGGGCGCCTTGGGTGGCGCAGTCGGTTAAGCGTCCGACTTCAGCCAGGTCACGAGCTCGCGGTCCGTGAGTTCGAGCCCCGCGTCGGGCTCTGGGCTGATGGCTCAGAGCCTGGAGCCTGTTTCCGATTCTGTGTCTCCCTCTCTCTCTGCCCCTCCCCCGTTCATGCTCTGTCTCTCTCTGTCCCAAACAATAAAATAAATAAACGTTGAAAAAAAAATTAAAAAAAAAAACATTTTCATAAGTATCTTTGAGTCATTTCTGCATGTATATGCTGTCTTCCTAAATTCAGTAAATGAAACCCAAAGTCACAGGTCATACTTGCCTATTTCTTTTGTATATGAAAAACTCAGTTTACAGATGGCTTATAAATGGCTTAGAATTTAGAGTGGTGCAAATGTTTCTTCGTAAAATGAAACCATTGAAAACAATATTACCCCAAACTTAAAGGTAATTCAAAAATATTACTAAGGGTGTTTCCACTATCATACTAAAGTACTGTCTAATCAGTAGGCATGCTTAAAGGCATTGAGAGATTGCAACTTTTGTTTGACTTAGTCAATAGCTTGGTGTTAGTTGAGCCCAGACTATACAAAGGTAGATGTTTGACAAAGATTGTTAAATTGAAAATTATTTTTCTGCTAGAGAAGCAAACAATGTATTTCTAGGAGGAAAGAAAGCCCCAACTTTCTAGTTTATTGCCAGGAAGGAAATTAATCATTGTCTTAGTCTGTTTGCACTGCTGTAACAAAATATCACAGACTCGGTGGTTTATAAATGACAGAATTTATTTCTCACAGTTTAGAAGCCAAAAGTCAGAGATCAAGGTGCCAGCATAGTTGGATGAGGACTCCCCCTTCCAGGTCACATGTCAGAAGGGACCAAGGATTTTTCTGGAGCCTCTTTCACAAAACAGTAATCCTCTACATAAGAAATCTACCTCTTGATTTAAGCACCTCCCAAAGATTAGGATTTCAACATATGAATTTGGGAGGCACAAAAACATTCAGATCATAGCAATCACTATTTTAAAGCTAACTTAGCAACCCTTTTTCAGTGTTCTTTCTTCCACTTTCTGTGTATACTGGTCTCTCCTTTTCTCTTTGGAACTAGCTTCATCGTTCTCCTTGTTCCCTAATTAAGCAGTTAAATGTCTTTGACATATGCTCTGTTCATGAACCTTGTTTTTAACTCTTTGAAATTCATACTTTTACCTAATGAGAACTTAGAAATAATATACATTGTGGTTAAGCCCTAACCACATCCTACATAATTAGCCTCTGAGGGTACCTGGTATAATATACAATTAACTTTTAGAAAATCAGACTGTTATAATGAAAGCAATTTTAAAATAATGTCAAGGAATTTTATTTTAATTGACTTTTTGATGACAAGTAGGTTTGGTTAGAGGATGAGAAGAAAGCAGGTAGCAAAGGGGAGGCATTTATAGTTATTTATTCTGATAGGATGTTTGACACGTGCTCAGTAGTTTTAGACCTTTCATTCTATTGGTTCTTTATTATCCATACGGATCTCAGAGCTACTGATGTTTGTTTCTTGATGTGGGTGAATTCCAGCACCACTCTTAACATTTTTCAGTTACAATGTCCTTGGTTACAAATATTATCTCTATATTAAGAGGCAGCTACTCTTATTAACATGCCTGCCTTACAAATAGGACACCAAGGTATGAAAAGTTAAATAACTCACTTACAGCCAGCAAACTAGTAGTTGAGAAGCAGAGATTTGAACTCAAGCAGGTTGAAGTCAGAATTCACCTAATCTCACTCAAGCAGAACTCTCAATTCTGCTTTTGCAAGTAGAACTTACTCAACCTTGGCTGCCAGGAGGGAAAATTGAGGTCCAGGAAGGTTTGAGCAATTTGCCCAAGGTTAACTAGATAATTGATAGTGATTGGGATTATTTTATTAGTCCATAATAAAAAAGAGAAGGAAAAGAGAAAGGCTAAGATATAGAGAGGGAGTAAGACGTGATAATTGAGCGAAAGCTTCAAAAGAGGAATTTGAGAGGGCTTTGTTAACAAAGGTGAGTTCACCTATTGAAAAGTTGCCTCAGGTAGAATTGTCTCAACTGTGCATAAATAAAGGCAGAGAAGATTGACTAGAGCTGAGGGGGAAAACTGAAGGGAAAGAATAAGATTGTGAAAGTCCCTTTCTGTAAGAGTTCTCTGTGGTGGGTGGATATTGCATGACAATATTAACCCGGCACAACCGAGTTATTGTCCAGAGAAGGTGTAGAACAAAGACTACAGAAAACCCAGCAGTGTGGTATAAAGTTTGAAAAATTGGTCTTCACATCTTTGGGTGTGTCTACACAGTCATTTGTATCTTTCCACAGCTGTATTGGTATATTAAAGCTCATGTTCTACCAGGCTCATGTGCACCATATCTACACCCCAGGGACTTGAAGGTTCTACGTAACTATTTTATACAAATGCTGACAATTAAAATAACTTGATAGAGTGTTTATAGCCATTCAGAAAAAAAAAGCACATGTTTTCATGAATACGGTTACTGATGGTAAAACTCTAACTTTGTAATAAACTAGTTACCAGTGCAAATTGGTACCTAGAAAAGTGCAGAGATTTCCAACTCAAGAAAAAGACTGGTTTTCACAGTCACAATTTGTTTACATCTACTTGTCCTGGTTGGTGCATTAAAATATATTAGCTTGTTGAATGTCCTCATTCTCAGGAAAAGCATGCTAGAGAATTTAGGAATGAATTGTCATGATATTTTTCATTTTTTTCTCAAAATGTAAAAAAAAATACTTGCGTCTTTGTGTATTTGTGTGTAACAGAATGAGAGAGAGCGCGAATGTGGCAATACGTTGGATGTCCAATTGTTGGCTCTAGGTGCTAGTCTTCAACTTTAATGTAAGCTTCGATGTTTTGATACAAACCAAAGAATTAAAAAATAACATACTGAGTAGAAAATACTTCAGGTCCTGTTGAATCACTACCGTTGTACACTTGAAACTAACGTAACATTGTGTGTCAACTATTTTGAAACAAAAAAAAAAAAAGAAAAAAAAGAAAATACTTCAGATTCTGGCTAATGCTGCCTATCTAGAATGTAGTCCTGAACATTATTATTTTTAAATTAATAATTATTCCATAATTTGTCTTATTTTTAAACATTTTCTCATTTTGGAATATTCTTTATAGTTTTGATAATAATTTTTAAAAGTACTTATTTTGAGAGAGAGAGAGCAAGCAGGGGAGGGACACAGAGAAAAGAAGAGAGAGAGAGAATCCCAAGCAGGTTCTGGCTGTCGGCATAGAGCCTAACACGGGGCTCAATCTCATGAACTGCAAGATCATGATCTGAGTCAAAATCAAGAGTTAGACACGTAACCAACTGATCCACCCAAGCACCCTGATAATAGTAATTTTTAATTTAACATTTATAGGTTAGGAATTTTACCTTTATTATCACTAATTCTCACAACAATCCTGGAAGGTAAATGCTATTGTCTCCATTTTTCAGATAAAATAAAGAGGCTCAAACACATTAAGTTTTTTGCCCTAGGTCACATGCAACTATAAATGTTGGGGCTTTGATTTGTGCTAGTGTGTCAGATTCCAAACTCTGTGCTTTTTACATTATATCACTTGCTTCTCATGCAAAGAGATTCATTTTAGGTGGGTAAGCAGTGATACTTTTGGAAGAGAGCCCTTTCTACTGTGAAATTATATAAAACTTCTGAACAAGAGAGTCTCCATTTGAAGTTTCATTTTCTTTTCTAACTAATGAACTCTTGAATTGGGCGAAAAGACCTTTTGAACTGGGTCAGAAATGCTAATTGTTTTTCAAGCAGTTGCTTGTAAAATCAACAGGACCACTGGCATCCAGACCATAAAACTGTCAGTGAGAACCTGTTGAAGACAGAGTAGTTAACTAATGCGTATACCAATAAACCATAATACCAATAAGTTTGTCGATCAAAGTGTAAAAACAAAGGTGGCTCATCATGTTAGTAACCAGTTGGCAATTTTTTTTCCTTTTCCTCCTTTTCTAAGTCGAGCATTTGCTCCCCCTCTTCCTTTCTCTCATAAAAATCCCTTGTTTTCCTTGTACAGGCAAGAAACTTCCTGATTGCTGCCAGAATCTGTGCTCCCCAATTTGCAATTTTGAGACCTCTGCAATAAAGGCCTTTGTTTCTTTTTCAGTTCACCTCCTTTTCTCAGTTGACAATGCCAATTAAAACCGATTAAAACCAACACTCTGGCAAAATAAGCAGAATAAACTAGTTCTGCTGCTTTCACCTAAAAGCAAAGTTTTCAAAGTCTGAATGCCTCTCTAAAAATCTAATGCAGGTTCATTACTTTATTTAATTGACTAATCATAAGTAAGAGGTACACTATCAATTGTATGCTTGATAGTACTATTTCAAAACTTATTGGCATTTAGTTGTTCCTTCAAGTTCCTGCAATTCTCTTCTTTAAAACATTGTATTCTTATCATTAAGTGGCACTTTTTCCCATGAGGCAAAACATCAGTCATTCACTCAACAAATATTTTCTGAGCACTTCTTATGCTCTTAGCATACCATGTATGCATTTTACTGAAAATTCTGTTGCAATCTAAACCATACTTTGCTTCTGTTACAGATAGTAATATTTCACACTTTTTCCTAATGATTTTAAAGTTTTCTGGCATTAGCAAAACTCTTATAGGACAGTTATTTGCTGGACTATTTTTTAATATCACCATCTAATTATAAACTATAAACTAAGCAAGTAAAAATGTTCATGTCTACAATTCAAAAAAATTCACACTTGAAGTTCTTGATAAAGCCCCCAGAATATTTTAAAATAAGGGATCTTCTTTTTAACACTTAAAAAAATTTTTTTAATGTTTATTTATTTTTGAAAGGCAGAGAAAGAGAGCATGAGCAGGGGAGGGGCAGAGAGAGATTGTGTCTCCCAATCCGAAGCAGGCTCCAGGCTCTAAGCTATCAGCACACAGCCCGACATGGGGCTCAAACTCATGAACTGCGAGATGATGACCTGAGCTGAAGTCAGACACTTAACCGACTGAGCCACCCAGGCACCCCTAAAATTTTTTTAATGTCTATTTATTTTGAGAGAGAGAGAGAGAGTGAGTGGGGGAAGACCAGAGAGAGAGAGAGAGAGGGAGAGAGAGAATTCCAAGCAAGCGCCACATTTAGCATGGAGCCCAATGTGGGGCTCCATTTCATGACCATAAGATCATGATCTGAGCTGAAATCAAGATTTGGATGCTAACCCATTGAGCCACCCAGGCACCCCTAAAAAGGGATCTTCTTGACTTTGGGAAGATTTCAAAATGAGAGGATAAATCAGATGAGCCCTTGAAATCACTTCTAACCTGTGTGCTTAGGTGACTAATGATTAGTGTAGAGATCATTGCCTACTTTTTGGGTTCTTAAAGAAAAAAGGGTATTTCCTTGAAATCTTGTAGTAAAGCTTGGGTGAATGACCATTTTTAAAGAACTTGTCTGTAATGGATAATTTCCCCAAGTTCTGCTTAATGAAATGAAAGGCTGCCAAGATTCTTTTTAACAATAGTCCCAGGGATTGTCGAGCTTATTTCTCTGCAGATTTTCATTTCTTTAATCACACAGACTCAATGACTGAATATACTTCAACTTGTGTTTGCATATCCTATGTATTTTTTCCCTTTAGGGCTTGAATTATAAACTCTGCTTTAGAAGTAATGAGAGCCATTGTCTCTCCTTCCTTCTGTAGGGGTAGAAAAGTTTTCTTTTATTCCCTTTTAGGTTCTTCTGGATGATATATAATTAAATTGATTTAAGACAGATTAACAGGAGAAATAAATATTTTAAATAACATATGTATCTTCTATATACAGGGAGATACCCAGGAAAACTGAGTAACCCCTTAAAATGGTCAAAGCCATCACCTTAAATACCATCTTCAGCTAAAGACAAAGAAGATATTAGGATTGGGAAGCCAGTTATGGGAAGTTACCAAGAAAACACAGTAAACAAAAGTAAGGTTGTTATATAGATTTAAGTTGTTGCTTCTCCATTGACAAATTTGAGATTGAGTCATTCCCCTTTTCCTGGTACAACTCTTACAAATGGAGATTTCCTTTATAAATATAAGTGTCTCAGACAAAAAAAGTAACTTCTACTCAGATTTCTGAGCTTCAGTGTCTGCAGTTTCTTAAAATTAATTGGCTCGCACTCAATTACAAACCCAAGGCATTTCTAGACTGACCAGTTAACAGCACAGGGACGAAACCCCACCCAATACACCAATAACAGGCAAAGTGGGCCATTGAAGCTGACTGGACTGAAGGCATAAGCAGTTCATTTACAACAGTAGAACGCATGGAATCCACATAGCAGACACCCCTGAAGTGTCTGGTGAACAGAGAACATTGTACTATAGGGCACCATAGGGCCTCTCATAAGGCTGCTACTTTGAAGATCAAGAGAGATAGCTGACTTTCTTAATACATAGAAACAAACACAGAATGTTAGATAAAATGAGGAAACAGAGGAATATGTCCCAAATGAAAGAACAGGACAAAACCACAACAAAAGAGCTAGATAAAATGGAGATAAGCAATATGCCTGATAAATAATTCAAAGTAATGATCATAAAGATACTTACTGGATGTGAGAAAAAGGTGGAAGATTTCAGTGACACCTTCAACAAAGAGATAGAGCAAATCAGAGATGATGAACTCAATAACTGAAAGTAAAAATACACTGGAGGCAATTAGTAGCAGATTAAAGGAAGCAGAAGAATGGATCAGTCACCTGTAAAACAGAGTAAGGGAAAGCAACCAAGCTTAATGGCAAACAGAAAAAAATAATAAAAAAGGAAGTTGGGTTAAGGGAACTCAGCAACATCATCAAGCATAATATTTGCATTATAAGAATACCAAAAAAAGAAGAGAAAAAGGGCAAAAAATTTATTGAATAAATAATAGCTGAAAATGTCCCTAATCTGGGGAAGAAAACAGAAATCCAGATGCAGGATACACAGAGTATCCCCAACAAAATCAACCCAAGGAGGTTCACATCAAGACACTTAATCATTAAAATGGCAAAAAGTAGTGCTAAATACAGAGTTTTTAAAGCAACAAGAGAAAAGAAAATAGTTACTTACAAGGGAAACCCCAGAAGGCCATCAGCTGATTTTTCAACAGAAACTTTGCAAGCCAGAAGGGAGTGGGATGATATATTTAAAGTGCTGAAAGGAAAAAGCCTGCAACCAAGAACACTCTATCCAGCAAGGCTATCATTCAGAATAGAAGGAGAGATAAAGAATTTCCTAAACAAACAAGAGTTAGAGAAGTTCATCACCACCAAACCATCCTTACAAGAAACATTAATCAGGAGCAAGAAAATTAGGAAAGGACAATATTTTACAGGTAAATTGCAAACATGATAGATGTAGTTAGTTAATCAATTAGAACAAAAGCAATAAAATCAATTATACGTATAAAAAGCAGTCAAGGAATTCACAAAATAAAATGATGTAAAATATGACATCATATACACAAAGTGTGGAAGGGAGGAGTAAAAATTGTGTCCTTTTAGAATGAGTTCAAACTGACTAACCATCAAGTTAATATAGACTGCTTTGTGTATAAACCTAATGGCAAACACAAATCAAAAACTTGTAGTAGATACACAAAACATAAAGAGAAAGGAATCCAAGCATACCACTAAAGAAAAGCACCAAATTGTGAGACAAGAGCAAGAGAAGAAAGGAACAGCAGAGGACTACAAGAACAACCACAAAATAAGTAACAAAATGGCAATAAAGTACATACCTGTCAATAATTACTGTAAATGTAAATGGAATAAATGTTCCAATCAAAAGACATACAATGACTGAATGGATAAAAAAAAAAAAAAGAAAGAAAAGCAACGCCATCTACATGCTGTCTACAGGAGACTGACTTCAGACCTAAACACACATGAAGATTTAAAGTAAAATGACAGACAAACATTTACCATACAAATGGAGGCATAAAGAAAGCTGGTGTAGTAATATTTCTATCAGACAAAACTAGACTTAAAAACAAGGACTGTAAATCAAAATACGTATAGCATTTTTTCACATAAGTAGAAGTCTAGAAATAAACCCACACTTTTATCGTCAATTAATTTACCACAAAGGAGGCAAAAATATGCACTGGGTAAAAGAAGTCTCTTCAACAAATGATGCTGTGAAAACTTGACAGCTACTTTGACAGCTAGATGCTGGACTGGACCACCTTCTTACACCATACACAAAAATAAACTTGAAATGTGTTAAAGACCTAAATTTAAGACCTGAAACCAGAAAATCCCTAGAGGAAAACATTGGTGGTAATTTTTTTGACATCAGTCATAGAAACATTTTTCTAGATATGTCTCCTCTGGCTATGGGAACAAAAGCAAAATTGAACTATTGAACTGTACCAAAATTAAAAGCTTTTGCACAGTGAAGGAAACCATCAACAAAAGAGATGACCTAGTGATTGAGAGAGTATTTTTGCAAATGATATATTCAATAAGGTGTTAATATTCAAAATATAAGAAGAACTTATACAACCCAACACCAAAAAAATAATAATAATAAAATTAAAAAGGGGAAAGTGGGGGTGCCTGGGTGGCTCGGTCAGTTGAGCGTCCGACTTCGGCTCAGGTCATGATCTTGCAGTCTGTGAGTTTGAGCCCCATGTCGGGCTCTTTGCTGACAGTTCTGAGCCTGGAGCCTGCTTCAGATTCTGTGTCTTCCTCTCTCTCTGCCCCTCCCCTGCTCATGCTCTGTCTCTCTCTGTCTCAAAAATAAATAAAAACATTAAAAAATTAAAAAAAATAGGGGGGAAGTGGATCTGAATAGACATTTTTCCAAAGAAGACATACAGACAGCCAATAGACACATGAAAAGGTACTCAACATCACAAATCCATCAGATAAATGTAAATTAAAACCACAATGAGATATCACCTCATACCTGTCAGAATGACTAGAATTAAAAACAGAATAAATAACATATGTTGCTGAGGATATGGAGAAAAAGGAACCCTTGTGGCTCTGTTGGTAAGAATGCAAATTGTTGCAGCCATTGTGGAAAACAGTATGGAGGTTCCTCAAAAAATGAAAAATGGAATTACCATATGATCTAATAATCCCACTACTAAGCATTCAACTAAAGAAAACAAGAACACTAATTTAAAAAGACATATGCACCCCTACATTTATGGCAGTATTATTTACAATGGCCAAGATATGGAAGCAACCTGTATCCATCTATAGATGAATTGGTAAATAAGGTGATATATCTATACCTATATCTATATCATGTATATGTATATCTATATCTGTCTCTACATCTGTATCATCTATCTATATATATCTGTATTCTCAAATACAGAGAACAAACTGACCATTGCCATATCTATATATATCTGTATTCTCAAATACAGAGAACAAACTGACCATTGCCATAGGGGAGGTAGGTGAGGGGGAGGGTGAAATAGATAAAAGGGGATTGGTAGTACACTTGCCTGTGGCACCTAGGTGGATCAGTTCATTGAGTGTCTGGCTCTTGATTTCGGCTCATGATTTCACGGTTCCTGGGATCCAGCTCCACCTCAGGCTGTGCACTGATAACACGGTGGAGCCTGCTTAGGATTCCCTCCCTCTCTCTCTCTGCCCCTCCCCTGCTCACACTCTCTCTCTCAAAATAAATAAAACAAACTTATAAAAAAGAGTACACTTATCTTGATGAGCCCTGAGAAATATATAGAATTATTGAATCACTATATTGTATACATGAAACTAATATAAAACTGCAGGTTATTTATACTTAAACATTTTTTGAAATGTTAAAATAAAGTCAGCCTAAAGGAATCCTTACGTCAAGGAGACATATTTTGGGATGGCCAATTCCGTTACCCTACAGTACCATTCCAAACAATCCAGGATCGTCTCAGAGAGTAACATTCTTAGGGGGTGAACCTATGAAGGGAAATTTAAAGGCAAGCATTTGCTGTGGGAAAAGGCAGAATGGTGACAGCTTTTGCTTCCAAGGCTACAATGGCTTTGTCAACAATAAGAAGAGTGTAAGAGACCCAGCTACAATGGAGAAATAGGATATTTTTCTTGAGGCCTGCCCTTGCCCACCTTTCCATGCCCTTTCTTCATGCTGTTGGAAGAGAAACTACAGACAGGCTTCAAAGTTGCTACAGATTCATCTTTCTTCTAGTTGCAGTTTTGAATAATAGACCAATCAGTGTGGCTAAGGAAAGACTCTGGGAGTAGCTTTTTAAAGATCAGTTGTTTTCTTGTGATATTTTTCTGTCTCAAATTTTACTCTTGGAGTTATGCCATTCTGCTTCCCACATCTACTTTTGGGCTGCAAGAAGGGCCAGCCCAGGGTCATAGGTCCCAGTGAAGACTGTAAGCTCTTCAGAAAACTTTTAGGGCTCTTTCCTGGGTTTAGGTAAATAAAGCCCTTAGTTTAGCTTTTGACCAAAAAGTAAAAGTTCCCTGAAAGGGATCACCTGCAGTCTTGGGTGGTCTTATTTTAAAAGGTAACTATTTAGTAGTCTCTTCAGAGTGGAAAGACAATTCAGACAGAGGACTAATAGTACTCAGATAAAGAAGGATAAAGGAAAACAATAGGAGTTACATCAGTCTTACAGTCTTTCATTTTGGGTACATCTGGTATCTTTAATTTTTCACCAGCTTTTTTTTAAGTTTATGTATTTATTTTGAGAGAGACAGAGACAGTGTGAGTGGGGGAGGGGCAAAGAGAGAGAGGGAAAGAGAGAAAATCCCAAGCAGGCTCCATTCTCCCAGCACAGAGCCTGATGAATGGCTTGAACTCACCGAACTGTGAGATCATGACCTGAGCCAAAACCAAGAGTCAGACCCTTAACCAACTGAGCCACCCAAGTGCCCCTCACTAGCTTTTTACAATGAATCCTTCAATAAGCTAGTGTAGAATCTTGAAGCCTTTGGGATGCTTCTGCATGCCAGTTAAAATAGACATCCTCTTCTCCTTGTTTAAGAATGCTTGCTTTCAAGTGCACTTCTTTAGCCCATTGACTAAATTCTTTGGCACTTGAGGATCCTATTTTTTTTAGTTAAGTCTCAGGTCTCTCAGAACCAAATTAATACCCCAAAGGGATGTGAGTTGGGATTTTGTGGCGTTTTACAGTGTACCTCATTACGTGGAAATTTTCTTGAGGCTGGCCTGTGATTTAGTGTCAATCTAACCTGTTGTGAGACCAACTTATCCTTGGATGGGAATTGTAGGTTTACATGACCAGTGCTCTAACAGCTTCAAAGTGCTTGACCTGCCCCTATCAGTTTTGCAGTTGGGCTACCAGGATTCCCATTAACAATAGGTCTATTATTCCTTTACTTGATGTGCACATTTGCAGAATCCAACAATAACCAAGGAAATGGTACTGTGGATACCAGCAGTAACCAAAGAAATGACACTGTGGACTTGGCAAGGTCTGGGGACTGGAGTTCCAAGTCTGCTAGCTCAAGCTGACCTGCTAAGCCCTGGACTGATAAGGATTGGTGCTCTATTAGAGACTCCCATCAGTGTAGATTGACCTCTTAAATTTGGACTGGAAACCCGATAAAAGCAGAGAGTTCAGATGAAAAACAAATAAGGAGTTCAGATCCAAGAGGAACTTATGTATGGCTCTCTGATATTGTGAGAAAGAGAAATCACAAAGGGTTAAGTGGGTACAGATGCCTAGGTTTCTTATGGTCTCTGAAACTTCAGATCCCACTGCTGCCACCAAAACAGTTAAAAAATAAAATTCAACTGTAAGTTTTAAAGGTCTTATTGGCTTTATTAAGTGATTCATGAATCAGGCAGCATCCAGTCTAGTGGATAGAAAAGAGCTCTGAGAAGCTATACAAGGTTAAGAGATTTTATAGGCAGAAGGAAGGAGGACTAAGGAAGTAGTACTAGGCAAAAAGGCAGATTGATTACTGAAAAGTTATTTTCCTGATAGGGGATGGCAAGAATTTGTTGGGCAGATTACCTAACTAATGCTAATTAGGTGATTCCTGATTGATGAATTTAAGATTCCATTTCTGGGAGAATCAAAACTGTAATTAAGTCTCAGTTTCATGACATGGGCTTTAGCATAAGTGACTCCATTTTGAGCCTGTTGTCTTGTTTTTAACAGGATTTAGTGGTGGGCCTCTGGGTTGTGTAACTTTAGAAAGTCCAAGAGAGTGGCCCTGGCTCTCATTATCTCCCACATCATAGTGTTTCTGAGGTAGGCATTTGACTCCTTGGTTTATGACCTTCCCTCTTCAACAGTGCTCAAAAGAAATCCATGGAGGAGATAAGGCATACAGTTATTGCTCTTTTCACCTTAGAATAAATTACTTCATCTGTTGTCTGATTCAGGACTGCAAAAAGAGAATGAATTGAACAGGCCTCAAAGAGATTCCATAGTAAGCATCATTTACCAGCCAGAGTGCTCTATGAGGCCTCCAAATAGAGTCAGAAGAGGTGGTTGAATACAGAAATAAGGCCCAGTCTCAGCTCAGCTATTATCAGTGTGTTCTCAGGAAAGTCACCTCACTTGGATGAAAAATTCACCAAATTCAATTCCCTGAATTTTAATAAGGAGATTGGATTAGAATGACTTCTAAGTTCCTGTATGGTCCTGATGTTCTATCAAGTCTGTCCTCTCCCATTCTAACACTTAGTGATTGGGAAAGAAGTCTACATGTATCCTATATAAACCTGTCAGCATATTGTGAACTTTGATTTTGTCTTTTTTCTTCTCTTTAGACTAACCAGTCATATGTATTTTCACATACAGAAGCTGCTTCACCTCTTATAGTATGCTAGTTATGTGTTATTCTCTTACCTTGACCAAATTTGTTATCTTTAGAGTTTCTTGACCCCAAACTTCTTTTCACTGCCTAAGAGACAAGATGCATAGTAAAGAAACTAAAGGCAAGCTTCCTGTTTCACAGTTTGCTTCCTTCCTAAAAATGACTGGCAGTATATTGATTCTTGTGAGCAAATAGCACCTTACACTGATATTTTCAAGGCTTAATGATGTTCCTGTCTTTACTAAGGGATGAGTCATAGTCATTGTCCTATTAATAGACTAGGGTTTATTTTTACCACAATAGGTTATGTTGCTTTTGTCTCTATTGAATCTTATCTGATCCTTTAATGCCTGGCTATATTGCACAATCCACAGATACTGTCTTTGCTACCTCTTAGGCACTGCCATATTCTCAAGTAGAAAATAAGAAGAATAGAACCCTTTCCTGAAACTAAATGGTGTCTTTTCCTCTTTCTTCCTACTTCATGCTCAGGAACATAAACTTCAGCAGAGTCTCTACAGGGCCTGAGTCATAAACAGGATTCTATCCCCCACTATGAGCTCTAGGGCTTAAACACTGATGTATGTGAGATTAGTGAATGGTGCCTGCATTTCTGGCACTGGACTGGGGATTTTATATCAATGGCTTTGACATTGCTACATAAAAGTCATGAATCATAGATGACTCCTGTCCTTATCCTGAATGTTCTCCTGTCACAGAGGTAAAATTTATCCACAATAGAGAGTGGGAGGGGTATCTATAGCCAATGTGATTTCCACTTTGTGAGGCCAGTCATGATGCCTCCTTGATGTGTTTCCTATGGTTACTGAAGCACTGTCATCACACTCTTTGTCACTGTTTCCTCTATTCCTCTTTCAACATCTTTTTGTAAGGTCAGCAGGAAAATAAGGTTTAAGTCTGTACCCTGCATTATACCCTTAAGTATATACTTTTTTAAAAATATGAGGCAAGAATACAGAGATGGGTGTGAAGAAATAAATTCTCAAATAAATTCACAAAATTTTAGAAAAATAATTCAGCAGAGCACCTACATTGATCATGAGGCCTTCATCAATATTAGTAAATATTTAGTAAGTACTTAATATGTTCTAAACTATTTTCTATTTGCACATGCCAACATAACAACTCCTCTTTTGGGGGCTTACAAATGAACCAAAAGAGCAAATGTTAAATAAGTAAATATAATTACATATAAGAAGGAAGTAAGTAAACTTTAAGAATTGAAGATATAGAGAAATTGACTTTGAATTTTTTTTAATGTTTATTTTTTTTTGAGAGAGAGAGACAGAGAGAGACAGAGCTGGGGAGGAACAGAGAGAGAGGGAGACACAGAATCCGAAACAGGCTCCAGGCTCTGAGCTGTCAGCACAGGGCCCAACGCGGGGCTCGAACTCACAAACGGTGAGATCATGACCCGAGCTGAAGCCGGACGCTCAACCGACAGCCACCCAGCACCCCGAGAAATTGACTTTGAAGAAAGCAATAACAATAGAAAACTCATATTACCAATCATTTTATATATATATTGATTATTATATCATTCATATTTACTATATTATATTATACATATCAATACACACACACACACACACACAGAGAGAGAGAGAGAGAGAGAGAGAGAGAGAGAGAGAGAAAGAGAGACTTTTAATCTTCATAATAACCCCACATCATTTTGCTAGGGTTGTCATAGCAAAATACCACAGCCCGAGTAGTTTAAATAACAGAAATTTAGTTTCTCTTTTAATTTAATTACCTCTTTAAAGATCCTATCTCTAGATACAGTCACATTCTGTGGAACTGAGGGTCAGGGCCTTAACACATGAACTTGGCAGGGGAAAACGGTCCAGCCTATAATAAATCCTATGAGGTTAGTACAGTGATTATCTCCATGGATGAGATTTAGAGAGGTAAAGTAACTTGCCTAGGATTTGAACTCCAAGATCTATGCATTTAATCCCCATGGTCATGTTTAAGAAAGCAATTGGCTGAGGAATTTAGGAGATAAGTTACTGGAAATCAGCAAAACTGAGAGGCATCGTACACCCAAAAGCATATATGGTGGATTCAGATGGTTTGAATTCAAATCCCTACTTTCAGACCTGTAAATTTTTTAAGATCTTAATAAGACCATTAACCACATTGAGATTTTTTTTGTCCCTCTCGCTCCCCAAAATTCCAATGCAGTTTGAAATTTTGTTATATTCTATTTTGCTTTTTAAAAATCCTTGTGATAATCTGTTAAGCTGATTTCTTGACACACTAATGGGTTGTGGGTCACAACTGAAAAACACTGCATTATGTAGCTTTTGTGGTCACCTGTGAATTCTGCCCAGTAGTGATGTGAAGCTCATAGTTTTGGTGTTCTGCAGTCTTTAATTACCTAAAGCACTTATAAGAAGAAACTTTTATTCTCTTGATGCAAAGAAACACATAAACTATGATGTTTTAGTTTTAATTTTGCTCTGTGGAATATTGCTCACCTGTCCTCTCCTCCAGTGTCTTGACTAATAGAGTGGGCAAATAGGAATTCAGAGCAAAATGATTGGATGTCAGCTTTTTCATGACATTCTTCCAACATGGGTGAATGCTGCTGGGCTCCTTACCCTCCCATTGTGGTTTGAATTTAACCTTCTTGGCATAGGATGAAAACTGGGACAATTGCAGGCGTCTCAGATATCCACTGGCCCAAATTTCTTTACTGGCCAAGTTAATGTATTAGAGGTGATTGCTGTAAGTTATCTTAATTCTTGAAGCTAATTCTTTCTTTCACTCTTTGCTCTTGGCTCTTGTGCACCTGTGCACATGTATGTGCACACATACATATGGGCACAAACACACACACACACACACACACACACACACACCCTTGCAAGGCTTTAAGGATTTATCCATTTCCTGTTATGAAGTAGTAAGTGCCACTTGCCATACCCTACATGAGAAGCCTGTAAACAATGGGAGGTAGGGGACCCAGCAGCATTCACCCATGTTGGGAGAAGTGTTATGAAAAAGCTGACATCCAATCATTTTTCTCTTAGTTCCTGTGTGCCTACTCTATCAGTCGACACACTGGAGGAGAGAACAGGTAAGCAGCACTCAGCAGAGCAAAGTAAAATTATTTTGCTATTATTTTAAAAGTTTGTATGCTAAGAGCAAGGAGGGGGTGAAGATGAAAATTTTGGCAATGCAAGAAAGAAAAGGGACAGTTATACATTTGTCATTGTCCTCCAGCTAAGACCACCAGGAACACACCTGTGATAAAACTTTGGATTTATTACTTTTGGCAACAAAGGAAAATGCAAACCTTGAGCAACTAAGGGGATTTTAGTAAGAGGCTTGTAGAAAATACTTACAGAGTTTTTGCTTGAATTAGGTAATTTGGGTAGGGTCTAAGGAAAGGGGTTTTGCTTTGGGTTGAATACTACTAGGAAGTGGGGGGTAATACTATGATTAGATATCTAAATAGATCTTATCTAGAAGAAAAGGCTAAATATAGGTTGAAGATGTAATTTATAAAGAAGTAGAAATCGTTCCTATGAGCCAGCGTCTTCCTATGTTCAGGCTGCTGTCACAGAATACCACAGATTGGGTGGCTTAAACAACAGAAACTTATTCCTCAGAGTTCTGGTGGGTGAGAAGTCCAAGATTCAGTGTCTGGTGAAAGCCTGCTTCCTGGTTCTTAGATGGCATCCTCTTGATGGGTCCTTATATGGTGGGCAAAAGGAACTGTCTAGGGTTGCTTTTATAAGGACTCCGATGTCATTCATGAGAGCTCTACCCTCATGACCTAATCACCTTCCAAAAGTCCGTCTTCTAATATGTTACATTTGGGATTAGGTTTCAACATTTGAATCGAAACAGTCTACAGCAGCCAGGAAAGGGAACATTGGGTCATTTTTTGTGAATTGGACAAAGTTGTTCATATTTTTGTATGTGTTCAAACCTGATTACAGAGGGGTCTAGTTTTTGCCTTGATCTATCATAGTCACAGAGTGGCCTTGTCTGATGTTGATGTTCTATAACATTTTAGGCTCAACAGAACAGCAAAGCCTAGCTGTGAGAGCCAAGTCAGCTTTTGGCATCATGGAGACCTACCTGAGTTTTACTTGTGGATTTGACCTCTCTGTGGTATGGATGGGGTCCGTATTCTATGTGGTTCTTTAACACTCACAAAAATCTTAAAGGTTGACACATTGCAGAATGTTTTAGAGTATTTAAACTTTAAAACTTCAAGACATAGTTGATAGATTACAATTAAAAATGTTATAAAATCATAATATACTAGTTGAATTGTGTCCACCAAAAAAATTAATTTTAATCTCTCAATGTACACTTTCTACTTTAAGGAAATTTCCAAGAAATTTTCATCTCTAATTTTATCCAGAATGTTTACATTCAGAAACCTTTTAGAGAAAATGTTCATCTAAAATTAAAATGGTTTGCCTTAGAAAAAAAATCTAATAAAACAGGCCCTGATTGATATTGTAGTTTACATATTGACATCATAATTGTCTTTTACTTTATTTATTTATTTATTTTTAAATTTTAATGTTTATTTATTTTTGAGAGAGACAGAGAGATAGCGCATGAGCAGGGGGGAGGGGCAGAGAGAGAGGGAGACACAGAATTTGAAACTGACTCCAGGCTCCGAGCTGTCAGCATAGAGCCGGATGCGGGACTCAAACTTGCAAACCGTGAGATATGACCTGAGCTGAAGTCGGACGCGTACTGACTGAGCCACCCAGGTGCCCCAATTGTCTTTTACTTTAATACTGAGTTAATATGCACAGACATAATAATGTGTAAGATTTTGTTGTTGTTGTTTTTAAAGTTTTATTTATTTTGTGGGGCACCTGGGTGGCTCAGTCAGTTAAGTGTCTGACTCTTGATTTTGGCTCATGTCACGATCTCATGGTTTGTAAGTTTGAGCTCCACGTTGGGCTCTGAGCTGGCTGGCAGTTCATAGCCTGCTTGGGATTCTCCTTTTCTTCCTCTCTCTCTGCCCCTATCCTGCTCATTTTCTCTCTCTGTCTCTCAAAATAAATAAAACTTTATTCTTTTTAAAATTTATTTATTTTGGGATAGATAAGAGAGTGCAAGTGGGAGAGGTGGGAGAGAGAGAAAGAGAGAGAGAGAGAGAGAGAGAGAGAGAGAATCCCAAACAGGCTCCACACTGGCAGTGCAGGGTTCAAACCCACAGACTGTGAGATCATGACCTGGGCCGAAGTTGGACCCTTCGCTGACTGAGCCACCCAGGCACTCCGATGAGTAATATGTTTAAGATCTTCTTTATACATTACAATTTTTGCCAGACTTAGAAATAACCACTTGATACAGTGGCTTAAGCCTTCTTACATCTTTCATAATACATCTTTAATACTGCTAAATTGCAAACAGCATTTATTTTCAATAATCTTTTTCAGTTATATTCTACATGTGTTTTGAGCACTTACTATAGGAAGAACATCATGCTAAATGCTGATGCCGAATTTCATGCTTCATATTTAAAACTGATTCAAAGTGCCTTCAGTTTTGGACTCCTTGTTTAGTTACGGAGATATAGGGAGAAATACACAGACATTATTTGAAAATATTTCTTTGACAACAAAGCAGTGAATCTTAAACTGTTGTCAAACAGCAATCAGGAGTCAGAATGATAAATATAGCTTCTTCCCCCTTAGATGCTGATGAGTTTGTAACAGCCTATTTAAAAAGTGCTGTGATGCTCATATTTTACATTTCTTTTCTTCCAAAGATCTTAAAATAAGTCAAACACTAAAGAGATTTTACTTCTGGAAGAGCCTCCTGATGGTGAGATGTGGATGCACTGGAAAGAATAAGTCATCTGTTGTGGCATTGGCAGCCTCTGGTGGAAGTTCCAGCTAACAAAACTCAAGGGGTTCCTCAGCTCTGCTAACTGCCAATATGACTGTCAGCAAATGCTGACTGCAGTTAGTTTTACATTCTCAAAGTAATTTCAAGCACAATACATAGTAGGTTCAAAAGCAACATGGTTGGAAATGAAATTTTAAAATAATTAATAATAATTAATATTAATTAATTAATTATTACATAGCTGGCTCAGTCAGAAGAGTATGTGGCTCTTGATCTCGAAGTTGAGAGTTCAAGCCCCACCTTGGATGTAGAGATTTCTTAAATAAACAAAACTTTAACATAATTACTATATGTCATTAAAATAAGATAAATGTCATTTATTAAGTCAATCTTATATACATTACTTAATCAATTCCAGCACTTACTACCCAAAGTTTAGTGTAAAAGAATTTTTAAAAACTTGAATAAGCTGCCAGATATTGATAAATAAATAAATAAATAAACAAAGTGTAGCAAATAGTAAAGCTGGGGTTACAAAGCAGATGTTTGACTCCAGAGCTTCCAATGTTAATCATTATAGTAATAAAGCTTAATATTGATGAGTGCCTACTACATGCCAGGCACTGTTCTAATGCTTCCTATATGTATTATCATTACATCCTCACAACAACCCTGAAAGATGGATACTGTTTCATTGGCACCTAGGGGTTTAGCATGACTGCCCCCAGAGCCACGGAACTAGCAACCAGCTCATTATTATACCTCACTCTTTGGTTGAATAACAAAGTTAGCTTAAAGGACTTTTATTTAGTCCTGCCCCACAGCTGATGCCTGAAGTCTTCCTCTAACTGCCTTTCTGAGAGAATGTCTAGCTGATATTTCCAGGGGTGAGTAAATTACAGCTTCCCAAGGCAACCTATTCCATCTCTGGAATATTTGTCTTCCTTGAGTTTATCTCCACTGGTCAGAGTTTTACCTCTTAGGACAATATAAAGTCTCTTCCCTCTTCTAACTTACAACTGAATATGAAGTTGGACTTCTGTTTTTTCACATGACTTACTGATGTTTGGAATCGCATGATGAATTTAAGTGTCTTTAGCATATTTATATTAACTAAGATTTGTAAGCTTCTCTCTGCCTTGTGTGATTTATTGATCCCTTACTTTAGGTTATATTTGTACTCTTTTTAAGAAATTTAAAATGTCCCTTTATCTCAAAAATATATGCTAACTAACTTGGATGTAAACTAAAAAAATAAATTAAAAAAAGTAAAAAAAAATTTCATTATTAAAACTCTCAAAATGTACAGTAAGACTAAATGTATCAGTAACTTAAAATTAATAATTATCAAAGTTTTGCCACATATGCTTTGTCCATCCATTTTTCCTTCTTTTACTATTAAGTCTTTTAAAGCAAATAATACACATTTTGTCATTCCAGCCCTACATATAAAAATATAGATATTACTGTACATAATCACAATATGTTCTTTCCATTTTGAAAATGTGAAGCTGATTTTGGAAAAGATCGCTTCTAAGCTGCTTAAACTTCACACTTTGGGAGAAAGTTCAGCTTAAATACTTCTAAAAGTTGTATCATGGTTTGAAGAATTTTTAAAAAGTTTTTAATATTTTTTTCATTTCTAACTGAATCAACAGCTTAGAAATCTTACTATTAAGTATTCATTGAATTACTCCCCCCCCCTTTTCTACGTTGGAATTGCAAGAAAAACATAGGATTTTCAGAGCTGTATACCGTTTGTGAACAGCTTCCTTTTTCTTCTGAATGACTAATATGAGAGAAAAAAGCTTTAACTAGCTTGTGGCTCCCCACCGGAAGTGTGGGTAATAAAGTTAATTGTGTAAAATATTACACGCATTTTCAAAAAAGAGAACAAACAGAAAAGAAACACAATAAGCTTGTAGCTTTTAATGTTCTAACTTCCAAGTCCTATATTTTCTTCCAGAGTTTTGTTTGGGGCATTCTCTTAAATTTTACAAATCTGTTTTAACCTTTTTTTCCTAATGTGTCACACCCTTTAATTGTAGAAATAATGAGATGTCTATGCTACAAACAAGTTTTAATAAATGACAACAACAATAAACAGAAGAGATAAAATAATTCACAAATGCCAATATCCAAAAATTACCAGATGTCAATGCTATATAATAGATAATAGGTAGATTTAATAATACTGTTTCTACACCTCAACATCATATTATGTACTGTGTCACTTATACTATTTCAACTTATACTTGCAATATGATATTTGTCTAACCATTTAAAACTTTTTTGGATATTGGTTTTTTCCCTCTTATTTGCTATCAGACATACTGTTTTTTAAATCTTTATTGAGATATAACTCAATACTATACTATACAGTATAGCCATTTAAAGTGTGCAATACAGGGCGCCTGGGTGGCTCAGTCGGTCAAGCCTCGCCTCTTCTTTTTGGGTTAGGTAATGATTGCGTGGTTTTGTGAGTTCGAGCCCTCAACAGACTGGGCTGACGGTACTGCAGAGCCTGATTGGGATTCTCAATCTCTCTCTCTCTCTCTCTCTCTCTCTCTGCCTCCGCCAGCTCACCTTGTCTCTCTCTCTCCCAAAATACATAAATAAACTTAAAAAAAATTGTGCAATTCAGTGGTTTTTAGAATATTTATGAGTGTGGGCAGCCATCACCACAGTCAATTTGAGAACATTTTCATCATAAAAGAAAGTTCACCATCTCATTCCCCAACCCTAAACAATCACCAATGCTCCACTTGGTCTTCTGTGACTGGCTTCTTTCAATTGGTATAATGCTTTCAAGGATCATCTAAGGTGTAGCATGTATTAGAACTTTATTCCACTGGATGTACTACTTTGCGTTTATCCGCTTGTCAGTTGGTGGTATACATAATGTTTGAAAATAAATCATCTTACACTCAGATCTTGGCATTACTATTATTATTGTTATTTTTAATATTGGAATTTTAAAAGCAAAATTACTTGAATCAAGGGTATGTGTTCTTTCAGGGCTTTTAACACAAACTGTCAAGTATGTCAAGTTTTTAGAACAAAATTGATATCTCAACTGCTGGTTCAATTTGCATTTATTTGATTACTTGGGAGGCTGAGCAATTGTTATGTTCTCTGATTCATATTCTGTGAATTTTAGTGTATTTTGCCTAATTTTATTTTGTGACCGCCAATTTTTTGTTGTTGTTGTCAGAGTTCTTTATAAAGTGAATATCTTGCCTTTGCACATGTGTATTTATATGTAAATCTGCTCATTCTTCATTTCTCAATTTAATGGCCACTTCTCCCAGCTAGCCTCCCTACACTCTTCTGTTCAGGTTAAGTATTCCCTACTCCTTTCTGCCTTGCATCCTTATATTGGAATTGTTCAGTTGAGCTTTTGCCTGTTTAGCTGTGAATGGGCGAGTGGAGGGTCCCCAGATTGGGCTGTACATGTATTTTGCCCTGGGGGCACCAACAAGGAAAGCCAGTGAAGCCTGAAATCCAGCCCTTCTTAATTCCACAATTTGCCAACAGGGCATCTCTTACTCCAGTTTCCACTGGGGTACCCTGAGGTAGCAGCAGTCGCAGGGACAAAATCTATGTTGTTTGCCATTGCATTTTCAATTTCTACTCGTTGTTGGCCAAAGCTGAATACATGCTTCTTGTAGGAGAGAAAGGAGGAAAGAAAAGAAGAAAGGAAATCAACATTTTACCCACCACATATTTTACAAATATATTCCCTCTGTCCTTTGCCAAATAAAATTCTAGTGTATTTTTGTGTACAGGATTTTAAAAACTTTTAAATTCAATTAAATGTAATATTCCTTTTTATGGTAGAATTAAAAAACATGTACAATTAGAAAGCAGTTCTGTATTTTTAGTTTTTACATTTAGTCCGATAATCCATCTGGAATTTATTGTGATGTACATTGCGAGAAATAAACTTGATACCCTCCTTCAGTAATTTGAATTTCTTTAGAGCTATTTAATAATTCGTTTCTTCCCTATCGATTCATGGTTTCCCTGATCACTGCTAAACTCTCATCTACACTAAGCTCTCTTTTAGATCAATTGTTTCATTGTCTAACAATATTTGCAATGCTTGTCTACTCTTCTATTATTTTTGCCTTATAATATACTTTCAGGTCTAATAGGGCAAATCTCCCAAAATTTCCACTTTTCAAAATTTTCTTAGTTTTTCTCACAAAGTTGCCTGCTTACTGAACTTTTAGAAACATGTTTAATTCCACTAAAGGAATAAAACCAATGACATTTTGACTGAGATTATGTTAAATTTGTAAATTAGTTTGGGATGAATTAATATCTTCACAGATCTTTATTATTTAATTTTTTTATCCAGAAACAGAAAATATTCATTTACTTCCATCTCATCATATATTTTAGTAATTTTAAGGGTCTTTTCTGTGTGTGTGTGTATGTGTGTGTATATACGTATTTAGGTATTTAATAGACCCTGTACACATTTGTTAGAGAAATCCCTAGGGTTTTTTGTTTTGTTTTTAATTTTTTCTATTTATTGTTTTGTTGTTATTTATGTAAACTCTTTTTTTCTATTATGTATACAAACTCTTTACTGCTGTTATATTGCAAACTATTTTTTAACATAATGCTTTAATTCTATCACTTTAATAAATTCTTACCAACTCTAAAAGATTTGTAATTATTCACTTAGGTTTTCCAGACTTGTGAATGTATTACTTGCAAATAATGAAAGTCTTGTAAATAGTTAATTTTTTTGTAATTTCTGTTTATCCTACGCTGTATCCAAAATTTCCAAAAGAATGCTAAATGATGCTAGCTGTTTTCCTCATTAGACATTGAAGTATGCCTCTGATAACAAATAATAAGGGATTCTGAATTCCTTGAGAGAAGAACTCATGCTTTTTCTTTTAAGCTTCAGCACCCATCACAACACCTAGAATAAGAGAGGTGCACTATAAAAAATTTTCATCAACAAGTTTGTTTAAATAAATAGGTATGTCTCTTCGGGTAAATACCTAGCAATGCGATTGCTTGATTACAAGGTAGTTTTATTTTTAACTTTCTGAGGAAACTCCACATTGTTTTTCAGAATGGTTGCACCAGTTTGCATTCCCACCAACAGTGCCAAAGGATTCCCCTTTCTCCCCATCTTTGCCAACACCTGTTGTTTCTTGCATCGTTGATTTGAGCCGTTCTGACAAATGTGAGATGATATCTCACTGCAGTTTTGATTTGCATTTCCCTGATGATGTTTGATGTTGAGCATCTTTTCATGGGTCTGTTGGCTATCTGTATGTTTCTTTGGAAAAATGTCTATTTATGTCTTCTGCCTATTTTTTATTTGGATTATTCATTTTTTTTTGCATGTTGAGTTGTATCGGTTCTTTATATATTTTGGATAACTAACCCTTTATCAGATATGTCATTTGCAAATATCTTCTCCTATTCCATAGGTTGCCTTTTAGTTTTGTTTAGTTTTGTTGTTTCCTTCACTGTACAGAAGCATTTTGTTTTGATATAACAGCCCAAGTTTCCATCACTGATGAATGGATAAAGAAGAAGTGGTATATTTATATATAATGGAATATTACTTAGCCATAAAAATCAATGAAATCTTGCTATTTGCAATGGCATGATGGAGATAGAGAATATTATGCTAAATGAGATAAATCAGAGAAAGACAAATACCATATGATTTCACTCGTATGTGGAATTTAAGAAACAAAACAAGTGAGCAAAGGGAAAAAAGAGAGAGAGAGGCAAATCAAGAAACATACTCTTAACTATCGACAACAAACTGATGGTTACCAGAGGGAAGGCGGGTGGGGGGATGGGTTAAATAGGTGATGGGGATTAAGGAGCGCACTTGTTGTGATGAGCCCCAGGTGATGTATAGAAGTGTTGAACCTCTACATTGTATGCCTGAAACTAAGATGACACTGGATGTTAACTAACTGGAATTTAAATAAAAACTTGAGAGAGTTAAAAAAAAATAGGAATGTCTATAAGGTTTCCCCATTGATTATGATCCACATTAAGGGTATATCTTTCTATTCCCAAATTTACGAGTTTGTTTTTTAAGTGATATTTTTGAAAAAGCTTCCTAATTACAAGAGTAGGAATTGCCAGAACTGATTAGAGAATTATTCACTAAAATATAGATAATCTGCATGTTCTTTTTTAGGATAAACTTTACAGTAGGAGTTTATGCCAATAAAAAGAAATCTACTAAGTACCTATTAATACAAGTATGCTTTGTTCATGATGCATTCAGTCTTCAGTAATGTAATCTATACTAATATAGATTGAAAGATTATATGTCTTTGCCCAATGACATAGGAATATAATTAGTTTTTCAGGTTTAAATAAATAAATAGTGACCACAACGATTTTAAGCATATTTTGAAATGTTTTAATTTATTTTTGAGAGAGAGAGAGTGCTCATGGGAGAGGAGCAGAGAGAGAGGGAGACAGAGGGTCCAAAGCAGGATCTGCGCTGACAGCAGAAGTCATGATGTGGGGCTCAAACTCATGAACCATGAGATCATGATCTGAGCAGAAGTCAGATGCTTAACCGACTGAGCCACTCAGGCACCCCATCATTCTAAGCATAGTTTAGATATTATTCTGGGTGTTTTACCAATGTTATTTTTTTGTTATTGTTATTAATTTCATCAAAGGACTGTGATGAACACATTTTGAGATTTTAAACTACTTTTTTTTAAAATTTTTTTAATTAATTTATTTTTTTTAACGTTTTTATTTATTTTTGAGACAGAGAGAGACAGAGCATGAACGGGGGAGGGGCAGAGAGAGAGGGAGACACAGAATCGGAAGCAGGCTCCAGGCTCTGAGCCATCAGCCCAGAGCCCGACGCGGGGCTTGAACTCACGGACCGCGAGATCGTGACCCGAGCTGAAGTCGGACGCTTAACTGACGGAGCCACCCAGGCGCCCCTTAAACTACTTTTTAAATGTCACCTGTAGATCCATTTTTGTAAAGCTGTCTTCAAAAGACTCATACTCTTCCAGGTAAATGATAATCTGCAAACCCATGTATTTTAGACAGATGCAGTAGAGATGGGCATTGTGACTAATAATTGTTTTGTGATCTTTTTGTGCATCCCTAGTGTCAATAAATTTCTTGGGTTGGATTTACTCTAGAGCTCTATATTTTAACTCAGCTTTAGAGAAAGCTCCTTTTTAATAAAACTCTAATGATACTCCAACATAATTATTTCTTTCTGTATAGCATTCAACTCTAACGTAGTCTTTTTTTGCTTACATTTCTATAAACCCCTGGCTTCCAGTTGTTTCGCCCAGAGGTTTCTAAACCTATACTTTGTTGGAATGAGAGATTCCCCCCCCCCTTTTCCCCCATTGTTTATTAATTGTAAGAGATCACAATGACCACTTTCCTCAAACTCTGGCTTTAGAAGGACCTCCCATTAGGAGAGCCACAGTGAAGTCATGAACAACTGTGGTTGGAAGCTGCGCTTCTTTATCACCCAGCAGTGAGCATCAAGTGTTCGGTCTCGTCTCTTATCCTGGAAGATGGCCAGAGTGTGTGATGGCTCCCACCTCACCGACACAATTGAAATCAGAGTTGCTAGGCTATGTCAGTGACACCAACAAAACCGTAAACTCACTGCTTTCAAGGATTGAAATACATGAAGCGTCCATGGCCACGCAGGCCCCTCACACAGGCTGCCTAGTCCCCTCACAGAAGACCAGACCATGTGTTAGTGCATATTAGGCACAGTTACACAGTATAGGCCTTTGTCATGAGGACCTAATGGATGGCATGGCTGGATACTACAGAGCAGGGAACATAAGGTATTTATATAAACTCTAGCAGTCCACATCAAGAATCCCATACGGAATTCATCCATGCTGGTAAAGTTCAAATATAACAAAGTATTAGATAAGTTTTCAAGCTAAATGGACACAAAAGCCTATCACCTTACACATTAATTTCACTCTCTCGCTGGCTAGGATACTATTGTGTAGGTTGACTTCTTTTTTCAATTTGCCTCTTGACACTCAGAAGTACAAAAAAAAGTTTGAGATACCTTTTTGCATCCATTGTCTGCTCTCAAATGTTTGTAACTTTCTTTAAACTTTGAGCTGCAACTCTGTGACGCACGGTGAATACAAACTCAGCTGAATAATGACGGCTTGTTCATCCAACTGCCTTGAACAGGTCGAGCATTCATTGGAATCTTTCCAGTCCTTGGAAAATGGAAATTTTTAGTGATGGGTAAGGCGACACTCTTAAGCATTTTACCCAGTGACTTGAAAGTTAATGTTTAAGCTATCTTCAACTTTTCAAGTGCTGGTGGCATAGTTGAAAGAAGATTTACACAAATATGACCATGTAACATTTTTACCATAGGAGGGTGTATGTTAGCTATCCTGCCCTTGAGCAAACTGCTCACCAGTGCTAAGCCCATGGGGCCTGAGCCTCTGTAGTTCTGGGTGGGTCGTCAGGCCTCTGCCTAGTTGCGTAAATCAGTTAATCCGGTTAGTTTTTAAATTCAAGCTGTTTTTCAGAACTGAAATATTAAAAGGTGAGGGCACAAACCTAAATTGAAAGTAGAAGCAGTTTTTCCCTTCCTTATTTCATACAGAAGCGGACCCGAGCTGCTGCAATCTTGGGGATGTTCGCTGTTGCAACAAAGGAAGCAAAACAGAGATAAAGGAATCCTGTGCAAGGAGGGGCTGTTTTCAGGTCATAGCTAGATTGCAAACTGCCCTTTTCTCGTTAAAAACATTTGTTACTCATAAAACTTCCTTCACTGTTTATTTACTGCATAGCACAGCTCTGAGCGAAACGGAGACACAAACCAGGAAATTTGCAAATCAGAAAGGCGCTTCTGGTTGCTTCCATAGCTGTGGCCACTTATGTGTGCAAAATGCAGTGGAAGAGAGAAAACCTCTTTCAGAAACCTGAAGAAAATTTGTCCTAGATATGACAAGTTTGAGCAATCACTTGAAAGCCCAAGTCCCTTCACATTGCTTTCAAAGCCATTGGTAATTTGGACCAATCACTTGGTGGCTTCTCTGGGCTCCATTCTTACTACCCCCACCTGGAACTCCAGATTATCTCCCCTTTTCCAGTACTCAGCGCACTCTCTCCTGCGCACGCCCCATTCCAAAAGGAACATTCTCTTGTCTGCTCCCTGACTCAAGTAGCCTCCTATATCTCCCCTAATTAGCTTACCTTACCCTGTCATTATTCTTAGCGCACTGTGTTGAATTCCATTTACTGGTTTACCTGCTGCTGGGCTGCAAGCTCTGGCCTCTCTGTCCCGTTCGCCATCGTATCCCAAATGCCTGGCACTTAGAAGTGCTTCAATCAGTGTTTGTTCAATGAGTGAATTCATTGCAGAGGTATTAAAGAATTTTTACATTTAAAATTTTACAAATAATAGCAGGATCAGATTTCAGGTTGGGCAAACATTATGACTGTCTTTATTATCTTTAAATCAACTGAATCCTAACTCCAAACTGTAGTTCTACCAGATAGCAGAAAAGTCAGTCTCTGTCACTTAGGGCCTGGATCCAGCCCTGTGGTTGCACAGGATCAGGAGGTTTATATGTGATCAAGGAAATGGCAGAAAGGGCTCTGGGAGTCCTTCTGGGGCTGCCCAGTCCTAGCCTACAGATGTCCTGCTGGTCCCTGCTCTTGGGTTCCACAGGGATTCAGGAGTCTGAGCTGCTTTTAGGAGTCCCCACAACAGAGCCCAGCTTTCCTAGTCACTCCCAAAAGGAATCTGCTTTGAAGCCTGATCATGCCTCCTCTGTCCCCACTCTCCCACCCCTCAATTTTGACATTTCTTTTAAATCTTGGGAAAATTGCACATACCCCACTCTCTTTCCCCTTTCCCCTTTCCCCTCAGATAATACCTCACTTCCTTGGCATTTAGCTTAATCTCTTAAAAGAGGACAGCCTTAGAATAATGAAAGCTGGGAAGGACTCTTCTCTCTGAGCTCATAAATCTTGTGCAAGAAA
Source organism: Acinonyx jubatus (assembly GCF_027475565.1). Lineage (NCBI taxonomy): Eukaryota > Metazoa > Chordata > Mammalia > Carnivora > Felidae > Acinonyx > Acinonyx jubatus. Next base: position 66,480,168 of record NC_069387.1, read on the forward strand.
CACAAAGAGCATAAACAGTTAGAAATGGGAAGTGGAAGGAAAAATACTGAGAGCAAAATTCCAACATAATTTCCAACAATGATGACGATTACAAAATCCTGCTACCTCTTGACCCACCTAGGTGATGATTTGGGCCAGGGGACCCAGGATGTAAATAACAATAGATACAGGATTACTCAATAATGCAGATGGGCAAAGACGATAGGAACTATTTCCCTCAGGTACAAGCTAAGGTGGGCACCAATTTCTAGAAAGGAATATCTGGAAATTAAAACCCGAAGCACACTTTATTCTATTTAAAGTTTTTTTTCTCTCTTTTCTCTTATATATAAAAGAATTATAAATATATATAAATATAAATATGGTATATCAATATAAATATATTAATAAATATATATTATATAATATATTAATAATATATAATATAATATTATATACATGGTAATATAATAATATTATATATTGTATATAATATAATAATGTTATTATAATATATATTATAGTATAATATATAATATACTATAATATATCAATAAATATATATAATAAATATATAAATAAATTAATATAAATATATAAGTATATAAATATGGTATATTATGAATAATATATAAATATATAATATAAAATAAATTATATATTATATACAATAAAATAAATGCAAACGGTTCTACATATGTTATTATATTGTAGACACATATGAATATATACATACATATGCATGTGTTTAAAAGCTTATATATAATAAACAAGTACATTTATAATAGACTTAAGGATGGTTATTCTAAGAAGAAAAAGGTATGTCCCGCTATTCAAAGTTAGTGGTACAAAATTTAGAGGGTGAGGTTTTTCTGAGAATAGCACAGTATCTGTGGCCTGGCCTTTAGACTGAAGCAGAAAACAAGAGGATTGCAGAAATCAGGTAAATAAAAACTAAAATCACAGTATCATGAATATCATTTGTGGGGTATTCACTGCATACAGAGGGTGTCGGTAGCTTTAGTATCAGGAGAATTTGGCCACAGTAAGAGGACATACCTGCTGTTTCGGAGGGACTAGAGATGGCCTCCTGGGCTCAGGCAGCAGCAGCCACGGTGCCCTCAGTCATGTAGTGAGAATTAATCATCTACCTTTTGCCATGTCAGAAACAGGGGTTCCCATTCACTTAATATTTATGGATTGTCTTCATGAATTAAGAAATTTGACTAAGCTCTGAGGATGCAAGAGTGAGAAAAAACTCACTGAGTATCATGGACTTTATAGTTGAATCAATGAAGAACAGAGAAAAATACAGGTAAATCCTACTTGGTAGCCAAAAAAAATACATTGGGGGGTACATGAGATAAATATCTTGGGGACCCAAGGCATATATGGGAGAATATGGGTGACCGCTCCAGAAAACTGCTATTTGCCTGCTGTGAGTCTCTGTGGATCCCTAGTCTGGTGTGGCCAACAAAATGTGAGTTACATTTTATGATACGTAAATTAACTGTGTAGGAATCCAAATTTCAATCTCATTTTTTACAATAAATCTCATTTTGTTGTCTCTAAGTCATGAGTTAAAGTCAAAGAGACTCTTATCTAAGGTTTTGATATGCTCTCAGCCAAAGCAAATCTTGATTGCAATTATGATCTAGACCCCAGACCTGCCACATCATTGGGTACTTCCTTTCTGTCTCTATACAGTGATGGCCTTATATGGCCTGGTCCTTCATGGTGAGAACTGTTTCCAAGTTACACAGTTATGTGTTTGAGTACCAGCTTCCGGTATCGTACTTAGACAATGTATAACTTCTCAAACACTACTTCTTTAAAAATAGGAATAACAGCTGCCTCCGAGGGTTGTTGAGCTTAAACACGTCATACATATAAAATGTCTTGAGTAAAGTAGTATTCATAGGTGCTCAATAAATTTTGTTTCCCTTTATTTCCAACTGCCCATCCCCCTTTATTTTCTATGTAGCCATCTAAACTGTAGCAAGAAATCCTTTCTGCCCTACATAATCATTGGAAACATTGAAGAAAATGGCTTTAAGCTTTACCAAGGATGTTTCCATAATGTCCTTGAGCCAGAAGTATGAAGAAATATCATACTAGGAAAGCACTGTCACTCTCTCGCATAGTTCTACATTTTCAAGGTGTGGTTTCTCTTTCCACTTCGGCTGTAGCAAGTGCTTTGGGCATTAAGATGTTAGCCTTTTAAAAAATTTTTACCCCTCTTTAGGGTCATTGTAGACTGTGTGTGTGTGTGTGTGTGTGTGTGTGTGTGTGTAGAATGCATAGCAATAAGAAAAAAACCTGACTTGGTTTTGATAGCTAGTAGAAATACTGTTTCTCTTTCTTCTTGTCTATTTCTTACTGGCACCAGAGCTCTACTATAGAATATGGTGGTATGTGTGTTTTAGTATTATATCCCTTGTTACTTGCTTTTTTAGTAGTCCTTTTTTAGCCTTGTGGCTAGAGATCTTGTTATAATATCCCTAAAGAATGTAATACATTTTGATGATAAAATCCCACTCTGGAGGCTTATATTAATTTATTATTATTATTGTTACTATTTTTATTGAGATTTATGTTTCAGTTGCAACACTGTATTTAAATGTCTTCTATCATTCTCTTCTATTCTTCACATCAGAAAAATAAAGGCCATAATTCATCGATGCCTTATCCAACTTTTTTTTAATGTTTATTTATTTTTGAGAGACAAAGACAGAGCATGAGCGGGGGAGGGGCAGAGAGAGAGGGAGACACAGAATCCAAAGCAGGCTCCAGGCTCTGAGCTGTCAGCACAGACCCTGTTGCAGTGTTTGAACCCACAAATCGAAAGATCATGACATGAGCCGAAGTCAGATGCTTAACTGACTGAGCCACCCAGGTGCCCCTATCCAACTTACTTTTTAAGCAACATAATTTCCTTTTTACAAGATTCTTTAGTACCTTAATGTTATTTTCTATGGTAAATATGGCACAAGACTTTTCCATTAATCTCTGTCAATTGTTCAGCAATTGGATTGAATCACAGAACTTTGTCAGTAAGAATGATGCAGTTGGATATCCTTTCTAGTCTGTCCTATTCTATTATTCCTTCTGCAAACTTTTGATCTTGGCAATATTTGGAGCAGATGCTGCAGGGAATGGAGCTAATCTTACTTGCTCCTACCATCTTCCCAGTAGGTAGTGGGTGATCAATGATACTTACTGAATGAGAAAATAAAGTGATGAACTGATGTGGCTTAAAATTTTTTTTTTAAACGTTTATTTTTGAGAAAGAGACAGTAGGGGAGAGGCAGAGAGAGAGTGAGACACAGAATCTGAAACAGGGTCAAGTCTCTGAGCTGTTAGTACAGGGCCCGACTTGGGGCTCGAACTCACAAACTGTGAGACCATGGCCTGAGGTCAGACGTTTAACCAACTGAGCCACCCAGGTGCCCCTATAATGTGCCTTTTAGAGAAGATGGCTGCCTTGACTGTGATGACATCAGCCATTTTATTCTGTTTTCTACCAAATTTTTCCCTTTGCGATTCTTCGCTTTTGGAATGGACCTAAACTGTTTTCTGTATCTTGTTGTGATACTTCCAGTTCTATTTACCCTAGTTTGGCTCTAGTTTGGGGTTTTCCCATCATTGAGCAGTATATGAAATTCAAGACAGAGGAAAGTCAAGATAGGAATAGTCTGGTTGGCCATCCTCCCAGACACCTTCCTCAGAGCGCATGGCAAACCTGATATTGTCCCATGTGATCCTGGACCTGATGGCACTGATACTTGCCCTCTCTAGTCAACACATTCTCATTGAACTTGTTCAAGGACATTCACATCAATCAAACTCATCATTCCTTCCAAGGAGTATAAAACAAAAACTGATTTAGAGTAAGAAATACAACGGCTATGTGTGCCAGAATACACATATCATCCTGCATGGGGCATTTTCTTCCCTGCAATAATAACAACCACCATAACAATAACAAATTTTAATTAATTAATTAATTGGTTAATTAATTAATTAATTTATAGAGTGAGAGCAGAGGAGAGAGGCCTGGGGAGAGAGAGAGAATCTTAAGCGGGCTCGATCCTGCTTGAGGGATCATGATCCAGGGATCTTAACCTGAGCTGAAATCAAGGGTGTAATTAATGCTCAAGTGATTGAGCCACCCAGGCACCTGAATAACAAAATTTTTTCAGAGAACTCTAGGAAGTCAGTGTAACCCTAGCTGCTTGATGAGCATGAAATCAGAAAAATGAGTAGGTGATTTAAATGTTTAGAAGCAATAGGCTACCTCCATAAGGTGTTTTCCCATTCAACACAAATTCAAACTTTCTTTCTTCTAATCACCAGCTCTAATCCCTCCCTGATCCTTCATACTCACAAGTGATCTCATTCATCTCCTACTTTTGCAGTGGGAACTCTTATTTCCTATTACTCCACCTACAAACTTACCTGTCTCCACAGGTACCCCTTCCTCCTTCCTTTAGATTACTCTAAAACCTTCCTAAGGTCAATTCTAACCCTGTTATTTATACTCCAAGTTGCATGCCCATAGGGCCTCCACTTGGAGTTCGTTCAATAGATTATTCCCTCAGCCCTTTGCTCTAACTTTCTATATCATAAGAAAATACAAAGTACCTTACTCTTTAAAAAAATGTTTTTAAAATTTTTATTTATTTTGAGAGAAGGAGAGAGAACAAGCAGGGGAGGGGCAGAGACAGAGGGGGACAGAGGATCTGAAGCAGGCTCTATGCTGACAGCAGAGAGCCCAGTGAGGGGCTTGAACTCATGAGCCATGAGATCATGGCTTGAGCCGAATTCGGATGCTTAACCGACTGAGCCACCCAGGTGTCCCTGAAGTACCCTACTCTTGAGGCCACCCCAAAACCACCTCCAGAATATATGCTTTCTTGGCCAGAGTTGAATTTTGAGTTGAACTCACTGACTCTTGACCCCTGTGGTCTGGCTTCAGCCCACACCACTCTTCTGGCATCGCTCTCAGAAGGCAACCACTGATCTCCCTGCCACAAATGCAGACACATGGTGGCACACATGTCCCTCGAGCTCTTGTCTCCCTGGTCTCTCACTCCTCACTCTTCAGGCATGTTCCTCCTAACTCTTTGGCTACTCCTTATCATCTTTTTTGGACTCCTCCTTTCTTGTCTTAAGTGTTCCTTTGCTACTATATAGCTTTTTATTTTTATTTTTTCCTGGAAGATTTCATTTTTTTCTCTGAGCCATTTATTATTTTTAAGTTGGAAGGAAACCTATCTATAGCCCACTTTTTCCTCTTAGCTTCTGACCCATAGGTATAACCACTTACCATTTGTATGTTGCTACAGACACACAACAACTATGATTCTAAAACCGAACTTGTTCCCTGCCTCCTTTCCCCTCCGCACTAGGCCTTGCTCCATTTCTGGTGGTTGTTGGCTTGATAAACAGCACTGCCCTCACTTAAAAAAAAATAATGTTTACTTATTTTTGAGAGAGAGTAAGAGCACGAGCAGGGGAGGGACAGAAAGAGGGAGACACAGGATCCCAAGCAGCCTCCAGGCGCTGAGCTGTCTGCACAGAGCCCAACCTGGGGCTTGAACTCAGGAACCGTGAGATCATGACCTGAGCTGAAGTCGTATGCTACCGGCTGAGTCACCCAGGTGCCCCAACACTGTTCTCACTTAATTGGTAAAGTTTCATATTTCCTCCTTTGTACCTTTACGTCAAATTAATAACCAAATTCAATCTATTCTGTGATGAAAACTTCTTTCAAATCCATTAACCCCATCCATCCATCCTTCATCAAATCCATCCTTACTGCCATGGCCTTATTCAGGCTACCATAATCTCTCTCCTGGATTCCTTCACAAGTCTCCAAACACAATCTTCCTCCTTCCAGTTTGATCCTTCAATCTCTTTTCCACCCTAAAACATTACCCTGCCATAGGGATCACTCGAAAACACAAATCTTTGTACATCACTATTTTAAGCAAAACTCTGCAGTACCCACTCTGTTGTTCTTAGGTTAAGTCCGAAGTCGCTGACTTACAAGGCCCTCCATGATGTGGTTTTGGCTCACCTTCCCAGATTTATCTCCCATCTTCCTTGCGATCATACTGTGATTAAACTACTAGACCTGCCTTGAGGACTGGAAAGCTTTATTCTGCCAGCTACAGGGACTATTGTTAGCAGACAGCCCTCAGCTGTAGTCCCTTCTCAGAATTATCTTAGCCGAAGAGAATTCTCTTACACAAGGTCGGCACTCTCCACTACAAAAATTGCCTCTATCCAATGGCTGGTCCGCATAGAGTAATAAAGACTTGGTTTCATTATCACAACTCAGAAAAACCCTGAGGGCCATCTCAGTTCCAGAGCTTTTGGGGGGTTTGTTTGGCCTTCTCTCATCTTACTTTTCTATCCAAAAAGTTTCTCTTTTTAATATATTCTTATAGTAACTTATACAATCCCTCATTACAGTACTTGCTACTCAGCACTGTAACGTCCCTAGACTGTAAACTCTATGTTTAGTTTTAACTAAACAGTTATGTTATATGCCTAGCACATAACAGATACTCACTAAACAACGGGTGAAGTAATTTATTTATTCATAGGTTCCTTCCTTTTTTCCTTTCTGCCTTCCTGCCTTCATCTTGGTGATAGCATAACTTCATCAGAGGGTTTAAAAGCTAATGGTCAAGACATGCTATCCAACAGGGCAGTCTGCTTTTGCTTCACTGTTCTGTCAGAGTTTATCCGAACAATGACTTCTCCTGGATGAGCACTAAAGTTTACCTATTTTGTTCTTCACCTATATTTCCCTAGTTGACCTCCAATACCAATCGGATAAATACATTTGTTCTTTAGATATGTTAATATATTTCATTAGGTAAATATAGTGTTGCTAATCTGGGTGAAGGCATTTCTCTGAAATGATTTCCGTGTATTATTTTGGTCTTTTCTGCTTTTGTTGATTCTGTGCCTCATTTTTCCCCAAGTTCTTAAGGGGGTTGGGAGCTCCCCTCTCTGGTTCCTGTGTTCTGGCTGCCAGTAACAACATACCCCTGGGGTGTAAGGGACTGTGTCAATATTTTTCTCTCTTGGTTCTTTTTCTAGCTCACAATAAAACATATAAATTTTCCAACTGTTGGTGGCAACTTAGGTTTTTTTGTTGTTGTTGTTTTAAGCAGGAGTTTTACTTGTAAATGGAAAGAAATGCTAATTTAGGGGGAAAGGTTAACATTCCAATATAGAGATAAGCAGAGGCAAGAATTAGAGTCGTCTTACAGACATATGCAATGTGAAAAACACCTCAGTAATATCCAAATAATACCTGAAGACTAACACCACTTGTAAAACACTCATGCATTCCCATCTCTGTAATTGAGCTTTAGATTTCACCACTGTGCAGAACTGTTCTCCGGTGTTACCCAATTCAAAGGGTACTTTTAAGTCTTTCCTGCTCTTGACCTTACTGGTAAACACTTCCCCTTCCACATACTTTCCTCCATTCTCCCCTATTTTTCCTTTCACTCCCTCACTGTATACCTCCTGGGCCATTTGTTTCTCTTTCACTCCTCACATTCCAGGGTTCCCTCTCTTCCTCTGTTTACATGCATGGTGATTTCGTCAAGCCTCAAACATTTGCTAGGCAGTCTTGGTCCTTTCCTTTCTTCCGTTAGAATAATTACTGTGTTGTATTGCTTCACAATTGTCTGAAAATTGGTCTCACTAGACTATGAGCTACTATAGAGTACAGATTGTGTCTTTTGGGTCCCTAAGACACAATGCAGAGCTCAAACTGGGTAGGTATACAATATAGCAGTCCTCTCTTATCTGCGGGGGATATGTTCCAAGACTCACTGAATGGCTAAAACCGCAAATATTACTGAGCCCTCTATTCAGGCATACCTTGTTTTATTGTGCTTCACAGATTCTACATTTTTTCCCCTTTATTAAGGTTTTTGGCCACCATGCAAAGACAAGTCTATCAGCACCATTTCCCCAACAGCATTTGTTCATTTCGTGTCTCTATGTCACATTTGCGTAATTCTCCAACATTTCAAACTTTTTCATTATTATTATATTTGTTATGGTGATCTGTGATTATGACTTGATGAAAGCTCAGATGATGGTAAACCTACTTTAGCAATAGAGTATTTTTTAATTAAGTATGTACATTTTTTTAGACATTATGCTATTGCACACTTAATAGACTGTGGTATATGATAAATGTAAGTTTTATATGCACTGGGAAACAAAAATATTAATTTGACTCACTTTATTGAAATATTGACTTTATTGTGATGGTCTGGAACTGAACCTGCAATACCTCTGAGGTAACATACCTATATAAAGTTTAATTCATAAATTAAGTACAGTAAGAAATTAGCATACTAACTATAAGAGTACAATTATAACAGCATACTATAATAAAAGTTATGTGAATGTGGTCTCTCTCAAAATATCTTATTGTACTGTATTCAACTGTCTTCTTGTGCTAATGTGGAAGATAAAATGCCCCTGGGCTAGATGAAGTATAGTGAAAGACTCAGGCAGGCATTGTGATGCACCCTTAGGCTGCTTTTGACCTACCCACGGAGGATCCTCTACTTCCTGTCTGCAGTTGACCATAGGTAACTGAAATTGCGGAAAGTGAAACTGCAGATTAAAGGGGCCTACTGTAGTTGTTGACTTACTGACTGAATATCCAGGAATATTCTTCTGTTTATGGTCCAAATTTGTCTTCTTACTAATCTCAAAAAACTACTACAAACTAATTCGACAATAAAAAATTTTAAATAGTGTAGAAAGATGTATGCTCCTTACAACAGATTTAAATAAAATCATCCACTTAGGGAGCACCTGAGTGGCCCAGTTGGTTAACTGTCTGATTCTTGATCTCAGCTCAGGTCTGGATCTCAGGGTTGTGAGTTCTAAGCCCCACGGTGGGCTCAGTGCTGATCATGCAGTCTACTTAACAACAACAACAAAAAAATCATCCACTTAGGATAGTCATCTAAATTTTCCAGAAACTAGTATTAGTGGTGAAAGATAAGATTAATATATATCTCTTCATTTGGAACCCAAGTATGTATGTGTCTTTATATTATAACTATCTTTGTTAGGGATATGAAACTATGTTCTTTTTTTGTTTGTTTTAATGTTTGTTTTTGAGAGAGAGAGAGAGAGAGAGAGAGAGAGAGAGAGAGGTGGGGGGAAGGGTGGAGAGAGAAGGAGACACAGAATCCCAAGCAGCAGGCTCCAGGCTCTGAGCTGTCAGCACAGAGCCCAATGCATGGCTTGAACCTATGAACCATGAAGTCATTACCTGAGCTGAAGTCTGACACTCAACCGACTGAGCCACCCAGGTGCCCCATGAAACTATTTTCTAAAGATACCATTTATTTATCAGGTGGTAAAAACAATGTTTCTCCTAAAATGAAATTTTTAGTAGCTTTTTTTTCTTATAAAAGAATGTAATAATAAATATTAATCATTTCATTATTTTTATTCTTAACATTATTTTACCGGCAGAGGTTAAGTACCGTGATCAAGAATTTATTTTATTTAATCCCCCAAATATTTTAAATTACTTATAAGGTGCCCAGCATCATATGGACAATGATCTATTGTGGGTGAAATAGATATTGGGTTAATTTTTTATGCTTTTGTTTCTGTTTTTCTATGGCACTCTTAATATATATATGCACTTCTAAAAGTTTTAAACAAGGATATGATAACAGCATATAAATTTGGAAGGCTGCTTTCCTGAGCAAACCAAGCATGAAGACTACAGATATTCTGCTGTTATAATCTCAGAGTATCAGATTTGACTTTAATGAGAGATTATTTCAACTGATAGGAAAATATCATATCGTAAGCACAGCTGTAATTTTTATCTGTAGTTCAGAAACCAGAAAAGAAAGTTGCTTTCTGAATAAATAAGGCACAGATGATAAAGGGTAAGTGCAGGTTCAGTGATTAGATAGCCTGTCTCTGGCTTAATGAAACTCACCTAAAAAAAAAAAAAAAGAAAAAAACAAAGTGATGGAAAAAGTCTGGACACAGAGTCTAAGAACTCAATGTGATGCAGTTCAGCTCTGCCTTCTAGTGATGACTCTGGGAAGATCATTTTACTCCTCTGGTCTGCCATTGCCATTCATTCACTTATTCCACCAAGTACCAGAAACTCATGGAAGGGTTGTTCTGTTCCAGAGACTCTTTTGTCAGGGTGTGGGTATAGAATGAAATCCAAGATGTTCTGTGGAATATACGACATCCATGAAATATTTCTGAGAATTAGACTACATTACTTGGGTTATCATCTGTGGGCTATGTAGACTTTTGAATTATAGCACATATCCAATGAGTCCACTGGACTTCAGTAAGTCATATTCTCCAAATAAGTTTTCTACTTTTAAGGTAAAAAATTGTATTTTATAAATCACTTTGCCTTATTTCTTGTTGTAATACACATTTACTGTGGAGAACTTGAAAAACACACAAAAAGTATAAATACCATAAAAATCACTTGTAATTCTATCATCTAAGAAGAACCACTGTTACACATGAGTTTATCTTATCTACTTTCAGCAGTTTCATTAGGCAGGTACATTTTTATTATTTGTTAGCAAAATTTGGATCAAAATTCTATAAATTTATGTCATACTTTTATGTTATGAATAATTTATTCTGTCCTCATGTACAAGCTCACAAATTTCAAAGACTTATTAATTTGGTGAGTAAAAAGAATTAACCTGTTGCTTTATTGATTACTTTGAGCACCAGGGAAGTTGCACATACATCTGATTGTTTTTATTATGAAATAAGTTAGAAATATAGAGTATAGATAATAATATAATGAACATTCATGTACCCAATAATAAGCTTAAGAGAAAAAGGTTACAGACATAATTGTAGCTTCCAATTCTTCTTGGATGTGTTTCTACTTTCCTTTCCCCAGAGATAACCACTAGCTAGAATTTATTATTCCCATGTATAATTTTTGTACTGTTACTACATATGTATATATCCCTAAAGTAGATGCAACTTTGCATGTTTTATAACATTAGAGTATTGATATCATAGTAGAATATGTATCCTACTGTAACTTTTATAAAAGCCTAGTATTATACTTTCTGCTATTTAGTCATGTTGATACATGGAGCTCTAGTTCAATAATTTACACAGGTTTATATAAGTCCATTATATAAATATATGCAATATAAGTGTTGATGGGACATTCAAGTGGTTTTCATTTTCATTATAAGCAAAAATGTTGCACTGAACATTTTTTTAGTCTTTTTAAAAATTTTTTTTAATGTTTATTTATTTCTGAGAGAGAAAGAAAGAGAGACAGAGAGAGAGAAAGAGAGTGTAAGAAGGGGACGGGCAGAGAGAGAGTGAGACACAGAATCTGAAGCTGGCTCCAGGTTCAGAGCTGTCAACACAGAGCCTAATGTGGGGCTTGAACTCACGGACAGCAAGATCATGCCCTTAGCTGAAGTCAGATGCTCAGCTGACTGAGCCACCCAGGCACCGTTGCACTGAACATTTTTATACAACTTCCCTTGCGCATATGTGAGTGTCCCCATGGGATATCTGTGGAGAGAAAGTGCTGGGTCATAGGATGCACACATCTTCAGCTTTACTAGATACTGTCATATTGGTTTCCAAAGTGATTGTCCTGATTTACACCTCTACCAGTTCTGTGTAAGTATTCTGGTTGCTTCATATCCCACCCAATCATTGGTACTTTTTTTCCTCTGGAAAATTAACAAAAGGCAATGGAGGTCCTGACTCAATGTTTAATTGAGCAATTCTCTCACTTTGTCCTTCTTCAAAAGTGTATTGGATATTCTAGGCCCTTCATTCTTGTTTAAATCTATAACATTTTTTTTTGCTGAGATTTTCATTAGACTTGCATTGTTTTTATTACCTTGTGGAGAACTACCATCCTTTTGATATTTAATCTTCTCATTAATTGACATGGTCCATCTATTTATTTATCCCTTATTAATGCCTTTTAACCTAGATTAGTAATTTCTTCATAAGGATTTATTTATTATTATTTTTTTATGTTTATTTATTCTTGAGAGAGGAGAACACACGCACTAGTGCGGAGGGGCAGAGAGTGAGAGAAAGGGAGACACAGAATCCGAAGCAGGCTCCAGGCTCTGAGCTGCTAGCACAGAGCCCGACGCGGGGCTGGAACCCAGGAGCTGTGAGATCAAGACCCAAGCCGAAGTCAGACGCTCAACGGACTGAGCCAGCCAGGCGCCCCCCTCATAAGTGATTTAAAAAATGTTACATCTATTCTCAAGTTCTCTTACTTTCTCACTATTGTTATTGTACACACATACACAGAGGATTACACTGTATCATTGTATGTTACTAATGTTGAGGAATACAATTTTTTGTATAGTTATGAACATAGTTTTTTTATTGTCCATTCATAGTGAATGTCCTGTTCAGATCTTTAACCCATTTTTTTCCTGGGATATCTGTGGAGTGCCTTTCCTCCTCCCACTGCCACCCCCTCCCCCAGTGATTTGTAAGAACTTTTAAAAGATTAAGTCTAATTGTTTTTTTTTATATGTATTGTCCCCTTTTTTAAGTTTATCCTTTGCTTTTTACTCCTATTTTTTTTCCTTGACAGTAGAAAATTTAAGTTCTTAAGGAGTCACATATACTAATCTTCTGTGCTTTTTTTCTTAGCTTTTATGTTTCCCCATAAAATTTTGATTAAATAACTATTATCTATATTTTCTCTTTAAAATAATTTTCATTTAACATTTTTATCCACGTGGAATTTGTTTTAGTGTTTGCTGTAATTAGCCATGTATTTCATTTTTTTCTTCCTAGGAAGTTAGCCAAGTATTCCAGCACCATTTTATTCTCCACTGAACACCACCCCTATCAAAAATTTTTGCCTGTAGCCTTCCTTTTCAGTCCTATTAACTATCTGCAGAGTTAATGTGTCTTGGGATTTTAGTTAATCAATTTAACATTTTTGAAAGCTAAGCAGATACTTTACCTGACCACTGCAGTAGTTTGACAGAATGCTTGCAGCAGAGAATTTATGTTTCTGTATTACCTCTCCGACAATCTGGGTAACACACAATATTCAATAGTCAAGAGGTGGATGAAAGAATTGCGGACAAGAGGAGACACTTTTTTATTTAGATTTATTTTTCTTCGGAAGGGAGGTAGTTTTTGATTTTTTGCAAGAAAATATCCAGCAGACTGGGGAGGAGAAACAGAATCAGAGGAAAGGGGAGGAAGGCATGGAAGGGAGAATTTTTAGGAATGTTTGGAGATATTGATCGGTTAGTCAGAAGTTGAAACAAGTTCAGAAACCAATTAGAAAAGGATGTAATGCAGGTAAGATAAAGATAACAATGTTGAGAGTTTTTTGTTTTGTTTTCATTGTGGAAAATTTATACGGAGTAAATAGTGCCATAGACCACATGAACCCATCACTTATGTTCAACCACTATCAATTCAAAAGTTAGTATTATTTCGTCTCTACGTCCATCTATATACATCACCCCTTTCTTCACTCCTGGATTACTCTGAAGCAAATCCTAGAGGTTCTCTGATTTGAACTGAAATTTTAGCATGTGTCTGTGAAAGATAAAAACGTTTTCATGACAACATAGCATATTCACAATATTGAGATAGAATTAGAATTTGCAAATTAACTAACATCTTAGGAAACCTAGCTCATTTTGATTAAAGGGGTGGAGTGTAAAGAACCTTCAGCTTGGCATTAAGAGAACTACCTGCGTCAAGGCTCTCAGCTTCCTATCCGTGAGTGCCACTCTTACAATAGTCTTATCTTATCAACTGTGAATCTCAATGTCCTCATTAGTACAAGAAGGGTAAGTAGTCCTCTTAATCCGTTTCAGAACTGTCATCAGGATAAGGCAACTAAAGCAAAAGCAAGCCATCTAAAGCTGCAGAGCTAACTTCTGTGTATGACCCCCAGGACAGATCATATGAAGGCAGTAGTTCATCTTTGTCTAGGCTTGTCGACACCAGCTCTTGCTTTCTTGCTTAGGTTTCTCCTCCTGAAAAACACTTTACTTTGGTACTTTTTATTTTTTCTTTTTCTACTGTAGGGTTACAGACACTACTAAGTTTTTTTCAGTACCAACGGAACAATGTATAGGGTTGTATGTTTCACCCTTTCTGGTTTTCTGTTTTTATTTTCATTTCCCCAGTGTTTCTCTTTAGTTTTAATAGTGCTGAGGACTGATCACTTTGGAGTGCCCTGATTACGAAGACCCTACAGAGTGCGAACTGAAATTTTCCTGAAAAGTTAAGTTTAGTGGACTTAAACCAACAGAGCTTAGATAACTGTGTGTGTGTGTGATTATTTCCTTCCCTACAAAAAGCCACAGCAACCATAGAAAAAAGTCTTCAGTTGGGCTCATTTTGATTGCAAAAATCTCTCTCCATCCCTGGGAGGGGGGGAGGTAGAGAATTACTCATCTCCCTATAGGGGGAACATGTTTTCCTAAAAGGGGCCAACTGGGCGGTGTCCTCCTTTCCCAACGCCCAGATTTCTATTCTTAGATCTGAGATAGGCGGAGGCTTTCATTTTCCTTTTTCCTAGTTTCCAGACCCTCCGAGGGGCAGAAGGAGCTCAGGCGGTCGGGGCGGGGCGGGTCGCCCGCCGGGCTGCAGACCGCGCGCCTCCTCCCGCCGCGGCTGCGGGGCTCCGGGCCTGGGAGCCCGCCGAGCGCGCTGAGTCAGTTTCTTCCTCCGCGACTCCTGGCTGCGCCGCCACGGCGAGCGGGATCCGGCCCCGGGAGGCGGCGCCCTCCGGGGGTCGGGGGTCGGGGGTCGGGTCTCGGCCCGCGCGGGGGCCAGGGCCGCGGTCCCCCGGCGGGGCCCCGCTCAGGCGGCGACCCGCACGCCCGCCGCGGTTCTGCCGGGCGCCGTACCCCGGCCGAGCCTCGCGCAGGCCCCTGAGCTCGTGTTTGGGGCCTGGGTGGGGGAGGAGGAAGCCAAGGAGGAGGGCTGCAGAGAGGGAGGGCAGAGCTGGGCGGGGAGCCGCCGCCTTCCTCATAAACAGGCGGGCGCGGGTGCGGATGGGGCCGGCGGGGAGCGCTGGCTGCGGGCCGTGAACTGCGCTCGTCCCCGAGAGCCGCCGCGGCGCCCCTGCGCCTTGCCCGGGCCGCCGGCCTTCGTGCGGGAGGGACGGTCGGCTTGGAGCAGGGTGCATCATGGCCAGTGGTAGCTGTCAGGGGTGCGAGGAGGAGGACGAGGAAACTCTGAAGAAGTTGATAGTCAGGCTGAACAATGTCCAGGAAGGAAAACAGATAGAGACCCTGGTCCAAATTATGGAGGATTTGCTGGTGTTCACGTACGCGGACCACGGTAATCATCTGCAAGCAAACTGTTTGCTTCCCCCCATCCCCCACCCCCGCGCTGCCTCTTTTGCAAACTTTCTGTCTCGCACTTTGGAGCTGCACAGACCTGGACTCTTGAGAAGCCACAAACGCTCTCTACTCCTTAGGGCAAGAAAGGAGATGAGAATACCAGGACGGTCTTGCGCCCGCTTTTGTTTCCGACCCAAAAGGGGGTGCGTGAATCCTCACTTTGCTTCTTTTCCCTTACCCCCTTCTTTTCCAGCCTCCAAGTTATTTCAAGGCAAAAATGTCCACGTGCCTGTGTTGATCGTCTTGGACTTGTATATGAGAGTCGCTAGTGTGCAGCAGGTAAAGGAATTGTTTTCATGTTGCCCATTCCCCCTTCTCTTTGGAAATAGATGTTTTTCTGTCAATATTATGTGCCCAGAAGTGCTGGGTTATTTCTGACATTTGGCTTGACAGACCACTGACTGTGACTTTAAGAAGGAAGGGTTGTCAAATCATTATCAAATGTTAATGGTGCGAAAGGGCCCACTGAATGCCCCCTAATGGTTTTGTAGAGATGAATTTATACCACAGACCTACGGAACATGGTTGGTGGTGGGCAGGAAATACTAATGGGTTGAGATTTAGTTCTGTTATTGGCTGGATGAGTTCATCAGCATTTAATCAAATTATTCCAAGAATCTTTACCAATGTACAGCATGTCTTAGAGATGACACAAGAGTGAATAGTTTGGGAAAGGAGAATAAGTAACAGTGAGAAAGTTTAGTAATAGTTAAATTAATAAAAAGACGTAACTGGCAAATTTGCTAAATACCTCAAATAGGTTTAAAAAAGGGGGTCCTGAGGTGATAATTAAGGATGATTTACAGTCAAAACAAATTATTGCCTAATGTATTAACTTCCTTTGTAGATTTTGAGATTTAGAGAACTGAAAGCAGCTTTGTCATTTGCATGCTGCTGGGTGCTAGAGGGAAAGAGATTTGAACTTTGAATTCTGTGAAGGTGTAGTCAGAAAGCCAGTGTTTTTTAATACTGGAGAGGTTAAACAGAAGTAAGAAATTATCTGGAGATCTCCAAATCTGTGTCTATCTACCTTCATCTTTTATGTTCATCTCTGTATCCAGCTATGTCTGGTTTGGATGAACCATACACCTACCTTCCTTTATCTTTATTTATTTTTTAAAATATTTTTTAATGTTTATTATTTTGAAAGAGAGAAAGCGAGAAAGAGCGTGAGGGGTAAAAAGAGAGGGAGACACAGAATCGGAAGCGGGTCCAGGCTCTGAGCTGTCACTGAGCCTGATGCGACGCCTGAACCCACAGACCCCAGGATCATGACCTGAGCTCAAGTCGACTGCTTAACCCAGACGCCCCATTCTGTGAGGATATTTCTACCTGGGATAAATGGTTATTTTAATTTTTCTTCAACTGAAATATTTCCCATGTGACTATTGATTTTCAGTTGTTAGCAGACAAAATCATGAAAAGATGGAGGCATGATAAAGACAATGTTCCATTTAGCACCCAGTGTCTGAATTTTGCCCATGAAATATGAGTCACATTGCTCTCCACCCACATCGTCCCTTCTTACTTGCCTCTGCTTTGGTGTTCAAAAGTGCCTTGTCTGGCAGCCTGTCTTCCTTGGATTCCATGCTCCATAGAGAGAGTCCCCTTGTTGGGTGAAACTCAGAATCCTCAGGGCCCTGGGAGGGCTTGGTCTGCAGGGTGCAGAGGAGACAGTGCTAAACTTGAGAATCCAGGGGAAGCTGGAACATACGCACCATTTCATTCTTTGTTTTAGAAGCTGCCCAAGCCTGGACATGTTTGTCTGGAGTAGTTATGAATGTCACTTGATATCCTTGTCCAGTGGATACCAGAGACAAAGGATGCAAGGAAATAAGGAATTGTCTTTTGATTTGGTATTTAATGGAATGAAATTATTAGTTTTAGCGCCATACGTGTATCAGTATGCAAAATGCGTTATGTATTTGACATCATGTGATTCTCACTGGAATCTCCATGTCCTTTCAGAAATCTCACTGGCCACTTTTACCTCAGAGTTAAGTAGCTCAGTTAGGATCACAAAGCTAATGACAGAGCCAGGACTCAAGTGTTCATATATCTTCAGATTCACTTTCCACCTTGTAGTCCACTAGCTGCTGAATTCACAAGCTTTTTGTGCAAGTAAGAAACACAGTGGTTTGCTGCAAATACCGTGGCCAAACCAGGTACTATTACATTATCAATTTTAATTATCATGGGTCTTATGAAAGAGATGTCGAAACAGGTCTTTCTACTGATATTTAAACATTTTTTTATGTTTATTTATTTTTGAGAGAGAGAGAGAGAGCAAGCAGGGGAGGGGCAGAGAGAGGGACACACACACACACAGAATCTGAAGCAGGCTGAGTTGTCAGCACAGAGCCCGACGCAAGGCTTGAACTCACAGACCCTGAGATCATGACTGCTCACCTGCGTGAGATTGGACGCTTAACTGACTGAGCCACCTAGGCGCCCCTCTCTACTGATATTTTAATACCCCACTTAAAAGGAAGTGGGTTTTTTTTTGTTTTAAATTTCTTCATATTTGTGGCATAATTAGTACAGATATTCTTTAATGCTTTCTACGTTGAATTAGTTGGAAGTGCGGAATTGAAACTTACTGAATGATGAATTTAAGAAGATAAGGTGAATTCAAAAGTAAATATTAAAGTTTGTTTCCAGGGGCACCTGGGTGACTCAGTTGATTAAGTGTCTGACTTTGGTTCAGGTCATGATCTCATAGCTCGAGAGTTCAAGCCCTGCATCGGGCTCTGTGCTGACAGCTTGGAGCCTGGAGCCTGCTTCAGATTCTGTGTCTCCCCCTCTCTCTCTGCCCCTCCTCCACATAGGCTCTGTCTGTCTCTCAAACACAAGTGAATATTAAAAAAATTAAAAAAAAAAGTTTGTTTCCAGAGTTCATTTAGCATGATATTCCAGATTCCAAATTTGCATTTTCAAGGTCTTTTTTATATTTTATTAATGCCCCTTCATAAATGACAGTCTTTAGGGAATTAGTAGTTAGGCTAGCTGTCTTTTCCTTTTTCTGACAGGCATCTCATCATTTCTCTGTGCTCCTTAATGTTACGTTACTTGTATTTATCCACAGTTTCAACGTTTGAAGTAAGGGAGCAAAATAAATGAGAGTGACTAAAATTGCCTTTAACCCCTAGACTCTTTGCCATTGTGCATTAATTAGATGCTGGAATTTACGGAATAATTACAATAAGTGAAACTACCAATTTAATTGTATTATAACTGCATGGGATAGGAACCTTCTCTCTGGAAGATAAGCTTTTAATTGAGTAGGTTAATGGGTCACCTGTTACCTCTGCTCTGCTGCCAGTGATTCTCTTTAATCCTAGAGGTTCAGTTGCCTCAGTCTTTTTTTGCAAAGCAATTACTGATGCTCCTTATTCACCAGCCAAAACAAAACAGGTTTTCTCCTTGAGCCAGTCATGCAGGTACAGAAGTGAGTAGTGCATTCTATGTGATTTGTGATTTATTTTCCACTGGAAGCCGTTCCGAATGTTATTTTCTTAAATACTTGGGAAAAATTCTTAGTGTGTTTTACGCAAGCACAAAAATAGCCAGTTTCTATGACAGCTGGATTGTCAGTGTCTCTTCAGCTTACATGGAGGAGGATGTCCTACTTAAATATAGGTAAAAATAGCTGTCAGAAATTGCTGCCTTTTCAAGCAATTTGACATTATGTAAAAGGATGTAATGGCAGAGTAAAGCAATCCATGCTTAATTCAGAAAACATTAAGAAATAATGTTGTAAAGAGATCTTGTGGAATCATTTTTATTTTAGGAAATATACCTTGTTTATTCCTGTAAACAACAAACTTGTGCCATTATCCCTCATTGGATGCGCAGAAATTCTCATGCTGTTATTGAGCTCTGCATCACTTGGGTTCGTTTATGCATCCGGTTTCGTCTAGCAAGAGCCCTCCCGCACCCCTATCTTTACCATTCAGCACCTTACTCTCCCTACAGCTTATCAGTTTCAGAGGCTTCCATTTCCCTTTTTGAATGCCCAGGTTTCTAATTCCTTTGAAATCTGGCTCAAGTCCTACCTTTCCTATTTTGTATTGTTCTCTGGGTAATTCTGACCAACAGTGAATCCCACTGTCAGGATTCATAGAATATCGGCATTTATCACACGTCATACTTAGACGCTTTTTCATAAATCTCTAGAGGCTACATATTTATGCATTTTCTATTTGGGTTTTCCTTTTTTGACTATATCAAATCTAGTTCTGTAGTATAGGAGAAAGAATGGAGGATTCCTTAAATTTAGAAAGGACTACAGAGCGGAATGAGTTAAATTTAATCTCTTGTTTGAAATTCAAATACCGCATTTTAAAAAAAGTTGTATTTAAAAAAATTGTATTTTTCCAGAAGTAAAGAGCAGCTTATTCAAGTTGGTATCATGTGAACGTACTGAAAGAAGATATATTTAAAATACATCAGTAAGATCATATTTCACTTGGAAATGTGAAAAAGTCTAGGGGCATTTCTGATGCCGACATCTCATCAACTCATATTTAGATGTTCTAAAGAAACCTAGAGGGATCCATTGATAAATTCTACCTCCTGTCTTTCTTACAGCACCTTTCTCTTCTTCCTATAACAGACATTAGCTTGGCGTCAGACAGTTCTACTTCTCTGCTAATTATTCTAGCTACCCTACCTGTGCGGGCAGTCTTTCCTAATAACTTACTTTGCTATCAAATCTCCAGCTTCCTCAAATCCTCCATTTCAACGACTTCATTTTTTTCCTACCACCAACTGTCAGGTAGATGTGACTTGAAAATCTTGTACTTCCATAATCTTGGTATGTCCTCTGAAACTACTTTTTGTGTTTCATTTCTTTTTATTTAGATAATAGACAGTCTATTTCCTTCATCATTCAGAAACGCTACTATTTTTTTGTATGCACTTTTGGTATGATATTTGGAGAAAAATGTATTTTAATTATATGGCTTGCTTCCCTCAGTAAGCATTTTAGGATATCATTTTGTTTTAAAATAATTATTTAAAAATACTGTAGTCACCTATTCCACTTAGAATGAATCTGTTCCATTAGCATGTTTAAAAGATGTGAATATTTGATTTTCTTGTTTTCAGGTGGGTTGGTCACTTCTATGCAAATTGATAGAAATCTGTCCAAATACAATGCAAAGCTTAATGGGACCGCAGGATATTGGACGTGATTGGGAAGTACTTGGGATCCACCAGTAAGTATGACAGATGTGTAAAAACAAAGTTTGTTATTTACCTGTACATATGACAACACCACCTTTTATATATCATGTATTTGTAATCCAAGCCAATCTGGTAAAATCCTTTAAAATGCGGGTATTTTTTCTGAACCAATGGCTTACATTTATAGAGAGCTTTTGACTCAGGAGTATGTTCTCTAATTGAATTAGAAAGCCAGTATTTGAGGTAGAATTTAGATGCTATTACTATTTTAATAATGTAATGATACAGTTATGCAGTTGATTAAGTTTTAGATTTTTGATGACTACTTATGAATTCAAACCGAGAAGTATTTTAATTTTTAATTGTAGAACTGATATAAGCCACTAGTTGTTAAAAAAATGAAGGGTACTGAAAAGTTCTGTAAATAGTAATTTTAAAGTTTATGCTTTACTGTCTTTAAAAAGTACCTTCCTCTATATTCATACATCTATATTTATGAGCTTAAACCACAGCTTTCAAAATGAAGAAAAAAGAGGAAATTACCTTTTAGCACATCTGCAGCTGAATCTTGATAGCTGTTTTACCAGCTATGTTGGTTATGGCAATTTGCAACACAATGACTTCATGGATGAGACCACTTCTTTAGCCATAATTAGTTAAGAAAAAATTTTCTGAAGAAAAAAGTGTTTCCAGGAAAATCCCTTTTGGATAGCTTTTTTCCTTGACATTTAAAAATTGTCTTCTGGCATTAACCTTAGGTGTTCCGGGTAACTAATGTGACTTTTCTTTACCACAGAGAAGTGAATACCGATTGCTTTCAATGACATAATAGCTTGTAAAAAACGTTTTTTTTAATGCAAAACAAATGTAACATCTTTGTATTGTTTGTTAGTATCAACCATTGCTGCAAATCTAAACAGATCAGAGCTGTTTGTTCATAGGTGACCCTATCTGTGCTTGTTTTTCCATCTTTGAAGTTTTATGTGTTGTTGTTCTTCAGTTTCCAGGATCTAAAGAGTGTTTTGAAAAGGACATATTCACATTTACTGTATGCTAATCATCTCCAAACCAATTTCTGAGATTCTATGAGTCAGTTCTAAAGTATATGGCATTTAATGTGGAATTATATAAAATTTAACTGTAATTAGTAACTGAAATGTTACATGTCCCTTGGTTTGGTTGAGAATTTCCAAAATCCCCAAAGATTAGCAATCTATAACTTAGGGAGTTTTAGAAAACTTATCTAGTCATATTCCAGTACAAACCGACTGTTCAAATTAAATTACATGAACATTCCTATAGGGAGTCTCATTGACTCATTCATTCATTTATTCAGTTACCCTCCATTCATCATTTATTCACTCCTACTTTAGGCCTGAAGTAGTGTGAACAAGGTAGACACACTGCTTTCTGTAGTGGAGCGTATTAGATCATTCCCAGCAAACTTTATTGTAAAACATAATCTCCCCATATTCAAGGACTTTTCTCCACCACAGGCTTATAGTACCAAAGAAGAAATCTGGTGTAGAGATGAAGTCAGGCGTGGGGGTGTGGTGCAGGGGCTTGCAGGGCAATGCGGGTTGGAAGAGAATTGACAGGGAATAGAGGGACAGAGTGTCTCAATTTCTCACCTTGCCAACTGGTGAATGTCACCAGGCTCTGTCTTCTTCTAATGATGTAAAGCTAAATACTAGTAGGTAGAGATAGACTAAAAATTGTATATTTTAGAAATGATTAGCTCAGGGAGAAATTTAATGAATTTGAACTAATTGAATATTGTTGATTAATACTGAGTTCACTATGATAAAATATTATTAATTCCTCTTTCAAAATTAGTAAAAATGAATGATTTAATTATTCATGTGGATTGTTAATTATCTGTACAAACTAACATCTTTATTACACCTCTGTATATTTTAATATATCAACATGCATAACATGTAATTCACAAGTTTATATCACACATAAAAATGAGCTTCATCTCTTGATGTATATAATTCTTTGTGATACTTTGGATATGGAGTTGAGTAAAAGTAATTAATAATTGAATTTGAATATTCGTAGGAAAAAGGTATAACTTCTTTATTGAGACTCATAATATTGCCCTCTTATTGTTATAAGTCTGGCTCAGTTTTAATGGAAGTAAAACTACACAAGATTCAATGTAGGGAATGAAATACAATGAGATGAATGAAAATATAGGTGAGTGAAACACAATATCTGAAAAAGCAAACATCTAGATATGATAATTCGCTCTTATCTTCATTTCTGTTTTTAATTACAGACTGATTCTTAAAATGCTAACAGTTCATAATGCCAGTGTAAACCTGTTAACAGTTGGACTAAAGGCCTTAGATCTCCTCCTAACTTCAGGTAATATATACACATGTATGTTTTTAATGGTGACTCAAATTAAAGAAGTATTTTAAACGATTTGCCAAATGTCTTTTTAAAGAATAAGAATATAACCTAAATATCTGACTTCCAAAATTCTTTCTGTTTCTGTTTTCTCATCTTATCTCTTTTGCATATACTTTTTCCCTCAAAAATCCCACCCAATATCTTTGGCTTTAAGCATCACCTTATGTGTTTTTCCCAAACCTAATTTCTGTCCCCAGCTTTGCTCCCCAACCTGGCCCTACACGTCACATTCCCGTTAGCTTGTTGGCTAAACATGACCTTGTCATTATTACCTTTCTTCATTATATTTCTTATATGTTTTCTGTATATTCTAGGGTATGACATAATAGTAATGTTTTAAAACTACATAACATTACTTCTTGAATGCATGTTAGATGCCGGGCTTCACATGTAAAATACTTCACATGCTTTTACAAACGTAATCCTCAGAATGTCTCTTGAGATAGGTATTGATCTCAGTTTTCTAGTGAGGGACATTTAAACACAAAGAGGTTGCCTCAGCCAATAACTAGTAGAAACGGTCTGAGTCCACATATCAGGTTCTTTCCTTGAGGACACTTCTGCTTGGAGGATTATGTACCTGAAAACAAAGAATCTTGGTTCAGTGCAATAGTTGTGATCATTGCTGTGATGGACACTTGGTATTATATAAGGTTCTGACAAGAAAGGTTGCTCACAGGGGAGCTAATCATGATGATAGGGGAGGGGTTTTCCCCCTCAAAGTGGTGGAGGGTGCTTTAGGTCGAGAGAGTAGCATGCAAATACCCAGGAAGATACCTATCATGCTAAGCATGATAAGGGTTGAACCTGTTGGGTGGAAAGATTTTAAATGCCCTCACTGGCCCTGTTAAGTAATGAGGACAAGATGGGAGAAAGAGGAAGAAGGAGGGTGAAGTTCAGAGTATGAGAGGAGAGGGGTCGGAGAGGCCAGAAGGTCCTCAACACAGCCTTTTATTACAATATACAGTGGGATGTGCCAGCTAGTCTTAACCATGATTTATTTTAAACCCATCCTTGGGAGCCTTTTTTTCTTTTTTGTTTGTTTTCCTTTTGCAATGGACAGGAAACTGAGAGTTTATGAATTTGAAAAATCTCCAACATTGGAATATATTGAAGTCAGCAATGTGCAGACAATTAGAAAATTTTACATGGGTCTTGAAAAGACTGGTTACGTTAGTATTTTCCATATGACATGTAGAATTTTGCACTGTAAGACCATTTTTAATGTGTTTTAAAGTTCATTTCAGGTACTTATCCGAGGTTAACTTATGGATTGTTTTTATTGTTTGGCTTATTAGTTAATTGATTTAGTAGCTGTTGGGCACTTACAGTTGTGCTTGCTATCAGAGAATTCTAAGGCAGATGAGGCAACCTTCTTACAGTGTAGAAGTTCACAGTCCAGCACCAGAGTCTAATATAACTTTTTGCAATGAAGGAAATGTTGCACCTTTCAGTATCATGGCAAGTAGCCATACGTGCTATCGAACACTTGAAACGTAGGAAACTAAATTTTAATTTAATCTATTTTTAATTAATTTAAATTTTAGTTTAAAAAGCCACATGTGCTTAGTGGCTACTGAATTGGACAGGACAGGCAAAGACATGAAAAGTAGTATAAGAAATCATTTCAATTTAATGAGGAAAGTCTTACAACAGGGAAAGGACAGAAACCACTGCAGGAACATTAGAGAAGAGAGTAGCCAAACCCATTCAAAGGACTTAGGAGTATGGACATAAATTGCCTAAGGAATCCAACTCTGCTTCTTATTAGTTGTTGGACCTTGAACAGAGTCACTTTGGGTCTCTTAACCTTTCTGTGCTTTAGTCTTCTTATCTCTAACATGGGGATCGCACCTACCTTATGGAGTTGTGGTGGGTTTACATGTGTAGTTAGAGTGATCTGCTTTAACCCGTGGATGACATGTGATGTGCCAGACGTGTGTTTACTACTACTAACGCTCCTATTCTGGTACTTGTTTATTAACAGGATGGGTGCTGTGTGTGGTTATCTCTTGAATTATGGCAGGAATATGTTTGGTGTGGGAAGGGGCAAGGGCATTCAGTGCAGCAGGTGCAAATGCAAAGAGATATCCAAGAAAGTGTTTAGTGGTAAGCAGAAGACTTTAGCATGTGTGGGGTTGAGGCAATGCATAGAATGAGTGGGGCTGATGAGGTTCATGAAGTGAGTTTGTAAAGGGTCTTGTTTGTCCGGCTGAACAGTATGAAAAGACCTTAGAAGATTTCAGCATGGGATTTATAGGATCACATTTGTGTTTTAGAAATACAGTGCAGGGCATAAGCCAGTTAGGGAGGGATTTCAGCCTAGCAAAGCATTAAACAATTGGGTTTGCATTTCAAATGAGAGATGATGAGGTCCTGGATACAATAGGAAGGGGGGGGGGGCTACTTCAAAGGGAATTTTTAAGATAGTTAGAAGATAGACTTGAAGGACTTGGTAATGAATTGATTGGTAGGTAGACCAATTTTGGTAGACCAATTACCTACTTTGCTTAGGTAGACTGTAAGAAGAGAGAGGGAGGATGGAAGAAGGAAGATGAGTTGGTAGTTTCTCTCTTGGGTAACTTGGGTGATCGTATCACCGAAGATGATACGGAGCAGGAGCAGGCTAGATATGGGGGTGCCCATGGAATAGTCAAATGATGTTGTCTAAAAGGCAGATAGAAATGTGTTTCAGGAGTTGAGGGAAAGAAGTCTTGCCTATAGGTATTGACTAGGAATCATAGAATTATAGTAAAGTGTACTGAGAATTTATTATACTTAGAAAGATCATAGAGTTTGATAGGTCTAACATCTGGGGGAATTAAGTGGTTTATCAAAAAGAAGAGTCCACAGACTATAGTCATCGTGTAAAAACCAACACATTAAATGTTAAAGCAGCTATTTATCTGGGACATGTTTTTTTTTTTTTTTTCCCAAATAGGTAAAATCACTTTGCTGATATTGGATGAAGAGACTGATATTTTCTTGTTAATTTTTGATGCCATGCGCACATTTTCAGCCAATGACGAAGTCCAAAAACTTGGATGCAAAGCTTTACGTGTGCTGTTTGAAAGAGGTACTTAAAAATGTCAAAATCTCTATTTTTATATTTATAGAAGAAGCAAGGGTTTATTATGGGAAAAGTAAAATGCAATTACGATAATAAGAAGGTATGTAAAATTTTATTCTTTATTAACAAGTGGGAACTGTCAGTCTAGGATACATAATGGGGTTAATTAAGAAATATTGCTTGTTTTGTGGAATGAATTTTATTCATGGGTTATAAATTATGCCATTGTAGTAGACTGTCTTCCATTGCTTAACAAGGCATAAGATTCTCTTTGCAAACCGGATGCGTAGGAGTTAAGAAAGAAAAAATAAAACTGTGAAGCCAAAGCATAGATTAAATTCGGATTTATGGTGTTGAGTCATCACCAGGGGTTTTAGAAATTGCTAGAGGCTCAGTATAAAGAACCAAGAGGTTTACAAAGTACCTTTTAGGAAAAAGACAAATAGGTATTTTATGGCATGACACTAAGATTGATAACAGAGATTATTGTGTAATTTTGGACTTGGTTGGGACCAGTAGTCCTTCCATCGGCTTGGTGAGGAAATGGATTGGAGAGGTGACATGAGCAACGTGCCCACGGGCACACAGCTAGTCAGCACCACTGCAGTTCAATTTACCACCAATTTTCCGAGCATGTTCTGCATCATTAGGAGAACCAACAGTGCTGGAGGTTTAGGATAAGAATAACTTATGTGGGTTCTGTGTCTCTGTCAGTTTGCCATTTTAGTTTCTGGCAGCTCCAGGAATGGAGCTATTTAATTCCCTGTCTCGTTCCAGAAGGACTTTAAACAGCTTATAGTTATTTATAATAAAGGAGAGAAAAATGGATGAGGAAATGTATGAAGGGGAAACAATATAAAGCCTGGTTAAATTTACTAGTTACTTCAGGTCCTATATACTTGCAGAAATCTGGCTCTCTGCTTCTTATGAGGCAAAGAGTTAAACATCGTCCGTTACAAAGTTACTTGAGATAAAAATAAACCCATTTATCAGGAGAAGTGATCAGTGTCATGGGAGACCTGAGGAAATACTTCCTTGGCTTTCCCTGGATGAGATGATAAAGTACACACATTTTATAAGGAGTACAAAGTGCATTTCAATGAAAGAGATTCTATTAATAGTCAGAACAGCATGGTCCTGGAACCCAGCTCTCTGAAGATCAGGCTTGGTGGAGAAGACAGTTTACTGTGAGTGGGGAATCGAGGAACATCTTTTGGGATATCTTCTATAAATGTTGTATCTTGGAACTAAGCTTTTGAAGAGAACCAGGCAGAATGAGTCTTGCAAGGCCTGTAATCTTCTGTGTTGCAGTTTAAGGGCATGGTCTCATTCATGGAAGAAGGGCTAACATCATTCTCTCCCCAGCATTGTGGGACCCATCCAGGACATATGGAGAAGGACCAGGGAATGTTAAAAGGAAGCCCTTATTCAAAAGAAATATCATCAGTGCTGACAGTGTTATGATTATAAATATGGAGTAGAAAAATTTCTGAATTTCCCAGGAAATCAAGTTCTCTGGATGTATTGG
Source organism: Acinonyx jubatus (assembly GCF_027475565.1). Lineage (NCBI taxonomy): Eukaryota > Metazoa > Chordata > Mammalia > Carnivora > Felidae > Acinonyx > Acinonyx jubatus. The sequence continues at coordinate 66,507,805 of NC_069387.1, forward strand.
CACCTGTGAAGTGAATTTTCAAAATTTGAGAGTAGACTGTGGAAACTGTACCATAAAATGAGAAAGTTCCATAATACTCATTTATTAGAACCTAACCAATATCATATCATTTTACATGTACCGTTGGTATCAAGTTGAAAAATAAAAAAAGTAAGGTTGATCCTGAAGAGTGCTGAGTTTTCCAACATTTTTGTCAGCACAATTCTCAGGCTAGATAAACCAGACTTTTATACATGTTTTTGAGCTACCCACCCAATAAAATGACTCCAAATGGAACTCATTGGCTTGATCAAACTATTTTCATTATGAAAATTAATGATAATTCTGATGAAATCAAGGCCATTTAGATAGAGTATTTTGAAGTCTACGTAGTTGTCATTTGCCAAAGTTCACCCCTCTTGGACTGATGGATTTAGCTGAGCTGCCTTTCAACAGTGTACCATTAACCACTCCTTTGAAGTATTGTGATATGTTCGCTTCCAGTAGGCCATTTAAAAAAAATTTTTTTTATTGTTTAAGTTTATTTATTTATTTTGGGAAAGAGAGAGAGCAGGGGAAGGGCAGAGACAGAGGAAGAGAGAGAATCCCAAGCAGTCTCCGTGTTGTCAGCATAGAGCCCGATGCGAGACTCAAACTCACGAAACCTGAGCTGAAACCAAGAGTTGGATGCTTAACCAACTGAGTCACCCAGGTGCCCCTCCAGTAGGCCATCTTTATTAGTCCTTGGTCAGTTTTCTCTATAATCTCCCAAATGGAATTGTAAATAATTTTGTTTTTTATAGAATTGTTTGGTCACTAACACTTCTGCATTTTAAAATACGGAGTAACTAATACAGGTCAAAAAGAAATTATTTTAATCTCAGTAGCTTTTTTTTCCCATTATGAAATTCTTAGGAAGGATTTTGCTGAAATATGTATTTTAAAATTATGTCTGTTGTATTTACTGTATCTCATGATTGACATGAATATTATGTTTTTGAGTAAGTAAACTTTAAGCTTTTCAGTATTTTGTCTTTATTTTTCTAGTTTCAGAGGAGCAGCTGACTGAATTTGTTGAGAATAAAGATTATATGATCTTGCTAAATGCATTAAAAAATTTTAAAGATGAAGAGGAAATTGTGCTTCATGTAGTGCACTGTTTACACTCCCTAGCAATTCCTTGTAAGTACCCCATGTGCATGATTTCTTTTTTCTATATGAAAAATTACAGTTTACCTCCTTTCTGAGTCCATTTTTTTATGTTTATTTTTTTGACAGAGACAGAGAGAGAGAGAGACAGAGCAAGCTAGGGAGGGGGAGAGAGAAAAGGAGAGAGAGAGAGAATCCCAAGTAGGCTCTGCACTGTCAGCACAGAGCCCGATGTGGGGCTTGATCTCAAGAACTGTGAGATCCTGAGCTGAGCCGAAATCAGGAGTTGGATGTTTCATTGACTGAGCCACCCATCACCCCCTTTCTAAGTCCATTAAATTTTTTTTTTTGATTTTGTAGAAACTTGTAGATACAAAACCCATTTCTTTATTCATTTGGTTAATTTTTATTTATTGATACTCTTCTGCAGCTGGTTCCTGTGCTGGGAAACAGTAGCAGAAAATATAGACATATTTCTTGCCTTCTCAGAACCCATGGTGTACCATGCCAGATATGGATAAGTATGTAGGTGATTACAATGTATTGTAAGGCAAGTGTTGGCACAAGTGGCTGACGTTATGAGAGAAAAAGAAGGGAGGCAGGATCTCTTGGTAGAGACTTTGAGGAGCTCTTTGAGGAGAGCTTTGTGTGTAGGGATGTCTGCGGTGAAGTGGAAGGTGTAGGCAGAGTGTCCCAAGCAGTGAGCATCCTGTGTCAAGATCCTGGAGGAAGAGAGAGCAAGAGGGTAGAAGTAGCTTAGGAACCTTTGCACTTAAGAGTACGTGTGTGTGCATATGTGTGTACATGTGCATCCCCAGCGCTGAGCAGAGGGTGTCTGCTTGTGTGTCATTTAATGGAAGCAGGGGCAGGGCTTGAGAAGAGTCAGTGGATGAGGCTGGAGACACAAGCAGATCTTGAAGGGCTTGAAAAGCCACAGGAAGGAGTTTGAACTTTATAGTGATGCTTGTTGAGCATTTTCTTGATGCTTTGAAATCTAGGCACTTTTATCACAAAATAAGTACAAATAAGAAGAAATTAATTTGCTGTGTATGCTACTAGTGATTGTCAATTGGCTGGAATAATGCTTCAGATTCTGTTACTTTTGTTTTGTAAGTGCACGTGAGCATTTTGTCACTATTCATGTATCGCCTGTGCCGGTTCATACAGGAGGTACACGTGCATTTATCTAGTGATGCTTTCATCTTCACACATGTGAAGTTGTGAGGATTAAATGGTGAAATGAGTTCAAAAATACGGAATAGTACCTGGTATGTAATAAGTGTGAAAACGTTTGATAGTATTTATTACATAATTTGTATTTCATACATGTGCACTGTAATGTGTTATGTATAATACACATACATGGTTTCAGACATGGATATCTGCTGATATCTGCTGAGTTTTCAGTAAAAACCCAATCCCTTTATGAAGTAATGCTCTTTCTTCATGATTGTTATAAAATCCATCATTTTCTTTTCCGTGGGAAATTAAACATTTGAAAGTAGATGGAGTTGCATTACAGTTGAGGATGGACATACTTTAAAATTTCTGAGCCATCCACTGTCAACAAACTGAATATGTTTCTCATTTTACTTGTTTGTAAAACAAGTAAAATTTATTTGTTTTGGGCTGGCTGCTTTGAAATTCATTGTTTTCCACCCACATCTGACGTAACTACAGTGAAAAATGTGTCGATTCATCATACAAAGGTCAAAGGAGGCATCTAAAAATAAGAAAAATGAAATGTTTTAAACACTGAATCTTCTTTTTGTATTTTTTTCTGTTTAAATCCAAGTTAGTTAATATACAGTGTAGTAATGGTTTCAGGAGAATTTAGTGAATCATCACTTACATATCATACCCAGTGCTCATCACAGCAAGTGCCCTCTTAATGCCCATCACCCATTTAGCCCATCCGCTCACAAACGTCCCCTCTAGCAGCCCTCAGTTTGTTCTCTGAATTTGAGAGTCTCTTATGGTTTTCCTCCCTCTCGGTTTTTATTTTATTTTTCCTTCCCTTTCCCTGTGTTCATCTATTTTGTTTCTTAAATTCCACCTATAAGTGAAATCATATGATATTTGTCTTTCTTTGACTTATTTCGCTTGGCATAATACACTGTAGCTCCATCCATGTTGTTGCAAATTGCAAGATTTCATTATTTTTGATGCTGAGTAATATTCCATTATATGTATACATACCACATCTTCTTTATCCATTCATCAGTCTGTAAACACTGATTCTAACTGAAAGATGTTTGCCTTTGGGTCTTAGAGCAAATCATGTCTCATATTCTGAGTAAAGCAAATAATTATTTTCAGAAGCCATTTCTTTTCATTACAACATGTTTTCAATGCTCTTTAAAATACAATTAAACACTAAAAACATATTTTTTGAAAAACGGTTGGTTTGGTTATACCAAAAAAGGCAGAAAAATGTTCTGTAAACACCTTTTCTGTTTGTTTTAATAATAGTCAACATTATTAAATATAGTTCACACACTCACTCTTTCTGTTGGCTACCTACCTTTCCCAGTAGATTCTTTCCTTCCTTTCTGGTTCACCCGTGTTTGTCTCTTAGTTACACATCCCCTGAGTCCCCCATTCTTTTCTCCATCTATCTCAGAGCCTTCAGGAAGCTTGATTTCGTTTCCTGGTACACTGGCTGCTCTGCTGCCTTTCTGAAATAGACAGGAAATAAGTCATAGCTGACTTTGGCTGTTCTATTATGTGACATGATTTTGATTTTCTTTCTGTTGGTTTGAGGGAGAGGAACAATGTAAAAGCCATTATCCAAAGGAGTAGTGCCTCATTAGGGAAAGGCCCCACATTCATTTATTTGAAAACTTTTGGCCAAGACATTACGTTTTTAGACTTACATAAAAACACTCTCAATTATCCCTGTATTTTAAGTTTTTAAGCCTAGAAACAGGAGTAAATCAATTTTCCCTTAATGCTAGAGAAGAGTCCTAAATCCTTTTATATTAGCAATGAACATGGTATTTTTTACAGCTATTGAGAGAACACTGACAGAACAGTATTGACAGAACATGGTACTTAAATTTGGAAACAGAGCCATTATCCTGCCATAGATTTGCAAAATGTATAGGGTGTTTTTGTATGTATATTTCAAGTGGGAAATTACTACCTTGTGGGTAATTATTATTTCTTTAAATTTAGGCAGTAATGTTGAAGTCCTCATGAGTGGCAACGTGAGGTGTTACAATATTGTGGTAGAAGCCATGAAAGCATTCCCTGACAATGAAAAAATTCAAGAAGTGAGTTGCTGCTTGCTCCATAGGCTTACCTTAGGTGAGTTCGAATTCTTGGTTAATTTGTTGTCACGGTTTATATGATGTAAGTGTATATACCATACATACGGAGGTTGTATGTTGGATAAGTAGCATATTGACATATACTGGATGGAAGTATTGTAAAGTAGCAAATTATCCTGCCATGCTTAGAATTTTACTTTATATTTTGAGAGAGCGAGAGAGAGCACATGCGTGTGTGCTATATTTAAAGTATAACTATGTATATAGCTGATCCATACAAAAGAATAAGCATAACATGTAGAAAATGTGAACCACAATGCAGAGGAATGCCCCACCCACCTGAAGTATTCGTACATTACCAATGCTGGTGAAGGTCCCCTGGGCTGCTTCTCCCTGCTTTCCCTATAGAGTTAACACTATTCAGTATTAAAAAGCCGTCAACTTGATCTTCAGATAAGGATACCTTTCTTTCGTTCTCATTCATCTGTTAAGATTATTTGTTCCATTTAATGACTAGAGAATTTATTGCCCCTGTTACTGTTTCAAAAGAAGCTTAACTTTCTCTTCATAATTAAAAAACCCAAAGTCAACGAATAAATATTTAGCATTTTGTCAAATTATGTAACCTTATTATGGGTTTAATGCACATAAAGGCCTTATATAATTTACTATGTATTTTCATGTAAACTGTCTGAAAGTAAGATAAGGCCAGTCTCCCTGGTATTTGCCCAGAGTCATAGAGTTGGTGGATGGTAGAGCGGTTGTTGGCAGTGGTGTGGCAGGGAAGACAAGGTGAAGGGACAATGCAGGTTTAGAGAAGTTGGTAAAAGTAGAGGAGAATCTTTTGAAATGACTTTCCAAGACTAGATATCACTAAGGGCGGGGGGTATGTCTGCTTAGTGGGTGGATGTGAAAGAGGTAAGAACATAAGAAGGTGTTGAAAGAAGAGTTATACCTGATTAAGCTGCCTTTTGATATTGAAGCCGTTGATTGATATTTAGTGTGGGCTTTAGGCTTTTCAGATATATGATCTTTTCCAATTCTGGCTTTGTGTCCTAGGGATTATTTAATTAGACTTACAGCTAAATAGGAGTTTCTTTCTTATTTCTGGAAGGAAACTGGTGACTGTTGTAGAGTTAGAAATAAGCTTAAATGGAAGGAGGCACGTATTTCTGGAATATCATTTAAAAATTCCTTCCTCATAATGACTTAGATTTTTGGATTGTGTGTTGATTTCAGAAGGATGAGTGTAAAAAGGTGTGAGATTTCTTTCTGGTTTAGTTTAGAAGTGGTGAAGTGTTCTCTTACTCTTTTTTTCTAAAATCATCGCAGACAAAATCAAGTAACGACGTGTGCCAGTGGCTTTTCTGAGCAGTATTCCTTTAAGCGAAAGAAGAGTTCAGCCAAAGCATTTAATGGCGAGGGAGGGAGTTTTTCTCCATCTTTACAAAATTAAGCTATTTTGTACAATGAATATTGTAGTGCCATGCATAACATACCATTGTTTTATGGGATGACAGAAGAAGGCGTCAAAGAACAAAAAAATTAATGTAACCCAAACATATCATTATTTTTGCCTGGTCAGTTCCGTTGTCTAAGATAACTGAATGACTACATGAAATAAATTTTCAAAACTTTATGCAATTATACTAAGCTACTTAAATTACGTATATTTTAATGTCATTAAAAATATTTACTACTCAAATTTGTTGATTTAAATACTGTTATACAATTCAAAGTAATTTAGGTTTCGCAGATGAGAATTCAGCTAAAATCTCACTTACCTTTTAGGTAATTTTTTTAATATTCTTGTATTAAACGATGTACATGAGTTTGTGGTGAAAGCTGTGCGGCGGTATTCAGAGAACGCCACGTTACAAATTGCAGCGCTCAGCTGTTTAGCACTCCTCAGTAAGTAACTTTACTAAACAAGAAATTGTTATGGGGCATTTGATCTTGAATGGGAACCTTATAACAAGACAACATTATCGAGACAGTCATATGTAGGGAAGGAAGCATTAAATGCCTTTTCTGTCCTTATGTAATTTCTTTTCTTTTAAAAAATTTTGTTGAGTTTATTTATTGTAAGGGAGAGAGAGGAGGAGGAGGGACAGAGAGAGGGAGAGAATCCCAAGCAGGCTCCCTGCTGCCAACGCAGAGGCAGATGCGGGGTTTGATCTCATGCACCTTGGCATCATGACCTGAGCCAAAATCAAGAGTTAGATGCTTAACTGACTGAGCCACCCAGGCGCCCCTGTAGTTTGTTTTCTCATAGAAGATACTTTCAAGGGAACTAACAGTTGTGATTAGTACACCTTTCCTCTTCATACATGAGTAATTAACATCCTTGATTTAGCTTTGTTAGCAGGCAGCTAATCTCAGTTCATCTTCCTCTAGTCTGTTAGTTTTGTTTGGTGTCCTCTTCCTCATTTGATCATTTGACTAACTGGAATAGCATTATTATGAGGTGTGTAATGTATTTTTTAAAGTCTTTGTAATGAATCAAGACCACTACTAAGGTATACCTCACTTCGTTCATAATGTTTCAAAATAGGGACTTCAAGTTGGTCATTCAGACTGTAAGTAAGTCATATACTTAAATTTTTTCAAGCTGAGACCATTTTCCTAAATCAAGATTTGGAGGAAAAGAATGAAAATCAGGAGAATGATGATGAGGAAGAAGAAAAATTGTTTTGGTTGGAAGCCTGTTACAAAGCGTTGACGTGGCATAGAAAGAACAAGCACGTGCAGGTCAGACACTTTTGTAAATATTATAGTTACTCAGAATTGTGCTTGTTCAATAATTTATATTTTGACAGGTTTCTTTTTTCTCCCCCGATCCAGGAAGCTGCATGCTGGGCCCTAAACAATCTCCTCATGTACCAAAACAGTCTCCATGAGAAGATCGGAGACGAAGACGGCCAGTCAGTAGCTTTGATTTTACATGATAGAGAATTGCAGTTACATTTTTAATCAATCCATATAAAATACCGTAATTGTAACTTTTATTTTTAGAAATATTTTTGATGTAGGCATATATGTTTCAAGTGTTGCCACAAAATAGTGGTGCATCCATAATATTTTGATCCCTAGTGTGATTGAGAATTATTACCCAGCGATTTGGAATCAAGCATCATTCAGAAATTATGGGTCATCGAGAAAGAACCTTTCAGTTTTCTAGCTGATCATTAAAAATGCTGTATTAATTAATCTCAGGTGACAGAGATTGCAGAGCCATCTGTGACCTTCTCTGTTGCAGTGACTAGCCAGCAGGTTGTCGATATCAGGAGTTCAGTGTGGTCAGAAGCCTCCAAATTGACTCCCTACTTGATGTTGCAGTGTTGATGTGTCTTCTCTTTAGAGGCTTATTTGTAGCTGTCAGCTCTGGAGGAGGCTTTCTATGGGAGTGCCATTCAAGCCTCCTAAGAGCAGCCCTCTCTCTCAAAGATACAAACTGTAAACAGGAGTTTGGTGTGTATCAGAGTTGTTTCATGGCCGCAAGGCTCTGTGCTTTATGGCAGTGCTTATACGTGTGATGTTTGCCCTGGGTATGCTCCTGCTTTAAGAACTTTTGAATGACTTTTCTTGGAAACTTAAGTAGTGATAGTGTACATCTCAAATCCTGAAAACCTGGATGCATATGGGTCCGTTGCCCGTCGGGAGAGAATTAATGACACAAATGCTATTTAATTATATATCTCCATTTTAAAAGGCAACAGTAATACTTTAGAAAACTGTATGTTAAACCAGCATCCTAATCCACTTTGAGCAATCTTTTTAAGATTAAGTTCTTGTTGCAGTTTATAAATTTCAGCTCATAGCACAATGATTTCCTTAATATCCATAGGAAACCTTTAAAATATATTATTAAAAGAATATATATTATGCTCTACACTTTTAAAATTCATGCTGTTTCTTTATGATTTTTATTTTTTTCTTGTTTCCATTCTTTTTCTCACTTTATCTTTTTACTCTTAACACCTCTTTATATATTTGCTGAATCTTTTCCCCCCTTTACTGCTTATCAACTTTGAAGGAACAGAGAAATACTAATTTATTAGTATTTAGTGGATTTGAACTACCTTTTAAATGTAAAAACTGTTTACCTGTAATTCACAAAGTGACTTGTTAAAGTGGAGGTGACATGAAATCCTGTTTAAAGGCCTTGTTTGTTGTTAGAGTAGATAATGATAAGGGAATATTTGAACTAATTATTCAAAAGGTTCCTGTTAATATTGTGATTGAATTTGTGAAAGGTTCCCAGCTCATAGGGAAGTGATGCTCTCCATGCTGATGCATTCTTCATCAAAAGAAGTCTTCCAGGCCTCTGCAAATGCGTTGTCCACTCTGTTAGAACAAAATGGTAAGGAGGAGTACATCATTTTTGAATAAAAGGAAATGCATTTTGTATTGTTTTAAACTTGTAAAGATAATACATTATAAAAAATTCACATAAGTAGATATTTACCTGATATGTAGATGTATTGGTATATAGGTAAAAAGATAAAGAAGAAAATAAACATTTTGATTTTTTTCCTGAATTTCTATGTGTGTAGTCACACATAACATGTATTGTATATATGTACAACATACATATATACAATATGTACAATATATAGTATATTTTCTATGTTTGCAGAAATGGGATAATATTAATACTTTTATAAGCAGGTTGTATATGTTTTCTTTTTTGTGTTGATAAATGTAAAATTTTGTATTATCATTTTTAATAGCAGTGTAGCTTCCCACATACACCTATACTCTATTTTATGAACCATTTTCTCATTGATAGACTTTTACTTTGTGTTGAGTGGGATTTTTTTTTTTTTTGGTACCTATAATAAACACCAAATGGTCACTTTTTTCCATTTTCTTTCATGTACTGTTCCTGTTATTTTTTTTTTTTTAAAGAAAACTTTCTAGATAATGCAATGCATAGAGAGATAGTCACCATGGTAAAATCTGTTAAAATTGTCCTTTACATGTAAGCGTTCTGTTATTAGGGAGAGAAAAATGGCTGTAATACCTTTGGAAAGACTCTGAGGTTTAAAATTGAGGCTCTGGATGTTCAGATTCCAGGCTTCCATGAACAGGAAATCCTGCCAGAAAATCTTGGGAGAAAACTCATCATAAAGGCATTTGGACTTGGCAGCTCTTTCAGAATATTTTTAGAGGGAGCAAAATAGAGAAAAACACTGAAAGCCCGAACCAGAGACCAGTGTTTGCACCACCTGTTAGTAGAGAACCTCCATAGAAGTGAAGGGAATCAACAAACCAGTCCATGCATGTTTCTCAATGCTGTTATTTAAGTCGAATCAAGAGGAAAATAATTTATTCTTCCCTTTCCTTCTTTCTCACTTTACCTCTCAGGTGGCATTTTATTTATTTATTTATTTATTTATTTATTTATTTATTTATTTATTTTTAAATGTTTGTTTTTATTTTTGAGAGAGAGAGAGAGAGCGAGAGAGCGGGAGAGGGTCAGAGAGGGAGACCCAGAATCCAAAATAGGCTCCAGGCTCTGCGCTTGTCAGCACAGAGACTGATGCAGGGCTTGAACCCACAAACTGTGAGATCATGACCTGGGCCTAAGTCAGACGCTTAACAGACTGAGCCACCCAGGTGCCCCTCAGGTGGCACCTTAATAAAAAAACTTGAGCTGGGAAGAGCCCTCACAGACAGATAGGGGTTGCCCTCTGGGATAGTAAGTCAGAGCAGGAGTGTTAGGAAAGGGAATTGCTGCCCTTAAATCTCCCATCTTCTGTGCAGAGACCTGGATTGGGATCTCCCTCCTGAAAATGAGGACCAGAGCCTCACTTGGTTGCTTTTGTGTGGCACATCGAGGAGAGGAGAGTAACCTTGGCCATATACAAATGTTGTGCTGGTGCTGTTGTTCTTTGCCCTGTGGAAATCTTTGATATGCCAACAAAACGACCAGTGTCTGAGGATTAGTTACATGGGGAGTCAGCCTTGATTTTGATCAGAATCAGTGCCCTGCTCTTCCTTGTTCCTTACTTCTTTGTTCTTGGCCACCTGCTAGGTAAACTGTACTCAGATCCCTTGTATTATTCTTGGAGTTCTGCCTTAGGAGAGTATTAAGACCTTGAGCAGCTTGGTCACCAACCTCTGTGGGCAACTTCTCATTGAAAGACACTTGAAAACATGGAGTATGCAGGGTTGGAATGGGTTTTCTTGAACAACAACAGGACTGGCAGGCAGAACTGGTTTCTGCCATGACGTTACCCAGGCCAAAGCTTGAACATCTTGTGTGACATTTCCCTCAATTAATTAATTATCTACTTAATGAATTAAGTTAATATTTATTGAGCTCCTGCTAGACAGTGACCTAGGCATTTGGATTATCATATAAATAGGATACTCCCAGGTTCAGGGAGCTTCAACTCCAGTGGGGAAGACAGATAATAAGATTAAATAACATATGTGTGAGGTAGCTACGAAAGCAGAAAATGAATCCGAGAAGAAGGATGTGTGTGAGGGGTCAGAGGAGTTAAAATGGTGGCGAGGCAGCCAGGGAGGAAGGTGAATATTGGATAAAGAGCTGCAGGAAGTTACATATTATTATTGGCCTTTTAAAGCAGATAATTTATTACTAAAATGGAGCAGAAGAGGTCAGGACTTTATGCAGATATAAGGTAAAGGAGATAAGGTGTCTAAAATGTTCTGTGAACTCTGAAATCACTGCATGATGTAATTTCTATTAGGTCCAGTGTTTGATGAAATTTCTGTTCTCAATTTTTAAGTCAAAGGTTAGGTGAATGTCTAGGACAGTATGGTGCCTGGACCAGTAACATCTCCAGGAAACTTGTTAAAAATGTAAATTCTAGGGCCCTGTTCAGACCTGCTGAATCACAACCTCTGGGGTTAGACCCAGGAATCTGTTTTTCAGCAAGCCTTCTGAGTGATTCCAAGTTTCTCTGCAGTGCGAGCACTTCTGGTGTAGAGGGACTTCCATCTTTTAAAAGTATCCTCTTGGTTAGAAGTTAGCCACTTTAGGAGGGGTTATTGAACCTTCTGACATGACCAAGCAAAATAACCCAACTTATCATATTTTAGTGTGTGTTATTCTGGCTGTCTTTAAAAGGTATGAATTTTTCAGATTTTGGCAGTATTGTAGAATGTGTATATCAATTCCACTTATTTCTGACTTTTCCCGATTTTCTATCATTTCTTCCTTTCCCAATTTGAGGTTGATAACTCATTTTCAAAATACAGATCTTTCTTGACTTATGATGATGGGGTTTTGTCCAATAAACCTGTCATAAGTAGAAAATGTTGAAAGTTGAAAATGCATTTAATACACCTAACCTACTGATCGTTACGGTTTAGCTTTGCTGAACTGAAATGTGCTCAGAAGACTTATGTTGGCCTGTAGTTGGGCAAAATCATCTAACGTGAAGCCTGTTTTATAACAAAGTGTTGAATGTTTCACGTAATTTACTGAATGCTGTACTGAAAGTGAAAAACAGGATGAGAGGTAGAGTGTAAGTGCATCGGTTGTTTACTCTTGTTATTTTGTGGCTTGCGGCCACTCCCCAGCATTAAGAAAGAGTATTGTACTCTGCCTGAGAAAAGATCAAAATTCCAAATTTGAAGTATGGATTCTACTAAACGTGTATCACTTTCACACCATCACAAAGGTCGAAAAATCGTTGGTCGAGCCATCTGAAGTCGGGACCCTCTGTGGTACTTAATCTAAGTTTCATTTCCTGCCACTTTCAGAGTGTTGACCTGCAGTGTGTAATGTTGGAATGATATTTATACAGAGTCTTCAAGACAGTTTATACTTAAATAGACAGTATAAGATAATGTGCATTTAGTGAAGGAAGTTAATTATTACAGAAAAATTATTCTGTAATCATTATTGCTGGGATATAGTTATCTTCCCACATAGAGTATAAAATCAGTTGTAAAGCATATTTATTAAGCTTTGGCATTGTGAAATTATGTAATAATTTTGTCAGTGCTTTCCGTCCCTTTGCACATGATGGTGTACCTATAAATAATGTTTGTACAGTTTGCTGGGATGAATGGAGAAGGTAGCTCAAGGCTGAAGGCAGCCTGACATGGTTCCAGCCCCTGTCCCACCCTACTCCCCCTGCCCCCGCAAGGTTTGAGTGGATGGTCAGTACCTGCATGCACCTATAACTTATTCCCAGCTCACTAGTGTCTAACGTGCCTAGTAAGTCTGTGTAAGTGTGGTTATTTTGTGACACTGTTATAAATATTAGAATGAAATGTAACTTTCATTCTTATTTTGGAGGGCATTATTTTAAAATATTTTCCTGCAAAAACACTCCTTTCACATGGATAGGATTATGTTGGAACCAGTCTTGTCTATGAATAAAACTTTAAAAATCAAAACCTCAACTGAAATTGTGAATAAGTGTGAAAAATTGAAAATGGTGCACATTTGAAAGATAAACATTAATGATCTTTAATTTGCAATGAAATATAAATTCTACATGTACTTTTCTGTGAATTTGGACTATCTTAGCATTTTGTGTCTACTGCAGAATTATGAAAGTGTGCTTTTATTTCTATGAGTAACGTTAAAAACATTTTATAGTTAATTTCAGAAAAATCCTCTTGTCAAAAGGAATATACCTGAATGTATTGGAGTTAATGCAGAAGCATATACATTCTCCTGAGGTTGCAGAAAGCGGCTGTAAAATGCTAAATCATCTTTTTGAAGGAAGGTAATACAGATTCATGAACTTATGCAGAATATATAAGGTTGGGCCAGGAATATATCAATGTTTCAAGCATATTTCTAAGAGTTAAAAGAAAAACATAAGACATTTGCAGATTGAAACATTGTGGAATATACTCTTATATCACCAATACTGTAGACTTATTTTATCTGACTGTGGAAAGGGATGGCAGAGATTGTAGAAACACGTTGAATTGGCTTTTGTACTTTGTGCTTGGTGCTGACCACATTTTGGAAAATAGCAGTTGTACAATCAGTTTTTCAAATTATTGTGTATGAAAGGCATGAGATAAAATCAGAATATGGCTTCTGCTTTTTTCACAACAAATATTTATTGCGATTCTTTCATTTGAATTAACCTGGTCTTCTCTTCCTGCTCTCATTCCTTAGCTGGGAAGTTCAAAGATGTTAAGATTCCATGGCTGGTTAGAGGCACAACAGGACCAGATCTGGGGGTGGACGATAGGGCAGGGTTGGGGGGTAGAGTGGTGAGTGGGGGGCTTAAGAAAAACCTGTTTAAAAGGCTAAAACTGAATTATGTACAGAAGGTGCCTACTGCAGGATACACTCAGTGCCTTTTTGCATTTTATTAGGCCAAAGAATGTGAAGTAACTTTGGCCTAATCTGTGTGAATCTCAAACAAAAAAATAAGCTCTCTAGGAAACTGTAATGTGTAAAAGAAAAAATAATTAGCACAAATGTTGCAGTAGAAAATGATTTTGTGTCCTGGCTTTCCCACTAATTTGAGCCAGCCATTTGATGTCTAAACATCAGGTTCCTCTTTGGTAAAGAGGGATAAATAGTAATAATCTCATCAGTTGTAAGTTTATAACATAAATATTAAATCACTTACTTCTTACAAAGTTAAGATAATGCCTATACATTGTAAGCACTCAATAAATCACAGCTATTATTATTAATACTGTTATTAAATATGAATAAATGAAATGCAAATAGCATGGTAAAATGTATGTAGCACATTGGTAGGCTTTTAAGGAATAAGGTTATGTTGTTTTTAACATCCATCCAGCTAATTTATTTATGTTTATATATATCATATCTTTGAGTCATATTTCTTTTATTTAAATGTTGCTATTGAATATTTAAATGCAAAGTTGATCTCCAATGATGATTTTTATGGTCCTGGAAGTGTGCAAACCTTTATAAATGAGACAAAGCACCATGGAATAATCTACCCTTTAAGATTCTGTAGTTTATGTGCAATTAATGCTTCTGGCTGTTTCCTCATAGGTAAAATATACAGTTTTAGTCCTGGGGATTCAAAGTAACTATGACAGTGGGCATGCCACTAAAAAACCCACTGTCTAGTTGCGGAGACTGATGTGTAAAGAGACAGTTACAATAAATACTGTGTGATAATGCAGTGGCAGGGATGAGTAAGGGCACAGTGGTTAGAGGAGAGTGAATGAAGTGGGATGACCAAACAAGAGAAGCTTACCGTGACCACAGAACCACGCGAAGTGAGGGCTTGGTTGGAATAATGCACAGGTTTCAGTTAACATGGCACTGTGCAAAGCAAGGCCTGCCTGTTTTACAGTTTGTAGTACCTACTGAAATCTAATCCAGTGGCATTTCTTCATATGGAAGAGAAAGAATAGCCAAAATACCTTAGAGAAACTTAAGACTTCAATGCAAATGAAACTAATTAAGAATACCATACAGGGAGTCCAGTGGTGTTAATTTGGAAGAGGCAGGTTGGTATGCTCTAAAGATCCCTGACCTTGGAGCTCAGACAGTTTTTGTGTTCCAGTCCTGGCTCTGTCACATTCTGGTTATAGGACCTTGATACGTCACCTCTGTCAGCCTAAACTCTTCATCTGGAAAATGCAGATAATAACACCCACTTTTTCAGGGTTGTTGCCAGTGACCCATGTGCAGATCAGAAAGGAGATGTGTCTTGTGAAACTAAATAAAAGAATGCCCAGGTTATTAGGAATTCCACTTCTTGAGGTCAGGGTTTAATTAAATAATAATTAAAATAGGTGTGCTCATATTACTGAATGCAAATGCATTTCCATATCGCCTTTTCTGGTAAAATAGAATGGTTCTGTTTTCCTGTACTTGTTTCAACTGGGTGTTTGTACAATGGAATAAGGTTGTACTTTTAATAAGCGTTTCAATCTTTTATTTCCAGTAATGCTTCCATGGATACAATGGTAGTAGTGGCCCCCAAAATAATAACAGTTATGAGATATCATGAGGCATCATTATCAGTGCAGCTGGAGGCACTTCGAGCTATTTTACATTTTATAGTTCCAGGTAAGTCACATAATGGATATGGGAAGAGATGGCAATTTCAATGGATTTTTTTGACTTTTTTTGAAATACCAACTTTCTAGGCAAAAATGAAAGGACCAGCTTTTCTCAACCAAAAGCAAATCTTCCCACTAATCCAAAAGTAAAAAGAGAGGAAAAATGGTGATGTGGAAGGGTCAGATTAATTTATAAGAAAATTGGATAATTTATTTATACAAGCAATCACTATAATATAAAGTATAGAGCTTTGCTTCCAAGGGG
Source organism: Acinonyx jubatus (assembly GCF_027475565.1). NCBI lineage: Eukaryota > Metazoa > Chordata > Mammalia > Carnivora > Felidae > Acinonyx > Acinonyx jubatus. The sequence goes on from NC_069387.1 coordinate 66,523,474, forward strand.
AGTGTCAACCTCTGATAATTTTTTCTATTTCTGTTGCCATCCAAGTTTTGTTTTGTTTCTTGTCTGAACTATAAACATAGCTAAGTAATTTTCACACTTTCTCTTTTGCCTCTTTCCGGTCCTTCTTTTACTCTGTGGTTGAATGAATCTTTCTCAAATATAACCGTGTGGCTTTTATTTATTAACCTCAGTAGCTTCTGTTCTCTCCCCTTTACCCCCTGCTTATATCTGTTGTGACCTCACTTGTCCTTCCAAGCCTGTTTATTTTGTATTTATTTATTTTAATTTATTTTATGTTTTATATTTGAGAGAGAGAGAGAGATAGACAGAATGTGAGCAGGGGAGGGGCAGAGAGATGGAGACAGAATCTGAAGCAGGCTCCAGGCTCCAAGCTGTCAGCACAGAACCCGACGCAGGGCTTGAACTCACGAATGGTGAGATCATGACCTGAAACGGTCAGACACTTAACTGACTGAGCCACCCAGGCACCCCCAAAGCCCATTTAAAACAACTGCTCCTCCATTCATTCCGTATATATTTATTAAGAACCTCCTTTGTTCTAAATATTGTGATGGCTGCCCAATGATGAAAAATGAATGAAGAAGGCATTACGGTACTATTATTGGAGCTTAGAGGTAGATGGATATGTAAATAGATAATTACCAGACAGTATGAGCAGAGCTGTTACTGCCATAGTATAAAAGGCTGTGAGAATATTGGTGGAGGCACAAGTAATTTAATCAAAGGAGTAGGTCAAGATTGAGATATTTGAAGTTGAAGGGTGTGTGAAGCTGACCAGGTAGGAAGGTTGGGCAGGACCCTTCAGGCAGAAGGACAGAGTGCATATGGTCTTGGGTGAGTAAGGTGTGAGGAGATCAGTGCCTGTGGATGAATGTGGAAGGACTGGCAGAGGCCTGAGGTTAAGGGCCTGATCACAGCACTGAGCAAGTGTGTGGCTTTTTTGAACAGAAGTCAGTTCAGATTTATTAAAGGTGTTCAAAAACTTTAGTGTCATGAACAAGTCTGCAGTTTATAGTGAAAGCGCTGTGCTGTGGAGGATGATTGGCAGGGAGAAAGCCTCCTCCAGGGAGATTGCGTTGGAGGCCATGATGGTCAGGTGAGACATGGTGGGGGCCCAGCGATGGAAGCAGGGGAGACGGTGGATCTGAGAGACAGTGAGGACATAACGTTTGATAGGACTTTCCGACTGCTGAATATCGGGGACGTAATTACTTTTTGTTGCTCTGTAAAATTCCTATTCTTTTACAGCCCAGGTTTTTTTTTTTTTTTTTTGTATGCACTGTTTTTAAATGAAATCCTCATAAATCTACCACTATCTTTAATCATAATCGTATCCTATGTTTCTAAGAATAAAAGCATACTCGGTACAAGAATATACATTTTTTCAAGGCGGGGGCTTTCTTCAGTCGTCGTCGTTATTGTTGTTCTTTTTAATCCCCTGGCATATTGAACTAAAATAGCTGTTCAATTAGTAGATTTTGAATTGAATCATGATGTGCTATTCATAGTTGTCATGCAACTTTTAAGGTATAATTTAACAGAATTTTGCTTGAAAATATTATTACAATTTTTTTTTGAACTTTGTAGATTGTAAAAAACAAAACAAAACAGAACCATTTTGATCATCCTTAAAGGTGCCAACCTTAATCTTTTAAATTTTAAAGGTAAGCAGAAGACTTTCAGAACCAAATCTGTTAGTTAATAAAATAATATTCTTTTGGTTAAGAAACAAGTTTTGGGGGTGCCTTCAAGGCTGTCAGTTAAGTGTGCAACTTTGGCCTATGTCATGATCTTGCAGTCTGTGAGTTCAAGCCCCACGTCAGGCTCTGTGCTGACAGCTCAGAGCCTGGAGCCTCCTTCAGATTCTGTGTCTCCCTCGCTCTCTGCCCCTCCCCCACTAACACCCCCCCCCCTCTCAAAAATAAATAAATATTTTAAAAAATCATACTGGGGTCACCTGGGTGGCTCAGTTGGTTAACCGTCCGACTTCAGCTCAGGTCATGATCTTACAGTTTGTGAGTTTGCGCCCCGCCTCAGGCTCTGTGCTGACAGCTCAGAGCCTGGACCCTGCTTCCATTCTGTGTCTCCCTCTCTCTCTGCCCTGCCCCACTCACACTCTATCTTTCTCTCTCTCAAAAATAAATAAACATTAAAACATTTCTTGAAGATAATTTTTTTATTGTTTTTAGAATTGACTCTGAAGCCACATTGATAGCAATAATCATTAGATATGTGAACTTATGTATTTAAAAGGTCAATTAAGTGATTTTCTTATAATGATGTTTAGATCTATTAATGGGTACCCTTGGAAATAATTTTATAATTTTAGGGTTGTATTTCATGTGTAGAAATACGTATTTGTTGACACATTTATAAACATATCATTATATAAATACATTTCTTTATTGTTATCTATTTTATTCTATGCTCCCATACCATATTACTATACCATACTACACCGTAATTTGCTATACTGTATCTTAACCATTCTATGTATCAATGAGTTAACTATAGTATCAGTACCCCAGTAGTTTTGAGGTTGAATATGATTCTGGTTTGAGCATGTTAAGTTGAGGTAGGTGCCTATAATATCTCAGTTCATTTATTAACTAGCCCATATTCAGATTGTCTTAATTGTAACAAAGGTGTGTGTTATAGCAAATTTATATAATTCAGTGTCCAGTTTAGGCCCACATATTGCATATGGGCTGTTAGGTTTCTTAAACTTCTTTCAATGTAGTAGTTTTCAATTTTTCCTCTTTTTTTGGAACAATAAGTTACTGAAGTGATTGACCTGGTAGCTTTGTAAGATTTGTTTTTTTAATGTTTACTTATTTTTGAGAGAAAGAGAGGCAGAGCACGAGCAGGGGAGGGCAGAGAAAGAGAGGGAGACACAGAATCCGAAGCAGGCTCCAGGCTCTGAGCTGTCAGCACAGAGCCTGGGGTGGGGCTCAAACTCACACACCACAAGATCATGGATGCTTAACTGACTGAGCCACCCAGAAGTCCCTCCAGTTTCTTCATTTTTTAAGATGAAGTAAACTTCACTTTACTCTACCCAAACTCCTTATAGTTTCTACAAATCTTGGGCACCTGACTTCATTTCTTTTGGTCATTACTTCTTCTTTCCCTTTTATTATTTGCACATACCTCTATTTTGTTAATCACTATAATAGTTTATTTACATATGTGTTCTAAAGCTAAGCATTGGGCTTGAGAAAGGCAGAAACTAGGTCTTCCTGTTCTATTTCAGCTACTAACACAAACCAGGATGAGAGTAGACCTTCAACTGTCTCTTTGAATGAAATAGTAGAAAGCATATGTGCAAAAACAGAGCTTTTAGCAACTTTACCTATTACCCTTCAGAGGTGCAAGACCAGAGTTGATATAATTTCTCTCTTCATTTTATTTTTTTATTAATGTGGGCTGAGCTTAAAATGGAAGTCTAAATTTTTTTTTTTACATTTTTTTAATGTTTATTTATTTCTGAGACACAGAGTGTGAGCGGGGGAGGGACAGAGAAAGAGGGAGACATAGAATCCGAAGCAGGCTCCAGGCTCTGAGCTGTCAGCACAGAGCCCAGCACAGGGCTTGAACCCACAAACCACGAGATCATGACCTGAGCCAAAGTCAGATGCTCATTGGACTGAGCCACCCAGGTGCCTGACTCTGTGGCTTTAATAAAATGATAAGACAGCTATTTTAATAAAATATTGCGTTGGTTATTTTTCTTGACTTGGTGTCAGATCTAGAAGGAATAATGTAAAATTCTTTAAGAAAGGACTTATGCAAATTGGGAATTATATAGAGGAAGGTGATTATGAGTATAAAACCACATCTGAAAGAACATTAAGAGAAACTGAATTTGTTTAATCAGGAAATGGCTTAGGATGCTATGAAAACTGTAAAACACCCCATTCATTTGTAGTTAGTAACAGTATGCTGAAAAACATGAAGAATTAAAATGTGTCAGGCATTGTTCGAAGTGCTTGATGTGTATGAATTTTTAAAATTCTCATAGCAACCCATGAGGCAGATACCTGTTTTTGTGTGTGTGCCATTTTACAGATGATGAAACAAGCATGAGAAGTAGAGATTTTAAGGTCACAACTTGTATAATGGAGTCAGGTATTCAACCTATGCAGCCTGACTCCTGAGAAGGCACTTTTATATATACATTTGTGCAACAAGCATACATTGAATAACAGATCTAAAACACTATGCTTGGAACTCTTGGTGATCTGGAGATGATTAGGTTATGGATCCTGCCCTCAAAATTTTGCAGTATGTACAATTTAAAGGACTGTTACATGGAGAGGAAATTATATCCTTTATGGATAGTAGAAACTCAAGTGATATAACAAAGACCAGAGATGAAATTTATGGTAATGTTCATTTGGTCTTAATGTAAGAAGGATGTTTATTAAGACTTATTACATGTGATAAAGTTTTTATTACTCAACAGGCCTCCTCTTAGTGGTTACATCTGCTTGCGATGTAATTGGCCGTTTCAGAAATTAACGTGGGCTTGGTTACTGAAAATAAGGCAGAGAGAGTTTAAGCGACTTGCCTAAGGTCATACAGCTGTAGTGAATGTCTGAACCTGTCTGAATATATTCTAAAATGAGGACTGAAAGCTCCAGGAGGGTGGAGATCCACCCAGCCTTTGTTATTCATTGTGTTATTCCCAACATGTAGCAACAGCTCTGGCATGTAGTTAGCATTTAAGTTTTTTTTTGTTTTTGTTAGGTAAATGAAAAGCTATATATGCAGCCAGTTAATAGTTTGTGTTAATAAAAATAATTTAAAAAATATTTTTTAATGTTTATTTTTAAGAGAGAGAGAGTGAGCACAGGGGAGGGGTAGAGAGAGAGGGAGACACAGAATTGAAAGCAGGCTCCAGGCTCCAGGCTATCAGCACAGAGCCTGATGTGGAGCTGGAACTCAAGAAACACGAGATCATGACCTGGGCCGAAGTCTGACGCTTAACTGACTGAGCCACCCAGGTGCCCCTTGTTAATACAGATTATTAAAGTGAAAGATTATATAAAGAACTGCTTATTAATAATTATTTCTATAGGCATAGGTTTTGGAAACATCATCCATTCATAATAATTGTAGTATGTAGTATCAATTATGTAACCACTATTTTTTGACTTCTTATTTTTTAACAGTTTTAGGATAGTTTAATTACCATGTAGCTTAATAAGGAATATGTTTCCTGTGAGTAACTTAATACTATTATACAGCCTTAGAGGACTTTTAACAAAAGTACATGCTCTTTACCACCATAACGCTGAAACTGAAATCTTTTTTCTTTTCACTGTTGTTCCAGCTGTTCTTTTATGTCTGCATTTGATATCTGACCTTTTTATGTTGTAGCCCAAATAACTGAGCTTTTCTCAAGCTGTCCATTGTTGCATAAAAATCTTGTATGAATACAGAGTATTCATACAAAAAAAGTATTGTTTGCTCTAGAAAACCTCTCCAGGTAGTAGCTCTTGCTACTTTAAATTCAGTAAACACCCACACATGTTGCATCTATTTTACGTTCAATGATAAACTTTTTATAATTTCGGTAAAGATAAGGGTTATTTCTTTGATAAGGAACTATGCTTTAGAAAATAGTACATGTGTATGTATTGTTAGGTTAATTATGATCACTTCTAGGAAGTGACAATCTGCTCAGCCTAAATCTTTATGAGAAACTTATTATTTATTTGTTTACTTATTTAGGCATGCCAGAAGAGTCCAAGGAAGATACAGAATATCAACATAAGCTACATATGGTTAAAAAACAGTGTTTCAGGAATGATATTCACAAACTGGTCCTAGCAGCGTTGAACAGGGTATGTACAATATAAGTTTTCTGCCTTTATACCATTCCCTGGACTGTGGGATTTGGAGAAATAGAAGGGCTGTTTCAGTTTCAGTTTTCCATCTTCTGTTTACTATAATAGTAGGAAGTTACGTGGGTAGAGACGAAAGATGCCAACAGGGATGCAAGGTGTGAAGAGATGTACCATTCCAGCTGAGGGGAGTGTACTATTGACCACACACGTGGACAGGTTCTTTAGATTGCTGGTAACATAAATCCACTCCAGTCTACTCAATCAGAGAGAGAACTAAAAGCTAGATGTTAAGCTAAGCCTCATGAGTGATGTCAGGAACTGTGGCTGCTGTTGTCTTTCTTTTGGGTCTTTTCTGGTCTGAAAGGTTCAGTCCATGAAGACACAGGGCACAACATTAAAAGCTTCTTCGATTGCCTGGGCTCACTTTCATTGCTCTCCTCAGAGATAACCTCTGAAATGGTTCAGTGTGCATTGTTTCTGCCCATTTTTAGATATTTACATATCTATATGCATTTACATGTATTACATATATTTACATATCTATCTACATTTGCAATAATATAATTACTATAATCAACAATCATACTAAGTATGAAAAAAGCAGGGAATTAAATTTACATTGTGAAATGCAAAAGGAATTGATGGAATTAAGATGGTTTGGAGATTTAATGTAAGATGAATTGGTCTTTATAAAAGATACAAGAGTAAAGATGTAAAGAATGATTAGAGTTAATGTTTTCATGAGAGGAAGAGAGCAGTCAAGGTGATTAATGGAAATGATTCCTTGTGATTTAGTATACTTTGAAAAATGTCATAAATCAGAATAGCCTGTAGAGAGATCTCCTTTAACAATTCAATTTAAGCTGAACTTTATAATGTAATTGTCTATGATATATTTGAGTCATTTGTACTGAAACCTTAGTATGATTTTTGAGTATAGCAATATAATGGCTTGAATTCAATTCCAGAAATATTTGATGAAAACAAGTATGTGGAAGGAACTGTGTTAGGCACTGGGAAGACAAAAATGAACATGATTTGTGCCCTTCTGTCTTGGATCTCACAGTTGGGTGAGGGGAATAACAACAACAGCCATGCGTAAACCACGTGTTCTGCATTGGGACTTACGAACTATACTGGCTTTGTGGACAATAGGCGTGTAGAGGAGGGGGTGGTTAATTTTATTCATGGTATATGTTGGTGAGAAGCAAGAGGTACCAGAACAACTTTACAGGTAACTGTAGCCCATCTTTTCTAAAGTTATTGACTATAAGTATGATATAGTAGAAGGAGTCAGCGATCAGGAAGACCCCACCCTGTCAGTAAATACCGTGATGCCAAGAAAAGCACTCAGCTCCCAGGTCTTCCTTTCTTTTGCTTGCTACTTCCAGAAGCAGTGATTGAGAAGCCTACCACTGCCTCCCCTATGTGTTCCGCCATTTCAACAGCTGAGCAATGACAAGGCATCTCACTAAACAGCGACTGTCATTTGGAGGCAGGGAGTTAAGGTCAGGGGGAAATAGAAGTGACAGTGTTTTAGTTTTAAAAACCTCCCCTGTTTTTAATTCCTAAAAGTTATTCCCCTGATTCCTCACCACTTTTGAGGAAAAAAATACTCTAAAAGAGGAATATAAGTATTTCTTTAGCTCTAAAATTCTGTGATTGCCTGTCTCACTCTGAATAAATGTTATAAAGCATCAGAGATTTTGGGCCCAAATACTGCAGACACCTGAAACGAATCACCTTTAAAAGTAAGTCTATTCTTGGAAAGCAGAATTCCCAATTAGATAGAATTTGAGATTCAACTAAGGTTACAATGCAAAGACTATTAAGAGTATTTATTTACTTATTTGTTTTTATTTTTTTAATGTTTTAATGTTTTTATTTTTTTACTTTTGAGAAAGAGAGAGAGCAAGAGCAGGGGAGGGGCAGAGGGAGGGAGAGGGGGGCAGAGGATCCGAAGCAGGCTTTGCACTGACAGCAGAGAGCCCAGTTTGGGGCTGGAACCCATGAAGCAGGAGATCATGACCTGAGCTGAAGTTGGACACTTAACCGACTAAGCCACCCAGGCGCCCTGGAAAGTATTTATTAAAGTGAATTTATGTTTGGATATATATAAAACTCCAGTAACATTCAGACTGAAGTTCAAATCTGTTGTTCAAATGCTTTATATTTGAACTCTTGAAAAAACAGTTTGGTTGGGTGTAAAATATTGGGGTTTATTTTCTTTAAAAACTTGTAGGCATTTCACTGTCTTTTAGTGCTGAATGTTTTAGGGGAAAAGTCTAAAACCAGCTTGATTTTTTTTTCTCACTTTAAAATGAGTGATATTTTCACCTGGATACCAAAGGATTCTTTTTCTTGAAATCCAGATATTTTATTACATCGTATCTTAATTTTAGTACTGGACTACGGTGTCTTCTTGTTAGCTATATATTCCATATTTTTATTTTTTCTGGGAAGTTTTCTTGAATTGCAGTTGACGTAGCTGGCAGCTAGGAAAGAGACTATTTTTGAACCAGGTGACCTGAGCTGGCTAGCTAGCTCATTGAGGAAACCATTTTAATTATTTATGTATTTTCTGAAAAACTTGGAAAATTGTGGGGCATAGGCAATAAGATGTTTCTGTTTAACATCTGTATGTGTCCTTCCACTGGCATTTCCCAAAATTTCATTCGGATAACGTTGCTAAGTATAAACTAGTAAAGTGATTTTAATTTCCATTTGAACAGCAATACATTATATCACTATTTTCAAGACAGAATATTTGATAACTGAAAGAAAAGTCTACTGTAGGCTTGTAAATATAAATATATACATGTAACATACTTTTATAAGTTTATTTGGTCAGGAGGGGAGAGGCAGAGAGAGGGAGGGAGAGAAAGAGAGAATCCCAAGCAGGCTCTGGGCTGACAGTGTGGGGCTTGGTCTCACGAACTGTGAGATCACGACCTGAGCTGAAATCAAGAGTTGGAAGCCTAACTGACTGAGCCACTCAGGTGCCCCTGTATAAATATTTTCAAATTTATAAATCGGTCAGAAGTCAAATACCACTATTTTAAATTATCCAACAGTTTATCTGCGCTCCATCGTATGTAATAATGTGAAGCTGTCATTCTCTTTGCATGGACCAATCACAGGTTTCCTGATGTAAGGAAGTCGTTAGTCATCATCCAACTGTACCTGAAATAAATAGTTCAAGATTAGAGGAGTTTAAGGTAGCAGAACCAATAGTTGAGTAGAAACTTGTTAGAGGGATGGTATTAAGAACAAATATGTATGCTTTATAAATATCTTTTTGATTTAATTTTTAGCGTAAAAAAATAAGCCTATGATGCATTTTGAGGTTAGGACTGGCTACTTGATTTGTAGGGCCCAGAACAAAATGAAAATGCAGGACTTCTTGCTTAAAAACTAAGAATTTCAAGACGGTGGTAGCAGAGCATTATACCGAGTGTGGGGCCCTTGGAAGCACAGAGAACTATGGTTGCGCAGGTGCATACGCAGGAGGCTGGCCCTGCCTAGGAAGTAGGAATGGTGGTACTATTCATCACACAGAAAGTTCAGACAGTCTACAATCTAACATTTTCCTTTTTCTGCTTTCCTGATAAGTTAATAAACTTTTAGCTTTGAACATCCGAGTTTAAGATACTAGCGTCAAGCGTAGAGTAATGCAGGCTTAGAGCTTAAGAGACTTTAAACTTGTGCTCTGAGTTATCTGCTTAAAGGATTCCGAGTCTCAATTTTTTTCATCAATGACATAGGGCTAATCATGGTGTTTCTACATTATAGGGTTATTGTGAGGATTACATGGGTTAATATATAAGAAGCGCTTAAAAGGATCTCTGGCACATAGTGAGTGCTGCATAGATTTTGGCATTATTGTTGTGGTTGTTGCTATTGTTGTTACGGTGACATGAACCATGTTAGTGTATGAAGTCCCATCCATAAATAGAAGGGTTTTAAGAAAAGAACTTTGGACAAAGTTTGACATTGAAAGAAGAGATTGTAAAGGAGATGGGCAAATGAATGGTTTTAAAGTTAGAGAATAATTAGGGGTGTACCATGTCATGGAAATTAAGGGAGGAAAAAGCAGCAGTTTGGTTGTTAAAGGACTTTTTTCTTTGAATGGTTTTAATTCAGAGTGGTAAGGACAGAAGTCTGATTATATGAAATTAAGGGGTAGGGAGAATGTGGAGACAGTGGGCGTAGATGTTTCTATTAATAAGTTTAGAAATGGAGGAGAAATGGTAGCTTGATGGAATGGAAGACCAATTAAGGGACATTCTGTCTCCTGTTAGAAGTTTTTCATCTATGAGGAGGGTGGTTAGCCCAAGGCCTGAACCGTGGCCATCACTCAGGGTTTGTTGCACAGAAAGTGAGTCATCTCATTTCATCCTCATAACAACCCTCAATTTTTAGGATCAGTTTAAGGTGAGGAGGCAGAGACACATGAGCCATCCCTCCAGCTTCACTTTGAACTACTTTGAATTTCTTTTCATTTCTTGAATAATACCTTCTGAGTAAATACCACTTCTGAGTAAATGTTATTTCATTAATTTTTAATGGAACTATTAAGTGAAAAGAGGCAGAATTTAAACCTAAATTTAACTGGCTCCAAATTGCTACCCAGAGAGTTGGTAAGATGGAAACAATGACAGGAAAGAGTATGAAGCGGGGCAAGGATATGAGTGTGTTGTTGAAATGATAGATGAACTGATGTCCAAGCTGAGCAATTAGGGTGGAAGAGAAAGGCACAGGATGACAAAATGATGCTTCTCCTCATACCCTATAAAGAAAAAAAGATGCTGAATAAGGACAATTGACAGGCATTGGAGGACTAGATTGGAAAGGAATGAAAGTCTGTTCGTTGACAGTATGGAAGTGAGAAAGCTTGGAGGGTAGATGGTTTTGGTTGAAAAAGCTGTAAGAGAGCTTGAGATCTGACTTGAAGCTTTCAGCTCCGTGGTGTATACCCACAGTAGTGCCAATCACACATTTGGAGTAGAGATACCATGAAACCAGTGTCTGTGTAAACAAAAGTGCTGTGAAGGATAGCATTGTAATTTTTGAAAGGAAAGCTATTAGGTGGGCATCAATATCATGGAAAACATTACGGAAAAGCAGAGATGGCCCATCCCATATAAGAGTTAGCTATATGTCACAGGCTTTTAAGAGAGAAGGTGTAACTGTGATTGTCCATGGTTGGAAAGTGTATTGACTGTTTCTTCTTAGTTAATAAGTAGGATAGTTTGGAAAAAGAAGTGGCCTGTATTAGGATACCTGCAAATGATGTCAAATCATCTGGAAGAGTTGAGATTAAAAAGTTGGAAGAGGTAGCGATTAACCTCCTGTGCTTTCTTTCTTCCTCTTCTTCCTGTGCTTTTCTTCTTCCTCTTCTTTTTTTGTTTTTGTTTTTTGTTTTTTGTTTTTTGTTTTTGGCTCCTGAGTTTTTAAGGGAGACACATTTGTATTAAAGTCCTAGACCTGACACATACTAGCTTTGTGATTTGAGCTCTTCATGTTCCCATATCTTTGAAATTTGGTGAATCTATCACATGAGGCTGTTGAGAGGTAATAAATGAGACATGACATATAAAACACTTAAAGAGTAGATTCTCGATTAGTATTTTCTGTAGGTGAGTGTCAGCATTGCATTTTACTGGCTAAATACACAGTATACAGGCGAAGGGCTCCAACATCCCTGATTTGGTCTCATCTCAGCAATGTACAATCTGTGTGACTTTAGGAATATGCAACCCCTCTAACCCCCAGTAAACTCATCTGTTATTGGGAGTGATATTAGTATGGACTTTAGATTCGTGTGAAAAGAAAATGCATGTAAAGTACTTAGCATGCTGTGTGGCACAGAAGAGGTACTCAGTATTAAAATGGTAGCTCTTATCCTTAATCATAATTAAAAAGTAATTAGTAATGTAAGGCAAAATCAAAGGTAATAATCTTTATTTGGACTAGTTTGTATTTTGTCAGTCTGTAGCTGGCTTTAACTGAAGTAAGTATTAATAATTCATTTTAAATAGCAAATATCAATTATCCTTTTGATTTCAGTTCATTGGAAATCCTGGGATTCAGAAATGTGGATTGAAAGTAATTTCTTCTATAGCACATTTTCCTGATGCATTACAAGTATTATCCCTGGAAGGTGCTATTGAATCGGTACTTCACACACTTCAGATGTATCCAGATGACCAAGGTTGGTACCATTTGAAGTCAGGATTTAGGATAGATTTTTAAAATAGTTTTATTTATTTATTTTTGAGAGAGAGAGACAGAGCGACAGACAGAGAGAGAGGGAGACACAGAATCCAAAGCAGGCTCCAGGCTTCAAGCTGTCAGCACAGAGCCCGACGCAGGGCTCGAACCCATGGACCACAAGGTCATGACCTGAGCCGAAGTTGGATGCTTAACCGACTGAGCCACCCAGGCACTCTTATGAGAGATTTTTTTTAATGTTTATTTATTTATTTTGGAATGGCAGGGAGGGGCGAGCGGGTGAGGGGCAGAGAGCATCCCAAGCAGGCTCCCTGCTGTCAGTGCAGAGTCAATGCAGAGCCTTATGCAGGGTTTGATCTTGTGGGTGAGATGATGACCTGAGCCAAAATCAAGAGTTGGATGCTTAACTGACTGAGCCAGACACCCCAGGATTTAGGATAGATTTTGTATAAGCCTTTAGCTATTGGCTGGGTGTCTTCAATTTTTTTCTTTAGTTTTGAGATACAAAACCACTAATTTTATTATTTTTTTCTTTTATTTTTCTAGAAATTCAATGTCTGGGTTTAGGTCTTATAGGATGCTTGATTACAAAGAAGAATTTATGCATAGGAACTGGGCATCTGCTGGCAAAAATTCTGGTTTCCAGTTTACAACGATTTAAGGATATGGCTGAAGTACAGATTAAAGTATGTGCATTATCTTGAAAGGAATTTGGGATCTTGTGAAGATTTCTCTTTCAGAGCAGCTGGTACAATTCCCACTTTGCATTAATGGAGATAGTCTAGTTAATTGAAACCTATTTATCATTTTGTAGTATTTTAATTATAGGTGAAGAAAATTGGATTGAATTGCAGAGATCCTGTGATTCATTATTAAATCTCTAAAATCAGCATATTTATTTGCCATTTGTCTTTTTCATGAAAGGGCAGAGAATGTGCTAGAGAAAGTCCAGCCAGCTGAGCTTTACTTGTTTAGATTTTAGGTAAATAGAAGTTATAATTTTTCAAGGTTTGTCATTCTCAATGTTTTATTATGGGATGCTTACCTCTAGTAGTTTTTCTCCTTGATGTTTTTTTTCTTGCAGTAAAATATTTTAAGTATGTTTCATCAAACAACATTTCACATGTGATATATAATAAGTGTTCCTTATTAAGAATAAAAGATGTTGACTTAGGGGAGATTAAGAAAGAAGTTGGCTCAGATTTTTTTCCTATCACATATTTATTTATTTTTATTGAAATATAATTGACATACAATATGCTATTTTTTTGCTAATGTTTATTTATTTTTGAGAGGGAGAGATCATGACTTGAGCCGAAATCAGGTACTCAACTGACTGAGCCACCCAGGCACCCTGGCATACATTATCCTATTAATTTTGCATAGTGATTTGATATTTTATATATTACAAAATGATCTCCAATTTAAATCTAGTTACCATCTATCATCATATGAAGTTACTACAAAATTATTGACTATATTCACCATGCTATATGCTATATCCCCATGACTTATTTATTTTATTACTGGAAGTGTGTACCTCTTAATCCCCTTGACCTATTTCACCTGCCCCCAACCCCTCCCCACTATGATACCAACAGTTTTTCCCTTTTATCTATGAGTCTGTTTCTGTTTTGCATTTTTTGTTCATTTGTTTTGGTTTTTAGATTCCACATATAAGTGAAATCATATGGTATTTGTCTTTCTCTGTTTGACTTGTTCCACTTAGCATAATACCCTCTAGGTCCATCTATGTTGTTGTAAATGGCAAAATTTCATTCCTTTTATGTTTGAGTAGTGTTCAATTTTGTGTATACATGTGTACCCCATCTTCTTTATCGATACATTTGTCCATCAATGGACACTTAGGTTCCCATACTGGCTATTATAAATAATGCAGAAATGAACATAGGGATGCATATATCTCTTTGAATTGATGTTTTTATTTTCTTCGGGTAAATACCCAAGAGTGGAATTGCTGGGTCATATGATATGGGAATCTTTAATATTTTGAGGAACCTCCCTACTGTTCTCCATAGTGGCCACCCTAATTTACATTCTCGTTAACAGTGTACAAGGGTTCACATTTCTCTGCATATTTAACAACATTTTATTTTTTATCTTTTTGATAATAGCCAATCTGATAGGTGTGAGGTGATATCTCATTATAGTTTTGATTTGTGTTTCCCTGATAATTAGTGGTGTTGAGCAGATCAGCATCAACAGACATTGACCACACGTCTGTCTTCTTTGGAAAGATGTCTATTCAAGTCCTCTGCTCATTTTTTAATTGGGTTGTTTGTCTTTTTGGTTTTAAGTTGTATAAGTTCTTTATGTATTTTGGACATTAACCCCATATTGGATGTATGATTTACGCATATCTTCTCCCATTCATTAGATTATATTTTCATTTTGTTGATGGCTTTCCTAGCTGTGCAGAAGCTGTTTGGTTTGATGCAGTCTCATTTGTTTATTATAGCTGTTGTTGCCCTTCCCTGAAGAGTATGGTCCAAAAAAATATTGCTAAAGCTGATGTCAAAGAGTTTACTGCTTGTGTTTTATGGTTTTAGGTCTTGCATTCAAGTCTTTAATCTATTTTGAATTCATTTTGTATGTGGTATAAGATAGTGATCCAGTTTCATTCTTTTGCATGTAAGCTGGTCCAGTTTTCCCAACACCATTTATTGAAGAGACTGTCTTTTCCCCATTGTGTGTTATTGGTTAATTAATTGATCATATATACATGGGTTTATTTCTGGGCTCTCTGTTGTATATTATTGACCTATGTGTCTGCTTTCATGCCAGTACCATACTGTTTTGATTACTATAGCTTTGTAGTATAGTTTGAAGTCAGGGAGTGTGATACCTTCAACTTAATTTTTCTATCTCAAGACTGCTTTGGCTATTCAAGGTCTTCTGTGGTTCTATACAAATTTTAGAGTTCTTTGTTCTAGTTCTGTGAAAAATGCCATTGGCATTTTCATGGGGAATGCATTAAAGCTGTAGATTGCTTAGGCCAGTATGGATATTTTGACAATATCGATTATTCCATTCTATGAGTATGGGGTATCTTTCCATTTATTTGTTTTTACTTCAATTTCTTTCATCAGCGTTTTATAGTTTTCAGTGCAAAGGTCTTTCATCTTTTTGGTTAAATTTATTTTTAAGTGTCTTATTCTTTTTGATATAAATATAAATAGGATTCATTTCTTAATTACTCTTTCTGATAACTCATAATTAGTGTCTAGACATATAATCAATTTGTGTATTTTAATTTGTGTCCTACAACTTTACCGAATTCATTTATTAGTTCTAATGGTTTTCTGGTGGTGTCTTTAGGGTTTTCTATGTATAATGTCAAATGATCTGCAAGTAATGACAGCTTAAATTCTTCCTTTCTAACTTGGATGCCTTTTATTTCTTTTTCTTGTCTAATTGTGGTGACTAGGATTTTTAATACTATGTTGAATAAAAGTGGTGAAAGTGGGCATCCTTGTCCTGATCTTAGAGGAAAAGCTTTCAGCTTTTCACCATTGAGTATGATGTTAGCTGTGGGTTTGTCATATATAGCTTTTATTATGTTGAGGTAGGTTCCTTCCATATCCACTTTGCTTTGAGTTAAAAAAAATTTTTTTTAATGTTAGCAAAACAAGTAGTCTCTTTAAGAGTTTCTGCTTTGGTTGTGTTTTTTTGTTTGTTCATTTGTTTTTTGTTTTGGTAATGGAATTTGCAGCTTTCATAAACCACACTCAACAAATGTTTTCATAAATGGCAGAATTCACCAGGAATAAAAAAAAAAATCCAGGCTATAACCTTGTCTCAGACATTACTAGTAAATGAGATACTGTATGTAAAGTTTTTAATTATAAAGTGCTGAACATGCAGCATTCTTAGATTAAAAACAACAATGTGCTATATAAATCTGATTTTTATAATGTACCTCAGGCAAGGATGACTAAAGCCAAGCCAGAACTGATTAAAAGTAATCCTAGAAAAAGGAGATAAATCTGTACAGCTATAGAGCTCTCAGTTTACTCAGTATTAATACATAAAGGTGTAAATGTTAGGATCTCTGTAGTAGAGGTTTTCAGCTATTGACCAGTCTGCTAAATTTGGCCTGTCAACGTGTTTTATTTGGTCAGTTCAGTGTTTATAAGTTTTTATTTTGAATTATGTGCCTTCTGCACATTTGTATTACTTGCTTTTCTGGTGCATTCGTTTGAATTTGCAGGGACCTCTAGTCTAGTGGTGGGTGGACCACATGTCCCTCAGACCTGCAAAAATTAAGACTACTTCTCTTATCAAATGTTAGTATTTGTCGAAATTCAGCATCTTAAAACCACAAAATAGTAACTATTAGACAATTTCATTGATATATTATATTGAAAGATAATAAAAATTTTTTAGGTTAAATTGATCTTTGATGAGTTTACCCAAGCTAAATAATAGTAAATTCCAAAGCTCATTCTTTCCTGAAACTCTCTCATGTGTGGAGAGCCCAGACAACTCTTAGGAATATGCTTGAGGTGGTTCTGAAAAGTAATGATGTGACTGACTAGTTCTTTATAAATAATTTGGTACAGAGGTGTAAACCTCAGACTGCCTTTAGAGCTTTTCTCAACTATATTCAACATGAATGAAATCTAGGAGCTCATATTCATCTTTTGCAGCTGAAATTTCACAAGAAGGCACCAAAATGTTAGTGAAATGCTAGGCTATCTAGAGAACCTAATCTGTAGTCTTGTAATAAGAAATACACTTTGCTGGCTGATTTGGGTATGTTGCTCTGCTGATTCAGCTCTTCTAATATTAATTAATATCTTGCTTTCATCCTGTGAGTATGGCTTATTTTTAATTCATTAGGGATTTTTTCTGCCTTGCTAGACAATGGCTTGTTAGCTTGCATTCTATTCTCTGTGTGCCTGCTCTATTTCTTAGTAATGAGAGAGCAAGGTTTGCTTATGGGAATGTTCCAAGATTTATAGCTTTTAAGTACAAACCCAATAAATATTATCTAGTTAGTTATCACATACAAATTATCTGTTTCATACTATTTATTTTTTATTCTTTTGGCCCAGAATTGCTTATGTTATTATTTTGGTCCCACTTTCAGGGATTTCAGACAATCTTAACAATACTGGAATTGTCAGTGTCTTTTTCCAACCTGCTGGTGCATCATTCCTTTGATTCGGTGATATTCCATCAGATGTCTTCCAGTATCATGGAACAAAAGGATCAACAGGTACAGTGTTTCTCACCTGTATGCTGTTAATGGATTTAGCTCACTCTAATCCTCGTTTCCATTCTTTTTAGTTTCTAAACCTTTGTTGCAAGTGCTTTGCAAAATTAGCTATGGACGATGAGTTAAAAAGCGTGATGTTAGAGAAAGCATGTGATCAGAATAACAGTATCATGGTTGAATGCTTGCTTCTGTTGGGAGCAGATGCCAATCGAACAAAGGAGGCAACTTCTTTAATTTGTCAGGTAAATATTCAAGGCCTAACTTTGGTCTTTCTCTGTTATTTAACTCTACCATTGTACAGCTCTTGCTTACATCCTGTTATTCTTTACTGCAGAATTCACCAGTTTATTTCACAATTGCTTGTGATTTGTAGTAGGAATTTAGATTCACAGAATTTCAGAGGTAATAGGGTCCTTTAGGCATATCCGGTATAATCCTTCATTTTTTTTTTTTTTTAATTTTTTACTTTATTTTTTTAACGTTTATTTATTTTTGAGACAGAGAGAGACAGAGCATGAACGGGGGAGGGTCAGAGAGAGGGAGACACAGAATCTGAAACAGGCTCCAGGCTCTGAGCTGTCAGCCCAGAGCCTGATGCGGGGCTCGAACTCACGGACCGCGAGATCATGACCTGAGCCGAAGTCGGCCGCTTAACTGACTGAGCCACCCAGGCACCCCAATAGAATCCTTCATTTTACTTGTTTACCTACCTTGTTATATTGTTAATAACTTTCCAAATGTGTCTCCTACAATGCGTCTCTGTCCAAATTCTTTTCCAGGCACACTCCACACAACATACGGTTCGGTTTGGTAATCTTTCAACCGTTTTCTCTCTGTTTCCAGTTTCTATGATAGCAAATTCTCTCCTCAGTTGTACTGCATGTGGCCATGCAGGCGGTTACTACACCCCCTTGGGGACACTGTTCATGTTGGCATCCCCTGCCATTGACCACCTCCTTGGTTGTATAGCACTGTGGTCCTGCCTTCCTTCCCTCCCTTCACTCATGCACTGGGCAAGCACGTCTATCTAAATGTTCTACTTTACCTTCAAAATCCAACCCAAATGCCCTTTCCTCAATAAAGCCCTCCCTGCACCCCTGACCTCCATACAAAATAAAAGATTTATTTCTGTTGAGTCCATGACAATATATGTGATATACACAATATATCTTTTATATTTTGTTAGTTGTATGAAAGTGGAAATGTACAGTGTTCATCTTTATGTCATTTAGAATAACTAACTCATTGCTTTACATACAGTGTGAATTTACTAGGTATTTATTAAAGTGCATTACATGTTACTTCAGGGTTGTCATTGCATAAATTTCAGTTTATAATAGCATTTGGGTAGCACCATGTATATTTTCTAGAAATTAATAATATTTCTAACAAAGCAATTATGCAGTGATTTAATGTACATTATTAAATAACCAACAGAGTACTGTATTTTCCAGTAATTTACTTTAAAAGCCTTACTTTATTTAATTTCCCACTTGCCTATGGATTCAATTCAATTTCTCAACTGTAAATTAAGTTAGTACTAATTAGTACTCTACATAAAAAGAAACTGAACCTGTAACTTATTTTCATGCACAATTAATGTGTACATTAAGACCAAATAAATAATCGAATTACTTACATTTAGTCAAATTTCATTTAAGAAATCCACCTTAAAAATAATTGCTTCTCTATTATTAAAAGTAATTAAATTATTTCCCTCAATAATATAATACATTTTTATTGTGTATCTTTGTGTGATCTGCCCATCTTTGCACTAATATTACTGGAATATGCCAAGGAACTGAAAATAAATTTCCCCTTCAAATTATTTTTAGGGAAATAGTGTATCCAAATCACCCGAGTGTAATAATTTTAAATCTCTGACAGGAAATGCTTCCTGCTCTTCTCTCAATTTACCTAAATCTTTGTATAGGAGCTTTTTATTTTATTCTTCTTCTTGCATTCTTTTGGATTTAAGCACTTATTTATATATTTTTAAGCAAAATCAGATCTTTGCATCCATGGGTATGTTAAATTTAAAGAATTTATCATACTTGTCAGAGATTATTTGCCTCTAAAAAATATTGATTAAATTTTGTGGATAGATTGAACATACATTATTTTAGATACTAGTGTAAAATGAGGTAATCACTATTTATGTACCAATGCTGTCTAATTAAGGACTATTCGGAGCAAAGATGGAGTTAATCTTGTTAGGCTTTCTGAGGAGAATTTAATGATGTAATATACATGATTCATATAGAAGAATATGGAAGACTGATACTAGGCCTGAAAATACATGGATAGAGATCCAAAGATGAAAACCATCAGATCATGGTAGGAAGAACAACTGTGATGAAGTCTGAATAAAAGTAATAACAAACTGTTGTGGTATTCATTACCACCTGGGCACTGCTCTGAGTCCTTTACACAATTTAACCCTTGCAACAACCTTAGAAGTGGGTTCTAGTATTATTCCCATTTTACAGGGAAGGAATTGAGGCACAGAGAGGTTAGGTAACTTGCCTAAGGACACTCTCCTGGTAAGTAGTGGAAAGTCGGCTTCCCAAATGCATGCTTTAATCTCGTCTATACCATAGATTCTTGGTAGTGGTGGTGATAGGGAGGGGAGTAGGGAGAGTTGCTCACTGATTCTCAAAGGCTAGTCTAAAATATTTGGTTTTGATCATGGGCTGCATTATTGATAAATTTGAAGATGAGAGAGAAGATTGCAAAAGATAGTAAATTATACAGTTTTTAAAAGTTTATTTATCTTGGGAGAGAGACAGAGCATGAGCAGGGAAACAGAGGATCCCACGCAAGCTCCAAGCTGTCAGCACAGAGCCTGACATGGGGCTTAAACTCATGAACCACGAGATCATGACCTGAGCTGAAACCAAGAGTTGGACACTCAACCAACTTGTCTTTTGTCTGATACACTTTCTTATACATCTCTGGCTTCATCCCCATGTACCTAAAGTCAGCTGGGATCTTTTGGGCCCTCAAGGAAAATACTCTTTAAAAGTGTATTGAGCAATTTCTAGGTGGAGGGCACAGTGCTAGATAAGTAGTAAAGAATATACAAGGGTTTTTCTGTTTCTGGATGGATTCTTTCCAAGTGTGTATTGGGAAAGGAGAGAGGATAAAATGTAAATCATTTTAATATGAGGTAGGCAGTAAGTGCCAATTTAGACATAAAAAATTTGCTAGGCCACAGAGAGGGCATTTGTGATTGAGTTTTTTGGCCCCTCTGTCCCTCCATCTTCCTTCCTCCCACTCCTTTTAAATTTCCTGGGGCGCCTGGGTGGCTCAGTCAGTTAAGTGTCCGACTTCAGCTCAGGTCACGATCTCGTGGTCCGTGAGTTCGAGCCCTGCATTGGGCTCTGGGCTGATGGCTCAGAGCCGGGAGCCTGCTTCCAATTCTGTGTCTCCCTCTCTCTCTGCCCCTCCCCCGTTCATGCTCTGTCTCTCTCTGTCTCAAAAATAAACATTAAAAAAAAATAATAAAAAAAAATAAATTTCCTGTGGGCTTTTAAATAGGATATTAGTGATTTGTTAGTTAAATGAAAGATATTTCCTAGGCATTGTACTAGGCTATGGAGGTACAAATTGAATTGCAATAGCATCCAAGCCTTTCATTCTAGTTTTAAAACTGATAGGCGTTTTTGGTTTAGT
The DNA here is from genome assembly GCF_027475565.1 of Acinonyx jubatus. Lineage (NCBI taxonomy): Eukaryota > Metazoa > Chordata > Mammalia > Carnivora > Felidae > Acinonyx > Acinonyx jubatus. The sequence goes on from NC_069387.1 coordinate 66,544,498, forward strand.
GTGCTATGTGCTATGTTTAAGCAAATGGGACAGGAGTCTGGAGGAGGAAGAGTGTGTGTGGCTTGGGAGCTTAGTAGCAAGGACTTACCGTACAAGAGATTATGAAGCTGTACCTTCAAGAATGAACATCTTTTGGGGTACCTGAGTGGCTCAGTGAGTTGAGCGTCCACATCTTGGTTTTGGCTCAGGTAATGATCCCTGGGTCATGGGATTGAGCCCTGCATTGGGCTCTGCACTGAGCCTGGAGCCTGCTTGAGATTCTTTCTCTTCCCACTCACGCTGTCTCTCTCTCTTTCTCTCTCTCTCTCTCTCTCTCTCAAAAAAAAAAAAAAAAAGGAATGAACATCTTTTTGCTGGATGCAGAGTAGAATTAGATATTTAGGGCAGTAGAAATAGTATAAATGAAGGTAATGAAGTTTTAGAAAAACCTCATGTTGTGTTTGGGGGAATGTCTTAGAGCAGAGGGGTTTAGAAGATTTCTGGGCAGTGACCTGCTCATATCTAAAGTAGAAAGGTATGATAGTGGCTCTGGGGAGAAAGGGTTGAAGGTAGGTAACCTGGAGACTAGTGGGCATTGAGTTGGTGCCATGAAACCACAGAATGATCCCCTCAAATCTCTTGAACATACATTAATTCTGGAGAATTCAGGAATTTCCCCCAGTCTCCTTCCCCTCACCTGGTAGCTTAGATCTTAGGGTCTTGTCTTGAAAAGAGAAAAGAAAGGAGAAAAGAAAAAAAGAGAAAAGAAAAAAGAAAAGAAAAAAAATTAATCCTTAATTGTGGGCAGTGAAAGGAGCACAGGCTTGACTTGAAATCCAAGTCTCTTGTTGATTACCTCTAATAGGTTCGGAAAAATCACATACTTTTTCTAAATTTTCATCTGTAAAATGGGGATAATAATTTTTATGACATAGGCTTTTTTTTAATGTTTATTTTGAGAGAGAGACAGAGCAGAGAGAGAGGGAGACACAGAATCTGAAGCAGGATCCAGGCTGAGCTGTGAGCACAGAGTCCAAAATGGGGCTCAAACCCATGAACCATGAGATCATGACCTGAGCCGAAGTCAGATGCTAAACTGACTGAGCCACCCGGCGCCCCTGACAAAGGGTTTTTAATAAGGATTAGAAATCAAGTGTATACAGAATTTAGCACAGTTCCTGACATACAATATTTCTATTGTTTATTACTTTGATCTTCTTGTTAGCAGACCATCATTCCTTCACCTTTTAGAAGCTGCTTCTGTGTAGGCCAGTATGCTGTAGGTTGCTAAGCCTTCCCTCTGCTTACTGTGGTCACTGTAGTTTTTGTAGCACCCAGCATGCGAACCTACCTTGAGCACATGCTCTGAAAACAGTATTCAGGGGAAGGTAGAAAACAGATAAGAAATTTCTTTGTGGAAATTCAGGGTCTTGTGCTGGAAAGCCAGAAGCCTTTGTATGTGGCATTTACAAGTTTTATGATGTTCATATTCTCTTTTAGATATTCTATATCATGAATGAAGGCAGGGCAGTAGCCTTTACTGTGTATGGTACTAGTTTCCCAGATGTCTTACAAGGAGCAGACGGAATCCCAGAAGGTGTAAGCAATGTGTATCATTGGTGAAGCCTCAGCTTTCTTAATTCAGGTGTTAAGAGCTTTTTCTCCATATGATGGTGCCTTTTTCATAGTACCTGACTCATGTGGCAGATTATTTGGCTTCTGCTACTCTGATATTTGTGGTGCTAACCTTATTGTATTTTCCTAATCTATTTCAAGGATGAGTTTTGCCTTATTTTATTTTATTTCTATCTAAATGAGGGTGTAGAGAAAAATCACACCAAATTCAATTTACATGTCTACCAAAAGGAAGACATACAGGCTTTTAATATGGTCACCTTCTTTTTTTCCTTTAATAGGTATGTGAGAAAGCAAGCAGTCCCAAATTAGTGGAACTGTTACTGAATGGTGGTTCCCGTGAACAGGATGTCCGGAAAGCTCTGACAATAAGCATTGGAAAAGGTGACAGCCAGATCATCAGCTTACTCTTACGGAGACTCGCCCTGGATCTGGCCAATAATAGCATTTGCCTTGGAGGATTTTGTATAGGAAAAATCGAACCTTCATGGCTTGGTCCTTTGTTTCCAGATAGGACATCTAATTTAAGAAAAGAAACAAGTGAGTATTAGCAGGACGATTTTGTCCAAGTCTGGTTTTTATTAGTATTAAAAAAAATTTTTTTTTAACGTTTATTTATTTTTGAGACAGAAAGAGAGAGCATGAACGGGGGAGGGTCAGAGAGAGAGGGAGACACAGAATCTGAAACAGGCTCCAGTCTCTGAGCTGTCAGCACAGAGCCCGATGTGGGACTCGAACTCACAGACAGTGAGATGACCTGAGCCGAAGTCGGACGCTCAACCGACTGAGCCACCCAGGTGCCCCTATTAGTATTTTTTTTTAAGTCACTAATATTTTCATTAGGTTTATTTCAGTTTGGTACAACTTAAGCCAAAAATATTGTGAAGGTTTGGGTATCTTTTTGTTGTTGTTGTTGATATCTTCTTTTTTTTTTGGTTATGAAATGCTTGAAAGTGATATTGTATTTAATTCTTTGTTTCCTAGCAAATGTTTTATAAAGATAGAGTGGGACAGTGGGATGTTTCTGAGCAGTTGCTTTTTAAAGAAACGTATATTTTTTTATTATAAAACTAATCCATGCTCATTTTAAGAATAGGAAAACACGTAAAAACTATAAGAAAGAAAATGACTATTTTGTTCCTTATCAATGTAGATTTTCTTACCAGATTTTTTATATGCTTACATATACATATGCATTAAAATGTATATGCAGAAACTTATACACATATATACTTCGAAAAAAAAAATTTTTACATTTATTTATTTTTGAGAGACAGAGAGAGACAGAGTACAAGTGAGGGAGGGGCAGAGAGAGAAGGAGACACAGAATCCGAAGCAGGCTGCAGGCTCTGAGCTGTCAGCACAGAGCTTGACGCGGGGCTCAAACTCATCAACCATGAGATCATGACCTGGGCTGAAGTCGGACGTTTAACTGACTGAGCCACCCAGGTGCCCCACTCATAAATACTTTGCATCTTCGTATTAACATATTTAGTTTTCAGTTTTTCAATATTTCAGCTGAAAAGGTATTTTCTTGAAATTTTTGAGTTAATATATGTTTTGTACATATTAAATATATTAATGACAAGTTAGCATCATCCTCTGTTAAGATTTCTGTCATTTCAGATGTCAGTCACTCACACTGTGTTCTTAAAGTTTGAGCTCCCTATTTCCCTCTGTTAACTTAACTTCCATGCCTGCTTCCTTCCCTACAGTGATCTTCACCTTAAGTACTCTCTTGTTAACAGCATGTTAGCTTTCCTGTCATTTTTCTGGTGCATTTACCTGGCAATATCCTATTCCTGTTCAGTCCAGTGGTCTGCTTTTTCCCTTCCCTTCACCAAGGTTGCTGAAAATGCTGCTGGAAGAAAGTATCCATCCATGCTTATTAGTGCCTCTACAAATTCCAGGTTTCTAACATTCTGGTGGGCCCTAGAAGATCCAGTCAGGCTAATTTCCCTAAGTTTCTCTCCTTTTTTTTTTTTTTTTTTTTTTTTTAAGTAGGCTTCGTGTCCAGTGTAGAGCCCAACACGAGGCTTGAACTCATGACCTTGACATCAAGACCTGAGCTGATACCAAGGGTCAGATGCTTAACTGACTGAGCCACCCAGGCTCTCCTTCCCTTGGTTTCTAAAATGTGTCATAAAATGTGTCTAAATATGTCATGTGTCTTCCAGTGTTAATCTAGCTACCTGCCTGCCTTACCTTCTGTCCACTTGTCTGTCTCTTCAGTTCTATTTTTTTTTTTTTTTGCTTCAGCCCCAAATCACTTTTTAGAAGAAAACATTCCTGCCCATATGAAATCTGTGGAAGATCATCCTCCATATTCCTGTAGCACCTTGTTTCTTACCTGTAGTAGCATTTATTACATTATATAATTGTATTTTTTCCTTTTATGATCTACCTTTTGGTAGATTATATGCATCATGAAGTCAATGTCATTTTTTTTCCAGTGTTGTAACTTTAGCATCTAACTAGTACTTTGCACATAGTAGGGCTAATTAAATATTCATAATATTGGCAAAAATAAGAAATTGGTAATTGTGTGGATAAACATAAGTGGAAATAGGCATTTCACACATTATTGATATGAATTCAAATTATCCTCTTTTGAGGACAATCTGGCAATATCCATTAATATTTTAAATGCACATCCATGCTTTTTTGACCAGCTACATACTGATAGGAATCCATGATGCAGGGGTGCAAGGGTGCACAATAAAATATTGTTTATAATACCCAGAGATTAGGGGAAAAATTCTAAGTATCCTTCAAAAGGAAGTATTTGAATCAATCATGGGACATTCATGCAGTGGAATGCTTTGCAATCATTGGAGAAAAAACCATCTAACAAATCCAAATGGTCAGATAGAGAGTGCATTATTAAGTAAAAAAATAATAAAAATAAAAAAGCACAGAGCAGTGTTTTTAGTATACTGATGTTGGTGAGATATGGTAGTCATAAATGTTTGAATATGAAAAGACTCTGTCACAAGAAAAACCCCAGAAATGTATTACTTGGTTTCCCTCTGGGGACTTTGGAAACTAATGAAATATGATTAGATCCCATGTTCTATCACTTCAGTCTCCTGCCAGCAACCTGTTTACTTAGATCTCTGATTTCTGATGGACACTGGAGAGGGAAGAAGGGAGATTTCCTATCCACTGTATTCTCTTTGTTCTACATGAAGTTTTTTACCTTTGATAAGTCTCACCTAATTAAAAAAATACAGTCATGTCATTTGATTGATTGAAGGGTATGACCATAATTATATTAGTGGTTCATCTGAGTAAAGAACATTTTGAATTCATAGCTTCAAAACATTTTTCAGGTACTACTTGACTGAGTCTCATACATGTCAGTCATGTGAGCTATGGAAGTAATATTTGAAGAGATTTTCCAGGCTGTACATAACACAATAAGAGTTCTGCCAACTAATTTCTTCATAACGAAGCATAATATAAGATGTAATAAAATAGGATGTTAACTTTTGAATTTCACCAAATTTCCCAGTAGAATGAATCACTTAGCAAATAGTTTATAAAAAAGTAACTATATCATTTATTGAGCATCTTCTGTGTTCTAAGCATTGTGCTAAGTAAACATTTTATTTGCACCATTTCCTTTAATCTTTTCCATAATCCTACATTGTCATCTCCATTTCCCAAGTGAGGAAATTAACACTCAGAGAGCTTATGTAACTTGCAAGTGCTGTTACTGTTATTTGAGCACAGGTCTGTGTGGCTTCAAAGCCCAGGCTCTTTCCCGGGTCAAGTTCGTGTCATAAATATTCAGTTTTGTCACTTCCACCAAAGCTTTGAGTAAATTTTTATGATTTCTAAAAAATTTAAATTCACTGCCTACTTTTTATGCAATATCATGGTTACAAAGTGACTTTGGAAAGAAGAATAAAAATTTCTCTGGAAAGAACTTTGGTATGATTTGTGTTTATGTTTGTTGATTTGTAACTTGCTGGTGTATCTTTTTATTGTAGATATAGGATCCACCCTAGCAAGAATGGTGCTCAGATATCAGATGAAAAGTGTTGTGGAAGAAGGAGCAGCCTCAGGCAGCGGTGGGAATTTTCCTGAAGAAGTTCTTGATAAATTTGATGAATGGACCTTCATTCCGGACTCTTGTGTAGACAGTGTGTTTGGTCAAAGTGACGACCTGGATAGTGAAGGTATGTATTCCAAAGAAATATTCCCTTTATGTTTTAAAACATTTACGCGCTGGTGTTGAACGATAGAAACTGAGACAAAAATCTGATTTAATTCGTTTGTAAAACTTGAGTAAACATGTGTTCATCATTGGAAATAGTTAATGCTCACTAATTCCAGTTAAGGCAATGACTCAAGAAAATGTATCTGCACTTCCAAAGTATTAGAATATTAACCATGATCAGTTAATTGTGACTAATGTAGTGAAAACACTGAATCAGGCTAGAATGGGATTCCATGTTTCATCATTGACAAGGTCCTTTTGTGGGTTTGTATGCTCCTCACCCTTATTGAAGATAGTGTTGCAAATCTTCTAGCATTAGAAAAAATGTATGTAAAATGTCTGGGAGAGTGCTTGCCAAATAGGAAATGCTTCATTAAAAAATTTTTACCTTTAGAGGAAATAAAGTAATTTTAATATTTTAATAATTCTCCTGAAATAACTTAAAATAATTGACATGGCAATATATTTAATGACAGTAACTAGGGTGGACATATTTAACATTATGCAATTTGGTAAAAATGGGGTGTAGTGCTTTTTTATTAACAGTATGATTGAAAACTTTGGGTGACCCATAAAGGTATTTGAGAGAGCAAACAGTAAGAGTTCTCCCCAAATCTCAGAATCTCTGGCCGACGTATTTTCTTTTTTGGCCCAAGTATTTTTTAAAACCAACTTTATTTATATATAATTAATATGAAATAAAATGCACCCATTTTAAGTGTGTGTTTTCGTGGGTTTTGAAAAATTTGTACATCCATGCAATCATCACCACTATTAAATTATGCAACATTTCTATCATCTATAAAAGTTCCTTTTATGCCTTTTCACAAATCCCCCAATCCTTGGTCCCTGCAACTACTGATCTTTTTGTCGCTATAGATTAAATTAGTATTTTCTTAAGTTTTATATGAATAGGATGATACAGTATGTTCTCTTTTATGTCTGGTTGTTTTCCAAAGTAGTTACACCATGTACACTTCCTTCAGCAATATGAACTCTCTAGTTGCTGTACATCTTTGTCACACTATACTGCTTGATATCATCAGGCACTTTAATTTTAGCCGTTCTAGTGAAGGTGTAGTCCTAACTCATTTGGGCTTAATTTTCATTCTCTGATGACTATAGATATTGAGAATATTTTCATGTTTTTATTGACAATTCACATTTGTTTTTGCAAAGTATCTTTTCAGAACTTTTGCTGACTTTTAGTTGGGTTGTTGTCTTACTATTGTATTATAAGAGTTCTTTATGTCATAAAGAGTTCTTCATATTTAGGTAGAATTCCTTTGACAATATATAAATTGCAAATATTTTCTCCCTGTCATAGTTTGTCTTTCATTTTATTAATGTTATTTTTTAAAAAGCATAGATTTTAAATTTAGATAAAGTACAGGTTTTGAGTCTTTTCTTTTATGGTTTGTGTTTTTTATTCCTTTTAAGAAATATTTCCTATCCCAAATTTGTGACTATTTTTCCCGTGTTTCCTCATAGAAGTGTTAAAACCTCAGCTTTTACATTTAGTCTATAATCCATTTTAAGTAATTTTCATGTATGTCACTGAAGGATTGACAGTACTTTTTTTTACATATGGATATCCAGTTTTTAAACATCATTTTGTGAAAACACTATATTTCTTCATTGAATTAATGGCATTTTTGTCCAACTTAATTGACCATGTAAGCGTAGTTCTATTTCTGCATTCTTTATCCTGTGGGATTAATTTATGTCTTCATCCTTATGCTGATGCCATACTGCCTTGATTACTTTAGCTTAATGGTAGGTCTTGAAATCAGATAGTGTAAATCCTCTGGTGTTTTTTGTTTGTTTTTTCCAAAATTGCTCTCACTATTCTAGGTTTGTTGCATATCCATATACATTTTGAGTCAACAAATTAATTTTGTGCTGGAGTTTTTATTAGAATTAAATACATACATTTAATGTAGAATTCCCCTATTAATTATATACTATTAATATTACATAATATAGAATTAACATATGAATAATTTCTTCAGATAAATCTATAATAAATCTAGGAGAATTGATATCTTAATATGAGTCTTTTGACATATAAATGTATATATTTTCATTTATTATTTTAAGTTTCTCTAGCCAATTTTTTTATTGTATATTTTCTGATGGTATTGTAAATAGTATTGTATTTGAATTCCAATTTCCAATAGTTCACTGATGGCATAGAGAAATACAGTTGATTTCTTTGTATATTAACATTGTATCTTGTGGACTTACTTGTTTAACGTGTGTCTCTAACAGCTTGTTGTTGACTCCACAGTTTTCTATGTTCACACTAAGGCCAATTGCTAATAAAGACAGATCTCTTCCTTTCTAATCTATATGTCTTTTTTGTTTTTCTTGTCTTATTGCATTGACTAGAACTTCTAGTACTATGTTGAATAGAAGTGTTCAGAGTAGGCATTGTTTCTGGTTTCCAAATTTAAGGGGAAAGCATTCAGTCTCTCATCATTAAGTATGATATTATCTGTAGTTTTTTTCATAGATAGCCTTCATCAAGTAGAGGAAGTTCCTTTCAACTAATTGTTTTCTGAGCCTTTTTATTACTAATGGGTTTTGGAAAATGCTTTTTTGCATCTGTTGAAATGGGCATATTTCCCCCCTTTATTCTATTAATATGGCTAGTTATGTTGGTTGACTTTCTCATGTTAAACTAAACTTGCATTTGTGGGATAAATCTCACCTGGTATGATACATTATCCTTTTTTATATATTGTTGGATTTGATTGTCTAAAATGTTGTTAAAGCATCTTGCATTTGTGAGGAGTATTGGTCTGTAGTTTTATGTTTTCTTATAATTATGAGAGTAATGCTAGCCTCTTTTAAATGAGTTGGGAAGTGTTTCCAACTCCACCATTGTCTTTAAAATTTTGTATAAGAGAGGTAGTATTTCCTTCTTAAATGTTTGATAGGCTTCACCAGTAAAGCTATGTAGGTTTGGAAATTTATTTGGGGGGGGGCTATTTTTATCATAAATTTAATAAGTTTAATAGCTTTATGGTTATTTTGATTTTCTATTACTTCTTGCTTCAGTTTTTGTAATTTTAAACTTTCAAGTAATTTGTCCATTTTACATAAGTTGCCAAACTTGTATTTAATGTCATTCATAATAATTCTCCTACTGTCCTGTTAACCTTTGTAAGAGATACCTGATCTTTAATTCTTTTTTTCAAGAACATTTATACATCTTTTTTATTAGATTAGCTTTAAAAGGAATTTGAGAGCTCTTTCATAATGAAACACTGCTTTTCAAATTGCATGACTTTATTGTCTATCTGTATATGAGTCCTGAAATTCTTTACATGGTGTTGATAAAGGTCTGGGTTTTACAACTGGTTACTGTGTTGAGTTAGAAGCTTCCTCTTCAATCAGGATTAAACATATATAGGCCACAAGTAGTTTTAAATTTGTTTTAAAAGAGTTCTGCTTGGTGACAAGCTAATGGTCCCACTTAAATGAGCAGATTTTAAATGGATATTTAAAAAAAATGGCTATTCTGGATTTCTTGATCCATTCACAGTGATCTCCAAGAAATTAAATAAAAAATTCCAAAAAATACACAATATAGATCTGCCTAGAAAGCACAATGTACATGGGGCACCTGGGTGGCTCAGTCGGTTAAGTGGCCGACTTCGGCTCAGGTCATGATCTCGCGGTCTGTGAGTTCGAGCCCCGCGTCGGGCTTTGTGCTGACAGCTCGGAGCCTGGAGCCTGTTTCAGATTCTGTGTCTCCCTCTCTCTCTCTGACCCACCCCCATTCATGCTCTGTCTCTCTCTGTCTCAAAAATAAATAAACGTTAAAAAAAAAAAGCACACTGTACAGATAGTATAATGTGACACTTTGTACAACTCAGAGTTAGATATTTGAATGACACAGGGGCTCCCAGATAAAAAGGCTGTTGCAGTACACCTTTGCAATCACACAGACCAGCCCCCGCCCCCAATCAACAGAACACAATTTCTACTAGACCTCAAAATGCTTTAAATCTTGACATTGGTAATTTGTGTCTTTCCCTTTGTATGTTCATTGGCTCAAGTTTATTAATTTGATTGATGTTTTCAAAGAATCCGCATTTTGTTTCATTGATTCTTCTCTGTCATTTGTCCATTTTCTTTTTTACTGATTTTTGCTTTAATCTTTGTTTCCTTTATTTTACTTATTTTCATTTGATTTGGCTCTTCTTTTTAAAGATTCTTAATGTGGATGCTTAGAACACTGATTTTTAGACATTTTTGTTATTTTCTAGTATAAACATTTAAGACCAATACAAATTCTTTTGGGGACCACGTTAGCTGCATCCCACAATTTTTGTATGTTCTGTTTATATTCAGTGTTGAAAATTTTCTGATTTCCTTTGTGATTTTTTTGGAGTCATGGATTATTTAGGAGAGTGTTGTTTGTTTTCCATATATTTGGAAACTTTTCCAATATCCCCTTGTTATTGATATCATATATAACTTTGTTGTGGTCAGAGAATCTAATGATTTATAGTGTTTTTAATTTATTGAGACTTGATTTTTGGACTACTGTCTGGTCTGTGTTGGTGAATGTTCTATGTGTCACTTAAAAGAATGTGTATTCCGCTATTGTGGGGTCAATTAGGTCAAATTGGTAGTATTTTTTAGGTCTTCTATATCTTTACTAATTTTTCTCTCTATTGTATTTGATGAATATATGTTGAAATTGTAACCATGGATTTGTTAATTCATCTTTTAATTCCATCTGTTTATGCTTTCTGTGTTATGGAGCTTTGTTATTGAATGCACAAAAATTAAGGATTGTAATTTTTTGGTGACTTAAACCTTCCATATGATCCATCTAGTATTCTTTTTTTCCTCTTGAAGAACTCCTGTTTACATTTCTTATAGTGCAAATCTGCTGGAAACCCCTGTGCCAATTACTGAAGCTCTTTTTTCAAGACTCTGCCCAGAACTCCCAGCTTAGTTAGTCTCCATGAGCATTGATATCCACCTCTTCATCTCAGGAAAACCATTGGGCTTTGTTTAAATTCCTTCTCCCTGTGCCTGTGGCCCTTAATGGTCTTCAGGCAGAAAGCCAGGGTGAGCGTAAGGCTTATATAATTTGTTTCCCTTCTTTCAGGCACTACACCATCCTGAACCTTTTGTTGGTTGCCTAGTGTTTGAAATCAGTTGTTCAAAATATTTCTTCCAAGTTTCTAGTTGTCTGTGGGGAGAGTTGTCAGGTTAGCTGTCTGTTACTCCATCATGCCTGAAATAAGAATTCTCATTATGTATTTTTAAATAAAGAAATGTTAGAATTGCTGACATAAAAATAATTATAAAATGCCTTTGTTGCTTCTATAAACAATATGCTCATAGAACTTTCACAAACATAAAGTGGGATAATTATGAAAATGTAATTATTATAAGATACAAAAATGTAATTAACTTTGAAGTCTATTTTATTAAGTTCCTTAAGCATGAAATAATTAAAATTATAGGGTAAATTAAATTTTAATAGTGAACCAAGTAGGAAGTATCTGTTTCAACTTTAAGATTTATGTAAATATTACAAAATTGATTTTTGGATATGTAGATTTTATAATTTGTTTTGAAACTTAAAATTCATTCTTTATGCTTATAAGATAGAGTGCTAGGATTTATGATCTCATAATTTTTCAGTAATGTATTTTTGTCCTTAAAAATATATTTATTGATCCTTATTTTGTTGAAAATGAGTAATTTCTTTTTTTTTTTTTTTGAGAGAGAGAGTGCTAGCAAGGGAGGAGAAGAGGAAAGAGAGAGAGAGAGAGAGAGAGAGAGAGAGAGAGAGAGAGAGAATCTCAAGCAGTCTCCACGTTCAGTGTGGAGACCACTGCGGGCCTGAATTTACAACCATGAGATCACGACCTGAGCAGAAATCAAGAGTCACTCAGCCAACTGAGCAATCCAGGAGTCCTGAAAATCCATAATTTTAAAAGTAGTTCTTCTCAGGGTGCCTGGGTGGCTCAGTTGGTTGGGCGCCTGACTCTTGATTTCGGCTCAGGTCATGATCTCACAGTTTCATGAGTTTGAGCCTCATGTTAGACTTTGTGCTGACAGCGCAGAGCTTGTTTGGGATTCTTCCTCTCTTTCTGCCCTTCTCCCGCTTGCGATCTTTCTGTCTCTCTCAAAATAAATAAATACACGTTACATTAAAAACATCTTTTTAATGTGTATTTATTTTTGAAAGAGAGAGAGAGAGAGCGTGAGTGGGGGAGGGACAGAGAGAGAGGGAGACACAGACTCTGAGGCAGGCTCCAGGCTCTGAGCTATCAGCACAGAGCCAGATGTGGGGCTCAAACCCACAGTGAGATCATGACCTGAGCTGAAGTCAGACACTTAACCGACTGAGTCACCCAGGTGTCCTTAAATAAAATTTTTTAAAAGAGAAGTGTGCTCCTCTCCTCTATCTCAGCAGAATATTGACAACTAAACTCATTATTTTACTTTAACGTCATTCAATAAATGAAACCATATAATATGCAATTTAAATAGAGATGTTGTCAAGATTGCTGAATATTAAATAATTTAGTGTTATCCCAATATTTAAATAAAATTTGAAAATTTGCTAAAAGCAATTCAAAGAAACCAAGAAGAATAACATTGATCAGATTTTTGTGTAAACTTTCTTTGCTTCCTGTACATACATGTATTTATTATAGCATGTAACTATTTTTTTAGTTGGCTTTTCCTACTGTACCATGAACTCAGATGAGGCATGGATTGTTTTTCCTGCTTATCTTTATTCTGCACTTATTCAGTATCTGGTCTAAGATAGCCATTCAGTAAATATTTATGGATGAAGAGAAATGTAGCTGAATTTTGAAAATGAAAAGCCGACATAGTTTATTATTTCCATTGTAAAACTGTTACAGTGGGAATTGGGAAATTTCCATCAATGAATATATGTGTTATCTTTTATGATTGTACTATGATACTAGCATCTTATGATTGAGTCAGCATTTCTTATTTGCCTTTATTTTATCATTTAAAAATAGGAAGTGAAGGCTCATTTCTTGTGAAAAGAAAATCCAATTCAATTAGTGTGGGAGAATTTTACCGAGATCGTGCCTTACAGCGTTGCTCACCAAATTTGCAGAGACATTCCAACTCATTGGTAAGTTATGATTAATTGTGATTATGTTGTGTGTTTTGTTATTGGTATTCTCTTGATAACTGAAATTATGTGTCAAAGCTAGGAGCTACTGGTACAGCAATTCCCTAATATTTGAAAACTTTATATACAGAATATATATATATATATATATGTATATATGTATATATATGTGTATATATATGTGTATATACATATACGTATAAACCATTTTAAATGTACATTTCTTGAGCTTTTGGGACCATATGTGTACTAAGTACACTTCAAAATGATTTATCTTTTTTTTTTTTTTCTTTCAGAGCTCCATATCTATGGAGCCCAGGCTAGGTCTCTCTGTCTTATGGTGTGGCTTGGTCCTCTGAGTACTTTTGCTGGAAGTCTTACAGTGATCCTTAAGGAAACCAGATAGGAAACTGTTCTCTTCGCTGCAAGAAATGATAGTGATTTTATTATAAATGTCTATTTGTTTAATAGGGACCCATTTTCGATCATGAAGATTTACTGAGGCGAAAAAGAAAAATATTGTCTTCAGATGACTCACTCAGTAAGTATTTGACAATAATCGTAAATAAATAGATATTTTGAGGAGAATACAGTACTTTGTTAAATTTCCTCTGTTCAATTTTTTTGGGTGTTAATTTCATCGTACATAACCTTCAAATTCTGTGTACCTAATGATATCACACACTGTAGAAAAATGAAATACAGTTATAGATTTAAAACTTTACCTTTTACAATGCTATGTAGGACTGACTCTTTTATCCTTTCTACTACTTTCCTGAAATGCAAATAGTACTGTCACCAATGCAACTCTTCATCTCTTTCTGCAGGTCTATTGTTTTTTTTTTTTACACTACTAATACCATTTGATTAAATATGTATTATTTATTGTCCACCTCTGCCACTGGAATGTAAGCTCTGTAGTTTGTTTTCTACTGAATCTCCAGTGCCTGGAAGGGATCCTGACAGTAGTAGGTGATCAGTAAATATTTACCAAGTGAACTTAAATTACTTGCTTATGTTTCCATTGTTTGTTTGTTTTTGACAAAAGGGTCATCAAAACTTCAATCCCATATGAGGCATTCAGACAGCATTTCTTCCCTGGCTTCTGAGAGAGAGTATATTACATCATTAGACCTTTCAGCAAATGAACTAAGAGACATTGATGCCCTAAGCCAGAAATGCTGTATAAGTGGTCATTTGGAGCATCTTGAAAAGCTGGAGCTTCACCAGAATGGACTCACGAACTTTCCACAACAATTGTGTGAAGTAAATTTAATTTATCCTTATTACTCTCAGGATATTTGAAGAGCTTTTGCAGTTTGATCTAATTTGCATGGTTAAATCTTTACAAAGAAGGATCTGCTTCTGCTTCATTGGATAGTAATTCCCCCTTTCTTGTAGTTGTCACATTAGTATCAGTCTATGTTCAAGAACATCTTTGAGGATGGGGACCTGATGAAAAGGAATGCTAGGTTCTGTCCTGATGATACATGTGTACATGGTAGGATGTATCAAGGCTATACCTTCAGTTACTTACTTCTAGAAGACAACTTAAACTGTTTAAAGTAGGTAGACTGTTACACCTGGTTTAGTGGCACTGGCTCTGGCTTAGCTACCAGCTGTTTAACAATAAGTGTTACTTTGGCTGCTCTAAGCTTTCATTTCCTTACCTGCAGAAATACAGAGGCTCAGCTAAACTATCCGTAAGGCATTTATTGAGTTTTAAAATTATATGAGACTTAAAAGTTGATTCTTTTTGCTCAGAGTTCCTATTTTCAAAAATTAAAGTATTAAATGATCTGCCAATAGAATAGTCCTCTGAATATTTGTTCATCATTTTTATGTACTGTAGACAAGAGCCAAAGATACACTGATGAATTAAAATAATCTTAATAAAATATTTAAATTATTAAACTGAATTCTTAGACTGAACTGCAAAGTTTGATGAAAAAACTGTATTTTTCTTCCCTTTTCTCACCTATAAAGCTTACGATAATTTTGAGACTTTTTAAAGCAACATTAACGTTGCATTTTTTAAGTATATTTAAGTGGTGTCTTTCCTTTACAGTGTGTGTATTTGGAGAAAGGGAGGACAGTCTTCTTGCAACCCATGTCTGAAATGTGTTCACTCTCTCCTTCTCCCCCTCTTCGCCAGTCTAAATCCACCAAGTCACAAGGGTCCTTACCCTTTTCTTTTCCTCTCCTCTTCATCCCTCCAGACCAGGTTGGCTATACACCCGATTTACATTTCCGTGGCATCCATGTTTTTCCCCCAGTGCTCATTCACTTATAAATTTTGATCTAAGGTATATTCTCTTCACTAAATTGTCAACTTCCTGAGAACAGGAACTGTTTCAGGCTTGTTCATGTCTGTTCTCAGTGCCTCATAATGTCTTCCATACAGTAGAGCCTTAATAGATGATTATTGAATTAATTCATGAAGGAATTAATGACTGACACTTGGTACACCTTCAGTAAGTATTAGTTACAGAGTAAGTAAAATATGACTAGAATATAGCTTAGCTAAAAAAAAAAGAGGATTTGAAAAGAGCATGACAGGTTGAAAAACATCAGAGTATTTAAAGACCAGACCAGCTCAGAATCTCTTAAGGAAATTTTAAATTGGCACCAATAGATGGCAGTTTTTAAAATCACCGCTTGAGGGGCGCCTGGGTGGCGCAGTCAGTTAAGCGTCCGACTTCAGCTCAGGTCACGATCTCGCCGTCCGTGAGTTCGAGCCCCGCGTCGGGCTCTGGGCTGATGGCTCAGAGCCTGGAGCCTGCTTCCGATTCTGTGTCTCCCTCTCTCTCTGCCCCTCCCCCGTTCATGCTCTGTCTCTCTCTGTCTCAAAAATAAATAAACGTTAAAAAAAAAATTTTTAAAAATAAATAAAATAAAAAAAATAAAATCACCGCTTATAGGTGTCTATGCCAAAAAATTTCCTGGTTATAATTTGGGAATGAATAATGTAAAAATACATTTTTTTGAATAATCTGGTAGGATCTGAAACAGTGATAGATATTTTGAAACAACTTTTGGGGCAAAGATCCATTAATATAAGCTTTATAATCATGTCAAACTCTAGATTTCTGTGAGGATAAATATATTGGTATATAACGAAGAGCAGAGAGAAGAGATTATTTTTTATATTGTAGCCCTTTGACGACAATCCATACCAAAGATTTAAAACATTGACATATAAATGGAAAGTTTCTTATTGTCATGGTAAAATTAGAAAGTGCTTAAAAATGGAAAATAGAGATTTGAAACAAAAAGTTTTATAAAAAAGAGGAAGTCCTAAAATGAAACCTGTATACAATGACTACTTTTTTGGTTAAGTCATATTTATATTAAAATGTATAACAGTTTCTAAAAGCTTAGAAAATGTATTCCCAGGATTATGTATTTAAAAATGTATTCCCAGGATTATGTCATACTGTTTATTCATTAATTAATTCAAATATTTGTTGAGGCTTATTCTGCTTCCATTTCACTCTGCGGGAATAATTTGCAAAAACAAAACAAAACTGAAATAAGCTCTTAACCCTGTTTTTCTGAATTGCTTTTGACAGTTACCTGTTATGTTTTCCTGGTTTTTACCCATTTAATAGCAGGGATGGTTGGATTAGTCATTATACTGAGGCTCTCTTATGGATTGTGTTTTCAGGTTTTTGGAAAATTTTTAATGGTTCTAGTTACCAGCGGTATGGAAGGCAGAAATATTAGCTAATTTGAAGTTTTTCAGATGGTTTTCAGATGGTTAGAGAATTTTAAAATATTGTCTTTCCAGACCCTGAAGTGTTTGACACATTTGGACTTGCACAGTAATAAATTTACATCATTTCCCTCTTACTTGTTGAAAATGAATTGTATTGCCAACCTTGATATCTCTCGAAACGACATCAACCCCTCAGTAGTTTTGGATCCTGCAGTGAAGTGCCCAACCTTGAAGCAGTTTAACTTGTCATATAATCAGCTGTCTTCTTTTCCTGAGAACCTTGGTGATGTGGTAGAGAAATTGGAACAGCTCATTTTAGAAGGGTAAGAAAGGGGCTCATTAAATACAAAAGGGTTGCCTTACATTGAAGTTTCATAAGAATGACAAAATATGCTGACATTATTTCTATAGTAATGGGTTTTAAACCATAATATGAGAAGAGACTGAGGGAATTAATATTATAATTTCTATCAGTTGACTTAAATTTTTACAACTAATTTAAAACTTAATCAGTCTGCTTTGATGCTATTCTTTGAAGGCAAATTGTTTTGATTTTTTTCTTCAAAGCATATGAATTTATGCAATTTAATCCTCATTTTGTTTCTTATAATTAGAAATAAAATATCAGGAATATGTTCCCACTTAAGCCTGAAGGAACTGAAAATTTTAAACCTTAGTAAAAACCACATTACATCCCTATCAGAAGATTTCCTTGAGGCGTGTCCTAAAGTGGAGAGTTTCAGTGCCAGAATGAATTATCTTGGTAAGTATCCTGTGGGAATCTCCTTTTAACCAGTATTAGAGGATGAGTCATACATGGACATTTCAGGTGGGGATATAAAGGTGGCATTTCAATTTAAATGTAATGGGGGAATTTCAGATATAAAGTTAACAGGTCAGTGATTAAAAAAAATGAGTTTTCAAGCCATGAAAACGTGGAAGAAACTTAAACGCATATTGCTGCATGAAAGAAGCCAATCTGAAGAGGCTACATGCTATATGATTCCAACTATATGACATTTTGGATAAGACAGAACTGTGGGGACAGTAAAATAACCAGTGATGGTCAGGAGTTTGGAGGGAGGGAGAGAGGAATGAGGAGGTGAGTGGGATTTTTAGGACAGTGAAACTATTCTGTGTGACGCTGTAAAGTGGGTACGTGTCATCATACATTTGTCCTAGAGGACATACAACATGAAGAGTGAACTTCATTGTAAATGATGACTTTTAGTTAATAATAATGTATTAATATTGGCTTACCAATTATAACAAATACACCAAGCTATGCAAGTTATTAGTCATAAGAAGAAAAATGTGTGTGTGTGGGGAGGGGGAGTGATGGTGAAGAGAGAAGGGCTTTAAGGGAACTCTTCGTACTTTCTGCTCAATTCTTCTGTACACCTGAAGCTACCCTAAAAACTAGTTTATTTTTAAATTCTAAAACATAAAAATTTTTAATACTGAAAAAATTTTCAATTTAAAAAATTACAGCAGATTGCTGTTGTCATAGACTAAAATGACATTTCCTTGGACTCCCAGATAGTCCTTTATACTGTGGTTCATTTTAGTCTGGAAAACTAAAAATGCATATGGCTGCATGAACTGGTTGAAGCCAGAATACTGAGTGCCCAACTGAGGTTTACTCAATTTTTTGGATTATAAATATAGTTACTGTTAATATTTCTTTTAGAAATAAAATTAATCAGTTAACAGTTTTCAAATTAGTGAGGTTAATGTGTATTCATTGAGCACTTGCTCTGATACTAGAAGATATTCTAGTAATACAGAATATGATCATCACTTTTATTAAAAGTTGGGGAATACTCCATTTTCTCTTAGCATGTGAGATAGCAGGGAATTATGTTTATCTGAACATAAGTTCAGTAGTCTATCTGAACATTCTAGTATTAAGGGACAAAATACTTTTATGGAAATATATGGGGACTCCCCATATTTTATCTTCCTCAAGAAGATAAAAGGAGGCCACGTGCACCTTCCCATCCATGTAAACTGACTGACTCTGTAAAATACTTTTTAATGCTGCTTAAAAGCAGAATACAATTTGACATATCCTAAAATATTTTATTTTGTTGGAACTTTCAGAAGCTAGTAATGATAAAAGCTATGTAAATTTGTATAATATTTTCTTCCTTTCTCCCTTCTTCTAGGCCTTTTGAATATTGCCCATTTTCCTACTATGGACCTGAAAATGGGGGATAGAGTGGTTCCCTCTCTAATGAGCAAAGAAAACCCAGTCTCTGTCCTTAGGGAATAAGTAGTTAGGTTCAGAAGACAGGCATTCAGTAACTAAGCTAAGTGTTGTGAGGAAAAGTTGAGGATGCTACTGGGGTACCTCGGTGGGGAGTGGAGGCTCATATCCAGACTGTGGAGACAGGGAAAGGTTTCTGTGTCTCTGACACTTAAGTTGGATCTGGAAAGAAGAGCATCCCAAGAAACCTGAGGCTTGATTCATACGTCATCTCAGCTGAATCTCATAAAAATCCTATAGGGTAGGATAGGTATGATCTCTGATCGACTGAGATTTTTGTGTGACATAGAGGTATAGAATGAATTAACTAGTTGTAGTGGAAACTTGAATATAACCAAGTTCAAAAATCTGTTTGCTTTGCACTACAACAACTGTGTAGTTTTAGGGTCTTTCATTTGGAAAGAAGCCCTAGGAAGGTGATATCTGAGCAGAACCACTAACCATTACAAATAATCTCAAGTGAAATATAGTTTCAGTCCTTTGACTTTATGAGTGTCTTTTCCATACAGCATCTGAACCTCTTAATTCTTAAGAGGAGAATCATTTATTTTGCCACAAATACTTTTCAGATATAGGTAAAAAATAATAGCATGTTCCTTTTCAGCCTCTCAGGAAAACAGCTTCGAGCAGTGTTTTGGAACACGTTGACTCTTGAAGATTTTACTAGAGAAAATATAACCTATTGAAAATGCTAAGAAGTAATTTCTCAAGCCACTTGCATAGAACCATAGAGCTTTAGATATCTGAAGAATCTCAGAATTCATCTAGTGTAGCTGCACTATTTTACAGATAAAAAATAGGCTGAATGATTTGCTCATTTTCCAAAATTGTGTCCACAGAGTTTTATTTATTATACTTCATACTGTATTTCCTTTTTGGAAGTTCATAAAATATATGAGAATATTGAGGACGCTGAGATATTTCACCTTATTTTACTTAAATGTTTCCTCAATCTCTTAAGATCATATGATCAAAGAATACTTTTATTAAGTAACATCCACTGTTGTTGCATAGAACACTCTTTATTAGGTGGTACTGTAAGGAATTTTTATCTTTACGTTGTATTGTGTATTAGTTTTCAAAGTGTTTTGTTATATTTACTTAAGAGTAATATGAATTAATTTATAATTTATGTACACATAATATCACATAATTTGGAATGAATATTCTAATAATTTTTACTCTGTACAGATGTTGGGCAGAGATTTGTGTTCAGATAATTGTTTAGATTTCAGATGAAAATATTCTTATAAGGATGGTGTATTATTTTAATGTTCAGTGTTAGGAGTAAGGATATTACCTTATTTTAAAAGTCAGCATGAAAATGGAAATTGAATTAAGTGACAGGTCCTTGGTAGCTGTTCTTACTGTCAAATCTAATGGAAATCTAGTTAAAATGATTAAAATGTCCTTTATCTCACTTTTATTTTCTTTTAGCTGCTGTGCCTTTTTTGCCTTCTTCTCTGACAAGCCTAAAATTGTCCCAAAACAGATTTACATGTGTTCCTGAAACAATTTTAAATCTTCCACAGTAAGTTTGCTATTTTAATTTTAAAACCACATGAGCTGGAACAAAGCCCTCAGAAACATGGTTTTGATTTAGGCATATCAATTGATTTATAATTCATAATTGATTTCTAAAGCTATTCAGTTTAATGTTCTTAAATCTATGAATGTTTGTTTTTTACTAGGCAAAACACCCAAGTTGCTATTTGTGTTTTCTTTAACTTTTATATCAGGGTGCTATTGTTTTGAAACAATTTAATGTTAATTAATGTTTGCACCATTACAAACAATTGAGGTTATAGTGGCTATCGCTTTAACTTTAAAATTTTGCTTGCTCTCAGAGGTTGATATGCTACTAAGATATTATTAACTTTGAAATTATACTTATGTTTGAGTAAAAACTGGAGAGAGTGGTTCCCTCACTAATGAGCAAAGCAAACCCAGTCTCTGTCCTCAGGGAATAAGTAATTAGGTTGAGAAGACAGGCATTCAATAACTAAGCTACATGCTGTGAGGAAAAGTTGAGGGTTATACAAGGGTACCTCGGGGAGGATCTCATCCAGACTGTGGAGGCAAGGAAATGTTTGGCGAAGACATTTTTGGTGAGGATTAGGACAATTTATATAGCTCTAGGTATTTGGGGATGTTTCTAGTTAGTTTCATTAAAAAAATGAAAGCTTTCTATGTTATCTTAAATACCATTATAACTGTGTTGTATATATTATAAACCAAATCCATAAGTGTATATGTGCAAATATATAGGCAAATAATGTATAGGCAAATAATATATAGGCAAATAATGTATAGGCAAATAATGCTTAGTTATAATCTAGCCATAGAAGATGTCAAACAGACATATAATAATTAATTTCAATCTGGCTTTAGAATGTGTTAGACACTGTTTTAAGTGCTCAATGGTGGATGCTGCCTTTAATTGTCCTAATAAAACTGGAAATAGGTGCTGTTATTATCTCCACTTTATAATGAAAATATTATTTTATTAAAGAGATGAAGTAACTTGCCTAAAGTCACTATTCTTAAACTCTGGTGGCTCAACCTTCTAGTCTTAACTCATGTATACAGGCACCTCTAGAATACAGGTGGTCTTATATTTTAAACATAATATGTTCCTGGGGTGCCTGGGTGGCTCAATCAGTTGAGCGTCTGACTTTGGCTCTGGTCATGATCTCATGGTTTGTGAGTTCAAGCCCCGCGTTAAGCTCTGTGCTGACAGCTCAGAACCTGGAGCCTGTTTCAGATCTGTGTCTCCCTCTCTCTCTGCCCCTCCGCCACTCGTGCTCTGTCTCTCCCTCTCTCTCTCAAAAATAAATAAACATTAATAAATAAAAATAAAAAAACATAATATGTTCCTGAAAATGTGTTTGAAAGTCAAATATTTATGAAAGTTAATTAGTAGATATATTACCATAAAGGTTTCTTCCCAAATAACTAAAAATATTATTTGGTCCTTAATTACTCTATACTTTTAGACAACATCTCCAGATATACATTTCTAGCACTTTGTATATATTTCTTTAAAACAATTTTCTGTGAAACAACAGAATATGCATTTGGCCAGCTTAAGTTCCCATTGAGGCTAAAAAGGATTGCTTTTGAACAGTCTGGTGATTCTTGGCTTTATCTAAGTTGTATGGTTTGTTAGATATTCACATCTTTTCTCTAAAACAGTCCAATTAATTTTCTTATTTTCACACATCTTTATGAGACAGTTAGGGCAGAATCCAGGATAATTGTAAAATGAGAGCAAAAACGTGTAGACCTGAACCTTGGTGTAGAAGGTTGTACGACTACGTGAGCTTAGGTAGAACCAATTCATCATGGTTCAGATATGCTGCATGAAAGGGGTCAGTATATAACTGCAAAAGTCCAGGCAACCTTTACATGGTCAAATATATCACCATCACTGACTGTGTATTCTTCCTACACATGTACGCTTATATGTGACATGTGTTTTTCTGTCGTTTCCTGCAAACTTTGGGGAGTGTATTCCTGCATGAAAGCAACCAATTTGCATTGGGCCTACCACATGCAAGACATCATGTTCAGTGTTGAGATATTTATCATACTGAGACAAGCTGTTAAAAGGTTATGCCCCTGCATGTTATTAATTAGCTCCAGGACATAACCTCTGAAGAATCCTCCCAGTAACGAGGGAAATTGAAAAGAGAAGCGGGGAGCTACATATTTGTAACCCTTGTATAGAAGGCATATTTATAAATCTTGTATAGAAATGACCATTTTTGCCTTTGTTAATTATGATTTCTCATGCATCATAAACATTGGTAAACACTTGCTCTTTCATTCTAAGATTGACATTTTCATGGTTCTGAAGTAAGGAAATTATGCTTCAGTTTTGTTTTTAATGGTCCTTATTCATTTAAATGTTGTTCCTAGTGAGACATACTTTTTTCTAGCCCATATATGTCTCTATGAACACACAAGAACACATGCATACTTAAATATAAATAATGTTAGTTTTAAAGTTGTTTCTCTGGTGAAAATTGCTTGTGATATTATCTCACGTGTTGTGGAAGCACTCATTTGGCTTTTATGTTGACATTGTATTGTTCTAGCTTACGGTCCTTAGATATGAGCAGCAATGATATTCAATATCTACCGAGTCCTGCACACTGGAAATCTTTGAACTTAAGGGAACTCTTGTTCAGTTTTAATCAGATCAGCGTCTTGGACTTGAGCGAAAAAGCACATGTGTGGTCAAGAGTAGAGAAACTGCATCTTGCTCATAATAAACTGAAAGAGGTAAGAGGTCATCCTATTTGTTTAAAATGATTGCCGATTTAATAATGTGCTTTTGTGATTTGAAAACGTCACGGATTGGCCATTTTGAAATCTGTTTGATATTTCTTATCTTTGAATAACATCCAATCCTACCGTGAAGTAAATGGGCATATTAGCGTAGGTTAACTTTCTTAAAAATCACTTTGTGTTCTAGTTTTGAAGAATTATATGGATATATATATTTAATTATGAATATGTGTAATGCTCTAAGTGTTTTATTTTTCGCTAAATCTCTGATCTCATCACAGACTCACAGATACTCTATATTTCCCAAGTTGTTGCTGAGCCATACGCAGTATGTGTTTTTCAGCTGACTTTCCTATTTTCTTAAACTTGTGCATGCCTCCATCATGCTTCCCTTTACCCCAGTGGGTCAGCCTTCTTTGCTTCACTCCATTGCCTCTGTTGTAAATCTAAAACTGATTTTTCCATTCATCCGAGAAAAAAAATATATTTTTGCCAACTTCAAGTTTTTTTGTATATGAAAGCCAAAAAGAATTAAGTTCAGAAAAACTGTGGGGGCACCTGGGTGGCTCAGTAAAGTGTTCGACGTCAGTCCAGGTCATTATCTCACTGTTCATGAGTTCAAGCCCTGCATCGGGCTCTGTGCTGAAAGCTCAGAGCCTGGAGCTTGCTTCAGATTCTGTGTCTCCCTCTCTCTCTGCCCCTCTCCTGCTCACACTCTGTCTCTCTCTCAAAAATAAACATTAAAAAAAAATTTAAAAAAAGAAACTGTGAATATTTTTTGCTACTTGTTTTTTTTTTTTTATTTTGTCAGCAAATCAATGTTTTCTGTTGTAAAAGTAATGCACACTGCTTAACAATTTGGAAGAGGAAAAAATAAAAAACCCCCTACCAGGATACTACCTAAAGTGTAAACATTAAGTTATATTTTTAGAACATTATGTTGTATGTAAGTTTATAACTAGATCTTTATAGTTTTACTGAAGAACATAGTGTAAAGGAACAGACTGAAGTCACAGATGACTGGATTTAGATAAATATAAAAAACTTCTTTACTTTCAGTGTTGTGAGGAGGAGATGTTTACCAAGGGAGAATGGGTCTTTAAACATTATAAATAAGTGATATATATTGTTTTGGGTAAGTCGCATATATTTGTATTGACAACTATGACCGATTCTGCTGAGAGATTATTCAAGTTGCAGATAGGCTCTCTGAGCCTTTCTCATTTCCTAGTAAGCACCTTGTTTCTTGGCAACACACATTTCTTCCTTCCTACCAACAGGATTTGCCCTTTTTTTTTTTTTATCTCATTAAGATTCCTCCTGAGATTGGCTGTCTTGAAAACCTGACCTCCTTTGATGTCAGTTACAATCTGGAACTGAGATCCTTTCCTAATGAAATGGGGAAATTAAGCAAAATATGGGATCTTCCTTTGGATGAACTACGTCTTAATTTTGATTTTAAACATATAGGATGTAAAGCCAAAGACATCATAAGGTTAGATAATTTTATTTCCATTTTTAAAATTAAGTTTGCTTCAGATGTTTTTTAGTCTGTGACTTCGATGGATATAATAGTTATGATTTAGGAAATAATACATAGTACTGTTTCATGGTAATATGCTATGTGTCATTTGCCTTTTATTTAATAAATGGGTTCATTTGGTGCCACTGAAGAGCTTTTCATTTTCTCCTAGCCAAGCTGATGTGGAGAGAATGGCTTTCCCTTCTTATCCATGCTTTTCATTAGAAATGGACTCTAAAAGGAAATTATGGCTATTTGGTCTCTTGTTACAAATATATGTTCTAAAGAAATAGTGCAAAGTATAATGACTTCTCAAGCTGCATTTCATATAGTGAATAGTTACCATGTGTCTGTTCTATCTTAAAGCATTATAGATACTTAAATGATATAAAATTACTAACTTCGATTTTGCCTGTGAGGGTGAATAACCTACTAACCCTGGTCATTTTTGAAACCACCAAAGCTCTCCAGACATCACTGCTTGTGGTCTTCACACATTATGAACTTCAAATATCTTTGGTAATGGACTGTATCTTACTCTCTGTCACTACTTCAGTGTGTCAGTCTTACTATTACCTACTTGTAAAGTTATTTAATCCCATTTCCACCAAATTACTCCTATCTATATTTATCTTGCAGGCTTCAGCTCATTTGTCACCTCTCTGTATCCATGACTTGACTATAATATCCAGCAGGGCAGGGACCATGGCTGCATTCACTCATAGTGTGATTCTTGTCACCTAACGCAAAGCCTGGCATATAATTGATCATTGTTGAATTACCAGTGAACTACATATTTACTTAATTCTCTTATGCTTAAATTTTCTTAAATTACATTTAACTTTTTATCTTTTTATGAGGAAAGCTTTGGTTTTCTGTTCCCCTAGACTTGATTTAATTTGCAAAGAAAGGCTTTGTCACTAGCTAAACTAAACATGACTACCTTTTATTCTACCTGATTGTTTCCCATGATTTTCTCTCCTGAAACTGGATAGATGTTCAAATTAAAATTGGTTCAATTCTTGGTAAACATTTAGCAGAACTACTTTTTAGTGTATTATGCTGTATGATGAAGCCACTATATCTACTTGTAAATGTGTTTAACATTTTGAGTAGGGGAGACTGGAGTACTTTAGAAATTGTAGGCATCATTTCCTTTTTTGAAGGATGACTTTTTCAAAGTGTGCTGACTTCTTACTAGACATTTGGGCCATCGATATTCTTATTGATAATAAAAACAGAGGGGCGCTTGGGTGGCTCAGTCGGTTGAACGTCCGACTTCGGCTCAGGTCATGATCTCGCAGTCGGTGAGTTCGAGCCCTGCATCGGGCTCTGTGCTGACAGCTCAGAACCTGGAGCCTGTTTCAGATTCTGTGTCTCCCTCTCTCTCTGCCCCTCCCCCGCTCATGCTCTGTCTCTTTCTGTCAAAAATATATAAACACTAAAAAAATTAAAAAACAAAAACAAAACAGCGTAAGTTGTATGTGAGAAAATGATTTCAATAATAACAGGCACAATATCTGATCTGTCAGGTTGTATTTTCTCAAGCATCGAATTAAATCATGAAAAGTAATGATGCCTTTTGTTCAGATCCTTGAGAATGTTGGTCAGAATCCTATTAGATTCTGGATCTAATGGATCAGTCAATATTCCTTAAAATTGACATATTACTTATTTTGCTCCTTTAATTTTAGTTTTTAATGTTTATTCATTTTTGAGAGACAGAGAGAGAGTACGAGCAGGGGAGGGGCAGAGAGAGAGGGAGACACAGCATCCGAAGCAGGCTCCAGGCTTTGAGCTGTCAGCACAGAGCCCGACATGGCGCTTGAACTCATGGACCATGAGATCATGACCTGAGACTAGGTCGGACACTCAACCGACTGAGCCACCCAGGTGTCTCAGTTTTGCTCCTTTAAATTTAAACTGTGGCAACATTTCAACATAGTTAAAAATATGACTTTCTATATCCAACATATTTTTAAGAACATTTAAAATCTAGTATTAATTTAAAGGTGGTTTGCTTAGCTACCTACACCACTTCGAATTAGTTTCAATTATTTTTTTCATTAAGATTGTTAGAAAAAGCAACATATTATCTGCTGATAGTATAATAGTTTACATGTATTAATTTATAACATAACCAATATGTTCTCAGTTTCCATTTGTACTATATATATGTATGTATGATATATATGAATGTATACATTATATATACAATATATAGTATATATACATACACACACACACACACACACACACAGGCACATATAATATATCCAGTGAGACCTCACTATCAAAGTTTAGTATAACAGTACGCATATATACTCTATCTTCATTCTCTGTCATAGGGGCTTTGTAAAATTTTATACCTTGTAATTTTTAGGGTTTTATCTGTGTTATTTAAAGAAATTCATATATATATATATGTATACACATATATATGTGCATATATATATATATACACAATGCTAATTACTTCATAATTATTAGCATTCTAATTAGTGCTGCAAACATATTTTGATTATTTCTGGTGATAGTATAACAGGTCATTTTTTTGATAATGCTACCAGTCATTATCAACTACATTAACATCACTCACAAAATATATGCACTAACAGTGTGTTGAAAGACATGTGCCCTTATTAGGTCCACTATATTTTATAACAGTCTGGTATTTTAAAAATTTCAACACCTAAGAATTCACCTATATCTTAAGTAACAGTGTTAAGCAGCTTATTATTTTACTTTTGTCTTTCAAATACCAGGTTTCTTCAGCAGCGGTTAAAAAAGGCTGTGCCCTATAACCGAATGAAGCTTATGATTGTGGGAAATACTGGGAGTGGTAAAACCACCTTATTGCAGCAACTAACGAAAAGCAAGAAATCAGATCCTGGGGTGCAAAGCGCCACAGTTGGTATAGATGTGAAGGACTGGCCTATCCAAATAAGAGGCAAAGGGAAGAAAGACCTCATTCTAAATGTGTGGGATTTTGCAGGTATTTCTTTCACTAGAATGTTTTATTCACATTTATCTTTTACTTAGGACAGGGATTTAAAAGCCGAGATTTTGTTCCAGTACTGCAACGAGACCTGGTGGATTCTACAGAATTATTCCAAAGCCATTTACTTCTAATTTTACCCTTGCCACCAGGGTGAATTCCATGGAGGGAAATGTTAGGAACCAATAGGAGCCAGCTAAAGCTTAAATACTTGGTTTGGTAGCTGACATATATGCTGAAGCTTGTCAATCCCTAGTAAAAACCCAGTATAGTCTTCTAAACATGGTCTGTTGGCTGTTTTCCTCTCTCTCTCTTTGTATGATAAATAGTGATATTATCACCTAAAACAATGGCTCCAATCTTTATTTAGGTCGTGAGGAATTCTACAGCACTCATCCTCACTTCATGACCCAGCGGGCCCTCTACCTGGCTGTCTATGACCTCAGCAAAGGGCAGGCTGAAGTCGATGCCATGAAGCCTTGGCTCTTCAATATAAAGGTCGTCTGTTCTAATCGTTTGAAAATAGAAAGTAACATTTATTTTAATCGTTTGAAAATAGAAAATAACATTTATTTTTGTATGTGTAAGGTAATTTATTTTGGACAAACAGTTGCTTCAAACAGTCTCCTCAGTTTTTAAAAATGAAGTTGGAAGCACTGAAATTTGGGGGCACCTGGCTGTCTCTGTTGGTTAAGCATCTGACTCTTGATTTCAGCTCAATGCTTGGGATTCTCTCTCTGCCCCTCCTCTGCTCATACTCTCTTTCTCTGTCTCCTCTCTCTCAAAATAAGTAAATAAACATTAAAAAAATTTAAAACTAGGAAGCACTAAAATTTTGAGTTGGGGACTTTTTAGTGTAATTAGGCTGTGACATGAAAATAGTGTGTTCCATATTGATGAATGTTAAAGATACTTAAAACCCTTTTAAGCTATAAAATTTGAAAATATATACATTATATATATATACACACACACACACGCGCGCATATAATGGATATATATGTATATATACACACACACACATATAATGGATATATATATATAATGTTTTTGATCATTTTATTTCCTTTTTAAAAAATTTTTAATGTTTATTTTTGAGAGAGAGAGAGAGAGACAGAGAGAGAGAAAGTGAGGGAGGGGCAGAAAGAGAGGGAGACACAGCATCCAAAGCAGGCTCCAGGCTCTGAGTGGTCAGCACAGAGCCCAATGCGCGGCTCAAACTCACAAGCCGTGAGATCATGACGTGACCCAAAGCTGGATGCTTAACCAACTGAGCCACCCAGGCACCCCAATCACTTTATTTCTTAAATGAAGGACAAACCTCCCTAATTTAAAATAAACTACACTAAACAAAAGCAATCCATGAATCATTAGCTATGCCCTCATTGGCGATTTAGTAGGAAGTCCTTCAGATCTTACACTTTTAAATGGCACCCTATTAATATGCTCTTATATTTGGAATCTCTTTTTGTAATTTTTCCATTTTGTCCCTTGCTGTCTTGCTGTTAGCTATTCCTTGATGTAGTACTGGTTCTTAGTATTGAAATAAAGTAGGAGTGATGCTCTTTGAATGAAGCTTCAGTGGGCTCTTCTGTGAGTCAAGTCCTTAAAAAGGTTTGTGTGAGGACATTTTAGCAGATATTTTGGCTGCATACAAGCTCATTTTGTAATTTTGGTAATTTTTTTTAACTTCCTTGTATTGGTCAGAATTAGCCCAAGTGAATAGTGGCAGTGATACTTTAGTGCCTTTTTTTCTTGTTCATGTAGACTACAAATTGGATGAGTTTAAAATGAATTCAGGAGATTGACTTTACAGATAAGGAGGAGAAAATATAAACCATATTATGTCACTTTGATACGGTCTTGCGTTTATTAAATGCTTATTTGGTTTAGAAGTCCAAAGTACACTTAGAGAATAACCCATTTTAAGGCATAAAAGAAAAGAAAAACAGACCACTAGTCTTATACAAGCCACCTGAAAAAATGATAAAAATTGGAATAAGAAGGGGCATAAAAATGACTTCAAAATTTTGTTAAGCTTACATTTTTTTCCCCTAGGTTTAAGGAAGGAAAGACAGTTGACATTTTCTTCTTCTTGACGTGTTTGAGTTTTTCATTTCCTTTCAACTGAATTTCATAAAAACTGAATGTGAATAGAACTGTAAGCAGTCTTGATTTTAAAACAAACACAAGAGTATTTTGTATCATTTCCTGTAGGCCCGTGCTTCTTCTTCCCCTGTGATTCTTGTTGGCACACATTTGGATGTTTCCGATGAAAAGCAGCGCAAAGCCTGCATAAGTAAAATCACCAAGGAACTGCTGAACAAGCGAGGGTTTCCTGCAATAAGAGATTACCACTTTGTGAATGCCACAGAGGAATCCGATGCTTTGGCAAAGCTTCGGAAAACCATCATAAATGAGAGTCTTAATTTCAAGGTAACGTGGTTAATGCCTATTGTGGGCTGGTGGGTAAACATAATTTATTAACTCTCATGCTACACAACTGCTTAGAAATGTCAGAAGTCTTGAGAAAAGAACAACTATCTTAAAATTGTGGTTTTTTTCATAGTTGTTAGCATTATTAAAGCGCTTTCAGTTTTAAAATTACTTATGCCATATCTCATTTCAAATGCATAGAAATGAGAATAAACATCATTAGAGGATCCTGAAGGACAAACACTAAGAATATCTGGGAGACTGAGAGAATGTTTCTGAAAGAATCTAAGAACGTTTCTGATGCCCTTTTTCTCACTTTTTGTCGTGGTGATTCAAAGAATACACATGAATATTGGGATCTTGGGATCATCTTCCCTCTGTTGTTCTTTGTTGTTTCACTTGCTCTTTTCTTTCAGAGTTCCTGTTCTAGGTGCATTTTGATCTATGTGCTGTTCCTTTTGTCTCTTGTCACTGTGACGATACCCATTCCACCCTTTTATCTCCCCCTCAGTGTTGTGAGATGGCTCTTTGATGTGGTTGCCGAGGTCATGAATTTGATTTTCAACAATGCCTAAACAATTTTTAGTACATATCAACTGGGTTTTCCATTTTAGAAATTATGTTTTGATTTCCAAAGTTCTCGTAAGCCAGATGTAATTCATAGGGTTCATAAAGCACAAATAAGTTGGTTATCCAGGAGAAACGTTATTTTTAATACTTGCAGGAAAAAGAAATCTTTCCTGAGTTCTGCAGATACTGTGGTATAAAATGCACTGAAAATTCCTCAAATAGTTCAATGTGACAAACACAATGGTGAATTTCATTGTTAGTCCCTGGTGGTTTCGTTCATTAGCACTAATGATCAAGGCCATGGCTTATAACTAAGGTCCTGTGTAGCCTGGGCATTCCCAGCATAATTAATAGTGTCCTACTACATTCTCAAAAGCATTCCAATTTGGATGATAAATTACACAGTCACCATTGTTATAATGTGTTGGCCAGTTAGCTTAGTT
The DNA here is from genome assembly GCF_027475565.1 of Acinonyx jubatus. Lineage (NCBI taxonomy): Eukaryota > Metazoa > Chordata > Mammalia > Carnivora > Felidae > Acinonyx > Acinonyx jubatus. The sequence goes on from NC_069387.1 coordinate 66,575,736, forward strand.
CTCTTCCATTTGCACAGATTATGCTCCTATCTAAAACCTAATGAGCCATTTATAAATGTGTTGGTCTTTGTGATGCCCAGGGGGAGAATTTGCATGTTTGTGTCTTTCAACACATTTGTCACCATCACTAAAAGGTTTTACCAATGGTGGGTCAGTAGTGGCATCTTATGTAAGAAGAATGATACATTATTTATTTGCAAATTTTCCTACTCTCTAATTGGACATAGGATTAGAAAGTATTGTGACTTGTAAGAAACAAATACACAAAATTCAGACATCCAATTAAATATTCTTTTTATGCAGGTGGTTTCCTTCTGAGACTGTACCTATACATACAGAACTTTGTTTTTACTTATTATGTTTTAATAGTTCCTATTTTCATCATTTATGTTGGACCACATATCATATTTTTAAAAAGATTTCTTCAAGAATGAGTTTGTTTTGAAAAAGCCTGAATTTAGTTGCAACAAATAGATAAAGTATGGATAGTTTAGTTGAAGTATGGATAAACTGGTTAGTTCAGCTGGCTGGACTAGTACTGCTTTAGTGTAAAGCAATTTATCACTGTCCATCAACAAGATCTGTTTTCCTCCTGAGCTTATGACTGATCACTGAGGCTGATACAAGGAGGTAAAAGAAATGCTTTGAGAAATGGCCATATATTGCTATGGATGTATATTGTTGATGGCTGCACCATTCTGGCATTTTGGTTTGAAAATCCATTTGATTGCTTTGTAGAATTCTGGCTTTTTCAGGATCATCCAGAATCAGTGAGCCTGCCAGAACTAGAATATTCTTTCCTCCTTGAGATGCTTCAACTTGTATTCAAATAGCAGCTTTGAATTTACTGGAGATCACTTTTTGCCCTCTCACTTGTTTTTCATTTTCTCCTTCTCTCTTGGCTCTTCTCTAATCTTTCCCTGTCTTGCCCTTATTAACACGTGCCTTTGCAGACTCTAAAATAAATTTTTTTTTATTGGCTGTTGGGGACCTCATAATCAAGCTAAAAGGAGAAGTAGGACAAAACAGAGTTCATTGCCAACATTGCCTCTTTCAAACTTGTCCAGCCCATTAGCAGTGGGATCTTTTGCTGGCCCTGTAACTCAGCCATAAAAAGTTCATCCCTTTGCTGTGTAATTTGCTTTCTGTGAGAACCCCTGTTTACTTCCATATGTAGGTTTTCTTTCTTGAGTTAGAACACAAACTTCAATATGAATTTCTATTTTATCTTAATTTACGAATGGTGAGGAAGGTGAATATGAAAAGTGAAGATTAGTGAAATTGTATTTAATTTACTAGGAGGGCATTGGATACAGGAAAACAATGTTCTGAATGACTGGAGGTGAATATGTAAGTAATAGTATGACTGTTTAAATAAAGCCCCTTAAAGTTCTAGTTAGGAGTAGAAAAAGAGCAAGTTAAATTTGCATGTGTGTGTGATAAAACCCAATTTCTGTTTATAATAAGTTTAAGAAATTAAGTAGAAATTCTCAGGTAAAAAGAATATAGAAGAATATATACATGGGTTGAGAAATGGGGAGAGTTTGCCACCTGGTGGTTTTCAGAGGCATTTTAGTTACTGTTGTTTCAGTGGCATTTCTATTTAAAATTAGATTTTCCTGGAAAAAAGAAAAAATTGGAAAAGATGTTTTATCATAGAAACTATCATCTTAAAGCTATTCTTTAAAAGTTGTTACTGTGTATATGTAAGTAAGTAGACAATGATTATATTGTAAATGTAACAGACCAAAAATCATCCTCTCATGTGAAAATTGTTGGCGTGTAGACGGTTTATTATTTTCCCAAATTTAAAATTCCATGAAAAAGTATTTCTTGGGTGAGGAGATTTCGTGTCTCCTCCTGGGGAGACATGGAATATACACATATCAGGTACATTTTGCAAATAACAAGCACAAAATTTAATGTTTTACTTTGGGGCATGGATATTTTCATCTAATAAATAAGGCCCCAAAGCTCTTGTAATACTTCCTGACTTATTATGGTAGCGTATCTATTGCATATATGTTTAATGTCTTAGAAAATAAAAAATCCTTTCTTTATGATTAGTGATTTATCCTGGAGTATATCATGGATTTTTTTTGGGTAGTTAGATAAATATTTCCATACTATTTTGTTTGACAGTTATTTCTAAATTGGCTTCTGTGTTTATATTTTTCTTATTTTAGTATCTTTTTTTTATCCTTCACAGCTTAAATAGTTTTACATCACACTTGAATAATATATCACTTTCTGAACAACTATAAGCACTGAATTTACCAACCACCTTCAGGCAGATGAATAAAATGGATTTTTACAGCTTGTCATTTGTAATTACACAGATCCGAGATCAGCCTGTCGTTGGGCAGCTGATTCCAGACTGCTATGTAGAACTTGAGAAAATCATTTTATTGGAACGTAAAAATGTGCCAATTGAATTTCCTGTAATCGACCGGAAACGATTATTACAACTCGTAAAAGAAAATCAGCTACAGTTGGATGAAAATGAGCTTCCTCATGCGGTTCACTTCCTAAATGAATCAGGTTAGTATGTTTGTTACGTATTTTTTCAAAACTCCACTGTAGTCATTGTAAAAATGTATCTGAACCTTGTATAGAATTTGCATTCAAAATTTAACAGAATTCTTTGACCACTGACTTTTTCCTTTTGAAAGGTCATCATGTGCAATGACATTGAATCATATGTCATGCCATAGGAAAAAAACATTTAGGAAACCATCTAAGGGCAGTGGTGGGAAAAGTATCTGAGGAATTAAAACATGTGGGTTCTAGAAACTGACTTAACTATTGAGGAGCTTTGGGACCCCAAGCACAAGCCATATCCTTTCATGGTATCAATTGAATTTACTGTGTGTGGAAGTTATTTATATACTCTAGAGGGTAAGTATTATTGGGATGGTCTAACTGGGCACTTAGAGAATCAGTGGTTACCTGAGACAATAAACCTATTGAATGGCAGACCTTGCCTTTTGCATCACTCATTGTCAGCATGGTCTCACAGATAAAGATGCTTATAGTGGCTTCTGTGCTATTTGTGTACTTGATCAGTATAACCCTGCTAAAAACGTGTGAGTTAATTTGTAGTACTAGGGTAAGTGACTACAGCTGCTTTTAATCCCTAGATTCTGTTGTATGAAAAATGACCTTCACATGGATTATAATCTGTTCCTTTCCCTCCATTATTCTTAAACTAGTAGCTTTCTGCAATATCCTATGTTTCTTACCTATATTTGAAAATAAGATGGCTTGTAGAATATGTTTAGAAAGCCAAAACGTTTTGTGAATTTTTGATTATTGGTAAATATATGAAAGACAGTGCATGCAATTATCTCAAATATGCTTATATATGATCATTTTATGTAGTTCCAAAAATACTTTCTAATACTTGGACTTTAGGGATTGGAAACTGGGATGCTCGGGTTCTAGCCTCAGCTCTTCCGCCAACAGTGCTGAGGTTTCCTCATCTGTAAAATGAGGAGGTTGGACTAGATTCTCTCCAAAGTCCCTTGATATTTGTATCTTCTAGATTCCATGTTTCACTGTTTGATTTTTACTACAGGGGTCCTTCTTCATTTTCAAGACCCAGCGCTGCAGTTAAGTGACTTATATTTTGTGGAACCCAAGTGGCTTTGTAAAGTCATGGCACAGGTTGGTATTTTGTATTTTTGTGGCATAAGGGCAATGACTGAAGAGAGGAACAAGTGACACCCAGAGAACTGAGCATTATAGAGTTTGTATTCAGTTAAAGTAGAAAATCCTATAAATGTAGACTACTGTAGAGCAGTTCATGTAGAAGACTGCATAAAGAAGAGCTTCATGGAAGAAGGGAAAATGTCTGAGAGTTCACTTTAATGTCTTTGTTTCCAACTTGCGAACAGATGTTGTACCACTCTGTTCCACAGTGCTTTTCTAGATTCTTATGACACTTTACTTTGGTTATTGATATAGTCAGTTGAATGGAAGCTTTGTGAATGGGGCAAATATACATAAGAAAATTGAGTCTATGGATGTAAAACCTTTAACTGGACAACATGGAGAGGAGTTTTGACTCTTGAGTGGATTATAAGCTGTAAACGTTTATTGTTTTGAAAACTTTGGATGGTGGTGGTTATGGCTGTTTTTTCTCCATTTATATTTCATATGGAAAGATTTTTTCTTCTGCCAGTGATAATTACCAATGAGATTATCTTAATTAGTTAGCATAACCCATCTCTACAGTTTTGCCACAGAAAGCCATTCAATCAGAACGCACTAGCTCAGAGTTTCTCAGTGTCGGCAATATTGACATTTTGGGCCAGATAATTATTTGTTGTGCATTATAGGATGATAGCAGCATCTTTAGTCTCTACCCTCTAGGTGCCAGTAGTACTGACCCAATATGACAAGCATAAATGTGTCCAGAGATCGCCAAACGTCGGTGGGGGTGCAGAATCACCCTGGTTGAGAACAGCTGCATCTAGCTTAATCATGAACTGAAGAGAGCTTGGGGAGGCCGTCTCCAGCACATGTATTCACTGGCAACTATTTTGAGTGTGGGCATAATTTAGAGTTTTGCATGTGACTCCCTGAGACCCTAAAATGATTCTGTCTGTTTACATTAGAATCATCTCTTCTAATTAAACCATAATAGTCATTAAATTCCCTCAGATAATTTTGAATGATAGTTCCTAAATTTTATCTAAAGAAAAAAAAGGCAGGTAGTTTGAAGAGGGAACTCATTTTGGCCTAAATCCTATATCTTGGACCTTGAGAGCATATTGAAATGTATTGCAATTGGCAATTGTAATGTGACAGTAATACCTATTTTGGTAGATATTTTATAAGTAGATTTTCATCCCTCTGAACATATGCCCTGGAAAGTGTGTTTCCACTCATCTGCTAAATGAGAATGGAGCTGGTAACGTTGACTGGTCCGGAGCACAAGCTCTGTAGTCAGCATGACCCGTGTTCAAATCTCTTCTATATCCATCCCAACACTGTGACATTTCTTAATATTTTAAGTCTTTGTTTCTTCACTTGTAAAATAAGGATAATAACAATATTATCTTCTACATTGCTTCCCTAATTCAGTGTAAGTGAGAAGTAACTGTTAGCTAATCTTATGTTTGACCTATTTAGTAATTTAAGGATATTATTTTAGGTAATAAAAAAATTTTTCAAAATTGTAAAGATGTATCCATGTAGTTTTAGAATGTGTGTCAGGTATGGGGCTAAAGAAAACATATGTGTAGGTGGGTGCCAAGGGAGTTTTTTTAATTTTTTTTATTTTTTAAATGTTTATTTATTCTTGAGAGAGAGAGAGAGAGAGACAGCATGAGTGGGGGAGGGGCAGAGAAAGAGGGAGACACAGAATCTGAAGCAGGCTTCAGGCTTTGAGCTGTCAGCACAGAGCCTGACATGGGGCTGGAACTCACGACCCATGAGATCATGACCTGAGCCGAAGTTGGATGCTTAACCTACTGGGCCACCCAGGAGCCCCAGATATAGCAAAGGGAGTTTTAAATATACCCTGAAGATTTTATTGTCCTGTGTGCCACACTATATCAGAAAATGACTAAACTCTATATAGTCAAGGAAAGGCTAAAGTTGCCCCCCAAAATGATGTGTTTCCCTGTGAATTGGGAATATTTAAAGTTGTACAGATGTGGGTAGTATTAGGGTGTGTGTATCTTCTTCAGTAGAATAAAGAAGTGATTTGTTTCAGAATCACCATCTTCTAACAAAAGCAGCCTTCCACTATTACCACAATAAAATCCCTGAAGATTCATGGAGTGATTAAGTTGAAACTCTTATCAGCATAGTTTTACTATAAACATGATAATTTAAGTGAAAATTAAGTCAATAGTTTGAACAGTCCAAAGTTATATTGAGAGATAAATCTAAAGAGTCAGTATGATATTAACTTGAATTTTTTAATAATTTTATAAGTACTATATTTTTATTTATGCTGATATATTAAAATATAATGTCATTTTCACGAACACTTGAAGAGAATGAAAGCTATAGATAATCAAATGAAAACAAGAATGACTTATCTGATACCCATCAACAAAAATAAATAGGGGTATTCACCTCCGTGAATCATCAAAGGAAGGGCAGAAATAATTTCATGGTGCAAAAGCTCTAATGAGCCTCCTACCCTCTCTGTGACCCAGACTATTAGGTCACTAAACTTATTAAAGACATTTCCATCACTGCACAGAGAAGTTTACAAAACTCATTTAAATGTATGATAAAAGAAATATGAAATACACTTATTGAGTTAATCAGGTGGAACATTAAAAAGCTTGCATGGCAATTTAATCTTGATAAAAACTTGGGTGAGGAATCTGGAAAATTCTCTTTTTTGCATAAGCGCGTAAGTTAGCATTATAAGTTACTAGGCTGAAGGAATATTAGGTCTTTGAAAGGTGATAAAATTAAGGCAGTGTTTTAGTTTTTTATTGCTATGAAACAAGATACCCCAAAACTTGAGTAAACAAGTAAACTTCAGGTAAAACATCAACACTTTATTGTTTCTCACTTTTCTGTGGATTGACTGTGCTCAGCTGGGTGGTTCTGCTCCACATGGCATTGGCAAGGGTCATTCACTTGGCTTCCTTCATTGAGCGAGGCTGGAAAGTCTAAAAATGCCACACTCACATTTTTGGTATGTTGGTCTTCCTCTGTGTGGCCCCTCATATGACCAGTACTCACAAAGTTTAGGCCCAGAACTGGTAAAATATCAGTTCTGCTACTAGTGACCAGAGTAACCACAAAGCCCGTTCAGATCCAAGAGGAGAATGGATGGATTTAATTTCTCAAAGGATTGAACACCATGCATGTAGAAGATGAGAAGATATTGATGTGTCTATGTTTGTAAACTATCTACTACAAATAGTGGCAGCACACCATAGATCTCCTAAAAAATCAAGCACAAACTGCCTATTTTAAAATCAATGTGTCTAAATAAAATAAATTAGAATAGTATACAATAATGGCTAACATACAAGGGGTTAGTTATGTGCTAATTTAAACATTTTCTCTTGTAATTCTCAGAACAGCTATTTTAATGGTACTATATTAGTCCCCATTTTGAAGATGAAGAAATTGATGGACAGAGAGGTTAAATAATTTACCCAAAGTTACATATTCAGGAAGAAGTATTAGGATTTCAAACCAAGTAGTTTGACTCCAGTGTCTAAAAAACTAACCCCAGGATAAAATGCTCCAAACTTCATTTTACCCGAATTTACTCATCCAACAATATTGACTTGACAACTACAATGTTCCTGATACTGTTCTGCAGGGAACAAGTTTCCTGCATTCATGAAGCTGACATTCAAGTTGAAGGAAACAACCAACAACTAAACTCTTACAGTGTCAGATGGTAGAGTGCTGTAAAGCAAATATAAAATATGGTTAGGGATAGAGAGTGAGTTGTGAGACAAGGAAACTTTAAGAATGCCAGAACAGGGGCGCATGGGTGGCTCAGTCAGTTAAGTGCCAACTGCAACGTATTCTTTAATGACCCATTATATATTGTCATTAGACACCATTATGTTCAGTCAGTCATGCATTCATTGATTCAATAAACATTATATGTACCAAACAGAGAAATAGAGATGAGTGAGACAAGTCCCTGGGCCTAAGGATTTTGCAATCTAGTGTTTCACTCAACTGCATGATAATGTTCATAATGTTTGCTCCTATTTAAGTAGCCCTTGAACGTTACAGATCTACCAAAGAAATTAAGCACAAACCTCTTTTAATTTTAGTTTGGCTAAACGAAATGTGATTTCATTTCATTCATCAAGGAATATGTGGATAGTAATGGCTGACATATGAGGGCATACTATATGCTAAAAATTGTCATATGCACTTTGCATGCCTTACGTATGTTACCTTATTTCAGTGTTATGGCAATCTAAGAAGCAGTCCCTGTTATTATCTCACTTAAATTGTGGCTTAAGGAAGTTATATACCTTTCTCAAGGTAACAGAGATGGTAGTAGAGCCTGGATATAACCTGGGTTCTTCTGAATTTCTACTTTTAACTCATGATGATAATCAAAGCTCAAAGTATGATCTCTACACTAGAGTCATCTGAGTTTTTTGTTAAACAGATTCTGAAGCTTTATCCCAGACCTATTTCCAACTGAGTGGAGTCCAGCAAAATTCTGTAGTTGCTTTGTTTGAGGACCACAAAACTGTACTATACTGCCTCTCTTCCCATTGATAGAAACCATTTCCTATTATATAAACATAAAGTAACATTTCTGTGGCAAACCTGTAGTGAGAACAGTCTGGAAGATAATTTCCCTATGAATGTATCATTGATGAGACTATAATAAGGATGAGGGGTGTTGGATTGATCTGTTAATTGGATCTAGGAAAGCTTAAGATACATTGATTTCAGAGGATATCTATAACTTCTGATCTGAATTCACTCCCTTAATTTAATAAATTTTCTGTGGAGGAGTGGTTGTCCCGCTGGGCTTCTAGTAAAGAAATGAGGTCCCATGTTGTACTTGACAATGTTAAAATTGTTCTGATCATTTTCACTGAGCAAAGAGATACAAAATGCTTTAAATTGAGAACTTTTCAGAAAATAAATTGGAGTGATTATTTACAAGTTTAAATCTTTCAGATTTTGACAGTGAAAGTGGAAGGCTATCCAAAACATCCTAAGGGAATCATTTCACGCAGAGATGTGGAAAAATTTCTTTCAAAGAAAAAGAGGTTTCCAAAGAACTACATGTCACAGTACTTTAAACTCCTAGAAAAATTCCAGATTGCCCTGCCAATAGGAGAAGAATATTTGCTGGTTCCAAGCAGGTAAACCTAAGCTTAAAATTTCAATTACCTTGTGGAAACTCACCATCTGTTATATATTTTATTTGTCAAAATAACTTTTGTTTATGATAAATGTACTAATTTTATTTTGGGTGTACACATTCTACTGAAGTATAACATTTACTTTTAATGAAAACACTGCATTTGACATTTTAAAGATACAGTGAAACTTGTTTTATGTATATAATTGGTTTACCACTGCTTAAATTACTTAAAGGTAAATAGTGATTATTCTGTGTGTGTTCATGTGTGTTCTTACATGGCATTGAGAGATTTATATTAGGTTCTGGGAAGATACTGAGTTTTCACCAGAAGAATTTATGGCAATGAATTTTCAGTGGGAGCGGCAACACAGTGGAGGCCTTGGTTCTAACCTTTATTATAGAAGGTTGCTTTATATGTTATTAGTAGGAAATGTTGTAAGGTATGTGATATTGAAAAGTGTAAATTGCATTGATTGCTACATGATATCCAATTCCAAAAATACATATATACTTTTTTTTCTAGGACTTGCATTTTTTAAGTTTTATATAATCGCTTCAAACTTGTCTCTGCATGACTAATTGTAATAATTTATTTATTAGTTTAAAGAGGATTACTGAAAAAAATTCATGCATCTGAGCATGCATTTGAATTGATTAAATAGCCATTGAATTTTTTGAGGAAGAAAGGACATGTAGCAAAAGAACATTATAAAAAAGTGCAATAAGCTAGAATATTTATTCTTCAACTCATTGATTCTCAAGTTGTAAAGCACTTTGGTTAACATGGTTGGGTGTATTATGAAGCTGTATAATGCTGATGTCCTTTTCTCTTTAGTTTGTCTGACCACAGGCCTGTGATAGAGCTCCCTCATTGTGAGAACTCTGAAATTATCATTCGACTATATGAAATGCCTTATTTTCCAATGGGATTTTGGTCAAGGTTAATCAATCGATTACTTGAAATTTCACCTTACATGCTTTCAGGAAGAGGTATGTATTTAATGAAGACTTAATATTTGAGAAATTAGGGGGAAAGCATATTAAAATTAATATGTCATTTTCAGAGTTTATTTATTTGTAAGGCCACTGAAAATCAGAAAAGAAGCTCAAAAGACTTCAGAGTAGCCAAGATAAAGACAGATAGGCTCATATAAGTTCAGGTGGTTTGTCAAAAAGGAAATTTTTCAGGTCCTCACTCAAAGCCTATTTGTTTTTATTTTAGACACATTTATAACAAGTATGAATGTCTTGCTTTCCAAGTCCAAGTAGACCATAAGCAGCAATTTTAGAAAGTGAGATTACTAGGAGTCATGGCGTATAAACACACACACACACACACACACACACACACACACACACACATACATACATACAGATGAACAAAATAAAACTAGAAATGACTGTCACTGCAAAGCCAGGGAGTTTTATTTAACAAGGTAACAGGTTGTGGCCATTCAGACCATTCAGTGTAGAAACAATAATAGTTCTCTTCTGCTGCACCATCCCTGAGGGATTTACAAAAAAAAAAAAAAAAAAAAGGAATAAAAATGAGTGTTTATAATGCTAGTGCTTCCTTCTAGAAGAAAGAGAGATCTTAGTGCTCCACAGGGAAAAATGCCATTTTGGGGGGTTAAAAATCAGCTTTATGGAGGTACTACTATATTCTGAAATAAGCCTTATCTTGCTTGCAACTGATCAGTATATAAGTAGTTACATTGCATTAAAATGAAACATTCAGGAAGTTTTTATTGTAGCCTGGCCAACAACCTCCTTTTAAAAGTTGTACGAATTTACTTATGATTCTTTATCTTCTATTAATATACCTATTACACTACTTAACATCATGAACCTGAAATCCCTCTTAGGTTACCTACTGGGCATTTTGTTTATTTCATTGCAAAATTAAGGATAAAATACTTAATTTCATGTATAATAGATACAGATGAGGACTTGTGTCATTAATGATTCCAATACTTTGTTTCAAACAAATATAGCTCTATTAGTCAAATGTGGTATGTGCAGTGATTTTTCTGCCCTTTTAATTTATGGAATAGTTAATGATTAATAGATTCATTTGGGTCCATTTAAACTTCTTTCAGAACGAGCACTTCGCCCAAACAGAATGTATTGGCGACAAGGCATCTACTTGAATTGGTCTCCTGAAGCTTATTGTCTGGTAGGATCTGAAGTTTTAGACCATCATCCAGAGAGTTTCTTAAAAATTACAGTTCCTTCGTGTAGAAAAGGTAAGGAAATTAATTCAACTTTGAATTGTACCACTAAAGAAATCTAACCTTTTCTTTTTATACTTACAGATCCTCTTTTCTAGCTTTGCAACATGACGAGGTTTGGGTAGGGTGTTAATGAGATCTTTTTTGGATTATGTAGGCTGTATTCTTTTGGGCCAAGTTGTGGACCACATCGATTCTCTTATGGAAGAATGGTTTCCTGGATTACTGGAAATTGATATCTGTGGTGAAGGAGAAACTCTGTTGAAGAAATGGGCATTATATAGTTTTAATGATGGTGAAGAACATCAAAAAATCTTGCTTGATGACTTGATGAAGAAAGCAGAAGAAGGTAGTGTTGATACAATTTCACATGTTTTTAAGTGATCCTTATAGTATTTGTGGAATTTTGTAATGAATGTAAAAATAATTCTTACCTCTAAGGTATGAGTTAGAGGATACTGCATTCAATTACGGAGATAGTGGAGAAAGGTGGATTGTATTTGTTACCAAAAAGACCTTTGTGTTCTAGATTCAGAAGATTTTTGGTTTGAGAGTTTGAATACTGGCTCATTGAGCAAAATAATCTCATCTGTGAAATGGGAATACTAAAACCTACCTTATAGAATTGTTAATGAGGATTAAAATAGATGATGCATGCTTCCATAATTTGGCTATTGTAAATAATGCTGCAGTAAACATGAGGGTGCATATATCTTTTCAAAACAGTGTTTTTATTTTCTTTGGGTAAATATCTATAGAATCACATGGTAATTCTATTTTTAACTTTTTGAGGACCTCCATACTGTTGTCCTCAGTGGCTGCACTAATTGGTATTCCTACCAACATCACTTGAGGGTTCCTTTAATTTCACATCCCTGCCAACACTTGGTATTTCTTGTTTTTGATTGTAGTCATTCTGACAGGTGTAAGGTGATAACTCATTGTGGTTTTGATTTGCATTTCCCTGATGATTAGTGATGTTGAGCAACCCAAGTGTCCATCTATAGATGTTTTTGTAAAGAAGATGTGGTGTGTATACACACACACACACACACACACACACACACACGAATATTACTCAGCCATAAAAAGAATGAAATCTTGCCATTTGCAACAACATGGATGAATCTAGAGAGTATAATGCTCAGTGAAATAAGTCAGACAGAGAGAGACAAATACCATATGATTTCACTCATATGTGGAACTTAAAAAATAGAACAAATGAACAAACAAAGAAAAAAAAAGGAGACACAAAAACCCCAGATGCTTACATACAGAGAACAAACCGGTGGTTCCCAGAAGGCAGGTGGGTTGCAGGATGGGTGAAATAGGTAAAGGGAATTAAGAGTACACTTACCATGATGAGCACTGAGAAATGTCAAGAATTTTTGAATCATTATATTATATGCCTGAGACTAATATAACACTTTATATTAATTATACTTGCATAAAAAATAAAATAGATGATACATAGAAATAACTTACAACTTGTTAACCATATAATAAGTGCCCCCATGAAGGTGGTTAAGAGAATAGATTATTTCCTAATCTATGTCAGATAGTCTAAGGCAGTTCTGAACGCTAGTTTCTAATGAGTGAACCTAGGAATGAGTTTTTAACATTCCAGGTAGGTAGGTATTAATTAAACCTTTAAAACTTTCTCAAATTTTCTAGAGAAAAATAGGATTGGTAAGATAACCTAGAGAGTGATTAGAAATCGTAGGAAATGTGATTATTTTTGTAATCAAAAGCGCACATTTACGTTCATCCTTCAAAGTCTGCTTGTAATAAATGTTTTATGTACTTCTCAGGAGACCTTCTAGTCAATCCGGAGCAACCAAGGCTCACCATTCCTATATCTCAAATTGCTCCTGACTTAATTTTGGCTGACCTGCCTAGAAATATTATGTTGAATAATGATGAATTGGAATTTGAACAAGCTCCAGAATTCCTCTTAGGTAACTGTTTTTGTTGGTTTGAGAATAAAAACTAGGATATAATTTTTCCTTATAATCTAGGATATATTCAAATATAATTATATTATCATAGTTTTTAGTGTCTTCATATATTTGTTATAATGGAATGATATAATGTTATCGTTATAATGATATAATGTTATTATATCATTGGAATGATATATTTTAAAGTAACGTGTCACATAAAGAATTTGATTTGCACACATTCTAATAGACTAGGTTCGAGATAAGAATGGGGCTACAATAAAAGCACACATTTGTGAAATATATCCTTGTATTTTCTTTAAGTGCCAGAAATGGGGGAGGGAGATAAGGAGATTTTCAGTTGTGGAATGCAGTCATTTTTCAGTCTCAGACAGAATAAGTAAAGGAACAACACCTCTAGGTACTCATAGTAGCAGTTTTGTACCTTAGGATGACAGGCATGAATTCTCATAAAAATATTCATAAAACAATTTGGGATTAAAAATTCAGAAGCATTAATTTGGTGACATACTCAAGTTCTAAGCCTTCTTGAGAGTCATTGGGAACTGTGAAGAGCACTGATTTAATGTAAACTATTTGAGGACAATTCTGGCTTTACTTTGTAGAATATTGGTTGTTGTCTGTGTGTATACACTTCATTTTAATAAAATTTCCACAGAGAATGCCTGAAATATGTCAATACATTAAAACTATTAACAGAGAATGTCTAAAATTTGGGACTTGGCATGTAAAGGTAAATAAACTGCTTGGTACCTTTATTCTTTACATAGAGAATTTTAGAATGAATATTTTGGAACTCTGGAAATGAATATATTAGTAGTAGTGGGTTAACACCAAATGCTGAATAGTCAATGCTAAATCCTAGATCTTAACCAACACCAGACTTGACCTGTGATTCAAAGGGTGCAGGTAAATACCACACATACATATTCTTTCTCTGAAGGAGTCTCAAGCCATCAGACAAAGCTCCCCAAAATATCTTTTATTAGTGCATTAAGATGAGTTTCATATATAGGACCCTTTACACAGCATATGTAGAAATGCTCACAAAGTTCGTTTTGAAGCACCTGTGGGATTTTTTTTTCAGTTTTATTGATACAATTGACATACAGCACTGTAGAAGTTTAAGGTATACAGCAAATGATTTGACTCCACATATATCATGAAATGACTACCACAATGAATTTAGTTAGAATTGGTCATCCCATTTAGATGCAAAATAAAAGAAAAAGAAACAAATATATATTTTTTTATTTGTGTTGAGGTCTCATAGATTAACTAACTCTCTTACCAACTTTCAACATGTTGTCATGCTGGACATTCCATTCCCTGTATTTTTTTATCTTATAACTGGAAGTTTGTACCTTTTGACCACCTTCAAAAGCACCTGTGTTCTGTATTTCATTAATTACACAGCAAGTAAAGTGCTTATATAAGTACTCCTCATTCTCTAGTCTCATGCCCCATAGACCCATAAATTTCATGTTCATTCACAATCTGGATCAGGGTTTCTCAAACTCTGCACTGTTGCCATTTTAGACTGAATAATTCTTTGTTGTGGGGGCAGTCCTGTGCATTGTAGAATATTTAGTAGCATCTTTGGCCTCTACCTACTAGATGTTAATGGTATCTCCTCACCTCCCCCTCCCCAGGTGTGACAATCAAAAATATCTCTAGACATTGAAAAACGTAGGGGGTAGGGGTAGGGGAGCAACATCACCCTAGTTGAGAATCACTGATGTAAATAAATGAGATATATCCTTCCAAAAACATTTTATGGGGCACCTGAGTGACTCAGTTAAGCGTCCCACTTTGGCTCAAGTCGTGATCTCACAGTTCGTGAGGTTGAGCCCCGCTTTGGGCTCTGTGCTGACAGCATGGAGCCTCTGCCTCGATCCTCTGTGTCCCTCTCTCGTTGCCCTTCCCTCGCTTGCTCTTGTGCTCTCTCTCAAAAATAAACATTGAAAATATTAAAAAAATAAAAACATTTTATAATCAGAGACTCCCCATTCATTATTTGTAGTATGCTAGGGTAATATGATAGAGGTCATTCATTTCCATTTTCCTTGTAGGATGGGAGTGAATTTCAAGCCTTCAGTTGACATTTTCTTTCTGACATAGCAGTTCCTATATGACACTTCTTAATAGATTTGTGTATATTAATAGACTTGTTTTATGAATATATTTTTAATGTGCATTGTTTCTGAACATATAATATATACTTACGTATACTTATCATAGAGATTAAAATACGCAATTAATACAAATAACAAATATTTTAAAAATGTAAAATATCTAAGCTTCCCATAGATGCATAATTTCACCACTTAGACATAAGAGGTCTCAACATGGTTCTATTTCTTTGGAGGTTTTTCTGAGTTCATTCACTTATGTAGGTCAAGTGCTTATATTTCAAAACACTGTATGAGAACCACAAATATTGTACAAAGGCTATACTGTATGTCAGTGAAGAGTAATAGCCCATGGAGCTGATCATGGTTGATTTCTCAGGCCTTGCTATCTCAGTATGTATTGTACTTTATAGACTTGATAAACACTACAGAGTTGAGATGATGGAGCAATGGAGCTCTTTAAGTAACTGCATAACAAGGGCATGGAAGCCTGATGATACCAAGCATGATGAGGAGATTTTGGCTCTTTCAGTTTTCCAGGACAGTTGTTCTCAACCCTGGCTGGTTGGTCATTACTATCACCTAGGGAATTAAAAGAAAATCCTAATGACCAGTAACTCCTGTGATAAATTAGGTCAGAATCTTTGAGGGTGGACTCAGACATTGGTATTTTTAGAAGCTCCTCAGGTATCTCCTGCAGCCCAGACCCAGAGAACTACTGGGGTGGAGCCTAGGGAATGAGCAGTAGGGCAGGAAGAGAGCCTCAGGGGAAATTCGGAGCTACAGGTTGGATATGTGCCTGATTTGGGATGTTATTAGGCAGACAGCATAGAATAATTTGTTTTTGAACAAAAAATTGTCACAAAGTGTAATTATAGGGAGATTGATTTTGCAGGTGAGGTAGACTGAGTTGGAGGTAATGAACCCAGAATGCCTCCATGGTCTAGGCAGAAAGAACCAAGGGAGTGGAAATGGAAAGGAGGCACGGGACAAAGAGCTAAGATGATTTTTCGGTTTTGAGTCCATAATGACCACAAAAAAAAATTTTTTTTAAATAAGATATGTGAAATGGAATAAAAACTAGTTTGGAGACAAGATAATGAATGTGGCTTGTGATGGAGCAGGGTTGAGATTTGGAAGGGCATGCCAGTGGTCTCCAATGCAAAGTTGTAAATATAGGATAGAGCTCAGAAATGGCTTGTGGCTGTAAATTAAGATGTGGAAACACTCAACGTATCGGAATTGATGGAGTTAGGGAGTCGGTGACATAATTGAGTGGGGAGTGTGTAGATGGAAGACGAGAAGGTTGAAACACAATCTTCAGGTGCATTGTAGTTCACACAGTAGCAGAAGGAAGAGGAAGCATCAAAGGAGACTTGATTCAATGAAACACATGGGTCAGATTTCTCTTCATGTATAAAACATATATAATCACAACCAAAATAATTTATCTAGCTTTTCTGCTTGGACAGATTAACAGAAGTGCTTTGTACTTTTCTTTTCAAAAGGTGATGGCAGTTTTGGATCTGTTTATCGAGCAGCCTATGAAGGAGAAGAAGTGGCTGTGAAGATTTTCAATAAACATACATCACTTAGATTGTTAAGACAAGTAAGAAATCCAATATTAGTACATTAAATCGGACATGTTAACCTCCTGGAACTCTGGTTTTGCATGTGTTTATGAAGATGCAAAATGATCACATTTGCACCCAAAGTCTACCTGAGTTTAGTTATGAAATCCCACTTTTATCCCTCTTTATGGAGTAAAAAAAAAAAGAGATTGTTTTGTTTCTCCTGTTGAAAAACAAAGAAAAGACAGTATTCTGAGAATTTTTGTCCCAGGCTTCACAGTTACCTCCCCCAAGTACAGAAGAAAAGAAGGTACCTCTTTTGAGGTCCTGTGTTTCAAAGGAACCAAATCCGATACGCATTTAAAAATCTCTCTTGGCTTCACTTATATCACATGTTCTTTTCTCCCTAAGCACTTATGTCCAGGATAGTGCTTTGCACCGGTGGACTTAGGCCTGTGTTACTCAATCAGTCTCTATGGTAACGTGAATGCTATTACTTAGAATATTCCCACCTTTTCCCGAGGCTGGGGTTAGAGTCAGTTCTTCCTAAGTTCATGGGCTACTGGTGTGAGGATTGAATGCCTCAGCAAAAATCAAAGTACCCTTAGGAGGAAAGAAAAGTGAGTGGATATTGGATGCAAAGCAAACAGTGGTCATTCCAGTACCCTGTCTGGTTTTGAGTACCAATGAGGATTTACTCTGTTTTCTGAGTCCTTCCTGACAGTAGGAATGAGAGAGAGAGAGGGTAAGAAGAGTGGTAAAATCCAATTCAAATTCTGTAATCTTATGCCAGAACTCAACTATGTTTTTGAATCTATTCATTCTTACTTAAAGAAAATAATTTGTGCCTAAATCTAAAACTAAATGACATGTGCAAACTAAAAAAAACAAAACAAAACAAAACCAGTTACAATACATTAATTATGGATTATGAAAATAATTCCATGTCTGTGTAAAATATCCTGGAGTAATTTTATTAGTAATACTAAAAGCTACACTGTGGCTTTACAAATAAGTTAATAAACATTTTATATATAGAAGCAAGTCTATGAACCAAATCTGGGCACAGTCTCTTTCAATCTGTAGGCAATTGGTTGTATAAATTGATTTTTCAGCCTTGGCCATTAGTCTTCAATGTATGTTCCAAATTTCATTCAGTGTGCTCAGGGAACCCTGTTGGAAATCAAAACATTAAGAATGTATACAGGACTGAGTAGTGTGTAGGCAGCTAGGGGAACCAAGGAAATGATAGAAGAAATAGTAAGAGTAGAGCGTACATAATATGCTTCTTTAAAAAAAAAAAGAAAGAAAGAAAAGGAAAGCACTGCAGTGTTCAGGGCCACATTCTGAGGGTCATTCTACCAGTGGTCATGAACTGGGGCTGATCTATTACAGTCTCCTGCTCCTTTCTCTTTGAAATCAGTGAGCTGCTTTTCTAGGATGGAAAATTTGGATTCAGCTTCTGTCTGTGCCTATGAAAGAAAATGGACCTAACTTGACTGGTTCTCATCAGTTTTAACCAACTGGGATAATCAGACAGAGGCAAAAAAAAAAAAAAAAAAAAAAAAAAAAGGTTTTTATCCACTGAGGAAATATGATTGCAGTCTGAAGCTTTTGTTCTTGGAAAATCCCCGCTCAGGGTATTCAGCCTTTCTTCTTCAGCTTGCAGAATTCTCCACACTGCACTTTCCTGACAAATGCAGTTGGCACTGATACTCCCCATCTTTGAAGCTGGTTTTTAAGAAGCAGAGGTTCTGCAGACAGAAATCACAGTTTATAACATGAATCAATTTAATATCACATGAACTATAAATTTCAACTAAATTAGGGCTTCAGAGTAAAGTGAAATATGCAGAATAAAGTATATATGGAATTCACAAACCACATATAAAGGAGATTGTAAAGTCTCACAGGATGTGGTCTAGGGAGAGGATTACATCAGAATGGAGACCTCTCTATTCAAGCTAAAATGGTATCTTTGACTTTTTGGAGAGAGATTCTTGCAGCTGGGGATTGCTTTAGCGAGGGTGTTTCAAGGCAGGTTACTCTCAGAAAGTAAGAGTATTTGAGCTAAGATCAGAATGATGAGAAGCCTTCAGAAAGGTGAAGGGGTTTCAGAGCATAGAGATCAGCAGGGGCAAAGGCCCAGTGGCTGGAATGAAGGAGCTGGGCATGTGCGGTGAATTGAATGAACACCAGTGTGGCAGAAGGGTGCCGCATGAAGAGGAGAAGACACAGAAGGAGATGGGTTTTGAGTGATGGGCCGGGACCAGATCAGGTCAGGCCATGGAGGCTGTGTGAGTACACAGGGTTTTAATTCAAAAGTAACTGAAAGTTATTAGAGAAGTTTCAAGAGGAGGGATACCATGTATTCCCATGGGCTTAGACACCCTCAGTAAGCTTTTCTAGTCATTAAACCAGAAATGATAGGCAGGTGGTACCTCACATGCCCATTGCAGTTGATTAGTAGCAGCTGCTCAGAATCGTGGCCTGAGAAGGACTCTGTGGCTAACTAGGATTCATTAGATAAGATTGACGTGACCTGATCGTGTGACCACAGCAGGGGTACTGACCCTGCATTAAATGTTCTGAAAAACGCAAAGCAATAAGGAAAGATAGAACTTAACATTTTCATTCAGAATACGTTTTTAAAACCAGTCGTTTATTCCTGAATATGTGGAAGATACAAAAAAGATTAAAGAAGAAATGGAACATTTGCTATAATCCAGTTACCCAGAGAAAACCACACTCAAAGTGTTGAGACACTTAAGGAAGGAGGTACTGGGGCTACAGTACTCTTAAATGGTTTTTTCCCTTTGTAGGAGCTGGTGGTCCTTTGCCACCTCCACCACCCCAGCTTAATATCTTTGCTGGCGGCTGGGATTCGTCCTCGCATGTTGGTGATGGAGTTAGCCTCCAAGGGTTCACTGGACCGCTTGCTTCAGCAGGACAAAGCCAGTCTCACCAGAACCCTACAGCACAGGATTGCACTCCATGTGGCTGATGGCTTGAGGTAATTAATTAGGTCATATGGTTTTCTACTCTGCGTGTGACAAGAGTGAGCCTCAACTTCCTCCCAGGGCTTGGAGAATAGCACTTTCTAGTAATATCATGTCCCAGTAACATTTCACAAACAACTTGAGGGAAAAACTACCATTTCCCTGAACAGATTTTGTAATTCCATAAAATAAGAGTAGGAGGACCATGCAGAACGTCATAGTTAGTTGAGTAGAATTTGGGGGGCACCTGGGTGGCTCAGTCGGTGAAGCGTCCAATTCTTGATTTTGGCTCAGGTCATATCTCATGGTTCGTGGGTTCGGGCCCCGCATCGGACTCTACGCTGACAGTGCAGAGCCTGCTTGGAATTCTTTCTCTGCCCCTCCTCAACTTGCACTTTCTTTTTCTCTCAAAATAAATAAAATTAAATTAAAAAAAAAAAGAATTTGGGCCCAGGAAACCTGTTCCAGAGCTCATTTTCTTAAAACTGTAGTGACCTCCTTGCCCTATAAAAATACAGGTTAAATTTGAAAGTGCCAAGGAAAGTGTCAGGTATCATGGACAATTCTAATAAGGAAAGATTGGTCCATATTTCTGAAGGGGACTGAAGTGATTTTCTGTGTCCAAGGCATACCCAATCCTGCAGCCAGCTGGTACCATGACAGAGTGCCGGGAAGGCAGCACCAAAGAGCGGAAGGGCCATGGTCTTGGGAGACATAGGGACTAGGAGAAGTCATTGCTCCACACACATACCTGTGATTTTATACCTCCGAAACTCATCTGTCAGAGTCTGTAAACTGTGACTAATACAGTGCGTGACATTTCAAGGACTTTGTGATAATTGGAGACATCCCAGATTAAAGTCTGGATTTCCTTCTCCACCACTGTCCCCGTCTCCAGTCACACACTTATTTCACCTTGGAGTCGTCCTTCCTTCCTTCCACTCTCTCACATCCCACACCTAATCCTTCAGCAAATACTTTCAGCAGTGCCATCAAAACCTATCTTCATGAAGCTACTCCTCACAGCCTCTCTGCCGACCCGCAGTGTCTGAGCCGCTGTCATGGCTCCTTGTCTAACCAGCCCACTTGCTCTCACCTTTGCCCCGTATTCCTCTTCACATGGCAGTGGCCAGGGGGCTTTTCTATGTGGAAGTTGGCTCAAGTCTTTGTCCTGTTTTCAACCCTCTCCTATCTCACTCTTCAGTCACTGTGCTCAGCCACTTGCTTCTCTGAAGTTTCTCGGATGTGCCCGGGGCTTTATACCAGCTCTTCTCTGGACCAGGAGAGCCCGCCCCCCAGATATCCTCTTGGCTCACTTCTCATTTCTTTCAGGTCTCCTCTCAGAGGGGATGTCCCTGTCCACCTTATGTCTCTCTGGCACCTGTAGCACTGATCACTGCCTGCTGTTCTTTATATTTTCATTTAAAGAGTTTGTTCATTATCTGTCTCTGCTGCTGGGAATCTAAGGGCCGTGATAGGACTTGCCATCTTGTTCACCTTCATATCCCTGGCATCTGGAATGGTGAACCCCCAGTAAATATGTGTGGGCAGTAGAGAGAGATGGAGATAGGAGAGAGGGAAGAATACAGTACCTGGCACATATAACCACACAGTGAATGCAAATTTCTTTCCTTTCCTTCCCTTCTGAAATACGGTGACTATTCCTCTCAGGCAGTGTCCAGAAATGTGAATGGAATAGATGGCAAGGAACACAAAGAAACACTGCTCACAAACAAATAAGACCAAACCAGGAAGATACAACTTAATAGTGTATAGAGACTATAAAAGACACATAAAATAAATAGGTTTTCCTTTTTGGAAAGACTCTGGAAACTGCCGAAAATCATACAGATTATTAATGAAACAGTATTGCGGAGGTTTGGATTTGGGTTGGTATATCTGCTTTTGAACACCAGGGGGAACCATGTGTTAAATTAATCCAGATAACAGGCAACAACGTCTGGTGTATTTCAGAGCGGGATCAGTCACTTTCCTAAGTCCAGATCTTAGTTTTCCCCTAATTCTTGCACATAATTCCCAGAATGCTTATTTATAAAATGAATTTCTATCTTTCATTCACCACCATGTGAAAGACCTCACCTCTAAGGTAGCTTATTCTGGTTCTCTGAGACCTACTTTAACAACTCCTGCAGTTTCTGATGAAGTAAATGAAATCTCAGCATATTTTGCTTTAATTCACCTGATTTCTTCTCAGCCTAATGCCAAGACAGCTTTCTGGATCTTGTGCCTCAAGAAGCTAGTAGATTTCGGTAGCTTTCAGTCTTCTACCAGCACTAAGTATATTTTTAAAAACTGAGCATTAATGTTTGTTTCCTCAAGTTTCAGCATAGAACTGTAAATACAGAGGTAGAAAGAGACAATAATGTCACACTCCTCTGGAGTCCCTTAAATGATGGAGCTGTTTAGAAAGATATACAAAACTTTTTTCACATTACATATTCTATCTCTTACAGTATTGCCTACACTCTTAGCTTTCATTCCTAATTCAGTCTTCTCCCTAGAGCTATTTATCGTAATTCTCAGTTACCTATGAAGATATGGTCACTTGTATTTTCCATAAGTTTCTTTGTTTCATTATTTACAAAATTGAGTTTATTCTCTCTGCTACTTCCTCCCGCCATGAATCTGTTCCTTCCCTTGTGTCTTCCACTTGCTGACGGCAATCCCTGTAGTCACATCTAGGCTACCCCTCTCGTCCCAAAAGTAAGTATCCATTTGGCCACCAGGTCTTTGACTATTTCATATTATCTTTTTCATTTATTTCACATTATCATTTCATTTATCTTTATGCCACTACTGCTGCCTCGGTCCAGTACCTCCAGGGAATTATCAGAATATTTATGCTAAAATAAAAATCTAATTATGCTTGAAATTCCCTGGGAGTTCCAAGTTCTTTGTGAAATACATGCAAACTACTTGGCAGAGCCTCAGAACTCTGTGTGTATGCCTCTTGCCTTTCCACTGCCCTCACTCTACATTCTGATCATTCTGAGGGTCTTGACTTTTCCTGGACATCCATGTCTTTCTTTCATTTGTCATTCCTCTTTTCACACACTTGTCTGCCTAGAGAATTCATTTTCCTGTAGAATTTGCTCACATACGGTCTCCACGATGAAGCTCTGAATAGATGGTCTCTCTGGCACAAGTTTCTTGGGTTGGCTGTATGCAGGGCTCTGTGTTAGGTGCTGGAGAGGAAAAGGCAGACCTTATGTGTATTATCTTATCAAGGTTGAAAACTTGCAGTGTAGTGGGAGAGTCTGCTTTGCTATCTTTAGCTCTCTTTTTCTCTCTCTGGCTTTTCTAGCATTTGGTACCCACTGCAGTTCTGCAATCTTGTTTGATAACCTGTCTCTCCTTCTAGATTGCGACTGCTCAGGAGTAGAGATATAAGGATATAAGAGATATATAAGATATAAGGATATTATTATATCCCCTAGTGACTGGCCCTCATAGACACCCAATACAGATTTGTTATGTGAATGAATGCATCTCATTTTTTAGACTAATTCTATTTAGGATGAGATAAAGTTTACTTTCAATTATAAAGAAAGGAGTTTCTTAGCAACCCGGATGATAATCACAATTAAAGAATGACTAACTGAGTTTGGACCAGTTTATTTTAATAAAATATTTGACAATGTTCATTGTCACATAATGCATAAATTACAGCTGAATTATTTTCAGTAAGGCAAGATCTGCACTTGTTAATATATCAAAAGCTATTTTGCTAGTGTATTAGAAGCTATTAAAACTGTACTTTTTAAGATTAAATTCTATAATTGAACATTTTAACTAACCCAGTTAATCTTTCCCTCCCACAGACATTATTTCAAATTAAGTTTAAGTATTTTTTTAACCTTTGAGAAGTATTCTGAGAGAGTCTATGTTCTATAAATATTCTGAAAGAGGCATGCATTAGGAAGGATTTGGATGCTATTCAATTATGCATGACTTGGCTTTAACTTTTTTCTTCTTAATCTCCCAGCTTTTCTCTTCAACAGGGCAAGGGTAGCTAATGGCCTTTCAGTAAGCCCTTAGTAAATTTTCTCTCGAGTCCATTACTTATTGTTAAGGTCAACTTCATTAGTACGTTTATCTTATTTTTCAGCCAAAAATATGTAGAGCGAAATGAGTAGGCCTAACGTCAAATGTCCTGACTACATCCTGGAAGAGAAAGAAACTTGTGCAGTAGCTGATGCAATTAAATGATACATACACTTCAGGCCATCATGCAATGGAAAGTTTAGAGTATCGCTGCCACTCTGCTCATAATCCCTCTAGCAGTGATTCGTATTAGGTAATGGAGTAAATATTTATTGATACAGTGTGAACCCAAACCAAAAGCTGCCAACAAAGAAAGGAGTTAAATTTACCTCTGTTAAGTTCTGTAAAAAATTGTCCTTTCAAGGTAGGTCATAATTTGCCTGGGAGATCACGTGGAGACCTATAGCAAATTTGACATCATGGAGCAGGGAAGACTGAGCTGGGGGTGCGGGGGAATCTGAACTTTGTGAATATGTAAGGAAAGGTGGTGATGGAATTACTTTACTTGTTGGAGCACAGGATAGCTCTCTTGCTGTGTTGCCAGAATAGACATGACCTGGTTCAGATTAAAACTTCATTGTTTTTTAATCTTTACCTGCAGTGTCCAACTCTAGCACTTATATTTGATTGGATCAGTCTCTGAAGGAGATGACTTTAACATCATCCGATATCACCAAGACATTGTTTTACTCGTTCCAACTCTGGGTCCAAAATGTTCTTTGTTAGCCTTAATTCATAATAGAATTGGGTTGAAAGTAAATTGCATCTTTGAACAGAATATGATATGGATAGCTAGAAAAGTTTCTTATGTTGATTTGTTATTATTGAAAACGGTGAAAATATTTTCCCCCAAATTAGGAAACATTTAGTCAGAGAAAAATAAATATCAAAAGAGAAATGGAATAGAGAGAATTTTAGAAGCTAAGATAAACTTCTATATGGTTTTAACAAAATCAGAACTAGTAAGTAAATGGGAGTTACAGCAAAATACTATCAACTCACATTTAACATATTTACATTTTAAACTAATTAAAATAGTCATATGACCTTTGAGAGAATTCAGAATTCCTTTTCAGTAATTATTAAGCATATGAAAGAAAACTCACCAAAAACTGGTACTTTGCTTGAACTGGTTGTACCTTAAAGTTTAAATCACTCACGTATCAGGATTGACCTGTTTTTTTGTTGGTTTGTTGTTTGGTTTTAAAAGCACAAGCTCATTTTGTAATATTTGGCTTGCATGTTTTCGTTCCCTTCTATGATATCTCTTCACTTTGAGGGGTCAAACTTAGCACAGAATTTTTGATGCTTTGGATAATAGAGGTACGTACATATTTAATGAAATCATGACAAAAATTGTAATAATATAATCACATTTTAATGACTCTGCCTGTGTGTTTTCTGGCAGATACCTCCACTCAGCCATGATCATATACCGTGACTTGAAGCCCCACAATGTGCTGCTCTTCACCCTGTACCCCAATGCTGCCATCATCGCAAAGATTGCTGACTATGGGATTGCTCAGTACTGCTGTAGAATGGGGATAAAGACATCAGAGGGCACACCAGGTACGTGACAAGGTTTGCTTGGTAATTCCTTCCTCAGGATGGATAACCAGGGACTAGTTGTAAGTTCAGGAGAATCAAGAGAACGCCATGTCTTATCATGTAGTGAACAGATATTTCTTGTGTGAATAATTGTGGCCAGTACATAGTGATTTTAATTATTGTATTCTATAGGGAAGAAATGATCTACTGATATAATTTGCCATGGGGGAAAGTAGATAATGTTTGATGTCAAATTATATTTTTAAAAGTTGGATTTTTAAAACATTTTGATACTCCAGAGGTGGTGAAAAGGAACAGCAAAATTTCAATCTAGGTACTGTTCACATTTACCTTTAGGAGACAAACTAAATTCAGATTCCCAAACCATTTCTTGTAACTCTGAAATCCAAAGAACTTGGAAAACCCAAAGAATTTTTTTATAACTGATTTAGTACAAAATCTGACCCCAACTACTTTGATGCTTAATACAGTCTTTATTTCTCACACATATTCTGAGTGTGAGTGTGTGTATGTTTCATGGCAGAAAAGAGCACATTTGAATACAGGGTGCTGGCCCCAATCTTAATGAGTTTATGGAATTATATGCATTATTATTAACTTTCTTAAATATGAAAAAGTATGAGTTTCTGAATACTTCTGGCTCTAAGAGTTTCAGATAGGGACTTAGGGCCTAGAGTTTTCAGTTGTACTGTTTTTGATACAGGCATACTTTCTTCTTCTTTCTTTCTTTCTTTATTGGTAGATTGGTACAGGAGTTTAAGCCTTTAAATCCTGCACTTCAGTTTTCTTTCTTCAAAATTTGTTAGTTGTTAATACTTCAATACCTAAAAACAGCTTCTGTCTTTGGCCCTCTATAGCAAGATGAGTCATGGTAACTATGTAAAGTGAAACGTACCCATTCTGGATGCCATTATACCTATTATCTCCAAAAATCAAAGACATCATTTTCTTGCCTTAGATTTGAATGTTGCTTTTTAGGATCATCCACAGCCCCTGTTTTTCGTGCCTGTTCTAATAATCCTATTACTTCTGTTACCTGACTTTCTACCAGTGAAAATCCACTTTCTGTGTTCTTGTGTTTGCATGGGCTTAATGTTTAGATGTGTTCTTTCACATTACTTTCTACTCCATGGAATCCTGTTCCTTTCTCAACTCCCATTCTCTTTCTTCTAGTCTCGGATTCATCAAAGTCTCAGGTTCTGTTTAGTAAGAAATAGTCATAGGACAGGTGCTCTGTACAGACATCTTGTGTTTTGGCTTTTAGTTTGAGTGGGAATAGAAGATTGAGGGGTTGACTTATGTTTGGGGGAACAGCTCCATTTTCAGAGAATTTTGTACTGTTTATTATTTGTAAATAAAGTTACAGGTGACTTTACATCATCTTGATGATTGTAGGTAGCTCAGTTAAAACAGATGCCTAAAATGGAAGATAATAGGGGATGTCTGAAAGTAGGCAAAAATACTAGTTTGTTCTTTAACCATCCCCTTCCCTCCTACCCCCCCACTTACGTACTTAGATGAGCAGATGGCCCCAGCTTCCGATACCTGGTTTTATTTTTGCTTCAAATATCTATCCTCCCTTTTGTTTTTCATACCTATGTATTGAAAGTAGAGTGTGCCCTCCTATAAACCTTTCAAAGTACATATGGCTGCATGTGTCACTGGGTTTAATAATAATAAAATAATATTATCTCTTGAGCACCTGCTGTGTACCAGGCTCAGTGCCAAGTACGTTAGACACATGATATCTTAGCCTCATGCCAAGGCTGAAGTTAGCTTTTATCTTCTCATCTGTTAAATGAGGAAGCTGAGGCTCAGAGCAAGATTCTGTACTTGTAGGAAGTCACGCAGTAAGTGGTCAAGATAAGAACTCAATCTAAGTGAGAAATGAATCCAGAGCTATTTGGCTTTAAATCCTAAATCTCTCTCCTCGATTACATGCAACTCTAACACGTACTTAAAGAGGCTTAAATACTTCATCTTAGTTACTAAAAAATCAAAATAAAGCAAAATGATGGGGCCATCAGGAACAGCAGACATTGTCAAGTATAGTTTTGGAAGAAGAATCGTGGGGGATGGAATTCCATAGGCCTTACATATTCCCGCCTTGAAAATGTGGGCACAGGATGAGGGGTCTTCTCTTAGGAGATCTGTTCATTACTCTTGTGTGACATGAAAGTGGGCCAAGACATTCACCTGGGACCTGCAGTTTGTTCCCCCTCCAACTCCTAATCCGGTAATGGTGTTCATGGAGTAGAAATCCTATTGTTGAAACCTTGTTCATCTTCTCGGACAGTTGTTCTATATGGTCCCTGGTGACTATGACCTGGAACTCAAACCTGCCACCTCCCTCAGTGGGCTGGGCTCAGTTCAACTCTTCAGACTCATGGCTTCCTGGTTTTGGTCAAAATTTGCCTAAAGTTCAATATCCAACTACTTTTTCACAACAAACCAGATACTTGTTACTGATCCTTTTAATCTGCTATATCAATGTGTCACAACATACACATGGAGAAAGATCATGACAGAAAAACCTAAAGCCTGATCCCTTCTATTCTGTCCTCTTTTCCCCCGGGCTGCTTAATACGTTGTAAGCATTTTTTTCTTGCGATATCCCAGACCTCTTTAACATTACTGAATTCATTATTGTTAGAGAACTTCCGATGGTCTCAGCCCAAAACTTGACCTCAAATTTTAAATAACAGTAACCGTCACCACTGCTAACCACCATCACCAGACTTTTCCTTCCCCAAAGCAATTATGTTTGAGCAGAAAATCATCCCCTTTCATATGATTTCAGTTATCTCCTGTCTTTTCTTTTTAATGGTTTTTTCCTCTTAATGTTGTAACTTTTAACTTGGAAGCTTCTAGAGAAACAAAAGACCACATATTTGTTAAATGTGTGTGTCTGTGTGTGTGTGTGTGTGTTTATACTACCCTTACAGTGGTGCATTCACTCTGTTGTACGCATGTGAGTGTGGGTTCATTACTGTTGTTTCAGAGAAGATGGGAATGGGAGCAGACCTTTTGTGGTATGAACAGTATGCTGCCTTGTGCTTAGACTTTTGTGTGGGTTGATTATCTCATTTAATCTTTTTGACTGTCTGACATAGGTCCTATTACTATTCCTGGTTTACAGATAAGGAAACTGAAGCCTAGGGACCATTAGAAATGTCTACAGGGTCATACAAGAAGCAAATGCATGCCACCCAGGCGCACAGCCCATGCCAGGTAGTGCCAGAGTTGGAATGCAAGTTAGAAACAATTCAGTTATTGGCAAGGACTGACACAGTGTCTGTTTACATTGTGAAAGGTAAATATGGGATGGATACTTTCAACTGTAAATAACTTGGAGAGCATCAACTTTAACTCAGTTAAATAGATGTATTTATATCATATCCTGTCTTGAGTGCCAGTTAATTCTGGGTCCTGTGACAGTTGCATTGTTGACTGAGGTGGATGGCTGAATGATGGCTTCAACCGTGCCAGCATCCATGGAAATACAGTAGTCTTTGGGCAAATAAAAATGTTATTCTCTGGCTATACACTATTATCTGAGAGAGATTATGAAACATGCTCTACTCATACTTCTCTGAAAGTAAAAAAAGGAAAGAAAACATGTTTCTCTGCATGATGTGATATATAGTCAGACCTAACTTATAAATTTCTTAGATGTTTGATCTATGGATCTTTACCTTATTTCCTCATTGCATTTGTTAAAATGCAGGCTTATCTGAAAAAATGTCTAAAAATTGTCTAAAAATGGTGTTTAGACAATGAATTACATTTTCCCAATTATTTTGATACTGTAATTGTTATGATAATTCCCCAGGGAAAATTTTCTTTATTCTTTACTCATTTATTCAGGCATCTGGCAATAATTTATTGAATGTTTTCCAAATACCAAACTGGTGCAACTGCTTCATAGCTGTGTGGTGCTGATCAAGGTTTACTTTTGGGGGCTCAGTTTTCACTTAAGAAAATTGTGATGAGAAAAAATAATGCCTACCTTATAGGGTTGTATTAAGGGTGAAATGAAATAATCCACACAAATAGCATACAACAGGGCTTGGCATATTGTAGTTGCTCTATGTCAGCAATTGCTCTAGTAGTGAATTTGGGGGAATGTGCGTGAATAAATGTGAATTTTACCCTCCAGAAGGCACACATTTTGCCATGACAAATAGGATTACACAAACCAGTACTCATATTTTGTCAGTTTCAGTAGGCAATCAATGTATAGTGATAAGAGCACAAAGGAACAAGTAATTAACTGAGCTGTAAGTTGTCAGGACTTCCTTCATAGAGGGGGGGATTCTGGAATTATATCTTAAGGATAAGCAGGAAGTTTGAGAAAATAAAACAAAAAAATAATAAAAAAGCAGGAGTAGGCGTTCCAGGCAAAAGGTACTAAGGTATAATATGACTTGTTTTATTCAGATAACTGCACAAGAAATTCTTATGATCTAAGTAATAAATGGAGTATGGGGGGTTATTTAGTTAAGTGTTTTTCAATTGTGGCTGTGTACTGATGACATGTAGAGCTTAAAGAATGTATCTCCTGGGGTTGTATCATTTACAATTCTATTTTAGTAAGCATGGAGTGGAACTCTCAATCTGGCCACAGCCTAGAAGCTCCTAGAGAATTTTCAAATATATGGATCTCAGGACCTCATTGCCAGGGATTCTGATTTAAGTTCTGTGAAGTCTGGGATGGAGCCCAGATATTGATATTATAAATATCTCTAGGTAATTCCAATGTGCCTTCAAGTTCAAGAGCCACTGGTCTAGAATGAGGGTCAAGAACATCTTCAGTGTTTCGAGCACGCAGATATTTCTGATACACAGCCCAGTATGACACTTTTCTAGCTCATGAAGGGCCTTTTAAATCATGCCAAATAATAGCATCTTTCAGTTTGGGGAAGTCATTGAAAAATATTCTTATTTGTTAGCGAAAGGTTTGCATCTCGGCATCATGCCAGCATGAATCGATGATAAAATGGGCAACTGAAATTTTGGTACTGTCTCACAGTGGGGGGAAATGTTATTTATAGAAAAACTTTTAACAAGATGGTAAGTATTTGCTCCAGATTTTGAAAGTATGCGCCTATGATAGAAACAAAAATTTAAGAGAGTAAATAAATATGAATGGAGTTTGGACTTATATCCAAATTTTTAAAAAGTAACGTCAGCCACCTTCAATTAATCTTTCTCTATGGTGCACATTCTAGGCACCATAGTGGATTCTGGAGATGCACAGATAGATATGACTTTGTGAACTATTTGGCTGTCTGGAATCTGTTAAACACTGGCTGTAAAGTCAGACTGAGTTGGAATTCTTGCTCTACCCCTTACTAGCTGAGACCAGAGAAATTACCTTTTTTCCTTGGTGAAACAATAGTAACTAATAACAATATCTATTTTAGGGGATTGCTGTGAAAATTAAATTCATATAAAGAAATTCATAAAAAGTGTTTGGTACAATGCCTGGCACATTCTACCTGCCTTTGCTTTCCCCGACTTTCTGCTCTTTCTTCTCAACTTAGAGGGCACCAGGCTCTGATTTTGTTTCCCTTCCCTGTGCTGTGGGCTGGAAACTCTCTGCAGGGCCATCAGAGGACTCATCTTGTTTGTTCGCTGTCCCTCAGGGATCACTCTCCTGTGCTCCTAGTGTCTAGTGTTTCATATATTTTGTCTGGTTATTTCATTGTTTTATGCACAATGGTAAATCCAGCCCCTCTTGTTCCATCTTATCTAGAGGTAAAAGTGACACATGCTTAAATAAAAGACTTATTTGGACAGCCTGACTTAACAAATGCACATTTAGGATGTCAGTTAGTACTTGATATTTCTAGTCTTTGAGGGCCATTGATGCTAAACAGGGTATTCCTTCAATGTGGTGATATGGTCCATGAGCATCAGAGGTCATTCATAATATTAGACCATAGACCATGTGGCAGTATGGTCCCTTTGTGAAGATGCAGGAGATGTTCCTATTTCTAACCTTTCTCAATGGCAGGTGATAGTA
Organism: Acinonyx jubatus; assembly: GCF_027475565.1. Lineage (NCBI taxonomy): Eukaryota > Metazoa > Chordata > Mammalia > Carnivora > Felidae > Acinonyx > Acinonyx jubatus. The sequence goes on from NC_069387.1 coordinate 66,607,128, forward strand.
GAAGTGTTCATTTTCTTCCCAAATTAAATTCAGTGGTGAATAAATTGCATAGCTTGAAAGTTCATTCTTCCTGTTACTACTGTGGTGACAAGCATAGTTAAATGTAAAGTGAAAACTTTGGAAGTACTTGCAGCTGCTGTTCCAGGGGACGCCTCGGTGATAAGGTACATGTAGAATACATGGCTTAGACTGATAATCAAACATCATGTTGGCAGCTTAGGTCCTAACGCTCTCAGTCCCCCTCCTCCCAGTCATTTTGGTTTTGAGGTGAAGGACTCCATGATGAGGCATCTCAGGCCAAGTCATTTTATTTTTTTTTAAACTTTATTTATTTACTCTGACAGAGAGCATGGGAGGGGCAGAGGGAGAGAGGGAGAGAGAGAGAGAGAGAATCCTAAACAGGTTCCACATTGTCAGTCTAGAGCCCTTTGCGGGGCTCAAACTCACAAGCCACAAGATCACGACCTGAGCAGAAACCAAGAGTCTGACACTTAACTGACTGAGACATCTAGGTGCCCCAGGCCAAGTCACTTTAAAGTAATATTTGATTTACAAAACATAAGGGCACGAGGTGAAAGCAGAAAATGCTATTAAGGAGGTCAAAATACGTGTTTCTAATAAATTAGCAGACATAATTCTTACCACTCTCATAAGATAGAGATATATCTGTATCTAGATTCGATTGTGCTTAAGTTTTTAATAGCTGTATTGTAAATTCTGCTTTAGTTTTATTTTTCTAATTAATATTTCATGGACATCTTTCTGTGTCAAACATCAGTTTTAGCAGTCATGTCGCATTTCATTGCTAGTATGCACAGTATTTACTTACTTAACCACATCTTGATGTATATTTAAATTTTTTTCTGACTTTTTGATACATTGACAGTGCTTTAATTGGCAGAATTGTAAATTTAAATTGTCCATTTATAAGAAATAATTTTTTAAAGTTTATTTATTTTGAGACAGAGAGATTACATGCAAGCTGGGGAGGGTCAGAGAGAGAGAGAGGAAGAGAGAATCCCAAGCAGGCTCTGTACCATCAGCATGGAGCCCAACATGGGGCTCTATCCCACAAACTGAGAGAGAGATCATGACCCGAGCCAAAATCAAGGGTTGGCCGTTTAACCAACTGAGCCACCCAGGTGCCCCTGTCCATTTATGAAACTAATTTTTTAAAATTAAATTCCTAGGCATGGTATTGCTGGTGTGCATATTTTGAATTTTGAAACATTAATTGCCTCCTAGAAAAGTTAGTAAATTAAAATTCCCTTCATACTCAAATTAGAGTTCTCATTTCCCATTTGGGGTTTGTTACTTCTTTTAATCTTCATAAAATTCATAATCAAAAATGAAAATGTTTTATGTTTTTGTTATGTTTAATGTTTTTATTTTTAAAGTATTTATTTGCTTATTTTTCATTTGAGGCTAAGCAATCTTTATTATATAGGACCTATTTTTCCTTTCACATTCTGTATGAGTTTGTGTCTTTATTCATTCGTCGATTGTCCTTACCATTCATCAATCTGCTTTTAGTCATGTGTACTCTTTGCCTCTCTTATATTGCAGGTATTTTCAAGTGTAGGGTTTTTCCTTCAACCTTGTTTATGGCATATGCCAATGTAGGGTTTGAATCTTTGAGGTACAGAGCTTCTGTTTCTTTTACCTTTTGGATTCTGATTTTCCTGATATGTTTCATCGGTGCTACACCAAGAACAGGGATGATGGGGGTGGTCTGACCCACTGTAGGCAGTTGTTTATTACTTTTAAATTCTCTAGAGATACTGTGAATTCATCAGGTGAATTTCAAGCAGCATTTAGAAGTGCCTTATATTGTAATTGAGGTATCTCCTGAATATATAAATAAGGATTATGTTCTCCCAGTGGGAATTGTGTCAATGAAGATATTTATTTTGAAAGAAAGAAGATAAGAAGGTTAAAATCATTTCCGTGTTGAAGTCAATATTTCTTTCCATATCCTCGCAATTATCTTTCTTAGCATCCCCTGACTCACTAAGAAAAAAAATTCTAACCCTCTGTGCAGCTCTAACATCTGTGGATTGATGCCTAGAGGGCTAAAAACTGTTCCAACAGGATGTGCCTTGGATGAGAATTTAGATTAAGTGACCCTTGAGTTTTTCTACTCTAAGGTCCCATGATTCCAAATCCTAATGTTTCTAACAGCAAATTTACCAAGAGACAAAATATAGTGAATGTTTTAATAGTCTTTGAATGGTACCTTGCTATAATAGATACCCCAAAAATGTGTTGAATGAATAATAAATAATTGGATGAGATTTATTTTAACCTCTAAAATCCCTTTCACATTCTAGAAAGGTAAGCATAAATATTCTTAATGAACTAGCTAATGTGTGAGCAGCTCATTTAAGTACTCTTGAATTTACCATTCATTTTCTTCGTGGCCTTAGGAAAACACATAACATTTTTATGTTATTTGTAAAATGGAAAGTCCTCATCTGCCCACCACAGGTGATTTTTGTGCATAGCTAATGAAATACTTAGGAAATTATCTGTAAGGTGCTATAGGAATATGAATTGGGTATTCATATTTTACATTATGCTTACATGATGTCACAGGTATAGTTTATTAGGGATCTTTTAAAGAACTGTCTTAATTACTTACACAAATCTTGAGTTTAGGGTATGAGTATGAAATTATAGCTATGTAGGAAAATGTCCTTATTCTAAGAAAATACATATTATATCTATCAATTGGTCGATTGACAGATTGATCGATATATATATTATATATATGGGAAAATGGTGAGTGTATGTGTGTAGAAAAAGAGAGCATGAACAAGCATGGCAACATGTTACCTGGAGAATGTTAACGATTAGTGCAATAGGGATTATCAAACTCAAAGATGACATCCCATCTTTCTGATTCTTCATGTCCTTCCTGCCTGGTGAAGGACTGCTGGGCCTCTCATCTTTTGATGGTGAACTCTCTGTCCAACAGAACTCTTTCCAAATTCAGTCATTTAGTTCTTGAAGGCTGTGAATTCATTATTTCCCTGGCTACATATTTAAACTACAGTAACAATCCTGTATGTTCATTATAGAAAATTTAGAAGTATAAAAAATTAAAAAAGGGTAAATAAAAGCTACCCATAATTTTAGCACATGGATAATAATCATTATTACATTCAGATATATTTGCAAACTGTTTATTTTGAAAATGTTTAAGTCTACAGAAAAGCTGAAAGTATAGTACAATATACACCTATATGCCCTTGACATGGATTGATTATTAACTGTATGCCACACTGTTCTTTCTCTCACTTTATTTGTATATGAATTTGAGACATGAAATTAAATTGCAGACATCATGCTGCCATGCCTAAAAATACTGACATATATTTCCTTAGAATAAGGATGTTTGTTTCCATAATCACAATACCATTGTCATATCTAAGAAAATGAACTCAGCTGATTTTTTTCACATATTTGATAAATTTCTGTCCTTTAGGATTTATATCCTACGTGTCATCTTAAAAATGATTTTTAAGTTAACGCATAGTGCACATTATTTAACCAATTTCCTTAAATAGTTGGATTTCATTCATTGTTGATATTTTTACTATTATGAATCATGTTAAAATTACTCTTTTTTTTTGAAGAATTTAAAAGCAATTTATTTCTATTGTGAAATGAGAGGTTTTATTTACCTTTAAAAGAGTTTCAGTAATGAACCAGCACCTGAGAGAGAGGGCTTTTATTTGTTTTTTAGTCATGGTTTAATTTTTATTTTTCCATTGGGTAGGAAGAGCTAAATCACAAGCCCTGGAAATAATGAGGGCATTGGACTTTAGTCAGGTTAAAGTGACTTGGAGTGAAGTCTAGAAATCTTGCCCCTCCTGACCCCTCCTTTGTCCCGCCTGACCCCTCCTTTGTTTGCAACACTTTCCTGGGAATAGTTATTTTTAGGAATGAGAAAAATGATATAGGTTTTTTCCCCTTATTAGGCTTACTTTAATTATGAAACATGATTTAATAATCATTATTGGATGTTTATCCTTATTATTTTTCAAGATCAACCTTGAGGTAAAATGTAGCACAGGGCTGTTAACTGGCTACATGTCTCCTTATAAGAGGACATAGCCTGGTATAGAGCTCATCTCCTTCACTCTTCATCAGCATATATGCCTAAGAATATTCCTTCTTGGGTGTATGGGCTCTAGTGTTGGGCATATATATATATTTTTAATATGAAGTTTATTGTCAGATTGGTTTCCATACAACACCCAGTGCTCATCCCAACAGGATGGGCATATTTATTAATATATCTGCTTCCTTTCAGGGTTTCGTGCACCTGAAGTTGCAAGAGGAAATGTTATTTATAACCAGCAGGCTGATGTTTATTCATTTGGTTTACTACTCTATGACATCTTGACAACTGGAGGTAGAATAGCAGAGGGTTTGAAGTTTCCAAATGAGTTTGATGAACTGGCAATACAAGGGAAATTACCTGGTAAGTGTTATTTTATGTGCAATAAAGATTATTATTTTTAATATCAGCAGCTTTCTTTCCAAGTTATTTAATTGTGGTTGTAGACTTAATTCATTTCACAACTGATGATTTTTTGTTTAGCGCATGAATATTCTTAATTCCTGTGACACAATAAAAATCACATGAGAAAGATAGCAGTTTCAGGCTTTTTAAAAATACCCCAAATTCATATTAATGTATTTGGTATTAAATTTAGAAGAATATTCAGAAAAGGAAATTGCTGTTGGAGCTCCATGCTTAGTGATTTCTGTTCTTATAAAGAGTTACTATGTGCTCATTAGCCTGGAGTGTTTTCATGTTCTTGGAGGGAGATAATTTATATGCAGCAATGGAAGGTTGAATTATTTATAATAATAATTTTTAGTAGTAAATATTAATAAGAATTAGTAAATGATTGTTTAGTGAGATCAGATCTCATTTTGAATGGTTGTCTCATGTTTTTAAGAAATTCTAGGATGTTGTCATTCATTCCTTAACTATTACTTCAGTTCCCCTTACAAAATACTCTTTTAAATGTATGTAGCTGTTTTTCATATTTTCCGCTTTTTTCTTTCACTTAAGGAATATTTTTGAGTGTATGCTATGTTCCAGGTACAGAGAATATAGCTTTAACTACCTCCTTTTGGGGGACCTTTAAAGATGCCCACTAAAAGAAAATTTATTATTATTCGGATAAACTTTCAACACAATCTAGATCATCACCCTTATTTTACCAGTTATCTTTCCAGTGACAATTCCCAGGTCTGTGGTTTATACCAACCAGAAGAACGGCATACCTCTTATAAAAAAGAAATGTGCACAAACTGACTGTAGGTATGTGAGGATTAAATGCTTGCCAAATTTAAGTATTAAAATTAAAAGTAATTCCACAGAAGTCTAATTATTATATGCACAAAATTTTTTTCACAGTATTTGTGAAATGCAGGTGTGGAATGAAAATCTGTTATTCAATTGGTATTTGTGTCTTTTTATATAATAAAAAATCAGGAAGTCTTTTTTGATGTCTCTAGTATAGATAAGGCTAGAAAAATTATCTTTAAGTTTGTGATATAAGTAGATCCATAATAAATATAGAATTATGGAGATCAGAGTATTTCTTTGCATGGTCTGGGCCTCTCATACACAATGAAAGGAAATGAAATAGTTGTTCTGATTTGTTTAATGTTCTAGCATGATATGTTTTTGAATGTTCTAGATCCAGTTAAAGAATATGGTTGTGCCCCATGGCCTATGGTGGAGAAGTTAATTAAAAAGTGTTTGAAAGAAAATCCTCAAGAAAGGCCTACTTCTGCCCAGGTATGATTATAGTCAAAATTTATCAATATTTTATACAGAACATCAATATATGTATACACATATATAATCTTCACATATATATTCAGATATATAAGTAAACATACACATACAGTTTAAAACAGTCATAATGCAAAACTCCTATATTCCCCACCACCCATGGCACAAAATAAAGAGCATTGCTAACACCCTGGAAGCCCCCATATGCTTCTTCCTGATTGTATCACTCTCCTTTCCCTAGAGATGTAGTCACTTTCTAACTTTGGAGATAATCCCTGCTTTTCTTTTCCTTATGTTTGCTATCCAGTTTAGTTTCCTGTATTTATCTTCTAGTTAAAATGGAATTGTAATCATGTCATGTACCAATATATTTTCAGTTGCTCTTCTAACCTTATTTTGTAAGCTTCATGGAGGTTGTTAAACATAGCCATTGATTATTTACACTGCTGTTCCATTCCACTGTTTGAATGATCAACAGTATATGTACCCATGGTCATATCTATGGGTATTGGTATTGTTTCCAGGTTTTTGTTATTATGAACAGTACTGCTATGACTATGGTTGTACTTTTCTAGTGCAGAATGTATGAGAGTTGCTTTGTGGTATATACCTGAGTTGAATTGCAGAATCATAGAATATATGAATATCCGTATTATTTTCTGAAGAAGCCGTACCAGCTTAACACTTCTATTACCTGGATGTGAGTGTAGCCATTTCTCTATATATTCTCCCTAAATTTTAGTGCTATCTGGGTTCTTAATTTTTTCAAATATACTGTCTTATGTATTGATTTACATTTTCCTAAATACTACTAAGGATGACCATGTCTTTATATGTTCATTGGTTATATATGTATTTACCCTTCTGGGAAATACCTGTTCATTATTTTGCCGATTTTTCTATGGGATTATTTGCATAGAAATAAAATAAGTAAAAGAAAAAAAAAAAGAAATACTAATCCCTCGTTGGTTATATATACTGCAAATTTCTTTTCTGAATTTGTAGTTTGTCTTTTTATTTCCTGTAGGGTGCCTCTTGATGAATAGAATTTCTTAATTTTAATACAGATAAATTTAACAACCCTTTTAATGGTTATTACCATTATGAGGTCCTGTTTTAAGACGTCCTCATCTCTCCCAGAGTCACACAAATATTTATCTATGGCTTCTTCGAAGTGGTTAAAAGTTTTGCTTTTGGGGGCGTCTGGGTGATTCAGTCAGTTAAGCATCCCAACTCTTGATTTTGGCTCAGGTCATGATCCTAGTGTTGTGGGACTGAGCCCTATGTCAGGCTCTGTGCTGAATGTGGTGCCTGCTTAGGATTCTCTGTCTCTCCCTCTGCTCCTCTCCCCTGCTCATGTGCTCTTTTTCTGAAAAGAAAAAAAAAACTGTTTTGCTTTTGGCATTTAAGTTCTTAACCCATTAGGAATTGAAATTTTTATCTGGATCCAGTTTTTTCCATATGGATAACTAAATTTTCCAGCTTTATTTATTAAACAGTTTCTTCCTTTTTTTTCTGTGGATCGTTTCCCCCTAGTTTTACTCTTTAATATGTCAGATACTCACACATCCACACAGATGTTCTCTTCCATTGGTCAACTTATGTGTTCTTCCTCTAATACCATCCTCTGTTAATTCCTGTCACTTTATAAATCTCGTTTCTCTACTTATTTTTCTTCTCTAGGAATGCTTTAGCTTTCTTGGGATTTAGTTTTTCTATATAAATTTTAAAATCACTTTGTCAACTTTTATGAAAAAACCTATTATGACTTGGATTGGCCTTGCATTGAATCTGCAGACAATTTGGGGAGGATTTTATCTTCATTACATTAAGTTTTTCTATTGAATGTGGGTTATCTTTCTATTTATGTTTTCTTGTCTTTCAATAAAGTTTTATGATTTTGCATACAGGTCTTTCACATTTTTTTCTTAATTTTCTTGCTGCAAATTGCTTTAAACTCAGTTCCTGGTTTGAGATTTTTTTTTTTTTTTGAACTACCTAGGCGATGGGAATCTGGTCTACAAATGTTCATGAGAACAAGCTTTTGAATAACAATTTCTCAGGGTTCTTTTCCTTCCTCCCCCTTTGTCAAAGGCAAGTTTTCTCATACCAGTGAAAGTGGAAGCATGGGGTGGCTTTATTTCTGGTTCTCATTTACTCTGAATATGTAGTCCTTTGGGGTTCCAGATTTATGGGAACAGGCTTTTATTGGACTCCACTTTGGGAATGCTCTAGATTTAAACTTCTTTCTTGCGGACTGATAAGATATCAGAAACCACACATCAGTTTTGCTTTCAATAGACAAATGTCTTTAAGGAAATATCTGGCTTTAAGTTTCAGTTGACCTCTCTGTCTTTCATTGGATTCTTTCACTAATATTTTGTCCTGATAAGTCCTATGATGTTGTCAGATCTTTAATATTTTTAAGAGATTAAAAAATAATTTCCTTAGCATTTTAAGTTACTTTTAGATGGGTGGTTTGTCCAAATAACCTTTCCCACCATATTATCAGAAGTAAATTTTTTACTGTGTCTTAATGTTTATTTACTTTTGAGAGAGAGAGAGATAGAGCATGAGTGGGGAGGGACAGGGAGAGAGGGAGACACAGAATGCGAAGCAGGCTCCAGGCTCTGAGCTGTCAGCACAGAGACCAATGCGGGGCTCAAACTCACAGACCGCAAGATCATGACCTGAGCTGAAGTCGGATGCTTAACCGACTGAGCCATCCAGGCGCCCCCTTATTGTGTTTTAAACTGAAAAAGATTTTAATAGATCAAAATAAGAGCTCTCTTTATGTTATGGACTCTTGATTTTGTATCATAATTTATTGAAAATTTTTTGTTCAACTTTAATTTTTTTAACGTTTATTTATTTTTGAGACAGAGAGAGACAGAGCATGAACCGGGGGAGGGCCAGAGGGAGAGGGAGACACAGAATCCAAAGCAGGCTCCAGGCTCTGAGCTGTCAGCACAGAGCCCGATGCAGGGCTCGAACTCACAGAGCACGAGATCATAACCTGAGCCGAAGTCGGACGCTTAACCGACTGAGCCACCCAGGTGCCCCGAAAATTTTTTGTTCAGCTTTAAAATGTCTACTCAGAAATAGCTGAATACATATGCTGATTTTATCGAGAATTATGTAATTATCTTGGCTACTTTCCCTACCTTCCCCTTCCTAATTTTATTGAGACATAATCGACATAAACACTGTGTTAGTTTTAGATTTACAACATGATGATTTGATACATGTATGTATTCTGAAATTATTACCACAGTCAGTTTAGTTAACGTTCGTTACCTCAAAGTTATAATTTTTTTCTTATGTTAATAACTCTTAAGATCTACTCTCTTAGCAACTTTCAGATATTCTGTGTGATATTGTTAACATTAGTCACCATGCTATACATTACATCCCTGTCTTATAACCGGAGATTTGTACCTTTTGACCCGCTTCGCCCATTTTACCTACTCCCATGCCCTGTCTTTCACAACCACCAGTCCATTTTCTGTATCTGGAAGCTTTGTTTTGTTTATTTTATTTTATTCTTTTTTAGGTCCCACTTATATAAGTGATACAGTACAGTATCTGTCTTTTCTGTCTGATGTATTTTGCTTAACATTATACCCTCAAGGTCCATCCATGCTATTGCAAATGGCAAAATTTCCTTCTTATTTAATGGCTGAATAATATTCCATTGTGTGTATAGGTACATACATACATATATACATATACGTATATATCTTATTTTCTTTATCCATTCATCCGTTGATGGACACTTAGGTTGTTTCCATGTTTTGGCTATTGTGAATCATGCTGCCGTGAACATGGGGGTGCAGATATCCTTTAAACATAGATGCTTTCATTTGCTTTAAATTTATACCCAGAAATAAAAGTTGAATGGTTTTTCTATTTATAATGTTTTGAGAAATTGCATACTGTTTTCCATAGCGGTTGCAGCAATTTACATTCCCACCAACAGTGTACAGGGAATCCTTTTTCTCCACATCCTTGCTAGCCCTTCTTTTTTCTTGTCTTTTTGATAGTAGCCATTCTGACAGGTGTGAAGTGATATCTCGTGGTGGTTTTGTTTTGCATTTCTGATGATTAGTGATGTTGAGCACTTTTTCATGTACGAGCTGGCCATTTGTATGTCTACTTGTCTTTAAATTTTGGTTATAACTGGTATTCATCACATAGACTTCTTGTATTTTTAATTTGTTTTTCACAGTAAAATTTCCATAGCTTAATTATTATTTTATTCTTTACTCCTTTGTTAAGTTCATTCATTTATTTTGAGAGAGAGAGTGTGACTGGCTGACAAGCAGAGAGAGAGAGGGAGAGAAAGAATCCCATGCAGTTTCCACACTATCAGCACAGAGCCTGAGGTGGACCTTGACCCCCAAACTGTGAGATCAGACCTGAGCCAAAACCAAGAGTCAGACACTTAACCAGTTGAGCCATCCAGGCGCCCCTACTCTATTCTCCTTTTATTTTCAACAATACTTCACCTTGTTTTTTTTTTTTTTTTTGTAGTATATGATAGTATTTGACTTTGACCTACCCACTTAATCTTTAAATACAGTATATATTAGACAAGATGGGTAAACTCCTTACCTTTGTCAGATGAGACACTGAGAGAATAAGGAGCTTTCTCTGCATCTCCTGAGTGGAAGGCAAGTGGCTGTATCGTGGCTGTAATGCCACTCTCCTGAGTCCTGGTTCTGTTTTCTTACAGTTCTCTTCCCCACCCCCACCCTGTCTCTCTTGTTCTGTAGTGCTTCAAGGAAAAGCATGAAAACAGAATCTAGAATTGATTTGTGAATTTCATTACCAAAGATCAAAATTTCTTTTCCCTGCAACTGGCAGAAAGTCTATTCTGTTGGTGGCCTGTGTTTATCTGTAACATGATGTGGCTCTGCAGTATAGAGTTGAGTGTTGAATAGCTCCAGTCTATACTACATTTCTGTTCAGTTGGCACTTTTGGGATTTTCTCTTTTTTCAAGTTACAAAACATACATACAAAAGAGTATATTTTGTGCTTAGTCTAAAACTAGTATTATTTTAATGTAATTTTATCTGTAGTTTGGATTATTAATCTCGTTGCTTGGATTAGATCACAGTTTGTTATAACATGCAGTTCTACGTTGTGCACACTAATATGATCTTTCAAGAGGACATGTGTTAACTTGATGCATATTGTTTTGTTGTTTATAAACTTTCTCAGGTCTTTGACATTTTGAATTCAGCTGAGTTAATCTGTCTGATGAGACATATATCGATACCTAAAAACTTTATAGTTGAATGCATGGTTGCTACAAATCATAACAGCAAGAGTGCAAGCATCTGGCTGGGCTGTGGGCACACTGACAAAGGACAGCTCTCATTTCTTGACTTAAATATGGAAAAACACACTTCTGAGGTAAATCAAAATACTCTTTAAATTACAAATACTTTAGAAAATTTATTTTGCAGGTTATGCTAAAGAATGTATCAGTTAAAAAGTTACTTAGAAAGAAGTGAAATGAAAGCAATGTAGGAGTGTTGTTAGGTTAGTTTTCTGATGGAACGAGAGTATTCACATAACATTAAATAGTCTTTGTTTTGTTTTAAAATCATAGTATATGTTTGTCTCAGGTCAGGATCCCTAGAAACAGAGTTTAAGACAAAAGAGTCTTGTACAAGTGATGTAAGGAGAGAGTAACTTTTAAGGAAGTGAAGGAAGCCAATAGAACAGGGGAAGAAATTCCACAACAATGTAGTTTTTGAAGAAGTCTGCTGTCAGTCTTCAGCCATGAGAGACTGGGGTGTGGATAGCAACACAGATTGGTCTCTCAGGGCCACCAGTCTTTCATTCCCACATGGCAGTCAGGCATTGGCTGCGGTCTGCCCAAGGGTGGGTGTGGCCACGCCTGCCTGCCATTTCTGACCAAGCCAGCTCCCAGCAGTGGAGGGCAGTTATGTGGTGGAGGGTGCAACTCTGAGCTGTTAGTAATCAGCACTCACAGCAGCTGGGGGTCGGTGCTCATGACTGAAAGAGAAAATCCGGGTACTGCTCTACAAGATGGGTCAACAAATTGTATTAGCAGAGATAAGATAAATTTCTAGACTTAAAAAATAAGCTAATATTGTGGCTGTTGGTGTGAAATACATGTTATGCCTAATCATTATTCTTAAGGTTGAACAATCCTCTCACATTATTTTGGTGGAGTGAGAAATATGGATACTGAAAAATATTTTTCAATTTTAATTTTAGTTTTAGATGCATTTTAGATAGGCAAAGTTGTTTGCCAGTTAACTTGTTTATTATTGGCAGTTAAATAAAATCGGCATTGTTTTTAAAATTAAGAGCAAGAGAGTAAAAAGAGTTCAGTGTATGGATAACGATGTTTTTATTCTATTCAAATTCTAGTCACTTAAGCCAGAATCAAGTTCATTAGAGTGTTTTGTTTTTTTTTTTCCTTTTTTTAACAGGAAGTTACTGACAGCAGAATACTGTGCCTAGCTTTGGTGCATCTTCCTGCTGAAAAGGAAAGCTGGATTGTGTGTGGGACACAGTCTGGCATGCTCCTGGTCATCAGTACCGAAGATGGGAAAAAGAGACATACCCTTAAAAAGATGACTGATTCTGTAACTTGCTTATATTGCAATTCCGTTCCCAAGCAAAGGTATGGTAGCGAATTTGACCATTGAAGAAAGTTCCATACCTTTTAGATGACTGATTGTGTGGAAAACTTTGATTGCTTCAGCAAAGACTGCTCATTTATAACATATTTCTGTCAATATGCATATATTAAAGGGCATTGTGGGAGGCCACAAAGATATTCTTATAGATCAAGCTGAGGCAGTATGAGACAGGTCAGTCCTTTTCTTCAGGCCAACCAGCCCTACTGCTGGTATTACCGCAGCTCTGATCGATTTCATTACCACCCTTCACATCAGGTTACTTTTCTTTGTAAGTCCTCTTCAGAGATAATTTTCCATTTATTCTTTTTTTTGAATATCAGTAGCCTATTCCATATTGGTTTAAAACATGTCAGTTAACTATCAAATTGGGAAAATACCTAATAAATGAATTCATAAGTTATTAATAGGTGAAAACGACTCAACCATTCTTGGTTACAGGGATCTCATTTCAAATGAATTTATCTAACTGGCAGAATTTCAGATGTGAGTAACAGGCTGATTGTTATAATACTTGGGGCAGGATGATTTCCAGGAGCCATTAAGATTATACCCCATGTATTTCTCCTGTTTAAGTCAATACTGGAAAATAAATAAGTACATTAGAAAACCGTGGAACTCAAGTTTTTGGCAGCTGAAATATAAACTCCACTGGCAGTTTTGGAGTTGAAATTATTTGGGTATTGTCAGAGAAAAAATTCATTCATCAGATGGTGTTAAATAAGCAAGGAAGACTTTATTTAAGATTATTCCAATAGGGGGCAGAGATTGAACTCAACTTTACTGATACAAAAGGTGGGAGAGTTTTTAATATTGATGGAGCTAGTGGAAATGTACTGCAGGTCGTTGTCGGAGGCTCCGTGTGATTGATTGATCTGTCTTTGCTAATTGTTGCTCATTGAAGTTAGGCTTCTACCCTCCCATGGAGACTGTGAGGTGGGGCCCTGCTTTTCTTTTTTTGTTTTAATTTTTTTAGTGTTTATTTATTTTTGAGAGAGGGTCAGAGAGAGAGCGCACGTGCATGCGCGTGTGCATGGGGGAGGGGCAGAGAGAGAGGGAGACACAGAATCCGAAGCAGGCTCCAGGCTCTGAGCTGTCAGCATAGAGCCCAATGTGGAGCTCGAACTCATGAACTCAGATCATGACTTGAGCTGAAGTCAGACACTTAACCGACTGAGCCACCCAGGTGCCCTGGGGTCCAGCCTTTCTTGATGATTACATTTCAAAAGGAAGGCTCCCAGTTCCTTGAGAAAGACATATCTAGGTTGTAAAACTGACAGGCTGGGAGAGGAGTTACATCTCAAATGTGCAGAGAAAGAATTTACAGTTGTAAATTTTCTAAAGTAAATGCTGTAAAAAAATAAGCAAATTATAAAAAAGGGAGGTCAGGCGCCCATAGAGTCGTGAAGAAATCTGTCTAAAGTTTAGTCAACCTAGGGGGAACGTTATGGCCATCTTGGTCAATATAAGCATTCTTTTTACAACAATTTTGACATTTTTTTTCTTTTAGCAAGCAAAAAAACTTTCTTCTGGTGGGAACTGCTGATGGCAATTTAGCAATTTTTGAAGATAAAACTGTTAAGGTAAATGTTGAATCCATTCTACATCAAAAAAAATGTTAAGTTCTATGTTTTATGTATGCTTATCCCCACTCCCCTTCTAAGTGATTATAAACTCCAGAAGAGCAAAGATCACAAATACTCTTTTCACCTTTTTTTCCCATCAAATCTTGCATACAATAGAACCTCTATAAATGTATGTGGACTGGCTGTACATTTTATATAAATGAACTAAGGATAAAATGGTAAATGAGATCTGATTTATAATGTTAGGGATGAAAATAATTCTATTTTTATATAAATGAAGTGATAATTCCTTATAAATATATTGTGGAAAAAAACAGAACTTAAGTTTTAAATCTGGTTTGCCAAGTTTTTCTTTAGCCTGGAGGAAATCAATTAACTTTCTGTTCTTCAGATTCTCATTTATCAATAAAGCATTTATTCCTCCTTCCATCCATTCATCTTGTGGTTCCATCTATTTATCCAACATCCTACCCTTTATACTCCTTGTTATCAAAAAATATTACTAATGAGGGACAGACAAGTAGAGTATAACCCCTGGGTTATTTGCTGTACATTTTTTGCATGGAAAAGTAAAGAGATTGGTTATAAGGGTAATGTTTTTGCATACCACTTGAATTTGAATACTGTTTTCATAAATCCTTTGAAAAATGTATCCTGAATTTTTATCTTAAGATCTCTAGCCATTTAAAATGGGATAGTAGATTTTAGAAAGCACAGCAAATTTTACAGTGTTTCATTCTGCAGCTACTCAGTTTATTGAATGTGTTTCTCTTCTTGGCAAAGTGTAAAGGAGCCGCTCCTTTGAAGATACTAAATATAGGAAATGTCAGTACTCCACTGATGTGTTTGAGTGAATCCATGAATTCAACTGAAAAAAACATTATGTGGGGAGGATGTGGCACAAAACTTTTCTCATTTTCTGATGATTTCACCATTCAGAAGCTCATTGAGACAAAGACAAATCAGCTGTAAGTTATTTCTATCTATACAATTAATTTGCTACTTTATTCATATTTATTCTTTTTTTTTTTTGAGAGAGAGAGAGAGAGAAAGAGAGAGTGGGGAGGGGCAGGGAGAGAGAGAATCTTAAGCAGGCTTCACACCCAGCGTGGAGCCCTACTTGGGGCTCAATCTCATGACCCTGCGATCATGACCTGTGCTGAAATCAAAAGTCAGATGCTTAACCAACTGAGCCACCCAGGTGCCCCCATGTTTATTATTTATAATCATATTAATAATGTTGTTGCAACCCAAGAAAAAATCTTTTAAAATGCATAATTAATTTTTCTATTAAAAATGTCACCCAGCCTAGTCACGTTTGGGATAAAATATGAAAAGCCATGATGATCTTAGTAGTATTTGTCAATCTCAATTTTTAACAATTTCATTATCCCTGTATCAAATTAAACATAACTTTGAAAGGTAATAAAGTCAGTATTTTACTTCATCTGTGGGTTTTACATATGTGCTTTAGATAACTTGCATTAAGTATTGATTGTAGGAAACATGCACCTCAGGAATAAAGTCATCTAGATCGGTAATTATACACATAACCTTTCTATAGCAAAGTTAGTGATACCACTTTCAAGCAAAAATAAAACAGAAACCTTGTCCCCATTTGTTCTTTCAATTTTTAGAGTTGTGTTTTAACCAAATCATTGCAGTTGGCTCTCATAAGAGCTGCATTCCTCAGTGAGAAGCAGGGTAGGTTGGTGGATAACAGCATAAATTGTAGTTCAGATATTGGCTTTGCTGTGTGTTGGTTATGTGAACTTGGGCAAGAACTACTCAAACATGCAGTCTTCTCTAATCCGAGGATTGTAATATATCGTACCTCAAAGGGATGTTTGGAAGACTAAACAAGAAAATTAATATAAGGAGCTAACATAATGCCCAGCACTTGGTAAGCTCTCAATAAATATTACTCGTGATTAGTATTAGCTTTGAGTCACAAATCCTCATCTCAGGGAATATCCTGGCTTCTCAATATCCATCTAATCACCTAAAACCTAAATTTGAGAGTAATCCTTGACTCCTTCATCTTTTAGTCCCTTTGTCCATTTAACTCTTCTAATTGACACTCAAATTCTTTCATTTCTCACTTTCCTTCTACTGCTCCCACAGGCCAGGCTACCATCCATCATCAGTAACCATACTAACAACAGCCATCTTTTAACCAGTTCTCAACCTCTGATTGTGTTCCTTCAGTCTGTTCTCAACATTGCAGACAGAGGAGCTCTTCTAAAACACAACTCAGTCTGGTGTCAGTCTCTTGCTTAAAACCCTCAGTCACATCCCATTGTCCTTTGTTTGAAGTTCAGATTTCTTAAGGTAGTCTACCAGGCCCTGTAGGATTTAGTCCTTGCTTCCCTCTCTGGATTAGTATTTTGCTGCCTCCTTGCTGCCTGTGCTTTAGACAAGCTGAAATCATCTCCGTTCTCAAAGACAGCCTGCTCCCTTTCACCCCCAACCTGTGACTGTGATTTTTTTTCCTGGCCGACTAATATGTTCCCTGCTCGTTTTAATGCAAATGTCACTTCTTCTGAGTGGGTTGTCTTTGATTCCTCCTGTGCAGATTAGATGCCTTGGATTCGTTCTTCCAGTTCAGCTATTATTTCCCTTCACAACATCTGCCATACATTTTTATAAAAAAATTTTCAAAAATGCTCTCTTAATACTGAACTTAACTGGTTCTCAGCATTGGCCCCACTTAGAAACCATGAGGTAGCTGAAAATACTATTATGCCTGGGACTCACCTCCAGACCAATTAAATCAGATGAATTAATCATGGGTGGGGCCCAGATTTCAGTATTTTTCTTTTCAGGCTCTCATGTGATTCTGAGGTCTTTGGGGTTCAGATACACTGCTATGTATTGTAAATTCTCATGGATGAGGACTTTTGTTTTTCTCTCTCATTCACAGATTTGTTTCCTAATGTGTGGTAAATGGATAAATCCATTTTCATTCTGTAATTTCCACTTTTTTTAAAAAACACGTTTTTATTCATTTATTTTTTTAATTAATTTTAATTTTTTGAGAGAGAGAGAGAGGGAGAATGCACACAAGCTGTGGAGGGGCAGAGGGAGAAAATCTTAAGCAGGTTACATGCTCAGTCCAATCCCACAATGGTGAGATCATGACCTGAGCTAAAACCAAGCATCGGATGCCCAAACAACTGAGCCACCCAGGCATCCCTGTAATTTCCACTTTTAATCAACCTAAAAAAAAACCAAAACTGAAAATATTTAAAAAGAAAGGACCCCAACTTTTTTTTATTTCATAGAGCATGTTATGAGATCATGGGAATCAACTCCCTAAAATTCCACATAAGATTTGGAGTATAAATGCTGTACTAGAGAGAACACCCATAAACATGGCACTTGCAAAGCTGTTCATCACCTGAAAGAGACGAGGATCTGGTTTCATAGACACTTGGAAGTATTTGCTCTCTTCTCAAAAAGTGTCTCCTGTTGCCTTCGTCTCTCCCTGGCTAAGCAGATACCGCATTGCTAATTAGATGCTGCTTCATCCTCATTACCCTCCTCATTGTCATCAGTTCGCGCTGACAGAGGCATGGTGGGTAGTGAGAGATCATGTGGTCTCTGGAGTCACAGGCCTCCAGAGACTTGTCGGGTCCTGCTTCTGTGACATGCTGGTTATGTGGCCTCGAGCAAGTTATTTAGCCTTTGTTAACTTTCTCTCATTGCAGACATGGAGGTTTGTAGTATTTTGTAAGATTGTTATTGAGGATCAAATGAGAGAACGCACAGAAGCATTTCATAAATTCTAAAATGTTATGTAATATTTGTACTAGTTTAACTGTCTTCTGTTATATACAGCAAAAAAACTCAGAAAGAAATTGTCTAGAATGTAGTGGCTCTCTGGCAGCACATATTTTTGCCTCCCTTGCCAGAACAAGAAAGAGGAAGAAAAAAAAATCTTCCTGCCCTACAATAAACTAAAGGCTTTTAAACGGTGTGACATTTCCATGTCATTTATCTGGTCGAATTGCAACTTTAACCATTTTTACTTTTTCTTGGTTGTTCATTCCTTCTATTAGTTCATTCTGCATCCATCCATCCTCTGTCTACTTAACAAACTGCCTACTTTGTTAGCTAGGCATTTTTTTCTAGATAGGTTCTTATCTATCTACACTTGTATCTGCTAGATAGATAGGTACTTATCCATGGTGACTCTTTACTGGATTGTGGGTATATTGAAAAGACATGGTCCTTGTCCTTAAGAAACCACATTTGCAGTCTAGTGTCAGGGACACACTAACTAACGAATACGATTTGATACTTAATGAGGTCTGTAGTGTTACAGGTATACCAGTGCGGGAAAGGGAATGACTGGTATATTTTGATAGGTCAGGGAAGTATTCCAGAGGAGCTGACATTTAAGTTAAATAAACATCAAATGCTAAGTAGAAGTTTGCCATGAAGGTAGGGCCTATGCTAGCCAGTCTGTTTGCAAGAAATGAAGAATAGTGACATTCTTTTGTCCCTCTAGGTTTTCTTATGCAGCTTTCAGTGATTCCAACATCATAGCAGTGGTGGTGGACACGGCTCTCTACGTTGCTAAGAAAAATAGCCCATTTGTGGAAGTATGGGATAAGAAGACTGAAAAACTCTGTGAACTTATAGACTGTGTGCACTTTTTAAAGTAAATTGTTTTCTTTAAATTGTATTTTACTATGGAAAGAACTCAGTGTGAAATTAACCCTCTTAACAAATTTTTAGGTGTACAACATATTATTGTTCACTATAGGTACAATGTCATTGGTTCTTATTTTGTGCTTATTAGAGCCGTTTTTATACTTCAGACTTAGAGAGGCAGTATGGCTAATTTTACTTTGTTTCTACCTCTAACTAGAACACTAAACAACTCAGAAACAAAATTGCTAATTCTTTTCAGCACCATCTCTTGGTATCTAGCAAGTAGTTTCATTTTGGAAAACTAAAAAAAAAAATAGGAACATGATATATATGGTTTCTTCAAGATATTACAAAGAATATTCACCAATGAAAAAATAGTACGTTATTGAAAGTGATCATACTGGATTTCTTGCTGACTGTACATTTAGTAGTGTTACAATATCAAAGTTTACTACTTGTAATTAGACTACAGGTCCAAGGATACTTTGTTCTAAAGAGAAAGTCACAAAACAATTTAAAAAATGGGGGAAACCTACTGGACTGACCAATGCACGAACTGCTTAAGGATGAAGGATCAAGACACCAGACTGACAACCAGTTCTTAGTCTAATCCAGCACATCTCAGACTTTAAATCACGCACATCTTTTGTGTGCTGCTGGTGGGAAAGGGGACCACTCAACCTTATTTGGGGACGGGTAGAGAGAGAGGGAGACACAGAATCTGAAGCAGGCTCCAGGCTCTGAGCTGTCAGCATGGAGCCTGAACTCACCAACCACAAGATCATGACCTGAGCTGAAGTCGGACGCTTACTGACTGAGCCACCCAGGCGCCCCTGTTTTATCTTGTTTTTATGTATAGATTTTTTATTCTCTGGAGAACATTTAGATTACACACTGTATCTATAAAATGAAACTTCAAGGTTGACTTTCCCAGAATGTTTTCATTTTTCTCTGGATGGTAAGGAGATTGACATTCTGAAGTGTTGACAGTTCTGCCTGGTAAAGGTTCCCTTACTTCCTGAAGTCCTAAAAGTATTAGAACTGTTTTATTTCCGGACACCTCATTTTCGTCATGAATTATTCATTGGCTCAGAGAAACATTTAGTGGTTTGTATTGATATCTTTACATGTAAATGATTAAAATTTAATTTTCCTTTGTAACTTTTAGACTTCATGGAAAGAAACTTTTTCTATTTATATTGGGCAAATTTATTCTTTTCTTTTACACTGGGTTA
This sequence comes from Acinonyx jubatus, assembly GCF_027475565.1. Classification (NCBI taxonomy): domain Eukaryota; kingdom Metazoa; phylum Chordata; class Mammalia; order Carnivora; family Felidae; genus Acinonyx; species Acinonyx jubatus. Next base: position 66,627,110 of record NC_069387.1, read on the forward strand.
TATAGGCTTATTATTTATAAAAATTATATCCATTTTTAAAGTTTATGTATTTATTTTGAGAGAGAGAGAGAGAGAGAGAGAGAGAGAGAGAGAGAGGGAGAGAGGGGGGGGGCAGAGAGAGAATCCCAAACAGGCTCCACTCTGTCAGCGTGGAGCCTGATGCAAACCTGAGCCAAAATCAAGAGACAGATGTTTAGCCAACTGAGCCACTTTATTTTATCCATTTTATTTACTTTAGAATTTCTTGAAGGGGCTGTGTTATCTTTGATAATTTATGTTTCAAGGAGAGAAGCCACTTTGATGTTCTGTATTTAGCAACACTCGTTTTGTAGAATTTTAATGATATATAATGTATACTATTATGTATTCATAATTTAAAATGCTATATATAGTGTGCATGTGTAGACATCTGCTTTATCTCTTAATTGTTGATAAAATTATTAATGCATACTTTATGGTTTTAGGGAGGAAATGGTAAAAGTAAACACAGAATCAAAACACAAAATATCTTATTCTGGGAGAGTGAAAACTCTCTGCCTCCAGAAGAACACTGCCCTCTGGATAGGAACTGGAGGAGGCCATGTTTTACTCCTTGATCTTTCAACTCGTCGAATTATACGTATAGTTCACAATTTTTGTGATTCTGTCAGAGTCATGATGACAGCACAGTTAGGTAAGTTTCTTTCCTTTCAATCTTTTGTGATATTGTCTAAGACTTTAAAAATATGCTTTTATTTTTAATTTTAGTCTCACTCTCTAATGCCATTGGACATGTCTCAGAAGGTCACATCATGAAACATAGAACTGGGATGCATTTTAATAGGGTCATTAAAAAATGGAGGGAATGGATGCTTTCAGTCCCATTAGAGAAGATTATTGTAGCCGAGCACCGATTCTCGGTTCTACTTTCTCTGTATCTAAGGCAAAAGAGGAAATAGATAATTTTGAGTATTTTTAACTTAAAAATATTTTTGTAATGTTTCTTTATTTATTTTGAGAGAGAGAGAAAGAGAGTGAGTGGTGGGGGAGGGGCAGAGAGAGAGAGCAAGAGAGAGAGAGAGAAATTCCCAGTGGGATGCTCACACTCACAAACTGTGAGATCATGCATGACCTGAGCCACATCAAGAGTCATAGGCTTAACTGTCTGAGCCACCCAGGCACCCTGAGTATTTTTAACTTTTTAACAAAAGGTATTAAAGCAAATGCTTATTTTAACCAATTTAAATTTCCTACCCTTCTTAAATTTGGTTTTTCATTCTATCAACAAATTTATATGCTTGTAACAATATATGCTGAACTCTACAATCTGCAGGTATTGACAATCATGATGTTTTATGCACACTTTTATGTCTTTTCTTGCTCCTACTTTTCTATTTAAGTATGAAGAAATCATAACAGCACATGAAATATATTTTCTACATAAATACATTCCATTTTTTCTTTTAACTAATTATTAGGCTTAGAGAATAGTATTAACATATATACAAAGTTGATCACCAAAATAACATGGGATTAGGTTCTGCAAAACGAGAGTTTATATAACTTTAGTAAGTAAGGCCTAGTGTGTTTGACAGGTGAAGCAAATGGTCAGTTCCTTTTACAGGAATATATTAAGGAGGGACAAGTGTTACTCCTTACTCTCACCCATTTTTTATGACTGGATGTTGAAATTGCACAGGAGTTACACTAGATGCTGTGAGTGATTGGTGACTCTCAGCATACCAGCGTTGTATCTCACAACAATAGTGGGTTGTCTCTCTACTTTTATTCTACCAAGGTTGTTAAGTCCTTTAATTTGTCTGTACTTTTGTACCCAAATCATTGTTCATTACTGAAATTATGTGGAATTTCAGTGGTTTAATTGATTTTTAAAGTAAAGATAAATTTAAACATAATCCACAGGTGCGGCAGGTACAATGTGGCTTCACCTCACCTTTGTAGCCTCTGCCATTTATCACATTGCTCTCAGTGCTTTCTGATCTGGAGAATGTTCAGTCCCTCTGGGATACCATGCTTCACACTGCCTCAATGTTTTTCATGTGCTGCTCATTCTTTGCTTATTTAATTTCTGTAGTTAATTAAGCCAAGAAGGTACACTAACTCTTTTTTCAAAATGGTAGCTCATATGTCAAAACCTTTCAGAAGTGAACACTGCTTAGGTCAAACTTCCCTCTTTGGAGTTCTCATAACATCTCCCTTGCATAGCATCCATCCTGGTCACGATTTTTTTTTTTTCATTAGTGTCAATCTCCTCACTAGAATATAAACTCCATGTAGGTTGAGTCTGCATGTTTTTTGTTTACTTCTTTACTCCCCAGGGCCTTGCCTCCTGTGTAGAAGACGTATGACAAATATTTGTTGAGTAAATTAGTGAGTGACTTGAGAAGAAAGTATGGTTCTGTGGCAGAGTATCAGTATATCATCCATCCAACTTTGTATCCAAATGATTCACATTTGACTAATGCCAAAGCAGTTTCACACACATCTCATTTAATATTATAACTCTGGGTGTATAAATATTAGACCCATTTTTCAAAAGTTAAATTATTTTCTCAGATTAACACAATTAATAAAAATTATAGCAAGGAATGGGCCACAAATTTTCCAACATTAAATAATTGCTGATCTTGGAGCATTTTATTCAGTATAATTGAAGTGTCTCCTAAAAAGCAGAATTATACGGTAATTTCTAATGACTTTTTAAAGTTCATCTTATTACATTGTTTTAACAGAAGACTCATATATTTTTTTTTTAAAGGAAGCCTTAAAAATGTCATGCTGGTTTTGGGGTATATCCGGAAAAGTACTGAAGGCACACAACACCAAAAAGGTAGTGTTTAATAAGATACTGTATTCCAAACACAGTACAATGACACTGATGATTATAACATGTTATGTGTTTTATACATTTATGATAAATATAACATATACTATAATACTTCAAGCATTTTAAATTGGTAGCTTCTTTATAGTGTAAATAATTTAAACATAAGTCCTCAAAATTAAGTTTTAGTAGTTGAGTAGTATTTTTTCAGATGAAGTAGAAATATCAACCACTGTAAAATGAGAAGTAGCCCAAATTTAAACTAAACGTGGTTATTTTTCCTTACAGTTTACCTATATCCATATGAGCTCTGATTTTGAACAGTGTTTGAAAAAACTATTTCTTTCAGAAAGTGAAACATCAGGTTATTAAAAGTTCACACTCTTTTTGAAATGTAGTTGTTTCTGTAATACACTTTAAACATTTTCCAAATGTAGTTTCTTATGAATGGCAGTGATTTAGTAAATTTTTATAGCTGTATTTATGTATATGTTTGTATAAGACAACTAAATATAAATGAACAAAATTGAAATAAAATAAAATAAAGAGGCCTTATGGCAGATCTTTGAACCATTATTTCATTTTTTTCCTTTGTAGAGATACAGTCTTGTTTGTCTGTTTGGGATATCAACCTTCCACATGAAGTGCAAAATTTAGAAAAACATATTGAAGTAAGAAACGAATTAGCTGAAAAAATGAGAAGAATATCTGTTGAATAAGAGGGATGTTGGAGATCTTTGCCTTTGGATGCGAAAATTATTCTCCTGTAAATATTTCTTTAAAAATGTTTACATATGAAAAGGACACTTCCACTTTTTGAAAAAGCTCATGTGTATATGAAGGAATGTTTATATATTTTATTTTATTTTAAATATAAATATGTGTAAAAATAATTTCACTGGAAATGTTTTAAAGAATTATTTAAAATATGACATTGTATTTCCCACATCCTAATTAATTTTGTGGGTTAAGTAATGAAAGGAAAGCTAAAAAGTACATAATTGCAGGACTCATACCAAAATTTACAAAGTGATTAATTTTTTGTTTTTATCCATAACGAAAGTAAACTTTATTTAAAATTCTGCATTTAAACGGGACTGCTGTTTTATTACTTTCTAGGTATTTTGCAAAGTAGAATAGTAATATTAGGACTGGTTCACATGTAATACATTCCTTCTTAAATTCCTTTTAAATGCACGTCTCATACATGCTTGTAAACTGAATTTTCACCAATAAATCCCTTCATTGGAATGTGCATCCTTTTTGTTGCTGATGCAAACAATGCGTTTCATGCATCTTCCCTCCATTTAAAAGAAAATGTCACGGAAAGTGCTGATGAGGAAATATAACATATTGTTCTCATTCCCAGTAAAGACACGGCCACTTTCTCTTTTCCTGTTGTGCAGTTCAATCTTTGAATGTGGATACCCTGAAATTTGTATACTTGGTGTGAATACAGTGTTCAGTTTTCAAGTGATATTTTTTATGTTTTAATTCGGATTTTCAGTGGTAAGCCAGACCGCTGGTTACTTGTTTCTAACCTGCGCCCTAACATTTCTACCCACCTTCTTCCTAAATTTGTGATTCTGCAAATCCTGCATCACTCAGGAAGAAACCCTATTTCCAGAATTATAGAATTCCACAACTCCCACTGTGACTGTGGGGGCAGGTTTATAACACTCTTTATTTTGATGAAGAAGAAAGGAGTTTCAGGTTATGACAGGTAAAAATACCTGCTAACCTTGTCTTCTAAATTATACCTAAATTGTTTGAATATCTTCCCACAGTAGGAGTGTCAGGGCCAAGTGTCTAGGTAACAATTTGAGTGACATTTATGTCTTAAGGAAAAACTTTTTTGGTAAATCCATTGGCCCTCGCCAATAGTCATAAATTCAAACAATTCTCTATGACAGGATAACTTGTCCATTTAATATTCTCAGAACTCACCAGTGTTGTATTATAGGATGATTTTAAAAATAATGGACGAGTTTGTTCCTGTGATATTTCTCATTGTTACTTTGTATTTATTGTAATTTTTTTACCAAGAAAATTATGAAGAAATACGTAAATGAACATTATATTTAAATGGAATAATAAATATTCTTAAAGCATGTTTAAGAATTTTAAAACTTTGTGATAATGTTTTATTTTTCACATATAGCTCTGTATCTGTCTAATACGAAATTTTTTATTAGCCTGTGTATGGGACATCTAAAAAATGCTAACTAAAGTTTTCTCTTGGGGATTTATTCAGTTGCCTGTAGTACACATAGTTTTTAGGATCCCAGAATAAAACCTGATAGGCCTGATATATTCCATTTTCAAATTCTCATAAAAATTTTCTTAAAATAGAATTGTTCCCTCTTGAGTACTGAAACAAAAAATGACTTTAGAACAGTTTATTTAAAAAATTGGCAGACTCATTTTAAGTTTTCCCTGATTAGAACCCCCAAATGAGCTACTTATCATTATAAAAACATAAGCGTTTGTCTTTTTTTAATTGGATCATCTTTTTTAGGACATTCTGTCAATCTCTACATTTTATGTATGTATGTATGTATGTATGTTTGTATGTATGTATTTATTTGTTTTTCATTTACATCCAAGTTAGTTAGCATATACTGCAATAATGATTTCAGGAGTAGATTCCAGTGATTCATCCCCTGCTTATAACACCCAGCGCTCATCCCAACAAGTGTCTTCCTTAATGCCCCTTACCCATGTAGCCCATGCCCCCACAACCCCTCCAGCAAACCTCAGTTTGTTCTCTGTATTTAAGAGTCTCTTATGTTTTGTCCCCCTCCCTGTTTTTGTTTTATTTTTGCTTCCCTTCCCTTTTTTTTTTAATATAATTTATTGTCAGATTGGTTTCCACACAACACCCAGTGCTCATCCCAACAGGTGCCCTCCTCCATGCCCATCACCCACTTTACCCTCTCCCCCACCCGCCATCAACCCTCAGTTTATTCTCAGTTTTTAAGAGTCTCTTATGGGTTGCCTCCTTCCCTCTCTGTAACTTTTTCCCCCCTTCCCCTCCCTGATGGTCTTCTGTTAGGTTTCTCAGGATCCACGTATGAGTGAAAACAAATGGTGTCTTCCTTTCTCTGCCTGACTTATTTCACTTAGCATAGTACCTTCCAGTTCCATCCACGTTGCTGCAAATGGCCAGATTTCATTCTTTCTCGTTGCCAAGTAGTATTCCATTGTATATATAAACCACATCTTCTTTATCCATTCACCAGTTGATGGAACTTAGGCTCTTTCCATAATTTGGCTATTGTAGAAAGTGCTGCTATAAGCATTGGGGTACATGTGCCCCTATGCATCAGCACTCTTGTACCCCTTGGGTAAATTCCTAGCAGTGGTATTTCTGGGTCATAGAGTAGTTCTATTTTTAATTTTTTGAGGAACCTCCAGACTTTTCCAGAGCAGCTGCACCAGTTTGCATTCCCACTAACAGTGCAAGAGGGTTCCCATTTCTCCACATCCTTGCCAGCATCTGTAGTCTCATGCCTTGTTCCTTTTAGCCACTCTGAACAAGTGAGGTGGTATCTCAGTATGGTTTTGATTTGTATTTCCCTGATGAGTGACGTTGAGCATCTTTTCATGTGTTGGTTGGCCATCTGGATGTCTTCTTTAGAAAACTGTCTATTCATGTCTTCTGCTCACTTCCTCACTGGATTATTTGTTTTTTGGGTGTGAAGTTTTGTGAGTTCTTTATACATTTGGATACTAGCCCTTTATCCAATAATGTCATTTGCAAATATCTTTTCACATTCTGTCAGTTGCCTTTTAGTTTTGTTGATTCCTTTGCAGTGCAGATTTGCTTCACTTCCCTTATATTCATCTGTTTTGTATCTTAATGTCCTCATATGAGTGGAGTCATATGATATTTGTCTTTCTCTGACTAATTTCACCTACCATAAAACCCTCTAGTTCCATCCACGTTGTTGCAGATGGCAAGATTTCATTCTTTTTGAATGACGAGTAATACTCCATTGTATTACCTATCTTCTTTATCCATTCATCTGTCAATGGACATTTGGGCTCTTTCCATACTTTGGCTATTGTTGATAGTGTTGATATAAACATTGGGGTGTATGTGCCCCTTCGAAACAGCACACCTGTATCCCTTGGATAAATACCTTGTAGTGCAATTGATGGGTTGTAGGGTAGTTCTATTTTTAATTTTTGGGGAACCTCCATACTGTTTTCCAGAGTGGCTGCACCAGTTTGCATTCCCACCAACAATGCCAAGAAGATCCTCTTTCTCCACATCCTCGCCAACATCTGTTGTTGACTGAGTTATTAATGTTAGCCATTCTGAACAAGTGTGAGGTGGTATCTCATTGTGGTTTTGATTTATATTTCCCTGGTGATGAGTTAGGTTGAGCATTTTTTAATGTGTCATTTGGCCATCTGGATGTCTTCTTTGGAGAAGTGTCTATTCATGTCTTTTGCCCATTTCTTCACTGGACTATTTGTTTTTTGGGGTGTTGAGTTGGATAAGTTCTTTATAGATTTTGGATACTAACCCTTTATCTGATATGTCATTTGCAAATATCTTCTCGCATTCTGTCAGGTGCCTTTTAGTTTTGCTGATTGTTTCCTTCGCTGGGCAAAAAGCTTTTTATTTTGATGAGGTCCCAATTGTTCATTTTTGCTTTTGCTTCCCTTGCCTCCAGAGACGTGTTGAGTAAGAAGTAGCTGTGGCCAAGGTCAAAGAGGTTTTAACCTGCTTTCTCCTCAAGGATTTTGATGGCTTCCTGTCTTACGTTTAGTAGGTCTTTCATCCATTTTGAGTTTATTTTTGTGTATGGTGAAGAAAGTGGTCCAGGTTCATTCTTCTGCATGTCGCTGTCCAGTTTTCCCAGCACCATATGCTGAAGAGACTGTCTTTATTCCATTGGATATTCTTTCCTGCTTTGTCAAAGATTAGTTGGCCATATGTTTGTGGGTCCATTTCTGGGTTCTCTATTCTGTTCCATTGATCTGATTGTCGGTTTTTGTGCCAGTACCATATTGTCTTGATGATAACTTTGTAGTACAGCTTGAAGTCTGGGATTGTGAGGTCTCCTGCTTTGGTTTTCTTTTTCAAGATTGCTTTGACTATTCAGGGTTTTTCTGGTTCCATACAAATTTTAGGATTGTTTGTTCTAGCTCTGTGAAGAATGCTGGTGTTATTTTGATAGGGCTTGTATTGAATACGTAGATTGCTTTGGGTCATATCGACATTTTAACAATATTTGTTCTTCCTATCCAGGAGCATGGAGTATATTTCCATTTTTTTGTGTCTTCTTCAATTTCTTTCATAAGCTTTCTATAGTTTTCAGTGTATAGATTTTTCACCCTTTTGGTTAGATTTATTCCTAGGTATTTTATTGTTTTTGGTGCAATTGTAAATGGGATTGATTCCTTGATTTCTCTTTCTGTTGCTTCATTGTTGGTGTATAGGGATGCAACCAATTTCTGTGCATTGATTTTATATCCTGCCACTTTGCTGAGTTCATGAATCAGTTCTAGCAGTTTTTTGGTGGAATCTTTTGGGTTTTTCATGTAGAGTATCATGTCATCTACAAAGAGTGAAAGTTTGACCTCCTCCTGGCTGATTTGGATGCCTTTTATTTCTTTGTGTTGTCTGATTACAGAGGCTGAGACCTCCAATACTATGTGGAATAACAGTGGCATGAGTAGACATCCCTGTGTTTTTCCTGACCTTAAGGGGAAACCTCTCAGTTTTTCCCCATTGAGGATGATATTAGCATTGGGTCTTTCATATATGGCTTTTATGATCTCAAGATATGATCCTTCTATCCCTACTTTCTTGAGGGTTTTTAGCAAGAAAGGATGCTGTATTTTGTGAAATTCTTTCTCTGCATCTATTGAAAGGATCACATGGTCCTTGTCCTTTCTTTTATTGATGTGATGAATCATGTTAATTATTTTGTGGATATTGAACCAGCCCTGCAACCCAGGTAAATCCCACGTGGTTGTGGTGAATAATTTTTTTTAATGTATTGTTGGATCCGGTTGGCTAGTATCTTGTTGAGGATTTTTGCATCCAAGTTCATCAGGGAAATGGGTCTATAGTACTCCTTTTTAGTGGGATCTCTGGTTTTGGAATCAAGGTAATGCTGGCTTCATAGAAAGAGTTTGGAAATTTTCCTTCCGTTTCTATTTTTTGGAACAACTTTGAGAATAGTTGTTAACTCTTCCTTAAATATTTGGTAGAATTCCCCTGGAAAGCCATCTGGCCCTGGACTCTTGTTTTTTGGGAGATTTTTGATAACTAGTTCAATTTCTTTACTGGTTGTGGGTCTGTTCAAATTTTCTATTTCTTCCTGTATCAGTTTTGGTAGTTTATATGTTTCTAGGAATTTGTCCATTTCTTCCAGATTACTATTAGTGTATAATTGCTCATAACATTCTCTTATTGTTATTGTTTCTCTGTGTTGGTTGTGATCTCTCCTCTTTCTATCTTGATTTTATTTATTTGGGTCCTTTCCTTTTTCTTTTTGATCACACTGGTTAGTGGTTTATCAATTTTGTTAATTCTTTCAAAGAACCAGCTTTTGGTTTCATTGATTTGTTCTACTGTTTGTTTGTTTGTTTGTTTCAATAACATGGATTTCTGCTCTAATCTTTATTATTTCCTGTCTTCTGTTGGCCCTGGGTTTTATTTGCTGTTCTCTTTCCAGCTCTTTAAGGTGTAGTGTTAGGTTGTATATCTGAGACCTTTCTTCCTTTTTAGGAAGGCCTGGATTGCTATATACTTTCTTCTTATGACCACCTTGCCTGCCTCCCAGAGGTTTTGAGCTGTGGTGTTATCATTTTCATTGGCTTCCATGAACTTTTTAATTTCCTCTATAACTTCTTGGTTAGCCCATTCATTCCTTAGTAGGATGGTCTTTAGTCTCCAAGTATTTGTTACCTTTCCAAATTTTTTCTTGTGGTTGATTTTGAGTTTCATAGTGTTGTGGTCTGAAAATATGCACTGTATGATCTCTATCTTTTTGTACTAGTTGAGGGCTGATTTGTGTCCCAGTATGTGATCTATTCTGGAGAATGTTCCATGTGTGCACTCGAGAAGAATATACATTCTGCTGCTTTAGGATGAAATGTTCTAAATATATCTGTTAAGTGCATCTGGTCCAGTGTGTCATTCAAAGCCATTGTTTCCTTGTTTATTTTCTGTTTAGATGATCTGTATATTGTTGTAAGTGGGGTGTTAAAGTCCCCTAGTATTATGGTATTATCATCAATGAGTTTATGTTTGTGATTAATTGATTTATATATTTGAGCGTCCCACATTTGGCACATAAATGTTTACAATTGTTAGGTCTTCTTGGTGGATAGACCTCTTAATTATCATATAATACCCTTATTCATCTCTTGATACAGTCTTTATTTTAAAGTCTAGATTGTCTGATATAAGTATGGCTACTCCAGCTTTCTTTTGTTGACCATTAGCATGTTGGATGGTTCTCCATCCCCTTAATTTCAATCTGAAGGTGTCTTTAGGTCTAAAGTGGGTCTCTTGTAAACAGCATGGATCTTGTTTTCATATCCATTCTGTTACCCTATGTCTTTTGATTGGAGCATTGAGTCCATTGATGTTTAGAGTGAGTCCTGAAAGATAAGAATTTATTGCCATTATGTTGCTTGTAGAGTTGGAGTTTCTGGTGGTGTTCTCTGGTCTTTTCTAGTCTTTGTTGCTTTTGGTATTTTTTTTTTTTCCTTTTTTTTTCTCCCCTCAGAGTGCCCATTAAAATTTCTTGCAGGGCTGGTTTAGTGGTCATGAAGTTTATTTTTTGTTTGTCTGGGAAATTTTTTATCTCCGCTTCTATTTTGAATGACAGGCTTGCTGGATAAAGAATTCTTGGTTGCATATTTTTCTGATTCAGCACATTACATATATCCTGCCATTCCTTTCTGGCCTGTCAAGTTTCTATGGATAGGTCTGCTGCAAACCTGATCTGTCTTCCCCTGTAGGTTAAGGACATTTTTTCCCTTTCTGCCTTCATGATTCTTTCCTTGCCTGAGTATTTTGTGAATTTGACTATGATATGCCTTGTTGATGGTCAGTTTTGCTGAATCTAATGGGAGTCCTCTGTGTTTCCAGGATTTTGATGTCTGTGTCTTTCCCCAGGTTAGGAAACTTTTCCGCTATGATTTGCTCACATAACCCTTCTACCCCTTTTTCTTTCTTCATCTTCTGGGACCCCTACGATTCTGATGTTCCTTTTTAATTTCCTCTATAACTTCTTGGTTAGCCCATTCATTCCTTAGTAGGATGGTCTTTAGTATCCAAGTATTTGTTACTGATTTCTCTAATTCTTAAATCAGGCTCTTTTGGCTTAGTCTCTCTCTTTTTTTCTGCTTCATTATTCTCCAGAAATTTGTCCTCCATAGGTGATTCCCTGCCCTACCTCATCCATCCTTGCTGCCGTGGCATCTATCTAGATTGAAGCTCAGTTACAACATTTTTTATTTCATCCTGAGTAGCTTTTACTTATTTCATCTCCACAGTAAGAGATTCTAATCTATTTTTGACCCCAGCTAGTATTCTTATTATTGTGATATTAAATTCCAGTTCAGACATCTTTCTTGTATCTGTGTTGATTAAGTCCCTAGGTGTCGTTTCTTCCTGCTCTTTCTTTTGGGGTGAATTTCTTCAATTCGTCATTTTGAAGGCAGAAAAGGAATTAATAAGGTAAAAAAAATTAAAATTAAAAAGTTAAAAACAACACACCCACAAAAAAAATCAAATAAATAATGCTAGGTCCTAGGTGTGTTTTGGTCTGGATGTTGAAAGGGGCTTGATAGATTAGAGGGAAAAAGGGAAAAAGAAAAAAAAAAAAGGAAAATTGAAAATTTAATTGAAAATTAAAAAAAAAATGAATACAATGAAATAGAATGAAATGATGGAATTAAAATAGAATTTGAAAAGTTTACAAAAAATTAAAAAATATAGTATAAAAAAGAAAAAAATAGTTTTAATAAAAATTGAAATAAAATTTTTTCCTCTTTCTATATTCAAGAAAAAGAAATGAAAAAGAAAAAAAATGAATAGATGGGCTAGCGAACAGACTGAAATACGATTGAAATTACATTGTTTTCTCCTAGAAGTCAAACAATGAAACACTTGATAGTCTGTAAACTAAGCAGGCGGGGAGACCTGTGTTCTTGAGGATAGAGGTTGGCCCAGTTGGGCGGGCTTAGTGTAACGGCTCCGTTACCCACTAGATGGCGCTGCTTAGCTTACTGTGGTGGATTGTGGCGCTCGTAGGTGTGTATGCGCATGCGCGGGAGAGGTGAAAATGGCGTCAGTCTCTAGTACGGGAGCTCTAGTCTCCCCGATCAGCAATTGCCTACCCATCCTTTGTCTCCAGCTTCAGTCCACTACCTGCTTTTACACTGTTTGTGACCAAGCCATCAGATTGCCAGGCGGCACCTCCCTCCTTTTATATCAGATGCAGCTGTGTTTCCCCACCCCTCACTTCAGGTGAGGGGACTGTGGTTTTGACCCTTTCTGACCCTCTACGGGAGGGTCCCATGGAGCAATGGCCGGGTGCCGGCTGCACTCAGGAACATTTGCGGGGCCATGCTGCTGCCGATGTCCAGAGACTGCGGCTAAGTGCCAGCCCACCTCAGAAAACGTTCACACAATTGGGTAGCAGAAGCGTTTCAGGATTATGGAAAATCGCAACACACATCGGGCACCAGGCTTCACCCTTAACAACCTTGTTCCAGCACCAGCGAATGTGGTTGTTTTATGGGGTCTGCTGGGACCCCTAGGGCTGCACAGACTCTACCAGATGACCTCCCAGCAGGGGAACCGCCTCTCTACGTGTGGCCTGAAGACCTTGCTCTCTGCTCCTGGCGATTCGCCCTTCCCACCAGAGCACCGCCAGGTATTAAGCTGCGGAGTTTCAGACTCTGCATTCCCCGTTTATAGAGTCTTAATGGAATTTAAACTCTCTCCTTTCTCCCCTCTCCCTTTTTAGTTCAGTCCCTGTGGCTATTTCCACTTTTCTACTTTCTCTCCACCTGCTTTTGGTAGGGAGGGGGGGAGTGCTTTTCCTGTATTCTCCCCGTCTGTCCTCTCTCAGCATACAAAAACGACTCCCTGCACTCCGTGGCTTCTCTCTCCTCCAGTTCACTTCTCTGTGCCACGTACCTGCTGAGTTCTGTGATTCAGGTGGTGCAGATTGTTGTGTTAATCCTCAAATCAGTTTTCTAGGTGTGCAGGATGGTTTAGTGATGATCTGGCTGTATTTCATGGATGTGAGATGCAAAAAAAACCTTCCATGCTGTTCTGTCATCTTGGCTCCTCCCCATAAGTATTTAGAAAATATTTTTGGGGGGAAAGTTAAGTTTAAAAAGGGAACCCCTGGAATCTAATTCTGGCAAGAACTATTGATTATATGTGAACTACTTTAAAATGAAAAGTAGCAAAAGTAGGAAAAAATCTTGATAATTTTCCTAAATTAAAGGTGAATGTACAGATGTTCAGATGAGAGTAGATAAAATCTAAAACAGACTTTGCATCTTTATGTAATTCATCACTGTAGATAGCTTAACACCTATGTTGGGAAACCCAATGCTTCTCATCAGCAATATAGTAAATTCTTAAACTGTGTCATCTCAGGAGAAATTGAAATCCTCATTCTGCATCTTCCCAGTGTCCCAGCCTTGGCGCCATTGTTTCCAGTAGCAATTCAGAATATGACTGTTTAAAAGTACACAGGTACTTGGTTCTTCCAGTTCTTGAAGGTATTTGGAGTACAGCTTAGTTTTTAAGTGGGAGCCAGGCCTGTAGTCTGAATGCACTGATTGGTGATCAGCGATAGGTTCTCCCTCTGTGCTGTCCTCTCTCTTCCCCTGGTTTCCAGGGTAACTGGGGAGTCTCTGCTTGGGGGAGTCTTGGCCTAAGACAAAGAGTGGGAAGAGGGAAGCAAGTATCAGCATCTGGGTCGTGGAGGCTACTGCTTGGCCTCCAGAGAATCCACTGTCCCATGGCAGTAGGGCTCAGAAAACCACATTTCATGGACTATCTTATTTGTGTCACTGTGATCGAGGCTTCGTTACATGTATCCATCCCCACTGAGAGGAGGTTGTTATTATCCACATTTATTTATGAAAATACAAACCAACATGTTAAATGCCGTGTTAGAAGGATTATGAGACAAAACAAATGATCATTGGAGAGAAAAAAAGGAGAGAGAAACCAAGAAACAGACTCTTAACTATAGAGAACAAATTGATGGTTACAGAGGGGACGTGGGTGGGGGGAGGGATTAAAAAGGTAATGGGGGTTAAGGCATGCACTTGTGATGAACACCCGTTGTTAAGTGTTGAATCACTAAATTCCACTCCTGAAACTAATATTAGTTTCTTTACATTTGCTAACTGGAATTTAAATAAAAACTAAAACAAACAAACAAACAAAAGGAAGTATTATGGGAAAATAGAGAATGTGTCCACCCAGCCAGAGTGGAGGATCTGGGAGGATCACACACACAGAAAAGCTAATTTTGAAGCAGACCCATTGAAGAGTTTTCTGTTACGCTGTTCTGAGTTACATGTTAGCTTGTAACAGCAAGGAGATTTCCTCTTATCAAAACAAAAGTAGAGTTGCAAAGGGCTGTATGAGGGTCTTTATTCTTTGTCTGCAATCAACACATTAAGTGCACCACTATCCATGATTTTAACTGCAAACATACTTAATTTGCTACTATGTTGATCAGTGCAATTGATAAGATTTGTGATGTTCTCTCCTCCCATGAATTGCCTGTAGCTGCTTGGATAATGTTTTGTGCATCAGAAGAGAGTAAGATTGATCCTGTTGTTGTTTTGAGGGTGTAGGGTTGGGAGAAGAGAACATTGAGGTTGAGGTTCATCTGATAAAAATTCTGCCTTAGCACAGAATTGCTTTTTCCATGTAACTTTTACGCATTACAATAACCTCTCTCTGATTTCTCATACAATATGGGATTTTGCTATTCATCTGTTTCATATCTACTATGTCTGAGCTACATGACTGGCACAATGTCTGTGGCACATAATTACATACGGGAAATTAAATTGGCATTGAAAACCTTCTAAGGATTGCTGATAATTTCTAGACAGTTCTTTCTTCTTGCAGTAGGGAATTATAAAATAAATGAGATCATTTCAGTTTTATGTCAAGCGTGCTTGAGTAAGGCTGGGAGTATCTTCATTTAGCAAGAGGGATTTTATTTCAAAGATAAATACAAGTTTTAGCTACATAAAATAGAATGTCTTCATTGACACATATTTATTTCAAAAGTAAACATAAGTGGTAGCAATATGTAGTAATATCCTAAGTGAACTATTATGTTAAGCTTTTAAGTCAACTCGGTCACATTTTCATTAAATGCTCTCAATTATTTTATACACTTTGGTGTTCCCATAAAGATGATTAGTATGTGTCAGTTACAGTGAAATAAGTAGTCCTTCATCCACTGAATAATGACATTTTACTTTTTACAGCCTCCTTTTGGGTTATTCACTGTATGTTAAAATGGTTTTCCAGGTATTGACTTATTTTTTAAATATCAAAATATAAATTATTCAATTGTTTCTTCAAATAATTTTTACACTTTCAAGGTAATGTGAATAGGAGGAAAGAAAATTGACAATTTGAAATACTGACTGAAGATTTTTATAATGTGATTGCACATTATGGAAAAAGTGAAGAAATATTCAACTTAAATCTTTAATCATTGGTTGAAGGCCTGTGTGTCAAAAACTTGTGGGAAAATCTCCCTTATAAGTCTATATAGAGAGAAGAATTATTTTTTTTTTCCTTTTGTGCATCAGAATTAATGAAACTGGGGGAGTGAGGAGCATGGGCTCTGGGGCTTATTGTTATCCTGGCTGTCCTGTTCAATTTCTTTTGTGTCACTGTCCTCATTGTAAAAGAGTAAAAAATACTATCACATATAGCTGTGAAAAACGTATTCTCGGATCTTCCTTATCCTCAAACCTAAAAGAACTTTTAGCTGCTTTATATTTGTTGATGGAGGGAAGGTGAGTTTTGAAGTTTGCAGCTGGTATATGGAGACAATATTCTGATTATTCATTATGTTGAGTTGCTTAAGTGACAGACTGTGGCCTGTGGATCGTGTATCGCAAGTATCAGCAGCTGAGAAAGTAGTAACTTGGTATCCCATCCAACTAACACACTGAGTATTTGTCCTGCCTTTATTCAATGACAGCTAGGAGAAACTGATTTTGTGTGAATCAAAATAATATGAAAACAAATTGACCTTGGCTTCATTTCCAGTAATATGGCAATGATTTGGAGAAGTCCACCTGTTGAAAACTAAAAAGTTTAGATGAAAAGGAAGATCTGACAAGATGTATGGAATTATCAGTGAGGGTAGGAACACAGCGATGTAAGCAGAGCACCAAAGCTGCCCCCCTCCCTGGGGGGAGCATTTGATGGTCCTAGGGAACTTGAGCTTCAGATGCCTCAGCTTTGAGTGGATTGGAGGGCAGAGAATATATCCCAACACACCCACACTTAAGGCTCAAACAGACGGCTGTTTCCATTAGGCAGGGACACTGAAGGGCTACATCTCTATGTAAGTGGGAAGCAGGCATAGAACTGTCCCATCATCTCCCACTGTGGGGGACAGCCCAAGAGTTCTCCTTCCTGGGGCTGCAATCCAAATTCTCATCATCCATAGTTTAAGAACAAAATCACTCGAACTATTGATTAAATTAAAAATGTCTTAAAGTCCTTGAATTGACAAGGAAGATGGCAAAGGCATTTCGATTTATATTTTGATAAATAGATATGTGTTGTCCTTTCTAGAGTAACCACTAAAAGAATAAGGACAGAATGTGTAATTTACAAATTAATTGAGGAGAAAAAAAGAAATTATAAAATATTTTTCAATCCAAATGAAGGCAAGAAATGAGTACACTAGAATCTTAAAAAAAATCAGACAAAAAAATATAACCTAGGTGTACAATCCAATATATCAGTTTTTACATTAAATGTAAATATACTTGGTGATCCAATTAAGAAAAGATTTTTCAGACTTGATAAGAAATAAAAATCCATCTGTTCACTATGAGATACAACTAAATTTTAAAAATACATAAATGTTGGGCACCTGGATGGCTCATTCCGTTAAACATCTGACTTTGGCTCAGGTCATGACCTCCCAGCTCATGAGTTTAAACCCGGGTCGGGCTCTGTGCTGACAGCTTGGAGCCTGGAGCCTGCTTCAGATTCTGTGTTGCCCTCTTTCTCTGCCCCTCCCTTGCTCATTTTCTCTCTCTCTCTCACTCTCTCCCACTCTCAAAATAAATAAACATTAAAAATAAAAAAATACATAAATGTTGAAAATAAAATAATAGAAATACACACAGACACACAAATGGTAACCAAAATGAAACCAAGGAAGCTATATTAATAGACAAACTAAACACTAAGGCAAATATCATTACTAGAAGTAAAGAGGATCACTTCATGATACAAGGTGTTTAATTCATTTTGAAGATGTAACTTTTAAATATATATGCAAAATATGCATTTGAATTTATATAATCACACATTTTCAAATAAAGTAAAATTAGCAAAACTGCACAAAATAACTAGACACATAAGAGTGAGAAATTTTAACAAACTTCTCTCAGTAATTGATAGAGCAACTTAGAAGAACAAATCAGGACAGAGGTTTGAATAGCACGATGAGCAATTTTGACATGATGGAAATAAAAAGAATATTGCAAACTATATCTTTACCATATGTGTTTTTTTTCAACCACACAAAGAACATTTATAAAACTTACCATAAACTGGCTCACAAGCCATTAATTTAATCATTTAATTTTAAAGGGCTGAGATCATATAAGTTTATTCTCTCACCAGAACGTAATTAAGATAAAAGTCAATTGCGAAAATGTGTCACAGGTTGGCAAGCCAACTCTGATATAGGAATTTGTGCAGGAGGTTTTTCAGGGAGTACTTTACGGGTCCACATATGGATGGGGGGTGGGTAGAAAGGAAGCAGGATGGGGCAGAGGAAGAAGTTGGGTGTGCCACACACACGACAGGACCTCCGTTAACTTCATGAAGAAATTTGTACCCACGTAGACCAGGCATTATGTGGGATGCCTGGAGAGGGCAGAATGAACTTGAGCATGACAACACTCTGAGCAGAGACATCTGTAGGAAAGGGATTAAGACAAGTTGACCAGCTCCCAGCCAACGAGGAAAGGTGTCTTTCAGTTCTGGGTGGCATTGAGCAACATCTATGGGAGATAACCAAAGTCACTATACATCTCTAAAGTAATAAAACACATATATCCATCACCAATTGCTTTGAATGCATTTGTTCATTCCAGTATGATTGGGATGAGGTTTTGTAGGACTTATGGAGCATATGGGACAGAAGACATAAATGAGGATCTACCAAACGTGGGAGTCAAATTAAAGATTCATTCCTCAAAGCTGCAACCCCAAAGAAGTAAACTCTCAGGTAAACCAGATCCTACTCACCCCACATGTTTACAGCCCTTCCCTCCAAGTAAAATTGTGTTGATGTTGAGCATAGCAAGGTGGTGATAAAAGAATCAGAGCCATTGTAACTCTGAAGTCATAATAGATTTATAGACCAGATTTACATCACATGTGTTTCCAAAAAACATCAGAAGATTTGCTGCCGAAAGTAGTTCCACCAGTGGTGTTAGGCACCTGGAAGAGGAAAACTGGCATTTTCTCTGAAGGAATATACACTTATTCTATTAGCCAATTAATATAAATAAGTTTTTAAAGACAATAAGCAATATTATATAGTCCAAATAAACAAAGGCTACAAGAAATAAGACATGAGAGAGAAGATTCAGGATCATCTCAGAGCAGGAGACCAGCTAAAAGTTTAAATATGTGAATAGTGAAACATAAAATCTGAGATAATAACAAATGTGAAAATACATATAGGGTGCAGGAAACTAAGTATGACAGGAGATTTGGCTTGCAAATTGTCATCTTCTCCTTGTATCTCTGACCATCTTTCCTGTGTATGTGTCTGTGTTCAAATTTCCTCTTCTTTTTTTTCTTATTTTTTTTAAATGTTTATTTTTTTTTTGAGAGAAAGAGAGAGATACAGACAGGGGTGAGTGGGGGAGGGACTGAGAGAGATGGAGACACAGAATCTGAATCAGGTTCCAGGCTCTGAGCTGTCAGCACAGAGCCTGACATAGGGCTCGAACTCATGAACCGTGAGATCTTGACCTGAGAAGTCGGACGCTTAACCGAATGAACCATGCAGGAGCACCTCAAAATTCCTCTTCTTATAAGAATACAAGTGATAGTGGGTTAGAGTCTACTTCAATGACCTCATTTTATTTTAATTGCCTCTTTAAAGACCCTATCTCCAACTATAGCTACGTTTTGAGGTGCTGTAGAATTGAACTTCAACATCTGAATTTTTGAGGGGACACAATTCAGCTCATAACACCATCATTTCAAAATGGGGGAGAGGATGAGATGGCAGAGAACATACTGGGGAAAAAGGCTCTGGAAAACATCCATATTCAGAAACAACAGAAAGAGACAGACAGAGACATAGATAGTTTAAAGAAGGAGATGATCAGTGGAATCAAAAGTGGGGGGATAGTCCCTGAGGATCCATCTGGGCTGAATAAAGCAAATGAGTGTGGTGATGAAGCCATTATGTGATGATCATTTAGAGACAGTTTATAGAATGAAAAGCTAACTGAAGTGGGTAGAGAAGAATGTGTAACTATGAAGGCACAATGAGGATGAAAATACAGCCATGAATGTTAAGAAGTAGAAGAAAGCTGGAAAGAAGGAATTGATATAATAACCATGGGGATAATTGTGCAGGACAAATGATAGGGTGATGTTTAAAAATATGGCTTTAGGTTGAGCACAGGAAGGTGTTTCAGTGATACTAATGCCGAGAGAAAACACAGATAATAAAACTTTGTCTGGAATATGACTTACTATGGACCACCTTATCAAGAGAAGGCCAGTGTCCAAATTCATCTTAAAATTTTACTCAATGCCAATATCATATCCTACTCAGAACCCTGACAGAATTTTTTACTCTCTTATAAAATCAATATTTGAACATTTGTTCTGGGGCACCTGAGTGACTCAGTTAAGCATCCAAGTCTTTTTTTCAGCTCAGGTCATAATCTCAAGAGTTGATGAGTTCGAGACCTACATTGGAAACCTCCAGTGCAGAGCCTGCTTAGGACTCTCTCTCTCCCTTTTCCTCTCTGCCCCCTCCCACTCGTGTGTGCTCTCTCTGTCCCTCCCTCAAAATAAATAAATAAACATTAAAAATAAAAAAGAAAATCTGTTCTGATATTACCAGTTTCGTCTGCCTGCTAACTATCACTATACACAATTTTGAGGTGTTAAATTGAAGGTGGTAATTTACTATGAAAAATTGTTTATTATCAATATCTGATGTTAAGCACAATGTATGTTAAATAATTATATTAATTTAAATAATATTTACTCAAGAATTTAATTGTATTTTTATTTTTTTTGGTGTGAAACTTCCCTTATAACAACAATTTTCAAATTTCCAGACATTCAACTTTCCAATATAATATCAGAGCATAATATATATGAAAGTAAGGAACTTCTTGTCCCATAATCCAAATAAGTGCTGTTTAACATTTTCTGTATTTGCTTCTGGTACAACTGTTAGTTAAAAAAAATAAGCTGTCTTGCCCATACTGATGCTATTGTTCTTTCAACTGTTGACTTTTCCTTTGACAGCCTGTCATTAAGTGTACGGACACTTAAGCCACATCCTTTTAAATCAAGAAGGAAACATTTGACTATTGTTCTTTTTGGTGGATATGCTTTTACACTATGTACAGTTGTTATGCAATACATGTTTTAATATTATTAGATGGTTTTATCTGATGGGTATGTTGTTACAAAAGAGTTAAAGTGTTTAATTTCCTTATAAAATACAAGCTAATGAAAAATTCCAGAACTAAAATGAGTCAGCCTCCCAGAAAACTTAATTTCTTTTTAAGAACCCTCTTCAACATTTGCCAAGTTGGTAGTTTTAATTCATTTTAAAACTGTTCTCTTATAGTAATATCAATCATGGATACTTTAAAATTTTAGAAGGCAAAAAAGAAAACCTGCACTGTAGTCTTGAAAGGAGTGGCTTGAGGAGGACAGAAGCACTAGAATCCAAAAATGTCGTCTGTAGCTGTCACCACAGAGCCTGAAGGATCCTCTGTCCCCCTCTCTCTGCCCCACCCCAGCTTGCGCTCTCCCAAAAATAAATAAAACTGGGGCGCCTGTGTGGTTCTATCGGTTAAGCATTCGACTTTGGCTCAGGCCATGATCTCTTGGTCTGTGGGTTCAAGCCCCACGATGGGCTCTGTGCTGACAGCTTAGAGGCTGGAGCCTCTTTCGGATTCTGTCTGTCTCTGTCTCTCTCTCTCTCTCTCTCTGTCTGTCTGTCTTCCCCTACCCAGCTCATGCTCTGTCTCTCTCTCAAAAATCAATAAATATTAAAAAACGTTAAAAAAAAAACTCATGGAGAGGCAATCAATATGAATCTAGTATATTGGCATTTTATTGTCTTCTTGACTTTCAGGGACATGGTTTTGGGTGTGCAGACAACACTGACTCCATCTTGTTCATGCCCTCACAATGATCTCCCTGGGGCTACATGTTCCAGGCCCCTTGGAGGTTACATGTGTGCCCTGATCTGAGTGAAGGAAGGCTTGTTCTGATCTTCCCTAAAGTGGCGCACAGAAAAGACCACTTAAGATAACTAATAGAGATGACCTGTGCACAGGAGTTCCCATTTTAGATAACTACCTGTTGGCTTCATCCCAATGCCCCTTGCTTTACAAAAACTGTGGATTACGGTCCAAACTGGGCTGAGAATAGCTGCACAACGCTGGGGTTGCCTGCTTCCACTTCAGTAAGTCACCCTGACTGACCCTGTCAATGTATCAAAGTGGCTTGCTTCACTTCTCGGTCTTAAAGTCGTTTCTTAGGGTGGAGGATACTTTACTGTCCCGCCTCCACCTTCTCACAACTATAAACCCAATTTCTTCAGTAGTTATTACTATGATAGTGAAAAAGATGTAGGACTTTGGACTATTTATTTTACTACAGGCAACTGAGCTGGTGAAATGAAACAAAACACTGCTGTTAGGGCATTTTCCCCTTATAATAATTGAGGGTGAATCTGGACTAGAAGTTTCAAATGGTGGTAACTTTTTCCTAACCGTCAGTATTTCCCCAGTTTTACTGTAGTGTGTTTAACTCAATATATTATATTGAATTAAATCTCTTTATAAAGGGCTTCAATACTAAAATGTGTTTATCATTATTATTGCCATTATTATTTAATGTAATCTTTATTTTTGACCACAATAAGTTATTCCTTAAATTACTTATTCAATATTTAGTGAGTACCTAGCATGTTCCAAGCTCTGTTCTAGGCACTGGGACTCTGCAGCTAACAAAACACATAAAAATCCCTGCCCTAATTGAATTTAAATTCTAGATCAAGCTGGGGTGGCTCAGTCAGTTAAGCATCTGACTTTAGCTCAGGTCATGATCTCGTGGTCCGTGTATTCAAGCCCCACATCGAACTCTGTGCCAACAGCTCAGAGTCTGGTTTCTGTGTCTCCCTCTCTCTCTCTCTCTCTCTCTCTGCCCTCCCCGCCCCCTCTCAAAAATAAATAAACATTAAAAAATTCTAGTTCTAAAGACAGACAATAATTAAATGTATTAAACAGATTAATTAAAAATATACATTAGATGGTGGTAAAAGCTATGGAGAAAAATAGAACTGAGAGTAGAGGACAGGTCATGATCTCATGGTGGGGAGATTGAGCCCCTCATGGGGCTCCTTGCTGGGTGTGGAAGCTGCTTAAGATTCTCTCCCCCTCTTCCTCTGCTTCTCCTTTATGCTCTCTCCCCCTCTCTCTCAGAGAAAGAAAGAAAAGAAAGAAAGAAACAGAAAAAAGAAAGGAAAAGAAGGAAAGAAAGAGAAGGAAAGAAAGGAAAGAAAGGAAAGAAAGAAAGAAAGAAAACAAGAAAGAAAAGAGATTAGAGGGAAGAAGTGGTGTTCGGTGAGGTTTGTAAAGTATTCAGAGAAGGTGTCCATGTGAAGCTGGTTTTTAAAGACTTAAATGAGATGAGGAAGTGATATCTATGGGAAGAATTAGCAATTATATAGACATATGAATGACTTAGAAGACATTTAAAAGAGCATTAACTTGTTTTGCAATTAAAATATTTAGTTTTAATAGTATAAAACATTGATGGTGCCAAAGAATTATGTTATGTAACTATCTTCTTGGACATCTGTTTAAAACATATGCAAACTATCCATATTTAAGAACTTTTATATATAGATAGGCTTTAACTCACTAAGGCTAAAGTTTAATCATAACCCTAAAAAAGGTTATTTTGGTGGAAAAATAATTACAGCATGTAGAAGTGGATACTAGCTATTTGCAAAGTATGTCATTAAAATGCAAGTTTTAATGAGGTGAAAGAGCACATTCTGTGGATACCTGAGGGGAGCGTATTCCGGGGAGTAGAGACAGCAAATGCAGACACTCTGAGGTAGGACGGCCTAGTGAGCAACAGTGACAGCACAGAGGCCTTTGAGCAAAGTGTGACAGCACAGTTTGGAACAGAGAGAGGGAGAGCAAGCAGGCAGGAGGTGAGATCAGCATTGGGGCTGATGGAGTAGGGTCGTGGAGACCATAGTTCTGGTTTTATTTGGTGGGGGGGGGGGGGTGGTCCCTGCAGGGTTTTGAGTAGAAGAATACATAGTATGAGTCAGTTTGCACAGGGCCATGCTGGCTGATGTTCTGAGATTATAAAATGGAAACTAGCTGGAAGTCCACGGTAGTAATCTAGGTCAGAGGTGCTGGTGGCCTGAATGAGGGGAAGCAGAGGAGGTGGGTGAGATTTTAGTCTGGATGTATTTTAAATTGAGAATCAACAGGATTTTCTGATGCAATAGGTGTGTGTGGGAGGGATGGTGAAAGAAAATGAAAATTCAAGAATGGCTATACATTTTGGGGGAGGTAACCCAATTAACTGAGACAAAGAGGACACTGGGAGAAGCGCATTTGTGGAAGGAGAGAGTTTGGAGTTTCATTCTGGGCACATTAAGTGTAGTTGCCTATTAGACACACAGGTGAAGATGTGGAAAAGAAGCCTGGAGGCAGGGGAATAGTCCAGGGCTGGATTTATAAACCCGGAGGTCATGACTATCTGAGTGGTATGTAAATCCATAGAACTTGGGTACAATCACCAAGAGAGTGAAGTGTCTAGAGAAAAAGAAGAGCTCCAAAATTGAGTCTCAAATCTTCATGTTCAGAAGTGCTGGAAATGAGGAGGATTCAGCAGAGGAGAATGAGAGGGCGCAGCAAAGCAAGAAGGAAAACCATGGAAACTGCAGAAATCAAAGTGTTCTAAGAAGGAAGAATTGACCAACCATGCATCAAATGTTGAGAGGTCAATAAAATGAAGACTGACTACTCCCCACTGGATTCACAAAAGATCACCTGTGCTCTTTATTTTTGTGCCTTAATGGAGTGAGAGCTTAATGGGTCATGGGAGAATGAGAAATCAGGAACTGGGGTCAGTGAACACCAGTAACTCTTGTGAAGTCAAACAATTAACGGGAGAAGAGAAATGGGAAAAGAACAGGGAGGGAAGTAAATTCAACAACTTTTTTTTTTTTTAAATAGCTTCATCGAGATATAATTCAGATACCATAAAGTTAATTTTTTGTTATATTTATTTTTCTTAGTAAGAACAAATAACAGCAAGTATTTATACTGTTGGAATTAATCCAAAAGAGAAAAGAAGCCTTAGTGATGTGGACAGAGGTGAACAAATTACTGGCATTAATGTTCTTGGAGGGAATCCAGTGTGCAGATGGGAGCATTGACCTTCCATGCTGGCACAGAGACTTCTTGTGTATGAACGAGAAGGCAGGCAGAACAGGGTCCAGACACCAGTAGATGGATATACTTGGGGATGGGAGTTTATAGAGTTTCTCCTTTGATGGCTTATATTTGCTCAGTAAAATTGGAAGTAGGGTCATTAACTGAGAGGGAGGATGGAAAGGAGGCATTGGATATTAGAGAAGAGAAGAGAAAATATGAAGAGTGTGAAGGCAAATAGACTAGAAAATATAAGTGGCTGACTATCTTAAGGGCCCATTTGGGGTAATAGATTTAAGAGAGACAATTAGCATGACTATATTTTTGTACTGTCATGTTCATCTGCATGGTTTCGGTGGGGAAAGGAAATGAGTTTAATTTAAACCACGGTTGGGGTTTTGCCAAGAAAGCAAGCACAGGGTGGGGTGGGGTGGGGGGATTCAACGGAATTAAGAGCACATGCAAGGGAATGATGATAATAACTCCCTGTAGAATGTAAGCCAAGTATGAGGGTACTTGAATTGTTGAGAGGAGTGAGGATAAATGCAATGAAGCAGGATCAATGGATTGTAGGCCCCAGGAGAACCAGCAGATTCTTGGAATCGCACTACTAGAATGAGTGACCTAGAAAGAGAAGTGGGTGACAAGACATTAGAATGCTTGAAATTGCATTTGACTTTTTTATAATGCATGTTCCACTTGGAATCCTCCGTGATTCTGCATGTCCAGGTTTTATCTACTTTTCTCAGGTTCAGTCCTTAGACTACCCTCTCCATGGAATTTTCCCTGATTCTCAGAAGCTAAAAGAATGCCACTTTCCTTCGAGCTTCCATAGCATTTCAGCTGAACTCTGTTTATGGAAAAGTTCCCATCTTGCATGTATTCTTAGTTAGCCCAAAGTCTCAAAGTAAGTTTATTCCCTTCTGGTCTATGTAGGCCACTGTTGACACACAGCAGAATAATAATGTTATAATGATAATCTGAGAAATGGGCTAAGACCAAATCTCCTTCACAATGCAGTCATGTATGATTAAACAACAAATACATAAATGTCAAAAGGGAAACGTTGCCCCTTAACTATGCTTTTTTTTTCTGTGTTGGAGAAAAATCTTCAATACACAGTCTTTATCTGCAAAGTATTTAAACGGTCAGAGCTGGGGTTTGGACAAAGTCAGCGAAGTCGGTCTTTAGCCCCTCCAACCTGTTACCTCCTCTTCTGTTCTTGGAGTGCGTCCTCTCCACAGCACTCCTATGTCTATTGTTTGCCCACCTTCAAATCCCTGCCCCATGAAGAAAACTCTGATACTGCACTGATGTCAGATTAAAAAATGCATGGCCTTCAGTAAATGCATTACCTTAAACAGGAGAACACATTTAAAATATTTAAACCTGTTGAATTCTGTCCTGTTTCAAAATGACTTAAGGAATCACTTAGTAGACTAAGATTTGATGAGGACAGGAAACACATGAATAAAAGCATTCACTCTATATTGGTAAAGCCCCCTGAGAATGCAGGGCTCATTTATTTCCTTCAGGTTAGTTGAGAATGAGTGGATAAAGGGGAAGGAAAGGGATGCTTATCCATAGTTTTCCCCTTTTCCTGGGATTTTTCTGCTTTTCTGGAGAGATTAACTGAGAATTGTTTTCCCTTTGGCTACTGAAATCCTTTTCTTTTTTTATTTTATTTGAGGATAGTGAACACACAATGTTACATTAGTTTCATGTTTACAACTTAGTAATTTGACAAGTTTATACATTATGCTATGTTCCCCACAAATGTACTGAAACCATTCCTTGACGGTGATTGAGAGCAGATGAGAAATAGAGACATCATCAAAGCTATGGAGTTGGCCCTTCTATGTTTCAGGTCCACCTTTGATGGTCAGTCATCTCTACCCTGCTCAGCATGGACTAGACCTCAAGACCATGACTTGAACTTCCTCCTCCTACCCTAGAATATCTACATGTATAATTCATGGGTGGTATTTTCTATTTAATTTTATTTTTGTTCTATAACATTCTTTTTCTTTTGTTCTCATTTTCATGTCTTCTAGTTATTTATATACTTTATGATAAAGGTCATGGTAAACATGTAGATCATTGGAATATCATGTGTCCTTGTGAGTAATAAAGCATTACAGTAATAGTAGTGCATTGTATGTCTTAGTATATCTACTCCTATACTTATACCTATGTGATAATTTTATATTTCTGCAAGGAAATACCTAATAATATATTGGTAGGCAAAGAGTTCTTTGTTTCAAGGTAGGTTAATGTTTAAAATACATTTTGTTGTTAAGGGAGAGATAATATTACAATATTGAATCACACTATTTGAGTTTCTTGAGGTATTAAGACTTTTACAATGATTAATAGGGTACAGACAAACGTATACCATTGGCATATTTGGTTTTTAATCCTAGAGCTTTTGTTCCTGCCTTTGCTGTTTGCACAAGGGTTGCAAGAAGGCATGGTCTGGGTTTGTCATGAGCTGGACCTGATCCAATATAGAAGATGTCACAGAAATAAGACACTAAACTGACTTGAAACGGATTTCATCTTTGGCATGCTATTATATTTATCTTTGCTCTATCATCACTAACTTTACCACACCTAGCCCATGACGAGAGACAGAGGTAATAGTGGGTATAAAACCTACGGTTACAGGGTCCCTCACAGATTTGGTTCTTCACGATGACTGGTCCCCATTTCTAGGTCCCAAATCACCACCATGAAGTTGATTTTTTTGTATTTGGTTGTGGCCCTTTGCGTCTTCTGCAAAGGTAAGGGACTAATTTAAATAATCATTTCAAATTTGATAGACCCATTTATACATTTGCTTAAATGTTTAGTGTCAAACTTTTTCTCTATCATAAAATTTTCCTTTACCTCAGTAGGATAATGGTAAGGATAGTAGGATAATAAGAAAACTAGATTTTCATCCTACTCAGGCTTAATGAGTTTATTTTAAGGAAATATTAATGAATAGGTTACTCTAGATGCACATGGTATTACTTTTGGTATTTATCTTATCACAGTTTATCTTTTGATGACTCTATCTTGAACTTAAAATCCGCATTTAGACTAAAGACCCACACAGGTAATTGCAATTTTTACAAATCACCAATTAAAAGGCTGGTTTGTCACAAAATTTTTTTTTGTAGGGAAAATATTTCTTAAACTAACAACTTTTCTGGATATTTCACAAAGTCAGTTAATTAATTTCTAAAATTAATTGAAAAGTAGGACATCATTAATTTTGTTAATTAAAAATTGAGCAAAATGGAAAAAAATCTTTAGAAACAAATGTATTTCTTGCTCTTTAGTTCTATTTGTAAACAGAGAAGAAAAGCAACAAGATCTGAACATGAGGAAAAAAGTTCGGTAAAAGGGAGAAAATTCATTCTGTATCTAAATTTAAAACCTATTTTTTAAATTTGCGAGTATAGTACTATTTACTTTTCTATG
Organism: Acinonyx jubatus; assembly: GCF_027475565.1. Taxonomy (NCBI): domain Eukaryota; kingdom Metazoa; phylum Chordata; class Mammalia; order Carnivora; family Felidae; genus Acinonyx; species Acinonyx jubatus. The sequence goes on from NC_069387.1 coordinate 66,655,374, forward strand.
AGAAGCTAGAATGTGGAGGACTATGATTATTTGTTGTGATTAAGAGAAAATATTTTTATCCTTAAGCCAACTACCTGGGAAATCATCTGATGGACCATTAGAAAATGACTATTCAAGTAATGGTGACTTTCATAATCTTATATAGCAGTTTGTTATATTCTTTGCTTCTACTTTGCATAAATGTGTTTATTTCTTAAATAACAATGCACAAAACACATTATTTTCAAAGCATTTATTAAATGATATTGTATCACAAAAAATGTTTTAAAAGTATTTAGTGAAGTATATTAAGTTCACTGGAGAATTGGAAAGAATTTCTAAAATAAATTCTTAAATATCTATGGTGGCTTTAATAATGATTACGAATACTTAAATAGGATTTCCATAGATTGGTGATTTTTTTTAAATGTTTATTTATTTATTTTGAAAGAGAGAGCGAGCATGTGCGTGAGTGGGGAAGGTTGTAGAAAGGAAGGGAAAGAGAATCCCAAGCAGGCTCTGCACTGTCAGTTCAAAGCCTGTCCTGGGGCTCAATCTCATGAGCCACCCAGGCACTCTGGTTGTTGTTGTTGTTTTTTTTTTTTTAAACAAAAACAAGAGATTATATGTATTAATAAAGCCATGTTGAGATATAAGAAACATACCTGGAAAACGTTCTGCAGAAATTCCAGGTGCCTTAGTTGAAATGAATTTTTCTTCCTTAGTCAATCAGCTCCATAGTCCAAACAGACTCCCTTTATTTTCTTTACATTATAGAATGGTAAAGACTTCAGGAGTGGAAGCTGCTAAAGGCAGATATTTGGGAGGCATTATGTGTTCAATAAAAAGAAAAAATTACATTGTTTAACCATAACTGTACTAAGAAAAGGAAAAAACAAAACAAAACAAAATAAAACAGTACCCTGGCTAAGTGGAAAAAAACTTTAGTGATATGAAATATAGAACTGGCATGAAATATGTATAATCAAGTATTATTTTTTATGTTTATTTGTTTTTATATTTTTTAAGTTTACTTATTTTGAGAGAGAGCAAGAGACAGTGAGAGTGTGGGGAGGGGCAGAAGGAGACGGACAGAGAGAGAGAGAGAGAGAGAGAGAATCCCAAGCAGTCTCCCATCGCCAGCACAGAGCCCAATGCAGGACTCGACATGGGGCTTGAACTCAGGAACCATGAGATCATGACCTGAATGGAAATCAAAAGTTGGAGACTCAACCAACTGAACCACCCAGGCGCCCCTATTTATTTATTTTTGAGAAAGAGAGTGAGAGAGTGCAAGCAGGGGAGAGGCAGAGAAAGACGGAAACAGAGAATCCCAAGCAGGCTCTGTGCTGTCAGTACAGAACCAGATGTTGGGCTTGAACCCATGAACTGTGAGATCATGACCGAAGCTGAAATCAAGGGTTGGATGTTTAACCCACTGAGCCACACAGGCACCCTGACCGAGTATTATTTTTCCTGCATTATCCTGTTTTCTCAGTAGAGTAAAATCTATATAATTACTTTTTCTTTCTTGTTCTTTTCTCCTTTTCTTTCTTTCTTTTTTTTTTTTTTTTTTTTTTTTTTTTTTGTCTTTTGTCCAATTCACTGCTTGTGAAGACACTAACCAGAAATATTTAGGGCAAAATCAAATCAGGTGAAATTTCAATCAGAAAATATACTTCAGATTAACAGCAGTAAAAGGCTTTGATAATGTGAAAAAGATATAAAATACTGACTAATATAAATTTGTGGTTTTAATTTATTTGGCCATATGTTTTTCCAGTGAGTTGACATTGAAGACTTAGATTTTTAAGTATGTTGATAGGTAAATAAATTACCTACATTTATGCAAGAAAGCTCCAAAATAATAAATTAATGCTGAAAAATAATAATTTTCAGATATAAAAAGTAGATTGCTTGGATTGAACTTAAAAGAATGGAAACAAGAAGAATATTATTTTCTTATAAAAAATATGGTATGGAGAAGTATAAAATGACCTAATTATTAATACTTTTTCTTCTTCTTTTTTTAATAGATGGAGAAGCCCTGTTTTACAGACAAGAATCAGGTCCGTATCTTCCAGAAATTTATCTTTACTTTGAGACATCAAGGTGTATTCTGAGCCTGCTTCTTTCGGAACATAGGGATTTTTTTTACAGGTTTATTGAGATACAATAGACATATAACACTTCATAAGTTTAAGATATACAGCATGATTTGATACATGTGTACGTTGTAAAATGATTACCACAATACAGTTATTCAACACCCTTACCATCTCACGTAATCACCTTTTTGTGTGTATGTGTGGTGAGAATTTTTAAGATCTATTCTCTTAGCAACCGTCAAGTATACAATACAGTATTACTAACTACAGTTAAAGAGCTATTAATTAGATCCCCAGAACCTATTCATCTTAGAACTAGAAATTTGCACCCTTTGATAAACATCACCCCATTTGTCCCAACCCCCAATCCCTGGAAGACACCATTTTACTTTGTTTCTGTGAGTTCAATGTTTTTAGATTCCACATACAAATGAGATTATACAATATTTGTCTTTCTTTGTCTGACTTTTTCCCTTAGCATAATGTCTTAAGGCCCATCCATGTTGTCCCAAATGGCAGAATTTTCTTTTATTATGGTTGAATAGTATTCCATGTGTATATATGCGACACTTTCTTTAGCCATTTGTCTGTCGATGGACACTTAGGTTGTTGGCTATCATCAATGATGTTGGAATGAACATGGCAGTGTCGATACTTCCTTGAGATAGTGATTCCATTTCCTTTTGGATATTTACCCAGAAGTGGAATTTCTGGGTCGTATGGTCATTCTATTTTTATTTTTTGAAAACCTCCATACCATTTACTCTAATAGCTGAACCAGTTTACATTCTTGCCATCATAGAAATCAGAAATCAATTTGTTTTGTATAAACTTGATTTGGGAATGAAATACTATGACTCCTTACTCATTTATCTCACATGATTGTAAACTCCTCACGGATAGGATTTTGGTCTATGATTTTTGTTGGGTATTCACAATACTGAGAACAGTAGCTGTAATGAAACAGGTAATTAGATCATACTTGTTTTGAATTAGAAATATAATTTGGGATTGTTAATAGTGTTCGTTCTGCATACAAGAATTTTCCATATGAAAATAACCAACTTTTTGCAAAGTAAAATTTCTGAAATGAACTGCAGATACTCTATCTTTTTACCCAAGAATACAAGGAACTTCTGAACACAGCCTAATCTTTTTGGGGAGACATAAAAGTGAATGCCAATTATCACATTATATATCATGCAATGATGCCCTTGGGATCTAATGCTGTGTGGAAGATAGTTGGGCCCTACCCTAAAGATGGTTTCTAAGTATATGCTTTTGATTTGCCTTTCTGTCTTCTCATTTCTCTTGAACATTTAACTCTGTATCTTTTTTAAAAATGTTTATTTATCTTAGAGAGAGAGAGAGAGAGTGTGAGCAAGGGAGGGGCAGAAAAAGAGGGAGACACAGAATCTGAAGCAGGCTCAGGATCTGAGCTGTCAGCACAGAGCCCCACATGAGGCTTGAACCCACAAGCCATTAGATCATACCCTGAACTGAAGTCTGATGCTTAACCGATTGCGGCACCCAGGCACCCCATTAATTCTGTGTCTTGATAGGGTTATTATGTCTGTTTTTTATGCCCAGTTCCAATTTTTATTCCTTGCTTTCAGTCTGTTGGGATGATAATACCGTTGATTCAAGCTCATTAGTCTTTTTTTTTTTAATGTTTATTTATTTATTTTGAAAGAGAGAGAGAACACGAGCAGGAGAGGGGCAGAGAGGGGGAAAAAGAATCTCAAGCAGGTGCTGCACTGTCAGTGTGGACCTGATGTGGGGCTGTTCCCAAGAATGGTGAGATCATGACCTGCATCAAAATCAAGAGTCCTGAGCCGCTCAGTCACCCCAAGCTCATTAGTCTTGCATCTGTTTTAAGAGAAAGTGTGCTGAGTGGGGCCCATGGGATTTCTTTCTGATGGGTAAAGTTCATGCATGGGTTTTGTAACACCTCTATTTATTGCAAGAGGATTTGGGAATGACTTTTGGACTACAAACTACATTTTAAATAATTAGAATTTTCCAGGTATTTAACCTATATGGAGAATGTTATTGTACAATTTTCTTTCAAAGGATTTATATTATCTCCAGACCATTCCTTCATAGCTTTTGGCTAAATATGTGTATATGTAGTTGTATGTGTAATTACATACAACTTGGTTTTGGCAACAATTTATCAGAACACGTGGGAAACTCTTTATCTTATAACTGGCTCTGTTTCCGGTTTGACTTAATTTATGCCTTTGTTTCTGGCATAGGTTTGCTGACCATAAGTCCTGGATTTTCTAGGACAGTCCAATTTCTGCAAGTTTATCTTATTTGAATGATGTAGGCAGTTTGGTTTTAGGAAATTTTTGAAGATTATAGAGCATGGAGAAACATAAAAAAAATCTATAATCCATTAAGTACCAAAATTAAAATGGTATACAAAAAATGTGTTTTTTTTTTTGAGGTTTCTTGAATGTGAATTTATGCAAAATTCTATTGCCATTGTTAAATGTTTTTTTTATATTTGAGAGAGACAGAGACAGAGAGAGAGAATGAGCAGGGGAGGGGCAGAGAAAGAGGGAGACAGAGGATCTGAAGCAAGCTCCGTGCTGACAGCAGATGCCCATTGCAGGGCTTGAACCCATGAACCGTGAGATCATGACCCGAGCTGAAGTCCAATGCTTAACCAACTCAGCCACCCAGGCACTCCACCATTGTTAAATGTTTTATTTCACATAATTTTTGAAAAAAATCTCTGGGAAACCAGTGCTTTTATGTATATGATAAAAATAGGTTTATCTTTAAATATAACATAATATGTGCACTTCCGTGTAAATTGTCATTCATTATACTCACTCTTATTGTGAGTTTTTGACTCAGTTATACTATAACTTCACAAGCTTGCAAATTTGCATGCCATTTACTTAAATATGAAGAAAATTCACCTTGATGATAAGAAATCATTTGTAAGTAGCATGTACATGACTTTTATATTCAGTGGTGCAATAGAAATTGTAGAATTTTATTCAAATTAACTGGTTAGTTATATCGAGTATTTTTGAAAAAAATCTCTTAACTAAAACTTCTGAATTTCACAACAGAATAGTAATTAATGCTTTGCACCTTTTCAGCCATCCCAGAATTATTGTTTGTTTGTTTGTTTTTGCTATGCTCTAATTTCTCCATCTAGGCTGTATTTTAAACCAGCTGGGGGACCAGGGGAGACTTTACCCTTTATGGGGGTGTTCTGGAGGGGTATAAATACACCAGGTCAATGGATAATTACTATATTCATGCCTGAGTATTGAATTCAGTGAGAATATCTGTGGGAATACTTCCCAAGGACAAGAAATGGCTGTAATCAAAATTCACTTTCTGTTGGCAAATCTGTCAGAGAAACTACTAAGGACACCAATTCTCCTTTTTTTTCTCCAGATGGAAAAATAGCTGAAAGCACATCAGGTAAATTGCTTTTTTCTTCCTTATACTGTTTACACTAAACAACAATAAAGTGACTGCTTTTATTTCGAGGGAAGATAGATCTCCTCTGAAAAAAACACTAAAACATTTAAAATGAAATATTCCTTGTTACAAACAAACATACTCTAGTGTGTTTTTATAGAATCTGGGCCAGATATTTTAATAATTAATCTCATAAAGGTGGTGACATTTAAGGTAGAAAATTTTTAAACCCGTAAGTGAAATGTGGATCTAGATTTAAGGATTTACTTTCCTTAAATAAGTACTTTGTATTACAGGATTAATTTCTTAGTGAATTGTTTTAATTAAAATTGATCCTAGTCCTATTAGTGGTACTACAGATTCCCTCAGAAAATTGAATAACATTGAATATTACCCATTATTTTGTTTCCCTATCCACCAATATGAAAAATTGGCCACAACAAATCAAGACTGCATTTATGTTTTTTTCTTAAATCGAACGAAATGATTTTGCCTAATGTCAATATAGATTGAATTTGATTCTGGTCTAACATATATACCAATCAAAATAGCCCAAGATTACTTTTATATGTTTCTATTATGTGATATTTTAGATCTCTGTGTCTTTCTACAACCTAAATACAATAAAATGCAATTGGAAAATGTGTTCTTTGAGGTAAAGGCAAACTGAGAATAAGTAGCAGGTCAGTTGTCTCAAAGACCTCAAAATCACCTCATCGTAACTATGGACAGGTTCATTAGGTTTCACTATAATGATAGAACAAGAGTTTATCTACTTCCAAGCGTACAAAATCTGAATGTTAATTAGAATAGTCTTGAGCATTCTTCTGAAAGTCCTTATTCAAGAAGTTTGAATGAAGAGAGGGAGAACTTGGAATTCTATACTTCTCTGAAAATCTTCTGAAATTATTAGCAATTGAGTTTTTTTCCTGTGTCTTTCAGGGAACATTGCAAGTCTGGGTATTATTTGGGAGGGACTTGAGGATCCTTGAGGCTAGAGCTGCATTGGATGAATAAAAATGCCAACCAGCCACTCTACCAGCCGACATAAAACTGGTCAAACTCCAGAGCAATGTTATCCCCCACAATCTTTATTCCTTAATGAGACAAAGATTCACATATTTGAGAAAAGTATCCATAAGGCAGTATAGGACTTTGTTTTTTGATATTTTTCAATTCTACTGGTTTCAGACAATGTAACTTGTTTGTTGCCATTCCTTTTAAAAATCTCCCCTTCTTGGGGGGCCTGGGTGGCTTGGTCGGTTAAGCGTCCGACTTCGGCTCAGGTCATGATCTCGCGGTCCGTGAGTTCGAGCCCCACGTCGGGCTCTGTGCTGACACCTCAGAGCCTGGAGCCTGTTTCAGATTCTGTGTCTCCCTCTCTCTCTGCCCCTTCCCTGTTCATGCTCTGTCTCTGTCTCAAAAATAAACGTTAAAAATTTTTTTTTAAAAAAAATCTCCCCTTCTCTGTAGTTCATCCATATTCACCTCTGTCATCCAGCAGTTTTTCTCCATAGAATGAAGGCAGAGGAACAGAATTATATCTATTTCTTTTTTCTATTTCATGTTGTGGTCTGAAGTGTAAGTTAACTCTTCCAAAAATTTGTGCAAAATGTATGCAATATAAATGAATAAATTGTACCTATCTTTGAGCTATGAGGTAAACATTTTATTTATCTTTAAGCATTGTAGAAGCAATCTATCTTTAAACGGGGTGATGGCATTATACAGTTTGCATAAGAAAAAAGGATTTCTTGGCAGATTTTACCTTGTGATCTTAGACAAGTCATGAAACCTCTTAAATATCAGTTTTCTCATCTACAAGTGAGGAAATGATAATAGTATCACCCTTATAGGAGGCTGTGAGGATTAAAGAGCTAAGATATGGAAGGTGCTGTTACATGTCTAAGATGTGCTACATACAAAACACACACTAACCGTTACTGCTAGTCACCCCGATGACAATGTATTTCTGAGTAAGTTTTGTATATAAAAAAGGGACAAATAAGTTAGTAGAAACAAACATGGCCCACTGGCTAAGATACCAAGCCATTCATTTCAACAATAGAATGAATAAGTTCAGTGGAAACATTGGTTTAATAAAATTAAAGATCTAATATACCTATGGGGTTGAACTCAGGAGAGGTATAAGTATAGTGAATATTTATCATGATTTAATAAATTAAATAAAAATTCTACATGAGTTTGATGTGATGTTTGCTAAGTAGAATAAAATACATTAAAAGATACGGTCTCTCTCTATCGAGTACTTATTTTTTTTTTTTACAAGTTTATCTATTTTTGAGAGAGAGAGAGAGACAGAGCCTGGGTGGGGGAGGCCAGAGAGAGAGAGGGAGACACAGAATCTGAAGCAGGTTCCAAGCTCTGAGCTGTCAGTAGAGAGCCCCACGTGGGGCTCGAACCCACAAACCGTGAGATCATGACCAGAGCCAACTGAGCCAAAGTTGGGTGCTTAACAGACCCAGGCACCCTAGCTCCATATTGAGTACTTATTATCATTTATTATGTAGTCTCCATTTAACAGACAAAGAAACTTTGTTTCATAAGTATTAAATGTATCCAGGGGCATAGCCAGGAGCAAGAATAGCATATGCATAAATAAAGGAACAAAATTTAAAATAAAATGTTTTTTTTTTCTTCCAACTTGACAAAAATCTATTTGTCACCACTTAGAAGGCCTGATTATAATTGCAGAGTTTTCAGATCACTGTATTCCATGCAGGAGCCAAGTGGGTAGTGGCCTTGCCAATGTGTCCATCTCCCTGCTCTTTCCATTTCTGGCTTTGTCCTACACAGAGAGATACCCTTGCCTGCATGTCTCAGCACAATCTATTTCGTCTGCAAACAGGCACTCCCTGATCATTCCCCCCAGGCCTAGAGGTTCTCGTCACTGCAGTGTGGTCTCACCTTAGGGGAATGGTCTTGGGAAGGATGCTTATGAAGGTCCTGAGAACAGGCTTGGCACTATAGGGCTCTGGGGACTTAGTAGGGTCTACAGTGAGGGACGGAGGAGGGCACAGGCTCTGGGTTGGTGTGTCTTGACCCCTCTGCCATTTTGTCCCCCTTTTGTTTTTTTTAAATTTATTTTTGAGAGAGAAAGCATGAGCCGGGGAGAGGCAGGGAGAGAGGGAGTCAGGAACTGAAGCGGGCTCTGCACTGACAGCAGAGAGCCCAATGCGGGGTTCGAACTCATGAGGCATGAGATCATGACCTGAGCCAGAGTTGGTCGCTTAGCTGACTAAGCCACCAGGTGTCCCTGACCCCTCTGATTTATTCTTTGCCCTCCAAGGAGAACCATGGCATGAAGAAGGTCAGAGTGAGACTTGAGTGGTTCCAAGTAGGAACCCCTCTTGCTTGAGTCTAAGAGAGACATTGTCAAAGGCCATTCTGATGGCAGGTCTGGGAGTCCAGATGGGTTTGATTCAAAAGCCTATAGGTTTCCCACGACTGAATGCTGCCTTATTTCTCTCTGCTTTGGCATCAAACTAAGATATTTAGATATTAAGATTCAGAATCTAGACACCTGGGATACCTTAGTGACGAAAACAGGCAAAAAACCTTGAGTTCATAGAGCTTAAAATCTAGATGAAGGAGACAGTCAATAAGCAATAAACATAAGTAGTAAACACGGTATATTACAAGGTGATAAAATCTCTGGAATAAATTAAAGTAATACAGTGATAATTGGGAGCGTTAGAATGGGGGTGGCAACTTTAAATTGTCAGAGTATACCTCATTGAGATGGCATTTAAGCTGATACCTGAAGGAAGTGAATGCTATAATTTATAAATAAATACTTTCACCTTTTTTTCTTTGCAGAAAAACAGAAGAGAGAATTAGGTATGTTATCTTAACTTTACCAGCTCTTACTAAGCCAAGGACAGCGTGGTTTCAACACAACAGACAATTTTGATGGGGGAAGGTGGGACACTGGAACTCGGGGCCTAGCAATGGCGAGGAAAACAGCTGGAGAGGTGTCTGCCCTGTCTGTGAGAAGAATGTCTAGCACACAACAGTGAAATCTTCACAGCTCTATTTATCTCTTTGTTGAAGTCTTAGAACCATGACAAAAAGATATGGTTATGGCAATGAAGTCAATAAGCAGTGTACATAACTCCAAGGACTGCCAGAAAAATGAGGAAAAAACATACGGCTTTCAAAGCATCACAATCAAATCACCTTCTTGTGCTAGCAATACAGTTTTCAAACATGATCTTCTGTTATTCACATTAGGTGGCTTTTTGTTCAGTAATTTGAACTTTGCTGACCCAAACAGAAGAAAGAAATCTCTTGTTGGTTCACTCCTTGACCTTGGATTTAATGCTCGCGAAAGGGCTGAAGATCGGTGGAGAAAACATCGAGATACTGATAGTTTAGTGTTAAAAGACACTCCAGCAGGTACTGTTAGAGAAAAATGCTTACCTAGGAAACAAGTGCTTTTTTTCACTTAGGACAACCTGATAATTTTTGTATTATTTGCAGCACATGGCCTTAATATTAATACTGGAGAATATAAAAAAACTAATTTCAGGGCCAATGAGACTGATGAATTCTGTCTTTAGAGAATTTTGGCCAAGATGTTTATCTTAAGTTACATTTTTTTCCTGATAGGTTTAATTTTCTTATGCTACTTTTCTACTTGGTGCTATTATTATAATTATAAATCATTTTTATATTGTTTAAATTAATTAAGATACTTCTGGGACCCAAATTTAGTGTAAGGTTTCTCTACACATGTTTTGGTCTCCAACCACAGTTTATTTTCAATACCATGATTCTCTCTTTAAATTACGTACTCAGTTGTCTGAGTAATACTATAAAACAGAGTTTCTAAACATTTTATAGACTGCAATTTTGTTTTGTTTGAGAAAAAATTAACTTTCTATAGATGAGACATGTTCTCTCTGCTTCTACATACTTCTCCCAATTGGCCAACTTTTACTTTACTTTCCTAGCCCCTGAAATCTCTATAGTTCATACCTGTAAACAAACAAACAAACAAACAAACAAACAACCAGAAAAGAAAGAGATCCAATGAGGAAAATAACTTCAATATTTATATTGAAATTTGAGTCCGAGTGATAATAACTGAAAAGGGAGAAACAGCTTTGGGTGCAAGGGTGCAGTTGAAATATTTCAGGAAGGGTAGAAGTTTCCTATCTGTCCAGTCACCTGTCTTGGGACTGACAAATTCAGTATGACCTATAAGTTAATGCAGATATATTTGCTCTTGTTTACAATACCGAGGTGTTAATTGTTTGCTCATGTTCTACAGAACACAGTGAGATTTTCTTAAATGGCCTCAATGCTTCAGTTTTCTTATGGAATTCTCAAACCTCATGGTAAATTGGTTGTCATGCATACCCCTGATTACACTTTGTGGAATTATATATGGAAAGTTGTATAGAGGGGAGGGATATTTTTGAACCTATAATGAAGGCCTAGTTCAAGTAATGTATATAGATTAATTTGTTGTACATTATGAATGAATGCAACTTTTCTCTGATAATGATTGTATTTTTGTGTGGTAGAGAAAACCCGTTCAGCAAGTGGTTTTGCCAATGGTATCTCTGGTGGTATTGAATTTGGTGGCACTGCTTCAAATCAAAATGACATTGGTAGGGGTCCATCTGGCCAAAGTGGATTTGATGTGAATGCAGTAAGTGGATTAGCTGACTCTAATTCTGCTACCAGTGAAACAGGTATTCTAAGTTGTTTCTTAGTTTCTGCTTTTGACATAAAAAGTCAATCAATTAGCAAAGCAGGGTGTTTCTTTTGACCAATACAGATTTTAATATTAGAGGAACTGATGGAAATGATTTTTAAATTCTGTTTGATTCTTAAAGGATCTGTATTATCTTTAACAGAAATCAGCAACTTAAACATTTTAATGAAGAGACAATTAGATTTAATGCTTTTATGAGGGAGCTTGGATCTGGTAGGGAGAGATCCAGTTTCTATCCCCAATCTTTCCTGCTAACCTTCTGTGGACTTTGGGAAAGCCACTTAAGCTCTCTTGTTCCCAAGTTTTGTCATAAGGAACAGAAAAATTTTGTTCACATGTTTCCGTACTTTTGTGATGCTAACTTCTGAAGTTTCAGCACTCCTATTTTAACTAGTTTCTTGAAAAAGAATGCCAGGAAAAAAAAATTACAAAAGTGTGAATAAATAGCATTTTATATTTTGGAGATTACAGTTGGTGGAAGAAGTTAGGGACAATAAAGTACATTAAATCTAGCTATTTTTGTGTCAGAGAAATTTATCTTAAAAGATGTGGTAATTGGTGGAAAACGGAAGAATAGAAAGGAGTTTGTTGGTAAATCCATGGGTTTTGGCTCTTATATCAGTGCTCAGGAATTCTGATCCAGACCTTTAAGAAAAAAATACAAATAATTTACATCCTTTGGTTTTGCTCTTGACAACTGTTGAGTTTTACACTTGCCTTTTGGTTTTAGTCTTGGTGGTGGAAAGAAGGGCGAATTTGTATGTGGTCTTGGTAATTCTGGCTTGTGTGGAGTGGGTGTCAGTGGTTTTGAACAAAAAGACTTTGCTAAAAAATGAAATAGGGAACATTCATAAAAATGAATAGGGAACTGGAAAATCAAGTCCAGTGATCTAAGTATTACTATTTAGGTTTTGTGCATAAAAAGTAGAGTCATAAGTTGTATTTAATTATTACCTGGTAACAATCTTTTTTTTTTTTTTTTTTCCATTTCAGCAGATAACACCAACACAAGACATAGGGATGGATTTAGTAGCAGTGTCTCTGGGAATTTGGGATTTGGTTTGGGGACATCTGATCAAAAGGGATTGGACATTGGTAGAGCTGACTGGAGTGAAATGAGCAACAGACGATCTGCTGGGGGTGAATCAATAGGTTTTGGATTTGATGCCCGTAGCCCAGGTATTCCAACTAAGACTCATTCCAGAAAATTTAAAATTAATTAACTAGTTGTTTAAAAATACACTTTTTAAATATTTAACAATCAACTAATTGTGTAAAATTAATTTTTAATAACATTTTAATTTTTCTGTCAGTTGGAACCGGGTCTTTTGGTTGGGAACTTGGAAAAAGGAAGGGCGATAATGCATTTGGTTTTGGAGCTTCTGGTTCGAGTTCATTTGGTGGCAGTGGCATTAATAGCAAAATAAAAATTGAAGGAAATCAAGTGGGTAGTTCTGGAGGACCCATTTCCAATGATCTAGGTATTGATATCTCATTTTTATGCATAAAAATTTCTGAATCATGAAATGTTTTCAATGTACTCTGTGACATCATTTTATATTCTGGAGGTGATACTGGTTTAAGAAATGCTGATAGCTCAAGTATTCCACTCAGTCTCTGTTCCTGAGAAATCCAATTGGATTTCAAACAGTCATTCTTTTATTTTGATATTATTTTGAATTTTCTATTAGTGGGAAGGCCTGGGTGTTTTGATTTTGGACTTGAGGGAAAGATATTTGGAACTGATTTTGGTTTTGGAGATTCTGGTTCAAATTGCTGTGGTGACATTGGACTTAGTGAAAATGGGGTAAAATATAATGATGAATATAGTTCCATGTTTTAGGTGTTGATGTTTAATTTCTGTGCATAAACAATATTTGAATCATAAAATTTATTGGAAAATGTTCTGACAACAATCATTTTACATTCTGCAGGTGGCATCAGTGCAAGAATTAGAGATAGTCTTTTTGATGGCATATCAGAAAATTTGAGATATGGTTTTGAGAAGTTTGGTCAAAAGGGATTTGGAAGCAGAGGATCTGACTGGAGTAAGAGCAGCAGGGAATCTGATGTCAGTGGCTCAGGTAGTCTAATCTTGGACTCTGCTCAGGTGAAATCTAAATTGATTTCAGCCTTTCATCTATTATTTTATAACATTTTTATTTCTCTGTTAGTGGAAAAGTCCTCATCCTCTGATTTGAAACATGGAGAAAGGAAACGTGAAGCTAAATTTGATTTTGGAGATTCTGGTTCAAATCGATTTGATGACATTGGCCTTAGTGAAAATGTAATAAAAGGTACTAGAGAATCTAATTTTAGTGGTATGAATGTTGACAGTTAATTTTTTGCTTAAAAACTTCTCAATTATAAAATTTATAATTAATGAATTTAATAATTTATAATTATTAAATATAACCTGTTGACAAACTTTTAATATTCTGGTAGAAGTACCAGTGCAAGAAGTGGTGGTGAGAATGCTGGTGAAAAGTTTGAATATCCAGGATTTGGTATGTGGGTATTTGGTAAAAAGGAATTTGGAGGCAGGGGATTGACAGAATGAGCAGCACCATGTGTGTTTTGTCTGGATCCTTGAATCTCAGGTCCAATGCCCACAACTTGGGCATTCTCCTAACCTGGACTCTTGGGGAAACTGAAATAGGTTTCAATTTTTTGATCATTTTTAATTTTTTTTTTAATGTTTATTTATTTTTGAGACAGAGAGAGACAGAGCATGAACGGGGGAGGGTCAGAGAGAGAGGGAGACACAGAATCCGAAACAGGCTCCAGGCTCTGAGCTGTCAGCCCAGAGCCCGACGCGGACCTCGAACTCACGGACCGCGAGATCATGACCTGAGCCGAAGTCGGTCGCTTAACCGACTGAGCCACCCAGGCGCTAAGTAACACTAAGAATTTTCCAATAGAGGGAAGGACTTGGTTATCTAATTTTGAAAATGGATAAAGGAAAGGTGAAACTCAATTTCGTTTTGGAGATTCTGGTTCAAATCCAATGGCCATGGTGGTACAGTCTTGGATGGAAATAGATTAGGAGGTACTGGAGGCCATAGTTCCAGGGCTCTAGGTATTTATGGTTAATTTCTGTGCAGAGAAAAATTCTGAATCATGGTATGCATAAAAAATAATTCTCATGACCATCATTTTGTATTCAGCAGGTGACTCAAATGCAAGAAATGGGGATGAATATTCTAGTGGTATCTCTGAAGACTCAGGATTCAATTTGGGGTCATCTGATCAGCAGGGATTTGGAATCAGTGGAATTGGTAGGAATGGAGAGAGTGGCAGTGGAATCGTGGGGGCTGGATACTTGAGTCCTGGATCTGATGTCAGTGGCACAGGTATCTTCACCTGGACTTTGTTCCCAAGAAATACAAATTAGTTTCTTCCTTCTTCATTTCTTTTAATCACACTTTTAATCAATTAATTGATTTTCCATTAGGAGAAAATACTCGGTCTTCTGGTTCTGGAAGTGGTGAAGGAAGGAAGGGTGCAGCTGGACTTGGTGTTGGTACTTCTGGACCAAATGAATTTGGTGAAACTGGCGTTAGTGGCACAGGTACCTGTGATACTGGAAAGGATGTTATTGGGTCTGGTTCCCATGGCCGAGAATTGGGATTTATGTCTGGCGTTTAGAGAGTCAGGATTCTAACATATGTTATAAAATAACAATGAAAATCATAAACATCACTAATGATATAAAAAGCAAGACAAAATCCTGAAATGATAAACTGTATTTAGACATGATCAGGAAAAAAAATCATTTAATATTTTTTGTAGAATGTGGAATGAATTTTGTGGCTGTGATTATATTTATATGGAGTTGTTTTTGTTGCCTTTATGCAAAATTGATTTGGAGTCACATATGTGAAGAGGTGATTTGTTGGGTTTGATCTTTGTGCTCTGGATCTGGACTTTAAATTATTTTGCAAGTTTATTTCTGATAAGAGTAAACAAATTCCATCCTTTTTGAACATCTCAAAATTTAATATTTCTTCTTAATGGAAGCATTAGAGTGAATAGTCTAAGAAGGTGGTATTTATTGTGATATGGGGACTATTTAGATTCTTCTATTGGAAAGTCTTGGGTGCCATTAGACTAAGTGATCTCAGAACTGTGGGCAGTAGATTCACTTCTAATGACTTAAGTGATCTGAAAGATATTCAGGATTCATACTTAGAAATCAACTTTGGGATTGATATATTTTTAAAAGGTAAAATCTAGTTAGCAAGAGATATACTTAGTGTAGTAATGGCTGACCTCAGTCAGGATTGACTATCAATGAATCTGTTCAGAAAAGGCTTGGTAATAAAGAAATAATAATTCACTTTTGGAATGTTCTTAATCTTTGGACATCAGTTTTGAGGTCAACACTTCAGTGGAACCGAGAAATTTGAGATCACTGATTATTTATTGCCATTGACCTTGTTTAAAACCAGTTAGTAAATTGGTTTAAGAGACACTGAATTTTTAACCCCTAGATCTGCTGCCATTAGCTCAGGTATTCCAGTTTAGGATGTGTTCCTGAAAAATGTATTAAGAAGTAGTTGTCTCTCCTCTTTCTATTGTGGAGTGATTACCAATCTGAGACTTCTCTGCTGTTTGGATATCAACTTTTGACTGCTTTCATGTTTTTCAAATGAGACAGACTTGTTTTAATTAGTGTTCTTTCCGGTAGTGTATCTAATAGCAGTAAATCTAGTGGCTTTGAAGTGGCAAGTTCTGGATCTGTTGGCATTATTGTCTTAACATTAGACATGTTGAGATGAACTCTCAGTTCAACTAGATCAGTTGTTTTCAGACTTCCAGTTTCTGTGAGTGCAGAACCCTTTGTTCAGTTGACATCTTAAAATGGTAGCTAGATTTTCCAAATGTAAAGCAATTCAAAGTGGGAGTGTGACTGAAACTGAGATAGGAGACCCTGGACCCTGTTTATGCAAACCTTTCTCTTTTCCTAAACACATTTTAAGGCAATTGATCTGGAGTAAGTTAATTTGATCATTTCATTTGGTGGCAAGGCATTTAATTTTGTTACTCCCACAGGTTGTTAAGTTGATTATATACATATATATAATGCATATATATATATGTATATATATGCATCAAATATGCATATATATGTGTATATATATATGCATTATATATATATATATATATATATATATATATATATATATATACAGCTTCACATTGTTCTAAATCTGCTAGCATTAGTATTGCTGAACTTGGATCCATGGTTTATCCATCAGATTTTAAAAACATTTTTTTTTCATATTTTACCAAGTAGTATGTATATACAGACTAACTATTTCGTATTAAAATAGGTGTCACAAGTCCAGCCGACCACAGTACCTCTGCACCACTCACTACACCAGGTAGTTTGACTTATGACTTCCAGTGCTTAACAATGCATATATATGATGTATGTGTATGTATCTGTGTGTTTATACATATATACATAATTCTGAAATTTAAGTGTTCTGTCGATTATTGATTTACTAGGACATGATATTATTATGTGTTTTCCATGTTGAAGTGAGCTTCTAAATGCTTCTCTTTGAGTACTAAAGTTTAGATCACCAACTGCATATTTTAAATAATTAATAATTAATAAGGTAGATTAAATTATACTTTAAGGGAACCTAAATAAAGCATAATACAACTTCTCCTTTGTCATTTTAGATACACTATTTTTAAATGGCTTTAAAAATAATTTATAAAGATATTATGTTATATTATATTACCTAAGAAAAGACAACTGTAGTAAAGGCAAGTGGCCTCAAGATACACAATAAATAACACGTGAAAAATATTTTATAGTTCTATCAAAATATTCACTTGTGTTGTTGTTGCTTTTCTATTCTGCTTGCTTAACTGCTCTAAGATTTCATATAAATTTACTTGGTTACATACAAGGGTCAATGCATTAAAAATAATCAGGGGAAGGTTTCAAGGTATATGAATTTCCCCTTTGATCAGTAGAATGAAGTTCTCTTCATATATAGATAATTGAATTATTAGTATTACACAGTAGACTGATTTAGTAAAATCTACCTTGGGCATGTTTAGCTAGTGACTCCCAATGAAAGTATGCTAGCAATGTTCTGTTTATGAAGTTGAAAATATAGTTCTGTAAGGGATACAGCATATGTTAGTAATTGTACATGACTCAAAATGAATAAGCTCATAATGATTTCTGAAAATACTATGGCTAATTGTACCAAAAATATGGTACAATTCAGAGATCATCATGTACATGACGGTGGCAAATCACAGATCTCACAAAATCAAATTATATGATCAGGATAAAGAAACCCACTGATGGCCTTCAATATCAGCTTCTAAATTCCTACGTAGAAACCCAAATATTCTGTATATTTAGAATCAATGTATGTTTTTAAGTTTAAATAATCTATGCATTATGTTAAATAGAAAAAGGATCCCATATTCCAGAAGCAACTCCGAAATACTCAGAAACAAATACAATTATTGGTAAGTAAAAAGGACTTTGATTTCTACCCATATTTTTATGTCCAAGCCAGCCAGTACCTAACCAATATTTTGAAACTAGTTGTAAACATTTGCCCGTCACCTATCCATTTTATCATTTTATGTTTGAATGACATCACATTCATACTATTTTCCTCAAAGATACATATACACACATATATACATAACACATATACATGAACGTATATAACATACATACGTATGTACATATACATGTACATAGAGAAACAATATTCTTTATACTTAATTGATATATGGTAACCAACTCGTATAACATTAGAAAGACTATTTCTACAAAAAGCAAAATAAACAGGCAAACAGACCACAACTCTGATCATATATATCTCCCCACAAGTAGAGACAATTTCCCTTTCCCATAGGAAACAAGATGTTTTTATTCATGTTTTGTTTGAGACAGAACAGCAACCTTTGTGTATTCCCAAGGATTCAGGCACTACTTTTAGTGTGTTTTTGCTCTGTGTGAGAAAGAAAAGTTCTTATTTAAGGTGGTGGCTGGGGAGAGCAGAAACTTTCAGTAATGTTTTATCTTGGTACACAAACACTTAAAAAAAACAAAGAACTATGAATATTCTACTCTAAATATTTTGTAGGCGAAGCTTCTACTTGGGGCAAAAGAGCATATAAAGCTTTCAATGGCCGCATCTTTTCCTTTGACTCGTCATGCGCATACACCTTCTGCCGTCATTGCGTGGAATCCGGAGAAGATTTCAATATTGAGATCAAAAGAAACAATAATAGTGATATTGAAAAAATAATAGTTAAAATCGACACTAATGACGTCTCTATTTTTGGTGATATCATCCTAGTTAATGAAGAAAGGTAAATGCCACAGTGTTATGGAAAAATACTATAGAATGACTTAAACTATCCTGAGCAAAAAGAGGGGTGCCTGGGTGGCTCAGGTGGCTAGGCATCCAACTTCAGCTCAGGTCATGATCTCCTGATTCCTGGGTTCAAGCCCCGCATCAGGCTCTGTGCTGACAGCTCAGAGCCTGGAGCCTGCTTCCGATTCTATGTCTCACTCTCTGCTCCCTGCTCATGCTCGGTCTCTCTATCTCTCTCAAAAGTAAATGAACATTAAAAAGATTTACAGTCACCTGAGCAAAAAAGAGAAAAGGTTGACTAGGAAAAGACGATACTCTTTTCCTATTTTGGTGCTCATATTCATTACATTAAATTCTTGGACAGGAGTCTATATATATTCCTATATTTATTCCTATAACAATTTATTTATTCCTATATTTATTCCTATAACAATTTATTTCTATAACTATATTTATTCCTATAACATGGTGGGGACAAACAACTAGTTTTGTTGTTTGACTATTTTGAGTACTTAGATTTGGGACAACATGCATATTCAACACATCTGTTAATAGAGTATTTCAATTTTCATTTGTATGTTTGTTAAAAATATGAGATTTTTCAATAGATTAAATTTAGGTCATTGTTTTTAGAAGTAGCAATTCATATTTGGAAGGGTGTAATATTTGAATAGTTTTCAGGATAAGAAGTTGAGACATGATATTCTACTTGTGAACATTTCAAATTATTTGATCATCTATTCCTTACACTGCACCAGTTTCTTCTTTTTAATTTCGCCAAAGCCCCAAAGATTTATTCGGTGTTCTTTAAAAGTCTTTCAAAAATTGGAAAAACAAAGCCATTGTGTCTCTTCTGAAATGGTAGGAAAAACAAAGCTGCAATATTTACTAGCCAGTATTAGATTTGTGATACTAAATATAGAACATGAATTATTAGAAAAACATATACTATTCTTACCCTTATGTGTACTTGTGCTTTAAACTTTTCAGTGTACAGATACCATATAACAATAAATTGATACACATTAAAAAATATGGAGACCATAATGTCCTGAATAGCCGCAGAGGAATCATGTCTTTAATGTGGGACAAAAATAACAAACTCTCAGTAAGTCTGTCTCTGATTTTCTTACATTCTTGGGCCTTTTGTTCTTTGCTTTCAGTTATGAAAAGAATACATTATAAGGAAAATAAGAGCTAACGTTTACTGAGAAATCTCTATATATTATTCACGTGCTAAGCATTATCTTATTTAATATTTAAAATACATTGAAGTACATACTGTTATTAATCTTATTTTATAGGTGATAGAACTCAGGAAATTCAGGCTAATAAAAGTTAAATTACCTACCCAAAGACACATAGTTAGTAAGAGATGGAGTCAGGAAATTTCCAACCTCTAGATCCTGGTCATTTAAGAAACGTCCTATAGTACTTCCTAAGTAACCAGCTTAGATAGAATTGAAAATGAATGGACACTGTCCTTTGGTTTGGGTAAATTACATTTTGAGGTATTTTCAATATTTTATAAACATGTACATGTAATTTTTTTTAAAAGCTTACTCTTCACAAGAAATATCCAACTTGTGGTCTCTGTGGTAACTTCAACAGCACTCCAGGTAAGATTTCAATGCATTAGGTCTAAGAAAATTGCTTCCTGAAAGAAAATTAGAAAATAATTACTCACATTTGGATAAATCCAACAGAAATTTGCATTTGTCTAAAGAATAAGAAATCATTAAAATAAAACAAAATTTATGTTGTCAACTTAGCTATATTTAGCTTGAAAATAATGTATATGTACATAATGAATCTCTTGAACTAAGCATTGTTTTCATTTTCAGGAGATGATATCAATGAACACATTGCCAATAGTAAAATTCCTGGTGATTGTCCCAAAGCTGTTAGTAAAAGCTATGATGTTTGTGAAGATGGCGTGCAGGTAAGAGATTTATATTTCACCTAGCAGCAAATTTCAGCACTATTTCCCTTTGTTTCAATTTAGATACCCAACATCCTCTTCTAAGCATTCATGCCTTATTCTTGGAATTGTGCAACTACTTTTTCTCTAATGTCCTTATAGTCTATTTCTCAGCTTTAGTTTAGCTGTAGATGCTAAAATAAGTTTTTTCCTAAAACATTATGATATTTACTATATATTAGTGTAACAATTCTGATTTTCTTTGCAGTTTTAGTTTGTCTGTAAAATGACATGCTTCACCTCTCCATTAAGTCTGCTGATGGATATTGATGGGCTCTTATGCTGTGGAAATCCATGTCCTGTGTCCCTAAAAACTACTTTCTGTTCTCCCTTACTTTTGCCCCAGATAGCCAATCTGAATTGTCATACTTTGTATACTTTGCTTTCTTTTTGAAAGAGTAATATGTAATTATTTTGACTACAATACTTGAAAATAGCCCTCTCTGAATTTTCTGCACTTTTGTAGTTCTGTCACATTGAATTTGATAGGTTGCATCCGTCTGTCTGTCTGTCTATCTATCTATCTATACTCTATTTATTGAGAGAGCACATGTGCACACATGTGTGCACGTATGTGAGGGGGCGGGCAGAAGGAGAGGGAGAGAGAATCTTAAGCAGGCTCCACACCCAGTGTGAAGCTAGAGGACATAGGACTCCATCTCACAAATGCGAGATCATGACCTGAGCTGAAATCAAGAGTCAGACATTTAAATGGCAGAGCAACCCGGGTGCCCCCTGTTGTTGTTGTGTTATTGTTGTTTAGGACAGGTTGCATTTTTTTAAAATATTTTTTTCTTTGTAGTATTCATTTATTACCTTTAATTTATTTTTTTTTAATTTTTTAATGTTTATTTTTTTTTCAATATATGAAGTTTATTGTCAAATTGGTTTCCATACAACACCCAGTGCTCATCCCAAAAGATGCCCTCCTCAATACTCATCACCCACCCTCCCTTCCCTCCCACCCCCCATCAACCCTCAGTTTGTTCTCAGTTTTTAAGAGTCTCTTATGCTTTGGCTCTCTCCCACTCTAACCTCTTTTTTTTTTCCTTCCCCTCCCCCATGGGTTTCTGTTAAGTTTCTCAGGATCCACATAAGAGTGAAAGCATATGGTATCTGTCTTTCTCTGTATGGCTTATTTCACTTAGCATCACACTCTCCAGTTCCATCCACGTTGCTACAAAGGGCCGTATTTCATTTTTTCTCATTGCCACGTAGTACTCCATTGTGTATATAAACCACAATTTCTTTATCCATTCATCAGTTGATGGACATTTAGGCTCTTTCCATAATTTGGCTATTGTTGAAAGTGCTGCTATAAACATTGGGGTACAAGTGCCCCTATGCATCAGTACTCCTGGATCCCTTGGGTAAATTCCTAGCAGTGCTATTGCTGGGTCATAGGGTAGGTCTATTTTTAATTTTCTGAGGAACCTCCACACTGCTTTCCAGAGGGGCTGCACCAATTTGCATTCCCACCAACAGTGCAAGAGGGTTCCCGTTTCTCCACATCCTCTCCAGCATCTATAGTCTCCTGATTTGTTCATTTTGGCGACTCTGACTGGCGTGGGGTGATATCTGAGTGTGGTTTTGATTTGTATTTCCCTGATGAGGAGCGACGTTGAGCATCTTTTCATGTGACTGTTGGCCATCCGGATGTCTTCTTTAGAGAAGTGTCTATTCATGTTTTCTGCCCATTTCTTCACTGGGTTATTTGTTTTTTGGGTGTGGAGTTTGGTGAGCTCTTTATAGATTTTGGATACTAGCCCTTTGTCCGATATGTCATTTGCAAATATCTTTTCCCATTCCGTTGGTTGCCTTTTAGTTTTGTTGGTTGTTTCCTTTGCTGTGCAGAAGCTTTTTATCTTCATGAGGTCCCAGTAGTTCATTTTTGCTTTTAATTCCCTTGCCTTTGGGGATGTGTCAAGTAAGAAATTGCTACGGCTGAGGTCAGAGAGGTCTTTTCCTGCTTTCTCCTCTAGGGTTTTGATGGTTTCCTGTCTCACATTCAGGTCCTTTAGGATAGGTTGCATTTATTTTATGACTGAATAAATGTTCACATATTCCTGTTTCAATCTAGAACAAAATTTTCCAGATCAAGATGTATGGATAGAATGGATAGAAGAGACTTTTTGTTTTCTCGACAATGGATGTTGCATTTCTAACCATCTTGTTACCTTCTAGCAAAGCAAATTAAGCCATGACTTTCTGTATCATCTTCTGTCTTTCTTGTGAAACCCTCTTTGGTTTTCAGTTAGAATTGCCTTCTCTTTTTCCTCTGTTACCCTATGCCACTCCTTACTACTTATGATAAGATACCATCCACAAAAATTTCCCATGTTTTTATGTTCCCTGTAAGATTATGCATTCGATGATGACAAGACTTATGTTTTATCTGTTGTGGTAGTTGTAAAATGTATGAGAACTTACTCCTGGTTGCTCAAAAATGTCATTTCAGTGATTATATAAATTTATATTAAAGTTAATGCAGGGGCTCCTGGGTGACTCATTCGGTTAAGCCTCTAATGCTTGGTTTTAGCTCAGGTCATGATCTCATGGTTCGTGAGATTGAGCCTTGCATTGGGCCCTGTGCTGACAGTGCAGAGCCTGCTTGGGATTCTCACTTTCCTTTTCTCTGCCCCTTCCCCACTCATGCTGTCTCTATGTCTCTCAAAATAAATACACATTACGAAGCTAATGCATATTTATTAAAGACCTGCTACATGCAAGATATTGTAGTAAGTTAAGAGGATACAAAGTTCTATTTTTTACTCTGAAGGAACCTGTAATTTAGTGAGAAAACTATACAAAAATAATAAATGAAAATCAATCCATGAAGATTTTATTTCAGTTAATCTTATACCTAACCTGGAGAATGTTATCAGTTGTCTTAGGCTTAATTGGTACAAATTATACATTTGCTTAACAGTGGTTTTTATATTTCTCTGTTACAAACATGTTAAGAAAGAAAACAGCTACGTGGTAGTTAAAAAATATAGACATTTAAATATTTTTGGGTTCAGTAATATATGTGTTTACTTTCTTAACCAACATGAGAACAAATATGTTGTCTCTGGAGCCAACTCACATGGCCCCCACTAAGAAAGCACACATTCGCTCTATTTTACTGCCATGGTTGCTCATCAAATATAAGAATATTAATAGATAAAGGGCCAATGTCCCTTCTGTCTATTGTGGTATCAGTCATTTACCATCCCACTCTCTGGCATCAACAATCTTTATTTTTTCTCACCCTTCCATTTTCTCAAGTTGTAAACTTCATGTCACCTTTAGAGACATTTTGGTTGAGTGTAGGTACAACAATTTTTGAAGCTGTTGTACAACAATCCATAACGCCATAAGTGAAGTGTTCTTTTAGGAGTCACTGTACCGAGTATAATACTTTAAAACTCTCCGTTTCAACCAGAAGTCAACAACTCTTCCTGCCAAAGCTACAGGTTATCATGCAGAATCAAACATGTCTGAATTTATCTTTTCCTAAATGTTTATTTGATTGTCCATTTTTTTATGTTTCAATAAAACTTCATGCTTTATTTTGTAGCACTGTGACAAAATTATTGGAACTTACTTTGAGAAATGTAGAAAGGTCACCACTTTATCCAATGACTACAGAATGATCTGCATTGATGAGTACTGCCAAAATAGAGACAAAAATTCTACGTGTGACACTTACACAGAATTGTCCCGCCTCTGTGCCTCAGATGGTCCCGGTCCCTACGTATCCTGGCGAGATGATTCTGATGTGGTTTGTGGTAGGTTTTAAATTGTATTGCAGATTCCAAGACAGAAAGTGTCTATAGCACTTTAAAATTGAGCTATATTTCAAAGTAATCTTTTCAAATGACTGTAAGCCCTGAAAGGGATCTTAGAGATGTTAGAGTCCTATCTCTCACAGATACTTGTGAGGAAACTGAGACCTGTATTGGCGAAATGACTTGCCGTAAGTTGCACCGCTTTGTGTTAAGATCTCAGTTAGGAAATTTATAGTCTTTACAATTAGTAAAAGTTACTGGGAAAAATGAGAAATTCTGTAAAAATTGAAAATAGTGGAAAAGTTATCAAAAGTATATTGATTAGTACTATGATTTCCTTTCAAAAAAATAAAGCATAGAGATGAGTTTCACACAAATATAAATATACTTTCAACCTATGTTTAGCTAAATCCTTAGAAGTTAAAATATGAGTAGAATATCAATTCCAAAGTAAGATGCGATGATATATATAAGTACATTTCCTCCTAATTTTTGTCTTTGTTTTTTTATTTTTTCTCCAGATTAAATATTGTATCATAAAATAATGCATGAAAAATTGGCACAATTTAGTTGTGCTGAGTATTTTTAAAGACTGACTCATATCTTGAACATTAGACTCAAAGAAGCTCATTTGAAAAGATCCCCACTAAAGTATTATCTATTTATCACATTCATTTCCTCTAATTTCCATGTATACCTATATCTATATTTCTCTAGAAAAACCTAGATGCCCAGAAAAACATATCTACAAAGAATGTGGTCCCTCAAACCCTGCAACTTGTTCTAATGTGGCTCCTTTTCAAGACAGTGAATGTGTGAGTGGCTGCACCTGCCCAGAAGGTAATACACCCTATGAGAGTATTTACACTGAAACAACTGAAAACAGTGCTTCTAGTATGGTGGGTCTTATTTCTAACTAGATATTTAATGAAATCATCTATTCATAATCCATCCTTCTAGCAAACTGCAGAAGAGGGCAAGAGAGAGACTTACAAAGTTAATGTGTATGTCTATGTCTATGGTACCTGAGGGCCATAGTGCTCCACAGATCATCCTCTAGTCTTATATTGCGCTCAGTAGAAATACTCTATGGCTCAGAAAATTATACTCTTGTCAGTTCTCAAACTGAAGTAATTGCTTAAATGGAACTTACCATTTCAAGTGCATGTTTACACTTGAAGGAACTAGCTCAGGAGCACCTGGGTGGCTCAGTCAGTTAAGCGTCAGACTTAGGTTCAGGTCATAATCCCACAGTTGTGGGTTTGAGCCCCGAGTCTTGCACTGAGCTCTGTGCTGACGGCTCAGAGCCCGGAGCCTGCCTCGGATTCTGTGTTTCCCTCTCTCCGCCCCTCCTCCACTCATGCTCTGTCTCTACTTGTCTTAAAAACAAATATACACTTAAAATATTTATTAAAAAAAAAGAACTAGCTCAAGAGTGATTTCACAATTCACTGCTTGAGAATTTACTGATGTTTATATAATTCTGAGATCAATATAATATATTTATTCCAGGTTACCTATTGGACGATATTGAAGAAAAAGGGAGATGTGTATTAAAGGCTAAATGTCCCTGTGAATCAAATGGAAAGATCTATCAGTCAGGAGAAGTCCGAGATGGTCCTTGTGGTTCTCAGTGGTAGGTGCATGCTTTTTGCCCACATTTTATTAATAGCAAAATAATACTAATAGTTTAATCAATTTAAAATAATTCCTAAGTACTTAAAATAAACTTTCCAGAAATAAAATGCAACCTCACTGTATTTTCTGTGTTCATATTTGCCTTTTATCTTTTAAGGAAAGTTTAGTGTGTTTTTAAAATAAAATGTATACGCTTTCTATGTATCTTTAAAAGGTAATGCTTTTCACTAACTGAAGTAGTGTTTCAAATAGTAAGCCAATTAGTGGTTGCAAATATAAAGCAAAGAATAATATAAGAGTATGGTTACAACAAGGAAACAATAATTGTGCAAAATGCCAAGAATATTTAATAAAATGTATAATCAGAAACAATCTAATACTTTTCAAATAATTTTTATGAGGCTACATTGGTGAAGGCATATTTAATCTTTATTTATATATTTTTATTTATATATTATATATATTTATAATATTTATGGATATATTTAATGAGTGAATTTTAATGTGCCAAAAATTAGTGTGGACTATTTGAGTTCAGCAGCAATATGTTGATCAGAGAGAGTTCCCCATTTCTCATTACAACTTTTCTCTGAAACTCCAAATTTGTGCAGAAGTCCAGAGGACTTTTCTAGAAATGTATTATGCCCTTGTAGGGAAATAATCTGACTCAATGAAAGCTAATCTATTATTGATATTATAATATGTTCTTTATAAATGAGAAATGTTCTTGTTAGTGTGGTCATAATGCATTAGTAATAATTGTATATAACAATAGCTATGATTTATTGAATATCTATGACAGTGCTATCCAGGAGAAATATCACATGAGTCACAAATATGACCCACATATATAATTTAACACTTTTTAGTTGATGCATTTTTAAAAAGCAAAATGAAAGAGGTAGAATGAATTTTAATTCTGTATTTTATATACCCAAAATACAGTATTATCATTTAAAAATGAAATTAGTATGCAAAGTTAATGAGAGATTTTATGATCTGTTTTTCAGATTAAGTCTTAGAAGTCTGTGTGTATTTTACATTTACAGCAGATCTCAATCTGGATGAGTCACTTTCAAGTAATCAATAGCTATATGTCTCTATGCTATATTGAACACTGCAGGTCTACAGTGTGGCATTTAGCAGGTGTCTTAGTACTAATAGTGAAATGGGTTCCATTTAAACAAACCTGAAATCCAGTTTAAAAGTTTTTATATGTTTAATTCAGGCCGAAACTATTATTTTAGCCCATGGCATTCAAGTCTTTTAAAAAAACAGGATGCCACCATCAATGAGACGTTTGATCAGAGTTGAGATGTTGAGTGGGAAACAAAGGTGTTCTAATAGGGGCTCCTGGCTGGCTCTGTTTGAAGACATGTGACTCTTGATCTTGGGGTCATGAGTTCGAACCCCATGTTGGGTTGTAGAGATTACTTAAAAACTTAAAACAAAAAAGATGGTCTAATAAAACTTAAGTAAATGTCTTAGTTTAAATTTTGATTTTTAACGTTGGGATATTTATTTTGGCCATAGAGAAAACACAGCTGATGACCTTTAATGTAACCATTGCATTTTACCAGCACATGCCAAGAAGCAAAGTGGTCTTGCACTGAAGCATTATGTCCTGGAAGATGTAAGGTGGAAGGAAGTTCAATCACCACCTTTGATGGTGTTAAATATAACCATCCTGGAAACTGTCATTTCTTGGCCATCCACGTATGTAATAGCCTGGAACAGTTGAGAAAACTGATGCACGTGCCAAGCTGTTTTTCATCCAATTTAAAACACAATCTTCACTTCAAATTACTATTTAAAAAATAAATAACAAGCAGCCCTTCAATTATTTGTTACATATTTTGTTATCTGTTTTCTGTCACATGTTGACATTGACCATAAGTATTACATGCACTTCTTAGAAATTCCTTGCTAAACAAACCAACAAACCCCAAAATTCCCTTCATCACTAATAATTTTCTAAGTACACTGGAAAAATATTTTCTTCTGCTTTTCTTTGCATGTTTTCACTAGTGCCTCAATTGAAACTATCTTTTATGTTCCATGAAACATCTTCCTTTTTCAGTTACCCCTTTACATTTATTTTTAGTTTTTATAATATACTATCACTAGTATGATAGAAGCTATCCTGACTTTTAAATTCTGTTCAGTACTAAAATTTTAAGTAATCTGGATTTCAGTAAAAGGGGAATTCCATCTTGTATCTTGTGCCTATAGCCAGCCTGAAAATATAATTTTGTTTAATCGTTTGGTAAGGAACCAAGATGAGCAGAATTTGTTACTCCTAAAGTGAGAGGGATGGCTCAAGTCCAGTAGTCTGAAAAATTCTGTCCTGGCTACTAAAAGACCATTTTCCAAATCTTTCTTCCTTTTATGCTCCTCACATAATCTGTGAGGGTGGGGGATGGGCAAACTGAAAGGGAAATAACACCAAAACATGTGGAATATTTGCTTCTCCTATATTAGATTCCTAGATCGTGCAGAGAGAACTGGAAGTCAATGTTTGACATGACTTATATTTTGGTTTTACAAATTAAATACCTTTCACATTGGGTTTAAACAGACATTGTGGATTGTCCAGAGAATAAACAAGCTATGTCATCTCTAATTCCTATTCATCTCTGCAATGCAGCACATTCCCTTGGAGGAGATGACAAAAAGTAAAGATAAAAGAAAAAAATGAGGACTATGAAAACCCACCAATCAGACTATACTAACCCACCAATCAGATATAGTTTATGGAAGATACTTGGACCTTCTGTAAAGCGGCCATTTCTACACTTACCATGAACTGAACGAGGTTTTACTTTCAGAGCAGACAGATTATATGTAGGAATTGTACATGTTTTAAATGCAAACATGCATTGTGAATGAATCATGCAGTAATAGCATATAATCAATGACATTTAATAAATGTATCAATGAAATGCATTTTTTAACAGGATAAAGATTGGTCTGTTAGCGTTGAACTTCGTCCCTGTCCAAATGGTCAGTCAGGAACGTGCTTAAATAGTGTTACACTCCTCTTGAATTCGGTGAGTAGTCCACTCCCTAAAGTTTATCCAGAGCAAAATAAAATCAATTACTTCACAAATTCAGAATTTTTGTGTTAGAAGAGAGGCTTTACTCTGTAAACTGAAATAACAAGTGATATTGTACAGAAAATTGATAATGTCCCTGGAAGAGGTAGGATACTTAAGGATACTAAGGATCCTTAAGTACATAAAAGTTATCATACGTATACAACTAATGCACTAATTACAGATCAACTTATGTGCTTATTAAATTATTAAACTCTGTGGGCCATTTAAAAGGCAATTATATTTGTTTAGAATTTCATGTATTTGGAAGTGACATTGTGAAAGGAAATAGACCTAAATGGTGAGGGAGGACATTGAGACTTGTCTTTGGTACTTAGAAGGCTTCTGACATTTAGAAATGTAAGTTATCTTCTTGAGTTTCAGTTTCCTCATCTACAAATTAGGGATGGAAATTCCTTTACAATACTTCTCAAAGAATTGGTATAAGAAGCAATGAAAAAACATATGAGGAGTGCTTAAAAAATGTTCTGTATTTTAGATATTAAAAATTAATTTAAGGAGTGCCTGGGTGGCTCAGTCGGTTCAGCATCCAACTTCGGCTCAGGTCATGATCTCCCCGTTCATGGGTTCAAGACCTGCGTCAGGCTCTGTGCTAACAGCTCAGAGCCTGGAGCCTTCTTCAGATTCTGTGTCTCCCTATCTCTCTGTACCTCCCCCGTTAGCACTCTGTATCTGTTTTTATTATTAGTAAATGATAATTACTATTTATTTATCATCACCATAGTAATTATATATAATAAAAATATATTATTTTATTTGTATTTTATTTAATATTAAAATAATAAGATAAAATTAATCTAGTAAAATTAAACACTTTATGGCATAAAAATGAAGGTGCATATATTGCATTAAAATGAATTAGTATTACAAATTAACATGAACTAACAATTGTTTTAAATATCAGTCTGTTTCAGTTGACAAATATATATTCAATAGAGATGGAACAGTCACAAATGATAAGATTAGAAATCAAGGTTATTATTATTCAGGTAAGTTTAATAAATCCACTTAAATGTAAGATGCATTCACTTATTCAATTTTTAAGGATATCAAATGTGTGTTTTTTAACACATGAAAATATAAAGCCATTTTAATGAATTAAAAATTGTTCACTATTTAAATTATTACTCTTAATGTTAATAATTATTTTAACAGACCAAATGCAGATCTTCAAAGCATCTTCCTCATACCTTCAAGTAGAAACAAACTTTCATGTAAAGATGCAGATACAGATTGTTCCTGTGATGCAATTATATGTTTCCATGCCACCCAACCAATTCACAGACACTGTAGGTAAGTCCCCTGGATATGTTTTTATTTCCAAGGTTCTAATGTTACTATCACTTATTTTAATTTTCAATTGTTTCTCAATTAATGACATTATGCATAAAGCATTTTTACTTAATCTTCCTTTCAATATTGCAGTAAAACAGTTTCAACTTACAGTAAAGATGGTTTTATTTATTACAAAATCTATTCCTAAATGGTTTTCCACAAATTTAAGGTTTTTAAATTAAGGCGTTTTAAAGTCAGGTTTGATAATATAGGATATATATCACTTTGCTAATGTAGATTACCAGAGCTTTTGCCTGTAGAAGATGAAAATATTATACTTAGACATCTTTTGAATATCAAGTTTCAAACACAAACTACATTACAATTTGTCTTCCTGCTGATAGATCACATGTTCTTATTTTTCACTGTTGTTTTCTGTCATAGAAATCAGCTCCCACATAGTGTCATGGATGTCAGATAAAACAAAACAGTGGCAAATCCCACAGCTACTAATTTCAAAAGTCTAAGCTTTTGCACCATGTCTTTACTTGAAAAGGTGACTTATTTATACATAGGGAAAAAAATGTAATCCCTGGATCCAGATCAAATGCATATGGCCCTTAACATGATTCAACTCTCCACACTACAACTGAAAATGTGCAGTCCCAAACATCCTATTTGTAAGCATGTTTCCCCCCACCTTGTCAGAGGAGGTTAAGTAAGCTATAGTGACAAACAGGAAACACACAATATTTATGGAAAATAGTGTCTCAGTGCTCTTGGTATTTGAATAAAATGGGATATTAATCTGAAGTGTCATGAATTTTGCTTGTATGTGTAAAGACTAACCAAGACATACACGCTCAGGTAGCTTCTATGTGTTTTGATTTGAGTGAAGAACTGAATATGAGGTGAGACTATGAATCCAAAAAGGCGAGTAGGTGAGGAAATGTTAAAATTTGTTTTGTGCTCTATACAGGACTCTGTGGTTCCTACAACAACAGAGCAGAGGATGATTTCATGTCAAGTCAGAATATATTGGAGAAAACGTCTCAGGCATTTGCTGATTCTTGGGAAATGATGCCCTGTCCTAAAGGAAACCCCACTTCGTGCATCAGTATAGAAAAAGGTATTGGTAATTGAACATTAAACTCTGTGATTAAATATTTGGTACTAGGAATTGTATACTTACTCTGTTAACGATATGAGACTCTCAGATAATCCTGCTTTTAGCTAGTGCTTGTTTTACTCTACCTGTTTTACAGGGAACAGTGGAGAAACAGTCTGGCTGGCTGAGAGCGCAACTAGAAAACACATCTTTCATTGGGGAGGGGGATCAACATATTTGTCTTTTTCTATACTCATTCTTTTCCTTCTTTGACAGTTTTCTTCATAGCTATAGAACAGTAGGGTTAGAGGAAATTTTACAGATCATTTCGTTTATTATTCTTACCCTTTATTTTAGGCATGGAAATGATCATTGGTTGAAATAATGAGACTCCCCCAAATTGCTCAGCTACTTAACAATAGAGCTGTAGCTAGATCCACATCTCCTAACTACTGCTATCATGTCTGTTAATTATACCAACCCCCAAATACAGATCTTATGAGGAAAACTTTACACTTGTAGGATTCAGCTCATGTTTTAGCTTACCGAAGATTTCCATAAATATTGGTTCCATTTATTCCCACAAACACTCATGAAGAGCACGGACGTAGTTATTATCTCCATTAAGGTTGATGTTGATAATGGACTCCAGATAGAGTGTACTTAATAAGGGTTAAAGATGAATCTGTCACCCAAGTATTTTATTTTTATTTATTTAATTAAAATATTTTTATTGAAGTACAGGTGACACCCAATCTTATGTTGATTTCAGGTGCACAGCATTGTGATTCTACAAGTCTATACAATATGTCATGCTTACCACAAGTGTAGCTACTGTCTGTCACCATACCATGTCATTACAACACAACGGATTACATCCCCTATACTGTACCTTTTATCCCTGGGACTTATGCATTCCATAACTACAAGTCTGTATCTCCCATTCCCCTTCACCCATTTTGCCCATCCCCCAATCCCCTTCCCCTCTGGCAAACATCAGAGTCCTCTGTATTTATCGGTCTGTTTCTGATAATCCAAGTATTTTGAATCAAAGACTTGCTCTGATTGTTCCCATACTTAGTGTTGT
Source organism: Acinonyx jubatus (assembly GCF_027475565.1). NCBI lineage: Eukaryota > Metazoa > Chordata > Mammalia > Carnivora > Felidae > Acinonyx > Acinonyx jubatus. Next base: position 66,688,002 of record NC_069387.1, read on the forward strand.
TGATTTTAACAAACACTTTATGTTACTTCTTTCGTAAATAATGGAATTCAATGGAAAGTAAGTTAAAATATATTGTTTATATGTTAATCAATTGTCTCTAAATTAATCTCCATATTTGAAGCAAATGTCTGATCAGCTTTTGACAATATTTAAAAATTACAAAGCAATTTCTTTTGAAAGTTTCATCTACTTGTTTTGACTAATGAAAGGGGTTGATAGAAGCATTAACATCCACATGGTAATATGCATTTGAAGGTTCAATTTTCATGTTATTTTGTTTTGTAGGTGTTGCAATGAAAATAATTAAAATGAGAATAAATGAAAACAAATGTATATCTCATAAGAACCCAGGCCAATTTTTGTTAAGGAGACTATATTAACACTTTTGAGAGCTATATAAATTAACTATTTCTATTTTCAATATTTTATATTTAACTTAAAATACAGAAAATGAAACTATGCTGTAATAAGCTGTCAGTAATATTAACATAAAAAATGGTAATACCTGGTTAAAAGTTTGTCAAATTTTAGGAATAATTGGCCTCAATGTCCTTTTATTTTTATTTATTTTTTAAATGTTTATTTATTTATTTATGAGAGAGAGCGAGAGCACAAGCAGGGGAGGAGCAGAGAGAGACAGAGGGACACAGAATCCAAAGAAGGCTCCAGACTCAAACTCACAAATCATGAGATCAAAGTCAGATGCTTAACTGACTGAGCCACCCAGGTACACCTAGAAACAATTGGCCTCAGTGTCCTCTTAATAGATTCAGTCAGCTTCTTTATTGCATCCTGGTGACAGTAACTTTTAAAAGCCAATTGAAAGATGGTTAAAAAAATTAGCAATCCTTCTTCTAGTCACTGACATCATCTTTAAGTATTTCCAAATCATTGAGCAAAGCATTTGTTACTCAGATGTTATTTTTGTGAACTTCATTTTCTGTTAATTTAATACAAGAAGTGATTTACGAAGCAACCAAATATCAATTCAGCCCGTAAAAAATAAAATGTGTGTTTGAATTGTTGATACTGCTTGTCTTAAAACTGACATGATTATTGTGGCAACGGGGTGAGGTGGTGCTGGTGTTATGATGATTTCATTTTACCCACTTGCTATGTACCTGAATAAATAATCTGGTTCCCTTAGTCCCATTTTTTTTGGTAGAAATTGCATTTTGCAAACAGGTTAACTGATTTAGTACAAATATATGAAGCTAATAAAGATTTTTCCACTTATTCCAGTTATGGAATAAGTAAGTCATTGGGTTGAAAGGAACAGCATAGGGAATATAGTCAGTGGTATTGGTATTGGAATAGCATCGTATGGTGACAGATGGTAACCACACTTGTGAACGCAGCATAATGTATAGAGTTGTCTAATCCCTATGTTGTACACCTAAAACTAGTGTAATATTGTGTGTTTGTACTTCAATTTAAAAAAAGATTTTGCCTCTTAGTTTAAGGTGTTACTGGTTATATCATGCTATTTTTGTATATATTGATAATAAGTTAGATATGTTCTAGCAAAAACATTTTACTGTTTAACTTTTTAAAGTTTATTTATTTTGTGGTGGCCGGGGGTTGGGGGTGCAGCAAGGGGCAGAGAGCAAGGGAGAGAGAGAATCCCAAGCAGGCTCCATGCTCTGCTCAGAGCCTGATATGGGGCTCTATCTCATGATCCTGAGATCATGACCTGAAGCAGAATCAAGAGTTAAGCCCTTAACCAACTGAGCCACCCAGGTGCCCTGAAAAACACTTTAAAAACACAATCACACATTTTCAATTAAAAATTATGACATTACTGATACTAATTTTGAGTGCATTAAATTTCTTCCAGAAAGATATGCTGAAAAGCACTGTGGAATTCTTCTTGATTCAAGTGGACCTTTTGCTTCCTGCCATCCAATTGTGAATCCTAAACTATATCATGAGGTATGTGAGGGTCTAAGATTAACAGCTCTTTTTGCAAACTATTCTGATAATATCAATAGAAGCCTGTAGACATTAAAATTTTTCAAATAACAGGCACTGTCAGTACATTAAGACATAGCTTTAAACTTATCATTATTCAGTTGTTAGATATACGAATTAAAAAAAAACAGTACTGGCAAATAAGTTGGAATGAGAAAAATCTTTTTTTTAATGTTTATTTATTTTTTTGAGAGAGAGAGAACAGAGCGTGAGCTGGGGAATGCAGAGAGATAGGGAAACAGGCCCTGAGTTGTCAGCACAGAGAAGGATGTGGGGCTCGAACCCACGAACAATGAGCTCATGAACTGAGCTGACGTTGGACACTTAACCTACTGAGCCACCCAGGCACCCCTGGAATGAGAAAAATCTTGAATAAGTTCCTCTTTCTGAGTTTTCTAAGTTTGTGGAAAACTTAGTTAATAATTGATTTACTACTTTCCATATTTCAAAAGGAAGTATTTCCCAAAGTTCAAGACAGATTATTTTCAAGGAAGAGGAGTAGTTATAAACTGAATTAAGATACCCAGTTTACCTGTTCTTGTGAACATTTTCATAAAGTAATATGCATTTATTTCTTACCTTAAAGGAATGCAAAAAATACACTTGCACTTGTGACAACAGTGAAGATTGTTTGTGCACGATTTTAGGCAACTATGTAAAAGCGTGTGCTGAGAAAGAAACATACATAGTGGAATGGAGAACTGGACTATGTGGTAAGCAGGACAGGGGCTTTAGATGACTCCCTTCTCACTTTTACTATAGTGTGTGTGTGTGTGTGTGTGTGTGTGTGTGTGTCTGTGTCTGTGTGTGTGTGTAGTTTAGAAACATGTATTTACAAACTTGTACTTGGTTCTTTCAAAGATGATTTCCTGTTTTTTTTTGAAATATGTTTGAGTTATCCATGCAGTTTTACTTCTTGATTCTTTGATCTTGATTTAAATAAGAACAGAATATATACATATTTATATATTAACATGGGTTTCTGTTTAGTTATTATATGCTGAAATTTAATATTCCAACTCCTACTACATTTTGAAGTGTTAAATATTAGTGACATTTTTAAGAAAATAAAAATAACTAAATTAGGAGTTCAACTATCATATTTATTGAATCTTGCATTTTTTTAACATATTTATTGTAGTATTTGAATATGACTTCAGAAAAATACATGGCTTACCCAAAAAAAGAAAACTTTATAGAAATACATGTCTTGTAGATCACAATACCTCATAGCTCATTTCCCATCAAAGGTCTGTCATGTTCACCTCCAAAATTTCTCTCAAATACATTCACATCTCTCCATCTCTATGGCCACCAACCTACTTCAAAAAAAAAAAACACCTCTTTTTTTTTTTCTCCTGGGTTATTTCAATTGCTTCCTTTAATATCCACTTTTTCTACAAAGAAGTCAGGATAATCTTTAAAGTAAAACCAACTAAAACTAACCTGATCGGAGCGCCTGGGTGGCTCAGTCGGTTAAGCGACCAACTTCGGCTCAGGTCATGATCTCACGGTTCATGAGTTTGAGCCCGCGTTGGGCTGTGTGCTGACAGCTCAGAGCCGGGAGCCTGCTTCAGATTCTGTGTCTGCCTTTCTCTGCACCTCCCCTGCTCATGCTCTGTCTCTCTCTGTCTCTTAAAAAATAAATAAATGTTAAAAAAAAAAAACTAACCTGATCATTTGATATTTCAGTCTAAAATGAGTCAATGGCTTCTCATTGCTCTAAGGCTAAAGAGCAAACTAAGAGGGCCCTGCAAGTTCTAATCACTGATTTTGTGTCTGGGCTTATACCTTCTATTCTTCTTGCTCTTTGAAAGAATTTCCCTGTCTTCTGATGTAGGCATAGAATTACCTTTCTCTAGGAAGCTTTCATGCTCTACATGGACCGCAAGTTCCCAGTTGTACATACTTAGAGCTTCCCATCTTGCTTCTTTATAGCACGTGCCACAATTGTCCTTTCCCCAGAAATATAAGTCACATGATAGCAGTGTATTTCCTATCTTGTTTATGGGCTTTATCCCCAACAGAATATGTAAACATATAGTAGGGACTCAATATTGACTGCAAATAAAAAAAGAATGAAAAATACCAGTGAACAGCAAGTAACTTTTTCTTGACTATTCATAGCCTCAATTGTGAATAATTCACTATAATATCTATAAACATCAAGATGAAATAGAATTGCTACTTTTCCTGGATGCATACATATTTAATATTTTTTATTCCTATACCAACAGATCACTCTTGCCCAAGTGGCCTGGTTTTCAAGTACAATGTAAAAGCCTGCAATAGTTCTTGTCGATCATTGTCAGAGAGAGATAGGAGCTGTGATGTAGAAGATGTTCCAGTTGATGGATGCACTTGCCCTGATGGAATGTACCATAATAATGAAGAGAACTGTGTTCCAAAATCTCAGTGTGACTGCTACCTAAATGACGAGGTCATACAACCAGGCAAACTCATCCATATTGATGACAATAAATGGTATGGAAATTGCATATATACTTGTTATGACTTTGAAATCAGGGGACTGTCCTTTTCAGAGAAATAGACATCTCCTAAAGTCTTCTTTAGACCTACCACATTTTAAAATTTGTATTTATTAAAGTTAGTTATTGCTCCCTTTAACCTGATGTGCTCACGGCATCATAATGGCTCTAACTGATTTATTCTACTTTTGTTTGATTTCAAATACCAATATAAAAACATTCTAGCATGCCCTACATACAGAGGATGCAAAAATGATTTTATATTCAAACGATGTTTTCTAGTTGTCTCTCAGCATTCACCATTCAACAAACACTTATTAAATAGATATTTGCCATGTTCCAGGCCTTGTGCTGAGGGCTAGAATTACAAAGATGAAGGAACATTGCCTTTGTCTCACAGAATGAGCAGGGTGCTCGCTTTCGCAAGGTTTGTATACTATAATATGGTAGGAGAAAGAGCCAGTTAGTGCCTGAGCAGATAAGAAGAACTTTTCAGAGGAGACTAGCACTTGAGTTTTACTAGGATTTGAAACTTTTTCCAGACAAAATTGGGGTAGGAAGAGAGATTTCCAATAGCGTAAACAGAACACACTAATATAGGAAATGCTTGAAAAGTATTGTGCATGTAGGTTCTCGTTGGGCTGGAAAGGATTGGGCTGGAAAAGTAGACTGTGGCCAGGCTGTACTCAAGAATTTGAACTAAGTTCCTGGGCAGTAGGAGAAGTTGAAGGATTGTGACTTTTTGTAATGGCTAAGGAGATTGTGATTCTGCAGTTTTGGGCGAAGTAATTTATCTGTATCTTTAATTCCATAGGCAGAGATAGCAATTCTTAACAATGTAACTGTAAAAATGAAGTAGCCATTCCAAGAAATTTTGGATACACCTTCTCTTTTCTTTGGTTCCATGAAACTATCATTTAGAAATGGATTATTTTTTCTTGGCCATTTAAAAGGAAAGCCTAGGTAAAAACCTCTTTCTATTACAGCACACAAGACATTTGGTTGGGGTTTGATCATGATACTTTTCTCTGTAGATGTTGAGGAATCAGTAGGTAGATTACCTTTTTAGTGAAACCTGGGCTACCGCCTCCAAATTATGGTTCCCTTTATCATTACCCTATTTCAGATCCCCATCACTACCATGATTGTTAAGTTGGCTGCTCTTTGCCCTGTCTCTGTGTCTCATATTTCTTGCACTACCTCTATAATGACTAACGTGAAGCATTATTCTGATTGTGCCACTTACCTGCTCAGGAGCTTTAATGGTGACAGTTGCCTAAAGAATAGACATAAGCTTGCACGTCATTTAAGACCATCCAAAATCTGGCCCTGCCTTGCTTTTACCACTTCTCCCTATCCTACTTACTGCTTTCTATCCAAACAAGTCATTGGAACATACCTTGTTGTTTCCTGCATCACAGCTTTGTATCTTATGAGCAGTTATCTGTTGAATCTAATTCATCCATCAAGATACAGCCATCATTTTCATGTGTTCTCTGATACCCATAGAACCTTGCTTGTATATTCCTATAATATGCACAAGGCTGCATGTTATAACTGGGTGCGTGTTATTTCTGGGCAGTGTGTCTCATCCATTTACTTGGATAAAACTTGTGAATAAGGGGTAAAAGTTTCTCTAACAGTGTATTAAGAAGTTGTCATTGAAGTTTGATGTTTAAATGTATAATTTTCTTCTATTTTCAGTGTCTGTCGGGATGGAATTCTTCTTTGCCAGACTCCCATTGATTTAACCCTACGTAAGTGTTGAAATCATAATTTAAACTTAAAATATCTACTTGGGTTAAACCAAGCACATCAAGAGGCCCTTGATTAACAACTTCCTTTATCCTGCAGAGAATTGTTCCGGAGGGACTGAATTTGTTGACTGCAGGGACCCGAAGGCACAGAGAAGAGTTGACAGTACCTGTAGCACTTGGAACATACCTAGTTTTGATGTAAGGAACATGGCTTTGCAGTTAAACTTTTTGAAACTTTTCATTGTGTCAGGATAGAAGCCAACCAAAACATCAGTGAAAAAGAATTCGAAGGTCATATTTATTGTGTGTTATTTTGACTTGTCAAATGTTGGCTCTAAATGGATACTTGGTATATATTTATGCATGGTAAATGGATGCTGATAATGTGACATGTTACAGCAGCACCTGATGATGTATATTTTATATTTGTTCCTATAGGAGAACTTGCCTTGCAAACGTGGGTGCTATTGTCCAATTGGCATGGTTCGAAATTCTAAAGGAAACTGTGTCTTTCCTGAAAACTGCCCATGTTCTTTTGGTGGACAGGAGTATGACCAGGGAAGCGTTACCTCGGTTGGCTGCAACAAATGGTGCATAATAAAGAATTACTATAGGGGTACCTGGGTGGCTCAGTTGGTTAAGCGACAACTCTTGGTTTTGGCTCAGGTCATGATCTTGCATTTTGTGGGTTCAAGTTCTGCTTGGGTTCTGTGCTAACAGTGTAGAGTCTGCTTTGAATTCTCTCTTTGTCCCTCTCTCTTTGCCTCTTTCTCTGTCTCTCTTGAAATAAATCAACTTTAAATTAAAACCTTAAAAAATAAAAGACTATTTCATATGTTTTGGATATTAGAAAGTATAGTCTGCTCTTATTTTATAGGAAAGAAGTCATACTTTGAGATATTTGAAGAATAATGGTCAAATATAGTTAAAATGCTATTTTTTAAATAGAAACTATAATTTTATTTTTTATTGAAGTATTGTTGACATACAATATTTTATTAGTTTTAGGTGTACAGCCTTATGATTCAACAATTGTATACATTATGCAGCGCTCACCACAATAAGTGTTGTTACCATCTGTTGCCATACAAAGTTATTACAATATTATTGACTGTATTCCCTAGGCTATATTTTATGAAATAGAACCTTTATTTGGCATTTTCTATGGTTAACATGATATAATGAAGACAACTGCCAAATTTAAGTCAATATAAAACAAGGTTTTGTGCTTCTTTACAAAAACAGTGTGAGAATGTGAATCTTGGCATAATATAATTACCTCACTCTATCATTTTTTTTTCTTTTAGTACTTGCATAAAAGGGTCTTGGAGCTGTACACACAATGAATGTCAAACCACCTGCCATATCTATGGGGAAGGTCATGTTAGAACTTTTGATGGAAAAAGTTACAGCTTTGATGGTCTCTGCCAGTATTCATTTCTTGAGGTAATTACTAGTGTGTTTTATCACAATTCTTCTATACTTAATAATTATTATTTATCTGCAGATGCTCTCTGGAGAATTTTATTCTCAAAATGTGAAATTTAAACAAATGGCCCCTTAAGTCTTTCTCAAAGACAGTACAATATAACAGTATCATGCTGACTTGGGAGGCAGTAGGTCTAGATTTCAACCTTGGCTCTACCCTTTCTCTGATGTGTGACTTTGGGCACATTCCTTAATCCCTCTGTGTCTCTGTTTCCTTATCTATAAAATGGGGATGGAAACAGCTCCCTTGAAACCAAATTTGGGCAAATATTGGAGCACATACTAAGTGCTCAATGAATGCTAGATATTTAACAACAGCGCTATCAGCAACGACAGTTACCACTTTATGAGTGCGTCTTTGCCAAAGCAAATTGATTACATTTAATCACTGCAATACTCAAAGGCTGATATTATTATTCCTATGATGCAGATGAAGAAATTGAGGCTTAGAGAGGTTAAGCAACATGAACTAAGTAGAAAATGTCGTATTCAAAACCAGATCTGTGTGATTCCAGAGTTCACACTTGTTACATGCTGCTAAGCTGCTTCCTAAGTAATATCTAATTTCCTGAAATTTGGATTGTTTTATGCTTTAAATTTATATTGTTTTATATTTATGCAAATTTCATAAAAATCGGTGAGGGGAAATAAACAACTTTATCTAGTTATGTACAGAGCCTAGAAATAAATCAATGATTATAAGCCATGTTGTATAATTTAAATACTTATGTAATATGTTATAAGTCTAAACTTTTATAAAATATTACAAAAGGACCAAGTGAAAGCAAATTAACTAGGTTGGATTCAGCCAGGGAGGGCTACCTCTCCATATATGCAGTTAAATTATTGTCTTCTGGACATTCCATAACACAGCATATGGTAATTTATTGAGTTTAAGGTATCACTGTCTAAGAATTCTTTGTCTGATGCAAATATTGTAATTGAGTTCCACGTCCCTGATATTTATAAAGTATTATGATAATTTACTTTTAAAGGATTATTGTGGTCGTGAAAATGGCACATTCCGTCTCTTAACTGAAAGCGTCCCATGCTGTGAAAATGGGCTTACATGCTCAAGAAAAATCATAGTTGCTTTTCAGGTATGGTACTGTTTCTCTTTATATATTTTTTCTCTCAGATTATGAGTGGCCAGATAAAACTGATGTTATCATAAGTCTGTCTTGTAATTTATAGGATCAGAATGTTGTTCTGCATGATGGGAAAGTAACAGCAGCCAAAACTACAGAAAGTAAGGAATGTGAAATCAGTGGAAATACATATTCTGTACATACTGTTGGCCTGTACTTGATTCTGAAATTTTTAAATGGAATAACCATAATTTGGGACAAGAATACAAGAGTTTCTGTTATACTGGATCCACACTGGAATGTATGTATATCACTAATAAGCGATTAACGGGGAAACAAAATAATTTCTGTTTCTGAGACGTAGAGACAATTCATCAGTGGAAAGTGAGAGAGTGGTAGTTTCTTTCATAGAATAAGCCTTCCACAACTGTTCAACCTTATGATGAAATAAGAAATGTAATCAAAGATGACAGGACCTGGTGAAAACTAAATGCAATAAACCTGAAGCGTTCTAGTTTAACCATATTTGGTTACTTGAGATTATTGCATAATACAATTTTAAGGTAGCTGGTGAATATATAGAATTAAATGTATTTCTTAGAACAAAAATTCTAAGAGCCTAAGAGTCTACTCACGTATGATTTGAAGCTAGTGAATATAATTATTTTTTAATAATTCTTAATGCATTTATCTTATTTGATACTAGATCATTTTGTGATATAGGATATCTTGGGTTAAACAGTACCAGGATCTTATCCACAGATTTTAATTTCCTTCTAAAATTTGGAATTTAAAATGGATTTATGGTGGGGGCACCTGGCTGACTCGGTCAGCAGAGCATGTCAACTCTTGATTTCAGGGTTGTGAGTTTAAACAACATGTTGGGTATGGAACCTACTTAAAAAAAAAGGGGGGGCACCTGGGCGAATCAGTGGCTTGAGTGTCTGACTCTTGGTTTTGGCTCAGGTCATGATCTCATGGTCATGAGATCGAGCCCCGCATGGACTCTATGCTGAGTTGGAGCCTGCTTAAGAGTGTCTCTCCCTCTCCCTGTGCCCCTCCCCCTGTCACATGCTCTCTCTTCAAAAATAAAATAAAATACAAAATAAGAATAAAATAAAATAAAATAAATAAAGTAGATCTATGATACTATAAATGATCATAACATCTTTACGTACCTGTCTCTGTATACCACTATAGTGCAACTCACTTGTTAATTTTCCCTTCTGATCTCATCTCTTCATATATCTATATCCCTACTACAACCTACTTGTTAACTTCCCTTTCGGATCTCTACAGGGCAAAGTATGTGGTCTTTGTGGAAATAACAATGGTGATCTCAAGGATGATTTCACAACACGATATTCATCAGTAGCTGCTGGAGCACTGGAATTTGGAAATAGCTGGAAAACCAGTCAAGAATGTTCAGACACAGTAGCTCAAGCTTTCCCGTGTGACTCAAACCCATACTGTAAGGCCTGGGCTGTGCGGAAATGTGAGATCATCCGGGACAGCACCTTCAGAGACTGCCACAGCAAGGTAGTATGGCTCTGAGAGCAGGGACCTGCACAGGCTTTGCTCCCAGGGACTCATGGGCCGTGTTCTCTAGGTGGACCCCAATGCCTACTATGATGCATGCATTGAAGAAGCCTGCGCATGTGACATGGAGGGGAAGTACCTGGGATTCTGCACAGCTGTGGCTATGTACGCAGAGGCATGCAGTGCGGTTGGAGTCTGTGTCAGGTGGAGAAAACCAGAGCTCTGCCGTAAGTGAGGTCCATGTGTTGTTCTTATAAAAGGTAATTAGATAGCATTGTTTTGTTAGGTGATCAATCTTCTTTCCATATTTTCTATAAAATACATACTCTTGTGCCTAGAAAGTTTTCAAAACATGTTAATATGTTTATGATGGGAAAAATCCCTATTTTTAAAAGTATAGCACCTGGCACAGTACATCAAATTCAGTTGGAGTTTCTGAAGTTCTTATAACAGGGGAGAAATTAAATACTGATGGAAAGTATCTCTTATTCATACTTAGATGAACAATGAATTGTTTACCTAACTTGGTGTAGCCATATATCCTTGAACATTTACCTCATCTACTTTGGGTTCAAGTCCTTACACATTATCTTAAAAACGTTTATAGAGCCCTAGTCTTGATACATATATTGATATATATGGAATGTGATAATTTTGGTAGAAATCAGCTCTTTCCCTTCTAATGGAAAGTATTACGAGAGAAAATATGACAGATGAGAAATATTGACATTGAATCCACATTTTATTCTTTATTATGCAAAGTGTTATATTGAAATCTTTAGTTACCTCATTCAGGAACTGTTATTTACACATTAAAGTAGCCTCCTTTTCCCAGAGATTTATTTTTGCAATTTAGTCTTGAACAGTAAAACTATGAATCTAGACTATGACCTAAAATACCTTAAAATGGGAAAATTAGTGTTTACTTTTCTACCCCAAACCAACTTTGTGAGGTGTCAAAGGAAAGTGCTGTTTTGATCCTATATGCTCCCCCTCTGTTTTTTGTGAGCTATTTTGGCTTATCGGCCAATTTGGATAAAGCCAAAGGAACCTGATAAGATAGAATGATATACGCTAGGTCTGTTTATTTGTTAATATCATTCAAAAATGCTTTGGAAAGGGAAAGGTGAAAATTGTTACATAATAGATGGAAGTAATTTGATACAATTAAATTACAGCTGTCTACTGTGATTATTACAATGCCCCTGGGGAATGCAGTTGGCACTATGAACCTTGTGGTACAGTGACTACAAAAACTTGCAAAGATCAAGTTATTGGCCAGAAATTTTCTGCACTTTTAGAAGGTAAGGTAAATTTTAGTAATATCCATGAAGTAGTGCAAATTATATTGATATTTGAATACTGAAAATGTTATTTCTGCCAATTCAGAATCTTACGTTTTACTATTTATTTATGTATTCATTCATTCATTTACTTGATGTTTATTTATTTATTCTTGATGGTGAGGGGAGAGAGAGGGAGACAAAGAATCCCAGCCTGGCTTGGTACTGTTCCTGTAGAGCCTTACACAGGGCTCCATCTCGCAAACCACGAAATCATGACCAGAGCTGAAATCAAGAGTCAGATGCTTAACCGACTGAGCCACCCCAGTCCTCACATTCTGTACTTTAACGAATAGGCATTTATACTTGTTATGACATTAATATTTCTACATAAGAAACATTTTCTCTAGGGGCCCTTGGGTGGCTCAGTCGGTTGAGTGGCCAACTTCGGCTCAGGTCATGATCTCACGGTTTGTGGGTTGGAGCCCTGCATTGGGCTCTCAGGTGACAGCTCAGAGCCCAGAGCCTGCTTCAGATAATGAGTCTCTCTCTCTCTCTCTCTGTCCCTCCCTCGCTCATGTTCTGTCTCTGTCTCTCTATCTCTCAAAAATAAATAAACATAAAAAATGAAACATTTCCTCTAGACATATATTATCTGTTTAATAAGACAGACAAGCAGTGGGGAGAATGCAGTGCTTCAGTCCCATTGTCAATTTTTATACTTTTCATTAGACAATATAGTTTGTTGAGAATGTAGTTTCAGAATGCAATGTATTATATAGTCCAATTAACTATATCCCACACGTCATCAGCACTTTCTTCTTAGCATTTCATATCTTGGAAAGGAAGAAGTGGCAAGAAAATAAGAAGATGCAGTAACTTCCCAGAGTCACCTCTGTGTTAGATCCCAGTCTCTGGGATCTTTTCAGCTCATTTTATTATGACACCTGGATCTTCATCTATCCTTACAAAAAATAGATATTTAGAATTGGCATTCACTTTTCAAGATATGTATTTATCAAAGTGTTGTATTACATTCAACATCATACCATCATTAAAGTTGCAAATTATTTTAAAATACTTCAGGAAACATTTTAGAAAAATAAATCAGTGAAAATGTATAAGTTCTCAGTTCTTAGGTTGATATTCCATTGCAAGAAGATCTGAATCCTGTACAATTTATATGTTTTTATTAAGAGTATGATGTCATTTTGCTGTTATCTACTTCAGTTCATGTAGGCATTTAAGTAACTTTACAAATATATAATGCAATGTGACAAGTTTCTGTAAACAGAAATGAACCATGGGTCATCTTTCATACAGGATGTTATGCTAAGTGCCCAGATAGCGCTCCTTATCTGGATGAGAACACCATGAAATGCGTCAGTTTATCTGAGTGCAGCTGCTTCTATAATGATATCATACCAGCAGGTGGAGTGATTCAGGATAACTGTGGAAGAACATGGTACATTCTCTATTAACTTTCTAAGAAGCAATTCCATTCCTTGCATTTTCATTTATAAAAAAAATTAAGTATACATGTATAATTTTTAGCTTTCCTATTTCTAAATGATAAGGCTAGCATTAGGTTCAATTTTTTGTCAGTAATGCTAGTTATTTCATATTTTCAGTAAATCCATATGTCAACAAATGGCTTGTTAAATCTTACAATGAGGAAAACAGGAACAGAAAATGTCACTGGTAATTTTAGGTAAAAAGAAAGTTTTAATTCTATAAATGCAAGATCATGTTTACAGGCTTCAGACAGTGACATGGAAGCAAACAGGAGAAGTCTCTACAAGAGCAGCATGGCCAAGATGTCAGGTTTAAAGCTGAAAATGTAAGAACTAACTGTACAGCTTGACTGCAAAGCATTTTTTTAGGTGTCAAGAACACTGAAGTGAAATGATTAGGAATAATGGTACAGTACACCAAAAAATAAATGTCCTTTGGGGAAATGATTATTTATTGTTCCCTTATTTGGTATTGTTTCGATTCTCATGGTTAGACTATTTTTTGTTTCAAATTCGGGAGGTGTATGCCAGTAGGAGTCAAAATTTCAACCTCATTTTTTTTTTTAATTTAACTTTCAGCTATTGCATCGCAGGAGAGTTGGAGTGCAGTGGTGAGTCTTTGCATTTTATTCTAATTGAATTAGGGAAGACAAGGTACGGGGTTTGGGATCCTTTCAGATCATCAACAGAAAAAGGGGTAGGTACTTAAGGCTTAAACTGCTCCTCCCTCTGTGGTTTGGACAATTCCATTGCTGTGTATTTGTTCATGTTGTGTCATTTCAAAACCATTGCTGCCAAGGCATTTCCAACAACTAGCAAGTAGGTAGTCCTCCTGCTGCATGGAAGCCCCTGCCTATCTGTAGGCTCTGGGAATTAAGGCAGTAAGACATCACTCAAAACAGATTCATGAAGGGATGGAGCTGAAAGGTCAGGATTAGATAAGATAGAATTAAATAATTGAGGGATCACTCATGAGCAACAAATCTTAAAGATGAATCTCAATAAGCTTTAAAAAAAATATGAGCTACTCCCTGGTTTGTATTAGAAATTGCAGGGAGTAAAATAAACAAGATACAAATAATTCATTGGCAATTTGAGATTTTAGACTTTTTCACCCTTTTTCATTCTTCTCAATAATAGTAACTTATGTTTATTTTAGAAACTGCTCCTACAAATTCAACATTCACAGGTAAAATCATCATGGTTTTCTTTTTTAAAAAAGTTTGAAAATGTTTATTATTTTTGAGAGAGCGAGAGCGAGAGAGGGAGACACGTAATGCTAAGCAGGCTCCAGGCTCTGAGCTGTCAGCACAGAGCCTGACACAGGGCTCAGACTCGTGAACCATGAATCGTGACCTGAGCTGAAATCTGACGCTTAACCACCTGAGCCACCCAGGTGCCCCAAATCATCATGGTTTTCAATGTGTAGCTCTGATTTCTTTTTGTGGATAATCCTTTACAATTTCACATCAGTCTATGCCAGTGAAAAATATGGTGGTAAATCTGATACAAAAATTTCAAATTAGAATGAACAGTTACTAGAAAATCTGTCAAAATGTTATTTTACTCTAGTGTATTCAGCTAGGAATATGATTAGAACATATATTAGGTAATGTATGCTTATTAGTTAAATATCATCATCCAAAGCTTGACATTTTTAGATAATAATTGGAACACGTGGAATGAAAATGAGTTAAATGTGGTCTCCCATGGAGTAAAATTTTAAAATCATGATTACACCGGGAGGTAATTTAAAAATATAGAAATAAAAAGTTACTTTCTTTTTCTTAATTCTTATATCGGCTGTAACCTCCAAGGACGTTTCAGTCACGTCCACTCAGGAAGAGCGCTGACAGAATGCAGTCTAATTTTAGATTTGGGACTTGCAACTTACTGGCAATATAAGCATAGTTAGAGTTGCTGCAGTGCACTTAACCGTATTCCTGTTCTGTGTGATGCAGGGGGAATTTTATTTCCTGTAGACCGATATTCAGAGATATCAGTGAAGAGATCGTGAAGTAAATTGGAAGCCTTATATTTTGATACTATATTTAAAGTTGTGTTATTGTCTGTAAAATGCTATTTAAATTTTTAGTTATTATTGATCACTTACTTACAGCTAAGGTATCCCACGTCAGGGTTCTGAACTTTATTTCTTGGTCCTTAAATAGGCCTTATAAAATTCCTGTGAGATTTTGGTTAAATGATAAAAACAGAAAAAATTATTTTTGGGGGGGGCATACAATAAATATATAGAATTATTTGTGTTGATTTATTTATTTTTTTTATTTAAATGAGAGATTATTTTGTCACTTAACCTTTGAACACAGGTTTAGAAATTTTCACTTAGTTTATGGTAAGTGATTTTTTAAACTAAATTTCCTGGTAAAATTATCCAAGTAATTTACTTTTCTTCAATAATTTCTTCCCTACACAGTTTCAGCTACAACAGCTACCTCCATATTAAGCACCGAAACAGGTAAAAAAAAAAAAAAAAAAAAAGTTTGCCTTTTAGCTTCTAAATCAGCAGCAAAGTGAATTTGCAATGCGGCAATTTGGCCCTTTTTTCAAATTTGTCATTCTCTATTTATTTCCTAAATGCCAGATAGCAGGGTCTACATCCAGTTGTAATATTAGTGAAGAGCATCTTCCCTATTCAGAGGTTATGCATCCTAAAAAGAACATTCTCCGTACTAGTTTGGAGAAAGTGAAGAAAATTCTACTACTGAAGATCATTCTATGTTAAAGTCTTTAAAATGATTTACAACTTATCCTTTACTAATATCAAGGAATCTCAATGTTAATTGAATGATTTGTAGTAAAGCAATAGCCTAAGGACTACAAAAAGTGTTTTGAAATGTGTGGACACCTGATTAATACATTTAACTGTTACATTTAATCATTTATTTGCATTAGACATGTATGTAAACACATCTCTAAATAAATACTTTTAATTTTGTCTTTTAACACAATTTTAACATACATTTCCAAATATTTGCCTCCTTCTTTGTATAGCAATAACATTGGTAACCAGGAGTTCAGGTGCAGGTAAGCCATAATCTTCACCCACAACTTAATCAAGAGGGCATTTACAAAAAAAAAAAAAACAAAAACCCAAAAAACAAAACTTCTTTTTGCACTATTATATCTTTCTAATGACATTTTATGGGGACTTTTGTTTTGTTTTGTTTGTTTTTAAGAATGCTTTAGAGGAAGACCTTGGAAAAAATGTTACACAAAATGATGTTTTCTTGACCTTTTACTTGTGGTCTATGGATTTGAAAGCTTTAATTTTATACTTTAATATCTATCCACCTATATGATTAAATTTCTTTGAAACATTAATTTCAAGTTGACCCATTTTATACATGACCATAGATGTTCTCAGAAGCATAATGTTCCCTCTGTGCAAAACTAATTATTTTCCATTGTTTTCTCTAATTCAGCAGCTTCCATTCCAGTGATTACAACATCAAGCAGCGAAACAATAGGTGGGTGAATCAGAAAACTTGTAAAATGACAATGCAGGGTTTTTTTTACATATATTAAACATTTTTTTTAACTTAAAGCCTATTTTAATCAATATACCCACTTGTTTATATTTAGGACTTTTTCTTCCCCACCTGAATACTTTCACTTTCTCCTATTATTTATTACTTTCTCTATTAAAAAAATGGATATATATTTACATGCACGATATGTTTTGAGGTAAAATTGACACATACCATTATATTAGTTGCCAGTGTACCTCATAGCAACTTGGTATTTATATATATTGCAAAATGATCACCATGATAAGTCTAGTTTACATCCTTAAAGTCTCAGACCATGTTTTGCCCTACCTGTATTCCCAAATGCACCTAGTCTCAAGCTGTGTAATAGTTATCATTCATTAAATATTTGTAGAATAAATGAATGACTCTTCTTTTTCCCCGTCCCAAATTTATAATTCAGGTATTTTTTTAGGGTGGGGGGGGCAACAGAATTTCTGGTGAAGGTTAGACTATTGGGTAGCTATTATTGTATTGAAACTCTTACAGTTTATACATTCATTCATTGCAGCTAATCTTCTTTCTATAAAATGCAAATGTATACTGCAAAATCAAGACTACTTTTGGATTATAATTTTATATCATGATATAGAATTACAATTATAATTTTGGGTATTTTGTAATTATCAGCAGTGTCTGATTTATTTGGTAATTAATATATTTCTTATATATTCAAAGGGCAAATATACTTCTTAAGTATCAGCCCATCACAGTATGGAATATCATTAAAAATGCCTAAACTAACATGTTTAATTTTTGTCAAACTCTCTCTCATGTTTCATGTTATTAGCGACACTAAGCACTACTGACTTGCTCAGTGTAAATCTTGGAAAGACTGACAGGTTTTAGAAGTATTTTTCTCTATTCTACAAGTGTAAGTGTATTTCCCAAGACATAGTAAAAATTTCATCCCCAAAGTCCTTCTATGTTGTTTCTTATACTGCAGAAAATTTTTCTGGCCATGTATTATTTCAGTCATTAGCAATGACTAAACTTCTAATTCTCATCGCACTTCTGTTTCCATGAAGATTAATTTCATTTTATATAGCTCTCTTTTAGTTAAAATCATTTGTTCAGCTATTAAAACTTTTGAATATTGTGACCATTTAAAGAAATAGAACTACTCTTGACTATGGATTTGATGCATTGTACAGTTGTGCATGAGTCATAAGCAATTTTGATAACTATTTCAATGTAAAGATATTATCTGCGTCCTATATCACAGGTACTCAGAAATATGAAAACTGGCTTGATTTTTGTTTAGTTTATACATGTATTTCCTTTCATTGTTTTTATATCCCCAAGAATTCAGTTTTGAACATAATATTATGGAAATTTCATTTTGTTGACACTTTGTATTATAGCAAGCAAATTTTTATATAAAACAGCAGGTCATGAATAGATTAGTGAAGTAGTTTTTGTGAGTAATGGATGAAATTGTAGATGTAAAATGTTTAATTAACCTTAAAACACTACAAAAATTTCATTAATTATGTTCACCATAGTATTTAAAAAATCATAAATCTAATGTATAGTTGAATTATGGGAGAGATTACCTGGCTGATTTTTCCCCCCAGAATTCATGAGGTATTAATTATAATTTATGCTTAGCCTTCCCAAATCCTAGTGTTTTATTTCATTTCATTGAATTTCTAGCAGGTATTTCATGTTCCAGAAGTATAATATTAATAATTTACTAAAATGCCACTTTAGTACTATTTTGTAAGATGTAGCTAATAACAACTTTTTAAAAACAATTTATTTATTTTTTAATTTACATCCATGTTAGTTAGCATATAGTGCAGCAATGATTTCAGGAGTAGATTCCTTAGTGCCCCTTATTCATTTAGCCCATCCCCCCTCCCACAACCCCTCTAGCAACCCTCTGTTTGTTCTCCATATTTAAGAGTCTCTTATGTTTTGTCCCCCTCTCTGTTTTTATATCATTTTTGCTTCCCTTCCCTTATGTTCACATGTTTTGTATCTTATAGTCCTCATATGAGTGAAGTCATATGATATTTGTCTTTCTTTGACTGACTAATTTTGCTTAGCAAAACACTCTCTAGTTCCATCCATGTAGCTGCAAATGGCAAGATTTCATTATTTTTGATTGCTGAGTAATACTCCATTGTATGTATATACCACATCTTCTTTATTCATTCATCCATCGATGGATATTTGGGCTCTTTCCATACTTTGGTTATTGTTGATAGTGCTGCTATAAACGTTGGGGTGCATGTGCCCATTCGAAAGAGCACACCTGTATTCCTTGGGTAAATACCTAGGAGTGCAATTGCTGGGTCATAGAGTAGATCTATTTTTAATATTTGAGGAACCTGCATACTGTTTTCCAGAGTGGCTGCACCAGTTTGCATTCCCACCAGCAGTGCAAAAGAGATCCTCTTTCTCCAATATCTTTTGCCAATATCTGTTGTTGCTTAGCCTTCTGACAGGTGTGAGGTGATATCTCCTTGTGGTTTTGATTTGTATTTCCCTGATGATGAGTGATTTTGAGCATTTTTTCATGTGTCGGTTGGCCATCTGGATGTCTTCTTTGGAGAAGTGTCTATTCATGTGTTTTGTCCATTTCTTCACTGGATTATTTGTTTTTTGGGTGTTGAGTTGGATAACTTCTTTACAGATTTTGGATACTAACCCTTTATCTGATATATCATTTTCAAATATCTTCTCCCACTCTATTGGTTGCCTTTTAGTTTTGATGATTATTTCCTTTGGTAATAACAACTTTAAAGGAGAGTTTACTGTATTCTAGTGATTAGATACACTTTTTCATTCATTACCTCATTAAATCTCAACAATTGCCTGATTAAGTAATATTCTGTGGACCCCTCTGTCTTAATCATTTTGCAGGGAATGAGATACAAAGAGCTAAAATAATTTTTCCAGAGTTATAAAGATCAGAAGAAAAGGAATTTTCTGGTGTGATACAGAGAGAAACTAGCATTGTTTTTCTTTTCCTTATTATCCATGAAATATAGAAATTATTATCAGAAATTATCATTTCAAAGACATAAATCATTAAGGTTGCCCCAACATTATTCTAAAATCAGGAGACAAAAACAATTTTTTATGTTAAAATTGTCCAATTGTGCCACAAATTGTATGTGTTTTAAATAAATTTAGTCAAATAATCCCGATACACAGAAAACATTGCTTATCAAGTTATCAAATTATTGAGACATTGTCAGCATTCGTTAATAATGTATGTATAGCTTATCTTGTTGCTGGAATAAATCTGCAAATGCTTTTTTCCCAGATGAACTGAGGCAGACAAAATTTTGATTATTAATTAAATCTCAATTTTAAATGAATGGTAGTGGTAAAACTTGATTTAAATTTTAGCTTCTCATTCACTGTCCCATATCTTTTCTGAGACTATGCCTATATCATTTATATCAAGAGGAATTTAGAAGTTACTCAAGTAGTAACTTATTTAGTTTCCCCAAAAAAGCTGTGACTGGTAGGCTTGGCTCATACCTCTCATTCATCTTGGTGGATTCGATTAACTGGACAATCATAAATTGTCTACCTCAGCATGTGCTATAGACTCCTGGACTGGGTACAAAATATTCAGAATAAAATGGAAGTTTCTGAATTTTAACAACCATAAGAGACAACATGTCCATTTACCCCCAACTCAGGAATCATAACAATCTGTATGAAGTGAGGATGTCAATCAGAACAATCTTAGAAAATACTAGTCATATGTTTACTGGGCATTTTATTTTGAAGTTCTAAAAGGAAAACAAAAAAAAAGCCAAGCCTGGTGATGTTGTTTTTCATTTTCCATGTAAGAATAAGACATTTCATTTTAAGACATACCAACATATGTTTCCTTTTTAAACTTGTTTTTTCTAAATTCATCCAATAAGCATCATAATATAGTAAAAATAAAACCGCTTATAGTGTTTGCCTTTTGAACACTTTTAAAAGAAATACATTCTTTTTGTGGAGTAGTTGCCTTACAAATTGTAGACTTGAAAGCTACATTCCACTTCTTTTACTGACGTCCATGGTTTAAAAGTTGAACAGCATTTGACAAACTGGGATGAATCCATAGCTACATAATCATTTTTTGTTTTTCAGCTTTCTAGGGGTGAACTGTTTGATCAGTGATGAGAAAATGGGTGTTGAAATAAGGGTTTCATCCTCATCACTGGCAAAGTTTCTTGTTACTTTCTAAATATAGTATACATCAACTAAAATATTTAAATAGCTACTTAAAAGTAAACGTTTAACATTTTCCAGATATTATAGCTAGGAAGACACATCATTTTGAATATGTACTGTCTCTTCATGAACTCTCGGAAGTAGGTAGAGGGATTTCATTCTTAGATATGGGAACCCATTTCACCCAGAATTTTGGTGTATAGTCTCAGTGTTCTAAGTGTAGTTTCATTTTGGATAATATGTTAGTATGTTTGAATTGAACCAATGTGATTCATGGGTTGATTTAATTTAGTCAAAGCTTTTCTACTTTTATTTTCTACTTTGTCTTAAGATTTCAATTTAACAGGTATAAAATTTATAGGTATAAAAACCTGTATTTCTTGAACACATAGGTAAGGCTTATTTTTTATCTTTTTTAATGTTTATTTTTGAGAGAGAGCGCGTGTGCTTACACACAAGTGGAGGAGGGGCAGAGAGAGAGAGAAATAGAGGTTCCAAAGCAGGTGCCACACTGACAGCTGAGAGTCCAATGTGGGTCTTGAACTCATGACCTGAGATCATGACCTGAGCCAAAGTCAGATGCTTAACCAACTGAGCCACCCAGGTGCCCCACGATTGATTGATTGATTTTTTAAATGTTCATTTATTTTTGAGAGAGGGAGACAGAGGATCTGAAGCAGGCTCCTCACTGACAGCAGAGAACCCGATGCAGGGCTCGAGCTCACAAACTGCAAGATCGTGACCTCAGTGAGCCAAAGTCAGACACTTAACTGACTGAGCCACCCAGGTGCCCCAAGATTTATTTTATTTTTTGAATATAATTTATTGTCAAATTGGCTTACATACAACACCCAGTGCTCATCCCAACAAGTGCCCTCCTCGGTGCCCATCACCCATTTTCCCTCTCCCCACCCCCCCATCCACCCTCAATTTGTTCTCTGTAATTAAGAGTCTCTTGTGGTTTGCCTCCCTCCCTCTCTGTAACTTTTTTTCCCCCTTCCCTGCCTCCATGGCCTTCTGTTAAGTTTCTCAAGATCGACATATGAGCAAAAACATATGATATCTGTCCCAAGATTTATTTTTTAAAAGAGACTGGGCAGAAGGGCAGCTGTTGGCCATTGTCTTGTTCAGTGGGTGAAGTAATTTTGATCAAGTACTAGATGAAATACTTCGCTGAATCAAGTACTTTTTACTGACCATTATTATTTTTTAATCTATAACTTGAAAAGATTAAACAAATTATTTTAAAGTTTCTTTCCATAAATTTAAATGACAGTTCTCAAGTGGATGGAAGGCCAGATAAGAGAAGTGACTAGGTCCTCAGGAGAGGGATTGATGATTTATTTGATTTTATATTCAAGCATCTTGTATAGAAGTTATGGTATGATTATACTGTTGAACATTTCTTTGAGTTAAATAGCATAGGAGTGAAGTGTACTTTTAATTAATTTAGAAAAACATTGAAGAAAACTTTAAAATCACAAGGGAAGCAATTTGCAAAGCTTAAGCTTTTCTCCATGCATTATATATCTATTTTTTTTCTATACAGTAAATGCTTTCAAAGGGTTAAAATATCCTGAGAGATGCCTAGCCAACCATTCCAATAAGTATGTTAGTTTTAGAAGAAATATTATGCAATTATGGTTTTTTTTTCCTGTTGAAATTGACAGATCTTGACACAGAGCTAACATTTACTGAGCAGTTTTCTAAGTATTTGACACATATTATCTCATTTGATACAGAAAACTCTGGGAAGTAAGTGCCATTATTTTCCCCAATTTACAAATGAGGAAATGGAAGCACAAGAAGTTTAAGTTATGTGTCCAAGGTTGTCTGCTAATAAGAAGCACAGAGAGGATTAAAATTCAGGACATCTTTTTCTAGATTCCAGTCCTAATGCTGCTGTGTATTTAAGAAAGAGAATAAAATTGAATTTAATATAAATTAGTTATTGAAATAGTTGCATATAATTTCAGATTCCAATTTCAATTTGGTAGTTGTGTTAAAATTTATGATTTATGTAGTAATTTTCTATTAAACTATAAAAAAGCTCATTGACCATATGGGATATTGGTTCATATAATTAAAAAGGGGTTTTGTGACATAATGATTTGATATCTTAAAATGCATTTTTTTTACTCTCTCAAAAAGTTAAAATCTTAGAGTGTTACAACTAATTTGCATAAGGAGCTTATTCTATAATAGTATCCATCATAGAAAGAAAATAATTACATTGGGATATTATAGAGAGTCACCTCAGTGTAGTGGGAAGTAGAAGCAGAAAAATAAGAATTTGAATCTCTTCTGTTCTACTTACTAGCTGTATGACCCTAGTTTAAATCTCCAAACACTCTGAACATTAGTTTTCTCATTTATTAAGTGGGAAGGATATAATATCTTTATTACAGGACTTGAGTAAAGAGTAAATGTAATGGTGCAGCTTAGAATAATACACAGTAAGACTCAGTAAAATCAACTCTATTATTACTAAGTTTTTTTTTTTAAGTTTATTTATTTTGAGAGAGAAACAGAGAAAGCAAGTAGGGGATAGGCAAAGAGAGGGAGAGAGAGAATTCCAAGCAGGCTCTGCACTGTTAGCGCAGAGCCTGATGTGGGGCTCTCACTCACAAACCGTGAGCTCCTGACCTGAGCCAAAACCAAGAGTCAGACACACGACTGACTGAGCCACCCAGGTGACCAGTTACTATTAACATTTTTATAAAGAATAATTTATTGTGTAAATGAGCTTAGATTTTAGCAAAGGAGTTTAGTATTTTTTATAATCAGAAACCCAACTACTTTCTGGATCAAAACCTGGGTTATTTTTTTCAGAAATACCATATTTTAGAAAAACTGCAAGCTTTGAAGTACCAAAATTGTTGCTTATTAGGGAAATATTATGGATACTCCTTAAGCTTATCTTTCAGAAGTTAATATTAAGCAAAATGGAATCCACTCAGGGAAAATGGCAAAATAATACTTTTATAAAAATTAAAATGATTCTTTAATCAGAAAATCTTAGTAGTAGCTGGAAAATTAATTGCAAGATTTTATTTTAATTATTCAGTCTATTATGTGGTGGAAAATAAACAAGGTAAATTAAATTATTTTTTAATTAAGCTTATGAGGTAAAAATAAGTCAACACAATCACTTTGAAAATTTTTGGAGTGGATTATTAGTTCATAATGCACAGAGCTATCAATATTTTGGCAGCTCTTATTATGAGCAGTTACCTCTTGGCAACAAAGCAGCTGATACATAGTAATTCACAATATCAAGTCCTTTAAGCATATGTGTTCATTTGTAAGTGAAAGAAAATATTAACTGTAATTGCAGTGGTTATGGATGCCAAAATTAATGAGAACAGTAATGCTTTATCAGGTTTGGTCATTAACCCATGAAGAAAAGTGGATTCTTCTCTATTCATGTTAGTAAAAACTTATCCATATTTTTATCACTATATCAACAATTTTAGACATATCTTCCGAAGTTTATTTGTGGGGGGAAATAACTGCTATATTATATATAGTAGCCCAACTGGCATGTACTCCAATCTGTGACTAGTTTAGATAAGTCTTCTGGCCCTGATTTAAGATGGGCCCTGGAGATCCACTTTGGAGCCTGTTGCCATGTTAGCCATACCAATCGCGAGGAAAGGCCTATAAATGTGTTTTCTCCTTCGTACGCTAAAAATATTTGCAGTCTGTGCTCTACCATCTATGGTGAGCCACTGTGTTCCCCTTGACTCCATTTGATCAGAGAATAATCAAATGTGGAAACCGTGGAGAAGATTTTGATTCTGTTCCATGTGATAATGCTGCTTTTAATTAAATGTTATTGTGCTCAATTTGAAAGAGCTCAAACTGGAATCACTGCAGTTCCCTAAAGGTTATATCTATACTGGGAAATGAAATCTGCAACATATTCTTTTGAAGTATCACGATGTATCCTGCTGCATCATTATAATCTTGATAGTCTCTGTGGGCCATGGAACAATAGTCTTTCTATGTGATCCTTGCATCCAGATCAGCAAGGCATTTTAATTCAATGTCCAATTAATGTGTTCATCCATGAGAAAAGATAAGATCTGAATTGGTCTGTTGGTGGTCTTCTTGACACTGATTTAAAAATTCTTCTCAACTAAAGCTTGACACTAATTTTGAGAATTCTCACATAAACCTTCTCTCAAACTACTTAACATATTTATAATATCCATTTTTGAAGTAATCAAGAAAGGATATTTTATTATTTATTTGAGGTGATATTATATATTTCTAGTCTAACTTATAACATTTCTATTGATATAATGAATGGATAATTAAAAAAACTACAAGTGGTAGTTCATTATACATAGATATTTTTATACATAGATATTTTATACGTAATATTTTTATATTATATAAAAAGCCATTTGGGTTATAGTGCTAGGTACTGGATGACTTGGATTTAGTCCCAGCGTTGTCACTGACTAGCATCTATCTTGTACAAATCACATAGCTTTTCTGAGCCCAATTCTTTATATGCAGAATAAGCATAATATTTTTCCTTCTTTCCTTCTATTATCAAATACTTATCAATCACCTATTAGGTGCTAGGCACTCTGCTATCATTAGAGATATAAAGATGACTTAAAATAGATACAATCCCTGTGTTCATAAAACCTATAGTCTAGTGAGAAAGATGGATATCAATCAAGCAGTTACAAATACAAATGGAAATTTCCGTCAATGACAAGAGCTATGAAGTGCTTAAAATGGGGGTGAGTTAGGTGGAGAAGAGATTTGAACAAGATGGTCAGGAAAGGCTGAGGAAAAGATGAGTTGAGAACTGACCAGTGAAGGTTTAACTCACAGAAGAATAAGGAACTGTGTTCCAAGGCCAGGGAACTGCAAATAGCAGGTATGAGACGCTGAAAAGCAGCCGTGGTGGCTGAACAAAGAATGGGGATCAAATAGAGAGGTTGTGTGAGACACTTTTTCTTCTTCTTTTGTAAGTTGCAAAATACTATAATATTGTAAAGTGTGAATTTCCATATAAATAATAGATTTGCAGGGCTTTTCAATAGAGACTAAGATGAAAATACAGAAAATAGCTGATTTTGCTATTTATGAAAACCAGAAATTAACAAAGGCTTAATTTTGAGTACACTGCACCCCTGGCAATAAACAATTAATAAACTGCTAATGTATTCCTGGCAGGAATGGTTGGAGGGGCAGGCACAGGGAAGGCAAAGTAAAAATATGGCCTCTTCCTTCAGGAGTTTACTGGTAACTACAAATTTATCTCCATGAACCTACTATATAAAATTATAAAAACAAATCCTAAAAAAGATTTCTTCTTCCCACTACTCCAAATATAGACTAAATGCCACTCGGTAGACAACTATGGAAGGCACTGACCACCAGAAATAGAGTAAAAGAAGTCATTAACTTCAACATTAGCTTCTGCTAACACAGAATTAACTTTGTCATTATTGATATACATTTATTGCATTTACCTTGCATTTGGAATTCAGCATATGTGTGTATAGTATACACATGCATATCCATGCCCCTTCACACATACACATATGCATTGTAAAGTACATTATGATATCATTATTTAATTTTGACGTTTTTTTATTTTTGAGACAGAGAGAGACAGAGCATGAACAGGGGAGGGGCAGAGAGAGGGAGACACAGAATCTGACGCAGGCTCCAGCCTCTGAGCTGTCAGCACAGAGCCTGACACGGGGTTCGAACTCACAGACCGTGAGATCATGACCTGAGCCGAAGTCGGACGCTTAACCAACTGAGCCACCCAGGCGCCCCATGATATCATTATTTTAAAACTGAAATCAAATTTTATTATTAACTCTCAGTGCTAAATATATTACAAACTACTACATATTGAAAACTAACAATCCAGCAATCTTTCCAGTATTTTCCCTTGAGGTCAGACAAATTTACATCATTTCTCTTTTTCTTATCAGGAACAACTCTAACTCTTCTGCGTGAACCTTTTACTACAGGTTAGTATATTAATTCCCAGTTTTATATGTGAAAAAAAATCTAACAGGGAAAATTATTAGTAACTTTGGGTTTTTAAGAAAGAATTTATATGAGAGTTTTGCTTTTGACAAAACGTTGCGAACAAGTAATTTATTAAGCTTTTCCCACTGATTTAAAATTCTTTAAAAAGCCTGAATTTATCTTGTTTTTGACCAGTTTATATTGGCTGGCTATAATATGGTTTCTAGTTTTATTTTTTTCCTTATCAGTAACTATTAGTAGAGTATAACAGAAATAAATAACATCAAGCTCAAAATTTAAAAAAGTAATACATAGGATAAGAGAAAACATGTGTATATCTAATGATGTATTTTGCTCTTTTAGGCATTCTAAGTGTAAAAGTAGCAATTAGCTCTTTCATGATATTTCATCATTGTTATTATCCCTGAGTGACAGTGTGATTAGAGCTTAAGATTCCATTTATTTGAAAGCAACCTCATTGAGACAAATATATGAAGACTTAGCATGACCCAATTTAAGATGCCTAGAACATAACTATAAAAAAAAAGCAATAACAACAACAAAATAGTAAAAACTAAACCAAAATCTTTGAGGAAATTATAGTAGAACAAAATCTTAGGGAACTCTGGACAAAAAGTCATTGGATTCACACTTTCATTTTCTGGAGTGGGAACTGACTGAATAGTTAAATCACCCACCCATTGGAAACAAAATCCAAGTATACTTGACATGAGAAGCTCATTTTATGTTTTTCGCAGGTGTTATTGGAACTCCCGTTCCCGAGACAGTCAGTGCTGGCACTGCAGGCACGACTGTAGTGTACCCCGCCCCCACCAGTCCTGGGCACATGGCAGGTAAACTGAATTCAGAACAAGGTATACCATCCACAGCTAAGCAACTGGTTTCAGGCAATGCTTCTCAGGACAATATTGTGTAAAATAAAGATATCTGAGTTAGGTATAATATCAGCCTTAGGTATTTTTTATACATAATTAAAATGTAGAACTTTAGGGGGTGCCTGGGTGGCTCAGTCAGTTAAGCATCCAACTCTTGATTTTTGCCTCAGGTCCTAATCTCACCGTTTATACCATGGAGCCCCACAATGGGCTCTGTGCTGACAGGGCAGATCCTATTTGTGATTCTGTCTGTCTATCTGTCTGTCTATCTCTCTCTTTGCCTATCCCCCACTTGCACTTTATGTTGCATTTATATATTCAATAATATTTATATGGCACACTAAAACTTCCGAGTTATTCTCAAATGGAAAATATGTAATTTAATTCACATTAACACCATTAGGTATTTTTATGCCCAGAAAGAAGAAAATAATAAAAGGTCTCAAAACTGGCAGAGGCAGGATTAGAACCCAGAACTCTTATCCTCCTCTGTAATGGCCCCACAGTTTGTGATCTGTGCATAAGAGCATGCATCCAAGAAGAGCCAGTGAGAATATGCTTATCATTGTGCATCATTGACTAAATTTTAACTATTGTTGGTTTCAAGAATAAAATATTATTGACATTTTTTAAAGCATAGATGATTTTAATTAAAAACAAACAAGCCTGCCCCTTAATCAGTCAGTAATTTCAAACACCTCTTAAAATTCCTCTGCGTCACATTTGCCTCTGCCTCTTGCTCAGGTGTTAAACAGTTTCCATTTAATACCTGCAGTTGTCCACATGGCTCATCTTCCTCCAACACAGGTGTTCAAAGTGTGGTTCCAAGACCACCAGCCTCAGTGTCTCCTGGGAATTTTTTAGAAATGCAGATTTTCAGGCCCATCTGCTTTGATTCAGAAGCTTTTGAAGTGAAGCCCAGCAAACCATATTAACAAGCCCTTTAAGCAACTGATGCATATCAAAGTTGAGAACATTTCCACTCTTTCCCCACTTCTGTCCCAATTTACTCTTTAGTCAATACCACGCCAGAATGAACTTCCAAAAATTCAACTGTCTTCAGGTCATTCGACAATTGTTCTGATTGCTTTTAGGATAAATCAAAACTCCTTTACATACCATTAAAAATCATTTCTTTAGTATATGCAATGGGACTTCGCTTTACATATTTATTAATGAATCCATGGCCTGGTTTTATTTTCCTACATTTATTTTCCTCTAGCAGATTTCTTGATTGAAAATTTTTGTTTTAAATACTATAATAAATTACAGTTTACATAAAAATAACATATTAAAAGATATAATGTACAGTAGCACAAGAAACTGGTCGATTCCAGTTAGATCAGTGAATTTACTGAACTCTTAGGGTAATGACCATCTAGTTTATATTTCCAAAAATTTGAATCAGAATTACTGGATCATGATGATGAGTCAATCAGCTATCTCTTTTGGGGATCAGACAATCTGTACAATGGTTTTGAGCAGGGCTGCTCCAAGTTTGGTCCACAAAGGTATGCCATCCAGAACTGTTTGTTTTACTGGTCCATGATGTGGTAAGAATTGAGCAGCAGTTTGACACAGTGATTTCGTATCTGTTGAATAAAATTTTATGTTTTCTTTGGTTTCACTTTTTAAATTTTCATTTCTTCACTTTTATGGCATTCTCCCCCTTCCTCCTCCCAAAATAAGGTAGATTGGAAATTTTACAAAATTTCTCTCTTACTACAGTTGATTTGAGAAGTACATTTGGAGTATCAACTCCAGGGTGAGACTGCCTGGGTTTGGCTCCTGGATCTGTTGCCAAATAACTGGGTGGCCCGGAGCACTTCACTTCACCACGTCATCAGTGGGAATGATAATACTGCCAGCTCTGGAGGATTTCTATAAGATTAAATAAGTTGATTTAGGTCTAGTGTATTTCTGAAACTGCTGTATTTTATCAGGAGGAACAACAGGCAGCCCTACTGCACCAGCAAGAGGAGGTGAAGACAGCACACCCAGGGAACCAAGCACAGGGGTGACAAGCCCAGGGAAACCAGGCAAGTCAGATACACATTTTAGCGCCTATTAAATACACTGAATATACCACAGGTTGAACTAAAGATTAAGCTCTATGTGGGGCACCCGGGTGGCTCAGTCGGTTAAGCATCTGACTTCAGATCAGATCACAGTCTCACAGTTTTTGAGTTCAAGACTTGCATCGGGTTCCAAGATGCCCTCGCGGAGACTGCTTGGGATTCTCTCTCTCTTCCTCTCTCTCTGCTCCTCCCGCACTCTCTCTTTCTCTCAAAATAAATAACCTTAAAAAAAGATTAAGCTCTATATGATATTAGGCTGATATTAGATATCTAGCTGCAGAAATCCTAGGAGTCCTTTAAGATTCTTTTTTCTTGGAAACCTCAATACTGTCCTATCAGAAAAGAGTGATATATAGAATCCTGCAACTCGAGAAGTAAACCCCTTTCCCCACTGTTGTGTCAGGGACCCCAGAGGTTTCAGAGGGCTTCACAACAGCACCTGGGCGTGAGAACACAAATGGAGACACAACTGCCCCAGGCTCAACCGTGGGAGGCAGACCAGGTATGGAAGTGCAAGGTCTAAAGCATCTTCTTACTGACCTTAGGGAAGCTGCCAGTGGCTTCTGAGTGATTAGTTTTAATTATTACTGCACGTATTCAGTATCCCTGTTTTTATGAGCTTAATGGCAGTGTTTCTCCAACATCAGCTCAGATGTGATATAGAGCAAAACATGATATATTTTAAACTGCTAGATTCCTGCTTGAGGACTTCTGAAACTGTGAGTCTGGAGTGGGATTAGGGTCATGGTTTCCAATCTTGGCTACAAATTAGAACTGAGTAGAGAAATGAACAAATATATGAAACAATATGTAAACAAATATATGAAAAGTGTTTTGAAAGCAGAGAACAGCACAATCTGTTCTGCTTCACCAAAGATCATGATTCATATTTAGTTTTCATTTTGAAAGGGACTACTGGATCATCAGCTAGTGATACAACTAGATCCCCAAGTAGTGAAGTGACACAATCTGAAGGCAAGTTAGGTGAGTAGAGAATGTCATTCAGAGACCATGGTTTTTGTAAAAACAAAACAAAACAAAATCCCCCAAACAAAACAGAAGAGTCTTTTGTCAGAACCCTGCTGATTTAACTTGTTTTGGTTAATCAAATGCCCAAGAAGGATGTTGAATGGTATAAAAAGAATTAAGTTTTCAGTATGATATATTTTTTTTCTGGTTTCTCCAAATCTTCCCTTCAAAAATGCCAAAGTACTAGATTAAAGCTACAGTAATGTACATGCTGCCCCAGTACTGTGTTTATCAAGTGTAACAGGAGAACCTGTTGGAACTACTACTGGAACTGGTGATGGCATCACAACTAGATGACCTTTCACTGATTGCAGCCCAGCTAGAAATTCAGCAGACAAGGCACAGGCTCACCTGGGCATTTTGGTGGTGCTCCATCATGAGCTTAGCTGAGACCTCAAGTTTTTATGAGACATTTAAATGAATTTAGCAATGGCTATAGTTTTAATGGCTGTTATTTTAGGACAAATGAATATGAGTAGCTTGGGCATTTTCATTACAACCATCGATGAAAACTAGAATTTCCAGATGAAAACACAGGATGTCATTTAAATTTGAATTTCACATAAATAAAGAATACTTTGTTATAAGTATGTCCCATTGGGATGATTGTTATTTATCTGGAATTCCAATTTAACTGGACGTCTTGTGTTATCATTTGCTAAATCTGGCAACCCCACTGTGGACTGAGCACCATTGTTCTTCTCACTTAGGAACAACTGAAGGGGAAAATGCAGCCACCACTGGAACTGTTGGTGAAAACATTTCCCGAGCCTCAGGTACTGAATGAACATAATCAGAATGAATCCAGACAAGAGAAATGTGATTTCTTTACTTACGATTTTTACAGAGACAAAGCTTCCTGAAGAATTTAATTATCATTATTTGTGTAATGTCAAAACTGAAGAAGATCAGAAATAAATCAAGAGGTATTTGTTGTGTGTGTAACATCAAACTGATGTTACACAGAGCATCAGACTGATGCTCCAGAGAACACAGGAGAATAGTAATGTACTTGTTTTCTTAGAACTTGTTTTTTGAGCAGGAGAAATGAATATTTATATACACGCAAAGGCAAATACCATGTAAGACAGAAAATAGTCAGTATCAAGGAAATGTTCAGTGACAAACATTGGAGTGGGAACTCAAGAGGAAATTCTAGTAACAGAACTGATTAGATAGGGTTAAAAACAACAGGATTATTCTAGTTTGAACATTATATGATATGATCAGTGTACTATATCTATACACTTTAACAAGCAAAAACTCAAAACATAAGTGAGTTGGGTGGAATTTTAGGGATATATTCAATTTCATGGGAATAACAACAGTCATTTTTCAGTTGTTGCGGTAATATGTTTGAAAACAAAATCTTCTCTCAGCCCAGAGACCCAGTCCATAAAGGTAGTAGAGAAAGAAAACAGTTTTATAATTGAATGAGCCTTAACCTAGAAAGTGATGCAAATTACAGACAATTTACTAAGAGATTGTAAAAACAGAAAGGAATCTCACCAAGCAGACAACCCTTTACATACATATTCTCAAGAAAAATTATTACTAGTTTTGAAGTAAGAGGACCTTAAAACCCCATTTATTATACATAGTTCATCTTAAATTCACTTAGTAGTTGGGATGACAATTTGGTTAGTTGATTTTATACAGGAGAAAATAAACTCCAGTCTTGAAGGAGGAAGGTTTTTTTTTTTTAATGTTTATTTATTTTTGAGTTTATTTGAGAGAGAGAAAGAGAGCACCAGCAAGGGAGGGGCAAAGAGAGAGGGAGACACAGAATCTGAAGCAGGCTCCAAGCTGTCAGCACAGAGCCCCAGACTGGCTTCAAACCCAAGAACTGAGATCATGACCTGAGCCAAAGTCTGACACTTACCCACTGAGCCACTTGACAAGAGGAAGTTTTATAACTAGAGGGAGATAAGGGTACTATCTCCCTTGATGTTTACATTTCAAAGAGCCCCCAGGTCCTTGAGAAAGACCTAGAATGACCTAGGTCATTAGGCCTATTTAGATGTTTTGAAGATTTGCACACATTTCAAAGAGAAAAAAACCTAAAATTACAAATTTGTTCTAAGCAAAGGAAAGGGAAAGTCTCTTTCCTTACTTTCACCAGAAAGAATTAAGCCTTTTGTTTTAAATTTTCGTTTGTCCTTATATAAGCCATCCTCAAAAGATGATCAATTTCATATTTTAATTACCTAATTCTTCTTTCTATTGTAAAATTAAGCCATGCCTAGGGTATTGCCTGAAGCCACTTCCAGAACCAGAGGTGACAACACCCCTGGGGAAGCAGGCACTAGAACTCCAAGTCCTGGGAAAGCAGACAAGGCTGGTCCTGACTTTCCAGCTGTGTTCAACCATACCTTCCTCAGCAGGGTGTGATCTGGACTAACCTGGTTTTTAATTTGCTTTTATGGTCTTAGAATTGAGTAGCATTTAAACTCAAAGACCCAATGGGGAAAAAGGAGTCAGGGAAATGTTTGGCTGCATACATTAGATCTACACACACTTCCTTCTACAAACCATAAATATCACAGAGCCCACACCTAGAGTGGTTAGAAGGAGAGAGGAGACTAAGACTTCAATGACTGGGAAAGATGACTCTGGGGCTCATAGTGGAGCTGAGATTCAGGTCAGGGCATCCAAGAAGAAAGGGGAATATAAAGAAGTGCTTAATAGTGGAAGAACATAGATAGCATCAACTAGGATTTATCCCTGGAGGGAAAGGGCCGTACCCTGAATGGAGACTACTGAGAGAAGATCTGAGACCTCACAAGTCAGAGCTCTTGTGGATGTGGAGTTGAAAGAAATAAGATTAGAGAGTTCATGGAATGAGGACTGGCAGTCATAGAACCATGAGAAGGCACTAGACTGTGTGAAGGCAAGGGAAGGGCACTGGAAGGTAGAAGAATCCTTGCGGCCTGGGTGTCAAAGAAAAAAGAGAGAAATATTTAAAGCCGAGAACCTCAAGAAAACAGGATAGTAATTAAGAATTAGAAGACAGACAAAGGAAAGAAGCCACTTAAAAAGAAGTTTCTCGGGGCGCCTGGGTGGCGCAGTCAGTTAAGCGTCCGACTTCAGCCAGGTCACGATCTCACGGTCCGTGAGTTCGAGTCCCGCGTCGGGCTCTGGGCTGATGGCTCAGAGCCTGGAGCCTGTTTCCGATTCTGTGTCTCCCTCTCTCTCTGCCCCTCCCCCGTTCATGCTCTGTCTCTCTCTGTCCCAAAAATAAATAAATGTTGAAAAAAAAAAAAAAAGAAGTTTCTCGGGGTGCCTGGGTTGAACATCCAGCTCTTCATTTTGGCTCAGGTCATGATCTCATGGTTCATTAGTTGAAGCCCCACATCAGGCTCTGCACTGACAGCATGGAGCCTGCTTGGGATTCTCTCTCTCTCTCTCTCTCTCTCTCTCTCTCTCTCTCTCTCTCTTTCTCTCAAAATAAATAAATAAACTTTAAAAAATAAATAAAAAAGAAGCTTCCCTTCACCATAACCTAAGACGAAGCTCCTGATCTGCAAACTCTGGTGAGCCATTGCAAAAGCCTCTCTGTCCCTACTGCATAGGATCTCCTGCCATCATTGTTTCAAGAAAATCCAATACAAAAAAACATGAAAAAGAAAAAGAAAATGCTAATATCTATATAAAGCTATTCACTCATATATATTTTGAACAATTTTCAGCAACAGCAAGCAAATTCTAAAAATCTAGTCATGAAACAGAGGAAACAGAATTTAAATTAAGAAATAAACTGCAGATATAGGTCTCAGAACTATAAATTATGAAACTTGAGGGTAAAAATAGATAAACAGTAGGAAGAAGTTAAATTGGAACTAATGAAAACTCAGGAGTAATATTGGAAAAAAATTATCTTAAAAATAAGGACCAAGTTACAAGCTACCCAAAAGAGAATATACATGATATTGAAATCATAGCAGGAGAGGCAGAAGACAGAATTGAAAAGATCCCCCAAAATATTTCAGACTTAAAAAAATAATAAAGTGGATCAGAGAAAGACATAGTTGCAGGAACTAGACAAAAATATCCAACATATATATATATATATATATATATATATATATATATATATATATATATATTTCAGTTTCTGGAGAAGAAAAAACAATGAAACAATGTGTAAAACTGTAAGTCAGGACAAGTGTCCCGTAATTAAAAGGAAAATCCTAAATTTACATGTTGAAAGGATCTTCCATATATCAGGAAGAATTAATCCTGAATGGTCAATTTGGTGAGTTATTTTAGAAAAGTGTCAGATTTGAAAGATACAGTTTCTGGACCTTGAGGCAAAAAGAAAAAGTCTTTTAAAAGGAAAGAAATTCAGGTTGGTATCAGGCTTAGTGAGATAAAGTAGGATCATTAAGAAACTCAAGGAAGAGAAATGTAGGCTAAGTGTTTTTAAATCGAGCTAAATGTAATTCAAGTATCAAGCTATCGGGAAATACTTGAAAACATGAAGGAATTCAGAGAAATATACACCCATGGAGACCTTCATAATAAAATCACTGTAGAGTGAGTGCATTAAGCAACAAAGAGATGCTTTGAAAATGACCAAAAGTTATAGCACTATTTCCTTTTAAAGTTTATTTATTGGGGCACCTGGGTGGCTCAGTTGGTTAAGCATTCGACTTCAGCTCAGGTCATGATCTCGCTGTTTGTGAGTTCAGGCCCCTTGTTGGGTTCTGTGCTAACAGCTCAGAGCCTGGAGCCTGCTTCGGATTCTGTGTCTACCTCTCTGTCCCTCCACTGCTTGTGCTCTGTCTCTCAAAAGTAAACAAAAGTTAAAAAAAAAAAAAGAATTGTGAAGTTTACTTATTTTGAGAGAGAGAGAGAGAGAACACTAATGGGGGAAGGGGAGAGAGAGAGAGAGAGAGAGGGAGAGAGAGAATTCCAAGCAAGCTCCTCACTGTCAGCACAGAGCCAGGAACCTGATACAGGGCTCAAACTCACAAACCATGAGATCATAAGCTGAAACCAAGAGCCAGTTGCTTAACCAACTGAGCCACCCAGGTGCCCCTATATAGGGCACTATTTTTAACTATAGCTCTAACATTAGAACAAAAGTTGAAAGAAAGGCTGAAGAAAAATACATAAATGTTACATATTTAACCAACTAAAAATATCATATTAATAAATAGATAGGAATAAGAAGGAAGATGTGATAATCTTATTGATTAGATAGTAGTCAAATTATTTAAAGCCCATGAGCCAGATAAGAGAAATTCACATTTATTAAAGAAGTAAAAACAAAGAATATTAAGAAAGAAAATGGTATTTAAAGTGGAAAGCACAGAAGAAGAAGAGAAGGGAAGAAGAAATAATAATACTTATATTAATAATAATTATTATATAATGATAATTATATAATAATTATTATTATTTGTTGAGAAACAATAGATACTACCTGAAAGAAAATTGGGAGTGTGCTAATGGGATTATATAAAAGTGTTACTGTGAAAATAGAACCTATCAAAATAGAAATAAAGAAGCAAAAAGCAAAAAAAAAAAAAAAAAAAAAAAAAGGGAGCAATTTAAGAGTGCATAGCAAATGACAAATGGCTGAAATTGGAATCCAAAAGCACACTAAAATAATGTTTAAAAATAGTTTCTATTAAGTTTTGGTGAAAATTTTTTCAAAATTAGGAAGTCCACTGATATAGTTCATAATAGGGCCACCTGGGTGGCTCACTTGGTTAAAAATCCAATTCTTGATTTTGGCTCAGGCCATGATCTCACTGTTCATGTGTTTGAGCCCCTGAGTTCAAGCCCCATGTTAGGCTCTGTGCTGACAGTGTGGAGCCTGCTTGGGATTCTCTCTCTCTCTCTCTCTCTCTCTCTCTCTCTCTGTCCCTCCCCTGCTCTCTTTCTCTCAAAAAAAAATATATATATATATTTATGGTTCATACTAATAGAGCTAAGAGAAATAAAAAAAACTAATTATCTACATTCAGGCTAAAAATACATTTGATAAATTTTCAATAACCATTTCAGATGGGAAGAAAAAAAAATCCCGAATAAACAACCTGCCTAAGCAGTATTCAAATGTCAATACTTTTCCTAGAACCAGTATCATGCAATTCATGCAATTAAGTGAATGAATCACTTAACATCTGTAACTTCAGTTTTCTTATCAGTAAAAAATGGGAATGTAATCTATTGAGTGGGATTGTGATGAGAATCCAGTGAAAAAATAAATAAATGTATGTCAAAGCACATCTTTGGAAATGTATAAAGGGTAATATGATTGATGTAGAAAACAGATATTTTGGTAATCTTTTGTTGGAAGTTCATTTAAGTCAGATTTGGTTATCTCATAGCTTAAGATATTCTGGGAATGAACCCAATCCATTTTTCCTTTATAGCAGGTACAACTGGAACATCTGGTGGTACTAGAAAGATTGCCATTAAATTTTTTGTTGTTCAGTATTTGTGCACTGTTGGGTTTTCAGAACAGCACATGACAGTGTGACAGTGATCTGACAGTTCAGGTGTTCCCCGTTACTAAACAAGACTAATGCAGCATTTTGAATCTGATGTGGCCAATGCAGAAATCACTGGAATGTTACCTGATACAACTATAACTGAGTTAATTAAAAATGTAATAGTAACCATCTAACATTTCATCTTATATTTGGTCCTTAAATGTTGTTTTTGAGTTAGGGATGTTTCCTCATCCAGTTAGTTACATTTCTTCATCTAAGGTTTGAGTGGCTCTACAAAAAATCACTTACACAACAAATATAAATATAAAAGTACTAAATAATAGTATTTCTGCATTTCATTGATTGATAATATGATTTTCCCATAACAGAAATATTTGAGAGTTCAATAAATTCTTTTCTTTGTTGAATAATAGGCTTCTGGATATTAAATGATTCTCAGCCATCAACAGGGATGTTCAAGTTCAAGTTAGAATTTTTCTTTTTGCAATCTATTTTCAAAAACCCGCTATCTTTAGTATTAGAAAAATGTCATGGTTCTTTAGTATTAAAAAAGTCATGATTTAAAATATTAATGTATTTCTTTGTAAGTTCATTATTGAATAGAAAAATGATCTAGAACCTTGATGAACAGCTTTCCCTTTTCTAAGAATATTCAGTAACATTGCCTTCTGAATTGTCTAAACATTCAGCAAATAGTTTGCTCCTTAAAATCTCTACACTTTGGTTTAAAAAATTCTTCTTTTCTAGAATTTGCAAATAGAACATGACTCTACATACCTCATTTGCTCAAAACTCACCTTACAGGAAAATATACAATGAGGGTATGCAATATGCAATGGGTATAGCCACACCTTACTAAACAATGTTTGTGTTTCATAATATTTAAATTGTTTCAAAAGATCAAAGATACGGACCAGAGAGAAAAAAAGAGAGAAGGAAAGGGGACTGGTAAATATTTCTCATGAAATAGGAAAAAAAGTGCTTAAAAATTTAATTAGTAAAATAAAACTGTTTTTATACTTTGTTTTTTACTGGATATATTGAGTACAACTTATTCAATGAAATAAAGATATGAGGTAGTCATTTACCATTGTATAATATCATTTGTAAGTCATCTTAACCTGTTTTAGCAAAAAATAAAAATTATAATCACATAAAATTATACTAAGTATAAGATGGACAAAGTGTCTTCACATATATTCACTTACTCAAATCATATAACCACCTAGTGCAATTGACAATATATTAGTGATTATTCAAATTTTATAAATAAAAAAATCAATGTGTTTACTTTAGTCATAGGTGAATATGTTTGGAGGCTAAAACAGGGCCTAGATGATTGAATCTTCGTCCAGTCATTTTCTGTTACTAGACAGCCACTGTCTAGTACAATGGTGAATTACTATCAAAACTAGAGAAAGGTCTTGTTACCTTGCCTATGCTAGTTTACATTTGCATTCCCAGTGCCTAGCTTAGTGCCTGACTTAATAAATATCTGGTGGATATCTGGTGAATATGTGAAATGATGAATAAGAGTTCCCAATCTGGTAAAGGATTCAGAGGCTTTACTTTTATTAACAAAATAAAACAACAGGTTCTATGAAAGAGAACCTTCCAGAAGGATTGAAGATATGGTAGGCAGTAGGTTATTTGCTGCTGTGCCCAAGTAATGAAGCTTTGATGTAAATAGGCACCATACACACACACTACTGTGTAGATCCATGTCTCAACAAATCCAAGGTTTCCAACCCCATCTGTTCCCTTGGTGGAATTCTTGATATAAGGGTCTCATATCAGAGTATTCTGGGTGATGCCAAGTTGTTGGCATGTCCTCCCTGTAACCTCCAATTTTCCAAATACATTCACCTTCTACTTCTGCTTTTCTAGCACAAATAGTTCATTTCAGCCTTATGGGCTTTTGCCCTAGCTGTTCCCACTGCCTGAGTTCTATTTCCCTAGAGTTTCACATAGTTTTCTGCTTTTTTGTCATATCTCAAAATAAAAGAGATTTTTTTCAGAGAGGTCTGTTATCCAAGCAGTCTAAAATAGAATCCCAGTTGCTCAGTATTACCTCACTTTATGTTAGTGCTTTGACACTTTTCTTGTGTGTGGATTTGTTTGTTTGGATATAATTTAATTTATATGTCTGTATGTCTCTTCCATTCAACTAGGAATGCTTCATGAAACTGAGAACTCTCTAATTACTAGCTACATCATTTTTGAAAAGCTATTTCAACTATATTTGCTTTAGTTTCTACTCTATCAAAAGGGAAACTAGTACTATATATGCCATAGGGTAGTTCCAATGGTAAAATGAGTAATATTTATATGTTTCTGAGAACTTATACAATACCACACAAAATACCCAGTAAAGTACTGCTAGATGAATAAACAGGAAGAAGTTACACTGTAGAATAAAAGGTATGAAATATGGTGGTGGCCATGAAGATGCTTGAAAGCTATGTGGAGAAAGCGCCTAGTTTAACAACAACAACAAAAATCCCACGATATATCTTAAAAACAAAATTGTATTTTTACTATTTATTTTTACAGGAACAACTGGACACTATGTTGAAGGACGAGGAACAACTGGGCCATCTGAGGGAAGATCAGGGACAACTAGAATATCATCTGAAGAATCAGGGACAACTGTATTGTCATCTGTAGTGACAGGGAAAACAGGACCATTACTGGGAGGATCAGCAACAACAAGATCATCAGTTACAGGATCAGAGACAACTGAACCATCTGTTGTAGTTTCAAAAACATCTGTACCATCAGAAGGATTGACAGGAGCAACTGAACCATCACTTGGGTTAACAACACCTGGACCATCAGCTGAAGGATCAGGGACAGCTACATTATTCGCTGGAGTATCACAAACAACTGAAAGCTCTGTTCTAAAGTCAGGAAATACTGGACCATCCATAGGAGGATCACAGACAACTGGACGATCAGGTGAAGAAGCACAGACAAGTGGACTAGCAGCTGGAGGATCAGGGACTCCAGGACCATCCACTGAAGAATCAGAAAAAACAGAAACACCTGTTCTGGGTTTAGGGACAACTCAAACATCTGAAGGATTAGGAACAACTACATCTGTTTTAGGTTCAGGGACAACTGGAACATCATCTGGAGTGACAAGAACAACTAAATCATCATCTCAAGATTCAGATACTACAGGACCAACAGCTGAAGTATTAGGAACAACTAAAT
Source organism: Acinonyx jubatus (assembly GCF_027475565.1). NCBI lineage: Eukaryota > Metazoa > Chordata > Mammalia > Carnivora > Felidae > Acinonyx > Acinonyx jubatus. Next base: position 66,728,571 of record NC_069387.1, read on the forward strand.
CAGCATCTGGTATATCAAGCACAACTGCACTATTGTCTGGTGGGTCAGGGACAACTGGACCATCTGTTGTAGGATCAGGAACGTCTGTACCATCAGCAGGATTGACAGGGACCTCTGGTCTATCACCTTGGTTTGCAACAACTGGACAATCATCTGTAGGATCGAGGACAACTGAGTCATTGGCTGGAAGATCAGAAACCACTGCAACCTCCATTGTAAGTTCAGGCACTACCAGTCCATCCACAGGAGGATCACAGACAACTGGACTGTCAGCCAAAGAAGCAGGGACAACAGAACAAGCAGCTGGAATATCAGGGACCACAGGACCATTCCATGGACGATCAGGGACAACAAGACAATCTGTTTTAAGTTCAGGGATGACCTTACCAACTTCTAAAGAAATAAGGACAACTAGACCTTCATTGGTAAAGTCAGGTACAACTGCAGTATTGACTCCAGGATCAGCCACAAGTGGACTGTCATCTGGAGTATCTGAGTCCACTGAACCATCATCTGAAGCATTAGGAACAACAAGATCATCAGCTGGTATATCAGAGACAACTGGACCATCAACAGTTGGATCTGGGATGGCAACAGGACCATTTTTTGTAGAATCAGGAACAGCTGTATCATCGGTAGGATTGACTGGGACATCTGGCCTATCACATGGGTTAGGAATAACTGGGCCATCAGCTAAAGGAGCAGGGACAACTGGATCATTTGCTGGAAATTCAGGAACAACAGTAACCCCTGTTGTAATTTCAGGGACTGCTGGTCCCTACACAGTAAAATCACAGACAACTAGACAATCTGCTGAAGAAGCTGTGACAACAGGACCAAGAGCTGGAGGTTCAGGGACCACAGGACCATTCCATGGAGGATCAGGAAAAACAGGACAATCTGTTTTAGGTTCAGGGACAACCAGACCATCTGTTGTAGGTCCAGGAACAACTATACCTTCAAGTAGACTATTTTTTGTAGGTTCAGGGACAACCAGAGCATCATCTGGAGTGAAAAGGACAATGGGACCATCATCTGGAGAATTAGGAACAACTAGATCATCATCTGGTATGTCAAGGACAATTGGACCATCAACTGGAAGGTCAGGGATAACTGGACATTCAGGAAAAGAATCAGGAACATCAGTAACATCAGTAGGATTAACAGGGACATCTGGATCATCATTTGGGTTAGGAACAACTGTACCATCAACGAAAGTATCACAAACAACTACAGCACCTATTGCAGGATTAGTAAAATCTACATCATCTACAAGATTGACAGGGTCAACTGGATCATCAGTTGGAGGACCAGAGATAACTGGAACAGCAGCTAGAGGATCAAGGACCACAACACTGTCAGCTGGAGCATCAGGAGAAACTGGAACATTAGCTGAAGGATCAGAAACAACAAAAACCTTTGTTATAACATTAGGGATTACTGAAACACCTGTAAGAGGATCACAGACAATGGGATGGTCAACTAAAGATTCAGGAACAACTGGGCAAGAAGGTAGAGGATCAGGGACAACAGGGCAATTCATTGGAGGATCAGGAACATCAGTGTCATCTGTTTTTGTTTCAAGGACAATTCACCCATTATCTGAAGAATCAGGGACCACTAGACCATCTGTTTTAGGTTCAGAGACAACCAGACCATTACCTGGACACACAGAGACCATGGGATCATCATCTGGAGATTCAGACACCACTGGACCATCAGCTGAGGTATTGGGGACAACTAGATCACCAGCTGGTATATCAGAAACAACTAGACTATCAACGGGTAGATCTGGGATGACAGAAGGACCATCTGTTGTAGGGTCAGAAACATCTGTACCATCAGTAGGTTGGACAAAGATATCTGGCCCATCACCTGGGTTAGTAACAACTGGGCCATCAGCTGAAGGAGCAGAAACAACTGGATCATTTGCTGGGAATTCAGGAAGAACGGCAACTGCTATTGTAAGCTCAGGAACTAGTGGTCCCTACATAGGAGGAATCCATACAACTGTACTATCACCTGAAGAGGCAAGGACTATAGGACCAACATCTGGGGGATCAGGGACCACAGAACCATTCCCTGGAGTATCAGGAACAATGGAACAATCTGCTTTAGGTTCAGAGACAACTAGACCATCAGTTGTAAGTTCAGGAACAAGTGGAATATCATCTGGAATGATGGGTATACCTGGACAATCTACTAGAGTGACAGGGAAAATTGGACCACCAGCTGGAGAAATAGGAACAACTGGATCATCAGCTGGTATATCAAGCACAACTGCCCTATTTTCTGGTGGGTCAGGGACAACTGGACGATCTGTTGTAGGACCAGGAACATCTGTCCCATCATCAGGATTGACAGGGACCTCTGGTCCATCACGTGGGTTTGCAACAACTGGGCAATCACTTGTAGGATCTAGGACAACTGAGTCATTGGCTGGAAGATCAGAAACCACTGCAACCTCCATTGTAAGTTCAGGCACTACCAGTCCATCCACAGGAGGATCACAGACAACTGGACTGTCAGCCAAAGAAGCAGGGACAAGAGAACAAGCAGCTGGAATATCTGGGACCACAGGACCATTCCAAGGACGATCAGGAACAACAGGACAATCTGTTTTAAGTTCATGGACGACTGGGCCATCATCTGAAGAATTAAGGACAACTAGACCTTCATTGGTAAAGTCCAGCACCACTGGAATATCAGCTACAGGATCAGCCACAACTGGACAGTCATTTGAAGTATCTGAGTCTGCTGAGCCATCATCTGAAGTATTCAGAACAACTAGATCATCAACTCGTACATCAAGCACACCTGCCCTATTTTCTGGTGGGTCAGGGACAACTGGATCATCTGTTGTAGGACCAGGAACATCTGTCTCATCAGCAGGATTGACAGGCACCTCTGGTCCATCACCTGGGTTTGCAACAACTGGACAGTCATCTGTAGGATCGAGGACAACTGAGTCATTGGCTGGAAGATCAGAAACCACTGCAACCTCCATTGTAAGTTCAGGCACTACCAGTCCATCCACAGGAGGATCACAGACAACTGGATTGTCAGCCAAAGAAACAGGAACAACAGAACAAGCAGCTGGAAGATCAGGGACCACAGGACCATTCCATGGACGATCAGGAACAACAAGAAAACCTGTTTTACATTCAGGGTCGACCTTATCAACTTCTAAAGAAATAAGGACAATGAGACCTTTGTTGGTAAAGTCAGGCACAACTGGAGTATTGGCCACAGGATCAGCCACAACTGGACAGTCATCTGGAGTATCTGAGTTCACTGAGCCATTATCTGACGTATTGAGAACAACTAGATCATCAACTCGAAAATCAAGCACAACTGGAACATTGCCTGGAGGTTCAGGGACAATTGGACCATCTGTTGTAGGATCAGGAACATCTGTCCCATCAGCAGGATTGACAGAGTCCTCTGGTCCATCACCTGGGTTCGCAAACACTGGACAGTCATCTGTAGGATCGAGGACAACTGAGTCATTGTCTGGAAGACCAGAAACCAGTGCGACCTCCATTGTACCTTCAGGCACTACTAGTCCATCCACAGGAGGATCACAGACAACTGGACTTTCAGCCAAAGAAGCAGGGACAACAGAACAAGCAGCTGAGGTAGCAGAAACCACAGGACCATTCCATGGACGAACTGGAGCAACAAGACAACCTGTTTCAGTTTCAGAGACGAACTTACCAACTTCTAAAGATTTAAGGACAACGAGACCTTCATTAGTAAAGTCAGGCATAACTGGAGTATTGGCTTCAAGATCAGCCACAACTGCACTGTCATCTGGAGTATCTGAGTCCCCTGAGCCATCATCTGAAGTATTCAGAACAACTAGATCATCAACTCGTATATCAAGTACAATTGGACTGTTTTCTGGAGGTTCAGTGACAACTGGACCATCTGTTATAGGACCAGGAACATCTGTCTCATCAGGAGGATTGACAGGGACCTCTGGTCCATCACCTGGGTTTGCAACAACTGGACAGTCATCTGTAGGATCGAGGACAACTGAGTCATTGGCTGGAAGATCAGAAACCACTGCAACCTCCATTGTAAGTTCAGGCACTACCAGTCCATCCACAGGAGGATCACAGACAACTGGACTGTCGGCCAAAGAAGCAGGGACAACAGAACAAGCAGCTGGAAGATCAGGGACCACAGGACCATTCCATGGACGATCAGGAACAACAGGACAATCTGTTTTAAGTTCATGGACAACTGGGCCATCATCTGAAGAATTAAGGACAACTAGACTTTCATTGGTAAAGTCCAGCACCACTGGAATATCAGCTACAGGATCAGCCACAACTGGACAGTCATTTGAAGTATCTGAGTCCCCTGAGCCATCATCTGAAGTATTCAGAACAACTAGATCATCAACTCAAAATTCAGGCACACCTGCCCTATTTTCTGGTGGGTCAGGGACAACTGGACCATCTGTTGTAGGACCAGGAACATCTGTCCCATCATCAGGATTGACAGGGACCTCTGGTCCATCACGTGGGTTTGCAACAACTGGGCAATCACTTGTAGGATCTAGGACAACTGAGTCATTGGCTGGAAGATCAGAAACCACTGCAACCTCCATTGTAAGTTCAGGCACTACCAGTCCATCCACAGGAGGATCACAGACAACTGGACTGTCAGCCAAAGAAGCAGGGACAAGAGAACAAGCAGCTGGAATATCTGGGACCACAGGACCATTCCAAGGACGATCAGGAACAACAGGACAATCTGTTTTAAGTTCATGGACGACTGGGCCATCATCTGAAGAATTAAGGACAACTAGACCTTCATTGGTAAAGTCCAGCACCACTGGAATATCAGCTACAGGATCAGCCACAACTGGACAGTCATTTGAAGTATCTGAGTCTGCTGAGCCATCATCTGAAGTATTCAGAACAACTAGATCATCAACTCGTACATCAAGCACACCTGCCCTATTTTCTGGTGTGTCAGGGACAACTGGACCATCTGTTGTAGGACCAGGAACATCTGTCCCATCAGCAGGATTGACAGGGACCTCTGGTCCATCACCTGGGTTTGCAACAACTGGACAGTCATCTGTAGGATCGAGGACAACTAAGTCATTGGCTGGAAGATCAGAAACCACTGCAACCTCCATTGTAAGTTCAGGCACTACCAGTCCATCCACAGGAGGATCACAGACAACTGGACTTTCAGCCAAAGAAGCAGGGACAACAGAACAAGCAGCTGGAAGATCAGGGACCACAGGACCATTCCATGGACGATCAGGAACAACAGGACAATCTGTTTTAAGTTCATGGACGACTGGGCCATCATCTGAAGAATTAAGGACAACTAGACCTTCATTGGTAAAGTCCAGCAAAACTGGAATATCATCTACAGGAACAGCCACAACTGGATCGTCATCTGGAGTATCTGAGTCCACTGAACCATCATCTGAAGTATTCAGAACAACTGGATCATCAACTCGAAAATCAAGCACAACTGGCCTATTTTCTGGAGGTTCAGGGACAACTGGACCATCTGTTTTAGGATCGGAAACATCTGTCCCATCATCAGGATTGACAGGCACCTCTGGTCCATCACCTGTGTTCGCAATAACTGGACAACCGTCTGTAGGATCAAGGACAACTGAGTCATTGGCTGGAATATCAGAAACCACTGCAACCCCCATTGTACCTTCAGGCACTACCAGTCCATCCACAGGAGGATCACAGACAACTGGACTGTCGGCCAAAGAAGCAGGGACAACAGAACAAGCAGCTGGACGATCAGGGACCACAGGACCATTCCATGGAGGATCAGGAACAACAGGACAATCTGTTTTAAGTTCATGGACTACTGGGCCATCATCTGAAGAAATAAGGACAACCAGACCTTCATTGGTAAAGTCCAGCACTACTGGAATATCAGCTACAGGATCAGCCACGATTGGACAGTCACCTGGTGTAACTGAGTCACCTGAGCCATCATCTGAAGTATTCAGAACAACTAGATCATCAACTCGTATATCAAGTACAGCTGGCCTATTTTCTGGTGGGTCAGGGACAACTGGACCATCTGTTGTAGGACCAGGAACATCTGTGCCATCAGCAGGATTGACAGAGTCCTCTGGTCCATCACCTGGGTTTGCAACAACTGGACAGTCATCTGTAGGATCGAGGACAACTGAGTCATTGTCTGGAAGACCAGAAACCAGTGCAAACTTCATAGGAAGTTCAGGCAGTACCACTGCATCCACAGGAGGATCACAGACAACTGGACTTTCAGCCAAAGAAGCAGGGACAACAGAACAAGCAGCTGAGGTAGCAGGAACTACAGGACCATTCCATGGACGAACTGGAGCAACAAGACAACCTGTTTTAGTTTCAGGGACGACCTTACCAAATTCTAAAGATATAAGGACAATGAGACCTTCATTGGTAAAGTCAGGCATAACTGGAGTATTGACTTCAAGATCAGCCACAACTGCACTGTCATCTGGAGTATCTGAGTCCCCTGAGCCATCATCTGAGGTATTCAGAACAACTAGATCATCAACTCGTATATCAAGTGCAACTGGCCGATTTTCTGCAGGTTCAGGAACTTCTGGACCATCTGTTGTAGGACCAGGAATATCCGTACCATCAGCAGGATTGACAGGGACCTCTGGTCCATCACCTGGGTTTGCAACAACTGGACAGTCATCTGTAGGATTGAGGACAACTGAGTCATTGGCTGGAATATCAGAAACCACTGCAACCTCCATTGTAAGTTCAGGCACTACCAGTCCATCCACAGGAGGATCACAGACAACTGGACTGTCGGCCAAAGAAGCAGGGACAACAGAACAAGCAGCTGGAAGATCAGGGACCACAGGACCATTCCATGGACGATCAGGAACAACAGGACAATCTGTTTTAAGTTCATGGACGACTGGGCCATCATCTGAAGAATTAAGGACAACTAGACCTTCATTGGTAAAGTCCAGCACCACTGGAATATCAGCTACAGGATCAGCCACAACTGGACAGTCATTTGAAGTATCTGAGTCCCCTGAGCCATCATCTGAAGTATTCAGAACAACTAGATCGTCAACTCAAAAATCAGGCACACCTGACCTATTTTCTGGTGGGTCAGGGACAACTGGACCATCTGTTGTAGGACCAGGAACATCTGTCCCATCATCAGGATTGACAGGGACCTCTGGTCCATCACCTGGGTTTGCAACAACTGGGCAATCACTTGTAGGATCTAGGACAACTGAGTCATTGGCTGGAAGATCAGAAACCACTGCAACCTCCATTGTAAGTTCAGGCACTACCAGTCCATCCACAGGAGGATCACAGACAACTGGACTGTCGGCCAAAGAAGCAGGGACAACAGAACAAGCAGCTGGAATATCTGGGACCACAGGACCATTCCATGGACGTTCAGGAACAACAGGACAATCTGTTTTAAGTTCATGGACGACTGGGCCATCATCTGAAGAATTAAGGACAACTAGACCTTCATTGGTAAAGTCCAGCAAAACTGGAATATCATCTACAGGAACAGCCACAACTGGATCGTCATCTGGAGTATCTGAGTCCACTGAGCCATCATCTGAAGTATTCAGAACAACTGGATCATCAACTCGAAAATCAAGCACAACTGGCCTATTTTCTGGAGGTTCAGGGACAACTGGACCATCTGTTTTAGGATCGGAAACATCTGTCCCATCATCAGGATTGACAGGCACCTCTGGTCCATCACCTGTGTTCGCAATAACTGGACAACCGTCTGTAGGATCAAGGACAACTGAGTCATTGGCTGGAATATCAGAAACCACTGCAACCCCCATTGTACCTTCAGGCACTACCAGTCCATCCACAGGAGGATCACAGACAACTGGACTGTCGGCCAAAGAAGCAGGGACAACAGAACAAGCAGCTGGACGATCAGGGACCACAGGACCATTCCATGGACGATCAGGAACAACAGGACAATCTGTTTTAAGTTCATGGACGACTGGGCCATCATCTGAAGAAATAAGGACAACCAGACCTTTATTGGTAAAGTCCAGCACTACTGGAATATCAGCTACAGGATCAGCCACAACTGGACAGTCATCTGGAGTATCTGAGTCCCCTGAGCCATCATCTGAAGTATTCAGAACAACTAGATCATCAACTGGTATATCAAGTTCAACTGGACTATTTTCTGGAGGTTCAGGGACAACTGGACCATCTGTTGTAGGACCAGGAACATCTGTGCCATCAGCAGGATTGACAGAGTCCTCTGGTCCATCACCTGGGTTTGCAACAAATGGACAGTCATCTGTAGGATCGAGGACAACTGAGTCATTGTCTGGAAGACCAGAAACCAGTGCAACCTCCATAGGAAGTTCAGGCAGTACCACTGCATCCACAGGAGGATCACAGACAACTGGACTTTCAGCCAAAGAAGCAGGGACAACAGAACAAGCAGCTGAGGTAGCAGCAACTACAGGACCATTCCATGGACGAACTGGAGCAACAAGACAACCTGTTTTAGTTTCAGGGACGATCTTACCAAATACTAAAGATATAAGGACAACAAGACCTTCATTGGTAAAGTCAGGCATAACTGGAGTATTGACTTCAAGATCAGCCACAACTGCACTGTCATCTGGAGTATCTGAGTCCCCTGAGCCATCATCTGAAGTATTCAGAACAACTGGATCATCAACTCGAAAATCAAGCACAACTGGCCTATTTTCTGGAGGTTCAGGGACAACTGGACCATCTGTTTTAGGATCAGAAACATCTGTCCCATCATCAGGATTGACAGGCACCTCTGGTCCATCACCTGTGTTCACAATAACTGGACAACCGTCTGTAGGATCAAGGACAACTGAGTCATTGGCTGGAATATCAGAAACCACTGCAACCCCCATTGTACCTTCAGGCACTACAAGTCCAACCACAGGAGGATCACAGACAACTCGACTGTCGGCCAAAGTAGCAGGGACAACAGAACAAGCAGCTGGACGATCAGGGACCACAAGACCATTCCATGGACGATCAGGAACAACAGGACAATCTGTTTTAAGTTCATGGATGACTGGGCCATCATCTGAAGAAATAAGGACAACCAGACCTTCATTGGTAAAGTCCAGCACCACTGGAATATCAGCTACAGGATCAGCCACAACTGGACAGTCATCTGGAGTATCTGAGTCCCCTGAGCCATCATCTGAAGTATTCAGAACAACTAGATCATCAACTCATATATCAAGTTCAACTGGACTATTTTCTGGAGGTTCAGGGACAACTGGACCATCTGTTGTAGGACCAGGAACATCCGTACCATCAGCAGGATTGACAGGGACCTCTGGTCCGTCACCTGGTTTTGCAACAACTGGACAATCATCTTTAGGATTGAGGACAACTGAGTCATTGGCTGGAATATCAGAAACCACTGCAACCCCCATTGTACCTTCAGGCACTACTAGTCCATCTACAGGAGGATCACAGACAACTGGACTGTCGGCCAAAGAAGCAGGGACAACAGAACAAGCAGCTGGACGATCAGGGACCACAAGACCATTCCATGGACGTTCAGGAACAACAGGACAATCTGTTTTAAGTTCATGGATGACTGGGCCATCATCTGAAGAAATAAGGACAACTAGACCTTCATTGGTAAAGTCCAGCACCACTGGAATATCAGCTACAGGATCAGCCACGATTGGACAGTCACCTGGTGTATCTGAGTCACCTGAGCCATCATCTGAAGTATTCAGAACAACTAGATCATCAACTCGTATATCAAGTACAGCTGGCCTATTTTCTGGTGGGTCAGGGAAAACTGGACCATCTGTTGTAGGATCGGAAACATTTGTGCCATCAGCAGGATTGACAGGGACCTCTGGTCCATCACCTGGTTTAGCAACAACTGGACAGTCATCTGTAGGGTCGAGGATAACTGTGTCATTGGCTGGAAGATCAGAAACCACTGTGACCTCCATTGTAAGTTCAGGCACTACCAGTCCATCCACAGGAGCATCACTGACAACTAGACTGTCAGCCAAAGAAGGAGGGACAACAGAACAAGCAGCTGGAATATCAGGGACCACAGGACCATTCCATGGACGATCAGGAACAACAAGACAACCTGTTTTAGGTTCAGGGACAACCTTACCAACTTCTAAAGAAATAAGGACCACGAGACCTTCATTGGTAAAGTTCAGCACAACTGGAGTACTGGCTAGAGGATCAGCCACAACTGCACTGTTCTCTGGAGTATCTGAGTCCACTGAACTATCATCTGAAGTAATTGGTAAAACTAGATCATCAACTCATATATCAAGTACAACTGGTCTATTTTCTGGAGGTTCAGGGACAACTGGAATGTCTGTTGTTGGATCAGGAACATCTGTACCATCAACAGGATTGACAGGGACCTATGGTCCATCACATCCATTTGCAACAACTGGACAATCATCTGTAGTATCGAGGACAACTGAGTCATTGGCTGGAATATCAGAAACAACTGAAACCTCTGTTTTTAGTGCAGGGATTACTGGTCTGTCCACAAGAGGATCTCATAGAACTGGACCACCTGCTGAGGAGACTGGGATAACAGGACGAGCTGGTGGAGCTTCAGGGACCACAGGACTGTTCCATGGATTATCAGGAACAACAGTACATTCTGTTTTAGGTTCAGAAACAACAAGAAAATCTGTTGTTTTGTCAGGAACAATTGTACCATCATCTGGAGTGACAGGAATAACTGGACCATCAACTATGGAATTGGGAACAAGTAGATCATTAGCCAGTATATCGGAGAACACTGGGGCATTAATGAGTGGATCTGGGGTGACAACAGGACCATCTTTTGTAGGATCAGGCATATCTGTACCATCAGTAGGATTGACAGGGACCTCTGGTCCATCACCTGGATTAGCAACAACTGGATCATCAACTGAAGGATCAGGGATAACTGGAGTATATTCTGGAATATCAGAAACAACTTCCACCTCTGTTGTAAGTTCAGTGACTATTGGTCCATTTACAGGAGGATCACAGACAACTGGACTGTCAGCCAAAGAAGCAGGGACAACAGAACAAGCAGCTGGAGAATCAGGGACCACAGGACCATTCCATGGTCGATCAGGAACAACAAAACAATCTATTTTAGGTTCAGGGATGACCTTACCATCTTCTAAAGAAATAAGGACAACTAGATCTTCGTTGGTAAAGACAGGCACAACTGGAGTATCAGCTACTGGATCAGCCACAACTGGACTGTCATCTGGAGTATCTGATTCCACTGGACCATCATCTGAAGTATTAGGAACAATCAGATCATCAGCTGGTATATCAGAGACAACTGGACCATCAACAAGTGGATCTAGAATGACAAGAGAACCATTTTTTGTAGAATCAGGAACATCTGTACCATCAATAGGATTTACAGGGATGTCTGGTCCAGAGCCAACTGGATCATTCACTGGAAGATCAGAAACAACAGCAACCTCTACTGTAAATTCAGGTACTAGTGGTCTCTACAATGGAGGAATCCAGACAAATGGGCTGTCAGCTGAAGAAGCAAGGACAACAGGACTGTTTCGAGGAGGGTCAGGAACAACTGGAAGATTTTTTGTAGGTTCAGGGACAACTGTGCCATCATCTAGAGTGGAAAGCATAACTGGACCATTATCTGGAATGACAGGAATAACTGGACCATCAGCTGAGGAATTAGTAACAACTAGTTCATCAGCTGGTTTATCAGAAACAACTGGATTATCAATGGGTGGATCTGGGATGACAGCAGGACCATCTGTTGTAGAGTCAGGAACATCTGTATCATCAGTAGGATTGGTAGGGACATCTAGCCCGTCACATGGGTTAGGAATAACTGGGCCATCAGCTGAAGGAGCAGGGACAACTGGATCATTTTCTGGAAGATCAGAAACAACATCAATCTCTATTATAAGTTCAGGTACTAGTGGTCCCTACATAGGAGGAATCCAGACAACTGGAAAATCTGTTGAAGAAGCTGGGACAACAGGACCAACAGCTGGAGGTTCAGGGACCACAGGACAATTCCATGAAGGATCAGAAACAACAGGACAATCTGTTTTGGTTTCAGGGACAACTAGACTGCCTGTTGTAGGTTCAGGGACAACTGAGGCATCATCTGGAGTGACAGGCATAACTAGACCATCATCTGAAGTGCAAGGGACAATTGGACCATCAACTGGAGAATTAGGAACAACTAGATCATCACCTGGTATATCTAGGACAACTGGACTATCATCTGGTGGGTTAGAGACAACTGGACTATCTGCTGTAGGATTAGGAACATCTCTCCCGTCAAGATTGACAGGGACACCTGGACCATCAGCTGGTTTAGCAACAACTGGACCATCAGCTAAAGGATCAGGGACAACTGGATCATTTTCTGGAAGATCAGAAACAACTGAAATCTTTGTTGTAAGTTCAGCAACTATGAGTACATCCATAGGAGGAACACAGACAACTGGACAATCTGCTGAGGAAGCAGGGGCAACAGGTCTAGAATCTGGAGGATCAGGGACTACAGGACTATTCCATGGAGGATCAGAAACTACAGGACAATCTATTTTAGGTTCAGGGACGACCTTACCATCTTCTGAAAAATTAAGGTCAACTAGACCTTTATTGGTAAAGTCGGGCTCTACTGGAGTATCTGCTACAGGATCAGTCACAAGTGGACTGTCATCCTGGGAATCTGGGTCCACTGGATCATCAACTGAAGTATTCAGAACAACTAGATCTTCTGTTGGAATATCAAGGACAAGTCAACCATCTACTGGAGGATCAGGGACAACTGCACCATCCGTTGTAGGATTAGGAATATCTTCATCAGCACCAGGATTGACAGAATCAACTGGACCACCAGTTTTAGGATCAGGGACAACTGAAACAGCAGCTAGAGGATCAGGGACCATAGGACTATCAGCTAGCAGATCAAGGACAACTGGATCATTAGCTGGAGTATCAGAAACAACCAAAACCTCAGTTGCAATGTTAGAGACTACTGCAACATCTATAGTAGGATCATGGACAACTGAACAATCAACTGAAGAATCAAAGACAACTGTACAATCAGCCCTAGGATCAGAGACCTCAAGACCATCTACTGGATTGTCAGGAATGACAGGATCATCAAGTTTTGGTTCAGGGACAACCCTGCCATCATCTGAAGAACCAAGGGTAACTAGACCATCCGTTATAGGTTCAGGCACAACTGAACCATCACATGGAGTGATTGGGACAAGTGGATCATCATCTGGAGATATATCCATCACTGGACCACCATCTGAACTATTAGGAACAACTATATCATCAGTAGGTATATCAAAGACAACTGGACAATCAATGGGTGGATTTGGGACAACTGGACCATCTGTTGTAGAATCAGGAACATCTTTGCCATCAGCAGGATTTACAGGGACATCTGGAACATTACATGAGTTAGGAACAAGTGGACCTTCAGCTGAAGGATCAAGGACAACTGGAATATTTTCTGGATTATCAGAAACAACTGAAACCTCTGTTGTAAGGTCCAAGACTACTGGACCATCCATAGGAGAATCACAGACAACTGGACAATTAATTGAAGAAGCAGGAACAACTGTACAAGGATTTGGGGCAGCAGAGACCACTCAGCCATCTGTTGGAGGATCAGGAACAACAGGACCATCTATTTTAGGTTCAGGGACAACTCCACAATCATCTGAAGGATTAGGGACAACTGTACCACCAGCTATAGAACCAGGAACAACTGGGCCATCGACCAAAGGATCAGCCAAAACTGGATCATCAGGGTTACAGACCACTGAATCAATTGAAATATTAGGATCAGCTATATCATCAGTCAGTGATTCAAGGACAATTAGACCATCAACTAAAGGATCAGGGACAACTGTACGATTACCTGAAAGAGCAGAGACAATTGGACCACCTGTTGTGAATTCAGGGATAACTGGACCATTTGTAGCGTCACAGAGGACTGGACCATCAGCTGAAAGTTCAGTGACCACAGGATCATCATCTGGAGGATCAGGTACAACTGCCCCATCTGTTATAGGTTCAGAGACAACTGGACCATCAGCTGGAGCACCAGGGACAACTGGAATATCATCTAGAGGAGCAGGAGCAACTGGACTACTTGTTTTAGTTTCAGATACAGCTATCCCAGCATCTGAAAGATCCAGAACAACTGCATCACCAGCTGGAGGATCAGTGACAGCTGGACCATCAAATGGAGAATCAAGGACAACTAGATCAGCTATTTTAGGTTTAGGGACAACTCAACCATCATCTGGAGCATCAGGAACAACTGGACCATCACATGAAGTTTCAGGGACAACTGGACCATCACCAGAAGGATCAGGGACAAGTGGATCATCAACTGGGATAACCACTGGGATGTTAAGGAATGAGGTTACCACATCTGAAGGCAAGTCAAGTTCACTGAAAATAGACCGTTTATTGTAAGCAATTTAAATTTTGTTCAGATTTCTACTTTTGAACTATATACATTTGTCAGGATTATAATATTTAGAGCTCGTTTACTAAAGATGGGAGCTTTGTAGAACATTATTGTTTTGAAGTGAGTCCACAGACTTCTTAAGAAGTTTATGTTTTTATCCCTCCTACTTTTATTTTTGACCATGTGCATCCAGAGTGTCAGTGGGAGCTACAACAGGTTCAGACAGGGGAAGCACAGCTGGAGCATCAGGCTCTATAACCACCACTGCTGGGAAACAAGCAGTCAAGCCTTATCCAGGTATCTGTTGGTATTCCAATGCAAGTGTAGCTTAGACTCATCATGATAATGAGTTTGTTATATTAATCAAGCACCAAATATTTGGAGAAAAGATTAAGAGATATTCTAGGTTTAGTATTAACATCTAAATTTTAAATATACTTAAATAGTGGTAGGTTTGTTTTTCCTAAAATGAAACACATAAAGATAATTTTCAATTATCTCATTAATCAGGTACAACTGAAGAACCATATGGAGAAACCGAATCAGGTGAAAGCATAACCAGTTTAACCACACCTGGAAAATCAGGCGAGTGGGAAGGGAAGGTGTTGGCCCAGGTTGTAACACAAAATAAGGTTTCCTGATAAATCTAATGATGAATATTAGTGTATTTTGAGTAGAAATCAGAAAATCAGATCCAAGTCATCTGGCATTTAGGACCTTATATTTTGTTAGGTGTGTTTACACCAGGTACTGGAACTATAACACCTGAACTCAAAGTAGTTACATTGTTAAATGTCCAGGTAGTGTCCCCATAAAATAAGAACACTGCTCATGACTTTCTGGGTTTTTTTAATTTTTAAAATGTTTATTTATTTTTGAGAGAGAGAGAGAAAGAGAGAGAGCACAGGTGATCATGAGCAGGGGAGGGGCAGAGAGAGGGAGAGAAAGAATCCCAAGCAGACTCTGTGCTGTCAGCTCAGAGCCAGACTAGGAGCTTGAACTCACCAATCGTGAGATCATAACCTGAGCCAAAATCAAGAGTCAGCTGCTTAACTGACTGGGTTACACAGGCGACCCATTACTTTTCATTTTAATTTCAGGTTTCACAGAAGCTGCCCCTAGCTCAACAATTGCACCAGAAAGTTCCACTACTGGTAAGTAAGCAGGGGATGTCAGATTTTTTTTTACACTTTTCATGCTTATTGGCTAATTAGAAATGGCAAAATAGTTAGTAATAATTCCAGTTACATAATTATAGTGTCCTTAAATATATTCTCTCATTTAACTATTAGAATAAATTTTGTTATCTCGTTTTACTCATGGGGAACTTAGAAAAGATACTACCTAGGGGCGCCTGGGTGGCTCAGTCGGTTAAGCCTCGGACTTCGGCTCAGGTCACGATCTTGAGGTCCATGAGTTCGAGCCCCGCGTCGGGCTCTGTGCTGACTGCTCAGAGCCTGGAGCCTGTTTCAGATTCTGTGTCTCCCTCTCTCTGACCCTCCCCCGTTCATGCTCTGTCTCTCTCTGTCTCAAAAATAAATAAACGTTAAAAAAAAAAAAGATATGACCTAAATTTGTTCATATTCTACAGCAAATCAAATATTGGAGCCAATATTTTTATCCATTCTATACTGACTCCAAAGACTGTGCTCCTACCCACAATGTCCATCCTCCTGTAAGGCAAATATAAAATGGTCTTTGATGATCCATCAATAAGACCTTGCTTTTAATATTTATAAAGCTCAAATTTTCTCCATTTCCAAGCTACAGCAGCAGGTACTAAAAAGGGGGTTAAAATTTTATATATAATGACAAACTGTGGCATTTGTCAATTCTAAAACATTGGCAAAAACTATAATACTATTGCTTTATAAATAAAAACTTTATCACTTCATTTCTTTTTACAATCATTCCAACTTATGGGGCAATTATTTTTCTTAACAATAAATGAAAATGTATTAAAGACGATAGCACATTAGTATTTAAATTTTTGGACTAGTAATATATTATAGTACTTGAGAAAGGCATTATTTGTTTGTAGGTTATCTCACCGAACCTAGCTGTTCATGATGAAATTGTCCATTATTTAAGGAAAAGATTGTTTATGCTTTTTTTCTTGTAAAGTATTATGCTACACTTATTCTAACTACTTTTACAAAGATGACTTATATAAATTTATTTTACAAACTAGTCACTAGAAAATAGTTCAATAATTTGATTTAGATTAAATTTATAATTATTCTTTATTCAATCTATGGCTATGTAAATGTAAATGAATTGAAATGTTTCAAATTATATATTGAACACCGTAATTATATTATAAATTAATATCATGGCTACTAGGATGTGACTACTGGACATAGTATGTACTTTATTGTTATTGACAATAGTACTTTTGCATTTTCCAAATTCAAGACCTTAATCTTTATTAAATGGCAGCAAACAAGAATTACATTTGTGTAAATATTTTACTTGGGAAAAAGGCAATGGTTTTGCTTTCAGTTTGATAATTTGTAATTCATAGGTGATTCCTTACAGAGCACTTCGCAGCTTCTCTCCCAAGTGATCTCACACTCTGACTTCAATTTCTAACATCAGTCTCTATGAAAATACCATACCTCTGTTTTTTAATAAAAAAATTATATATGATGGCAGGTGAAGCACCAAAGTGATTTTTAAAAATGGAATTCAAGTATATTCTTTAATGGAAACATGAATTTAATCTTTCCTTTTTTAGGCTCAGATAAGAGAATTCCACCAGTATTAATTGTAGGTAAGTCAACATTAAAATGACAAAAATATGCTCTATAGGATGTGGCTTCAGCATTTTTATGTTTTCCATTTGGACACTGAAAAATATATAAGAGACTGTGATATTCTTCCCAAATTATAATCTAATATAAATTAATCTTTTCATGAAAAATTAAAAATGTGCATTTATAAATATAGTTTAAGTTTTAGTGATGTCAAAATAGCTTGCAGTAACAGGTGAGAAAATATGAAATTATAAATGTGCATTTGGAAAAAATTGGTATTGCAGTAACTAGACTAGAGAATATAATAGAAATCTCAATTTTATCAGATTAATAAAACATGAACTTCAAATTAGATTCTGGTAGCATAGGGCTTTTGATTTTTCTATTCTTATGCCTTCTTAAATCATAACAAAGTCATATTGATTCCCTTACATAATAGTTAAATTCTACACCAGTTGTGTACAAATGTGCAAAATCAATCAAATAAATGAAAATAACTCTGAAATATGCCCCTTATTAAAAAAAGGCAGCTTTTTTTCTCAGCTTATTAGTGTTATTTATCACCTATCCTTTCCATGAAAATTTTTAGCTTTTATTGCATCCTGGTATCTCTTTTTAGACTTAGCAGTTTTAAAAGAAGTTTAATCTTTAGAACATCTCACTTTTTCTCAATTGCTCTTATTTACATTCTTTCAGTACATACGTTCAAATGTTAGCTCCTTGAAGACAGGCTTTTTTGTCTTATTTCATTCACTGATATAAAATTCCTTTGGGGTCCTTATCTGATGAAGTGTTTGATTTCAATACTTATCCACTTGATCCATTAGATTCTCCCTTTGTTGATTAAGGACCATTCAACATGTATCACTCAGTGAGCCACTCAGTGCCTACTACCAGAGAAATCTGTTAAAACAGGCATTCCCAAGACAGGTTAAAGTTGAAATAACAAGAAAGCCATCTGTTTGGACACTCTGGACATGAAGCTTTTTGTAGGATTGTGGTGATTAAATAATACAAAATATCTCTTTCCAAACACCCAGAACTTACTGTTCCATTTCCTCCCTCAAGAGGTCACAACTTCCACAGAAAGTGTTGGCACCAGTGGAGGTGGATTCAGAACAGGTGAGAGGGACCAGTTCCTGTCTTCTTGTTACCACTAATTATGGCATTTGTAGGAGAGCCTAGAGAGAGAGAGGGTTTCTGGGGAGCAGTCCATATTTACCTTATTAATATTGCACATTTAGCCAACTAGTTCTTTTTCAGTTTTTAACTTTTTTTTTTCCTGAAAAGCTACTAATAACAGAGTCCACCATCTTAGCTGTAATCCCTGAAGATGGGATGATTGTACTAATTATTCTGAGAATTATTTCCTGTGGAATTATAAACCTTATAAGCATTTGAAGAGGGAAGGGTACGAAAACTTTCTATTGTGGAGAAATGGAGAAGAGCTACATGGACCCTGGAGACATGTCTGCCCTATATAGATAGATGTTTGCTTTTCACAAGAAAGCAATGAAGAGTGAGATATTTTCCCAATGTCTGGGGTTCTGAGCACACTCATACCTTCTGCTGCCACTCCACAGCAGGTACCACTGTAGCATCAGCAAGTCGTCACTGAGAGTAAAACAGGTGAGCGTGACGAGACATAGAATTCTGGAAAAGTTATCTTAGGTTGACAACATTGTGACTCTGGCTTTGTAATAAAATGGTGAAAAGAAAATACATAGGGCTCATCATCAGAGAAGGGCCAGAGAGTGAGCCAGTTAGATATAAAGAAGATATACTTGGGTTACTTTTAGAGGCATGTTTTTAGGAAAGAAACATGAGCACTGCTGTTCCTTTGTTTCAGGCACCACTAGGGTAGCCCCTGGCATAACTGTCATCCCTGGAAATTCTAACACAGGTGAGTCAACAAGATGGTAGGGAACTTTCCACATGTCCTCCCATAAGTTAGATGTTTCCTCTGGTATTAGTCTTTGCAGGAGTACCATCTATCTTTTCCATGACCCTAAATATTCTCCAATTAACTCTTTCCTCCTCTCCATCAGAGGCCACAACTTTCCTAGGAGAAAATGAAACAACCAGAGTTGGAATAGCCACAGGTGAGTGCTGCTAATCTAATACCTGCACTTCATAATAATTTCTTAAAACAGTCTTCTGAGCACCAACTGATGAATGAATAAAGAAATTGTGGTTTATATACACAATGGAATATTACTTGGCAATGAGAAAGAATGAAATATGACCATTTGTAGCAATGTGGATGGAACTGGAGAGTGTTATGCTAAGTGA
The DNA here is from genome assembly GCF_027475565.1 of Acinonyx jubatus. Taxonomy (NCBI): domain Eukaryota; kingdom Metazoa; phylum Chordata; class Mammalia; order Carnivora; family Felidae; genus Acinonyx; species Acinonyx jubatus. The sequence continues at coordinate 66,748,121 of NC_069387.1, forward strand.
AATAAGTCATACAGAGAAAGACAGATACCATATGTTTTCACTCTTATGCGGATCCTGAGAAACTTAACAGAAGACCATGGGGTAGGGAAAGGAAAAGAAAAGTTAAAGAGGGAGAGAGCCAAACCATAAGAGACTCTTAAAAACTGAGAATAATCTGAGGGTTGATGGGGGGGTGGGAGGGAGGACAGGGTGGGTGATGAGTATTGAGGAGGGCACCTGTTGGGATGAGCACCGGGTGTTGTATGGAAACCAATTTGACAATCAATTTCATATTAAAAAAAAATAAAATGCTAAGAATTGATATAAAAAAGTTTTCTGAAAAAAATCTACACTATTTATATATGTTATATAAAGCAAATTCAGAAAAAAGGACAGAACAGTCATTACATTTCCTGCCTCCTTATCTCCTGAGCTTACAAGAACCTTCAGTAGACCATCATGAAGTCAAACTAATGACAGATGGACAGGTAATGTGGAGGGAAACTTCCTATCTCTCCTCCCAAAGAAAGGGACATGATAGTCGAGAACTTTCTCAGTAAAATTATTGTAGAAAGAAATATTACACGGGGTATATATGAATTAGTTCTTGGAATTCAAAGTCTCGGGGTTATAGTTTACTGCTATATGGAAACTTTAGATTCCTATTTAAATCCCATAGTGGACAAGCAATTGAACTGAGTGACTGCTGCCCCTTTTTTGTTTTAGGTACTACTGGTATAGTCCCTGAGAAAACTGTGGAACCTGGAAATTACAGCACAGGTAAGTCTGAAAATACATGCAAAATTGGGCCATTGGATGATAGATTCTGACAACAGCACAGTGTGTACTTTCCCACACTCTAGTCTTTACTCCTTCCTTCCTTCCTTTTCCCTATCAGAGGCCACAAATTCCACAGGAGGAAGTGGGGCCACCCAAACAGAACTTCTAGGAAGTGAGCTGTTTTAGTGTGAGGCTTTGGGGGTTTTATCAAATCTGTTTGTGTGGCTACAGTGAACACCTGACCTGGGAAAGAGCCTTGCATTTCATCTGGGAAACATAACATGCCAAGAGTCACACACCTGGGCCTGCTTAGAAATTCCATAGCCTCAAGATATCTCCATATGGATTTCCAGATGCCCAGTGTTGCAGAGCTAGTCTTTGGATAGCAAAGATGAAGGCAACATGCTGGTCAGCCCCTGCCTTCCAAAGCCCCAGAGCTTTTACATAGTTTGCTGTTTTCCCATACCACTTCCTAATATCTGTCACACTGTGTTATTTGTCCTGTTGATTGTTCACTGATTGTCCTGTTGATTGTTGCTAGAATATAAGCTGCATCAAGGGAGGGATCTTTGAATATCCTGCTCACTGATACATTCAAGGGCCAAAAACAATATTGCACATAAGAGATGTCTATAGGGGCGCCTGGGTGGCGCAGTCGGTTAAGCGTCCGACTTCAGCCAGGTCACGATCTCGCGGTCCGTGAGTTCGAGCCCCGCGTCAGGCTCTGGGCTGATGGCTCAGAGCCTGGAGCCTGTTTCCAATTCTGTGTCTCCCTCTCTCTCTGCCCCTCCCCCGTTCATGCTCTGTCTCTCTCTGTCCCAAAAATAAATAAACGTTGAAAAAAAAATTAAAAAAAAAAGAGATGTCTATAAATACTAGAGTAATGATAAAATGTATACTTACTTTAAAGCTTCACTCTATTTGCTTTAATAGGTACCACCATGATTTCACCTGGAGCTAGTAGAAGTTCACAGAGTTCCAAGCCAGGTATAATGGACTAAATAACTCATCATATGAGAGTATTAGAGTTAAGGAGTGCTATTTTAAACATCTGACTACCCAAACACCTCAAATAATTGATCATCTGCCTTTTTATTCTTTTAGTCACCTCTCACTCCTGGGAGTCCAGGGGCTGGAAGAGAAACTGGGAGGGTGACATAAGGTCTCCTTCTGCTTTCAGTGGGATGTATGGAAAGGCAACTCCAGTAGAACAAGGATTAGTAGGTGGGTCAGGAAAAGAAATTGTGGGAAGTAATTGATGGTTCATTTCCTTCAGAAACAAAGATCCTCAGGAAAGGTCTTCCAGTGGTTCAACGCCATATTGATCAGGGAGATAATGCTGTGTTGATCCCTTTATTTTTCTTCTTTTAGGTCTTACAGAGGAAATCTCTGGGATAACTATTATATCTGGAAGTTCCCACACAGGTAGGTTAATACGAAATAAATCTCCATATTTAACCTCATAATATAGTTAGTAGACCTGCTCTGAAAAATATCAACATAATTCTTTCCCTAATATCCCAAATCCTCAGACCTCATCGTTCATCATTTTCTTCCCTCAGAGGCCACAACTTTAACAGAAGGCAGTGGTACTTCTGGAACTGGATCCAGATGCAGTGAGAATAATTAGCTTACAGTTTGGGGTTTAGTGTGAATTATGGCTCTCCCTGAAGTCACCTGTTGGGAGGTGTGCTCTCCTACAGAGTAATTTGTATTTATTTTCAGCATTTTCTTAGATTTCACATATTTAATATATGGAAGAGCTCTTAACACCAGCATCTAGCCTCCCAGTGGCTATTTTTTAAAGATGTGCTGGTGATGTAAACCGTATGATAGGTTTCTCCTGTGATGGCTTATATATCACTAAGATGTCAGGGGGAGCTGAGGAGTATTATACACCTGGGAAGAAGTGAAAATGATGTGAATTCCTAAATAGGCCTGTCCTATATAAAGATTTTCTTATTCAAAGAAACAGTATTGATGCTCAGTATTTTCCTTGGGAAATTCTTTTTTTTGTTTTGTTTTGTTTTGTTTTGTCTTACGGTAGGCACCGGTGCAGTACCGGGAGGCCAAGCAACTGGGAGTGTGACAGGTGAACACTTGGAAGAAAGCCACCTTATTCTCTGTTTTGAAATCATGGGATGTTTGAGGAGGTTGCCTCAACTTGGAAAAATTATTATTTTGATTGCTTTCTTGATATAGGTCACAGGAAAGGTATATGATTCTCACTTTCATCAGGAAGCAGTGAAAGGGCCCCTTGATATGAGATACATCCAGATTTCCTTCTAGAGACAGGTATTCAGGAGATAAACATGAATCACTGTGATGACTTCAGACCTTTGTGTTTCAGGCACCACTGGGGTAGCCCCTGGTACAACTGTTGCCCCTGGCAGTTCTATTACAGGTGAGGCAACAAGACAACAGGGAATCTTCCACATGTCCTCCCACAAATTAGATGTCTCCTCTACACGCTCCTTTCTGTGGTCCTTAAATAGTTTCCAATCAACTCCTGTTTTCTTCTGTCAGAAGCCACAACTTCTGTGGGAGAAAGTGGAACACGAATGAGGATCATCACAGGTGAGCGCTGTTAAGGCACTATTGGTACTTTCTAATAACTTCAGTAAAAGGTCCTGACTGAAATATATCAAAGCTCTTGGGGTGCCTGGGTAGCTCAGTCGGTTAAGCATCTAACTTCGGCTCAGGTCACGATCTCATGGTTCGTGAGTTTGAGCCTTGCACCAGACTCTGTGCTGACAGCTCAGAGCCTGGAGCTGGCTTCAGATTCTGTGTCTCCTTCTCTCTGCCACCAACCCCCCCCAACTTATGCTCTGTCTCTCTCTAAAAAATAAATAAACATTAAAAAAAATTTAAAAAAGAATAAAATATATATCAAAACTCTTTGGATGTTCCATATTTAGCAGACTGGTGAAAAATTTAGCAGTTGTTCAATATTTGACATCAATAAATTCTGTTCAGACACTTTAATTTTTCCTCTTTGTGCTCTAAGGAGCCTTCATCAGGGCATTACGGGGTCCATTATCTGACAGTTATACACAGGATGTATACCTAGGACGTATTATACCTGAATGTCCTGTGCACACTCCAAGTCTTTACTTTTTTTTAATGTTTATTTATTTGTGTGTGTGTGTGTGTGTGTGTGTGTGTGTGTGAGACAGATAGAGAGAGAGAGAGAGAGGGAAGGAGGTCATGTGTGGGAGGCGCAGAGAGAGGGAGACACAGAATCCAAAGCAGGCTCCAGGCTCTGAGCTGTCTGCACAGAGCCCGAGGTGGGACTTGAACTCCCAACCATATCATGACTGGAGCCAAATCTGATGCTTAACCGACTGAGCCACCCATGTGTCCCTAGCCTTTACATTTTCTTTTTCCTTTTTCTTCTGTTAGAAGCCACAACTTTCACAGGAGGGAGCGAGATCACCCAAGGAGTACTGCCAGGCAGTGAGCTTTTCAGTGGAGGCCTAAATCTCTCATTATTTCTCTGTTTGGGTTAAGCATGAAAATGGGAGGGAGTGTCAGAAAGGGTCCTACATTTTCCCTGTGGCCCTATTTGTTGGTTTGCAAAACTAGGGAGCTTCCCAGGTAAAGTCTGAGCCTGGCCCTGTACACAAACAGCGAAGAGAACGGAAGAAAGAAGCAGGCCAGTCTGGATTGGTAGATGGCAGGTGTAATAAGGGAACTTACCGAGCCTTGTCCTGGGTGGCCGCAAGATGAGTAGATCTCTGCACCCATCACCAGAATCTTAAAAGCTTATGTGGAAATCTTAAGTGGGTTCAGTCACTCTATACCATCCAGTTGGTCTCAATGACACATTTCTCTCTCAAGGCTGCTTCCTTGAAAATGGCTCCAGCTGTGGAAATGTAGACAGAACATACATCCCATACTCCCATTTCCAGAGTCCAGCTCATAGGTCAATTGACATTCATGTCCTTTCAATGACCTCCTCTAACAATATTGTAGTATACCAATGAGAGTATATTCAAGTTATTCAGCTTGGAATTATAAGCCTAGGCTGTCCTCTATGTTCTGACTCACAGAGGTGTTTTGTTGTTGTGGTTGTTGTTGTTTATTTGTTTTGTTTTTCTGAAGAAAGGTATGAGTGCATATTGAATATATCCTAACCCCCAATCCTCCTAATCCTCCTTACCCAGTTTACCTTCTCCCCAGGGCTTGCTACTTCCTATCATCTCTCTCGTATACATAATGCTTATTATTTATTTTCTATCCTTTTTCACTAGAAAGCTTCATAAAGACAACTGATTATCAAAATGCTCCAAGTTACATCAAAGGTTACTACTTATAAAAATTAAAACCATGCTTAATCCCATCCTTAGGCACCTCTGGCACAACAGGTGGATATGTTCCTGGAAGTGAGACAGGTAAGGGTGATTTAAAGACCTGCTTCTTTTTACCACATAGTGAAAGGGAAATCCATAGCAACACATCCATCCCAGTTTGACCTGAGAAATACAGTGCTGTGAAGTTGTTCATTTTCAATTTTATTCATAGTCTTCAGGAAGGAGCTTCAGTGCTTTAGGGCCACATTAATGATTCTAAGATGAACTAGGAGTGTGAAATGCTCTACTACTCTGTTTACCTTTTTGCAATTTAGGTACCACTGGAGAATTGTCTGGGACAACCATTACATCTGGAAGTTCTAACACAGGTAGGTTAACAAGGAAGAAATTTCGCTTATTTAATCTCAGATGTCATGATCTCGCTTTCAGGGCTGTTATAATAAAGAAATAGCACAATATATTTTCCCAATATTTCAAATTCCCAGATTTCATCATTCTCCTATTTCTTTCTTCAGAGGCCACAACTTCCACAGAAATGACTGGAACTGGAGCCCAAACAGGTGAGCATGAAGAGCCCATGATTTGGGGGTCAACAGATTTAGGACTGTCTCGGCTTTCCTTTGGAGAGTTTGCATTTAATTTAGGGGTATTGCAAGTGAGTCAAAAATAGGTTTAATAGTAGGGATAAAAATCTTTTTGAAAATCTATAAATTCCAGCACTGAGTTTCATTGCTCTAAGTCTGAAGATATGATGGGATTTCTTCATTGGTATTGCAAATAGCACCAGAAAGTTCTCCCTTTTTTTGTGAATTCCTTCTAGTAATTTAAATTGGCTGAAATAAACACAGAATGATTTCTGACTTATGGAAGTCTTTATCTAAACCTCCAAATTCCAGTGTGTTAATGATTTACCCTAATCATCCCTAAGTTTATATAAGGCAGAATATCTCTCCCCACCCCCATCTCTTTTCTCCTCCTCAGGAGTCCAGACTACCATACCAGGTAGCCAGATCTCTGACATTCAAACATGTAAGCATGAGAAAATGTGAATATCTCCCTGATATTTACCAATATTCAGAATGAGAATTATAATTTGAAACAGCTTTTTTTTTTCTTTTGGAAAGAAATGTTCTTGTGAAAAGATATATGAGGAACCCTAGAATAAGCCTTCTATGAATTAAAAGAAGCTTGTAACATTTTTCTTCTTAGCTTTTCTTTTAATGTAAAGGAAATAACATATCAATCCCTTCCCTTTTGCGATTCTAGGTACCAGTGGAGTAGTCTCTGGCACAACTATTAAATCTGGAAGATCCAGTGTTGGTAAGTGAATGTATTCAGAGGCAATCATTCCTTTCTAACATCAAGCAGAAATATGTCACCCCAAACATACTTTCTACTTTCCTAATTTTTTGTTTCCAGAGGCCAAAGCTTCCTTAGAAAGCATCAGAGACCCTGTGATGAAATCAATGAGAATTAGGAGTGCCAGATGTTAGCATTGCCATTGATTACGATCATGAGTTTGCCTCTGGATCAGAAAGATTGTTATACAGGAAGGGCAGGTCCTCCATCGCACACCCAGGCCAATGGTGCTATTGATTCAGACTCCTCTGCTGGTTTCTGGACAACCCTTTTCCAGTGCCTGGCCATGTGGTGTGGATTTCTGAATAGGGTGGTGGTAGTAGTAATTTCCTGGAAGATTAACCCACTGGACATGATTGATGTTATTGCAGAATCGGCAGGAGTCAACACTGTCCCAAAAGCTTCTATCTCAGGCAAGTAGATGACTAAAATGAAAGTAGAAATTTTTTGCCTCCCATTTGACTTTTTATCTTGAACTTTAAACTCTAAGTTGCTTAATGACTGGTTGCCTCGAGGTTGATTAAAGTGATAACATACTCAAAATATTTTTCCTACTTTCAACCATTAAGAACTACCTCTGGAGTATCAATCAAGTCGCTAAAAGTAAAACAGGTAAACATGGTGAAAAACTCTTCTGTTCCCAGTTGAAAATAGTGTAATATTTGCTAAGTAAGCCTACTAGAAGATAGACTTCTTAAGGGAAAAAAAGTCTTCATTTATTTTATTTATTGGTGAATTTCTAGTATTAAACAGGCTCAATAAATATTTTTGAATGAATGAAATAATTGATACATGGGAAAAATTACACGATTCAATCCAGGAGCAGAAAGGCATGCTCATAGAGCTTCCATATGGACAAAATAGTCTCTATGAATGGTCCTTCCTGGAGTTGTCCATGTGTAATATAACTGAAGATGTGGCCCTGGAAATATACACTTACTTTATACTCAGATTGCCTCAATGCAGAACATTCTCTGTGATGATCCCATGACATTCTTATTTCAGGTACCATTGGTGTGGCCTCGAGTACAACTGTTGCACCTGGAAGTTCCCATACTGGTAGGTTAACAAGCTGGGAAGAAAGCATCTTTCCTAAAAATAAGGTGAAAAAATGTCTTTCACATGGATCTTCTCATGTAAGAGCACCGCACCATATTTTCTTTACTTCCTAAATACCCAACCTTTATCTGTTTCTTCTTTTCTTCTTCTAGAAGCCATACTACTACTAGAGTCCGTTAGGAAACAGATGGAAATTAGTGTGTGTGGGTGTAGGTGTGTTTGTGTGGCGGGGGGGACTTTGGTTGATTATAAATTACTTTTTTGTTTCTTAGTAGGATAATTTCTTGAGGAGGGGCTTTTAAGGAACTTACATCTAAGATCAACAGTGTTTTCGTTTTTTACTTGATTTTGAATCAGTTGGGGCAGATTTTTGAAATATCTTCACTTTCATGGTCCAGCCTCCATATATACCTCCCTGAATATGAGAGTGAAAGTGATAATTGTCTAGGGAGTTTTCTTTTTCTATTTGTCATCTTAAGTATCACCATGATATTAGCTGATGGAAAGATGGTGGCAGAGCGTTTTATTTCAGGTAAACAGAAGGCCACAACGAACACAGAAAATTTATCTCTATTCATTATGTTCTTCTTTGAGCATAGAAGTAACTGAAATGTGCAGTGGTTATCCCAGTAACTATCTATCTTCATGATTAAGTTTTAAAAATTTTCATTCTCATAGGAGCTACTACGGAAGTATCCATAAATAAAGGAACTGGAAGCACATTAGGTGGCTCTGGTGGGAAGGGGATCAGAAGAACAAGAGGCAGAATATGAATACCCTTGTTTTTCTGCCATTAAATCTCAGAAAAGGGGACTTCTCTGTTGAGGAATTTCTATCTTTATTTGATTTGGGAATAAAACTATGCATAAGAGAACAGAAATAATTTATCACCGGTTGAAAAGGCCCACAAGATAAACAGAATTCCCACCCCCAACTCCATGAGGGGAAAAGCCACCCTTCTTGTTGTAGGTACCCCTAAGGTATCTTCTGGCACTACACTTGCACCAGGGAGTTCAAATACAGGTGAGCCAGCCAGCTGAAGAGAGTCTTCCACAGGAAAACTTCTAGTAGTAAAGTATCTTTCATGGTACAGTGGCCCAGAAAAGTACATAATTAACTTGCCTCAGAACACTAAATCCTCAAAATAAGTCAGTCAGAGAAAGACAGATAACATATGTTTTCACTCATATGTGGATCTTGAGAAACTTAACAGAAGACCATGGGGGAAGGGAAGGGGAAAAAAACAGTTACAAATAGAGAGGGAGGGAGGCAAACCATAAGAGACTCTTAAATACAGAGAACTGAGGGATGATGGAGGCTTGGGGAGAGGGGAAAGTGGGTGATGGGCATTGAGAAGGGCACTTGTTGGGATGAGCACTGGGTGTTTTATGTAAGCTAATTTGACAATAAATCATATTTAAAAAAAACATTAAATCCTTTTCACCTCACATTTTTTCTACCTTTCCTCTGTCTTAGAAGCTACAACACCCCCTGGAGGCAGTGGAAGCACAGGAATTGAAATTAATACAGGTGAGTTCATAAGCTTCCTAACCTTGCCACTTTTCACATACAAGCGCAGCAATAACAATTAACAGTTTCAAGCTCTAAGTATGTGCCAGGCATTATCCTACACCCTTCTTGCTATTATTTTAAACCTTACCCCAAACTGAGGTACTATCATTTTCACAGATGAGAAAACATGGCTTAGAGATATTAATCAACTTGCCCAACATCATACAGCAAACAAACAGGATTCAACTCAGGCAGTCTGGTTCAGAAGTCTAACCTCTTAATCATGTTACTATATTACTACTACATTATATCACTAGATTTCTTTGTCACATGTCTAAACATTTCTAGAACATTAAAATTTCTATAACATCAGTACTTCACCCAAATGTAAATTTAATTGGTGATCAATCCTGTTGTTTCTTCTTCTAGGGGGATCCAGTAGCCAAGTCCCTGGCATTCAAACAGGTAAATAAAGGAAAAATACCTTTGTCTTGAGACTCTCCACCACTATCCCACATTGTGCTCTCCCACCACTATTTTGGGAATGAAACATTAGAAAGTGCACAAACAACTCTGAAACAAGCTATTGCCAAAAATAATCTTTTTTTGCATAATAAAGAAATTGTGTAGCTTCCCCACCCTTTTCTATAATATGCTTTTCTTATAGGAGTAAAGTTCACATGATCATATCATTCCATTTTTCTTTCAGGTACTATTGGAGTGACCCCAGAAAGTACCATCTCACCCAGAATTTCCAACACAGGTAAGCCAACGAGGAAAGATGTGCTATAATTTCTTTCTTGGGACTAGCTCTGGAGGAATAGCATGGGATTCTTTTTTATGACTTTCCATTAGCCATCACTACTTTCTTTTCACTATCAGAAGCTACAACTTCCATTACAAGGAAGTATAACCAGTGAAAGTGGAATTGGTAATTCCTTTTTAAAAATATATTTATTTATTTTGAGACAGAGAGAGAGTGTGAGCGAGAAAGCATGGGCATGAGTGGGGGAGGGTCAGAGAGAGAGAGAGAGAAGGGAGGGAGGAGAGAATCCCAGGCAAGCTCCATGCTCCATGCTGAGCCCAACACGGGGCTCAATCTCACTACCTTGAGATCAGAACCTGAGCCAAAATCAAGAGCCAGACGCTTAACCCACTGAACCACCCGGGTGCCCCAGGATTCGGCAATTCTTGAGTTCCTGATGATTTATTCTGTCTTTGCCTTTTCTTGGGGACATTTGTTAGAAGAAGTTTATATTTATGAAAATGATTTCATTTCTTCTGGGGGCAAACCTTATATGGTAATTCTTATTACCATAAGGGGAGTTCAGAAAGGTCCCTTTTTGATATTGAAGATATTACCCCAGTATCAGTTGGAGGCAGTATGTCCATGTAGTTCTATTTAGGGAAGCAAAGATGACAGAAATAACTGGAAGTTTAGGTCTAGCAAATTTTGGATTTTAGGTGTTATTTCATTGAATACAAATAAATACATTTACACAAATATTGTTTCTATTCTTGTCATCAGGAGCTACCACTGGTACATCTGAGACACCAAGCCCTGGAAGTAAAACAGGTAAGCTTTGGAAAGGCCTGGAGACTCCTGATATTTAATCCTAGGGAAGCTAGTCATCAAAGCTGGACCGTAAGCCAACATGTTTACTGTGGCCCTGAATTTAAAAATAGAGAATGAACTTCATCTTGACAGGATAGCTCAAAAAAGATCTGCTACTTTCCAGTCACAGACAGTCTGGTTGGCCATGCTCTTCTCAGAAAGGTAAATGCATCACCATTTGGATTCTGTCTTTCTCTTTTCTACTGCAGGCACTACAGGTGTAATCACTGGCACAACAGCATCTGGAAGTTCCAACACAGGTAAATCAATAACGTAACAGGGAATGTGACGAGCTTCAGTAATGGAAAACTCACTCCCCTGCCTCCTGCTTCAACATCTCCTCCCAATCACACACTTTCCCTACCATTCCCTGGGAAACCACCATTTCTCATTTATATGATCCTTCTGAATTCACTTTCCTTCTCCTTTCTTCCTTTCACTTAGGGACCACAACTTCTTTTGGAGGTGGTGGAAACACCAAGGGTGGAATTAAAATAAATGAGTATGAGCAGTCAAATAATATTTTTCTCTACGTCTTAAAGTCAATCACAGTGACTGTAATGAACTTAGAGGGAATTCTATTCTACCTTACCTTAATCTCTCTTTGAGTACAAATTGTCACGATGTTAACTCTTTATCCCATGTGAATTGTCTTATATTTTGTAGACTTGTAATAAAATGGTATAATAGAAACCAGTATTGATATATCACTTAAGACAAGGAAGTTCCTGATCTAAACCTTTTAGTTGATTAGAGGAACCCATCAATGTCTTCTAAACTAAATCCTAATTTTAAGTAAAAAGGAATTAATACATCGATTATCTCCTTTTGTGCTTTCAGTTACCACTGGGATAACCACAGGTACAACCATCGCACTTGGGAGTTCCAACACAAGTAAGTTGTGAAAAAGTTGAGGACACCTGCTTCTATGAACTTTAGCCAAATTTCTGCATTTCATATTGCTTTCTCCTATTTCCTCTCAGAGGCTACAACTTCTACAGAATTTGAAGCTACCACTGTATTTGGAATGGCCACTAGTGAGTGGTTTGCTTTCAACCTTTTGTGTTCTCAACAGTTTTATGTTTAAGTTTGTGTCAGATGATGAATGAGTGAGCAGACCAGCTAAGATAGGGTTTTGTATTCCATTTGAAGAGACCATATGTTAGGTCAATCAGACGTGGACTTTGTTCTTCAGATTGATTTTCTCTATACACCAGCCTTTTATATTTTATGAAGCTAAGAATGATATATTACTCTCAATTCTTTATCCATCTTGCCTTAGCAGATACTACTTCAGAGTCAGCTGAAGTTTCCAGGGGTCCAGAAAATTCTAGTCCTGGTTAGTAGGATTTAATTCATCAGTCTTAGACTTATCTTGCACATAAAACCCTTTCTTCTCAGGTTTTCCTCATAACTAAGGTCTCAACAAATTAAAAAAAATTTACATGCTCCTTCACACACCTGAATCCCCACTGAAGCATCAGGAAGCCAAGTCACAGGAGGGAAAACAAATGAGCAGAGGAAAAACGCTATTACAAAAAGCATTAAACCACAGAGAACAAAGGGCTCCAGAATGAAACTTTACCATATATTGGTTTGGAGAAATGAAAGAGTCTGTGGGAGAGCATGGTGTTTGCTTGTCTGTGCATAATGAAACCCCTTTATTGCTTATTAGAAACATGTGAATTTATCTTGTCCATGATATTTTAAGAGCATAAAAAGTATTACTATGGTCTCTCTCTCTCTCTCTCTCTGTCTCTCTCTTTCTCTCTCAATTTCACAGTATCTTTCTCATTCTTTTAAATCTCATTTTCATGTCCATTTCAAATTCTGCCAGGGTTGTCTTTCACCACACTTATTTCTGGAAATGCCAACATGAGTTAGTCAAAGTTACAAAGAGACTAATACTCTTTATTAGTATCTCACTCAAAAGCCATCTTCTTTGAGAGTATGTCTTCTACTTTCATAACATACAACTTTTTTCCAGATTTCAAAATTGTTTAAAATCACCTTAAATTTTTGTTTATTCACAGGGGCTACAACTCTGGGACTAAGCCGTGACACCACTGTGCATGTAATTCAAACAGGTCAGTCATGGCATTGCAGAATTGTTGAGATTTCACTGATTACTCATAGGATATTGGTAGTGACAGGAGATGGTAAAACTTTTAATTTGAAGACTTGTGAGATAATTGCGGTTGTGATCTTAATGTACTATAATCTCCTGGACTACAGACTTCATCATATGCACATTTATTAGGATGTAGTTTCTTAGTGGTACATTTCTTAATGAAAACAGGAGTCTTTTTGGTAAAATATTTTCCTACTTGTCTTTATAGGTACTATGGTCATAGGTGAAATCACAGGTTACTCAAAAGTTTCCAACCCAAGTAAATTAAGATGACTAAAATAAATTTAGGGCATTTTTAAAAATCTCACATTAATATTTTTTGTCTACTCAATGAAAATGATTAAGGAAAGAAACATTTATTAAAAAGCATGGGAGTATAAAATAGGAAATTATAATAATCTAAACTTGTGGAATACAACTCAGATATTGGGAAACCATCGCAAGAGCAGATGTTGGGAGGTTTGTCAAAATTTCTGGTTGTCAAAGTTGTGACAGAAATGTCCTGAAAAGGGGGAAAAAAAGGAGATCACCCATCAGTTTTGTATTCCATAATATTATAGGATTCAGTTATGAAAAAAATTAAATTGTGATTCCATTGATAATAAGGAGAAATTGAAAGGTTTTTGGATAGATTGACTATCATGCATAGATTTACTTTTTTGGAAGATTAACTAGGCATAAGTTAGGCATGATTTAAAGGGGAGTAAGAAAGCAAGTGTTGGAGGTATGTCATCCAGTTTGAGACTGTTGGAGGTAAGACATGATTACAGACAGATTACAGAGGCAATCATGTCGGAAAACGGAGGTCACAAAGAATGTGCAATATGTTGGCAAGTTGGCGTTTATTATGATGCGATGGAGAGGTGAAGGAGAGAAGGATGTTTTGGGTGAATCTAGCTCATAGTTTGGATGCTTAGGTAGACGGATGGAAGTGCCATCCCCAAATTTGGGAATATACTGGAGGAGGAAAAAAAATTGATAACTGATAGAAGATATAGTGAGGACAAATTTGGGCAGTTTGAATTTAAAATGCTCTGAGGTGTTCGCTTCAGCAGCACATATACTAAAATTGGAATGATACAGAGAAGATTAGCATGGCCCTTGTGCAAGAATGACATGCAAATTCAAGAAGCATTCCATATTTAAAGAAACAAACAAGTAAATAAAATTTAAAAAAATAAAATAAAGTGCCCTGAGGTATTCAGTAGTATGCTCAGGAGAAGTGTTAAGTGCAACTAGACTACAGAAGAGAGGCCTACATTGAAGATACACATTTGTCAGCCGATTGCTTACAAATGATATTTAAGTGGTGGATGCTGGTGAGTTTATTTAGGGTAAACACACATAGTCAGAAGACCAAGAAGTTAAAACATGATACCCTGGCTTCAAAGGGTGGGCAAAGATGCGGGAAGGGGAGTGAGAGATAACAAGCTTCCAGCTATGGAGTGAATATGTCATGAGGATAAGAGGGACGGCATATGGAATATAGTTAATTGTATTGTGACAGTGTTGTATGGTGATGGATTGTAGCAACAGTGGTGGTGAGCACAGCATGATGGATAGACTTGTTGTTGAATCACTGTTGTACACGTGAGACTAATGAAACTGTGTCAACTATACTGAAATTTAAACAGTTAAGACAAAAACACATATTCAAAGTAAATTTAAAAGGTGTTACAAAAAAAGGGCTTTGTAAAGGCAGAGGAGCCTGGAAAAGGGGATAGTTTGGGCTCAGCCAGTATGGATTAAGTCAAGTCTATAGCTGGAGTCCTGGGATGTGACTCAGGAGACTGTTCTGCTTCTAATCTGGGGATTCAGAATCCCAGATCAAACAGGAGCAAACAGAATTTTCAGACAACATATGTAATTTTTAGTAAGATTCATTTTTCAGAGGGCCTGACCTAATAGATATAAAACTTTGAAATAGGAAGGGAGAACTGTTTTGAAATAATTAAAATGTCAAGATTCTTAATTCTTTTCATTTTTTAAGCTTCAGGAGTCACCAACCTAATTCCAGGGAGCCAGTCTACTGGAAGAAAAATAGGTAAGCATGGGGAAGTGAAAAAGGTGAAACGGGGAAGGCACCTATCTCCATGATACTAATTCCAGAAAACAGGGATCGTAGAAGAATGGACTTTACCATAGGGGATAAAACAGAGTAAGAAAAAATGTTTATTTTACTTTTGGGGGCAAGGAGTCCTGGAGAAGGAATATGTTGTTTCACAGAAACACATGAATTTTTCCTAAATGATCATCCCCATCCAATAAGAAAGACAGTGCTCACATTACTGTCTCTTTCTTCTCTCTCACATCCCAGCTACCACTGGGACAGGCTCTGTAAATATATCATCACCTGCAAGTTTCCAAGCAGGTAAATCAGGAAATAAAAGGAATTCCCCTTTAAGGGCCTATGGACAAAATTGCATACTGCCGTATATTCTCCTATTTTCAAATTCTTAATCTTCTCAATTTTTTTCTTCTTTGCTCTTACAGAAACCACAACTTTTAAAGAAGGTGTTGGAACTATGGAAGCAAGAATTTCATCAGGTGAATTTTACTGAATTTTGGATTCTACATGGTTTTTTTCATTTGAGCTCACTATACACAGATTGTGAATGAAAATGAACATCACTGGAAGTGGTTCCTTTTCCTTTAATAATAGCTCATAGGGTCAAATTAGGTTAGTTCCCTGAGTTTTCCTAGGAAACATAACCATAGATGTAATTCTCTAGACACACCTTTTTTTTAAGAAACTTTACCCCCTTTGTTTTGCCAGGCAATACTCCAGAATTAGTGAAAGTCACCACCAGCCAAGATATGTATAGATGCAGTTGTTTTTCTCTGGTTTTCTTCCACTGGAGAGTCAAAGAGTTAAGTCACTGGAAGTAAACCATGTGAATATAAGACAGACATTCTCTCCTTTACTAATAAGATTCTAGATGATTCTGGATCTAGAGAAATAAGATTTTTGACACAATTGTAGCTTTTCCTCTTATATTTTCTTTGAACATTTCAATCATGAGAAAGTGCATTAGAAAACATGTCAGGTTTAACACATGGTACAAGAAAAATTGTTTTAAATTGTTTTCTGTTGCTTCAGAGAAATAGGAGCACTTGCCAATTTCACACTTTTCTTAGGGTGAGAAAGGGTTTGTGAGGCTCATCCTTCCTTCTTATTGCAGGTACCACTGGGGTAGCCTCTGGCACAACAGTTATTCCTGGAAGCTCCAATACAGGTTAGTAAATATTTAGTAAGTGGCAGAGTATCTAAGTTAAAAAAAAATAATATCCTTTCTCTAGAATTAACTGTTGCAACATCAACAGAGCAGTCCTGACCTCATTCTTGTTTGCCTCTCTTAGGGGCGACCACTGGAGTTGGAATGTAAATAAGTAAGAGTCAGTGATTCAAATCCATTGAATTCTCATTAAAGACTCCTAAAGCTTCGCTTAGGTGTAGGGGAATGTTGAGAGTAAAAATAAAGGGCCAGGAAATGGGGCAGAATCTCATTAGGAATGTACTTTTTTCAGCCATTGTTATCTTCTTGCTCTGAGTTTCTGGACTCAGACCAGAGCACCCAGGTAAGTTTGTATAGGTAGGTACACAGGACACAATGCTAAAAGGAGGAATAGATGCTGAAATCCAGCCAACATTCCTCTAAAAAGACATAAATCTATGAGGCCACATCTGCCCAAAAAGGGTGTGTTTTGTAATTCACAAGGGGAATCTATGGGCTGGATGCAGTATTGACCCAGACTTTCACCCGGCTTACTTTCTCTTCTCACTGTTAATTTTTGGGGATGGCCATAGGAGGTGTGTCTGATATGAAATGTTTTTCATTTGCCTTCGTAGGTACTAGTGTGGCATCAAGTAGAATTACTGGTGTCCCAGAAAGTCCCACCCAAGGTAATGGAAATGACTTCAAATGAAGTTTATATCCTTGACATTCTTCTCTTTCACACCTAAGTGTTTCAGATAACCAATATTTATCTCTATGAATGAATGCCAGACTTGAACTCGAAAAGAAAAATTGCACCAGATGGAATTTAAATGGCAATGAAGACTTTATTTAAGATTATTGTAATTATTGTAAAGCCCATTGCAATAGCAGTGAGTTTTACGTCCTCTTTTCTGAAATAAAATCCAGGGGATATTTTAAGGGCTGGGGTGAGCTAGTGGGAAAAGTACTGGAGGGGAGGCTGGTCTATACGATTAAGCCACCTAAGTTTGCTAATTGGTGCTTATAGAATAAAGTTAGGCTCCAACTTCCCATAGAGACAAAGAGATAGGGTTACTGTTATTCTCAGTGATTATATTTCAAAGAGGTGGCTCCAAGGTCTTTGGGGAAGACATTCTTGGGTTGTAAAACTGTCCAGAGACTAGGGAAAGATTTGTATCTCAAGAGGACAGAGAAAGAATTTATAGCCACAAATTTTCTAAAGTAAATGCTCTAAGAAAAGAGAGTCCAGGGCCCTTTAATCAGGAAGATACGTCTATAAATTTAGTCAAGCTGAGGGGAATGTTTAGGCCATCTTGATCAACACAGATGTTTTCTCATTTTTTTTTTTTTTACTCTCATAACTTCACTGTCCCAAAAACTAATAGAACAGAACCAGGAAACAAAGTTATAGGAAGTAAAAGAATTAGATGTGAAAAAAATTTGTATCATTTAGAGAAGGAGACCTGTAAGTGTGAAATTTACCTGGGTCGTGGGAAAATATTCAATTCATTTCTGTGATCAAGGAGTTTCTAAGATAGGGGCCTCTTATGTTTCAATTGCAGGAGGATGTCCTAGCATTAGTAGATGCATTGGTACATGCTAGGTGCTCAAAACTCTTGTCTCATGTAGACATGTCTTAGGACATTTTCTTCTGAGACAAGAAAAAGCGCATTGCTCTTCCTGTCTTTATTTTAGGTACCTCCAGGGAAGCATTTGAAACAACCACTGCTCCTGGAAATTCTACCACAGGTAAGTAAAATAATAATAAATGAACTTTTCTTGGTGACATCTCAGAAGACAGACCAGCTTATCTGAAGACAAAGTCTAGCTTCTCCAGTCCCCTATACTTACTGCTTTTGTAACTCCCTTAGCAGCCACTGCTTCCATTGGAGTCAAGGAAACCTCTGGAACTAGAATGCAAACAGGTGACTGCTGGCAGTACAAATTCCTCAATGATCTGTGCACCTATGATTATATATGAGGAGTTGGGTTTGGGGAGAGGAAAGCTAGAAGAAACAGGAGAGAAAGGCCAGGAAGATTTTCCCAAAGTTTTGGAACATGACTTTGAAGTTCATTTATATATATATATACATATATTTATATATATGTATATATATATGTATATATATATAAATATATATATAAATATATTATATAAATATACATATATATAAATATATATATACATATATATAAATACATATATAAATATATGTATATATATAATATATAAATATATGTATATATATAAATATATGTATATATATAAAATATATGTATATATATAAAAATATATGTATATATAAATATATGTATATATATAAATATATATATATAAATATATATATAAATATAATATATATAAATAAATAAATATATATTTATAAATAAATAATAAATAAATTTTATATATATATATATATATATATATATATATATATATATAAAATCTAGGATTGTTTTTGTTTTTGTTTTTATTGTTTAGGCTTTCACCAAAATTCCTCATCTGAAGACTTAATTATGGAGCTTGAAATCTCTGGGAATGGGATTATGAAATGTGCTATTCTTGAAATTTTTTTGTATTTCCTTTTGCAGGCTCCACCTCCATGTCAACTAAAATCACAACAAGACCCAAAGTATCCTACCCAGGTAAAATGAAATGACCCAACTGTGCTGGAATGACTTGTTTATTTCACACAAAGCTTCCTTTGAGCATGACTTTGCACTGTCATTTGTGCATATACACAGAGAGAGAGACTTGATATGCATACGTGTTATCCTAATAAATAAAATGACAATACCATTAGTTTATTTCTCTTTAGAAACCACTCTAGTCACAACAAAAGACCAAGAAACTGAAAATAAAACAGGTTAGTATGGGGCAAATCCCAATTTCTTTACTTATCTAACTAATATTTCTTTATATATGCTAGACTTGTAGCAGAAGCTAATAGCAAAAATATCAATAAAATAAAGTCCTTGCTGTTTTATTACTTTTGTGTATTTGTAGGTAGATTATTATGGGCACAGATACTATCATTACAGTATATTTAAGGCTAACCCCCAAACATGTGTAATCATTATGGTCCCAGTTGTATAGTGAGAATAGAATATTAATTTCTGCTTATTAGTTGGTAATGTTGAGTGAAGGCATCAGAAAGGAGATGACTGAGTTTAATATTGACTGGGGTGAAAAGGGAATTCCTGCCAACCAGCCATGAGAAGACAGAGACATGTGATATCATGAATGAGTTCAGGAATCAGCCAGGTATCGGTCATGAATGTATGAGGTTCAGGGGATAAATGAGATTGGAAAGTAGAAGCAAGTTCAAGAAAAACCTTATTTCTAAATTTAAATGAGACTTTATCCATATACTAAATGGGATCCCCTTAAGGATTTTGTCAAGAGAATGAGATGATCAGAAAGATGTTTTAGAGAATTGACTCTGACAGCAATGTGGAGATTAGGAGATTGTTCTTTATGGCTCCTCTTACAAATGTCTTCAATGAACCCTTGGAATTCTGATCAGGGAAGATTTTCTGCTGTATTTATCCCTAATAGGACATTTCTCTCTCTGGTTGCTGTTTTCTGCTAATCTGTTAAGCATTTATAATTGGGGATTAGTTTAGCCTCCCTCGGTTAAAAGAGACATTTGATCCCCAAGCTCCCACATCTTTAACTAATTTTCTTTCTGTTTCTTCTGCCCTTATTGGTTGTTGTGGCCCCTTTACCTCAACATGTAACAATTTTAAGTTCTTTCAAATATTCTAGGCTGGACTTTTGCTTGGTGGGTAGAATTAAAATATTAATTTGATTTTTTAGAAGTTTGGAAATACAATTTGAACTTTTTGAGTGAATTGTTGGGTTGACCAAAATATGTGATATGTGAAGACTTAAAAAGAAACATATGGCCAGCTTACGCCATCTGGTGCAGGTGGAGATGGAATAAGATTGAAATATTTCAGGAAGTTAAAAAGAGGATAAAAGTTCTTAAAGGATTAAAACTAGATTACTAATAACACATTTTCCTATACCTGAATTATCCTTTTCCTTTTTGAATGCATATTTTACTGTCCTTTTAATAGGAGGTGTCTGCCAAAAAAAATCAAGGAGTAGTTTACCTTGATATTTTCTCATTTCTCCTCTAGGCTCCCATTTTCCCCTCCCATTCAAATTTGAGGTCCAAAGGGATTTTTCTCTAAGGTGCAATTTGAAATGCCATGAGGAGCAGAAAAGAAAAGTGTCATAGACTCTGGGTCTTGAGTTCTTTCTTGTCTAGCAAGAAAATGGGACACAGGATTAAAATGTGGGAGATGACTAATGTCTGGGAGACGATGAGAGCCCCAATTAAGGGTCCTTGATCTATTTTCATTAGGATCGGAAGGCTTACAAACATGGTGATGGACATGCACAAAGGGATAATGAAACTGTCAACATTAACTCATGGACATGAGGGAAAGGAGGTTTTGAAAATATGCGGGGTTAGGGGTTTGGGTTAATACAAAACAAAATCCTGGTGCCAGGAGGTCAGGCAGAAGGTTGTTTACAGCAGAGGTGAGGCACCACCTCTGTTTAACTAAACTGGTCTAGGGGACAAGAAAGACAGAGCACTCAACCTCAGGGTCAGCCTTTCTTTTGTTAATTAGCTCCGCTCTGGGCAACTTCCCCTTTGCCCTATTTACCTGTTTACCTAATTTGTTCCTTCCTTCCTGTGAAAGCAGCTTTCTGCTATAGTACTAAGTTGGGGGGTGTTTCTGCCCTGAATACCTAATCTTGTTTACCTCCTATACCTTTGTTCCATACTGGGGCCTCTGCCCTGCCCTCTCTATACCTATTTACCTAATCTTGTTTACCCAAACTTGGGTGTGAGCGAACATCCTATGGCTTTGTAATTCTTTATGCCTTGTTAACCCATCAGTGCAGGCTCAGGGAATGCCTAAGCTTATTCCCCACAGGAAGGTAGACAGAAATAAGTCTGTAAGACTAGCAATGTAGCCAATTATTTTCAGTTATTAGATAACTACTTTACCCCGAAACAATTTCAATAACTTTAGAGGCTAACATGAGGTGCCTGTTTTCACACAGGATGTCCAGCATCACTTCCACCACCTCCAGGTAAGAATACTTCCACTCAAGGGGCACCTGAATGGCTTAGTCAGTAAAGCCTCTGACTTCAGCTTGGGCAATGATCTCATGGTTCGTGATTTCAAGCCCTGCATTGGGCTCTGCACTGACAGTGTGGAACCTGTTTGGGATTCTCTCTCCCTCTTTCTGCCCCTCTGCTGCATGCATTTGCTCTCTCTCAAAATAAATAAACAAACTTAAAAAAACAAGAATACTTCTACTTGAAAATCAACCATTCTACATTAATGGTTCTTGTAAATCAAATATCAGAGGTCATGCCTATGAAAGTTGCTAGCTGTGGAAATGTTTCAGAATAGGAAAACTGGAAATGGAGGAATTTAGCTTTTATTCACCAAATACATAGCAAATGGTAGTCTGTTTTCTCATCCACAGACTAATGCAGCCAAACCAAACAAATACCTCTTGTTACTTACTCAAAATAGAGTTTACTTACTAAATAAAGTGTTTTATTTAATTATATGATAGCTTCATCAAAAAATTGTCATCAAAAAATTGTTTAAAAAATAGTATTTTTTTAAACCAGATAATTCCAGATTTTTTGAGGAGTAAGGGAAATTAAAGTTAACCAAAGTTCGATAATTTTAGAGGATTTTGAGTCCCCACTGTTCTCCAGCCAATGTGATGTGCTTTTTAGAAAGTGACAGAAGTTACCCGCCCCCTCCCCAAAAAGAAAATCATTCTCTAATCTTAGGATATAGTGGAAGAAGGGATATTTTTTAAAGAAAAACAGTTTTCATATAAGGCTGAAAATAAATTTCACAATAAAAAAGACTTGAAATATGTATTATATAGAGAGCACATATTATCTGTCATGTATATATTACATATATTGTATACTTTGGAGGAATCTTTAGGTATTTCACTACAGAATTGGAATTTGAGAGAAACATGTAGGCTAGTCCAGGGCATGTAAATGAGAGAATGAGACTAAATTGGGAACATAGATTGGAGCCACATTGTGGCAGACCTCAGAAGCTAGAATGCTGAAATTAGGTATTTATTTTATAAGTCTATAAGGGGCCATCCAAAGTTTTTAACCAAGGCAAAGATGAGGTGAAAACTAGGCAGTAGAAAAACTGTTCTACCTGTGGTATAGAGAATTGATTGGATCAAGAAGAAATCTGAGTCAGAGTTACCCCTGGAAAAGCCCACATATGCTAGATTAAAGATAACAACATCCTGGAGTAGTACTGTAGCAAGTACAACCAGGAAAGGAAGGGAATGAAGTAAAGATGAAGATACAGAATTTTGCAGTCGATTGGGTGCCAAATGATGAAATGGAAGGAATCAAAATGACTCCTAAGTTTTAAGCTCAAATAATTGAAAGAATACTTTGGTTCTCAATAGGAAGAAGTCAGTTTAGATGAGAAACTGGTTTTAGGGGCAAGATAATATAATCTGTTTTGTGCTTATTGAGTTTGAGGGTCTCAATAATGCCATTTATTAGGTCTGCAATGCTGTTTATTAGGCCAAGGGAAACCTGGGCCCATAGTTTAGAAGAGATGTCTGTACTGGAGCTACAAGTTTGAGAGTCATCCACTTGACATTACAGTGGATACTGGAGATAGAAGAAAAGTACCAGGAAAGGACAGAGACAATGAGAAGGAAGAGAAAAAGTTGCTAATGAAGAAAGGAATTTCAGAGTGTTGAATTTGAAGGGAGGAGAACATTTTCAAGAAGGTGAGAGTTAAAAATGTCAGCAATTGTAGGGAACTTGAAAAACTGATAAAGGGCCTTAGGGACTGGTAATTACAGAGTCTTGGTGACTTGCAGGGTATGGAAGCAGAAGTCAGACTGTAAAACAGTAAGTAAAACAACAGTCTTAAGATTTATTGACCACTGCCAGCAGAAATTAATAATTAACCTGTGCTGGGATTGTAAAGTAGGAAATATCTATACTCATTAGAGACAGTTTGCTCAAAGTAGGTGGATGTGATTTACCCACCTGAAGGCACCATACAATTCTCCATAATTCTGTTTTTCTGTATTGGCCACCTGGTGGTTATCTATGTATAACAGAAGGTTCTATTTTGCCAAATTTAATTACCTTTTATCATCTCATGTTAACAGTTTGTCATGGTCCGCTGGGAGAAGAGAAATCTGTAAGTACACACTTTGTCTCTACTTTAATCCAATTGCTGTCATTCCTGTATCTGAATAGAAGTCTGAACTTGGTTTGTGTCTGTAGCCTGGAGATATATGGACTGCCAATTGCCACAAATGCACCTGTACTGATGCAAAGGCTGTAGACTGTAAACCCAAGGAGTGCCCTTCTGCACCCACATGCAAAACTGGAGAGAGGCTTGTAAAGTTCAAAGCTGATGATTCCTGCTGTGAAATTGGATACTGTGGTGTGTATTCACAATACATTATTTGAATTGAATAGTTGTTTACTTATTCACATATTCAAGAGATATTCATTGAGCTTCTAATATGTGTTAAACTCCATGCTAGAGGAGTGTGATAAATAAAACAGAATCATACTTGATCTCTTAAAACTCACTATCTTTGGAGTGGGGGAAACCTAGAATTAATAATTATGAATATAACGAGTTTATTAAAGGGAGATGACGGTGTTTGGGAAGAAACATTTTAATTGGTTGGTAAATATGATTCCATATGCAATTTCTGGTTTATAAATAAAAACAGAATTATAATGTTTATTTTAGGGTAAAATAATGTATTTATTTTTCAGAACCAAGAACATGCTTATTTAACAATACTGAGCATAAGGTAAGGCTGTTTTTACTTTAAAATATTTTTATTTATATAATTATGAATAAATGTAGGCTTTTTCAGTTTATAATTTGAAAAAATCATTGGTAATGGTGGAGCAGGATCTGTTCATTTTTCCCCCCTATATTCACTTCAAAAGGAGCATCAAATGTAACACTCAGCATGGCTTGCTTCAAAGGAGGAAAATGTACTTGATCATTAACTACCTAACTTCTGAATAAAATTTCCCAGGGGTCTGACCAGATGGAGAAGGCACACTCTGTGACATTCAAATCAATGAACAGAGTTAAACTGTAATTATAGCCAGAAATATCAGATGGCCAACCTGTCAGAGATCAAATGAAAAACCCCAAAAGACTGGAACCCCATTATGTGAATATAACAACATGTATATTCAGGGCTAGATTTTGACAAGTGATTTGGCATTTTGGAAAGTAATTTAACTTTTTAAAAAAGGTACCAGGAAGCCATAAAACCCACATGGTTCTCAAATTGATAATCCTTTTGAGCTGGTGATACTAAATATTAAGAGTCTAGCATAAAATCTATGTGGTATGTTAAGAAATATATAAAACAAAGCTGATGAGTGTTTTAACTTATTTATCATGTTCACATTTCTGTCTTGGTTTCTTAATTTTTGGTTTCCAAAGGTAATGTGATTTGAGAATCTATTCCAGTTTTTTTTCTTAGTTTATTTATTTATTTTAAATGTTTATTTATTTGGTTTGAAAGAGAGACAGTGTGAGGAGGGAGGAGCAGAGAGAAAGAAGAGAGAGAGAATACCAAACAGGTTCTATGGCATCAGCATGGAGCCTGATATGAGGCTCGAGCTCATGAACCATGAGATCATGACCAGAGCCCAAATCAAGATTGGATGCTTAACAGACTGAGACACCCAGGCACCCCATTTTATTTTTATTTTGAGAGAGAGAGAAAGAGAGAGTAGAGTGATGTGGAAGAGGGGCAGAAAGAGGGAGAGACAGAATCAAAAACAGGCTCCCGGCTGTCAGCTCAGAGCCCAATGCAGGGCTTGAACTCACAAACCATGAGATCGTGACCTGAGTTGAGATCAAGATTCAGATGCTTAACCAACTGAGCCATCTAGGCGCCCCATAGAATCTATGCAAGTTTTTAAACATAAAAATATGATGATGTTTAAAGAACAAAGGAAAAGTTTTACCTCTAACCATTTGTATGTAAAATAGTTGAAATAATAAAATTCCAGTTTATCAGAAAGTTCATTTTGCAGTTTGAAATAAATAGTTTCCCAAACTGGCAGTTGAATTTCGAACATAAATTATTTTTAAAGCAATCCAGAGAACTTTACAAGTATACAAGCAGAAGTAGAGGTAGGATGTCTCGTGGGATATATCATTTGTTATCATTTATCATTTGTAGTAATCTGATAAAACTATTTTGTGCCAATTTTTCTACTTAGATTACTTCTTTTCCCTCAAATTTAGAGCATAACAATTGGTTGATTTCCTGTTATCATAATACAACCTTTCTTGAAAATATTTTTAAAATATAATACAGTGACTGAGTAGGTGAATAGAATATGTGAATTTTCACTTGAGGATTCAGAATCTTGACTCACAGTCTGTGCTCTCAAGGAGGCATATTGATTTATTCATGGAAGTAGGCAGCTTTTAACTCACTTTTCTTAAATATTAATTAGTGACTGAAGGTACCTCTGGAAATTCACTTAACAATCTGAATTTGAATTTTTTTTTTTTACAGATTTTTATTTTCAACCTCAACAAGAAATCAAGATGAATAACTCCTTTCTTCTTTCTTCCTCTCTGCCTCCCAGATTGGTGCTTCATTTGATGACCCCAGCAATCCATGCATCTCCTACTCCTGCCATAGCACTGGTTTCATCGCAGTGGTCCAGGACTGCCCAAAGCAGACCTGGTGTGCAGAAGTAAGTTATCTTCTTAAGTAATGATCAACAACATCCACTTCTTATGTTAAATATAAACACAATCTGCCTTCTTTCTCATTTGGAAAAGTCTGTCTGGCCAGCAGACATAAATTTCTTATGGATTCTATTCCAGATCTGTTTCACACCTTTTATTGCCAAGTATATTTTTCATATCAAAGTTATATTTGCAGGCTCCGTGAAGCTTAATCTAGTGCTATTCTAGAAGAAGTATGTTACTTTAGAAAGCATTTTGCTACTTTTAAACAAACCAAAAAAAAAAAAAAAACCCAAAACACAACACACCAACCTTGTTTTTTTTTTTAAGGCTCATGGATTCGGGTTAATCATTTCTTATAAAAATACAAAGTTTTCATAAAATCACATTAAGTGTACTTTTCAGCTCTTTCTTTATGCCACAGTCTTCATTTTTACTGTCCTCCACCATATGGTGAGGATTTTGTAATAGTAAATGCTAAGTTTTAAGCTTAAGTCTTAATTAAATTAGTTAATAATAAATGCTCACCAGTTCAAACTTAACTAATTTTTCTTTCTGAAGATATAAGTGATAATATAGTTAAGTTAAAGTTTGATTTCAGTACTCCAATGTTGGATTTAAACATTTATTGAGTTTTAATGTGTAAAGTTAAAATCCTGTCTGTAAGAAACTTACCGTGTCTAGTAGTAATATCAGTATTAAAGTATTTTTCAATTAATATAAGGGAGGATTTTTTTTTTTACTTTCTTGCATGTTATTTTAAAGAAGACTTCATTTTAGATATTTTTTTCCCTTTCTCCCTACGGTTGAAAATTTTTAGTGTAAATATTCAGACTCATTTTTATTATTATGCTCTCTCATCCGTGCTTCCTGGATCTGAGATCAGCATATTTATCTGTTCCATTTTCCCCTTTGTAATTTCAGTAAGTTCAGTAATGTTATCATTATTTATAAAATAATACTTATGTTTTTAAGTCTTTTTTCTATTTTTCTTACCCCTATAGGAAGACAGAGTCTATGATTCAAACAAATGTTGCTATACATGTAAGTAACATTAGGTTCCACATGTAGAGGAAATGTCAACAGTTGACAAAAATTTAGTGTTTTTTTAAAACAAAATGTCAGATCATTAATAGAAAGTCTCCTGTGTTTTTAACATAACAGGTCATCTAACCTATATGCAGAAACTAACAATTGATATGTCTACGTTATGTATTATACTTTTTCATGTTGGTTGAAACATTCTTCCCAGTAAAAAACAATGGTGTTTACAAGGAAGAAATTTGATTCTCATGAAAAAAAAATATAGTTTGCTCTCTAATATAAGCAGGTTGTGTTGTAAACTGATATATTAGATAATAAGAATGGTCAACAATGAGAAATGGATGTCAGAAACAATCCATTCAGCTCCATCTTCCCTTCCCCCCTTCTCTCCTCCCTTCCTCTTTGTTCCCTCCCTCCCTCCTCTTTCTCCTATGATAATAATGATAGCACTAATGAAAAGATAACATTTATTAAACATAATTATTGAATACTAACCAGGTACCTTGTGCTGGGTGCTGAAGTAGTTAAACCCTTCAACAACACTATGAAGTATTTTTTGTTATGATTCTCCACTAAAGGTTCAGAAAACTGAGACTTAGCAATTGCTAATGTTAAACCTCATTTCTGGTTCTATTATCATTTTGTTTTAGGTAATACTAATTGTAGATCTTCACTTGTGAATGTGACTGTTAAGTACCGTGGTTGCCAGAAAAAACTTGAGATGGCAAGATGTGTAGGGGAATGTAAGAACACTGTCAGGTGAGTGTTTCTTTGAATGTGTACTGTGCATTAATTTTGTAACATTGTGGAGGAAATTAAGTTTTAAAAATTACATGGAACATTTTTTACATGAGAGCTAATGATCAAAACCTGATGAAACAAGTATCTAAGACATTAAGATCTTAGAAATAAAATAAACATTTTCAACAGTAATGAATGGTTTTAAAGTAACCTTCTAAATAAATCAAACCTAATACATTCATAGCAAATGTATTTATTTTCACACAGTAATTACTGATAGTACTTAAGCAGATAGTCTTACTTAAAAATGTGTTTTTAAACTGTCACTTGCATTTTAGACATAATATATATTGTTTTTCGTTCATGAACACTTTCATGTGTAGATTAATATATAGAAAATAATAATTTGGTATGAAGTTGTATATTTAAAAATATGTTTATATTTTTTCACCGTAACATTCTAATTATAAGATTATAAATTTCCATTTTGGATTTCTTTTGTCTTACATACCAATTATCACTGATCCACATCAGAAGTTCATGGTGAGAGAGAAATGCAAAGTATAGGTAAAGAAGAAATTGGTTGGAAGGATTGCTAAATCGCTTAGACAATTATAATTTGAGCATTGATGTCAATTTGTTTCAGAAGATATCCCAAAAATATTTATTGCTAAATATTCTTTTCCTTTAGGTACAATTATCATATCTTTCAGCTGGCAAATTCATGTCTTTGCTGCCAAGAAGATAAGTACGAATTCCGGGAAATTTTTCTTGACTGTCCTAATGGCAGTACAATACCTTACAGATATAGGCACATCACGGCATGTTCTTGCTTAGATATGTGCAAACAGTCTACACTCCCAACAGTCAGTTAACACCAGTATCACCTTTCCAAGTATAACAGGCCAGGTATTTATTTTATAAATGCACAAAAATCACTAAAATAGAATAACTAAACATTTGTATCTCACTCAAAGTGTGAATTCTCATTCTGAGGCATTTTGTTCTCTTGTTGACTGGATGTGAAAAATAAATACAAGTTTTCAAGCAATTCATGAGCGTATGTTTTTATTGATAATAATAAGAATGCTACAACTCAATGAGAAACTGAGTCATATCATGCCTCTCCAAAATGTTTTTCTTCTACTCTTTATCTCATGAAGCCATTATCCTATTTCGTCCTTTCCCTTCACAGTTAAACTTATTGAAACTATGTTTTTGTTCCCTTCCCCCACTTTTCTATGCCAATTACATCGCCCCTTTCATTCTATGACAACTTCTCTGCTTAGGACACCAGCAGCCTCAAAATTCTTTAAGTAGGGTCTGATATTGGGACGCCTGGGTGGCTCTGTCAGCTAAGTGTCCAACTTTGGCTCAGGTCATGATCTAACGGTTCATGAGTTCAAGCCCTGACAGCTTGGAGCCTGGAGCCTGCTTTAGATTCTGTGACTCCCTCTCTCTCTGCCCCTCCCCCGCTCACACTTTGTTTCTGTCTCTCTCAAAAATAAATAAATAAAAAAGTAGGGTCTGATGCTATTTTCACTTTTTTTAAAGTTTTTTTTTATGTTTATGTATTTTTGATAAAGTGAGAAACAAAGCACGAGTGGGGAAGAGGAAGAGAGAAGGAGACACAGAATCTAAAGCAGGATCCAGGCTCTGAGCTGTTAGCATAGATCCCGAGACAGGGCTTGAACTCATGAACTGCGAGATCCTGACCTGAGCCCAAGTCAGACGCTTATCCTATTGACCTACCCACACACCCATCACTCTTTCCCACTTAAAACATTTTTCTTGTTTTTGTGACATCATTTTTTTTAAAGATTTTATTTTTAAGTCATCTCTCCACCCAATGTGGGGCTCGAACTCACTATGCTGAGATCAAGAGTTGCACACTATTCCTACTAAGCCAGCTAGGTGCCCCACTGTGACATCAGTTTTAATAGTGCTCCTACATTTGTGGAGCTCCCAAGGCTCTTGACTTGCCCTCACTTTTGCCAGTCCTTCAAATTTCAATTCTCCAAAGTTTCATCATGTTCCTGTTCTCTTCTATTCATGCCCCTTGGATGATTTCATCAACACAAGTAGTTGTGTTTATACACAGAGGAGGATTTCCAGTCTATGTCTCCTGCCCTCAGCTCTTCTCTGAATTACAGACACATTGATACAGCTCTGAATCCACACCTCTAGCTGGATGGTTTATAGATAGAACAAACTCGACAAGACTAAAACTGAACTAAGTGTCATTCCCCCTAACCCACTTCTGTCTTTGTATTTATATACCATTGAGGTAGTTAGCTAGAAGAAGAAGTTGAGGTTTCGTAATGTCATGACTATCATGTTCAGTACATTCTACACACTTTGCTGCCCACACACATATTTTCTTCCTATACATATATTTCTAAATGTGCCTTGCACAACATTAATTTTTATTATTTTTTATCATTTTTTTAATGTTTATTTTTGAGAGAGAGACAGAACGCAAGCAGGGGAGGAACAGAGAGAGAGGGAGACACAGAATCTGAAGGAGGCTCCAGGCTCCAAGCTGTCAGCATAGAGCCTGACGTGCGGCTCGAACTCTTGAACTGTGAGATCATGACCTGAGCCGAAGTCAGAGGCTTAATCAACTGAGCCACCCCGGTGCCCCACAACATTAATTACCTTAATAAAAAATGTACAGTTGTTAACACCTCCCCAACCTAATTTATCATAAACCTTTTATGTACTACTCACCTTTCTATGTAAACTGGACTGACGGTAAATTTAACCATCATTAAACACTATGCCCAATGATGGGGAAAGAAAAAGTTGGTATATTAGTATATCACTGGTAGTACCTACCAACAAAAGATGAACAATAGCTAAATACAGGTGTATATTACAAGTGTCACTTCTATAGTTAGTCCCAAGGCTCTTAACTTTCCTTCATGTCTGTCACTCATTCCAGCTAGTTCTTCTTTGTAGTCTGTAGCAGAGTTTGTCAGTTGGAAAAATTATGAGGGATTTGAGTCCTTGAAAATCCAATTGCATGAAGTTGTAGTTTCTCAATGCCTTTTACCTCAGGGAATGATAAAACATAGAGACAGCAGCGCACTTACATTCCAGACCTTACCGTGTGGCGGTAGCTCTGTTTTTCTCCTGATGGTCAGAATTGATCATTTGAGACAATATGATGATAGCCTTTCTGCTTAGAAAGGCTGCTCTAGAGTCACAAAAGACTCAAATGGCTAGAAGGGAGTTTCAGCAAATGGAAGAGAATGTAAATGTTGACTTATGGATCAGCCAATATATCACCTCCTGCAATCAGTACACCAAATTATGTAGCAGTGTCCCTCAGCTGATGTTCGGGTGGAATTCTCAATAGGCCAATCTTTCAACGTCTACTACCCATGAATAATAAGGAAGTGTAAAATCCCTGATGTGATATGTACCTATTGCCTTTTTTTTTCATTTTGAAACAAATTACTTGGTTAGAAGAAGGGCTGTGCAGCATTTTATGGTAGTAAATAAAATATTCAGTAAGCCCGTGGGTAGCAGTACTTTCTGAGGCATATTAGACATGAGAGGAAAATCAAAACCAATAACAGGTTATATAAGGAAAAAAGGACTGTCCTCAAGCCAAACTTCTAGGAAGCACAATGGCCAATGAGAAATTTCCTTTCCGGTTGTCTTCTTTGACCATGGCTGAGACACACTATAATGTTACATAGCTCACTTTTCACTGATACTGGGTCATTGGTAATCTGGCCTTGAGTTTTATTCTTTTGTGTCAACTGGTCTCAAGTTACCCCTTCAAGCAAAACACACAAATTCAAAGAAAGGTGGCAGCTAGATAGGTGGAACTATATTTGCAAACATTAAGAAACCATCCATGGATCGGACTTTTGCCTTTGAAGTCTTAATGGGGGCAGGGTTTCCACTCTGTATACATGATTTCTAATGGATAATAGATTACTGCTGGAAATGCCTAACTTCATGGCTGTATAAACAAGATAATCCCCAGTCCAGAATGAGTTGCTTTGGTTCATGGTTACCTGTTATTGCCAGAAGCCAGTAAAAAGCTAGTTCTTGTTGAAAATAGAATAGTTGCTCCAAAAGGTGGTGTGGCCTTGCTCCAAAAGAGTCCCATGTTCATTCCAACATTATTCACAATAGCCTAGATTTTGAAACAATCAAAGTGTCTTTTTTTTTTTTAATTTTTTTTTTAACGTTTACTTATTTTTGAGACAGAGAGAGACAGAGCATGAACGGGGGAGGGTCAGAGAGAGGGAGACACAGAATCTGAAACAGGCTCCAGGCTCTGAACTGTCAGCACAGAGCCCGACGCGGGGCTCGAACTCACGGACCGCAAGATCATGACCTGAGCCGAAGTCTGCCGCCCAACCGACTGAGCCACCCAGGCGCCCCAATCAAAGTGTCTTTTGACAGATGAATAACGAAAACGTGGTATATGTATTCAATAAAATATAAAATATTATTCAGCCTTAAAAAAGAAGAAGAAATCCTGCCATTTGTGGCAACATGGATGAAACTTGAGGGCATTATGCTAAGATAAATTAGCCAGACAAAGAAATATAACGCACTTCTATGTGGAATCTAAAAAAAACCAGAAAACATCTGGAACTTATAGAAACAAGGTAGAAAATGACTATCAGGAATGGGTAATTGGGGAAATAGACAGAGGTTGGTAAATGGGTACAAACTTTCAGCTATGAGTTAGATCTGAGGATTTAGTGTATAGCTTAGTGGCTATAATTGATAACACTGTATTGTATTATTGAAATGTGTTAAGGGATTAGAACTTAAATGTTCTAAAAGGTAAGTATGAAGTAGATGGATGTGTTAATTAAATTGATGAGGGAGGATCCTTTCATAATGTATACATATACAAAATTATCATGTTTACATCTTATAATTTTATTTGTTATTTATACCTCAGCAAAGCTGAAAATGTTTAAATACTATACATATTTAATGTGTGCAACTCAGTGAATTTGTGGAAAAGTATACACATATGAAACCATCACCACCATGAAGGTAATGAATATATCCATCACGTTCTGAAGTTTCCTCCTGACTCCTTTATTGTTATTTATTTATTTATTCATTGTGGTAAGAATACAACATAAGATGTACTTTTTTAGTAAATATTAAGTATATATGATTGTTAGCTATAGGCACTATACTATATAGTAGGTCTCCAGAATATATTTATCTTGCATAACTGAAGCCTTATGCCGTTTGGCCATTAGTCCCTATTTTTCCCCTCCCTTCAGTTCCTAGCAACTACCATTCTACTCTCTGCTTCTATAGGTTTGTCTATTTTAGATTCTACCTATAAGTGAGATTATAAATTGTTTGCCTTTGTGTGTCTGGTTTATTTCACTTAGCATAATGTCCTTCAGGTCCAACCATGTGACAAATGGCAAAATCTCCTTTCTTTTTTAAGCTGAGTAATATTACATTATATGTATATATCACATGTGCTTATTGATTTCTTTGTCAGTTAGCATTTAAGTTGTTTCCATATCTTGGCTATTGTGGATAATGCTTCAAAGAACATGAAAGTACAAGCATCTCTTTAAGATCCTGACTTGTTCAGGAGTGGTGCGTGGAGAAAACAATAAACAAATATATGTCAGGTGGAAGTGGTATTAAAAAAACAATGCAGGGCAAGAGGTTAGAGAGCATATCATTTAGGCAAGACATTTGGGAAAGACCTCTCTGTGAAGGTGAAATATGAGAGGAGATGTTAATGTAGTGAGGGGATCATGTGGATTTCTAGGGCAACAGCTACTTAGAAGGTAATGTGTTCCTTGCACAGTAAGTGCAAAGTTACTGAGGTACGATCAGATGATTGTTTAAGACATGAAACTAAAATATCTGGGTACTATAAGAAAAGAAGAACATGAGTAGATGAGGTCAGAGATGTTAACAGATTTTGGAGGATTAGGAAAGCTTTTGGATTTTATACTGAGAGCAATGGGCTTTGAGAAGAGGCAAAGGAGGAATCTGATGATCTTCATTTTTAACATAACATTATGGCTACTGTGCAGAGTACATGTACTAGATAGGAACAAAGGGACAGCAAGGCCAGTTAAGAAGCTACTGCGATATCTTGGCGAAAGATAATGGTGGCCTGGATGAAGGTGACATTGGTGACAGCAGTGAGAAGAGGTCAGGTTCTGGATATTTTCTGAAGACAAAGCGAAGATTTGTGATAGGTTGGATGTGGGGTGTGAGAGAATAAGAAGAATCAATGATAGGAAGTTAATGAACACTATTTAGCTTCTATCTCCAATGAAATATATATCATCCAGGTTCTTGCCTGTGATAATAATTAATGATAACTGATTAATTATTATCAAAATCTCTGTTTTGAGAAAACTATTCATGGAAGTCTTGAGTCTGGCCATTAGACATGGACTAAATTCTACCTTGGGGCAAGTGGATGATAAATAAAATGAAACCAGCTAGTATATTTCTTCTCACTAGAGATATAGAAAATAGAGCCATTAAAAATGCAGGTTCTAGAGCTAGATTGTTTTGGTTCAAGTATTGGCTTACCCTGTTCCAATTTTGTAATGCTACATAAATTCCTAACCTCATTTTTAAATAACAGCTTTATTGAGATATAACTCATATACCATAAAATTCCCCCTTTTAAATTGTACAACTCAGCAGTTTTTAGTATACTCACAAAGTTGTACAATGATCATGACTGCATAATTCCAGAACATTTGTATCACTCCAAAAAGAAACTCCATGCCATTAGCAGCCACTCCCCATTTCCTCCAGCCCCTGGTAACCACTAACTAATCTGCATTCTGTTCCTATGGCTTTGCCAGTTCTGGACATTTTGTACGAATGGAGTCAAACAATATGTGGCCTTCCGTTTATCAGAAGAACCCAGTTCATCTGGGTTGTAGCATATGTCAGTATTTCATTCCTTTATATGGCTGAATTATATTCTATTATTATGCTATATGACTTTTAGTTTATCCATTCATGGATATTTTGAGTTGTTATTTTGGGTTTTTTGCTTATTATGAGCAATGCTACTAGGAACCTTCATGTGTAAGTTATTATGTGGACATATATTTTGAATTCTCTTAGGTATAAATCTCAGACTGGAATTTCTGGGTCATATGGTAGCTCTATGTTAACCTTTTGAGGACCTGTCGTTTTCCAAAGTGGTGGCACCATTCTACACTTCCACCAGCAATGTTTCTGTACATCCTTGTTAGCACTTGTTAATTATCTTTTTTTATTATAGCCATCCTACTGGATAATTTAACTTCTTTTTAAGTCCCAGGATTCTCATTTGCAAAATGGGACTAATAAAAATATTTACTTCATAGGTTTGTTTAAGGCTGGAATGAGAAATATGTGTGATATATAAACATCTGCTACAACATTGCCTCACAAAACCATGTTTTCAATCAGTGTTATTATTCTGCCTTTCCTCAACACTGCACAGCAATCCCATGATACTTCTATGAACTGACTTCCATATTACTTGTTTAAAATTTTTTTAATGTTTATTTATTTTTGAGAGAGAGAGAAAGAGAGACAGAGTGCAAGTGGGGGAGAGGCAGAGAGAGAGGGAGGCACAGAATCTGAAAAAGGCTCCAGGATCCTTGCTGCCCCATGCTGTCAGTACAGAGCTCAACGTGGGGCCAGAACCCATGAACCAAGAGATCAGACCTGAGCTGAAGTCGGACACTTAACTGACTGAGCCACCCAGGCACCCCAATTTTATTTCAACCTTCAAATAGAGAAATTGAGAAAAACGGAGTGGAGGTGACATTCTTAAGTATATAGGAAATAACTAGTCTCTCTCACGATTACGTTGCTACAGAAAAACCTAGATCTCATGGCAAGATTAAGGGATAATAGTTTAAGAGATACATGATATAAATGAAATAAGTTAGGCAAAACCTCATATTATTTTCATTTTAATTGGAAGCATCACTTTTATAAACGCTGAAAGTATTTTTCTCATTCTAAAAATATGTATGTTTCTTAGTATTATCCACTAATTGCCAGCTATCTAGAGGCAATTACTAACTAGTAAAAAAAGAGCACCCCAATGCACAATTTTTATCTTCAAACACCAATTCCCTCTAAAAGGAACCAGGGCCCCTTAGAAAAATGGCTGATTCCTTATCAGGAATGTGTAAGATGAATCTGAGATAACTTGTCATCTCTGAAATCAAGGAAACCATCAAAAACTCTTTTTTTTTTAATTTATTTGTTTTAAATTTACATCCAAATTAGTTAGCATATAGTGCAACAATGATTTCAGGAGTAGATTCCTTAGTGCCCTTTAACCATTTAGCCCATCCCCCACTCCCACAACCCCTCCAGTAACCCTCTGTTTATTCTTCATATTTAAGAGTCTCTTATGTTTTGTCCCCCTCCGTTTTTATATTATTTTTGCTTCCCTTCCCTTATGTTTATCTGTTCTGTGTCTTAAAGTCCTCATATGAGTGAAGTCAAATGATATTTGTCTTTCTCTGACTAATTTCGCTTAGCACAATACCCTCTAGTTCCATCCATGTAGTTGCAAATGGCAAGATTTCATTCTTTTTGATTTTGAGTAATACTCCATTGTATATATATACCACACCTTCTTTATCAATTCATCCATCGATGCACATTTGGGCTCTTTCCATACTTTGGCTATGGTTGACAGTTCTGCTATAAACATTGGGGTGCATGTGTCCCTTCAAAACAGCATCCCTGTATCCCTTGGGTAAATACCTTGTAGTGCAATTGATGGGTCATAAAGTAGTTCTATTTTTAATTTTTTGAGGAACCTCCATACTGTTTTCCAGAGTGGCTGCACCAGCTTGCATTACCACCAGCAATGCAAAAGAGATTCTCTTTCTCTGCATCCTTGCCAGCATCTGTTGTTGCCTGAGTTGTTAATGTTAGCCATTCTGACAGGTGTAATGTGGTATCTCATTGTGGTTTTGATTTATATTTCCCTGATGATGAGTGATGTTGAGCATTTTTCCGTGTGTTGGTTAGCTATCCAGATGTCTTCTTTGGAGAAGTGTCTATTCATGTCTTTTGCCCATTTATTCACTGGATTATTTGTTTTTTGGGTGTTGAGTTGGATAAGTTCTTTATAGATTTTGGACACTAACCCTTTATCTGATATGTCGTTTGCAAATATCTTCTCCCATTCCATCTCCCATTGCCTTTTAGTTTTGCTGATTGTTTCCTTCGCTGGGCAAAAGGTTCTTATTTTGATGAGGTCCCAATAGTTCATTTTTGCTTTTGTTTCCCTTGCCTCCAAAGACGTGTTGAGTAAGAAGTACCTGTGGCCAAGGTCAAAGAGGTTTTAACCTGCTTTCTCCTCAAGGATTTTGATGGCTTCCTGTCTTACATTTAGGTCTTTCATCCATTTTGAGTTTATTTTTGTGTAAGGTGTAAGAAAGTGGTCCAGGTTCATTCTTCTGCATGTCGCTGTCCAGTTTTCCCAGCACCACGTGCTGAAGAGACTGTCTTTATTCTATTGGATATTCTTTCCTGCTTTGTCAAAGATTAGTTGGCCATACGTTTGTCGGTCCATTTCTGGGTACTCTATTCTGTTCCATTGATATGAGTGTCTCTTTGTGTGCCACTACCATACTGTCTTGATGACTGCAGCTTTGTAGTATAGCTTGAAGTCCAGGATTGTGATGCCTCCTGCTTTGGTTTTCTTTTTCAAGATTGCTTTGGCTCTTGGGGGTCTTTTCTGGTTCCATACAAATTTTAGGATTGTTTGTTCTAGCTCTGTGAAGAATGCTGGTATTATTTCCATTGGGATTGCATTGAATATGTAGATTGCTTTGGGTAGTATCGACATTTTAACAATATTTGTTCTTCCTATCCAGGAGCATGGAATCTTTTTCCATTTTTTTGTGTCCTCTTCAATTTCTCTCATAAGCTTTCTATAGTTTTCAGTGTATAGATTTTTTTTACCCCTTTGGTTAGATTTATTCCTAGGTATTTTATTGTTTTTGGTGCAATTGTAACTGGGATCGATTCCTTGCTTTCTCTTTCTGTCGCTTCATTATTGGGGTATAGAAATGCAACTGATTTCTGTGCATCGATTTTATATCTTTCCACTTTGCTGAGGTCATGAATCAGTTCTAGCAGTTTTTTGGTGGAATCTTTTGCATTTTCCATATAGAGTTTCATGTCATCTGCTAAAAGTGAAAGTTTGATCTCCTCCTGGCTGATTTGGATGCCTTTTATTTCTTTGTGTTGTCTGATTACAGAGGCTGACTTCTAATACTATGTTGAATAACAGTGGCAAGAGTAGACATCCCTGTCTTGTTCCTGACCTTAGGAGGAAAGTTCTCAGTTTTTCCCCATTGAGGATGATATTAGCATTGGGTCTTTCTTATATGGCTTTTATGATCTCAAGGTATGATACTTCTATCCCTACTTTCTTGAGGGTTTTTAGCAAGAAAGGATGCTGTATTTTGTCAAATTCTTTCTCTGCATCTATTGAGAGGATTATATGATTCTTGTTCTTTCTTTTATTGATGTGATGAATCACATTAATTGTTTTGCAGATATTGAACCGCCCATGCATCCCAGGAACCTCATTTTTAAATGTAGATTTGGTCGTAGTGAATAATTCTTTTAATGTATTGTTGGATCCGGTTGGCTAATATCTTGTTGAGGATTTTTGCATCCATGTTCATCAGGGAAATGGGTCTATAGTTCTCCTGTTTAGTGGGGTCTATGTCTGGTTTTGGAATCAAGGTAATGCTGGCTTCATAGAAAGAGTTTGGAAGATTTCCTTCCATTTCTATTTTTTGGAGCAGCTTCAAGAGAATAGGTGTTAACTCTTAAATGTTTGCTGGAATTCCCCTGGAAAGCCATCTGGCTCTGGACTCTTGTTGTTTGGAAGATTTTTGATTACTAATTCGATTTCTTTACTGGTTAGGGGTCTGTTCAAATTTTCTATTTCTTCCTGTTTCAGTTTTAGTAGTGTATATGTTTCTAGCAATTTGTTCATTTCTTCCAGGTTTCCCATTTTATTGGCATATAATTGCTCATAATATTCTCTTATTATTGTTTTTATTACTGCTCTGTTGGTTGTGATCTCTCCTCTTTCATTCTTGATTTTATTTATTTGGGTCCTTTCCTTTTTCTTTTTGATCAAACTGGCCAGTGGTCTATCAATTTTGTTCATTCTTTCAAAGAACCAGCTTCTGGTTTCATTGATCTGTTCTACTATTTTTTTCTTTAGATAGCATTAATTTCTGCTCTTATCTTTATTATCTCCTGTCTTCTGCTGGCTTTGGGTTTTATTTGTTGTTCTTTTTCCAGTTCTTTAAGGTGTAAGGTTAGGTTGTGTATCTGAGATCTTTCTTCCTTCTTAAGGAAGGCCATGATTGCTGTGTACTTTCCTCTTATGACCATCTTTCCTGCGTCCCAGAGGTTTTGGGTTGTGGTGTT
Organism: Acinonyx jubatus; assembly: GCF_027475565.1. Lineage (NCBI taxonomy): Eukaryota > Metazoa > Chordata > Mammalia > Carnivora > Felidae > Acinonyx > Acinonyx jubatus. The sequence goes on from NC_069387.1 coordinate 66,787,136, forward strand.
ATCATTTTCTTTGGCTTCCATGAACTTTTTAACTTCCTCTTTAACTTCTTGGTTAGCCCATTCATTCTTTAGTAGGATGTTCTTTAGTCTCCAAGTATTTGTTACCTTTCCAAACTTTTTCTTGTGGTTGATTTCGAGTTTCATAGCATTGTGGTCTCAAAATATGCGCGGTATGATTTTGATCTATTTGTAGTTGTTGAGGGCTGGTTTGTGTCCCAGTATGTGGTCTATTCTGGAGAATGTTCCATGTGCACTGGAGAAGAATGTATATTCTGCTGCTTTAGGATGAAATGTTCTAAATATATCTGTTAAGTCCATCTGGTCCAGTGTGTCATTCAAAGCCATTGTTTCCTTGTTGATTTTTTGATTAGATGATCTGTCCATTGCTGTGAGTGGGATGTTGAGGTCCCCTACAGTTATGGTATTACTATAAATGAGTTTCTTTATGTTTGTGTTTGACTGATCTATATATTTGGGTGTTCCACATTTGGTGTGTAAATATTTACAATTGTTAGGTCTTCTTGGTGGATAGATCCCTTAATGCTGGTATAATGCCCTTTGTCATCTCTTGATACAGTCTTTATTTTAAAGTCTAGATATAAGTATGGCTACTCCGGCTTTCTTTTGTTGACCATTAACATGTAGATCGTTCTCCATCCCCTTACTTTCAATCTGAAGATGTCTTTAGGTCTAAAATGGGTCTCTTGTAAACAGCATATAGATGGATCTTGTTTTCTTATCCATTCTGTTACCCTATGTCTTTTGACTGGAGCGTTTAGCCCACTGACATTTAGAGTGAGTACTGAAAGATATGAATTTACTGCCATTATGTTGATGTAGAGTTGATGTTTCTGGTGGTCTCTGGTCATTTCCAGTCTTTGTTGATTTTGGTCTTTATTTATTTGTTTTTTGCTTTCATCTTTTCTCTCCTCAGAGAGTCCCCCTTAAAATTTTTTGCAGCGCTGGTTTAGTGGTCACAAACTCTTTAATTTTTGTTTGTCTGGGAAACTTTTTATTTCTCCTTCTATTTTGAATGACAGCCTTGCTGGAAAAAGAATTCTTGGCTGCCTCTTTTTCTGATTCAGCACATTGCATAAAGCCTGACACACTTTTCTGACCTGACAAGTTTCTGGATAGGTCTGCTACAACCATGATCTGTCTTGCCTTGTAGATTAGGGACTTTTTTTCCCTTGCCACTTTCATGATTCTCTTCTTCCCTGAGTATTTTGTGAATTTGACTATGATATGTGTTGTTGATGGTCGGTTTTTGTTGAATCTAATGGGAGTTCTCTGTGCTTCCTGAATTTTGATGTCTGTGTCTTTCCCCAGGTTAGGAAAGTTTTACGCTATCATTTGCTCACATAACCCTTCTACTCCTATTTCTCTCTCTTCCTCTTCTGGGACCCTTATGCTTCTGATGTTCCTTTTTAATCTCACTGATTTCTCTAATTCTTAAATTAGGCTCTTTTGTCTTAGTCTCCCTCTTTTTTTCTGCTCATTATTCTCCATAAGTTTGTCCTCTATATCACTGATTCTCTGTTCTGCCTCATCCATCCTTGCCACCATGGCAGCCATTTGAGATGGCAGCTCAGTTATAGCATTTTTTGTTTCATCCTGATTAGCTTTTACTTCTATCTCTGCAGAAAGAGATTCTAATCTTTTTTCGACTCCAGCTAGTATTCTTATTATTGTGATTCTAAATTCTGGTCCAGACATCTTGCTTGTATCTGTGTTAGTCAAGTCCCTGTCTGTCATTTCTTCCTGCTCTTTCTTCGGGGGTGAATTCCTTCATTTTGTCATTTTGAAGGGAGAAGAAGAATTAATGGGGTAAATAATTAAAATTTTAAAAAATATTAAAATTTAAAATATGTTAAAATTAAAAATATTAAAAACAAACACACACACACACAAGTCAAATAAATGATGCAGATCCTAGGTGTGTATTGGTTTGGGTGTTGAAATGGTCTTGATAGATTAGAGAAAAAAGGGGAAAGAAAAAAAGGAAATAGTTTGAAAATTTGAAAAAATGAGTACACTGAAGTAGACTAAAATAAAATGATGGAAGTAAAATAGAATTTGAAAAAATTTACACAAAAGTAAAAAATATAGTAGAAAAAAATTAAAGAAAAATATTTTTAATAAAAATTAAAAATAAATATGAATGCTTTCTCTTTCTGTATTCAACAAAAAAAGAAATGAAAAAGAGAAAAGAAAAAATAAAGAAATTGAATAGATGGATCGGCAAACAGACTGGAATACAACTGAAATTACTTTCTTGTCCCCTATAAGTCAAACTATGAAGCACTTTATAGTCCATAAACTAAGCAGGTGTTCTGAAGAGCGAGGTTGGCCCCGTTGGGTGGGGCTTAGTGTAACGGCTCTGTTCTCCACTAGATAGTGCTGCTTAGCTTACTGGGGTAGATTGTTGTGGCACTACATGCACATGCGCATGTGTGGGACTGGTGAAAATGGCGTCACCCAGCTACCCAGTCTCTAGTATCGGAACTCCATTCTCTCTGATCACCAATTGCGTACCCGTCCTCTGTCTTCAGTTTCTGTCCACTCCCCACTTTTACACAGTCCATTACCAAGCCGCAGGCAGCACCTTCCTCCCGAGTTTTGTCTGAGATCTGGCAGTTTTTCCCGACCCCTTACTTCTGAGGGACTGTGGTTTTGACCCATTCTACCCTCTGTTGGAGGGTCTCACCAAGCAATGGCTGGGTGCCAACCACACTCAGGAACATTTGTGGGACTGTGCTGCTGATGCCCAGAGACCGCAATCAGGTGCCAGCCCATCCCAGAAAAAGTTTGCAAGATAGTGTAGCAGCAGCATTTCAGGGATTATGGAAAATTACAACACACATCTGGCACCAGGCTTCACCCTTAAAACTTTGTTCCAGCACCAGAGAATGTGGTTGTTCTCCCGAGTCCACTGGGGCTTTGCCTTTGGGGGACCCACACAGCCTCTGTCAGGTGTCCTCCCAGCAGGGAAACCGTCTCTCCCCTTGTGGCCTGAAGAACCCTAGACTCCACTATGCTCCTGGGGATTTTCCCTTTCCACCAGAGCACTGACAGTTATTGAGCTGTGGAGTTTCAGACTCTGAACTCCCCCTGTTTATACTCTTAATGGAATTTAAACCCTCTCCTTTCTCCTTTCTCATTTCTCCCTTTTTAGTTCAGTCCCTGCAGTTGTTTTCACTTTTCCACTTTCTCTCCAGCTGCTTTTGTGGGGGGTGCTTTTCCCGTATTCTCCCCCCACCCCACCCCCCATCTCCATCCTCTCCTCCCACAAAAGTGGGTCCCTGCCCTCCGCGGCTTCTCTCTCCCCCAGTTCACCCCCCTGCACCACATACCTGTTGAATTCTGTGGCTCAGGTTGTACAGATTGTTGTGTTGATCCTCAGATCAGTTTTCTAGGTGTGTAGGATGGTTTAGTGTTGGTCTGGCTGTATTTCATGGATGTGAGACACACAAAAAACTTCCATGCTGTTCTGCAATCTTGGCTCTTCCTCCAAAAACTCTTGAGATTGTGTCAAAAAGACACAGAAGACAGCTTGAAAGGGCTCACTCTGGCTAAAGATAAATCATTTTGAGCATCAAAATTGTAATCATTCAAATGCATTGAAACATGCTAAACAGATTTTTAAAACATGGGTTTATAATGGTATTTAAAAAAACAGAGCTCTCTAGCCACCTTCACATTGTTGCTAAATATCAATTGGTTTTTATAAAAATTGTTAAAGGGAAAGAATCAAATATTTATCTAGCCACTCTAGTATGTCTATATAAAATAACTGAATAAATTATGAGTAAATTTCTTTTTTATAGAAACTAATACATGTAGGAGGAAGGATGGCCTTCAAAGATAACTATTTTGTAACTCCCAATGAAATAGCAATCTAGGCAATGATCATCAGTGGCTGCTTAAACCATTATGTAAAAGATTAGGATTGTTTTACAAAGGCTAAAACCTCCTGGTCCATGTTTTGTCAGTAATATCACTAACATTTGGAGAAGTCAGACATTATGGTTGGCCCTGAAATAGACAGAAATAGCATTAATTATAAGCTATTCTAGCTGAAAGTACTGTCAAAAATTCAGAAATAGTGAGATTAAGCCCCCAATTCAATAAATAGTATTTATTAAGAGTTTATTGTGTATATAAGAACAACTCACAAACTGGGAGCTTTCAAATTTAAACTGGGAGCTTTAAATTTAAAATTTTAAATTTAATTTTTTTAATTAAAAGAATTCAAATTTAAAACTCATAAAAAGCTATGGGAATGATATTACAAGGATGGCTTATAAAGTAAAAATGAAGATTTTTAAATAATGTTTATTTATTTTTGAGAGAGAGAGAGAGAGAGAGAGAGAGAGAGAACAAGTAGGGGAGGGGCAGAGAGCCACAAAATCTGAAGTAGGCTCCAGGCTCTAAGCTGTCAGCACAGAGTCGGACGCAGGGCTCAAACTCAAGAGCTATGAGATCATGACCTGAGCCAAAGTCTGTTGGCTCAAAGTCTACTGAGCCACTCAGGTGCCCCAAATGAGGAAGTTACAATGGTTGGTTATTACAGGGGGCAGGGTGTTCGAGATGGGAGGGAATTGGTTAAAAGTGATTATCTCATTCCATTTTTAGGAAGATGATTTAGGTTTCTTTTATGATTATCAGAGTCAGTTACAGGAAATAACCTAAGTTTCACTTATGTTCATGAAATAAGCTAGATTTAGTCTTGTTTACCTCGCTTAAATGGTTTTGTCTGCTCAGGGAATTTTTCAAGTGTGACCTCCATTTTGTCTTTAATTTTAACGGTATTAAACCTGAATCCAGTCAAGCCTCTAAATCTAAAACCAATTATAGAAATCATGCTCAGCGATACTGTGAAGATATACTGTCAAAACAAGGAAGAATGACCCAGTTTCTTCAGCAAATAGAAGTATAAAGGAGGAAGAAATGTTATATTAGAAAGGACTTATGAATCACATGAATTAGATGCAATGCATGGATATGGCTTGGGTCCTGATTTGAATAAATCAACCATAACAAGACAATTTTGAGACAGGGAAAACAGCATAGATTGTGTAGTAAGTGGTATGAAAGAATTGATGTTAATTCCATTGGTTGCTATGATGGTACTATGATGATAGTTTCTACTTTCCTTTTTAATCCTTATCTGTTAGATATAAATATCTGAATATTTACTGGTGGGATGACATGACATCTCTGATTTGCTTTAAAATTTTCACAGTGTTAAAAATAGGTTTTACTCCTGGGTATTTCCTATGTCACATGTTGGATGGAATCTGGCAAAAAGGGCTCTTTAGAGACAATGAGGAACAAAGGGGATAATGTTGGGCTTTGACTACACAAAGGCTTGAAACAAAATGTATTTATATTTCAGAGAAATACCTAGACTCTGGTTTCTTCTTTTTATAGTAAAGTTATACTGAGTTCTCAATATTGTATTCATTTCATACTTTCAAATGTTACAATTGCTTTTGCAAACTTGAAGGGATAAAAAGACATGACACAATGGCATGAAACAAGTCCATGGCATTTACAGAACATTTACTCTCACAGTGTGACAACAGTTCACAGTGTGTGTGGAACATCAGCTTGTCACACCAGTACCTTGATCATTCTTTAGCACTCTCTGCTGCAGTTTAGAGCCCCGTCCATGATCTCTTATACATCCACATGTCAAAAGTTCTTGCATATTTTAGTAAAAATGAGACCTATTTTTAGTGCCATCTTGCAAGTTTCATTGTCTGACGTTGCCATCATAATGTGCATGTCCAACTCATTTACATACAACAAAAAGGTACAGTCTACTTATAGGGTTTGGGGCATACAATTTGAGCACTCGAGGCTGACATTACTGTAATTTGGTAGATACTCTCAATAGGAAAGCTACTTATATGTCTTGTTGATTCCTTCCTCACCACGATATTGAAGAAGAATGTGACATGTGACAAGGTGGAAGTTCAAACACTTCCTTTGGAATAGCCAGTAGGCTCTTTTTTAACATTTATAATACATTGGAAGTTAATCTCCTTATGGCATAACATAATAATAGTGTAGGCACTTTATGTAGAAGAATTGGTTTTCTTTGTTTTAATCACACTAGCTTACTAGTTTTGTCAGTCAACATGGTCAAATAACTCTAATTCTTGTAGTTCCATATGATATTTAAGCTATACCTATTTGGTGGAGAAACTTATTTCTCTATTACTTTAGAATTTTTTGAAGAGATGCCTAAACTACTGTTGGGTGCCTGAAGTCTTTAGTAAACCATTCAGGAGGACCCAACCAGGAGTCGGAGAACACTGTGGTTACACTAAGGGTCCGACAGTGGAAAGATCCAATTAGGAGCCAAAGCTAGAATTTGGGAGGTCAAGATCCCTGCCCTACTCATCCATAGTCTTTAAAAAGCCATACCTATGGTCTTGTGTGATATTGTGATTTATAATAAAAGTATATATTTGGTTTTGGACCCCATTCATGGCACAGAGCTCCCCAAACTCTTGGAATTTCCTAAACCTTGAGAGCAGCAGAGGCGTCTGTTGTTAGTTTAATGAGGTGACTTTTGGAAAACACCTAAAGTGGGGCTGGTTCCTGAAAGAACCAACCATGTGATTAGAGAGCTAGAATTTTGATCTTTAAATCAGTAATCCAGCTGTGTTCATAATTTAACCAGACACAGCCAATCTGGACTAGACATGATCTGTGTCATGGAGAAATGTGGAATAAGGGCAGTGGGGCATAAAAACTGATATCCTCTCCCCAAGGACAGATTATTATACAAGTCTATAAGTAAAAATAAAAAAATTTAGATCTCCCATGTCCTGCATTTATAAGGATTCTTTTATTTTCTGACTTTGACCAATTATAAAACATGCTTAAAAAACTGTTTAATATCTTACCTGAAGAGTGGGCCAAGAATTCATTTTCTAATTTAGATGAATTTGGAAAGGGAGAAAATGTTTGCATAATAAAGGCAATTAAAATAATCGACACTCAGGAACCTTTTGCTAAGGAGAATGGATTTCAAGGACTAAGTGAACACAGTAATAACCTAGAGTCTAATGTAAAGTAGGATCCAAGCTCATCTTAGATCTAAACCTTGAATGACTGGGTAATCAAATGTGATGTAAACAGTCAAAACATGACAGAGGAATGAATTCATTTGTAAAAATAATACAACAATTGCTCCCCAGTGCTTTTACTTAAATTTATATTATTTTCAATCTTCAAATAGAGACATTTAAAGGAATGGAAACCAAACATAGGCAAATAGGTCTTCCTTTTATAACATTTAGTTTTGTAAAAGGACAGAAGACCAGCAAACGTACATTTGAAGGACTTTAGAAACTGTTTTATCTACCACTTGGACAGCCTGAAGAATTCTCTGGAGCAAGAATGTGGCAGGTTAATTTATTTCACATTGACCTGGCGACTAATGTATGCGGTACTACTGAAACCTTTGTCTATTGCCGTGGCGGGACTAAGAAAAAGGAATTCCCCTGTGGTTTGCACCTTCAGAACTTTGTCAACATTTTCTAAAATATCTGATGTGTATTTCTGCAAAGGTCTCCCTTCCTGTTACCAGAAACCTATTTTGTTTAATTAAAAACTAACAAAACATAGACACTTAAAGCAAATTAGTGAACAGCAGTGGTAATTTTTAATCCAGGGTCAAATTTAGTGATGATAGTAGTATAGAAAAAAATAAAACCTTTCTGAACACCACATTTAGCAATGTTTAAAAACAATTTTTTTAGCTTTAATTTTTTTGAGAGAGAGTGAAAGAGAGAGTGCCTAAGAGGGGGAGAGGGGCAGAAGGAGAGTGAGAGAGAGAGAATCTTAAGCAGGTTTCATACTCAGTGTGGAGCCCAATGTGGGGCTTGATCCCACGACCCTGGGATCATGACCTGAGTCCAAATCAAGAGTCTGACACTCGCTCAACCCGGATGCCCCTGCATTTGGCATTTTAATGAGTGAAATCCATGGGTAGTTCTCAGAAACTACATGCAATAACTGAAAAATTAGTGTAGGATATACACATGATTTCACTCTCTATGTTCTCTTCTACATCTTTATTCTTCTTTTTGGTGCAAATTCATTCACTTACTTCTTTTGGTGGCTGCCCTTTCATGAAGAGATACTTTATGCTAGATATTCTTCTCTAGTCACAATATGTGAAGGGTTAGACCAATACTTTCCTTCTCTGTCTTTTTCTTCCTATTTCCTAGTTACCCTAAATATTCAAGCATTCTTTGTTATAAAATAATCTAGTGAAGTGCTGACATTTTCTTGAACATGCCCTTCTATGTCCTCTCTCTGTCATTTATTTTTTCTTTCCTACTTTGCGCATATGATAAATACCAACTCGTCTAGCATTGCCTGACTTTTCAACAAGCTCTTCTCATGAGAATATGTAACTCCTGGAAAAGAAAAATCCTGTATGTCTAAAGATCCCGCTCCATCCAAGCATAGCTGACTGTATCAGGAAGGGTAACTGATAGATCCAGGGCCAATCGGATTCTCTTTCCCAGGATCTCTTCCCCAGGAATTTGGATTTGGGATTTGTACAGAAACAGATACTGGGAGGGACAAAACCAGTGATGGTCATAGGGAGTGGAAAGATCATACAAAACTGGGTGTAATTGATGCCAGCGAGCCACAGCCACATGCAAACTGAAATAATGGTGGGGGATAAACTAATTCTTGAAGAAGACAAGTGTAAAGAATGGAAAGAAGCAGAACTGAGAAACTTTCTGTCTTCGAGAAAGAGTCAGAGAGAACAAAAACATAAATGTGCCATTTTCAAGAGGCCACACTGTTGATTTCTGCAGAGTGAGACAAACTGGTTTCCTTCCATATCTTTTTTACTGAATTCATTCTCTTTTATTTTTTTTAAATTTTTTAATGTTTATTTATTTTGGAGAGTGAGACAGAGCATGAGTGACAGAGGGGCAGAGAAAGAGGGAGACACAGAATCTGAAGCAGGCTCTAGGCGCTGAGCTGTTAGCTCAGAGCCTGACATGGGGCTCGAACTCACAAACTGTGAGATCATGGCCTGAGCTGAAGTCAGACACTTATCTAAGCCACCCAGGTGCCCCTGAATTCCTTTTCAACTTGAGGTAATTGGAGTGGGTTTCTGTACTTCTTAACCAAAAGTTGTTGTTGTTTTAAATATTGTGTTAAGAACACTAAACATGAGATCTACCCTCATAAATCTTAAGTGTACAACATAATATTATTGACTATGGACACAATATTGTACAACAGGTTCCTAGAACTTATTCATCTTGCTTAACTGAAATTTTATCCCACTGATTAGATTTTTTTTTTTTTAGTTATTCATTTATTGAGAGAAAGAGAGAGAGAGAGACAGAGAGACAGAGATAGACAGAGAGAGAATGACTGGGGGATGGGCAGAGAGAGAGGAAGAGAGAATCCCAAGCAGGCTCTGCAATTGAGCACAGAGTCTGACATAGGGCTCTATCCCAGGAAGTGAGACCATGACATGAGCCGAAATCAGAGTCCGATGCCAAACCGATTGAGCCACCATGCACCCCCTATACCCACTAATTAGTTTTGATTAGAACACTACCTCTCTACTTTAATCCATTCTACCTTTCCAGCTCCACAGCCATTTCTCTCCAAGAACGCCTCTTGTTTCCTTTCCTTTCCCGATAAAAGGGCCCTCTTATGTTCAGATGCCTCATATATCCTGTGCAAAGTTCTTTTACAACACTCCAGAAACCTTTCCCGGATGTACTGTTATGTGTCCATCTGCCCCACATTAAACGCCAAGCTTCTAGAGCTGGATTCTTTTATGTATGTATGTATGTATGTATGTATTTATTTATTTATGAGATTATGTCCCTGGCACCAAGTACTGTGCCAACCACATAATTGGGTGCTGATTACATATTTATGGATAAATAAATGAAAGACTGAATGGATGAGTAAGTAAAATAAAATGAAAAGTCTTGATTGTATATTCTCTTGAAGCTATTTTATTATCATTCCCTTTCATCCTTCTTGATGTTCTAGAATATACTGGTACTTTCCAAATTTGAGTGCACAAATAGGTACTTTCTTGGTGCCTAATAAGAGGACTGTTAAAAATTCAAATTTACTGGTATTCAGGTAGGGGCTGCACATATGTATTTTTAAGCATTTTGGGAACTCACAGTTTCAGATAATATGATTTCAGACTGATTCTGCTTTTTCCAAAATTAATGAACGTCAAGTGTCCAAATACCACAAATCCTTTTTAGTTCCCACTTTGTGAATGCTACTTTCAGCAACTGCCACTGTTCCCTCCACCCATTTAAGAGTTTCTCTGTTTTGGTGGATGTGGAGGCAGATCTACTTTAATTTTTTTTAATGTTTATTTATTCTTGAGAGAGAGGGAGCATGAGCAGGGGAGGGACAGAAAGAGAGGGAGACAGAGGATCCGAAGTCAGGGGTACCCTGAGAGGGTAGATGACCTGCCCAAAGTCACAGAGTTGGTGACAAAGCCAGACAAGATGCATACATCCCTGATGGTATAATCCAAGTGCTTTTTCTGAGAAATCAGAACTTTTTCTCTTATTTCAAAATTTTACTTTTCCCCCCTTATTATCCAAATAACACATGAATATGAAAATTTTTGGAGAGCTGCTTGGCAGTATCCACTACAGCTGAACATTTGCAACCAACCCTAGGGCCCAGTAATTCCACTCCTAGTTATATACCCAATGGAAATGTGCACGTATATTTACCAAGAATTTTCATAGCAGCACTAATTCTGATAACCCCCAAATGGAAACACCTCAAACACATCAACATTCAAATGAACAAGTAAACTGTATTCAGTCACAAAATGGAGTATTATACGAGGCAAAGACACACAAAAAAAATCTTGCAACTAAATTTTACACAAAATAATATTTAATAATATTAAAGCAAATAAACCATATACAAAAGAATATATACTTTATGATTCCATTTTTTTAAAGATCAAAAACAGGTAAAACATATCTATGATGAAAACAGAGTAGTTACCCTCAGGTGGTAGTGTTAGGGGAATGACCAAAAGAGGGCACAAGGGAGCTTCTGGACTTCCAGGAATGTTTTGTTCCTTGATCTGGAATGCTGGTTACACAAAGTGTTCATATTATAAAAATTTATTTAGTTATAAATTTTTCTATGGAGTAAAAGTTTTTGTAGATTCTATAGAAATAAAAATATATTAAAGACAGGATAACTAATCTCTGTAGAAATTTGGGAATGCACAGAAAATATTAAATAAGCTGAAATCAACTATTAGTATTTTTGCATTTCCTATTACATTTTATGCATACACAAGCTGCCTGCATTTTTCTAATACCAAAAGCACAAAAATCAATTTTTTCCATAGGTCATATGGCAACAAAATTCTGACCTGAGCTGAACTTATTTAGTAATGAAACTTGACCTCAGCTGACATGTGGTTATTTATACTCTTAATTTATCCCACTTGGAGTGAATACTCATACATTTCCTGAAGATTAATGTGCTTCAACATAGAATAATGCTTCAGATACCACTGAATCTTTGTAATCTTTGTAATTACCTTTAAATTGTAACAATTCTGAATTCCAAAATACATCTGATCCTTAGGATTTAATATGGGGCTTTATGTCCTTTTTAAAAAATGTTTTAAAACTTTTATTCTGACTCTCAGAGAATTCCAAGAAGATATAGAGAAGAAATATGACAACACATGTGGATTCATGGTGGAGTTATGTGGTAATCAAAATAAAGTCATCCTCCCTCACCCCAACCAAAGATGTCAACACCCTACTCTTTAGAATCTGTGGATGTGTCAGGTTATATGGAAAAGGAGAATTAAGGTTTTAGACGGATTAAGGTTGCTAATCAGCTGATCTTGATATGGAAAGTTTATCTTCAATTATCTGAGTGGGTCAAGGTAATCACAGGTGATTCTACTTGTAAGAGAAAGAATGGAGTCCGGATAGAGAGAACCAGAGAGATTGCAGTGAGAGAAGTTTTCAGCTCTACATCACTGACTTTGAAGATGGTGGACAAGGACTAGGAGTTGAGGAAAGCAAGAAGCCACCAGAAGCTGGAAAGAGCAAGAAAATAGATTCTCTCCTAGAAAGAAAGACATCCCAGGGAGACTCATCTTGTACTTTTGACCTCCAGAAATGTAGGATGATGAATTTGTGTTGTTTTAAACCACTGTTTGTGGTAATATTAACAATACAAAATTATACAAGTAGATGTGTTTATATGTGTGTGGACACATATATGTGTGTATGGTATGTATGTGCCATAAATTTGTATATACACACATCACACATATTCATACTTATGTGCACCTCTATATATATAGTTGATATATATGCTTAGATGCATTTTTAACCAATATCTGAATCATACAGTACCTGGCAGAGTAGAAACTCAATAAGAATTTTAGATATATGAATGAATGAATGAGCTGAATATTCTATGTATTATAAAAACATGGAGATGGGATTGCAAAGGACTTGAGAGTGGAGAGGAGTCAGTTTTTGGTCAGTGTAATATTGCTTCACAACAAATTTAAAGCTTCTTTTTTAAAGAGTTTTCATTTTCTTTTCTTAATATTTATTTATTTGAAGAGAGAGAGAGCACACAAGTAGGGGGCGAGGCAGAGAGAGAGAGAGAGAGAGAGAGAGAGAGAATCCCAAGCTGTCAGAGCAGAACCCGATGCAAGGCTCAAATTCACGAACTGTGAGATCATGACCTGAGCAGAAATCAAGAGGCCTAACCAGCTGAGCCACTCAGGCATCCCACAAATTCAAAATTTCTGCGGCAAGCAACAATGAAAGTAGTTGCTAGCTCACAAGTTTGCAGGTCAGCTGAAGTAACTTAGTTTCACATTGCCTGTCAGAAGGTGGCTTTTCTGGTTGTGTCTCTCAGCCTCCTCTCATGGTGAAGACCGATGCATGGCAGTAGCATGCCCAGCCACCAGAGCACACAACCTGCATCAAGTCGGCTAACTCACTGCCCAGAGTAGACTACATGGCCATGTCCGAACTCAAGAGGTAGGAAGTATATTTACCTTTTGTGAGTTGAATTTCAAAGTTATGTCAAAAAGACATAAATATAAGGAGAGATAAGGAATTGAGACCTAAGACTTAATTTATCGTTTAATTTAATTTTTGGCTGAAGCCAAAAAATAACATTGGGGTATGCCAAACTAAATAATACCTTCAAGGACCTAAGAAGGAATCTATATATTGCTATGGAAGAAAGAACATAAATGGGATGCACTTATTAAGAAAAGAGGGTTTCATCTGACTAATAAGGAATTAACTAGGAGTGAGGATGTGTTTTAAATGGCAATTTATAAATATTGGGAAAAGCATTTCTTTGTTCCCCTTTTAAATGTACTTTGTTTTTTAGAGCGTTTTAGGTTCTTAGCAAAATTGAACAGAAAGAGCATTCCATACCTCCTGTTTGCCCTGCTCCCCACCCCCCAGTCTCTCTCACTATCAACATTCTACAGCATAGTGGTACCTCTGTGAAACTACCATATACTGACATAGCGTTATCACCCTAAGTCCACAGTTCATATTACGTTCACTCTTGGTGTTGTACATTCTATAGGCTTGGACAAATGTATAACAACATATACACCACCCCCCCCACACCCCGCCCCCTTGTAGCATCTGGAGAGTAGTTTTACTTCCCTAAAAATCCTCTATGCTCTACTAGGACCTCCCCACTAGCCCCCTAAAATCACAATTTTTTTACACTGTCTCTGCAGTTTCGCCTTTTCCAAAATGTCATATAGTTGGAATCATACACTGTTTAGCCTTGTCAGATTGACTTCTTTCACTTGGTAATACGCATTTAAGCTCCCTTTGTGTCTTTGCATTGTTTGATAGCTCGTTTCTTTTTAGTATTTGATATTATTAATTGTCTAGATGTACCACAGTTTGTTTACTCATTCACCTACTGAAGGGCATCATGGTTGCTTCCAAGTTTTGGCAATTATGAATAAAGCTGCTATGAACATCTGTATTCAAGCTTTTGCATAGACATACATTTTCAATTCTTTGGGTAAATACCAAGAAGAATGAACGCTGGATTGTATGGTATGAGTATGCTGAATATTGTAGGAAACTGACAAGCTGTTTTCTAAAGTGGGTATACCATTTTGTGTTCCAATCAACAATGAAAGAGTTCCTGTGGCTCCATATCCTTGTCAGCATTTGGTGTTGCCAGTGTTCCAGTATTGGCCATTTTAACAGGTGTGTAATTGTATCTCATTGTTGTTTTTAATTTGCCTTTCCCTGATGACATATGATATGGAGCATCCTTTCATATGCTTATTTTCCATCTGTGTATCTTCTTTGATGAGGTATCTGTTTTAAATATTTTACTCATTTAAAAACATTTTTTTAATGTTTATTTTTGAGAGAGAGAGAAACAGAGTACGAGCGGGGGGGGGGGGTGGGCAGAGAGAGAGGGAGACACAGAATCTGAAGCAGGCTCTAGGCTCTGATCTGTCAGCACAGAGCCCGATGCACGGCTCCAACTCACAGACCACGAGATCATGACCTGAGCCGAAGTTGGACGCTTAACCAACTGAGCCACCCAGGTGCCCCTATTTTGCTCATTTTCTAATTGGCTTGTTTGTTTTATTTTTAAGAATTCTTTGTATATTTTAGATGAATACTTTATTAGCTCCGTCTTTCACAAATATTTTCTTCTAGTCTGTGGCTTGTCTTCTCATTCTCTTGTCATTGTCTTTCATAGAACACAAGTTTTAATTTATTTAGTTAATTAATTTATTTTTTAAACGTTTATTTATTTTTGAGACAGAGAGAGACATAGCATGGATGGGGGAGGGTCAGAGAGAGAGGGAGACACAGAATCCGAAACAGGCTCCAGACTCTGAGCCTGATGTGGGGCTCGAACTCATGGACTGCGAGATCATGACCTGAGCTGTAGTCGGATGCTTAACTGACTGAGCCACCCAAGCGCCCCCACAAGTTTTAATTTAATGAGTCTGGTATATCAATTATTTCTTTCATAGATTGTGTTCTATCTAAAAAGTCTTGGTGTTCTATCTAAAAAGTCATCACCTTGTTCAAGGTCATCTAGCTTTTCTTCTCTGTTATAGTGTATGAATTTCTTAGTCTAACATTTTACATTTAGTTCTATGATCTGTTTTGAATTAATTTTTGGAAAGGGCATAAGATCTGTATCTCTATGTCCTTTTTGCATGTGGATGTCTAGTTTTTCCAGTAATATGCATTTAAGCTCCCTGTGTGTCTTTGCATTGTTTAAAAAGGCTATCTTTCCTCATTTGTATTGCCTTTGTTCCTTTCTCAAAGATCAGTGACTATATTTATGTGGATCTATTTCAGGGTTCTCTATTCTGTCCAATTGACCTATCTATTCTTTCACCAATATCACAATGCCTTGATAACTGTTGCTTCATGGCAATTCTTGATGTTGGGTAGTGACATTCCTCTGACTTTGTTCTTTTCCTTCAATATCGTGTTGGCTATTGTGTCCTTTTGCTTGTACATATAAACATTAGAATCAGTTTGTTGATATTCACAACACCCTTCTGGGATTTTGACTTAGATTGTGTTAAATCTATAGATCTAGTTGGGAAGAAATGACACCTTGACAATATGAGTGTTCCCATCCATAAACATGGAATATCTTTCCATTTATTTAGATCTTAATTTTTTTCACCAGAATTTTGTTGTTCTCATATAAATCTTATACATGTTTTGTTAGATTTATCCCTAAATATTTCTTATTTGGGGTGCTACCATAAATGATATGTTTTTAATTTCAAATCCCACTTGTTCAATGCCGGTATATAGGAAAGCTATTGACTTGCATGATGATATCTTGCAACTTTGCTATAATTGCTTATTAGTTTAAGGGGGGGTTTGTTGTTGACTTTTTAAAGTTTTCTACACAGACAATGATGTCTTTTGCAAACAAAGTCAGTTTTATTTCTCCCTTCCTTATCTGTATACTGCTAATTTCCTTCTCTTGTTTTACTGCATTAGCTAGAATTTTCAGTATGATGTTGAAAACGAGTGTGAGGGGAGAACATCCAAGCTTTTTTCCCTAATCTTAGTGGAAAAGCTTCAAGTTTCCTACCCCTAAGTATGATGTTAGCTACAGGGTTTTTGTAGATTTTTCTTATTAAACTGGGGAGACAAATAATTTTTAAAGCTGACAACAACTATTATATTATATAAACATTGTGTGAAAAGTAGAGTATATACTCCCTTAAAATATTTCTAAGATGATCAGATTTATGCCATGATTCTTAATTCAAAATTGGTTTCAAAAGTCTATGGGTTTGGGGCTCCTGGGTGGCTCAGTCGGTTAAGCGTCCAGCTTCAGCTCAGGTCATGATCTCATGGTTTGTGAGTTCAAACCCCACATCAGGCTCTGTGCTGACAGCTCAGAGCCTGGAGCCTGCTTCAGATTCTGTGTCTCCCTCTCTCTCTGCCCCTCTCCAGTTTATGCTCTCTCTCTCTCTCTTAAAAATAAATAAATAAACATTTTTATAAGTCTAAAAAATTTCATCTTTATTAAGAGGCATAAGAAGCTATCAGTGCCCTCAAGTTGTCTTACGAGTCATGCGAAAAGTGTGCAGCGCTCCATAAGAGGGATTTGCAGATTCTCTCTTATGGCTGAAGAAACATTTTCATGTTCTGTGTCAGGCCTCCTCTCTTAATGCTTCTGTTTAGATTTTTACTTCTTTCTTGTTTCCCTGTACCTTCCACAGCCACTTCAGATTCAGGCCAAGGATGCAATTTAAGTTTTACTCCTGGAAGCCTGTGTCAAGACTACCCTAACTTCCACCTTCCATATCTCCATTCGCAGCCTTTCCAGCCCTAGCATGGCTCCTCAGAACTCTAGTAATAGTCCAGCATTTTAAGTTACAGCTTATTGACAAGAAGAGACCCATGGATGTGAATAGGTTGGACCATTAATACTAAGCAAATCTTTTATTTATGCATTTGTACTTTCTCCTATTTCTGTTTCACATCTTAACAATGGAATGTATGACATTCTTCATGGGAAATGCTGTGATCATTTACATGTGTTAGGTTCATCAAGGCCTTTTAAAGATTTTACTCAGCTGGGTCCTTCATGCAATAGATTCTAAAAATGCACTATGATTTCGGCTAGTGGAATAGGACTTATTAACTTACCCTCATTCATCATCAAACTTCATGAGATTAACTGCCTCTCAGCACAAGCAGTTTTCATGAGAAACCGTAATACAACCACTGCTTGGGGAAGATAGTACCAAAACAAATGAATAGAGGTGTGTTGAAGTAGTATTTCCTGTCATCAAATACTCCTGCCAGGACAACTGTGAAACTTGAAACCACTGGCCAAGCCTCTGCTTCTGAAAAGTACCTGCTTTAGCTTACCAATTTCTGTACATGTTCCTCCTTTCCTCCTCCTCCACCTCCTCCTCATCATCGTCCTGCTAATTAGTAAAGCTGGGAAGGAAAGTAGCATCTTTTTTTTTTTTTAGTTTACTTATTTATTTTGAGAGAGAGAGAGAACACATGAGTTGGGGAGGGGCAGAGAGAGAGAATCTCAATCAGGCTCCACACTGTAAGCATGGAGTCTGATGCAGGGCTTGAACTCACCAACCATGAGATCATGATTTGAGCCGAAGTCAGACGCTTAACCAACTGAGTCACCCAGGTGCCTCTTCTTCCTTTCTATATGCTATGTACATGATCTGTCTTCTTTGTCAACTTCTCCCTTTGGATATGACAAAGAAGACAGATCATAAAGAAAAAGCAGGGATGAACAGAGTTGGGAGGGAGGGGGAAGGAGCTATTTAAACAGGGCTTTCAATGAAGGCTCTCTTAGAAACTGATTGTTGAATATAGGCATGAGAAGAATAAGGAAACATGTTTCATGAATACATAAACGTGAAAAATTTATAGCTGAAAAATATTCTAGACAATGAAAACGAGTTCTAATAGTTGGGAATATGGTCGATGGTTTTTATTATTTATTTATTTATTTGTTTATTTAAAACGCTTATTTACTTAAATATAGAGAGAGACAGAGTACGAGCAGGGGAGGGACAGAGACAAAGGGAGGCAGAACCGGAAGCAGGCTTCAGGCTCCGAGCTGTCAGCACAGAGCCTGACACGGGGCTTGAACTCACAAACCGTGAGATCACGACCTGAGCTAAAGTCAGACGCCCAACTGACTGAGCAACCCAGGAGCCCCTGGTTGATAGTTTTTAAAGGGGCGAGGGTGTCTAGGGAAGTGAATGAGAGGAACATGACAGAGAATCAGATCATATGGGACTTTGACCACCATGGGGGGGACACTGGATTTTTTTCTAAGTGTTACGGAAAACCAAAAGAGGTTTGAGAGCAAGAGACTGACGTGACCAAATTAAAAATTTTAAAGGGTTACTAGTAATCCTTATAGTGTGGATTGTAGTGTAAGGACTACAAAAGAGAAAGTAGGGAGAGTGATCATTTAAATTTTGCAGTGGTTCAGGCAAAAGATGGTATTGGCAGCAGCTGTGGCAGTAGCACTGAGAAGATAAGGAGTGGAAAGGATGAGATAGAGAAGACAGAAGGATGACTCTAGGGTTTTGATTCTGAATAATTGGGTAGTACCAACTTTCTGAGATGGGAAATACTGAGAGAGGAAGAATTTGGGGGGAAGCATTTTGTGTATGTTAACTTTAAGATGCCTATTTAACAACCAAGTGGAGATACCACAGAATGAATTGGGTATCTGAGGCTGATGATCAGGGGATAGTTCGTACTGGACATGCATGTGAAAATGCATGTCATTTGTGCACTATAGATAATCTTTGGAACCATGGCCCTGGAGAGGATCACCTGAAGACTGAGTCTAGCTAGAGAAATTTTGGGTTGGATCATTGGGGCACACCAGTAAGCAAAGAAGCCAATAAGCAAAGAGAGCCCAGATGAAGTGACTCAGGAGAGAGGAGGAAAGCCTGAGTTTCTACCATATGTCTTTAGACCATACACCCTCAGTGTCTTTGTTAAACCAATTGCTAGAATGTGGCTTGATCACTATTTCTCTATTTCTACATTAGGAACCAACATTTATGCCAATGGTTATTAACAACACGACAGTGGTAATGAAAAGAAGTTTGAGACATCAACTCAGCCATCTCCCTTTTTCACAGAGTGACTAAAAAACATATAATAAATCTGAATCATCCTTATAACCACCCCCATTAAAGTATAAATCTAAATTGAAAAAAAAGAGAACACTTACCATATATTAAATATGTATAATTCTCACTCACTTGGGAGTAAACATAACAAATTACAGATATCTCCAAAATGACTTATGATTGGTGTGGGAATTTACTCTTGGACACAGAGTAATGGGCATTTGGTATACCTACATATGTGCCCACCATACCTCATATTGATGGTAATCAGGTACTATGTTATGGTAATCAAAGAACAACTTGAACATGGTGGTGAAAAAGTCTGAAACTGACTCAGATTGTCCAAAAAGGTAGATGACTCAATCATGGATAATCTCAATTTCATTTGACTTTTTGTTGTCTCTTTATAATTCTTTTACCATTGTTCAGTCTCTGGAATTCCCAGCAGACTTAATAGCATTGGTTTAAAGAAATGTTATTAGAAGCAAACATTTAAAATATGGCAAAATCTGAAAGAAGTTTTAAAAGGTTAAATATATACTAAAATTTGAGGTTAATTATTTTTTAAGATGTCTAATTTTGTCAAATCCCCTTGAAGAAATTAAAAAATAACTTTATTTCAGCCTACTAGAGGAAACTGATGTTTTCTCATAGAAGGAAGTTTCCAAGAAAGGAACTAATTAGTCATAAGGGCCATTAAACCTCCTAAAATGAACAAAGGGTTCCACTGGAAACTATATAAATATTCATAAAAATATTACTTTTGCTGACAAGATGTCATTTGCTTTATTAAAATCACCTAATTTGAGCAAAGTATCCTCAGAGATATACGAGAACACAGGGTGGTAGGAATATTAAACGTGATACATTTTTAACACTTCAATCCTCCTCTTTAATACTTCTTATTTTTCCTTTTGTAGCAAATGAGTTCAATGAGTTGCTTTAAAACTTGGAAATTATCGTAATGTGTCCCATCATAGCCTTTGGTGCAATGGCTTATTGGTAATCACCACCTGCTACTTCTCACTGATGGAAAAAGGCTACACTGTCTAGAAAACAGCTTGACAAGCATAGGACGCCGAATTAGCTTCCCTGAGTTCTACTTCCAAGTCATTCAAGGAGTTATAAAGCAGAGTATATAAAACTAGGTTTGGCCTATCCACCCTGGCTGATCTTAGATAGTTTGGTTTTATTTATTTATATATTTATTTGCTTGTTTGAAGTTTATTTATTTATTTTGAGAGAGAGAGCAAGCAGGGGAGAGACAGGGGGAGAGAGAGGATCCAAAGCAGGCTCCTCACTGTCAGCATAGAGCACAATGGGAGGCTCGAACTCACTAACCGTGAGATCATGACTAGAGCCAAATTCAAGTCAGATGCCTAACTGACTAAGCCACCCAGGTGCCCCAGAGCGATAGTGGGTTTTCGGTTGTGGAATCTGAATATATGCTGCTGGATTCCAGGTATAGCAATTATTTATAGTAGAGCTGATGTTTTCTTAATTAAAAATAGAGGACTTAAAAATCATCTCAGATATGTGAATATTTTTCCCTCATAAATTTATGTTTCTCTAGAAAAAATTAGACACAACATATCTTAAAAACTGGCACTAAGCATGTGTCAAAGTTTTAAAAATTGCATAAAGAAAGGAAAAAAATGCTTTCTTCTGAAAACTACAACTTTCACTTTAATTTTTGCTAACCTAGTCTCTGGTAGGATGTTATTTCTACTCTTGGAAGCAAAAGGTCAGACATTAGAATGTCATTAGAATTGATCTACTTTGGGGCCCCTGGGTGGCTCAGTCGGTTAAGCATCTGAATTCAGCTCAGGTCATGATCTCACAGTCAGTGAGTTCGAGCCCTGCTTTGAGCTCTGTGCTGACAGCTCAGAGCCTTGAGCCTGCTTCGGATTCTGTGTCTCCCTCTGTCTCTGCACCTCCCCTCCCCTCCCCTCTCTCTCAAAAATAAATAATCATTAAAAAAAAAAAAAGAATTGATCTACTTTGTTAAAAGATATATTACTGCAGAGGACCCCAAATCTGTTTTACACACATGTCTCAGAAGCAGAAATAACTATTCTTAAGATATTGGCAATTTTCACCAGGCTCAAATTATGCTAACCTTTTAAATCACATACAAATTAATTTAATTACTTCATTAATTTTGAAATTTCATATTATTTCCTGTTCCTCATTTCCAATGTTTCTGTTAGTTTGGAAATATCCATACATGGGGGGGGGGGGGCTTAAACAACAAACATTTATTTGTCACAGTTCTGGAGGATAGGAAGTCCAAGATCAGGCTGCTAGCAGATTTTATGTAGAGTGAGGACACTCTTCCTGGTTTGCAAACATCTACCTTTTTGCTATATCTTCACATGGCCTAGAGAATGAAGGCCCTGGACTCTTCGTCTTCTTACAAAGACACTAATCCAATCATGGGGACTCCATCCTCAAGATCTCATCTAAGTCTAATTACTTCCCAAAGACCCTCTCCAAATACCATCACGTTGGGGTTTAGGGCTTCAACATATAAATTTTTGGTGGTGGGGGTAGACACAAACTTTCAGTCCATAGCAGCGTCTTTTTAAGGACTTAAATCAATAATAATAATGCCAACAATATCAACTTTTATTTATGTAGAATACTTGCTCTGAGCCAGGCACTGTCCTAAGGATATTTTATATATAGAAGCTTATCTAATCCTTACAACAACTCTACAAGGTAGTATACTCTTATCACCTCCATTTTACAGATGGAGAAATAGGAAAAGTGATATTAAGTAGCTTGCCTGAGGTCATTAGGATGGGAGGCTGACCAAACAGATTTAAATTTAGTCTGATTTCAGAGCCTACTCGCTTAACTGACATGCTCCATAGTATTTATTTACTTCTATGTTTTTGTTTAACTTATTAGTATCTTTAAAAAAGAGTATGGTACATAATACTAAGGAAAGCAATCTCTAGTTTTTGCTCAATAACTGATCATTAGCTCTAGTAAGTCTTAAAAATATAACTAACTTCTTCAACAACCAGGGCTCGTCTGCAAATCAGTGAATGTGTTTCAGGGCTCTACACAGTTACTGATTTATTTATTTATTACTGCTGAGTTGGGATAATGTGATGGTCTTTGTGAATAGCATGCAGGTAAGTGCATGTAAGAAACACGTTTTTTCTAGGCAGGATAATTAAGGAGAAGGTACAGATTAGAAGCAGCCTGGGTAGGCCAAATTTCTCTCTAAATCTGGGGGATGTTTTTACTAGCAGTATCTGACTTAACTCAGGAAATTTTTAACCTTGCTGTTCAGTTATGGAGTTTCTATTATGAATTAAGTATACTTTATGATAATTATGGGTTTCCCTGGATAACTCAACAGTATATTAGTAACAAGAATTTCATTAAAATGACCCATATCAAAACAAGGAATAAAGCATGTTTTTATGTTTCTATTATGTCCTCTTTTAATTTCAAAACCATTTTGATTATTCATCCATGGATATTTTAAAGAAATCCCTGGGAAAGTCTTCTATACTATTAATTTTCAGTTGCCCATAATAGTGTTCTTTGCTGGTCTTCAAAGAGCTTTTCAACAAAATGTTACATTAAAGAAAATGGCAGCTATCACCAACCGTATTGTACAATCGCTCCTGACACATAGACATATAATGGTCTTGCATGATATTACAAAACAAATTAGTTTCAGAGCTAGACTGCCGATTTAATCTGTATCCATGGCATAATATGATAAAAAAGTTAAAATTCCTGTAAAATACAAATAATAATAACATCATGAAAATATCTGTTGTAGGGCACAATTTGAGGACATATAAATGTGCCTTTAGAGAATTCTTCAGCTTACAGGGAACTTAGGGAACAATCTTCTCAAATTTCCTGGTAATTTACAGGTAAAAATGAATTGATTTACCTAAAGCTGCATAGTTTTCTCATGATAAAGTACTAGACTTTCATTTTATGTTCATTCTACAGGTATTGAGAGGTTACTACATGCCAATTTTCTGCTGTGTGGCAGGAATTCAAAGATGACTAATGCACTAGTATTGGTAGTAGGAAAGAAAAAGAAGGTAAAAGAATAATTGTATTCTGGCATGATTGTTTTATGAGAGTAGAGAGTCCATTTCTATCTCTGATACTGCCCTGCCCCATACCACTGCCCCCTTGCTTTCCAAGTCAGGAAAACAAATGTACTATTGTTACAATGGTTATTTTTTCTTTCATTTTTAAATATGTTTATTTTTTTTTTTTTTAGAGAGAGTGAAAGTGAGCATGGGGGGGGGGCAGGGAGAGAGAGAATCTCAAGCAGGTTCTGCACTCTCAGTGCAGAGGCTGATGCTGGGCTTAAACTCATGAACTGTGAGATCATGATCTGAGCTGAAATCAGGAGTTGGTCGCTTAACCAACCGAGCCACCCAGGTGCCCCCAAATGATTAATTTTTATTTGAGTATAATTGGCACACAATACTACATTAGTTTCAGGTGTACAATATAGTGATTCAGTTTCTCTATACATTATGCTGACACCTGTCACCATGCCACACTATTATAATATCTGACTATATTCCTTATGCTGTGCCTTTTGTTCCCATGGATTATGTTAAAATAATCAATGTTTGCTTTGAAATTACATTCATAATTATACTTCCAAACTAGAATCTGGAAAAGTCAAGGATATAGTTGGCAAAGTGTTTGGTCAAATTTTGCCAAATCCTATCTTTCTAAAACGATGATCCATTAAGTGTGTGTGTGTGTGTGTGTGTGTGTTAGTTTATTAAAGCTATTAATCTCATTATAGTTTACTAAATTTATTGAAGGTAAATTGTGAGGTATTCTATCCCTTTAATTCTAACTATTCAGTATTCATGTCTGAGTTTTTGTCCTAAGCAAATTATGACAAATGTGAAGCTTTCCCCTGAAGCTTATAATTTGTTATCACTCACCTTTAGATGCACAAATTAGCCAAAAAGAAACACTGAATAGATGAAGAAGCTGAATAATTAATTTAAATGATTCATTTTAATTTGGGGCTTTGAGAGTGCTTGTGGATGTTGTAGTAGGGGAAGCCTAGCAGGAAAATGATGAAATGGAAAAAATCATCACTCAAATTCACCTCCAGGATTCCTGGAGGGATTGTGGCAGCAGTGAGAATCAGTGCAATCAAAACACTCTTTTAATCACAAGGAATATAAATGTGATCAGGTGTCTTAAATAGTGCAAGCATCTGGTGTACATTACATTTCCCCCTTATAGGGGAAATAATTTCATCTGGTATTAAAGATTTTTATATCTGCATATTCCCTTAATACACACCACTCTTTTTAAAATTCAAACTAAATTCATACTTCTAAGGGTAAGATAATAGCTTAGAATCTTCTATAATCCCACATTGTATTTTACATAATTGCTTCCCTTTGAGCACATTATTATTACCATTTCTTAATATCTGATCATCATCTGTCTGATCCTAAGCACACCAGAGATAGAATATCATTTCCCACAGACGTTAAATTTATGAAACTAGTTTTGCCAAAAACATCTCTGATATGAAAGGGATATTTTTTCCCAGAGAAGGTTGCCACTCGTTTTCTAAACACATTAGGCATGTCACTGAACCTCTCCATGGTTAATGTTTTTCTCTTTTTAAAAATATTTAAGTATCAGAAAATCTGAGGGCTTTTTTTACAATTTATTTTGAGACACAGAAAGAGTATGAGGGGGGGAGGTGCAGAGAGACAGGGAGACAGAAAAATCCCAAGAAGGCTCCATGCTCTCAGTGCAGAGTCTGACGTGGGGCTTGAACTCATGAACCGTGAGATCATGACCTGAGTCCCTGAGTTGAGATCAGGCGCCTTGCCTAAATTCATTTTTTATACTAACAGATGGTATTACAAAAAGATGTTAAACTCTCAAAAAGGAAGTCTCAGAAGTAGTTTTGGTTAATAGGATCAATGTGATTTCTTTAAAAAAAAACAAAAACAAGTTAGCAGAGCTTTTGTTCACAGAAAGGACTATTTAAAGTTATCAGGATTTAGATCAATATTTAATTTATTAAAGTTAGAAATAAAATAACATAATTTTCCATATGCCTTGAAGTTCTACTTACAAATCTCATTATGATATTTATAGATCTAGCAAAATGAGGATATTTCCTTCTGGTTTTTCTTGAATTAGTGCATGACTAAAATTAGAATACACACCAAAAAAACAGCTATTTTGAAGTTTATTTATTTATTTTGAGAGACAGCACACAGCCAGTGAGGGGGGGGGGAGAGAGAGAGAGAGAGAGAGAGAGGGAGAGAGAGAGAGAGAGGGAGAGAGAGAGAGAATCTGCACTTTCAGTGCAGAGCCTGATGTGGGGCTCGAACTCACGAACTGTGAGATCATGGCCAGGGCTGAAATCAAGAGTCAGACACTTAACTGATTGAACCACCCAGGTGCCCCAAATCAGACTCTTAAATCCAGGGAATAAACTGGTGTCTGCCAGAGGGAAGGTGGGTAAGGAAGATGGGTGAAATATAAAAATGAGATTAAGTGGTACAAACTTCCAGTTATTAAATAAATAAGCTAGAGAGATGGAAAGCACAGCATATGGAATACAGTCAACAATATTGTAATAACATTATATAGTGACTACATTTATTGTGGCAAGCACTGAGTAATGTATGATATTGTTGAATCAATACGTTATACACCTGAAACTATATAAAAATTATGCAAATAATATAACATTGCATGTTAATATACTTTAGTTAAAAAAACTGAACAGAATACTTGAAAAACTGAACAGAATTACTTGTTCCCTTAAACAAGTAATTTCATTTACTAATTTAATTAATTAAGTTTCCAGGAGCATTTTATACTGCTTTTATGAATAAAACATACTTGAGCTATAAAACTTTGTGAAAGAAACTACAAAATACCACTGAAAGACATTAAATAATATCTAAGTAAATTAAGAGACAGTCCATATTCATGGGTCAGAAGACTAAACATTATGAAGATAACAAATCTTCCCAAGATGATCGACAGTAAAGTTTAGCAAAATACAGTAAAGCTTAGCAAAAATCCCAACTGACTCTTTCTGCTAAAATTTACAAGCCAAGTCTAAAATTTCTAACGAAGAGAAAAATTTCCTGAAACAGAACAAAGTTGGAAGACTTACACTACCCAATTTCTAAAACTATTACAAAGCCACAGTAATGAAGACAATGTGGTAAAGATAGACAAATAGATCAATGAAAGAGAGTTGAGAATCCAGAAATGAACCCTCATATATATCACCAATTGAATTCTGATATAGGTACTAAAGCAATTCATTGGGGGAAAAATAGTCTTTACACCAGAAAATGCTGACAAAATTGATTTTTCATATGCAAAAATATAAATTTAGACCCTTACATCATCATACACTACACAAAAATTACCTCAAAATGGGTCAGACCTAACTTCACCAGCTAAAACTCTAAACTCTTAGAAGAAAACATCAAAGTAAATCTTCATAATATTGGGTTAGGCCAAAATTTCTTAAGAGTGATGCCAGGGACAAGTGATTAAAAAAGACAATTTATTTAAAACTTTGTGCTCAAAAAGATGCTGTTTTCAAAATGAAAAGACACAGAAAGGAATAAATCTTTGTAAAACATGTATTTAGCAAATGACTTGTATCCAAAACCATAAACGATTTTTGTAATTCAGTAAGAAGAGAAGTGACCCAAATTAAAAAATTATCAAAAGATTTAGATAGATATTTTACCAGAAAAGATTTATGGATAAACACATGGAAAGATGCTTAGCACAATTAGTCATTAGGGAAATGCAAATTAAAACTGCATTGGGATATTACTTCACATCCATAATAACGATGATAATCATGAAGACAATAACACGTATTGGTGAAATACAGAGAAACTTGAAGCCTCATCCATTGTTGGTAGAAATGTAAAATGGTGAAGTCTCTTTAGAAAACAATTTGTCAGTTTCTTTAAAAAGTTAAGTATAAATTTACCATGTAACCCAGTAGTTCAACTTTTTTATTTTACATCTTTTTTTTAACACCTTTTAATGTTTACTTATTTTTGAGAGAGAGAGGCAGACTGCAATCGGGGTGGGCAGAGAGAGAGGGAGACACAGAATCTGAAGCAGGCTCTAGGCTCTAAGCTGTCCACACAGTAGGTGACATGGGGTTTGAACTCATGGGCCCTGAGATTGTGACCTGAGCCGAAGACAGACGCTTAACCAACTGAGCCACCGAGGTGCCCCACATCTTTTTTTTAAAGTTTATTTATTTTGAGAGAGAAAGCTCAAGTGGGGGAGGGGCAGAGAGAGGAAGACTCAGAATCTGAAGCAGGCTCCAGGTTCTGAGCTGTCAGCACACAGCCTGATGCTGGGCTCAAACTCACGACATGTGAGATCATGACTTGAGCACAAGTCAGATACTTAACCAACTGAGCCACCCAGGTGCTGCAAGCAATTTTACTTCTAGGTACTTATCCAACCAAAATGAAAACATGCCCACACAAAGGCTTCTATGTAAATGATCATAGCAGTTTGTTTATAATAGCCAATATGTGGAAACAACCCAAATATTTATCAACCAGTGAGTGGTAACAAAATGTGGTGGATCCATACAACAGAATGCTATTCAGCAACAAAAAAGAGAAATGTTACAGCATGAATGACCCTCCAAACATTATGTTTGGTGAAAGAAGCCACATACGAAGACCACATATTGTTTGATTCCACTTACATGAAATGTTCAAAAAAAAAAAAGCAAATCCATAGAAATAGAAAGTAGATAAATGGTTGCATTGGGGTGTATAACGGGAAATTTGGTAGCTGAATAATGGTCTCCCAAGATGTCCATGTCTTAATACTCAAAGTTTGTGAATATGTTACCTCATATGGCAAAAGAATTTTGTACAGGTCATTAAGTTAACAATCTTGAAATGGGCAGATTATTCTGGATTATCTGGATGGGCCCAGTGTAATCACAATAGTATTTATAAGAGGAAGCAGTAATGTTAGAGTTAGAAAGATTTGAAGATGTTAGGTTTCTGGATTTGAAGATGGAGAAAGGCCAAGAGCCAGGGAATGCTGATAGTCTTTAGAAACTAGAGAAATGAAAGACATGGGATTATCCCTGTAAGAAACCACTAGCAAGGGAACAGATTCTACCTTCGAGCTTCCAGAAGGGACACAACCCTGTCAACATCTTGATTTTAGTACTTCAAAACCTATTTTGGACTTCTGACCTCTAGAACTCTAAGATAAAAAATTTGTTTCCTTAGATCACTAAATTTGGGGGCGCCTGGGTGGCTCAGTCGGTTAAGCGTCCGACTTCAGCTCAGGTCACGATCTCGCGATCCGCGAGTTCGAGCCCCGCGTCGGGCTCTGGGCTGATGGCTGAGAACCTGGAGCTTGCTTCCTATTCTGTGTCTCCCTTTCTCTCTGCCCCTCCCCCGTTCATGCTGTGTCTCTCTCTGTCTCAAAAATAAATAAACGTTAAAAAAATTTAAAAAAAATCACTAAATTTGTGGTAATTGTTATAGTAATAATAGAAAATAGGGCTACTTTCTTTCTAGAGGCTCTTGGGGAAAACCTGTTTCTTTGACTTTGTTTGATTCTGGAGGCTGCCTACATTCTTTGGCTCATGGTCCCGTAATCACTGACTTCTGCCTCCATAGTCACAACCCTTCTTTGACTTCTGCTCCTCTTTTATCTATAAAAACCCTTGTGATCACATTGGGCACACCAAGACAATATATGATAATTTTCCATCTCAGGATCCTTAAATTTATCACATTTGCAAAGCCTCTTTTGCCATGTAACATATTTATAGTTTCCAAGATGCAGACATCTTTGGAGGTCATTATTCTGCCCACCACACTTAGTAAAGATGCTACAAAGTATATACTTGATACCTATTTAAGATTTTCAAATATTCTGCAGGACAAATTAAAAATTCTGAGGAAAATATTTTAAAAATGAAAAACTCTCACAGATCTAAAAAAATAATTAAGCTTACAAATACATCAAATCAAGTTTTTGTAATGATTTCAATTCTGTTTACAAACTAAATCAAATTCTTTATGACTTTCTGCTTAAAATCATTAAAATTAATAAAAATTCAAGTTACTCCCTTATTCAAATTTAAAATGTTCGTATTATCGGTTTTATTTATCTCATCATTTCTAAATTTAACTGTAAATCCTCCCAGAGTTGAAAAGATAGTGAACCCACCAGCTTAGTTGAACATTTTTTCAGTCTCAGGAAGACTAAAGTTATTGATACATTGCTTATCAGTCTGAGAATTAAGATGAGGATTAATGAATGGGAGCTGTTATGTAGAGGAGTTAATGAGACTTTTTTATGCTTTTTGATATGAAGGTTCATGTTCACAGCCTTTAGACATATTGCTGTTCATATATGAGTCCACCATTTTCAAGTGGCCATTTGCCTAATTCTTTCATCGATCAACCCTTGTTTCCATTTAATATGATTTAACTTACCTATTAACTCTTTGATTGAATCCCACATTTTTTCTTCCAATTTAGCTCACTACAACTCTAAAGTCATTCGAATGGCATCTCTTTAGAACGCTTTGCTGTCCTTTTTTGTTCTTCCTTTTATAACAAGAATCTGCATGCTAGTGGCAACAGGGAGGTTGTGTTGAAGCTTTGCTAATATCACTTCTCTAAACTCGTTTATACCTCTCCTTACTTTGTGAACAGTCTGTCAAGCTGAATATAACCTTTTTAAACTGATAATACATTATCACATTTAAAAATTATTCTGTTATTGATGAGTTGTTCTGGCCTAAACTTCTTCATAGGATATACACCAAACGGTGCTTTTTTGAAATCTGTGATCTCTATGGGCTTATTTCTTTTTAAGGAATAGAAAATATGCTTGAGAAGGATAACATTATTTTCGGCAAAATTAATTGATATATTGAGCACTGAGGGTTTCTTCTGTTATATTGTATTATATACAATATATACACACATGTACAATGTATTATATTCTATCACATATGTACATATCCCATATATATAATAACATTACTAATTCTATTGTCTTCATCACATCTACTGAGTTGTTTGTAACTTGTAAATAAACAAACTTCCACATCACTAGAGGATCAATAACTCCTCTTTGTAAGCTTCAATGACTTATTTTCTGTTCAACTTAGGGAGAGACCTCAACATCACATACAGATATAACATCCTACTTTAGGGGTAGGCATGTTTTTCTCATGTGAAAAGGAGTCCAGAAGTCAGTGTTCCATGGTTGGTGTGCTGACTGAAAGCAGTCATCAAGGCTAAAGTTCTTTGAGCTTCCTGCTTTCCCATCCTCAACATGAGACTCTCATTGTCATGGTCATGAGTGTCCATGGCCATACAAAGGCATATGTTAGAGTCATGAATATAAACTTGTATAACAATCATTAATGGCATAAGAAGGTGATTATAATATTGTCTTAGTCCCTTTGGTTTGCTATAATAAAATGCCATAAACTGGATAGTTTATAAACAATGGAGATTTATTTCTCATAGTTTTAGAGTAAGGGAAGTCTAAGATCAGGTGCCTGCAGACCCAGTGTCCGGTGAGAGTCTGGCTCACATGGAGGGAAGGACAAGCTTGTTTTCTGGGATCTCTTTTATAAGAGGACTAATCCCAATCACAAGGGGCACACCCTCATGACCCAATCACTTCACAAGGGCCCCATTTCCAAATACCATCACCTTGGGGTTAGGATTTTAACATATCAATTTGGGGGAACATACATATGCAGACCATAGGAAATAAGTAAAGAAGCAATAACTGAGAAGTGTATATACTTTGTACTCTTTAAAAATAACATTATTTTAAGAGTCTATACAAGTGTGTACAAAGCACTACCAGATCATATATCAAGAACTACCAATGATTATCCGTATAAGGTCAACTATAGATGTACTTATTTTCCCACATCTCTATTCTATAACATTGCATTATTTTCATAATGCAAATATAAAATGGAAAGCATTTTAAAGGGGGGAAATGTTGCTTTCCCCAAAACCCTAACAAAATATACTTCCATTTATATAAACTTGGACCTGAATGGGGTTGTCTGGTCTTACCTAACTGCCAAGAAACACAGAGGTAATTATTTCTGCCCTAAATAAAGTTGGGGTTTTGACTGTGACTAACAAATGAAGGAAGAATGTGTATTGGGTAGGGAAATGGCAGTATCCAGCATGGGTGCAATGCATACTGAATTTTGTATTTAATGATTACTCAGCTACAGTATGCCTAAGAGATTAATTTGTAAATAGGTATATATATACATGAGGGTTACATGTTAGTTTGTGTATAAACAAGACCAGAGGGTCATCATGTAGTGGAAAAAGTATGATTGAATTCGGCCCTGGGTTCTAATCCCAACCCTATCCATCTCATTTTTATACTGAAAAGAGTGGAAATAATACCTATTTTTTGGTGATGCTTTACAACAATACAGCTATGAAGTGTGATTTATATAAAGAGAGATAAATCAAGGGTTGAATTTACCAATAAGGTCATATGCTTTAGCCATCCACAGAGAGCTTATTCTAATTCCCTCTATATTGCATTAGGCACATTTGAGTTCCAGAGGTGGGAAACTCACGCTTCTTAAGGAATTAATTCTATTTCTAGAGATATCTGACTATCAGAAAGTTCTTTCCTTTACTGACTCAAATCAGTCTTCTATTTTAGAGCCAAAGTTCTTAAAAAGGTAAGAACATCTCTTGGAATTTCAATATACTGTATGATAAATAGATACTTTTCTATGCATGGCGTTGGATTTGGGGTTGTTATTATTGTCAATATAATTTTCGTTTGTTTCAAAGGCAAATATTTTCTGGTATGTTTCCCATTGCAGTGATATTTCTCTTTGATATTTGTTGCCCGTGTGCGTCCAGCAAATAACTGCCTTTATAAATTAACTTTGATATTACCTAATTAATGAATATGAATGTGTCCAGTTTTTCCATTTCCTTTCAGGGCAAGCACATCTGGTACTCAGAAGCATTGCCGCAATCTCACACAAAGAGGGTTAGTTGATGAAGCTTCTTGAATATCCCAAGTGCCAATGAAAGCAACTTGGCTTCCTCTGAATACTCTATTTCATGCCCCAAATACTGTGTGAGTGTCTAAAACCGCACATGTCTTTCTGATAGTTTTTTGCTTCCCTGATACCCAGGCCAATGTCAAAGGCATTCCTCTATCTTCTTGGTGCATTAGCTAGATCCCAGGGTATCTTCCAAGCCTGATGTTTCCATGGGACTGAAAGTCAATAGGCCCATCTGCCCTACCGGAAGTAGCTTTGCCATCTGGCTTTAGGAAATTGGGTCATGTCTTACTGGTTTAAAGTGAATTGGTAGTAAATCTTTCTTATGTTGCAGCACAAAACACAATCATGAAAAGACTGCCTTTGTAAGGTAGAGAGACACATCTTTGGATTGATCCTCAGCTCATTTTACCCACATATGCCAACCAGGAAATCATCAGTATCACACCATTTATGGGATGTCTATTATATGCCAGATGTTTTATACTCAGTATCTCCAATACTCACAAGAACCACATGTAAGTTTTCTTTCCCCACTTAACAGATGTA
This sequence comes from Acinonyx jubatus, assembly GCF_027475565.1. Taxonomy (NCBI): domain Eukaryota; kingdom Metazoa; phylum Chordata; class Mammalia; order Carnivora; family Felidae; genus Acinonyx; species Acinonyx jubatus. The sequence continues at coordinate 66,820,012 of NC_069387.1, forward strand.
TTCCTAGGCTTAGAAAGATTAATTGGGATGCCCAAGGATGTGCGGCCCCACAGAAGTGCATCTTGATTCCAAACCTGTGTGGATTGCATGGCCATACACACCTGCTCTCCATGCCCTAACATCAGATTGTTGTGTCATTTTTCCAATTTCTATGTCATTTACTTATACTGTGGTCAAAAGAAGTTAGTGGGTTTTTTAAATTTATATTTATTATTTATAGGATATAGGATTTTTTCCTGAAATAATAAACAAGCTTTGAATTTGAAAAACAAAACAAAACAACACAGTACTTGCACTCTAACATTTCCCAAAGCCAGGAAAGAAGAGAGTCTTTGAAATCCTTTCATGGCTTTTCTTTTAGTGCATGTTAGTCATTCTGACTTTCAGCTCTTCGTCAATTGCAAAGATTTGTTTGCCTACTTGAAAACAGAATGTTTTAAGCCAACTTATCAGTATTCATTTGGGTAGAAGAGAAACTTAAGTAGCATGCAAATGTGATTTAAAAGGAAAAGTTATTATCTGGTTAAAATTGCTTGATCATTTCAAATGATAAGGCTCAGTCAGAAGAGAACGAAGGCTAAGACCAGATGTGCCACCACCCCAGCGTGGGAATAATTATTCTTTTGTTTAAAATCATGGGGATAGCAAACTCAATGGACATTTAAATTTGACCCTCTCCTCTTTATTGCTGATTGGAATACAACAGGAAGACAATTTCTTTGCAATCTCCGATAACAATTATTCAACTGAAAGTGTAAAATGAATGTTTTAGAACTCCTAGAATAATAATTTGAGGGTACCTGGCTGACTCAGTGGGTTAAGTGTCCTACTCTTGATTTTGGTTCAGGTCATATCTCATGATATGTGAGTTCAAGCCCCACATCAGGTTCTGCACTGCCTCATGGGGACTGCTTGGAATTCTCTCTCTCCCTTTCTCTCTGCTCTTCCCCTGCTCATGCATGTGCACTCTCTCTCTCACAAAATAAATCATTACAAAATTTTAAAGAACATTAATTTGAGAAGTCATCTGTGGCAAACTGTGTACATGAAAAAAAATATCTATGCGGACTCTAGAGCAAAGAGCTTTATTTCTATCCTTTTTAAAATCCATTCCATTGTTAAGATGAAATTACGTTTGCTTTCAGAGTAAGTAATATGTTAATTTTCAGAGAAGATATATAGATATATACCAACATGGTAAAATGGCATGAATTGGAGCAATAAAAATAAAGAGCAGAAATCAGTAATTCCATGCAAGTAATTTCTTTTTACTAGCAAGTTTCCACTTCCAAAATGAATAGACTTCTATGAAAAGAACCTGAGAACATTTATTTTTCATGAAGATTTTTAAAAATATTTATTTATTTATTTTGAGAAAAAGAGAGAGCACGAGCAGGGGAAAGGCAGAGAGAGGGGGAGAGAGCGAATCCCAAGCAGGCTCTGCGCTGTTCACACAGTGCCCAAAGTGGGGCTCGACCTCACGAACTGTGAGATCATGACCTGAGGCAAAACCAAGAGTAGGATGCTTAACTGACTGAGCCTCCCAGGTGCCCCTTTCATGAGGATTTTTCATGATACCCTTCCTTCACAGAAATCTTTAGGTCATCCAATCTATCGGAGTAGACTTAAGTTCCTGGCCAAAGGCCAGAGTGGACAGTTATCCAGATTCAAGGCTATAACTGCAAAAGTAACCAAGAACCAGGGCCCACAGATGGAACGTCTAATTCACCTGAAATGGCTACTGATAAATCCTTAGACAGAACCAGGCTGAAGGTCAAACCTATAGGATGAGACAGAGATTACAGTTTGGTATAGAGATGGAGACTTTTAAAAAAGCATGGGTTGGATACATAGCAGTCACAGTTCGTGGATCGAGAGAAGGAAAACTAGTGTGAAGGACACATAACAGGATGTGATTCCTCCAGTCCTGTCTTGTCTTGTCCTCTTTCACACTCCCTTTGTGGTATTTTCAGTTTTCATGGATTCATGGTGGTATTATATCCTCCCTTGGTGGTATTTTCAGTTATCATGGATTCAAATAACATCTTTATGTTATGTTTTTTCACTGAATTCAGAATAAAATCTGAAGTCCTTTCAGTGGCCTAAAGACTTTGCATTGTCCAGGTCTAGCTTCATCTTTCATTGATCTTCCCACCCACCACACCCGTCTAACATCTTCTACATACTGAATGTTCCAAGCTCTGTCTTATCTCCTGCCTTTCACACGTGCTATTTTCTATGTCTAGAATGCACTTATCCCACATTTCTACATGATTAGCTCATTCTCTTCCTTTAGGTCTCAACTTCACTGTTATATCCTTATGAGGTCTATCCCTGATCACTTTTCCTAATGTACATTCTCATCTGATATTCCAGTGGACCCTCGTTTCCTTCAAAACTGTTATTATACTTTTCCACTGTTAATTTGTCTATTTCCTTTTATCTCATGTTATCCTTACTACCATGTAAGTTTCATGTCTACATTGTTCACCAAAGTATGTCAACACTTTTTAAATGAATGAATTGGTTAATACTCAAAAGCCTCATTTGTTTGTACCAAGGAACCATTTGAGAAGATGGAACAGGAGAGGCTTCTCTGGTTAGGGGCGGTTTCCAGGGAGTACTGGGCTGACAACATTCAAGAAGAAGAGCTCCTCCAGGATTCCTTGTTAGCCCTGCCTTAACTCAAAGGAATCTGCTTTATCTCTTATATTAATGTTACTGATATTTTACCTGCTAACTGTTAAAGAAGAAATGGAACCACTGAACATTTTAATAACTATGAAAGTCAGAGAAGCCTTATGTCCGTTGGAACAAATTCTCTTGGGTTCTCAACAGACTGCTTTTTAGTTAAGCTGGCCTATTATCTTCACAGGGGCTTGAAGTGGGACCAAAAGAGACAGTCCGGTGGCAAAATGGGCTGCCATCAGATGGCAGCAAAGAGTTGTTTCTTCTTGCATGGCTACCTATTAATTTTGCCCCCATTAAGGATATTAAAATATGATTGTTCTCTAGATATATTTAAAGCATTAATGCATTTACCCATGTGGTATTTATATTTCTTTATCTTAAACACTGCTAATTTGTAGAATCAATGGGAAAATTCCATTGCATAAAGGAATATCTTCAGAAAAGAAAAAAAATCTCAAAGTTGCAAACGTATTGAATTAAAATGATAGGTTTTCTCTTTCTAGAAAATTATTTTTTCTCTAAGAATCATAGAATAAACATAACAATACATATGAGATGACTGGTATGATATAAATGTTTTCTATTTGAAGATGAATTAATTCACTTGACACCAATTTTAGTCAAAGAAAATGAGAAAAGGTATGTGTGTTGTATCAGTTGCTCTCAATAGTAATATGCTAACACCTGTGTGATTTTATTAATTGTTATGATCATTTTGTTCCCCTGTTAGAACTGAACTACTTAGGGTAGCACAGAAGCTTTTAACATCTTGAACCTGAATTAGCTTTACCAATGCTAGGGTAGCTACAATCATTTCCCTCTTCCTCACCTACTCTAGTCACGGAGAACTCACCAAGCCCTAAACATTTCATTCACTTCCGTGCTTTCACTTGTGCTAGTCCCAGTTCTGGGAATAACCTACCAGCTCTTTCTACCTGACAAGCCCTACTTATTTTTCAAGCCCCGTAGTGAATGTAACTTCCTCTGAGAGCTTTTCTCCCTTTCATTTTCCTTCAGGCCACAAGACACTCTTCTTTTAGTTTCTGGATTTCATAACTATAGATGGCACTTTAGTCATTCATCTAGGAAATAATTATTTAATTAGGCATGAACTACACTGAGTGCCAAGAAATACAATCATCATGTCACTGCTGTCATACACACTAGCAAAGTAAGGAGACATTATACGAACAATTAATAGTATGATGAAGGGTATGAAGACGTTAGGAAAACATGCCTTTACATGTAATAGAGGTGCTTTTGGAGAATAATTCTGAGAATGAGAAGTTAGCCAGCCAAAGAGACAAGCATCCCAGGCAGAGGAAAGAGCATGCATAAACCCCCTCAGTTAGAGGATGGCATGTATTAGTTTGAGGAACCATGAGAAGCCCCTTGTGCTGGAACAGAGTCAGTGAGGGGAAGAAGAGCATGTATGAAGTGGAGAGCTGGCAGGGGCTGGTTTGGGAATCTTTCCTAAAGTCTTGGTGTGGATACTGGACTCTCCCCAACAGTGAGAAGAAATCATCAGAAGCTTTTAAGAAGGGGAATAAATAACCAGATGTAGTTCTGACCTATTACTCTGATTGCAAAATAGAGACTGGGTAGAGGAGAACACAGTAGGTTTGGGAAAGTGTAGGGAGGTTTTTATAATAGTTTAGGCAAGAGATTTTAGTAGATTGGATGGGAGCTACAACCATGGGAATGGAAAGAAGTATGGTGATTTGAGTGTTGTTTAAGAGGCAAAATTGACAGGACCTGGTTTTTGGCTTTGGGAATTGAGAGAGAAGGAATCAAGAGGGGCTTTGAAGCTTCTAGTTTGAGCAGTCAGATAGACGGATGGTTGTGCTAATTCTAGGAGCAAATGGATTTTTACATTACCAATTAATATTTAGAAATACAATGATACTCTATTTTTAATGTGGTCAAAAGTGTATAAGAATGAATATATATAAATGTATAAGAATGTATAAGTGTCAAGAATGAATGTAAGCATACATTAAATCTAGGATATGGAATTTCTAAAATTTTTAAAATTTTATTTATTTATTTTGAGAGAGACAGAGACAGAGTGAGTGGGGGAGGGGCAAAGAGAGACAGAAAGAGAGAAAATCCCAAGCATGCTTCTCTCAGCACAGAGCCCATTGTGGGGCTCAAACTCACGAACAGTGAGATCATGACCTGAGCCTAAACCAAGAGAGGATGCTCAACCGACTGAGCCACCCAGGTGCCCTTGGAATTTCTAAAATTCATATTAAAAAGAAATTCTGGGATTCCTGGGATTCCTAAGTAATATGAGTTGTAGGAATTTTTTTTGGCCTGATAGGGATGGATATATTGGACCAAGACATTTGCAGTAATAATAATACCTGCTGTCATCAAACTCTGTGGCTGCTTCTTAAAGGAAGCATTTGCAGCTCCCACTCTTTATTTTACTGTTCCTGGTAGGGTTCACACCCTTCTGCATTTTGCATACATAATAACTTAAAGATTAAAAATAGAATCACCAAGCTGCAGAGATTATAATTGAACATTTTAATAACTTCTCTCTCTCTCTCTCTCTCTCTCTCTCTCTCTCGGTGTTAATCAACTTTCTAAAGTGTGAGCTATTTTTAGCACCAGTTACACTTGTACCTTTGGGTCCAATTCTAATTCTCTTCACATCGCAGACGATCTCTCTGCAGCAGTCTCTTTGAAATCAATCAGTGCTTTCAGGAGAGAAAGTTATGCAGTGAAGGATAGAACTGGGTCATGGCGAGCATTCTTCCTCACATAATGCTGAATTCTTTTACTTCCAGGTGCAGAGACAGGGTTAGATGATTACTATTTAGAGAGCACAAAAAGGACCATTAGAGTAAACCAAAGAAAGAAAGAAGGAAAGAAAGAAAGAAAGAAAGAAAGAAAGAAAGAAAGAAAGAAAGAAAGAAAGAAAAGAAAAAAAAAAGCTCACCTCAGTAAGGTTATTTTAGACTGGCTGTGTTGTGGTTTCCAGAATTTTGACTTTACCAATAAACAAATCACACCGAGCATAATTATTATTAAAAAAAAATTCCCAGGCTTAAAAATGGCAGGCAGTTTCTAATGCAGCCTCCTCACACCCACACTTCTCATGTAGAATCTTGAGGAAGCCGGCAGGCAATCCATTGCATGACAGATCATCGACCTCCAGGAACCTTAGCAATTTCCATTAATTTTAAATTTCATGGTATTTGGAGTGAGAAAAATAGAGTGATTTGCCCACTTTTCTTCTCTAAGGGAAAGAAAGCAAACCTACCCATCTGAAAGAAGGTTGCAAGACCTATGATCCTTCCCCACTGGTCTATCTGTTCATTAGCAGTTCAGATTCTTGATCAACCAGAGAAAAAGAAAATCATTCCTTTGCCAGTTTCATCCTTATTTTGAATTTGGTCAGAAGGCTATTCTTTTGGTCTTTTCTCTCCACCCCCATCATTCAGGTAAAGGGAAGCAGCTTAGGTTTGGCTAGACAGGAGTCCTGAAGAATCCAGGAGATTTTTATCTGCATGTACTACATTAATTCACTTAGAAAACCAGGAAGGGAACACAAGAGGATATTTCTACCTCATAAGAAAGGCTATGAGGGGTGCCTGGGTGGCTTAGTAGGTTAAGTGCCTGACTTCGGCTCAGGTCATAATCTCACGGCTTGTGAGTTCAAGCCCTGCATTGGGCTCTGTGCTGACAGCTCAGAGCCTGGAGCCTCTTCAGATTCTGCGTCTTTCTCTCTCTCTCTGCCCCTCCCCTACTCACACTCTGTCTCTCTCTGTCTCTCAAAAATAAATAAACATTAAAAAAATTAAAAAAAAAAGAAGAAAGGCTATGAGATGAATATTTGGGGAGTGGTATGAAATTTGGAGCTATAGCTTCTAATTTTTCACAAAGATGCAATTTCTTATTCATCCACCTACCCACCGACCCATTGAAGCAACTGCTCCTTATTGCCTTAAGTGCCTTTCTACTGCCTCTGAAAAGGGAGGACATGAAACATTTTAGGGAAAAAAAGAAATTTCTGAATGATTTCTTAAGTAACAATGTACCAGGAAGAATGGTCTCTAAATACAAGAAAAAGAAAAATGATTTTAATTTCCAAAGTAAATATGTAAATATAAAAATAGAAGCTTTGAGAATCCCGAGGTAAAACTTAACAGAAGAAAATGTAATGGGCTGGAGAGAAAGTAGATGAGTCAGTTTCTGGTTCTTTCCACTATATACATCTTCCTCTTTCATGACACAGAAGATAGATAATAAAAGTCCTTTACGGTCTGAGAGAAAAAGGTTAAAATTTGGCAAAAGAAACATTCTTCTATGTGGGCACTTAGGAAAGGTATCTTGCCTTTCTCCCTCTCAAGGCCAAAGTCTGGGTTGGTCTTGATAGATATTTTCAAAGGGGTTTGTCATTTGGAAAGCAGGGGTGCCCTGTCCTCTTCCTCTTATTTGAATTGTTAGGAGGGGGGGACATTAACACAGAGTGCCTAGTCATAATGGAACAAGAATGGATGCAGGGCAGTTATGGAATGACAGGCTATTACTCATTTCCTCCTTCTCTCCAAGGACCAAGAACAGTATACGTGAGCACCTGAATGATTTCTATGTCCCCTTGAAAATGATACAGAGGAAGGCTGGGAAAGTACAGATGGCATTACATATGCCTTGGCGCTGTGATGAGGAATATGTAGGGTGAGGTACATTATCCTAGCAAGTGGAGAACAAGACAGTATCACAGGTATTAGCAGCTGACAGCAGAGGGAATGAATATCAAACTTTCTAGAACAATATGGATTATATATCTCAGTGAAGGTAAACTAGGGAAGAAAATGGTAATGGATAGATATCAACTAATCAACTATTCCTTGCAGGGGAGAAGGGAAGGGAAAGGGAATGAATATTCTTGAATGAACAGAATTAAAACTCTGTTAGTACAGACTGAGTTTAAAGAGAACTGGCAGATTACAATTTGTCTTTAGTAAAAACAAAATGGAGGCTTGAGAGCTAAGTTTAAGTTCACTTAAGGAGAATCAAAAGAAAGTTCAATTTTTGCACATCTGAGTTTTATGATTCTGAAGATCCCTTAGATGTAATAGGCATATAATATTCAGCATGGAGCTTATCTTCTGAAAATGTGTTACTGCAATACAATGGATGTATAGTTCTTGACCAAATGGATTATGTTCTTGACCCAAACTTGTCTATATATTCTGTTTCTGGCACCACATGGTTCTCTACAGCTTTGGCCACATTTACTGTTGAAAAGCTCAATGGAAAAAAATACCCTCAATATGGAATTTCTGAGAATATCCAGTGCTGTAGCATTAAGAAAACAAGCATTAACATGAAAAAGAAAAAGATTCTAGGACACTAATTATTACAAGAAAACATTGTGGCATTCTGAGTAGCATAAAAGAACACATAGCCACAATAAAAGAGGTTAACTCCAAGAGATAAAACAATGGCTTAAAAAAATGAAGACTGTTTGCAAAACAAACAAATGCAAAATAAACAAAACAAACACCCCAAATTGCTATCAATGAATGACTTAAAATATATTTGCAAGGAGGTAAGGTACCAAATTGACTCTTGGGAAAGAGAACCACTGATATTGGGGATAAACTGGAATGGCACTTATTGAATACAGAGGAAAGAACAAAGAACTAAAATAACAAGCTAGGTGAGGATAGATGTAGAGGATGAAGAGGAGAAAACCGAAGAATCAAGATTATTCTTAACGAAAATATAAACATAACACAACAGAAATGATTGTTACAGGCAAAATTGAAGATAAAAATTCTGATGCTCATCCTCCCTCCTCCCACCCCAACAAAAGAGATCAAATGATCTTACAAGTACCCCATTCCCTTTAGGTATTTGACTTTTTGTGCTTTAGATAGCTAGAGTGTAGAGTGATTCTTGTTTCCTGCATCTGAATTCTGAATAACAGCACAGGAAGCACCATATACAGGAAGTGGTATGGTCAATGCACCCTCATGGATAGAAATGTGGGATTGCAGATTTGATCAAATTTGGGTTTAAAGGTGGGGAGGGACCCGTTGCCATTAAACAATGAGGCACTGGTAACACATGGTAGATAGTGACAAAGTCATTCTTGAAATTGTTACTTTTGATCTGGGATGAAGTAAGTGTCTCGCTAAAAGCAAAGTTTCGTGGATAAAACGGCTACTTTATTTATTTGTTTTTGATGAGGAATAAAATATTTATTTAGAACTAAAATATCTCCTCACAGAATTAATACTCATTAATTCCAAATGGAAAAAATAGTAACTTTATTTTGGAGTTACCTGAAGTGGCGAAGCCTGGAAGACATCATTTATTTTATTTTATTTTTTAATTTAAATCCAAATTAGCATATAGTGCAACAATGATTTCAGGAGTAGATTCCTTAATGCCCCTTCCCATTTAGCCCATCCCCCCTCCCACAACCCCTCCAGTAACCCTCTGTTTGTTCTCCGTATTTGAGGCTCTTAGGTTTTGTCCCCCTCCCTGTTTTTATATTATTTTTGTTTCCCTTCCCTTATGTTCATCTGTTTTGTATCTTAAAGTCCTCATATGAGTAAAGTTATATGGTATTTGTCTTTCTCTGACTAATTTCACTTAGCATAATTAACCCTCCAGTTCCATCCACGTAGTTGCAGACGGTAAAGTGGCTACTCTTATACAAATACTGAATACACTAAAAATCATGAATTTATACTTAAAAATGAATTTTATGGTACATTAATTATACATCAATAAAGTTGTTGTTAAGAAAAATAAATTTAAGGGGCACCTGGGTGACTCAATCAGTTAAGCATCTAACTTTGGCTCAGGTCATGACCTCACGTCTCGTGGGTTCAAGCCCCACATTGGGCTCTGCACTGCACTTGGAGCCTGGAGACTGCTTCAGATTCTGTGTCTCCCTCTCTCTCTGTCTGTCCCCTGCTTTTGTCTTCTCTCTCTCTCTCTCTCTCTCTCTGTCTCTCTGTCTCTCTCTCTTTCTCTCAAAAATAAATACGTAAATAAATGAAATGAAAAAAAAATTTAGAGAGATCGGAATAGGAAATTGTTTTTTATATTATTAACAAAATCCATGGAATAGATGTTCTGAAGCATATTTATAAAGCAGTTTGGGAAGTTACTAAGTGATACAGTTATAGAATGTGAAAAATCACTTTTTATGCAGTGTTTTTTAAAAAGGAATTTATTCAAAATGCATTCATTTTATTGGACAGTGACAACCTGAAAAGGATAAAGAGTTTGTTGCTAATTATATGCAGCAAACACAAAAACAAGAGAAATCAAGTCAAAAGAAGACACAAATAGTTATGGGGAGTGGATTAAGGCTTCCATGAAAGGTCACCCCTGAGCATTGTGACTGTGATACAGATTTAGCTTTTGTGACATCTTATCTTGTGTCAGTTTCCTAGTGCTTATAATTCCTTCAACACAGAGCATGACTTCTTTTCCCTTCAGTTTCTCCAAAAGCTATCAAAAACAGTGTTGGATTTTATTTTTTTTTATTTTTTATTTTTATTTATTTATTTTTTTTTTAATTTTTGGGACAGAGAGAGACAGAGCATGAACGGGGGAGGGGCAGAGAGAGAGGGAGACACAGAATCGGAAACAGGCTCCAGGCTCTGAGCCATCAGCCCAGAGCCTGACGCGGGGCTCGAACTCACGGACCGCGAGATCGTGACCTGGCTGAAGTCGGACGCTTAACCGACTGCGCCACCCAGGCACCCCAACAGTGTTGGATTTTAATTCCCTGGCAATTAGTTATTAAAGAAATAAAAGAAACTTGCATCTTGTTGCCACAGAATTAAACTTAGTAAAAGAGGTTTTCACTCACTTAGTAAGAGAAATCCCAATGTTGTCATAATTACCATTTGACTACAGAGTAGCAGAGTCACTAAGCTGGAAACAAGTTTTTGTGTATCAACAAATTGTGTAGGATTTATCTGCACCCCCTCTGAGGCACCCACGGCCTTAACCAACCTTCCCTGAGCTATTTTTTAACCTGCTGAGGAAGACAAAACACAAAAACAGTTTGCAATAGGGCTTGTGGTATGTGCTCCGTACTGAAGTTCTGGCTTAAAGTACTGTGTTCGAATTTCATACAGAAATGGTGAAGTAGATTGTTAACTTCAGAATGAAAATATTGAGGCTGAAAAGTCCCAATGCTGGAGATGTACAAATGTAAAGACCAAACCCTCTAACTTTGAAGCCCAGGAAAGGGGCGTTATGATTTGTGAACTATCTTAAGAGCTACACTATAAACAGTGCAGTTTATATTTACTAGAGTATTTCTAGTGAGGCAGTGCTTCAGATGGAGAATGTTCTTTTCTCTTTCATTAGTCCGACTCAAATGTCTGAGAAACAGAATCTCCTTTGTCTCCTAGACTGTAGTGGAACCACTATCTCAGGGATTTGGTATTTCCCTTCCTTTACAGAACATACTCAGCAAACTGTACCAGTTAACCACAGACTGCTAAATTAGTTTAGTATAATTGTGACATCTGTAATGTGTTGTAAGTCAATTGGTTCAATAAATCACAAATGTGGGAGCATAAAAATAATTCCACGAGTAAGATTTATGCATCTTTCTTAGTCTCTCCCCCAGCCAGTCCAGTGCTTATTCAAGGCATTCAGAGACAGGGACGAAATGGCCATGGTGGCATTTATGTATGGATTTCTCCTCACCAAGGCTAATTTGGCTAATAGTACTGTGACGTGTCCCACTTGCCCAAATCTCTGTTTTGTACCTCTAAATGCTGTACATCATATGCTGGCTTATCCCAGAGGTACCAGAAAACGTTTGCAGGCGGGTTGATTATTCTGAGCCACGTCACAGTGATTTGTTCTCTCTAGAACAGACACTTATCCATGGTCTTACTGAATACCTCATTCACAGCTTCAGGATTCCTTGTAATGTTGTTTCCACACAATGGACTTGTTTTCTAGTGGGAAAAGTGGGACAATGTCCTGAAGCCTGAGGAATTTTCTGGTTGTACTATGTTTCCTGTTACCCCAAAGGAGATGCCTTTTTAGAATAATAAAATAGCATATTGAAGCCTCAGTTTTAGCACTTTGGGGAAGATAGTACCTTGTGAGGCTAAGGAGAATGCATTATATGATCTTAAGCAGTGATTCATGTCATAACTGGCCTTGATTATAAGGAGCATCGTTACTTTAAGTACTGTTAAGAAGGAAAAACACGGTATCAGGTAAACTATGATTTGCAGTCATTTTAAGAAGCAGGCCAATGTCAGAGACACAAAAATCTAAAACAGAACCAAACAGAATGCAAAGACTTAAAATAGAAGAAATATTGTAAAGGATACTCCCCCACCCCCATAGCCATAATATAAGAGTTGAGGAACCAAGGAGTGGACATGAAAGTGATGTTCTAACCTACAGGAGCAATGTCACCTTCAAAAAAACCTCTTCCACTTAAAAACAAAAATCTATTCTGACAGTTTAATTATGTGAACCTGTCAAAACTTTATTTCAGGGTTGTTCAAGGAAAGGGGTCTAAGCAGACCAATTCAAAGGCTTATCTCTTTCTAGTGCCATTTACAGAAAAGTGTGGCTCGTAGCCAGAACAGATCTTAGGCTTATTACAGTTCCTTAGGCAAGTATGCAATGATACCTAAGCAATTTCATTAGAAATGCCAATTTTTTTTTCTCCGAAGGAGGTTAAGAAATACGTATCATACCAGGCTTGGGGCAATATTTTTGTCAAGTTACTGAAGGGAAGAATGCTTCTACAGGGGACATAGTGAATTATGGTTGCATTTTAGACTATTCTTGCAACAAGCAAAACAAAATAAAATTAAGCAACATCCACCAGGGTGAGGCTAGAATAACTTTGTTTTCTAGTGATTTATCTAATTTACAAAGGGAAATAGGGTTAGTGCCTTGCGATGGGAACAATGCGGAATGTGGTTGGGGTCAAGTGATCTCTGAGTTGCCTCCTGTACTGGCCAATCTAGTGGTAAAACTTAATAGATGATACTGACCAAATGGTCATTCAGGCAAGACCATGAAGAGGCCAGATATCTCAGAAGAGAGGACTTGGATCAACCTACAGACCAAACAAATAAACCATCAAGCAAAGTAAGCAAAGGTAACCAGCCAAGTGTTACATGAAAGCAAGATGATGTGGCATAGGCCTTGTGACTACTATTAGAAATACATAATTTCTTTGTGTCTATGTTAGGTATGTATTTAACTTACGAATTAATTTTTCTCCTTTTTCTTTCTGTCACTTTTTTTTATATAAGATACATAATTGATGTTCAATTTTTAATTAAAATTTTAGGTTTATGGATAAGAGAACAATCAAAGCTGCTACTGTGGTAACTCAATCCATAATAGGGTGGCTTAAGAGAAAAGTCATGTCTCTCTCATATATTAGTCTGGACTGTGGTCTAAGGCTGGATGACAGTTTGAGTCATTGTCAGGGATTGGAACTCTTTTCATTGCTTATTGTCCCATTCCTAAATGGTGACCCTACCCATCACATCAAATATAGCTCACCTCCACATCTGTATTCAGCCTGGAAGAGAGAGAGATGAAAAGAAAAATGGGACAGCATGTTTAAGATGCCATTTGGGTTGAATTGAAGAGGAATGAGTATCATCTAGAGGTGAAAACAGTCTTTGATGAGACTGATTCTACCTTCCTTAGGGGAGGGTAAATGCATTTATATCTGTATGACAATGGGTATTGTAGGTTGCCATTGTTGTTGGAAGTATAAGGAGAAATGGGTGTAAAAATTATTTTCATAAAGGTTGGATTTGGTGGATATGGTGAAATGACACATTTTCCTCCAGCTTTCTCCTGATGTGGCCTCCTCCAATGCAAAAGTAGGAAAATAAAAAGTCCATTTTTAAAACTCCCTTGAAGGGGCACCTGGATGGCTCAGCTGGTTAAGCCTCTGACTTCAGCTCAGGTCATGATCTCATGGTTCATGAATTGGAGCCCTGTGTTGGGCTCTGTGCTGACAGCTCAGGGCCTGGAGCCTATTTCGGATCTCTCCCTTCTCTCTCTGCCCCTCCCCTGCTCATGCCCTATCTCTCCCTCTTTCTCAAAAAATAAAATAAACATTGAAAAATGAATAAATAAATAAATAAATAAATAAATAAATAAATAAATAAATAAAATTCCCTTGAAGGTTGAGGATAAGAATTGGGTTGTGTCCTTTGGATGGAACAGCCTAGTGCAGGGAAGGCAGAACTCTCCTGTTTCGTTGGGTATTGTTTCTGGCAGACAGCATTGTATACTTGTTGGGTTTTTCTAAAGTGGCATTCCAACCACTGACTTCTAGAGTAGAGGTTGGCATTACTTTTTCTTTAGAGAGACAGACTGTATATCTGTTACATTCTGTGGGCCCAGAGGCCACACACAAACTCTGTCGCAACTACTCAACTCTGCTGTTGTGGTGAGTGAAGCCATGGACAAACTGTAAACACAGGAGTTTGGCTGTGTTTGCTGATTGAACCCAGCCTGGGGAGCCGAAGTCTGCCAAGCTCCTTTTAGAGCATGGTTTACAAAGGCAGATGCAAGGGACATTTGTGGTCCAACTCAGCATTTTGTTTTCTAGTCACTCACTTCGTGGCTCCCAGGAAGTAGTGGCAGAGGTAGTGGCTTCTGATTCTCTGGGTCACAGCCATTCTTTGGATCACAATTTCAGAGATGCCCTCCTTGTCTCTCCAATCTCCTTTTGGTAAAGATTGTAGCTCCCTGGTGGGTCAGTTCAATGGTATTGATCTTGGAGTCACTAAAGCCTGCTTTTCCTTCAGTGATTTTTGTAAGCACCCAATTTCCTATGTTTTAAACTAATGTCTTCTTAAAACGTTTCTAAAGTGTGTTGTTTCCTGCAACTGAAAGCTGTCTGTTCCTAGCTTATCTCTATGTATCATTCAGAGACCATAAATCGCAATGAGCAGCATACCAGGGAAGCAGGGCAATGGCTAAGTGCATTCTGGGATTTTGGTTGCCAAGGATTTTTTTTTTCCTCAGTAGAAAGCAGGAATAACACTGTAAACAGCACCTATTGGTAATTAGTCTGAAATCCCTACCAGGAAAGTGTAAGAGCTGACATTAGACTCCTCAAAACCAGCCTGGATTATGGTTAGGTATCACCAGTTGATATTATCAAGCTTTCTTTCCATTTGTACTGAAGGCTATGAGTAGCCACGTGGGCTATAAGTGGTACAAGAGGTAGTCTACTTTGTCTTTTAGCAGATGCTAGGCTCATTCTCCAAAGTAGTAAAGAGAAAATAATTCACAGATATAGTTAAAAATGCTAATGGCTGAGAAGTATAGTTGTGAACATTCATTTCCATTCGAAGTGGAACATTAGAGGGCACCTGGGTGGCTCAGTCCTTAAGCATCTAACTGTGGCTCAGGTCATGATCTCACGGTTTGGTTTATGAGTTTGAATCCCACATTGGGTGAGCTCATGCCCCGCTTAAGGCAAACATGAGCCCAGCTTCGGGTAAGCCCCAATTCTTTCTTTCTCTGTCTCTGCCCCTCCTGGGATTCTCTCTCTCTCCCCACTCCTCTCTCTCTGCCCCTCGCTCACTTGCACCTCTCTCTCAGAAGAAGAAAAAGAAGAAGAAGAAAAACAGAATACTAGAACATGTTAAAAGACATCTGACTGAAGCAGATATGGAATAGTAAAAACCCCTGGGGAGTAAGAAGTAAAGGCAAGGACATAAAAGGAAATGGCAGAAGTGAAAAGGTATGGATAGAAATACCGAAAGCAATCACAATTTAAAAATCAGTATTGGAGAAGAGAACATAAAATATTTGATATTTGCAGAAATAATTACGCCCAACATGGGGCTCACACTTACAACCCCAAGATCAGGAGTCACATACTCTTCCAACTGAGCCATAGTGCTTCTTCCATTGATCACACTCCCCATTGGCTAAGATATTTTGTTTAAGACATTTGTGTCATTACACATGAATATTTTAATTTTAGTCATCTTCTCAGTCAAGAGGAAATGACCTTTGTTTGACATTGTTTATTTTGTTGTAAATTGTACTTAAATAACTTCCATTAATACCACTGTGGGACCTAAGAAATATTCCAAAGGAAACTGGACATAATAAGCAATTACTTTATAGAAAATTCTTCTGAGCTGAAGAAGAACCTGCATGTTTTGGACTGCATGTACTCACCAAATCCCAGGCAACAGCAACAGAAACAAAAACAACAAAGAGAGGACCTATCCAAATTTACATTTCCAAAGAAAAAAGGTTAAAAATTTAAAAAGTAACTTAAGAAGGATAATTCATCTCTCATCCCTTCTGCCATGGGATGATACAACAGAAAGTCAGCAGTCTACAACGTGGCAGAGGCCTCTCACCACAACCTGACCTTGCTGGCACCCTGGCCACAGACTTCTAGAGCTGTGAGAAGTAAGTTTGTTATTTATAAGCCAAAAGAAAAAAAAAAGGAAAAAAAAGGAAAGAGGTATATTCAAAATAATGCATTTAGCAATCATTAGCAATCAGTCTGGCACAGAAACAGACCAACATGATGGATGCTGGCACTGGCCTGGCATGGCCTGACTAATAAGTACTGGCTAAACAGATTATGACCTGAGTGACCTGTTTTCACATTTGTGTGAATTAAGTGAGAGGTATTCTTAAGTATGCAAGGTCTCAGATCATATATTGCTAGGAACATGTTTCTTGCCAGGAAAACGACTTGAAAGTGCTCCCAACAAAGGATGGATTAAAATCAATATTTGGTGGTGATAATTAAAAACAAATATGGAGATTTAATCATAAGCACTTCTGCACTTCTGTGTATAAAGTCATAAAATTAAATGCAAAACCAAGAATCTTATTTTCTTTTATTTAAGTTGAATTTATGTACGATGAAATGCACAAATTGTAATTTTAGTTTGATGTTAATATGTCTACATGTGTGAAACCGCCAAATAGAACAAGATAGAGAATATTACCAGCACCCCCAATGGCTCTCTGATGTTCCCCACAGGCGAGAGTGCTCCCTCAAGATAACCAGTTTTCTGGTGTTTATCTTCAGCTTTGCCTCTTCTCACTGCTCACTTTCCTACAGTATCTTTTTTTCTTTCATGTTTATTTTTATTTATTTTGAGAGAGGGAGACAGAGTGTGGGAGGGGCAGAGAGAGAGGGAGAGAGAGAATCCCAAGCTGGCTCTGTACTGTCATTATGGAGCCCAATGCAGGACTTGATCCCATGAACCATGAGATCATGACCTGAGCTGAAATCAAGAGTTGGATGCTTAACTGACTGAGCCACCCAGGTGCCCCTTACAGTATCCTTTAATGACAGAACTTCCTACTTTAATGAAGGACAATTTATTAATCTTTCTTTTTCTGATGTTTTATGTTCTGTTTAGAGAAATCCATATACCTCAGGCCATAAAGTTATTTGCCTATGCTCTCTTCTAAAAACTTATGAATTTATGTTTCACAATTAGGTCTGTGAATTCATTATTGTGCATAATGCAACATGGAAGTCAATATATTTTTTTTTCATATGTATGCCCATTGGATCCAGCACCATTTATCAGGAAAAAAATAATTTCCCTATTGATTGTTAATGACACTTTTGTCATAGATTAGATTGGTTGTGTGTATGTGTCTCCTTCTGGATTGTCTTTTATTTCATTGGTGTCTACTTACCATCCTTGTGTAATACCACATTGTCATAATTACTGTAGCTCTACAATCAGTCATGATACCTGGAATTGTAAGTTCTTTACATATATTCTTCAAGATGGTTTTGTGTTCTTTAACTTCTTTGGAATTTCATGTAAATTTTAGAATTAATTTGTTATATTCCTGAAACCAGTATTAAACTATATGTTAACTAACTAGAATTTAAATAAAAACTTGCAACAAAAGAAAAATAATTAATTTGTCAACTTTTACATACCTGATGAGAATTTAATTGTGCAAATACTAGATCTATAAATCAATTTAGGGAGAATTGAAATGATCTATACTATTACAAATACAACAATGGTGCTTCTCTTGACAAGTTTGTAACTGCAGTAATTACAATGGCTTAGAGAAAAGAAGGACTCATTTGAAAGTGTCTTTTGAAGTCACTGAGATTTGTCAGCTTAGAAAAATATCCTGGGCTCTTGGGATGCCTGGGTGGCTCAGTCAGTTAAACATCAGTCTTTGGCTCAGGTCTTGATCTCACAGTTTGTGAGTTCAAGCCTTGGGTCAGGTTCCATGCTGACAGCTCAGAGCCTGGAGCCTGTTTCAGATTCTGTGTCTCCCTCTCTCTCTACCCCTCCCTCACTTGCACTCTTTCTCTCAAAAATAAATAAACATTAAAAACATTTAAATTAAAAAAATATTCTGGACTCTTGAAAATCAAAAACAGTAACTTCTATCTTAGGAAAATACACATAACACAGTGAAAATATTGCCTAATACACTATTTTTTCTTCAAAAGAACCTGGAACTAGTAACATTCTAGATAATTATATTGATTTATGGCTGCTACTACCAGCAAATGCTTACATGGAGCTTTCCAATTTAATATATTTTTATAAGTGTAAATTTCTGCTATAGTTGCTGAACTTCCCACATTGGTATTAATGGAAGTTATTTAAGTACAATTTACAACAAAATAAACAATGTCAAACAAAGGTCATTTCCTCTTGACTGAGAAGATGACTAAAATTAAAATATTCATGTGTAATGACACAAATGTCTTAAACAAAGTATCTTAGCCAATGGGGAGTGTGATCAATGGAAGAAGCACTATGGCTCAGTTGGAAGAGTATGTGACTCCTGATCTTGGGGTTGTAAGTGTGAGCCCCATGTTGGGTGTAAACATTACTTAAAAATAAAATCTTTAAAAAAAAGATCTAAACTTTCATTAATGCCCTGATTAAAATGAAATAATATTAGAGATTTTTTATTTCAACTTGACCCCAACTCCCATTCTGCATTGGAAAGGCTGCTGATGGAAACTGTCAAGTTGGAGAATATTACTTTCTAACTGTTTGATTTCAATACACATCCAATTTGACTGTCTATCATGTCAGTATCTATCATTTCAAATTCCACCGTGATATCTTGTACATGGCATGTAAACAGACTCAGCTTCTAAGATTGCTACATAGGTAGTGATTTATCTTTACTCCCCTCCTTTCTGTACCCATTCCTACCTCCCCTCCTCACTCCCACCTCCCATACTTTCAGAGTCTGGATACTGTTGCTGTCAGCCTACTTGTCACTGCTTCCCAGAGATTGCTAGTAGTTTCTAACATCCATATTCACCTCTAATTCCCACTGCCACGGCTACGTTACGTGGTCTAGTCCCTTCACAGGTGTGGCAATGAGGATGAGTTCGGTGATATAAAGCATTTATAAGCCTCACCCCTAAAATCCCTTTCAAGGTGCCCTTTCTCTTGCTCCCCCCTTCTCTGTGAGCCAGACAGGGAAGCCTAGGTTACAGGGTCATTTGACAGAAGGAACCTGAGTGCATGGAAGACCATGCAGGACAGGGCAATCCACTTCCCACTGGCTCCATCCCAACCAAGCTCCACATTGTACCTAGATGGGAGTCAAAAGTAACTGATTTTGTTAAGTCATGGTATTTGGAGATGGTTTGTAACAGAAGTTAGGGTATTTTGGAAAATAAAGTGCTACCATTAAAGATCATTTGTTCACTTCGTACCTGCCCTTCACGAGGGGTTGGGAAACTACAGACTTGATCAAATCTCACCGTGGCCTGTTTTTGTGCAGCCTGCCTCTAAAACTGTGTTTAATTTTTTTTAAAGGGTCTACTTAAAAAGGAAGAGGAGGAAGGGTGGGAGGGGGAAGAAGAGGAGAAGGAGGACAAGAAGGAGGATGGTGGGAAAAGGAGACACAATGTGACAGAGATAGCATGTGGCATAAAAACCAAAAATATTTACCATCTGGTCTTTTCCAGAAAAAGTTTGCCAACCTCGGCTCTAGAATATGAACAGGCTCAAATCCTTTGTAAAAGCCTCGGTGTGCCAGGATTGTCAATCAAAAGACCACCAATAACCATGCCAAGAATGCTGACTCAGCACACTACCACAGCTTTCAGCATCCAGGTATCTAAACAGCGCAGGGTTCTCTGCAGAGACAGGCGTGGAAGCTGAGGTCGGTGGTTGTCCGGACACAGCCTTGAGTATGATTTCTACCCATGACCCCAAAGCAGCTCTCTTTGTGCTCCGAGTCTCACAACTTACCTTTAAGAAGGGCTATAAGCTTTGGTTTTAACTCTCCATGGGCTGAAAACCAGTCTCAAATGCCTGGGGAAAGAAAAAGTCCTCACTATCCCTCTCACGCTTTCCATGTTCTAATTTAAGTCCCCATCTTCTTTTCTCTATCAGAGTAAACCTTGTCCCCACAAATCTCTCATGGACATAAAAGCAAGAATGGAGAGTACCTGATACCAGCTATTCATGTAGGGAGTGTGTACCTGAATGTCTGTGTGTGTCTGTGTGTGTGTGTGTGTGTGAGTGTGTAGGATGTTATCTATGCTAGCCTGCAGCTAGTTAAAAATACTGTTTTCACATTTGTATTTATAGAGGGCTGATCACCTAATAAAGTTACTGAAATTTTAAGTGGCCAGTAAAGAAGATATCCATGCCAGGCATTGCATTTTGGAAGCATGAGTTTCCTGTCCCTGAAACTATAAAAACTGGTAATTACTGAGTCAAATATATTTACTTATATATTTATATGAGAACATTCTAAAAAGCAAAAACTGAGGTACTGGGGATAGGGAGAAAATACCATGGCTTCTCTTGTTTGAGTAAAATCATGTGTACCTCAGCAGATGGTGGGAGACATAGTCATAGTAGAGAAACAATAGGGATGAGTTTTATAATGGCAGTACCTAACCCAAACTACCCCATGAAATGTAACCAAATCTGGCAACTGAACTATCATAGAATATAAAACACAATTTACAATCAATGAAGAACTTTAAAATCTTGGCATTTAAACTCATGCTGGACTAAATGATAATTTCATTAAAATAAATTTGAAGGCCAAAAGAAAAATAGTATAAAGAAATGGCTGGTTGCCCAAACAATTCCAGACTTCATGACACCTGCTGACTGTGCGATTATTTGGTGTTTGCAATGTTTGGTTGAAAAATAAAGCTTATCCCAGATATGTAATGATATCTAAGCAATCATGAACTTTCAATGAGGTTAGGTTGGGAAAGGTTTTAAGCAGAACCAAGTTTTAAATCCTGGGTATTAGAGAACATTCAAACAAGGCCAAGTGTTATTATGCTTTGCCAATAAAGAACACATATCTGAGCTAAATAAATCACCTATTTCCCTAAAGTTGATGGACCACAGAATGTACACGTCTAACTCTCTCTTCCATGTCTGAGAGAAACATTGCAGAGCCAAGGAGACTTTCTGGACTGAAGAACACATGGAGAAAGCAATCCTGTTGCCAAGCTCCCTCCACTGACTTCCAGGGAATTAACACTGACAGGTTTCCTGATGTCAGTCCATCTCCTCCCCCAGGCTTCTGATTCATTTTAATTCCCTGATGGATTGATTGGATAAACAAATCCACACTAGGTTGGCATCAAAAACTAATATTTTATGTGACTTCCACAAATTTAATAACTTTGGCTTTTTGGCAAGGTTTGCTTTCTTAGGGAATAGCATGTCAAAACCTTTCATAAAATCCTACAGTTATCCTTACTTGTTTAAAGTTATTTTAAACAGAATGCTTAAAGGTGGAAAAATTGGCATGAGCTGTCAGCTTTTAATGTTGTTGATTTAAACTGGAAGCAACATGGCATATAAGATCTTTCTGTTTCTGGGGGAAATGGTGATGTTTCTTAGCAGGTAAAGGTCTTAGAATTTATACAAGGGGTTTTTTAATTTGCTCTTTTCCCAAAGGAAAATCAATGTTTTTTTTGGAAGACAACATATTTTAACATTCTTTAACACATTTTAATCATTCCTAGAATGACTGGCTAATTTAAACTTCAGAGAAGAACTAAGGATGAAATTCCAAGAAAGGCTGGCATCAAAGACTAAACCTTGGACAGGGCTAATATTTCTTGTACATGATCAAAATCTAAAGACAGCCATATGGCTTCTATAGGAGGCCAGTTTGCCTGGATGAGCATGTCTGTACTCTTAGAATGATATCCCATTACTAGCTTCACAAGCCATTCCCACCTTTGTTATAAAAGAAAATGGGAGAAAGTTTCTTCTGGCGTTTCATTCCCTTGTTGTCCAATCACCTTCTTTTTATTCTCTTCAATGACAGAGCCCTTTAATAGAGACCTCTAGGAATATTGCAGGGCCTCTGCCTACTCCAGACCCTTCTCTTGGAATTCTGGAGCTTTGGATTTCATACTCTCTAGTGCTAATTCTGATTTGATCTTAAAACAGTATTTCCTAAAGTGAAGGTTAATTTTTCTTCTTCCATAATAGTTTAGATTACTTATACATTTTTAGAACTATATTATAAAAGCTCATTTATCACTATTTGATGTTGTATTTTTTTCCTATATCACCTCATAATTTATTTGAATAATTGATGGTGTCTCATAAAACAGTACAGACCTTTGAGTTTTGAATGTCTATCTTCTTTTTTAAATTGACGTACAAAGATTGTACATATTTAATTTATATATTTGATGAGTTTGGACATATGCATACACCTATGGTACCATCACACAATGAAGGTACTAAACATATCTATCACCTCCAAAAATTTCCTGTGTTCCTTTGTGTGTGTGTGTGTGTGTGTGTGTGTGTGTGTGTGTGTGTTGGGGGGGGTTGTGGGTGTGTTCTGGGTAAGAACACTTAATATGAGATTAACTTCCAACAAATTTTAAAGTGCACAATATCATATTGTTAACTATGGCCACTGTGTTGTACAGCAGACAGATCTCTAGAACTTATTCCTCTTGTATAACTGAAACTATATACCCAATAGATCAATAGCTCCCCATTTCCCTGTCTCTCATGTCTGTTTTTTTATATTCTCAGTATTTCCATGCCTTGACTAAATGGCTATAAAAACCAACTCTTTGTAGAAGAATTATTTACAATAATAATTTTGATAAAATGTTAATACAATTTCTTAGGAATATCTGTGAAATTGCAAAGCTGTATTTTACTCATGCCTTGAAGAAGGCAAGAGTCACCTAGAATATTTTGTTTCATATCTACCTAAGCCATGGGAAAGAATATTACAAAATACTTCATTAAGTCTTAGATGTTCATAATCTTGAATGAAATTATTTGAATCAAACTAAGTAAAGACAATTGGGAGATAATCAATGAAGAGAAATTGACAATTTAGACAGGAATCAACAACAGCAGCCATTTATCACCCCGCTGTGAGAGGTAATTTCATAACCTTGGGATGTTTCTGAGATGATGGAAGGCCAGGCAGATGAGAAAGCTGATGTGGCTGTTAAGAGTTCAAGAACTTTTTGTTCAAGCAAAAATAACATGTGTCTTGTAGAGAGGAAGAGAAGGCTGAATTTACTTTCAGAGTAGTTCCTTAAAGGCAGAATTTTCTTTTTCCACACTTGAGGTATTTTTATATACTTAAGATCTTAGGTTTATAAAACAATATACAAAAATGTAATAACCATATTACTCCAGAAAGTTTCTGTTCTTTTTTTCCCTTTTTTTAAAATGTTTATTTATTTTTTGAGAGAGAGAGAGTGCAAGCAAGGGAGGCGCAGAGAGAGAGGGAGATAGAGGATCGGAAGTGGGCTCTGTGCCGACAGCAGAGAGCCAGATGCAGGGCTCAAAGTCATGAACCAAACTGTGAGATCATGACCTGAGCCGAAGTCAGACACTTAAGAGTGTCCAGGCCCCCTAAGTCTCTGTTATTTTAAAAGAAAGTGCCTGATACATTGCAGGAAATATATTCTGACTTCACCCTATCCATGGTAACATTCACAAGAACAGGGTCAATGGGGAACTTTCTGGGAAGTCATACTAAATCTCAGGGGCAGAGATACTATAAAATACATGTAGTTAAGAAATTTCAAATACAAATCAGAATTAAAGCAATAGGATTCTGTGACAAATAGCAGACCTATGTTTCCTATAAGTGCATGAATTTATCACAGTTTCTACTGATACACGGAGGCGGGAGGATAATATATTGAAATAAAACGTTCCCTATCAACACCTGATAGTAATGGGATTTAGTGCCTGAAAAAGGAAAGAGAGAAAAGGAGGAAAGGGAGAGAACCATTTGAGAATGAGGAAAGGAGGTAGGGAGGAAGAAGAGGAAAGGAAAGATGAAAGCAAAGAAAATGAACCGGTTTCTGATGGCTTACTATTTTAGGCACAATGATTGGTGCTTTCATATACATCGCCTGATCTAATCTTTAAAATAACTTCTAGATAAATATTATTACCCCATTTATACATGTGGAGAAACTGAGACCCATGAAAAATTCAAGTAAACTGAAGCTAGGATTCAAATTCATTTTGACTGTGAAGCTCATTCATTTTCCATGCTCTCATAATTCATCCTGTGGAAATCATAAAGATTAATCTTCTTGCATTTAAATGACTAATCACTGCTCAGTGAAGTGGATTTAAGTCCTAGAGATGCTCATTTTCCATTCAAAGCTTGAATCTCCAAAGGGACTTCGATGTTTTGGCTCCAAACCACGTACAGTATGTTTTAACTGTGGAATCCACAATGTAGGAATCAGGACAGGCAATCCAAGGAGACTCTGGTATCCATCAAATTATTAGAATATATGGATGGAGAATCCTTTTGTGATGGTTGCTGTTTTCTGAGTCAGAATAGTGATCTCCCTTTTAAGATAGAGAATAGTATAGCTACTAAGAGGGAAGAATATCATTGTGGAGACTCTCCTTTATAATTAACCTCCAGATTCCTGGACCAGGAAATGGTTTTGCACCTCAGGATTTCCATTGTCTCCTATATTGCTATTTCTCCTTTCATTCTCTAGGTCTGTCTTCCCTCATAAGCTCCACTCTCAGTTATTAACCAGACCCTCTTCCTGTCCCACATCTTTTATTGAAGGTCATTTTGATTCCTGCTCTGTCTCTTGCATCTTTGCATTATTGATTGCACCTTGGTTACGTATCTGGATTTGCCTCTTGCTCCATTTTAACCTTAAGCTCCTTGTTTTCTGGTTTGAGCCACACTGCCCTCCTCCCAATCTCTTTGAAAGCAAGGTCCAGGATTTTATATGATTTCCTTCTTTCTGCATTTATGCTGAATCTCTGGGGGCCTCACTAAAGCTGGGATATTGTTAACAATATGTACCTAATGACTGTGCTGGAATATATTGACTTAACTATTCTCTTACATACTCTTGCCCCCTATTTTCCCCACTGTCCTGACCTTCATTCTCAAGACAGCCCTCCATGTCACCCAGCAACTCCACCATGTTTTCTTAGTATATTCATATATGTGCTGAAATATATGACTATTTAATGCCTTCATTTCTCTCCTCCAACCATCGGTATATCCTTTCTCCTTTCCAATCTGAACTGTTGGCTTTTCTTCCTCCACAGAAAATAGAGAAAACCAGATGGAAAAATTTCACATCTTCCCAACGCCATCCCTACAAATGTACTGGTAAATTTACTTTTCCCTTGTCACTATGGATGACATATGCACCATCCTATCTAAAGTCAATCCCTTCATTTGGACACAGGATCCCAACCTTTCATGCCAATTCAATAACGTTAATTCATCCAGTCTCTTTTCCATGGTATCATCAAATCCCCCCCTGTTTTTGGATCTTTCCCAACATCAGACCGATAAGCTATAATATCCCTAATCCATGACTTTCTTGCTACTGTCCCATTTTCCATTCCCCTTTCCAGTAAAACTTTTTGAAAATGTTGTCTATGTTTGCTGTCTCTATTCCTCTCTTCTAATCTTTTTCTGAACCCACGCCAATTAGGCTTTTAATTCACTGAAACAGCTCTTTTCGGGGTCTCCAATGACCTATTCGTTGCCAAGTACAGTGGTCAATTCTCTGTTCTCATCTAATATTTAATGGAGTTGAACATTTCCTCATTTTCACTTAATTCACGTGGCTTCTAGAATCAATCAATCCCTCTCTCTGTCTCCTCCCATCACCCCATCTCCCTCCCCTTGTCACTCCCCCCATTTCCTCTCTCTTCTTCCTTATTAGCTACACCCTCACAGTTTCTTTTGCTGGTTCCTACTCATCTCTCCTAACTCTAAATTGGAGGGCCCCATCACTCAGTACTCAGACATCTTTCATCACTTCTTAGGTGATCTCATCTCATGGCTTTCAATATGTTGTCAATTTCAAATTTATAACTCTAGCCCAAGT
The DNA here is from genome assembly GCF_027475565.1 of Acinonyx jubatus. NCBI lineage: Eukaryota > Metazoa > Chordata > Mammalia > Carnivora > Felidae > Acinonyx > Acinonyx jubatus. The sequence goes on from NC_069387.1 coordinate 66,846,068, forward strand.
GTCTGGTGTCTCTGGACTCATATACTGAACTACTCAACATTTCTACTTAAATGTCTAATATGCATCTCAAGCTTAACATATCTAAACCAAATGCTAATTTCCCATATCCTGCCCCAACCCACCAGCCCTGCAAGCTCTCCCATATCAGTAAATAGCAATTTCATTTTTTCATTGCTTAGGACAAAACATCACCATTCCCTTTCTACGACATTCAATGTATTAGTTAATCCTACTTTATCTACGTTAAAAATATATCTGGAATCTCACAACTTCTTATAAACTCTACCATTATCACCACTGTCCAAGCCACCATAATCTTATTTGCATCATAGTAATAAGGTATTAACTAGTCTATTTCCACACCTGTTTTAGTATTCAATCTAATTACTGTACAGCAGCTAGAATGACCTTTTCAGAAATGTAAGTTCAGGTCCTGTTACATCACTGACCGATACTGTTCCATGACTTCCCAATTCAGAGTAACAAAGTACTACAGTGACTACAAAGCCCTCCTTCCTCTACCCAGCCTTTCTACCTTGTCTCTGGCCACTTCTCCCTCACTGTTTACTCTGCTGCAGCCACACCAGCTTTGTTACTTTTCTGGTAAAAGGCAGTGTCAAGAGTTCTGCACCTAGTTTTCTTCTACCTGGAATGCTCTTCTGCGGCCAGTTTCATGACTCCTTTTTTTTTTTTTTTACTTTCTTTAGGTCCTACACTCATGTAGCCTCCATCAGAAAAGCCTCCCTGACTCAGTGTTAAGAAGCATCCACACCTCACAAGTATCCCCTCCACTCTATACTTTATCATACTGTTCTTTCTTCATTTGTTTTGTTTATTTTTTGTTATTAGCTGTCTCCTTTCCCATGAGGGCAAGAAGATTGCCCTGTTCTTTGATAAGTCCCTCATGCCTAGAATAATATACATCTTAGAGTAAATTTCAATAAATATTGTTGAATGAAGAAATGAACGTCACAATAAGATTAGCTAATCTGGCTTGTTTGGTGAGGAAGTATTTTCTTAGAATGAACAATAAGCTATAAATATTAAAGACCTTAAGCAAAAGAAAAAAAAACATCCAAGATGTCTGGGTAACTTGCTTACGTTGTTACAAAATAAAAATTTGAGGGGTTTTTGTTGCTGTTGTTGTTGTTCTATCTAGGAGTCAAGAGAATTCAATGAGTTTAGCCTCTGTTATTCTGTTCTGTGAGGAATACTACTGTATCTCCAGACACAGCTAGAGTTGCTCATGGTCTAGCATTATCTACTGTGGGCCAGGGCTTGGCTCTGGAGACAGAATGGACCATTAAATTGAGCAGCTAACGGGTGTAGGTCCAACAAAGAGAAGAGGCCATGGGGCAAAATTAAATAGGTAGGTAGTCTAGGAAAGCAAATCTCACAGGAATGGGGGTATTAAAGTAACAGTATTCTTGGCACGTGGATGGGACACAGAGAATGCAATCCAGGAATCAGTTTATTGGTGAGGAGTTCTTCCAGTGTTAATGACAGAAATCCAACTAAAAATAGATTTCTCACAAAAGGGCATATATTGGTTCATGTACCAAGAAGTCTGAAAGCACTGAAGTTGTAGTTACAGCTAGACCTAGGGGCTAAATGAAGATATTAGTACTCTGCCTTGACCTTCATCTCTTGAACAGATTCATGCTTCATGGTAGGTCAGATGGCTTGCCCCATTTCATATCCCTAGCAAGCCCAGAGCCTATCAACCCCAGGGATAGATTCTGCTTGCATGGGCTTGAACCTTGTACTTGTTCCTGAACCAGCCAGAATGTCCAGGAAAATGGGGGGACTTCACCAAGTCTGGATCATATTCCCTTCCCCATGATTCATGGGAAATAACCAGATTCACATGACCACAATGAGTTCCCTAAAGGAATGAGGGATTCTATTACAGAATAAAAAGTAGAGAAAACTGCATTGATAAAAACAATACATATCTACTGCATACATAGGCAATAAAAACTCAGAAAAACTGCCAGGTATTTGATGTGAGGGAATCGTTTTAATGTGAGGAAAGAAAAATGAATTCTTTATACATGCTAGGTAGAAATGACCAGATGATAAAGATACTAGTAAAAAAGGGACAGTATGCCATTGTAATATTTATTTTTCCCCAGAATATGTATCAGTAAAAAGCAATAATTGAATAACATCAGACTAAAAGGTAAAGGATGTGTTCTCAAAAAAGAAAAAAAAAAAGATGAATTCTCTATAACATTTTCTTTGTCTTTTACATAATTGGCAGGTAAAAATATGCTCTCCCAACATGGAATATTAGTTTAAAACTAGCTAATCTTAAGATGTCAGAGAAATGTCAGAATTATGGATTTTCAGTATAGTTGTTGAAAATATATTTTATGGCTTAAAAATGAAAATAAAATACAGACCTTTTCTATTATTTTACCATTTACCCGTGGCCCAATTTTTAAATTATAATTATAGAATTACCTTCTATATTTCCTGTACAAATCTTTATAGTATATATATTTTTTACTATTTCTACTTTTACATATTTCTTTTTACAGTTAATTAAGGGATGTTTCTCTTCCAGTGTAGGAGGCAAAGATATCTATATTGCGGAAGAAGGGGTTTGGGGTTATTGGCTGGCCATATATGCTTTCCTTTGAACTGCTGTTTCTATCTAATGGGGAGTGGAAACATATACCGGATGCAGCATTAATTAGATGTGGTTCGGTTCTAGAGCTAAACTGAATTTCTCTGAATAATGAAGAGTTGCTGAAAATAAACATTAATGATAAAGTCTTACTGACCAGGAGTTCTTACACTTTGTGAACCATTCTGCTTATGTCTGAGTCTTTTAAGAATTTAACATCCCTAAATTCTGCAGCCTTCTGTCTCACTTCTCTCTTCAGTACCCAAATAATAGAAGTTTGCATTTCTCTCTCTTGTTTGATTTACAGGAAATAGTGTCTTTTTTATTAAGTTTCCTCCCCCCCCCCCAATATTTCTTGGTAACTTTCAGGAATTTTTCTTGTTCTACAAATGTTTCTTGTATGTCACTTGGCGTCTTCAATTCAGGCTGCTTCTCTTGGCCTCTATATAGATCACTGCTTGCCAGCTCAATATTATTCCTCCAGGACCCTGAAGCTCTCGTAAGTGTGAGAACACATCCATCCAATAATTCCTTAAAGTTTACTGTTTCACAAAGTTTTACACAAAGGCCTGAGAATAGAAAAAGCTACGATGTATACCAGGGAAGGGACCCATGGAAATCCCACCATTCCCTTTTCTACCATATAGCAGACCTAAAAGTTGCTGCAATCCATGTGCCATACCCCTCTTCCAGGGCACTGCAAGTTGCCACTCATTTCTTTTCCATGATCATGTTCCTCTCCACTGGGCCCTTCCACCTCAAAGTCCAGACATACAAACTCAAGAGATATTACGCAGAGCATTTAGTACTTTATACACAAAAATTCTCCTTTCTAGAATAGGATTGACTTTACAGTTTCATATCTAAAAGTCCTCCTCAAAGAGTTTCCCAGTCCACACTCAGTCACATATACAATCTTCATGAAGAGATCAATTGTGCTTTCATATCAAAAGGCACATGCCAAGTAGTAGTTTGTCCTGAAAATATTATTTAAGAGGAGAAGTCAGTAAATATATTTTAAGATAATAAATTGCATTTTGGAAATGAAGTATAAAACTTAAGACTCTCTGGGGATGTAAGAGAGAGGAATGTACTCTCATTCTCATGAATACACCTTTGTTCCTCTCTAAGAATGATCCTGACTTTCAAATATGCAGATGTATCACTGTGAATTTAAGGAGCCACAGTGGAATCTCCAACCCTTTCTATACGCCGTTTCTAAAGTTGCCATGATTTGGAAGTCTGTGGAGCAGAAAGTGAATTGCCAGAATCTGTGTTTGCAAGTGGTCAGATTATTTTGTAATGGTTCTACGTTGATATAATTATGAAAATGTGTGACCAGAATGCTTCCTTTCCTGAGGGTTGGCGTATTCACACTAAATTGAAAGAATAGCACCGTCAAGATGCAATGCAGAAAATGGTGCTACTCTCCAAGAGAGACGGGATTCTTCTGCCAAGCAAGGTTTCTGTAACTTTTGACTAACGGGTATATAACAAGCAACCGGTGGAAAGACACCTGATGTGTGGATGAAACTGTGAGATTGAATGATGGTTTTACTGAGAAATGTAATAATTTACTTTTTAAAGTTTATTTATTTATTTTTGACAGAAAGAGCAGAAGCGGAAGGGCAGAGAGACAGAGAGAGAGGGAGAGAGAGAATCCCAAGCAGGGCCCAACACGGGCCTCGAACTCACAAACCATGAGATCATGAACTGAGCCGAAATCAAGAGTCAGTCATTTAATCGACTAAGCCACCCAGGAGCCCCCATCATTTACTTTTTTATTCAAGGCACATGTTTTGAGTACATGCTATTTGTAATGTTCTGAATTGTAGAAGATATAAACAAGAAATGCCCTCAAAAACGTAACAGTTTATCAACATTGTGTACAGACACATACTCGTGCATGCACAAGGGACTGTTAAATATGCTAACATATAATACATGTAATAAGGAAAGGCAGAAATGATTAGGCAGTTCAGAAGACAGCCATTCTGGGCAGAGAATTAGAAATAGCAAGGGGAATAATTTGACTGGAAAAACAGTACATGCAGATGAAAGAAGGAATGTGAGACTGGGAAGGTAAATTGAACTGGACTTGGAGGCCTCTGAATAACACACAGATATGCTTGTACATTATTTCATAATAGTGTTCTACCAAAAGCTTTAGAGCCAGAGAGTGACGTGCTTTGGAAGTCAATCTATCGGTTGGTGTGGAGAAGCTAAGGTTAGAATGGAGGAAGATAATGAAAAGTCTGGGGAAAAAATGGACATACTAACAGCTGGTTCTTGAAATTTGTCATACAGCTATTATTAATGAATTTTGCATGAGGAAAAGTAGTTTGACCTTTAAGCGTCTGCATTTAATGTTTATCTGGGCTTATGTAAGTTATTAAGGTAAAACTATTCCAGATGTTTCACAATGTTTACTAAACTAAAGTTTCTTCCTGGTATTTGCAAATATATTGCAATAATGCGATAAATGCTTAGAAGTCGAAGAAAGAGAAATCTGCCCTTTACCCCTCTTGTGTCATACATATGGTTTGTGGCTGGACGGAGCAGTGTCTAGAGCCCCTGAAAACACAGAGCCAACCACATCTGGGCTGTGTGAGAGAATGGGGTTCTTAGGAACATATTTTATTCTTTGTTTTCGCTCCTCTTTTCATGTTGAACAGTTTAACTGATCTAGCCTTTGGAGAGTTAAGAGAGTGTCAGGAAGACGGGATTCCAAGCTGCCTCTGGAGACTTGTTATGAAAAACAACGATGTGGTAGCTGAAGGAGGTTTTTTTATTACACCGTATTTGGTAAATAATGTGGTTAGCATTCATGCCAGCAAGAGTAGAAGAAAAAGTTCATCATTCTCCAGCACTGATTCTTCTTTATCCATTCCCTCATTTATCTAATAGAAATTTCTGAGTACCAAGCACACATTAGCATGCTAAAGTCTGGGGAGGTTGTCAAGAACTCCAGCTTAGGGCGCAATTGGCAGTACAACAGCTAAGGGGACGTGGGGACAGGAAATAGCATGGTGCAGGAATGGAAAGTGCCGGAAAGTGCCAGGGAATGAGACTGATTAGAAGGCAGAGACCAGATCATGGTCTGCTTTGCATAAATCATTAAAAGGTCTGGAACTTACCCTGAGCAAGTGTGATTCTCTTGGATGGCTATTTCACGTACTCAAAACCTGAAATGTATAAACAACATACTTACAAACAAAATCTGTTCTGGTTGGCATTCCTTTGATCCTTCTCTGAATTTGTATATGACTCACTCAATATTGATACGATAAAGAGAGCCATTTGCTAGAGCTAGAGCTGTCCGCTCTGCCAGATCTGTGGGTGACTGGTTTAGGCCCTACATGCGAAGTTGGGCAAGTTGAAGGACTTTCCAGTGGAGGATGTTTTTTGGTCAGAGCAGTAACATCGGAGCATGAAATTTAGATTGTGAAATATGCTGTGGAAAAGAGCTCAGGAAGCCTCCTTAATTTGCTTAAGTAGAAGAGTTTAATTCGCGTGCAGGGCTTCAATATTTGGCTCATAGCACTCAACAAATGTTAGCTACTAATATTACTTAATATGATTTAATTTTCTAAAAGAAAATTAGAGTAGGAGGAAATAAAGAAGATTGTAAATGTGGAATATTATTGTTTGCTTATTAATATAGCATGAAGGTATCCCAACTGATACATTCGACCAACACTTATCAGTACATCCTCTGTGCCAGGCACTGATTAGGCTGTTGGGACACAGCAAGGATCAAAGGGGGACAAAAAAGCTCTGCTTTGGGGATGTTGTACTCTGGGTGTTTGGCTTAGGCTTTGGAGTCTGGAGCCAGGATTATGTGATCGACTTCCCAATCTGTGGGTCCTGTGTTGGCTTTTCTCACCTCGTCCTGCAAAGTCCGGTGAAGAGGATGCTGGTGAGGGGCAAGATAATGGCTAGAAGGGAAGGCAATGGCCCAATGGTTATCACCTGAGTGCAGGGCTCATTACTCTTCTGGCTGCTGCTTCTGGATCCCCAAGGTCAGCGCTCACCCCTACCTCACAACACTGTTGACTTCTCCCTGTGCCGAGTGGTGGTCCTTTCAGGGTATGTGATTCTTTCTGGGTAAGGATGTTGCTCTTGCTGCATGGTGGGTACCAGTACAGATGAGTTCAATTTTGTACTGAATGCTAATCAATTACCAGATCAATTATGACTAAGAAGATTTTGAAGCATGTTTTTCTAAGCAGCCTGACCTAATCTGTCATTGCTAAACTGATACTTACCAGGAAAGAAAGAATGTCTTTTTTCTTTTGTTTAAACTATATGCTAAAAGTGGGAGTAGATGATAAGAGAATGAAGAGTTTCCTGGTCTAAAAATATCTTAATTATTGTTCAAACCATACTTTTTCTATGTAAAACTAAAACCTTGCTTTGAAAACTTCTAAAAATTTCACGCATACATCTGTGAAGCTTGTTAAATTGATTCTGCTTAGTAATGATTCTTTGTGGTCTGTATCAATGTCAAAAACTTGCTACAGCACTGCTCTACAGAGCCATTCAGCCCAAGCACCTAAAAAGAACTCTTTTTGGTGTCTTATTATCTTTTTACCCACAGGAATGTGGAGTCAATTATATTAATGACTCTGAAGTAGTTCTTAAAGCAAGAAGTATATTCAAGCTTTCAGGGCTAAAGCATGGTGTTTGAAATGGTGTGGATAGATTCAAATAATTATTTTTAATAATTATTAAAATTATGCACACACACACACACACACAGTCTTCTGCTAATAATTAGGCTTAATTAAGACATCCAGTAAAAGAACAGGGGACTCAGAACAATTGGTTTGTGATAACAGAATGAAAAGTGTTATCTACTTAGAAAATGGCTTCACTAAATGTAAATTAACCCAAATGATACTCTTTTGGGGGAGTTGGGGATAAATAGATTGCTAAGTCATTAGATTTACATATATTACTGTGTACTACTTTCATCAAAATTTTTGACAGAATGTCTCAAGGTATTGTTGACAGATATCCCCAGAACAATGTATATTAGATGACAATACAGATTGGAAAATTTTAAAAATAGATGAACAATTGTTTCCAAATATATTCATTCTAGTAAGATATACCTTAAGGGATCTTCTTCTATTTAACATTGTATCAAGAACATAGTGATATAAGCTATCTTGCCAAATCTGTTAATTAAACAAAACTGGAAGAGAAAGGTAATACAATCAAGATTATAATACAATCAAGATTCCAGAGAATTGTCCAAGAACTCAACAGTCCAAAAGACTGCAACTAACAATGTGATAATAAAGGAAGATTAAAGTTTTGCATTTGAATAAAAAATGGTTTTTACTTTAAAAAATAAAGCATAAGGTGGGGGATACCTGGCTTCATAGAAGTCTATATGGGAAAAGAAAGGGAGTTTTGATAAACTGGAGGTATAAATACCTCATGACTATTAATATTGTATACACCAAGAAAGGCAGTATAATTTTCATTTTCAGTGGTCGTGATACATCTGGGGTATGATGTTTAGTACAGATGGTCCCCAACTTAGGATGGTTCTGCTTACAGTTATTTGAATTTATGATGGTGTGAAAATAATATGCATTCAATAGGAGCTACACTTTGAATTTTGAATTTGGATCTTTTCCTGGGCCAGGGATAGACAGCATGATACTCATTCATGATGTTGGGCGGGTGAGCCATGGCTCCTGGTCAGACATGTGATCGTGAGAGTAAACAACCAATACACTTACAACCACTCTGTACCCATGCCACTGTTCTGTTTTTCACTTTCAGTACAGTATTCAGCAAATTATGTGAGATATTCAATACTTTATTATAGAATAGTTTGTGTTATCTGATTTTGCTCAACTATAGATAATGTAAGTGTTCTGAGCATGTTTAAGGTAGGCTAGGCTAAGCTATGATGTTCAGTAGGTTAGGCATAGTACATGCATTTTCAGTTTACAATTTTTTCAACTTACAGTGGGTTTGTTGGGACATAACCCCATCATAAGCTGAGGAAGATCTGTACTTGATGTAATATTTTAATGGAAACATCTGGAAACAATGGGTTCTTCAAAAGAATGAAAGTGATCCAGTGAAAAGACTGGAAACCATCTAATGTGAGGACGCAGCAAAAGATCTGGGAATATTTAGACTGTAGAAGAGAGTGTGTGCAAAAGAAATGCCAATTGTAATCAAATATATAGAGCAACGATACATAGATAGAAAATTAGATTTATTCTATATTGGTCAAGAAGACAAATCTAAAATCAGTAAGTGAAAATAATAAAGAGGCTTTTGACACAATGTAAAAACTTTTCCATTCATCAGAATTGTGATCAAAGAAATCTTAAGATGAAAAGTCCCTTATCACTAGAAATTTTCAGCTAGAAATTACGCAACCATGTGTTCAAAGCTGTGAAAGAAAGTATTCCGATATTGTGCAGAGGTTTGAGTGTTGAGCTCATTGGACTCTTAACAACATTCCAACTATATTTAAAAATTTGGAAATTGTTTAATATTTTAATTTCCATATTTTGATATACAGTTCTCTGGAGGAATCTCCTTTAGTTAAAAGTATTTATTTTTTTATTGAGGGGTAATTAACTTTTAAATCAATTTAAAACTTTAAAAAATTAAACCCACAGAAGATGTAAATGCAAAATGGATTCCACTACTCTCTTCAACTCTTTCTATGATGACAAAGTGAAATTTTTTTTCTTTTTCAGCTTGGTATGACCAAGCAAGCTTACATTGAAATTATGCAAAGTAGTTATTTCCAAATAAAACCACCAGTTTTTCTTTAACCAACACACTCAACATGCCTTAATTTCAGTTTATGTATGTAAAAGGCTTTGGTCTCTACTTGGAAATACTCTATTTTTTTTCTTTTCTCTTTTTTTGGAAACTACTTATTTCTTCCTTATAGAGAATCAAATTTGCTATCAAAATTACAACCCTAATTTCTCCCATAGGCCTGTTTGCTAGGAGCATTTTATAGCTGCACCCTATGTCTGGTCACATGCACCTCCTCTTTGGATTCACTTAGAGATAGGCCACAGCCAGATAACTTAAGGTCTTTCAAACCATGGGAAAAAAAATTTGTTTTTCCTTCTGGGAGCTGGAAAGCTATTAGGAGATTTTTGCGAATAGGGATGGCATGATCTATTTTCACTGGAAAAGTATCATTCTTTCTACAGCTGAGTGGTGAAACGATGGCAGATGGCCAAGGGGAGGCAGGCAGCCAGGGATGGTTATCAAGTCAGAACTGACTGTAGCTCAGGCTGGAGGAGAAGTTAGGACCAGGGGTGTAAGAAATGTTAGGATTTAGGATACACTGTGTTTTAAAATATATGTATCAGACATTTATCTGGTATGAGAACATCTTGTACTACATAAAAATTGGAATTTGGTCTTTGAAATTATTATTTCATGGCCTCTCTGATTTGGTAATTACTAACATGAGGGAAGACTTAAAAGGACAGGGCATTATACCAGTGAGCATTTCTGCAACAGAGCTGAGAACAGGTTTGCTTTTCTTGCCCCCGTGTTTTAGGAAAAGAAAGAAAAAGGACTCCTTAACACTAAAGAAGTTACAGAGGCAGATAAAGTTTTAAAGGTGTGGTTTTTACACGTGTTCAATTAGTTATTATTGTCTTTATTTTTCCTAGATCATACACACTTAAGAATCATCTGCATTGCCATCTTGTTGGATAAATAAATGACATGAGAGATTCATGCATTTTTCTGAAAATGTAAGACCTTTGGCACACAAATGGAAAAGCATTAATAAAGCAGGACGGCCTCACTACCATTAGTCTGCCTTCCCTGTTAGTTCGTGGTAAATTTGGTGGTTTCGAATTCCCCAGTATAATAAGTGTATGCTATATAATTGTTTTGGTCTAAATTCCTCATTCGAGTTAAGAATTCATGTTCTCAACAGAAAATCTGTACCTGTTCTTCAGGTACCCATTTTGTCCAATATCCCAGCTCTTTATTTAGGTTGTTTAGTTGGATAGACAGCAGGGAGGGGCGTGGTGAATCTATTAAAGTAGCATTTTTCCTGTCTCATCATAACCAACGGCTACACAAAAACTTGGAGTCTACCTGGAGAAACCCCTACGTACTGACCATTTGACAGATTTTTTTTCTTTACCTTTTGACAGGGGAGTGAATATTTGTCTTGAGTTTTCATAGTTTTGGAAATAATGCAAGATTTATGTAACTGGGGTTTTAAGAATAAAATGGAAAATTACTTGGCTACCATTGGGGATTGTTATAAATAAAGGAGTTTGTGAGTGTGTGCTTACTTACTAGAATGAATGCACAAAGGTTTTTTTTGTTTGTTTGTTTTTGGGTTTTTGGATTTTTTTAGTATAAGCTGCAAGATTTCATTTGGCACTGCTCCTAGAATGTAAGGGAAATTTAGAAGCAGCTAGAGTTGCCCTCCTTTTCACTTCTGTTGAGATTGATGCCTGAGGCTGGATAGAATACAAATTTGTGCTACTCCATCTTGTAACTGGGAACATCCTGTTTACTTAGGCAAAATGCACATGTTATTGCGTTGATTTGATTCTTTGCATAAATGATGAGAGCAGGAAAGTCAGCACAACAAAAGAGGAAAGAGAAAAGGATTGTTGACTTGCTGAACTTGAGCACTGCTGAACTCCAGTAAGTTGTAGTGAAGTGTTGTGAAGTAATTCAGAGGATGGTGGACTTGGAGTCCAAATATCTGGATTTGAATCACAACACTGATGCTCATTAGAATTATGGCCTTGGATGAGTTATTTGCTTTCTCTGAGTTTCATTCTCCTTATTTGTAAAAATGAGGGTACGGTGCCTATCTTAAAGATTTGTAATGAAATCCTGACTCAAAAGGAGCTTCGTTGAATCTGAGAACTTTGTTGTTCTTTTATTCCAAGTTGCCTGGCTATGCTGTACTTTATTATTTCTTTTTTTTTTAATTTTTTTTAACGTTTATTTATTTTTGAGACAGAGAGAGACAGAGCATGAACGGGGGAGGGGCAGAGAGAGAGGGAGACACAGAATCGGAAGCAGGCTCCAGGCTCTGAGCCATCAGCCCAGAGCCTGACGCGGGGCTCGAACTCACGGGCTGTGAGATCGTGACCTGAGCCGAAGTCGGACGCTTAGCCAACTAAGCCACCCAGGCGCCCCTGTACTTTATTATTTCTGAAGGTTTTGCCTTAACTATTTAGCAATAATGCTTCACAGTACCTCCAGGACAAGACAAAGTTAAAAGGAAGTCTAATGAATGGGCTGTAGATTTATTTTTGTCTATCTTCTTTTCCTAGAAGTTTCTCCTAAAGATTTAGACAGTATACATCTTGTTTTGCTCCTTTGGTGGTGGCCTGTACATTGAAAATTGTCTTTCAACCAATTTTATTTAATTATCAATGTTTAAAGCTATTGACATCTGCTACTTTTGTTCCTATTATTTTTTTGTTTCTGTTCTAGATACCTTTTGTTGTTCACTGTCATATATTTTACTTTATTGGTTTTTTTAAAAAAATGTTTATTTTGAGAGAGAGAGAGAGAGAGAGAGAGAGCGAGCATGTGTGGATGTGACAGGGAAGAGGTGCAGAGAGGGAGGGAGAAAGAGAATCTCAAGCAGGCTCTGTGCTGTCAGTGCAGAGCCCCACGGAGGGCTTGACCTCACAAACCATGAGATCATGACACAAGCCAAAATCAAGAATTGGATGCCTACCAGACTGAGTGACCCAGCCAGCCAGTATATAAGATATACTGTCAGATATTTTATAACAGCTTATTCCAGCTTTAAAAAAGTTATTAGCCAGATATATTTTTGAGGCACATAAAATGTCTAACTGCTTTTTAAAATAGGTGGAATATTATGATTAAAAATAAAAATAATTATAAAAGTGAAGATGTCTTTTCAGATTATAGTTATACTTTGATACTTACAATTTCTATAGTTTCTAATGTTCTGTCCCTAGGGTGATGGTGGAGGAGGTCATCAAGAGGATACGATCACCAGTTGACCCTCAACCTGAACTCGGGCAATCAGAGGCTCCTTACCCCTTTTCCTGTCCTTGGAAAGTACATTCTGCCCACCATTCCCACTTTAGAGTAAGTTTCAAGTGAAAAAGGACTTCAACTACCACCATTTTGACCTCAAACTTTCTACTTGATTAAGTTCTTTTTCCTAAAATATCTCTTAACTCAGGCAAGGGACCCTGTGAGCAAAGCATCCCTTGATGGGAGAAACTACCCTCTCAAGCAAAGAGGACTGCCCTGAGCCAGCAAGACCCCATGATTAATTCCAGGACAATAATCCACTTGACTTTCATTTCCCATCTGCACTGATCTTTGTCTACAGTTTCTTTATATAGACTTGGAAGAATTTTTGGTGCTTTGGAGACAGTCTTTGAGACATTAGTCCAGTCTTCCCGGTGTTGGCCTCCCTGAAAGAAATTCCTTTCTTGTTTCAGCACCACTGTTCTCTCTGCCTTTGGATTTTGTCAGTGGTGAGTTGCCGAATCTGGTCTGTTTGGGACCCACAGAGCCAGGTGCTCTTGCACATCTGTGTCCTGGCTATACAAGGACACAATCTCGAGAGAACAATGTGTTGTTGAGACCATCTGAACTAAATTATGTGGCTTAACCCAGTTAAGGGCTCTTTATAAACTTTTAAGATTCTAGCAGGCAGAGGCAGAGATCCATCTGTCTTGTGGCTGCCTAAAACACATCTCACAGGTAAGTTCCCTTGCTTATTAACCTGCTACCTACTGATCCGGAGTGGCCTCCCTCCCTCTTCTGTCTCTCTTTGCCTTCTCTTTCAGATTTGGAGTGTAGGCAGTTCCAGAGGTTGTAAACAACAGATAATGTATCCAGTCACTCTACCTCTCCCTCCTGCCTGAAAGTCTTTGTTTTAGCTCCGATTTCCCCTTTCTTAATTCATGTATATTAATCCATTTTTGACCATCTTTACATCTTGTATTTTCCCCCTCATAAGGATTCACAAGTAGTATACTTTATGAGACCTGAATTTCTAAAATTTATATCTTTTGCCCTTGAAAAGGAATAGAAAAATGGATCTGACTCCAAGAAAGAAAGCAAAGAGAGAATCAGTGAAACTCAGCATCAGGATGAGGTGCATTTATTTATATGGCGGTTAAGACTAAGACTAGCAATTTTTTTTAGGTAGACTCCACACCCAATGTGGGGCTTGAACTCACAACTGTTTTGTTATAGTTATTGCTCAGAATAGGTCCAAGAAATTTCCAGTGTTGTATGTTTATTTAGTGAGGACAAGAACAGAGAGGACAAAGTTATAAGTATACTTCTTGATCCACAGTGGTGAAGCGGTAGCAAATCAAGTAGGATGGTGGGCAAGTCTTGGGGCATAACAGAGAAAAGGGCAGAGAAATGACCCAGGGTATAATCCCAGAAGAATTGTTCTAGAATGAGACCACCAGATCATTCTGTGATAGTCTGCAACATAGCTCCTCAAAAATGTCACCAATTCATAAACAATTTCCTAGTAAGAATATAAACTCTTGAAATGTCATTAATACTACAAAAAATAGCAAATGTCCCCTGCTCTACTCTTCCTACTCCCAATTTCTGTTTTTCTACGGCCAAATTTTTAACTCTTTTAATTACTTTTTCTGGCCTTTATTGCCACAACAATGTTGTATGTTTATTCTACAAAACATCTACTTGTCTACATGTCATTTTCAAAATATCTATAGATGAAGACTGACCACTCTTAATGTTTTATTCTGAACCTTCTGCACTCTTTCCTTCCCTTTCTTGTAAAACCATTTAACTAGACTTTTTACAAAGTAGAAGCTCTTATTATGTTCCATGATGACATTTCCTTTGGTGAATATATTCACACCCTCTGTAATTAATAAATATTGTGTATATTTATGACACATGTATATGGATATATTATATTCATATGATATATTTTTATATTATATTTATATAGTACATTTTTTGGAAGGGCATCTGGAATCCTCTGTTGTCCCACTTCAAGGAGGACTTAATTCTACCTTAGCCTATTGCACAGCTGGCTTCCTTGTCCTTTTTTTTTTTAATTTTTTTAATGTTTATTTATTTTTGAGAGAGAGAGAAACAGAGTGAGAGTGGGTTAGGGGCAGAGAGAGAGGGAGCCACAGAATCCGAAGCAGGCTCCAGGCTCCGAGCTGTCAGCACAGAGCCTGATGTGGGGCTTGAACTCATGAATTGCTGTATTGTGACCTGAGCCTAAGTCAGGCGATTAACCAACTGAGCCACCTTGGTGCTCCACGGCCTCCTTGTCCTTCTTTTGCACCACCCCTAGAAGTCCTCTATATTTATTTCTCTTTTCTGTTTGATCCTTTGTTTCCTATATGCTACATCTTGTTCTATGTTGCCATAGAGGTGCCATTGCTTCTAGGACCGACAGAAAACATAAATTTATGACATTTTTTATTTCAATGGTATACCACATGATCATTCTTTGCCTTTTTCCCATTCCATATTTTCACTTCCTTCTTTCACAGTATCAATGTTAACTCTCAACAATATTAACCAACTTTTTCATTTGCTCAATCCTACAATACATGTGAGATAGAATCAGAATTGATATGGTTATAACAGATTCAATGCAGTCCTTACCAAAATTCCAGTGGTATTTCTCATAGAAATATGAGAAATCTTAAAATTTGTATGGTACCACAAAAATCCCTGAATAGCCAAAGCAATATTGAGAGAGAAAAACAAAGCTGGAGGCATTATACCCTCTGATTTCAAACTATACCGCAAAGCTATAGTAATCAAAGCATACAATATCAGTATAAAAACACATTGATCAATGGAACAGAATAGAGATCCCAGAAACAAACCCATACATATTTGGTCAATTCATTTACTGCAGAGGAGGCAAGCATATACAGTAAGAAAAGAACAGACTCTTCAATAAATGTGCGGAGAAAATTGGACAGTTACAAACAAAAGAATGAAACTAGACTATCATCTTGTAACATACGCAAAAATTAACTCAGAGTGGATTGAAGGCTTGAATGCCTTGAAACCATAAATCTCCTAGAAGAAAACATAAGCAATGAAATTTTACCTTCAGTCTTGGCAATGATTTTTTGGACCTAACTACAAAAGCAAAGGCAACAACAACAACAATGACAACAAAACAAAAATAAACACATGAGACTGCATCAAACTAAAAAGCATTTGTCCAGCAAAGAAAACCATTGACAAAATGAAAAAGCAACCTACTGAATGGGAGAAAATACTATAAATTATATACCTAATAAAATGTTAATAGGGGCACCTGGGTGGCTCAGTCAGTTGAGCGTCTGACTTGGGCTCAGGTCATGATCTCACAGCTTGTGAGTTTGAGCCCCGCATTGGGTTCTGTGCTGACAGCTCGGAGCCTGGAGCCTGCTTCGGATTCTGTAGCTCCCTCTCTCTCTGCCCCTAACCCACTCACATTCTGTCTCTGTCTCTCTCAAAAATAAATAAACATTAAAAAAATTTAAAAAAAGTTAATATCCAAAATATATAAGGGATGCATACAACTCAGTAGCAAAAAACCAAACAATCAAAAATGGGCAAAGGACCTGAACAGACATTTTCCAAAGAAGACATCGAGATGGCCAACAGGCACAAGAAAAGTTGCTTAATATCACTAATCATTAGGGGAATGCAAATGAAAACCACAATGCAATACCACTTCATACCTATTAGAATGGCTATTATAAAAAGAAAAGAAGAAAAGAAAAGAGAAGTGTTGAGGAGGATATGGAGTAAAGGGGACCTTAGTGCACTGCTGGTAGGAATGTAAATTGGTGTAGCCACTATGGAAAACAGTATGGACTTTCCTAAGAAAATAAAAATAAAAATAAAAATAAAAATAAAAATAAAAATAAAAATAAAAATATAACTGCCTTATAATCCAATAATTCCAGTACTAGATATTTATCTGGAGAAACAAAAACACTAATTTGAAAAGATATATGCACCCCCACTAAAGCATTATTTACAATAGCCAAGAAAATGAAACAACTTAAACATCACTCAATGAATGAGTAAAGAAGATGTGAGATACACGCGCACACACACACACACACACACACACAATATGGAATACTACTCAGCCTGAAAAAAATAAAATCTTGCCAGTTTGACAACATGGATGGATCTTGATGGAATTATGCTAATAAATCAGAAAAAGAAAATACTGTATGATTTCACTAACTTGTGGAACAAAAAAAACCAAAATAAGTGAACAAATAAAACAAAGCAAAACTCACAAATACAAAGAACAGAACAGTGGTTTCTAGTAGAGAAGAAGTTTGAGGATGGATGAAATGGGTTAAGATGTACAAATGTCCAATTATAAAATAAATAAGTCATGGAGATATAATGTACAGTAGAGTGACTATAACAGTAATAATGTAGTACAGACTTGAAAGTTGCCAAGAGAGTACATTTTAAAAGTTTTAATCACAAGAAAAAAAATTTGTAATTTTATATGGTGACAGATGGTAACTAGACTTATTGTGGTGATCATTTAGCAGTGTATATAAATATAGAGTCATTATATTGTGCACTTGAAACTAAATGATATTAGATGCAATTATACCTCAGTAAAACCAAAACCCAAACAAACAAAATAATTGATACAGTTATGAAAAATATACTTACTAAAATGCCTTTAATATTTGATTTTATTTCTTTTTTAAATACAGATTGTGGATATATAAAGTATTCTGTTAAAAGTTATGTTGGTTAGGTCTCCCCATACCATTTCAGTATGATTATATAATTCATTTGGGCTCATTTGATTTTGATTACATAAGGTTTTAGTTTTTTTTCTTTCATTTTAGTATTTAAATATGGAGAATATTAATGTGCTTCTAAAACCAAACTACCAAACCAAAATGTAAACCAGGCATATATTACTCTCAGCCATGTATCTTTCTTGGCTCCTGCTCCCCTGAACTCCTTGCCAGTAACCAATTTCATTTTCTGTCATCTTTCCTGTTTCTTTTTTCAAAGGTGAGCAATATGCCCACACGCAAACATAGAGTATATCATATACTGATTCACACTTTGCTTTTTTAATTAACGTATCCTAAAAATCACCCCATATCTATTCTTAGAAGTGTTCCCCATCCTTTTTACAGCCATATAGTCTGCCACTATGTGGATGTACTTTAGTAGACCAATCCCTTTGGGCATTTAGATGGTTTGCAATTGTTTTTATTTAAAAACATTTTCTTAATTTATTTTTGATAGAAAGAGAGACAGATCATGAGTGGGGGAGGGCAGAGAGAGAGGGAGACACAGAATCCGAAGCAGGCTCCAGGCTCTGAGCTGTCAGCACACAGCCCGACATGGGGCTCAAACCTAGAAACTGGGAGATAATGACCTGAGCCGAAGTCGGATGTTCAAACGACTGAACCACTCACCTAGGCACGCCAGATGGTTTCCAATATTTTGTCATTACAAATAATGTATGACATATATCTTCATACTGTTTTAAACATATCTTCCTAGAAGTGGGATTTCTGGTACAGAACATAAATGCATATATTTTTGTTAGATATTGACAAATTCTCCAGAAGAATTATACAATCTTGCACTCCAGTAGCAAGGCATGTGAGTGTCTATTTCCCCTAGCTTTGCCAACAGAGTTCATTATTAAGCTTTTGAGTTTTTACCAATCTATCATGAGAAATGGTAACTTAGTGAGATTCTAATATAAATCTCTTTATTACAAATAACATTATAAATAACTCTTTATTATAAATAATTGGACACCATTCCATGTGTTTAAGGATTGCATGATTTTTGTGAATTTATCTATATTCATGTCTTTTGTCACTTTTTCTATAGAATTTTGTTTTTTTTTACCTAGCTTAAAAAATACTTTTTTATATGCTAGTTATATTATCCCTTTACCTGTTGATATGTGTTGCACAAAATTTCTGTATTTGTTGTTTTGTTTTTTTAATTTGATAACTTTCACTGTTTTTTATGGAAATTATTCTATTGTCTATCAGACAATTTTGACAAATTTTACTTTCCTAATGATTTATTAATTATCAATTTTATCTGTTTTTCATTTTTATGCAAGTGTGAAAAATTGGTTTCTGATTATCTTATATTACATATGTATATATAATATAATATACATGTTAATATAATATACATGTGTAATGTAATATACATTTCTTCCTATCAATAGTTATGTCTCCCATGTAATTTCTTCTTCTTTTTAAAACATATTCATTTAGCTAGTATTTTGTCTATTTTGTTGATTTTTTTTAAGAGTAGGTAGGAGTTGGAATTAATTTAATAGACTCTTTTCTGTTCCCTACGTAATTAATCTTCATTATGCTTATTTTGGCTTATTTTTGTTTGAATATTTTTTAAGTTGGGAATTTAATTTATTTAATTTTTATCTATCTTTCTATTGCTATGGAGTGAGAATCAGCATTTTTTTGTAAAGGTCTTATAAATATTATAAATTGTAGGTTTTGTGAGCTATATAATCTCTGTCACAACTATCCAACTCTGTAGTTGTAGTGAAAAGCAGCCATAAGATATGCATAAATAAATAAACTTGGCTGTTGTTGCAAGTCATACAAAACAGGCATTGAGCTAGACCTACCCCTGGGACTTTAGTTTTCTGACCCGTGATATAGATGTTTAAGACTGAATTTTCTCCTGACCATTACTTTAAATATATCCCACAGATTCTACTATGTATTGTTTTTTCTTTTTTCAGAGATTTTGTTACTTTTGGTTGTATTTCCTCTTCCACCCAAGAGTTATTGAAGAGAAGGTTTTTTTTTTATTTCCATGTGCAATTTCTTTTAATTTCAAGTTGTTTTGCATTGTGATCGGAGTGTTGTTGTAATTGATTCTGATATGGAAATTACTGATGCTTCCTTTGTGATCTCTTATATGGTTTATTTTTGTGAATATTCCACATGCATTTGAATTTTTTTTAAATGTTTATTTACTCTTGAGACAGAGACAGAGCATGAACAGGGGAGGGGCAGAGAGAGACACACATACAGAATCTGAAACAGGTTCCAGGCTCTGAACTGTCAGCACAGAGCCCGACGCGGGGCTCAAACTCACAAACCATCAGATCATGACCTGAGCCGAAGTTGGATGCTTAACCGACTGAGCCATCCAGGTGCCCCATTCCACATGCATTTGAGAAGAAAACATATTCCTGTGTGGTGTTTGATATATCCCTATAAATTCTATGTTGTGGATTATGTTATTTAGATTTTCTCTGGTCCAAGTTTTAAATTTTGATTTGCCTTGAACCAAAAATAATGTGTTAAAGTCTCTTGGTTTTAATGTTTCTATTTCATCTTGTACCTTTTGTGATTTGTGTTCACTAAATGCTTACTGTATTATTTGGGACATAGCTATAACTTTTATTTCCTCATTGTGAATTATGGCTTCTAGCATTTTAAAATGCCCTTTTTTTGTTCTCATGTAATGTTTTTTGGCTTGAATTTTACTTTGATAACAGAAACACAAACCCTGCTTCCTTATTGTTCCCATTTGCCTAGTATGTCTTTGCCCTGGCCTTAATGGTCCACACTTTTAAGTTACCATTTTAAGTGTGCGTCTTGTACACAGCAGAGAGTTGGGTTTGCTCTATGAGCCAACTGGAAAATCTTTTCCTTTAGTACATAAGTGAAGCCTGTTCATATTTATTGTTATGATTAATATGTCGCTTTTATAATAGTATTTTATGATTGCTGTGTCTAGTGTATTGTATTTACTGCACCTCTTTCTGTATTTATTGAGTCTTCCTTCCTTTGTTTAACATTTCTTTTGATATGGAGGGAGTTTTGTCTTATGTTTTATTCATGTATACCCATTCATGTATACCCTTTATAATGCCTTTAATCACCTTATTTCCTACTTAATATTTCCCTCTGCTGTTTGTGAAATGTAAATGGTATTCTTTGCCTGCTGTCTATTACATTTACACCAGTCAATGCTCTTATTCCACTTTTTCCTCTCTAGTTTCTCCTTCTGTTCATTAGTTGCATTCCTTCTATTTTGTCAGAATAGATGATGTTTACATACTATTTTCCCTCACGTACCTAAACCTACACTGAACCCTGCATTAGTTCTGCACTTAAGTATATTAAGTGCTCATCTTTTCTCCTTTTGGGGAAACTTCCTAGTCATGTTTATTCTCCAGTAAGCTCATCTTATAGAAGCCACATGAAGAGTTCATGGTTGCACTGTAACTTGAGTTCCTTCTGATTCAAAGTTGTGTCTTTTTATAGGCTTGATACTTGAAGGATTGTTTGGTTAGATATAACATCCGTGGCTCACACTTTTAGATTTTTTGAAATGCTGCTGCACTGCAGCCTTGCTTGAAAAGTCTGGCACCAGTGTATTTTTTTTATTTTTATAATTTAATGTTTTTGTCCAGGAATCCTGATGATTTTGTTTTTGTTTTTAGAGACTAATGGTTTTACTAAGATACTTTTGAGAATTTATTGTTCTGGGTCCATTTTCCCAGGTACACAAGGGGGCCTTTCAGTATGTAAATTTAGTTGTGTTTTGAAAGCTTTGTTAGATTACAGTTTTAAACATTGCTGATGTTAGATTGCTTTTCTTTTCTTCTGAAACTCTAGTTGTATGCACGCTGGGCCTTCTTAGATTGCCTTCTGTTTCATTTACCATCTCCTTAATCATTTTTATTTCTTCACCTCATTTTATTTTCTTGATTGTTTTTCTTCCTTTCTTCAATGGGCCTTATTAAATTTTCATGTGAATTTATTATCCTTGAGCACTTTGTAATTTATTCTTTTTTTTTAAAAAAATGGCTTATCTCTTTGTTAAATTCCTTTTTTGAGCTAACTAAGCTCTTGTTTTCCTTCTGTGAGAATTTTGTTGTTGTTATTTGGGAAACCATTTCTGTTTTTAATTTTTAAATTTTTGATCATTATGTTTTTAAAAAATACCTTTAAATTCTCATTTAAGGACTTAAAATTCAGATTCAAGTGTTGTGTTGCAGTTTTCTCCAGTTGTGTGTACGTGTGTGTGTGTGTGTGTGTGTGTGTGTGTGTGTGTATTTGAGGAGAATTTTCTCGACTGAAATCTTTGATTCACAGTTTGTATTTTTTTCTTTCAATAGCTATGTATGAAATTTTACTTTTCTCTATTTCTGAACATCCAATGGACAAGATGCCTGAATTAAAAGTTACCTCTTTCAGTGTATCAAAATCTTATTAAAGGATACTATTGTCACATGTGGCTTTCTACGCCTTTCTGTTGCTCTGATGTTTTGGGGGTAAGTCGTGAAGAAATTGACATTCAGGCAATCACTGTTATCCTCCATACATGAAGTTTTACCTATACAGGTGTTTCCAAATTGAAACTATATTAGAAAATACATAGCTAAGTCTCCATATGTACTGTCCTAGTGAGACAAGCCTCCCAGGTTTACATTCTTCTGAAAATTTCCATTTCTTTGTAGCATGCCAATATCGTTTTATTCTCCTAGGAATGCATCTTTCTCTGAAAAGGTTAGTATGTTTCAAGAAAATTCTTTTAAATGTGTATTTATTTTTGAGAGAGAGGGAGAGAGACAGCCAGTGGGGGAGGGGTGGAGAAAGAGGGAGCCAGAGGATCTGAAGTGGGTTCTGTGCTGACAGCAGAGAGCCTGACACAGGGCTCGAATTCATGAACCGCAAGATCATGATCTGAGCAGAAGCTGGATGCTTAAGAAACTGAGCCACCCAGGTGCCCCTCAAGAAATGTTTTTTATAAATTGATAACAGAAATAAATTAACGTTGGTCTCCCTTGACTCAATCTTGTGGTCATGCTGCTAAATCTGGTCTGTTTATGGTTTAATTGAGTAGCTTTCCAGCTCTTCCTTTCTTCCCTTTGGTGTGAAGCTTATGTTTACTCTAACTTTAGGGAAATTTAGTCTGTGTAGGGGCCTGAAAGTTTGGATACATATCCAGAAATTATGGGGCTCTTTCAATTATTTGAAGGGATTAGGAAATGACCACCACTAGGAAGTGAAACACCGGAGTTGTTTCATAGAAAAATGTCAGAAAGATTTTCTTCGATGTACTGTATCAATGGGGTACTGATTCTCAGGAGCCCACCAACTTCCCAAGAAGTAAAACCAGGCAGCCTGCTCTGGAGAGTCCAGATGGACAACTCTACAAGACATTGTATCCAGAGGGAGCTGTCGGTCTGGACTCTGTGAGTGCTCACCAACAGTGTTCACTGATCATTTGTATGGCTTGTCATAGGGGTGCCTGAGTGGCTCATTCGGTTGAGCGTCTGACTTCGGCTTAGATCGTGATCTCGCGGTTTGCGGGTTCCAGCCCCACGTCGGGCTCTGTGCTGACGGCTCAGAGCCTGGAGCCTGCTTTGGATTCTGTGTCTCCTGCTCTTTCTGCCCCTCCCCCATTCATGCTTTGTCTATTAAAAATAAATAAAATGTTAAAAAAATGTATATGGCCTGTCATGGATATTAAAAAAAAAGAATCACGTGTCACAATTTTTATTAATTAGTATAAAATATCTGTTGAGCACATACCATGTGCCATGGACCATGCTAGCACTGGGAAGATAGTAGTGAATAAGACAGCCAACGTTCTTGTCCTCATGGAGCCTACATTCTACAGGGAGAGAAAGAAGATACACAGACAAACATTTAAATACCAAATATTATTTCTCACAGTGAAGTGCTATGAAGGAAAAAATAATAGTGTGATATGACAGAGAATCTGAATTAGGGGATACATGTTGGGAGTGTTACAGGAGTCTTTTGTGAGAGGTGACACTTAAGATTAGACTTGAAAAACCATAGAAAGCCAATCATATGGAGAACCAGGAGAGGAGTATTAGAAAAAAAGCAGGGATCATTTCTATAGTTTGTTACTAGAGAAGTTTCTCTGAATGTAGAGTGCCTGAAACCATGGGGGGGGGTGCAGTGTTCTCTCCTGAGCGTGAAGTTGGCTGTAGGTGTTGTTCCTGCCACCGTCTATTGCCATTGATGATTGTTCTTGTCCTCCGTGGGAATAAGAGGGAGAGGGTGCAGTCTGGGTGGAAAAGAAAGAAAGAAAGGAACAACAAACTGAGTTTGGTTTGAGATGAGGCCAGAGAAATAGGGAGGAACCAGACCGTTTATAATGGGAAAGTTGGACATTCACACTCTAATGCAAGGTCTCTGCAAAGTGTCTGATGGGCACATGATAAACTGATTCCTGTTTTTAAATGATTACTCTGGATGATTTGACAAATAGCTGTGAATGGAAGGTGAGAGACCAAGATCAGGTTACTGCACTAGTCGTAGAAGAAGGGAATGGTAGCTTCAGTCAGAGTGGCAGCACTGTGATACATTAGAATACGATCGGGAGGATGGTTAATGGATATTAATCAATAGAGGGGCACCTTGGTGGCTCAGTTGGTTTAGTGTCAAACTTTGGCTCACGTCATGATCTCATGATTCCTGAGTTCGTGTCAGGCTATGTGCTGTCAGTGCAGAGCCTGCTTTGGATCCTCTGTCCCCCTCTCACTCTGCCCCTCTCCCACTTGGATTCTCTCAAAAATAAATAAACATTTTTTTAAAAAAGAAGTTATTAAATAAGTTAAATCAGTTAGTGAGGGAAAGGGGAGAATGGAGGATGACTTCTACATTTTGGAACTGATCATCTGATTGAATGTTGGGAAAAGAATCTAAACAAATTGGCATTTAATGTTGCAGCATTTGTTGCTGATACACTGTAGCGTGGTCACAGAAGGAGAAAGGAGGAATGAGAAAAAGCTAAACAGGGGATCAGTGGGAAGTTTCCATCTTCTTCTGTTGCACATTTACAGTTGAATTTCACCGTGTCGTCAGGATTCAGCTGATGGCCCAGGGACAGTTGCTACTGCTGTAACATGCCCAGTCACGTCATCACCAAGTCTTCTCTGAGAAGTAACAGGTAAGATGAGGCTTGAAAAATCATAGAAATCTCATCACAGAAGAACCAAGAGAAGAACCTTTTAGAAAAAAGGAACAGCACTGAGTTTGGCATTCAAGGTCAATCAAGGCCAATGTGGGCTGGGGCATAGTGAGCAAAGAGCTGAGTGGTTTGAGGTAAAGTCAGAGAGGTAGCCAGGAGCCAGACCATTTGTAATGGAAAAAGAGTTGGACATTCAAAATTGCAATGCAAGGCCATTATGGAATTTTAAATGTGGGGAGGACTATGACAGGAGGGGACTCAGAGTGAGAGGCCATCCCAGAATGGAGTAATCCTGTGTCCACAACCTTGGATTTTCCTTTCAATTCTGTTGACCTCTGCAAACATCCTCTCCAAAGAATTGTGCAACACATGAAAAACTCCAGGCTTTCCTATCATTTTCAAGCCTACACTCTAAATGAACCACTCTTTTTCCTTTTGTAGACAACCTGCCCTATGTCCTATTTCTTTGAGTTCATTCTAGAAATTTGCTGCTCAACAGAGGACTTCTTGGGAGTATAAGAACTACCCACTTAGGGGCGCCTGGATGGCTCAGTCCGTTGAGTGTCCGACTTCGGTTCAGGTCATGATCTCGCGGTCTGGGAGTTCGAGCCCCGCGTCGGGCTCTGTGCTGCTGACAGCTCAGGGCCTGGAGCCTGCTTCAGAGTCTGTGCTTCCCTCTCTCTCTGCACCTCCCCCACTCATGCTCTGTCTCTCTCTGTCAAAAATAAATAAACATTAAAAAAATAAAAAAAAAAAGAACTACCCACTTAACCTAGAATGACTAATAAAGTTGTAAACAGCAGTAACAGCATAGAAAATATTCAGGCATTCAGGTCAACTGGAAAGGGGGGGGGGTGAGCAGTTCCTAGTCATGTATACATGATTGACATAAATTTTAAAAAATATATATCAACTTTCTTCAGGTAGGCAACCAGCTGGAGAGGAATCCAGGCTTTGAGCCAATTTTATTGCAATGTCAAATGGTACAGATTTTTGGAAAAATGAATGACTATGTCCACATAAAGGCTAAAGTAAACTTTCTTTTAAGTGGTGCTTCCAATTTGATAATTGGATAGCAGCAGAAAGCTCAGACTTATTGGCAGTAGGTAATACTTCATTCTTAAACTGTACTCTGTTTTCCTTATGTGCTGTTTGTGCTGCGTGTTCCTCCTACTATTACTGAACACCCAAAGGAAGGGCAGGACTAATGGAATGGCATTTCTGACCCATTTTCTTCAGAAACAAGCAAGAATTCAGAGTCCCAAAATTTGAATTTTACATATTCTCTAGTTGTCCAGACGGATTTATAATTTTCCATGTTTTTATCAGCAAATTGCCATATTTCTTCATAATGAAGCTTCAAGTTTATCTCATTAAAGTAAAAAGTGATATATTCTTTGCATTGCTCTTTATTTGTAATGAAGAGAGATATACCAACAAATGCATACAGTAAAATGTAATAGAATGATAAATTTACGTGTAAAGTGTAGAAGCGCAGAAGTGGCCGTGACTGTATGTTGTTGTAAGAGAAGAATTTGAGTTTCACAAAATAAATACCAGCTAACAGTGTTTTAGAGGATAAACAAGAGTTCACCTGGCTGCAAGCAGGTAGGGAGGAGGGAAGAATAGATCCCAGGTTGAGAGAACAAGTGTGAAGACAGAGTCAAGCAAAAAGCATGGCATTATGGGTGCTCTTTCTGGGGGTTCTTTTTCACAGGCAACAAAGATTTATCGAGTACCTATCATGCCCCATGGACAGGCATGTGATGATAAGCACACAGAAGTGAACAAAAGAGTCAGTTTAAACCACAGTGGAGCTTAAATTCTAAAGGGAAGGGAAGGTGGCCATATTCTATAAGACAGTCAAGAAATCAAATGAGTACAAAAAATATGTAGCACAGTAGCTGATGAAAAGCATCATGGAGAAATATGGAGGAAGTTAAGGAAATGGGAGTTCTGAGGTGGGGCATATTGATTTTAAGTGAGATGATCAGGGGGAGGCTGATTGAGAAGATAACATTTTAATAAAAATCTGAAAAAGAGTTCACACTGGAATTGAGGAAGAGTATTTCAGGAAGGGAGGCCAGCAAGTATAAAAGCCCTATGATTAGAGTGTACCTCATATAAGGAATAGCAATAAGGCCAATGTAGTTTCCAATCTGTTTTTCGTCCTCTTTATGTTTATGCTTTAATCATAATCAAATCTCAATTATTGAGCATGCCTTGCTATTTTACATTATATCTTTCACACTTTTTTCTAACTAGGAACATTGTCTTCAGTTCTAGATACTGACAATTCTTCCTGTAACAATATACCTAGATATCATCTCTATTTCCTTTTTCTCTCTCAGATATATTAAGGTTCTGTTTTCATAATGTTCCTTTGTAACTTATAACAAGGTAATTATTTCAGTTTTGGACATTTTGAGTTTGATATGATTTTGAATAACTGAAGAACAGAAATTAAGTAGTGAATTAATAATATCACACAATAATTTGCTGATTTCTGGGTAGATTTCTTTCCAACTATCATCTCTTCTAGTTTGTCATACATTTATATAATGAGCATGTATGATTTATTAAATTGTGTTCAGTCATCCAGGGAACATTATAGGATGAAGATTTGTGTGTATATAATTTATTTGGGAAAATACCCATCATGGACAAATTTTCTTTTTTGCCCTTGAGCATAACTATAATAGCAGTTTAAAAATCCTAGTCTCCTAACTGTAATATCTGCCTTTACTCTGAAGTACGAATCTCACTTTTTTTTGATTTTGTTTTTGTTTTTGGTTTTGATTTTGTTTTTCTTTTTGAGAGGCAGGCAGTGGCAGGGGGAGGCAGGTAGGTATAGTAATTTTAGATTATATCCTGGAAATTGTGATGAGACATTAAACAATTTTTTATGTTTATTTATTTATTTTGAGAGAGACAGAGACAGTGCGAGTGGGGGAGGGGCAGAGAGAGAGGGAGAGAGAGAGAATCCCAAGTAGGCTCCACACTGTCAGTGCAGAGCACCACGCGGGGGTTGAACTCATGAAACCTGGAGATTATGACCTGCGTCGTATACTTAACCAACTGGGCTACCCAGGTGCCCGCGATTAAACATTTAGTGATTTTTGGATTCTGTTGTGTCTTTTTGAAGAGCATGAATATGTTTCATTTTTTTGTTTATGTTTTATTTATTTTTGAGAGACAGCATGAGCGGGGGAGGCACAGAGAGAGGGGTGGGGGACAGAGGATCTGAAGCAGGCTTTGCAGGGACAGCAGAGAGCCTGATGAGGTGCTCAGACTCATGAACTGTGATATCATGAACTGAGCCAAATCAGATGCTCAACACATGAGCCACCCTCTTTGTTTGTTTATAAGGCAGTTAGCTAGGATGTCCTCCAATTCTGAATTCTCTCTCCTCTGTGCAGTTGAAATCTTTGCTAAATTCTCATCCTAGTTTCCTGTGGCTGCTGTAACCAATTACCACCACAACAAAACAATTGCATTTATCCTCTCACTTAAATCCACAAAAGGTCTTAAAACAATAAATAATATTCTCTCACCACTGTAGAATCCAAAATATCTAAACTAGCATCACTGGGCCAAAATCAAGGTGGCCCAGCATGGCTACACTCCCTCCAGTGGCTCTAGGGAGAATCCATTCCTTGCTTCCTCCAGATTCTGGTGGCTGCGGGGGTTCCTTGGCATATGGCTGCATCACTCTAGTTTTCAAGGCCAGCATCCTCAAATCTCTCTCAGCTCTGTCTTCATTCACATCACCATCTGCTTTGTGTATAGTAAAATCGCTCTTTGTCTGCGTCTTACAAGGATACATGTGATCGCATTTAGGACCTGGTTGGATAATCCAGGATAATCTCAGGATCTCAAGATCCTTAATCACTTCTGCAGAGACTTTGCCATATAAGGTAACATTCACAGGTTCCAGAGAGTCAGGGGTCATTGTTCATCCTACTACAATTCTTTAAACTTTATCTATACTGTTTGGAATCTATCCTGTGTATATATAGTTTAGGAGTCAGCTTAAAATCTGAGTACAGGGGACATGTACCAAAGATGCAAAAATTGGCATTATAAACAAAGTCTCAACATATCACTAAAAGTTGAAATCTTTTTAGAGTATTTTTCTGACAAAGATAAAATCAAACTGAGATTTTGAAACAGAAAGATAAGTAGAAAACCTTAAGTGGCTATCAATTAAATGATGTACTTCTAAATTATCATTGGACTAAAAAAGAAAAGCAGAGATTAGAAATTATTTAAACTGACTGATAATAAAGATAAGACATGGTAAAACTTGTTAGATACACTAAAGCAGTGCTTAGAGAAAACAGTGTAGCCTTAAAGGCGATATTAAAAAAAGATGAAATGCTGAAATATTGGTGGCATCAATTCCCACTTCAAGAATAGAGACAAGGAACAAAGCAAAACTAAGTAAAAGGAAGGAAATAATGGAGATAAGAGTGGAAATCAATAAAATAGAAGACATATACACATTACAGAAAAATTAAAAAGCCAAAATTAATATTTGAAATGATTAACAATATTTCTAAACACTGGAAAACTAACAAGGGGAAAACCACATAATTTATCAACATAAAAATGAAAATTGG
The DNA here is from genome assembly GCF_027475565.1 of Acinonyx jubatus. Lineage (NCBI taxonomy): Eukaryota > Metazoa > Chordata > Mammalia > Carnivora > Felidae > Acinonyx > Acinonyx jubatus. The sequence continues at coordinate 66,875,336 of NC_069387.1, forward strand.
AAAAAAAGAAAATGACAATTGGATTATAAATACAGATCCAATATATATTAAACACACACAAAAAAAAGGATTTTATGAACAACTTTAGTCCAATAAATTTGAAAATTTTGGTGAAGTGGAAAATCCTTTCCTCTGTATCTTTCCCCTTGCTTCTTTTGGTTGTTTTGGGGGATAGGAGGTATATTTGGGTAGATGACCTTTTATAAAGATGCTGATACCATATTATTAGCAAATAGTTTTGCATCACTCTGCTGTGACACATTATAGCATAGCAACTGAGGATTCTGTCCCTACCCTCTCAGCTATTTTCTAGTTCAGAGTGGAACAAAGGTCTTCTGTTGTCTCATCCCATGTCCACTCCAGATGTGAAGGTATGCATCATTTCAAGGACATACTCAGTAAATGAAATTTTCAGTGTTAGTGGCTGTTAGGAGAGAAGGGAAAGGACATGTTAATTAAGGTTGACAGTGGAGTTCACTAATAATAACTGACTGCTTACTCTCCGTGAATAACAGAGACCAAGCTACAATTTAACAATTGAATTGAGCATCGTCCTTCCCCATGAGTTTCAGGAGGTGAAATAAATTGGAGGACATATTGGCTGACTAAGGGGTAACATGCCTTTTTGTTATATCACACATTGGTTCCTATTATGCAAATAGGGCAATTTTAAGGAGACACAGTGGATTCTCCTGTGAAACAACGGAATCTGTGTGAAGATATCCTTGCAAATATCGGCATGTGGCTTTCTATAAATCTGCCCTTTTGGTGCACAGCAGTCATTGACAAAACAAAAGGAATTCTAATCTTACTGTTAATCTCCAAAAATACTGCAGTAGCCCGGGGCTAAGTAGCAAGCTGCTGCTGTGGACTGTATTTCCAGTATGCAGTATTTGAAAACTATCTTCTCAGCCTCTTCTGCCAGCCACATGGTACAGTGTGCACGTGTGTGTGTGTGTGTGTGTGTGTGTGTGTGTGGCTGCGCGTGTGTGTGCATCGCTTTGCAATCATTCCCTATTGGCTATGTGAAAGCTAGGTCAGTGGGCTGATGTGATCTTCTTTGAGACGCTGCATACTGGGTTTAGCATGACTCTCTTCATACTAGTGGGCAGAGCCTCTGCTGTCTTTCTGCTGTGTTTAGTTTGAAATTTCTATTGGAAAAGCCCCTTTTTTCTCATTCTCCCCCTTCTTTGCTACAACAGGCTATGCTAGCAACTGTTCTGGGAAGCTTCGGAGTGAGGAAATGGTGGGTGGAGCAGAAGAGAAAGAAAAGGAATACATGCTGTGGAACACTGTACTGCTGCTATAGTTTCCTTTCCTCTCACCAAGATTTAATCACTGGTTGGAGGAAATTGGAATGTTTCAAGAAAGAGGGCCAATGCCGGGTGGAAGAAGGAGGGGATGGATGGCAGGAGAATTCAATAACAGGGCCAAGGGAAGTTTAGTAATGTAATATCCAATAAATTGTGCCGTGGAACTCTGCGAGTGATTAGGGAATCAGAGCCAGCCAGAGAACCAGGCAAAATGTTCCTACTGTTTCTTATAGAGATTTGCAAATAGGTTCTATCCCAGGCTGTCAGTGGGGATTCAGACTGCTGTTTCTGCGGTTTTCTTTTTCCTCACTTTAGGGACAGTATGTGCTAGAGGCAATCTGCCTAGCTAGCCACCCATTTTCATCAGCTTTCTTTGTACCTGAACGCCAGCCCCAATTGTTCTGATCCCAGTCTTCTGAGGCAGACCCCAAACTTACAAGCAAACTTAGTCTCAACTACTTATTATGTCCTGCTTAATTTCCACTTAAAGTGGCATGCTCTCATATAGTTTTATAGATGCTGGAAGATGGGTACACTGTTGGGTCAGAATTTTTTGAAAATTTCAAAAGGATGGGTGGTTCGGGGAGGAAAAAGGGCAAGAACTCTGGTGGGAGATATACCAGACAAAGTTATTGTTTGCTATGCTGGTAAAAATAATGAAGGAGTCGCCCTAAGATCTGGGTTCTAGACTCACATTTGCATCTGAGTAGGTGCAATACCCTGAACAAATTATAATAATTGATTGTCTCCTTCACAGACTAATGGTGGAAATTGATAGTTTCTGAACTTCTTTAAACTCTCACATTTTATAAAGCATATATTCATCTGTAAGTATATATTATCTCCTATATACCAAGCATTAAATACATAACTATTTTTTAATTACCTTTACTTTCAAAGGAATACGTTTCCTTGGCTACTTTCATTTCCTGAGTTGTGAAGTGGAGCTGATAATGATTCTTCTGCTTACTTAAGAAAAAAAGGGGGGGCGGAGTTTATCTGAAAGTGATCTGAAAAATGTAAAATGTGCTGTAGCAGATACTTTTGATATATTCATATACGTAAGAACATACTTATTCCAGGAACAGAGGGGGAGGTGTTGCTCCCTGAGATAACAAGCAATAACCTGGAGATAGTTTGTTTTATTTGAAAATATAAGAGGTGCCTGATGCACAGATAGAAATTTTAATTATTTTAATACTATTCCCAAATTGTGTGTGTGCACACACACATACGCACACCTAGAGAGCTGTAATTATATCAGTAAATATACAGAGTAACACTGTATATTTAAAAAATAAATATGCTCCATGAGAGCTTGCCTACCTCATTCACCACTATATTTGTGATAGCAATATTTGTTGAAGAAAGGAATGAATTAAGGAATGAAAGAATGAGGATAGCAGAGATTTCTTTAATATTCTTTTCACTTCCAATTTCAACTCTTGTGCTAAACCCAATGTTCAGTTTCTTTCCTTGATATTTCACCTTCTCCTCTCTGCTTAAATTTAGGGGAAGATCTGCTAGAGTTCATCGCTACTCAAAATTATTTAGGTTTAGGAATTGAAAGATGTTAGTGCTGAAAATACATATGCCTGGGGCACCTGGGTGGCTCAGTTGGTTAAGCGTTAGACTCTTGATTTCAGCTCGGGTCAAGATCTCACAGTTCGGTGAGTTACAGCCCCACTTCAGTCTCTGCCTTGACCCTGTGCAGCCTGCTTGGGACTCTCTCTCTCTCTCTCTCTCTCTCTCTCTCTCTCTCTCTCCCCTTTCCCTGCTCGCGCTCTGTCTCCCTCAAAATAAATAAATTAACTTAAACATATTAAAAAAGGAAATTACATATTCCTTACTACAATATTTTACTATCTTTATTGCTTCCTGTTCAATGTATTATTTTTCTTTAGTTCCCTGGCACCTAACACAGGGTGTGGCAGAGAATAAGTGCTCAGTAAATGCACTAAGTAATGAATGATTGGTCCAATCCAATGGAACAATTGGTGTGGGTCCCTGGGGTGGAGACACAAACTAATGGGCATATTATGTGGAAACATGGCTGAAAGGTTTTGAAATTTCCCATTGCATTTTTAGTTATTCCCAGTCAGTGGTAAGTTAAATTCCCAGCATAAAAGCCATATCTATTGTTCTCTGTAAATTATCTCTAGGGTCCTTTCCCACTTCCAAGTACATTAATTTGAATCATCCCAGTTTTATGAAGAGAACATTTTATGAAGAGTCTCCCCTAATAGTAATAACAACCATAAGCACTAAGCTAAGAGCCTACACTTATTTAGCATTTAATAACAATGCTATCTTCTCTCACAGTTGTCCAGTGGGCTGTGTTATGCTCAGCACAAGTTAAGACGGCTACTTAATTTAGGTGGATGAAGAACTTGGCTATTTGCAAAAAGGAGGTAGGCTGGAAGTGAGACGATTGTTTTCTAATATGGCACTAAAACAAGACACCTCCCTTCCCCCAATTTTATGGTACTCCTTCTATCATTTTCCCCACTTAAGAATTCTGTGGGCTGATTCACTGATTCCACCTGGCCAAATGGCAGAGATGAAAGATGGGAACAAAATGGTTTTACCCTTGCTCCCCTTCATCTAAAAGGCAGGTTTGGGATTACCTATGTTGGGGTTGGCTTAAGCATCCTCTGCAGCCTCAGGGTTTGAGCATAAAAGGAATGAGGGACTAATATCAGTAGAAGAGAAACAGATCCATTATCAGTCAGTCTGGTGGTGATTAAGACTTCCACCACCAAATGAACTGCCCAAAGCAAGTTCCTTATGCAGTTTGGCCTTAATTTCTCCCTTTTAGTCTTTCAGGAGAGGTTATTATTGCAGCGTCTTCCCATTTAAAGCACTGTTCCCACCAGGGAATATTTTGGAGTCTCTCTGCAGTACAGAAGAAACAGTTCAACCTTTATTCCACGGGAAAAACTACCGGGTTACATTTAGGCAAAAAAAAAAAAAAAAAAGGAAACTTGAAATAAACACAACCCTCATGTCTTTTTATTTCTTGTGATTTTTTTTCACGTCAATATACGTATTTCTTGTATTTTGCTCCATTCTTAACTGAAGTTCGTGCTTCCCTATCAAGGCACTGCTCCTGATATTTTCTCCTGTCAAATTTCCCAGAGCAGATGGTCCCTTCAGGGAAGCTCTGGAAAGTGCTGGGTGTCTGGTGCTGCCTGGCCCTTCCCTCCCTCTTGGGGCCTCAGATGACAAGCCATCAAACCAGTGTCCCTCCTCTGAGGGGTCCTTGATCCTTTGGCAGCAGGGTTTGGTTCCAGGGACTGCAGAGACCCTTTGCAGTTGGGCTTAGCAGCTACCTCAGTCCGCAGCAAACCCTGGTCTGGGGTGAGAGTGGCATCCCGCCTGCCCAATGAGAGGCGCGGGTTTCTCTCCGGGGCCCGCCCCGCTTTCCCCGCGGCCCCAATGACCGCTCTAAAAGGCCCGGCTTCTGCTGTCAAGTAGCTAGGCAGGGCTCCGCCGAGGCTAGGAGGGGCGCCGGGTGCGGAGATGCGCTCCCAGGTGTTTGCAGCGGAAGAGGGAAACCTGTAGGTTACAGTCCAGCCGCGCGGCGCCGAGGCGAGCAGGAGCACAGAACAGGTAGGAGGCAGGACTTTTCCTTCTTTGCAGCTCGGAAAAAGAATGCGTATTTTCGTGCTGTTTCCTGCCTTCCCCTTCCCCCAGCTCTGCCCCGCCCTCGTCACCCCCAAATTGATGTGGTCGCCGCAGCTCTGGTCGCGAAGTACGGCTGGAAGGACTGGGATGGAGGTCGTCTGGGTGCTGCTGGGAAGGAGGGGCGCGGGAGCCCCGGTGACGGGCGGGGCAGGGCGGCAGTGCCCTGGGAGGGGGGACCAAGCCCCCATCCGCGTCTCGTCAACTTTCCTCCCGGAGGCTTTGGCCGCCGCGGCGGGTGTTGCGCCCTAGGAAAGCCATGTCGACCCGCAGGGGAGGGTTTGGATGCCAGCAGCCGGGAGCCCGCAGGTCTTCCTAAACCGGGAAGGGCTTCTCCTTCTCCCCACGCCTGTCCGCACCCACTCATTTTCCCTCTCGACCCTTGCGTCTAGACTAGCACATCCCTGCAAAAACTGGGAATGACTGCGCCGAGGGGAGGAAGGCACTTGTTTGTTCCCCCGCTCCTCTGTGAAGAAGTGATGCGGTGGGGAAGAAATCCCGCAACTCTAAGGGCATTTACCGATTAATTATGCCTCCAGTGAGAAAACCTGGGCCCTTCTCCCCTATTTACTGCAGGCCAGGGAGGGGAGAGAGAGGAAAGCTTCGCCTCTCTCTTCTAGTCTGTCGATGTCCATGGGGACCCACCTCCTAGCCTGGTTTCTAAAAAATGGGTTTATGCACAGGGATTCCCAGAGACTCAAGTAATTGTACCCGGATGGGCTCCCCGCGGCTGCAAGGCAGCCTCCCTGGATGACCGCATCTGGGTAGTAGGTGTTGGCCCAATGCCGGTTCCTGCCGGAGTCGGATTGCTGGAAACAGTAGGCAGAAGAATCGCAGGGAAATTACAGGCTGCATCACTCTAGGGAAGCGATGACACCCTGCTTTGAAAATTATTGAAAAATTGGGGTGATGGGGAAGAAGGAGAGAGGAAAGCTGCAACCTTCTCTCGTTTATTCATGCCAAATACAGCATGGGCATTTGCATGTGTGCTTCTGTGTGCACATCTCCAAGGTGGGGCTATATATAGCTCGTTTGCCTGCTGCTGAGCAGGCTGCCTGGGCCTTCTGAAGCAATCTGGAAGCACTGAGTGGGAGGGGCAAAAGGGAATCAAATTCTCCACTGGGGAAAAAGCCTGAGAAGATGTGCTCAGACTGAGGAAACCCTGCATGAAATGATGTTTCTGTAACATGTCTTAAGATCAGTATTTCCAGATATTATTTTGAATACATCCTTAGAGTGTGCTATTTCCCTGAATTTTTCAGCTTTACAGTGTACATATGAGCCTTACCAACCTGAAGTGTAACACACATATGAAATAAATACATATCATATCCAAGATATTTTATTAAACTCATCAGAGCATAATGGTTTCTATATGCCCTGCCTTCCTTTTTGGGTTGTAAATGTATTTGGATGGTAACTTACAGATAGCAGCATTTGGAGAACTGGGGGAAAAAGATCCACCCACCTTGCAAGAGGTAAAACTAAGGGACCTTTGGAACCTTTGAAGTTGGTATAAATCTATTTCTTTGTACAGATTTTACTTGTGGATCTGATATTTAAATGTGTGCTGCTTTTTCATATCTATTTGCACTACACGGACTTTATTTTATAAATGTATGTGCATTTATTTTTCCCATTGCCTGAAATTATTTAATCCTGATGATAACTTTTTCATTTTCCTGGATGAGAAAACTAAGATTTAGAGGACACCTGTGATTTGCCTAAAGCTTTCTGAAATTCCACTATTTCAACCCTAATATTTCAACAACCTACTATGAATTATATTGCATAGCAGTTTCCCTTCAAATAGAATACCTCAGCTTCCTGTGATTTTTGGTATTGATAACAAAATTTGCTCAATGTTATACCAGTAACAATACAGGCCAAGGTTATTCAGTTATCCAGGCACTCGGTCTTATTTATTTATTTGCATAGCCATTTACGTATATCTGATTTGTCTTCTAATTGGGCAAGGAAGTACTTTGCAGAAAAAGACCATGACCTATGTTTTTGTATACTCCACAACACTGAACACAGTTCTAAGTAGCCTCAAAGATTCTTGTTGAGGAAACATCATACTAAGGAATGATTTGGAGCAACGATTTAGGGATAATATATTTATCCTATATATTGGAAGGCTGTGTGCTGAGAACTACTTTTGGAAACTTCCCTTAGCTCTTTTATTCTCTCAAAAGGAGTAATGGATGACATCAGACATTTCTATATCCTTCCACAAAATAATTGAATTCTCCAATAGGGGTTATGGCTATGTATAAGTTATTCTATATATTTTCTCTAATCTGTGCCCCGTGAGACAAACAGTTGAAACAGATGATTTATACTTTTCTATACAAAACATGCAGTATTAGATCTCTATTAAAAGAGAGATCAACAATGTCCATCCATTTTTATATACAAATTGGCCACAGTTTACATCCTAGCAAAGAACCCATTCTAGGTCACCAGTAAGCTCTTCATTAAGTCCAATGTTCATTTTCTTTTACTGGTGTACTGTTCATTTTTCTTCCCCTCTGAACTGCCATTTTCCATATTCTCCATCTCCTCATTGATCTTTTACTTTTTGATACCACCAATGATCTGATGTGATAATTTTTTTCTAACTTTTTTTCTAACCTTTTCTTTGTCTTCCTCTTATCTCCTCTTCCTGCTTCAGGTTTTCAAGTGAATTCCCCCAGTTGATGCAATTTATTTTATTGGGAACAAAATTCTCTCCTGCATTTCTTTTCTCATCTCTCCTCCATTAGCCATTTCAAATTACTAGCCTAGCAGCTAAGCACGCAGGCTTTGGAAGGAAGCCTACTTCTGCTATCTATATATCATTATGCAGATAAGTGAATGTCAGTAAGTCAACTGGGGATTATAATAGCACTTACCTCAGAGTTTTTTTGTGGGATTTTTTTTTTTTTTAGTATTAAATAAGATAATGCGCACAACACTTTTAAAATAAGGCTTGGCTGTAGTCATTACTCATAAATAATAGCCATTAGTAGAAGTACTGTTTAAAGTTGTGATAATATACATAGTAAAAACTTTTTTTCCCCCCATCAGTAGTCATCACCCTTCAACTGGCTTTTAGCAAAGCATACCACAGTTTTCCAGGCTTCTGGTTTGTGATTATTTTTTTTTCAGACTTCCTTCCTCTACCTCCAAGTGCCCACAATCTATTCAGTAATTAATTTATCCATTTTTATTCTGATCACCAATCTGTATCATGTATTTTTCCCAATACCAGTGTATATGTCATTGCATGCCTTGGATTAGTACAGGAGGCAATTTTTCAAATCTCCCAATGTATGTTTTTCTGTTTTAATCTAAGATGTCACATATTACTGACGCATTTTAATTTTCGTTATTGATTATGCTCTTCTTTGCAACTTTTCCTGTGCTTTACTTCATATATTTATATCCATAGTGCTAACTTTGGAGCAAGGACACTTAGGTTCAAATCCTGAGAATAGGACTTACCAGTTTTGTGACTTTGGAAATGTAGCAGGAGGAAGATAGATTATTATTTTGTTATGGTTGTATGAACAATGTAGTGTATAAAATGGCATTCAAAAGTATACCTATTAATATGACATTTAAATAACACTTTTATAAAGAAATACAGATTTTTTCAGGAAAAATTGAAAATGAAAGAAAATTCCACCATGCAGAGAAACCTACTCTGAACCTTCCAATTTTATTTCTGTGAATATACCTAGGTATTTTAAACATACAGTTTTAGAATTCAAGTGAATATTTATTTTTATATTTAGCTTTATTTCCCACTTAACATCATACCATAAACATTATTTTATTTAATATTTTTACTAAACATTTTTTTAATGGCTGCCACCTATTCTTTTCTATAGATAGAGGATTTAGATTGTTTCCTGTTTTTTACATTTATAGAAATGAACATGGGAGTGCCTGGGTGGCTTAGTTGTTTAACCATCCAACTGTGGCTCAGGTCATGATCTCATGGTTCCTGGGGTTGCAGCCCCTTGTCACGCTCTCTGCTGGTAGCTCAGAACCTGGAGCTTCCTTCAGATTGTGTCTCCCTCTCTCTCACTGCCCTTTCCCTCCTCATGCTCTGTCTCTCTCTCCCTCTTTCTCAAAAATAAATACACATTTAAAAAAAAAAAGGAAATGAACATGATTATACATTAACCTTTGCAATTTTGACCATTTCCTTATAATAACTTCACAGATATTACTGGGTCAGACATGTAAATATTTTCATACTCCTAGTGCTTGTTGCTAAATTGTTCCAGGGAAAAGTTTATGCACAAATTGATACCCAGTGTCAACTAATTGGGCAAGATTCTCATTAACATTTGGTATTGTGGTTTAAAAAATTGTGACTACGTTGATAGTAGAAATTGTGGATCTGGTTATTCTTTTGAATTGTGTTTCTATGATTTTGGATGATTGTGAGATATGTTTTCATGTTTATTGGCTCTTTGTATTTCTTAATGTGTGTATTTGATTTGACTTTATTGGGTTATGTTTTTCTTAACTTGTTTCATAGAAGAATCTATTGTATACCGTGAAACTTTTCTTACTGTTTTTTTTTTTTTTTTGCCTTTTACCTTTTATGTTTTTGGACATATAGAAATTTTTAATCTTATTGTAGTTTAACCTATAAGTCTATTTGCAGTAGTATTTCTCATTGCCTTAATGTTCAGAAAACTTTCTTCTGACAAAGAATTGAAATTAAAACACACATTTGAGGGTGCTATTGCTGAGCTTGTTTTATTCTTTGAAGTGGGATTTGGCTTACATATATCGTGTATATATCACTGTGTGAAATGGCTCCTGGGGACATATAAAATACCCTCTCAGTCTATTAAGATCCCATTATTATTTATGTGGCTTTCTCATGAAGTGAATAGTATCTTAATTCTTTCTGAGCTACTGTTGTCCATTTCAGAAGTGCCACGGGGCAAAACGTACTATGGAAGATATTAATGACCAGGTTACGCAGCCAGAGCAAGGCACATTGTTTGCACAATTATCTGAATGACTCAGGCACTAAATCTGCTTTTGCTAGGATTATCCAGATGGTCCTTAATTCACTGGATAATTGCTCACTCCTGTACTTGATTTTGATGATGTAGACCTGTGTCATTGTTTTCCTACAGTTTTATTTGTTACTAGTCTCTAATACTGAGAGTTGGTCACATTCGTTTATGAGAAGCAGTTTCCTTCGTCTTTAAAGAACGTATGTATTAGAATTATGCAAAGCTTTGCAGGAAGGTCAGTTTAACCAGTTACAAATGGTGTGATGTTTGGCAAGTTACTTAATCTCTGTAAATCTTTCTTTCCCATGTAGGAAATGAGGATATTCAGAGTTTAGGGTCCTTACATGAGTCTCCCTCTCTTATAGTCTTCCTCTCAAGCACATTCTCCACACCATCATCAGTTATCTTTCTAAAACCAATTCCATCCTGTGTCTCCTCTACTGATAGTAACATGCCTAAGGTCCTTTGCATTTCACCTAAAGTTCTGTATTAAATGGTCCCTGATTAATTCTCCAAGTTCATTTATTTATTATTCTAGTCTCTTCCATCTCCAGTCCCACAATGCCAGTCACACTAAACTGTTTGCATTTCCCCTAATGCATCATGTTTTCTCTTTTTTCCCCAAACATCATTACCTATCCATACTCTCTTCTCTGCCACAAATGACCTGTCTCCTTTCTGCAGTGTGACTGATCTGCCTAACATTTTCAAGGCTTAAGTCAGCTGCCGCATTCTCTAGGAAGACTTCCTGAACTTCTAGGCTGAGTTTGGAGTCCTTATTTAGTGCTTCCATAACAACCTGTAGATACCCCAACCATAGCACTTACTATACTAAATTGTAACTGATTGTTTATGTCTATTGTCCCCACTGTAAGCCCTAAAGGATAGAGACCATGCCTTCTTCCTTTTTTAGGTCCAGTTAAGGCTCTGACATATAGTTGATACTTAATAAATATTTTCTGAAGAAATGAATAAAGGAAGGTTAAGATTCTTGTTTTCAGGATTTCAATGAATAAAGGATTTGTATCACTACCTTGGAAACAAACAACTAAAAACTAGAAGCTATGTCAAACTTCACTTTTTTTTTTCAAGAATTAATTTCCTGGTTCTGTTGATTTATACAAGATACATTAAAAAGAGTCCTTTAATAAGCAATTTTGACATGAGATTCATGCCTTGGACACTGCATAGACACTGAATAATTCCCAAATGCTAAACCAGTAGGTAACTCTCTTTTAAATCTACATTTTAAAAAGAATAAAAGATGTGTGGTTGCATGGATAATGTACATATATATTTAGTTTTATTGGAACTAATATTGACAAAATGAATCCCCCTCTCTTCATTTAATAAGAGGCCTTCCATTGGTGTGATCTCCAGAAGTTTACAAAACATGGTTACATTCATAACTGCAGTTTATCCTTTGCAACAATTCTGAAAGTTAGATGGAAAGGCATGATTATTCAGACTTACAGATAAGGAAACAAGCTCAGAGAAATAAGTAATTTGCCTAAAATCATGTTAGCTAGTGGCAAATCTGGACAAGAAGTAAGGTCATCTTACTTATAGTTGTTTGCTTGGTGTATCATGGTTAGCCAAAACATCTCTCCTCAATGCCAGCCACCATTCTGCCCACGTCTGGGACACTGATATTATACTGAGACTCTGGAACAATCCAGTAAAAATTCACTGCACTAATATTTATAGACAGTTTTTACTTTGGTTTTTAATGTCTGAGATGAAACCTACTGATAGGAACATTGTGTCAAAAATATTTTAAAGTCTTGTGTATATTTGATTATTTAGACTAGATATGTTTATGTGTGGGTACATATTACATTTATAATTTTTTTTTTTACTTCAAGACGTATTTCTTTTTTTTATTTTTTCTTTTAGTTCAGGACGTATTTCTTTGTTTTTTTAATTTTTTTTACATTTATTTATTTTTTGAGAAACATAGAACACAAGTTGGGGAGGGGCAGAGAGAGAAGGAGACACAGAATCCGAAGCAGGCTCCAGGCTCCGAGCTGTGAGCACAGAGCCTGACGCAGGGCCCAAACTCATAAACTGTGAGATCATGAGCTGAGCCAGAGGCAGACATTCAACCGACTGAGCCACCCAGGCATCCCAGTACATATTTCTTTTTATTTCTGGCAACAAGTACAATGCTCTTCACACATGTCTTCTTTACTAGAATTATTAAAATACCTTTTCCAGATATTCCTTTTTTTCCATCATCTCCATGTTTTCTTTATTGTATTTTTTTTAAATATAATTTGTTGTCAAGTTGGCTAACATACAGTGTATACAGTGTGCTCTTGGTGTTAGGGGTAGATTCTTGTGATTCATTGCTTACATACAACACCCAGTGCTCATCCCAACACATCACTTCCTCAAGGCCCCTCACCCATATTCCCCTCTACACTGTCCCCCACCATCAACCCTCAGTTTGTTCTTTGAATTTAAAAGTCTCTTATGGTTTGCCTCCCTCCCTCTCTGTTTGTAACTATTTTTCCCCCTTCCCTTCTCCCATGGTCTTCTGTTAAGTTTAAGTTCCACATATGAGTGAAAACATATGATACCTGTCTTTCTCTGACTTATTTCAATTAGCATAATACCCTCCAGTTCCATCCACGTTGCTGCAAATGGCATGATTTCATTCTTTCTCATTGCCAAGTAGTATTCCATTGTATATATAAATCACATCTTCTTTATTCATTCATCAGTTGATGGACATTTAGGCTCTTTCCATAATTTGGCTATTGTTGAAAGCATTGCTATAACCATTGGGGTACAAATGCCCCTATGAATCAGCACTTCTGTATCCTTTGGATAAATTCCTACTAGTGCTGTTGCTGGGTCATAGGGTAGTTCTATTTTTAATTTTTTGAGGAAACTCCACACTGTTTTCCAGAGTGGCTGCACCAGTTTGTATTCCCACCAACAGTCCAAGAGGGTTCCCATTTCTCCACATCCTTGCTAGCATCTGTTGTTTCCATAGTTGTTAATTTTAGCCTCTCTGACTGGTGTGAGGTGGTATCTCAGTGTGGTTTTGATTTGTATTTCCCTGCTGATGAGTGATGTTGAGCATCTTCTCATGTGTCTCTTAGCCATCTGGATGTCTTCTTTGGAAAAGTGTCTATTCATGTTTTTTGCCCATTTCTTCACTCCTTTTCCAGAATTAAGTATACAGTATTCACGTTTTCAGTTTGGTTTAGCATGTATTATATATAAGCTTGGAGAATCTAGTGAGTCAATTATGTTTTTCAGAATTAATGAAAGTATTGAAAAAGACATTTATGAAAAATAGATGGATACTTACCTAGAGCATTGAAGTAGCCTAGTTTGAAAATTAAAAATACTGAGATATGAGACTGATTTTTCTATTTGGCTTTTGTAAGCAATGTGTTCTCTGTAGTCTCACCTCAATTATTGATGACAAAAACCATTTATTGAGTACTCACTCAGTGTTGGGCTTTGTTTTAAATGTGTTCAATGTGATTTCTCCTAACTTAACCAATCCAGTGAGTGGATTTTGTGTATTATTTTTACTATTCTTCAGATGAGAAAGATTAGAGATATTAAAAAGCTAGAATTTACACCCAAGTTATTTAACTCCTAAGGCTAAATTATTATTAGGCTTAACACCTTTCCATGATATCCGATTTTAGTTTTCTGTGAGTCACATTTTAAATTTTCTCCATTTTAGGTGACCAATATCTATCTCAAATAAACTTAGTATCCACAGAAGAGATTAAAACATTTTAGAATGAACATATGTTCGTTCTAAATATATGAATTCTAAAACATTCATAACATTACATGTTTTATTTATGGGTATCATATAAACAAAGTGGTCTTCTACTATAGTGATTTACGTGGGGCAGTTTCCCAAACATTAAGTGATTGCAATGTGTTTTTTAAAAATTTGTTATTTTAACTTAGATCTATGCATCAGAAGTATTTATGCATTTCTGCCTTAATTTTGCTTCCTAACACCAGGAACCATAAACAGTAATGCTATCTTAAGGCATCTAATCTTATAGTATTTAATTGTCATGGTTACAGAAATTACAGATTTGTTATCTATAACAGACAATATTGCCTGCTAAAATATTACAAATGATATTTATAATATTCCAGTTTGGGACTCAACTTGCTTAATATAACATAATTTTATGTCAGATAAAAATTCCCATGGCATGATATTTTTATGCAATAAATATACTATATTTTAATTGAAAACCTTTAAAAATACCTACTGGATTGATTGACTATATTTTTGCATATGTTATTTAAAAAATTTTTAACACATTCATTTTTGAGGCAGAGAGAGACACAGCATGAGCAGGGAAGGGGCACAGAGAGAGACACACACAGAATCCAAAGCAGACTCCAGGCTCTGAGCTGTTAGCACAGAGCTGGACTCAGGGCTCAAACTCAGGAACCTTGAGATCATGGTCTGAGCCGAAGTTGGACACTCAATCGACCTAGCCACCCAGGCGCCCCAGAACATATTATTTTAAAGATCATAGCAACTCCTTTTTGGTACTAGAAAATTAACCCAGCTTTTTTAAAAAGTTGTTTTTAAATTTTGGCTTAGGCACAAGTTGAATGGCAATGAAACTAAGGCCTTTGCTTTAAATAAAACATTGTATTGTATAGTTTTGTTTTGTTTTACCCTTTTAACTAAAGAATAATAGAAATACAGAGAAGTGTGAGTTAAATGAGCTGAATGAGAAGTACAAAGTAATTCTACCCATGAAATCAACGCTCCATTCAGGATGGAGAACCTTGTCTGCACCCAAGAATGCCTCTTCCAGCCCCTCCCAATCACTACCACCTTGCTCTTCCCCGAAGGTAGACTCTATTCTGACTGCAAGACCATAGAATAGTTTTTGCCTGTTTTTGAAATAAATATAAACAGAATCATATATTCTGCAATTTTTTTTTGCATCAGATTTATTTTGTTCAACCTTTTGGGTGAGAAATATCCATGTTCCTGCATATAACAGTGCTTCATTTTTCTTGCTCAATAGAATTCCATCTAATGAATACTTCAGAATGTACATATCTGTTCTGCTTGTTGGGCATCTGGGTTGTTTCCAGTTTTGTATTATTACCAATAGTTCTTCTATGTACATTTGTATTGTACATGTTTTGTGATACGTAATTACTGATTCATAGGCTAATGCTACATAGAAATTGTTTGCTTTTTCCCAAGTGGTTGAGCCAAGTTCCAGTCGAGCCTGTGGTGTATGAGATTTCAAGTTGTGGCTTAGCTTTACCAACACTTGCTATTAATAGTGTTTTTAACTTAAACTACCCTAGTGGCAATGGATACCTAATTGTGGTTTTAATTTGCATTTTTTATTAATAAATTAACACCTTTTTTATGTGTTTTGGCCATTTGAATATGCTCTTTTGAAGTGTCATTCAGAAATTTTATCCAATTTGCTATTCAGTTATCTTTTATGTATTGATTCATAGGAGGTTCCTTATATATTTTGAATTTGAGCCCTTAGAAAATGTTTGTAAATATCTTCTCCCACTCTATGATTTGCTTTGCCACTCTTAATGTTATCTTTTATCAGCAGCTGTTCTCAGCTCTACTGTAGTCCAGAATTAGTATTATTTTGGTCTTGTTTAATAAATCTTTCCTATCAGTTACGGAGATTTTTTTGTATTGTGTTCCAGACACTATATTGTTATACATTTCATCTGGAATTCATTTTTGTGTGTGGTTTGACTTTTGCTTTCTTACTTCTATGGATTCAGAAGTCATCAGGGGCATTTACTGAAAAGGCTGTCCTTTCCCCACTGTTTGGCAATGCTACTACCTCTGTTTTAAATCAAGTGTACCATGTATGGGCAGATCTGTTCTTGGACTTGCTATTCTGTTTCACTGCATTATTTGTCTATCATTGTGGCCATAGTCACAATCGTAATGAATAGATTTAAATTATGTCTTAATATTTGCTAGAGTAGTTCTCTAGCTTGCTAATCCTTTAAGTTTGTCTTGACTGTTATCGACTCTTTGCCTTGCTATATAAATTTGAAATTTTGCTTATCAATTTCTACAAA
Source organism: Acinonyx jubatus (assembly GCF_027475565.1). Classification (NCBI taxonomy): domain Eukaryota; kingdom Metazoa; phylum Chordata; class Mammalia; order Carnivora; family Felidae; genus Acinonyx; species Acinonyx jubatus. Next base: position 66,891,447 of record NC_069387.1, read on the forward strand.
ATCCTTGTTGGAATTTCACTAGGATGGCACTTAATCTAGAAATCAATTTGAGTGTAATTGACATATTTAAAAACTCAAGTGTTTTAATTTATTATCATGGCTTATATATATATCTGTGTGTGTATATATATATATATATATAGCGCTTTTTAAAGATCTTTAAAAACTCTTTAAATGATGTTTAAATTTTTCAGTGTGAAAGCCTTGCACATCTTTTGTTGTATCTATTCCTAGGTGTTTGATTTTTTATGCCATCATAAGCACTATAATTTCCAAATTTCCAATTTTATATGTTGACCTTTTATAGACTTGTAAAGCTTACTTATCAATGTTAATTTCTCTGTTGATTCCTTTTATTTTTCTAGATTTTCAGTTGTATCATTTGAGAATAATGAGTTTATTTCTTTTGATCCATTCTTTATAACTTATTAAAATTTTCCCTTTTTGTACTGCCTAGGATCTCTAGTGCAATGTTGAGTAAAAGTAGTGATAACTTATCTTTGTCTCATTCCTGATATCATAAGAAAATTCCTCCAAACTTCACCATTAAGTATTAGATTTTTCTGGAAAACCTTTATCAGGTTAAGGAAGTTCCCCCCTATTTCTATTTGTTAAGATTTTTTAAAAAATTTAATAATTTTAAATTATTTAGATGACCATATGATTTTTCTCTTATGCTAAGTTATTGCAGTGGATTATATTGATTGATTTTCAAATGTTAAACCCGGATTTCTGGAATAAATTTGACTCATTCATGATCTGTTTATTACCCATTATGTATATTGCTGGATTAGGGTTGATGATGTTTTGCTTAGGATTTTTTTTAGCTATTTGTTTTTCAATTTTTGTAATATTATTTGGTTACAGTTTAGTCTTAAGTTTATGTTGGTTGAACTCATAAAATGAGTTGGAATAGATTGCCTCTTTTTATTTGCTAAGATTCTGGATGATACATGTTAATTTCTTTCTTAAATATTTTATAGAATCCACTGGTGAAGCCATTTGGTCCTGGATTTTTTTGTGTGTGGCACAATTTTAAATGAAATAATCAATTGTCTTAGGAGTTATGAGTTTATATATATTTCCTAATTATTACTTAATCTTTTTTTGATAAGATTTTTTTCTAGGAATTTATCCATCAAAACTTTCAAATATATTCGATAGTATTTTTGAAAATAATTTTTTACTATTTTTCAATAGCTATAAACATTTTAATGACGACTCTTTCCATTCATTTAAGTCCAACCACAGAGCTATTATTGACATTATATATATATATATTTAAAATAAATATTTTTATGCATAGACTATAATTTTAAATATACTACTATCAAAATTGCATCATACTATATAAACTGTTCTGTTGCTTTTTAAAAATCTTGGTCAACTTTTATTTCCTTACCTTATAGTACTAACACATTCCTTTTAGCATTGCCAAGTACCCCATAGCATGGAACCTAATTTGTTGATGTCCCATGATTGGCTCTTTGGGTTATTTCCAATTTTCTTTCTTTTAAGAATGTGCAACATTGTTCTACATGTGCTTCTGTATATTCCTGGAACTATTTCTCTAAGATACATTTCTACAGTGAAATTGCTGGCAAGAGATGCATCTTTTACACATTATCACTATTTCAAAATGGTCTTTTAAAGAGATTGTACTAATTTATAATCCTAGTAACAGGAATAAGAATGTTTGCTTTTGCATCTTGTCTTCAGTGTTGAGTCTTGTCAATCTTTCAAACACTTGTAGAAGATTCTGTCTTGCCAAATTAAGCTTTAAATAAAGAAATTATATTAGAGAAGCATAATTATGTGCTGATGACATCATAAGCATAACATTTTTTGCTATAGATCAAGTTTTATTATTTTATGCATAAAAATATTTTAATTATTAGACTTGTAGAACATTTCAGTTAAAATGGATCCTATGTTGTTTTCATAAAATTCAAGAACTGAGAAATTCCCTTGCTTTCATTGTCATTTTAGGGTCATAGACTTTCAAGATAATATATGATATGTTTGCTCATGCAGGAAAGACTGTAATACTAGCTATTCAATAGACATAGATTTAAGTCAATATTCTGGTACTGAGTAGGTATGTATTCTTGGGAAATGTACTCAACTTCTGTAATCCTGAGTGACTTCATTTTGTAAAGTGAGGGGAATAGATATGAAAGTATGTTTGCAGTATTTTCTGTCTGATTGTTTTCTAGGTTTGATTTAGGTAATCATCTTAGTTAGGCAGGTGCCTCTTGTCTTTCACTTAACTATTTATGACCCTCTCAAAGTTGCTTGTTCTTCAAGGAAAACAAAAACATCAGCTTTCAGATGAGGCAAAGGATCTCTCTCCCCTGAATAATCTACAAAGCAGGTCCTTCTGCTAGAAATGCAAAGAAACAAAGTGAATAATAATTTTTTTCATCATTTGTTCTACATTGTATTCATAAGGGAGGGTATAAAAGGGAGAGAGAGAGAGAGAGAGAGAATGAGAATGAGTTCAGAAATACAGATCTACTCTGTGGTAGACATTGCACTGGAGCCTGGAAATAGTAATGAATAAGTCAGACTTTTCCTTGCCTTCAAAAGTGTTCTAAGCTAAGTGGGAAAAATAGATAAAAAGATAACCCCAAACTGTGATGAGTGCTTTAATGCAAGGAGAATCAGTGTGTTAGGTGAATGGTCTATGTCAGGGGCATTTAGTAGAGCATGACTGATTCAAATAACTGAAAGAAATCTTATATATGATAGAGTATGAACTATACAGTGGCTAGATACATGGCTGAAGAATGGAAAATAGTTCTTTTAAAGAACGTTCTTTGTATTTTAGCCTAGGAGCAATGGTTGCATAAGACAGTGGTTTAATATCTTAAAATGTTCTTTGAGGATTTAATAAAGTAAAAGAAAGATATTAGTTAATAGAGGACTTTGTAATTTCAAAAATGTTAAGGAAATTTACTCCAGATTTGAAGCAGCATATCTACACAATTCTCAATAAGAAGTCTTGCTCCAAAATTGGCTGGCCTGTAGTCTCTAAATTGTCTCTTTTGATAAACTCTAATCATAATTTCATTTTTTACTTCATCTTGTTTTTATAATTTTATGAAAATGCCCTTTGAGTAATTACGGAAAAATTTAGTAAATGTACTAAGTCATATATTTTCATCTTAATGTTTTTCATAGTGTCTTTAAGAGCTAGATTTCTGCTAAGAGATACCTATCTTTTTAAGAGCCATAGACATCCACAGGTGTACAGGACTTTGGATTTCATCCCCAGCCATGGCTGAGAGCACCAGAACGCCACCATGCTTATTTGAAACACATATGTTTTCCTGTTTGCATATAATAATATTTGTTACAGAGGCATATAAAATGGGCATTTATTACATGCCTAAATCACTAAAGAAAGATTTCTAGTAGTAGTGAGATCTTTAGAGATATTTGAAACAGAGGGTTTCTATAAAATGCTCCCTGTGTCTGATATCACTGGACTGAAAAATTTTTCCTTCTTTATTTTTATGGTGGTAAGGTGGATAGCTGTAAAGAGGAAAAATTGCCATTACTACTGACCTAAATGAACTTATTAGTCCTGGTAAAATGAACTTGAAGAATCACTGCTTAACATGTGAAAAGCTTATACTTGCAATAAAAAATATTTATATTTTCTGATACCCTGCTAAAATCATATATTGAGAAGTCACAACAAATATCTGATGTTTAGTGATTGTACATAATTTCTTATTTTTTTTACTTTCTGTCTCCTTTGAATGCTGACGTTGTTCAGGTAAGTGTCATCCTGAGGTATACCGACGATACTGGTCACTTTTTGAATGTCCAGAAGTTTTCTAATGTACTTTTCAAAGCCAGTTATTGCCCATTAGTTGATTCATTAGAGAATGAAAATTTAAGGAAGCCTTTCCCCAAGGGGATTTTGTTTCAGTCAGAGAATATTTTCCTTCACAATTGGTTGCAATGTTCTTTGATCTGATACTACCATTTGAATCTTGATTTATTATTTCTGCTTCATTATTGCCATGGTTGTTCGGTTCAGCTGACAAATGCTTATCTGTTCATGTTTCCCAGACTTGCTCATGTTTGAGATGGGACAAATGCTGTGGATAATGGATGGTAATGGAGAATTATTTAATTGATAGCAGATCGTTGTTTTCTTCAATATTTCTTTAATAATGGACTTCAGACAGAATTCTGAGCAAAAGCAACATCTGTTTTTTTTAAAGTATCATCAATGCTTTATAATGAGGTAGAAAGTTTTGCTTGTGTCTGCATTGTATATCTAGCAGGCATCTTCTCACCTTTCAGATTACTCTGTGCCACCCCATTCAGGAAGTTTCTCCTAGCCTGACTTCTTCCAGTTATATTAGCACCTCCTGTGTTTATGTCCCCAGTGTACCTCTTACAAACTTCTACCATAGTCCCTTCATTATTCATATTTATACCTATGTCTGCCTTTCTTTACTAGAGTGTACATTTAGGGATATTCAAGTCTCCATATGTCTTTTTTATTTTAGTAAACAAATAAGATATTTTAGAAATGTTCTATTGTAAAAATATTCCATATTATGAAAATACAAGAGGGAAACCATCAGTGTAATAGCAGGTGCTCACACTACTTTCTTCATGTTGGTAAATACAGTTAAAATCCTACAATTGTTCTACAAGTGATATACAATGGGGCAGTGGCTCTCAGACTTGGCAATTTATAAGAATTACCTGATATTATTTGTTAAAAATGATGTTCCTGACCTCCATCAATACAGAGTCTGGTTAAGTAGATCTGAAATATGACCCAGAAATCTGCATTTTTAACAGCATTTCTTGTGGGCCTGTGTTCCAGCCCGGGTCTGGCTCTGTGCTGACAGTGCAGAGCCTGCGTGAGATTTCTTTCTGCTCCTCCTCCCCTCTCAATATAAAGAAATAAAAACTTAAGAAAAAATTCAGTCAGCCTAGATGGAGCCAATGCTCATAGCCTAATAATACATACATATAAACACACGCGCAAGCATGCGCGCGCGCGCGTACACACACACACACACACACACACACACACACACACACACACACACTTACAGCAGCAGCTCAGACTAAACCTAAAAAAATTGCTTTTAAATACATTAAGGATCACCACGTTGCCAGAGCCATTATTTCTTTTTATCACTCAGTTCACTGCTTTCCCCCCTTCCTCTTTCCTTTTTATTATCTTTTTTGTTGGTATCGAAAGATGACTTACTACAAGTATCACTAGCCAACCAGGGCATCCTATTCTTTCATGTTAAATACTAACCTATTTTGATGCATAAAATAATTTAATCTTTGGGTCTTCTGTTGTGCTTGGCCTTTCTTTTCTTTTTTCTTTTCTCTCTTTCTTTCCTTCTTTCCTTCCTTCTTGCTTTCTTTCTTTCTTTCTTTCTTTCTTCTTTCTTTCTCTTTTCTCCTTTTTGATAATAAGCATGGATGAATGATTGGTCTTGAAAACAAGTGCCTAACTGGAGTAGGAGGAGGAAAGAAGTGTAAAGAGGGAGCAATATTATGGAATCTTTAGTTTCCTGGGTGACCTTTGGAGGGATGGTTTCTGGATTGCTAAGAATATTAAAATAAGATGTTGTACTTTGCCAAGTTCTTAAGGTGGTTGGGAAAAATGAATAATTTACTTACAAACTCAGAGCAAAGATAACTTGCTCTAATTCTTATATAAATATTAATAAAATTGATGCATTATTTTATAATATGAATTTTCCCAGTGGCTTTTTATTTCTGCGTATATTTTTCCACTGTAAGTTGTTTTATGTACTAGAATTTTGTGTCTAATTTGAAGTTTACATTTTTCTTCCATTATTTGGTTTTATATTTGAGAGAAATAACATATTACTCACAGATATGCTTTTATATTAGAAATCAAACTGTATCACTAAGATTCTCTATTCACATTTTCTATTAATTATTGCTTTCTGATAATATACTGAAAAATTTCCATTGACTATTGTCTGATCTAAGGTGGTATGACTATGATGACTGCTAGCCAATTAAATACTTCTTAAAAACAAACTGAGAAACAACGCTACAGATGTTGCCACAAATCATGTTTATTCATATTGCCTTCTGTTTTTGAAAAGAATACTGAAGAACAAAGGAATTTCTTTTAGGTTTTTGCTAATATGTAGGTAAGGAGACCATCTTGCTGGATTCAGCAACTATTTTATCTATCTATCTATCTATCTATCTATTTATTTGTTTATTTATTTGATTTCTTAGCGTAATTCACACATAACCTATTTATTTCTGTTTTTGAATTTTAAACCAGCCTTCCTCTCCAACTCTTCTGGAACATATTTTGGAAGATGACACTAATATATATGTTACTAAAAATATCAGTGTCAAGTGAAATGCCTTAGTAAATTAAATATGGCTTCACTCAACATGTCTGTATCCCTACTTCTGTCCTTTAAACCTCAGAGAGAGTGATCTTTTCTCTTTCCTAATTCCAATACCTCTACTTGTATTCTGGATCTCAATTTTGTACAGCACGAGAAAATATTTGCTCTTGTAGTTATATGCTTTCTGCCCAGAAATTCCAATTTTTTTCCTACTCAGCTCCCTAATTTTTCCCTATGTTCAAACTTTCAGTTTTGTTTTTCTACTAACTTTTCTAGCTACTTTTTAAACTTCATTTTGTACTCTTTCTTATTTTAGAATTACTAGTCTGTAGTTTCTAAATATATGACCTAAGCTACAGCAACATTCTCCTTCCCTTCTTCGAATTCATTGTAATGAAAGAGGAAAGTCAATTTCTGTCTACATGTTTTTCTCTTCCTAGTTCAGGATTGCATCTGCCCACTTTTTTAGTGTTGTCATTGTATCCATTATTACCTCTTTCTTTAATCTTCAACCTTGACCTCTCTACTAGTTTCCTGATGTCAGCATTTAAGCATGCCTAATTCTCTTTCATCTTAGAAACCATGCAGACAAAATTAAACAAACAGAATCCTTCCTTGAACTCTTGCCTCCCACAAGCTACTGTATTTATTTTTCCCTTTTCTGTCCCACTGCCAAATTTCTTCGAACTTTCATCTATGTTCAGTTTACCTTTTTTTTTTTTAAGAGAGTTTGGGGAGAGGGCCTAAGGGAGAGGGAGAGAGAATCTTAAGCAGGCTCCATGCCCAGTGCAGAACCCAGCATGAGGCTCAATCCCACGACCTTGGGAGCATGACCTGAGTCAAAATCAAGAGTCAGATGCTCAACTGACTAAGCCACACAGGTGCCCCTCACTTTACCATTCCTTACCTTCAATTTATTCTCTAATCTCTGAAACCTGGTTCTTATACCAGACATTTCAGTAAAACTGTGCTTTATAAGGTCACTCAAATACCTCTTAGTTCCTAAATCCTGTGGGTACCTTTCACATAGTACCTACTAGACCCTTTGGCAGATGCTACACTCTTGAATTTCCCTTCTTGTTAAAATAGTTTGGTAGTTTGGATTTATTGTTAAGACATTTTCGTTTTTCTTTCATTCCCACTGTAGTTAAGCATATGACCACACCCATTGGTGTTGTGCCCAGTCATGTGACTTGCTCTGCCCAGTGGCATAGTAGTGGGTGTGAACTAAGCGGACATTATGCATCTGTAGTTTGGCTTAGTTCTTATACTCTGTTATCCGCTGTGAGAAGCACATATGCTGAGAACCTGCTCATCCAAGGAGAATGTGGAAACATGTGAGCAGACATGAAGTCAATACAAAGCTGGGAGCCAAGCACACTCACCCTGAAGCATATCTGGCCCAAACTGTGGACTTGTGATCAAAAAAAAAAAAAAAAGGAACTTGTTATAATTTTGGAATGTTTGTTTTGCAGAATTATTGGGCAATAGCTGATGGATATAATGCAGTTCCTTGGGATTTCATGGAACCATCTTCTGGTTTTTAAGTCTTAGAAACCTTTGTAACCTTTGTAGTCTTTCCTTTACCTTGCTTTTAAGCTTAAATTTTCTGAGACTTCTGTCCTAAACCCATTGCCTCAGTTTAAATACATTTACTATGAGATATTATTTCCAATGATGGTTTTGATTGCTGTCTATATGCTGATAACTTCAAAGTCATTAATTTCAATTTGACTTATACAGTAGGCACATCTTGTTAAAAATGCATTGTATATTTCCACTTAGTGGTTTCCAGTTTAGTGGTTTAATAAGCACACTAAACTCTATTTCCTGAATGCTGTGCTTTTCTCCACAATGTATTTTAAGTTTATTTATTTGCTTTGAGAGAGAATAACGTGTATCTCTATGTATGTAGAGAGAGAGGTAGAGAGAGAATCCCAAGCTCCATGTGTCAGCCTGTCAGCACAGAGTCTGATGCAGGGCTTGGTCTCATGAACTGTGAGATCATGATCTGAGCTGAAATCAACAGTTGGATGCATAACTGACTGATTCAGATGCCCCTCCCCAATCTGTTTCATACTGAACCACAGGAAAGAAAAAATTTAAAACAGTTCTGTATTATCAATAGCATTACAAAAATTAGCATGGGAATTAATGATTTATTGCATTTTTGCTTTATGCCTTTAAATGAATTATCTGACTTAATTGTCAAAATGACTCTGTGTATTATATATTATTGTGTCCTCCTTTGCAGATGAGAGACCTAGAAATCAAATAATCTATGATTAATCGGTAATAGGGGATGAGCTAGATCAAATGCAAATCTGTATGACCCTAATGCCCCACATTCTACGGACATCCCCAAACCACTAATGCAGAAACAACCTATTTGAATATTCTCCACTCACTAGAAGAGCTCTTTAGAAAATATATACCACCTGAACTTAAATAAGTATTGGCTAATAAGCAAAAAAGAAGATTAAGAAGTATGTCACACATACAAAAATATTGGCTGCTTATTTAAATTATAAATTTATGGAACAAACTCTTCAATCATCTTTTTAATATATATTGTATATATTCAACAATAACCATTACTGCTCCCTGAAAAGAAACTTCCTTGCTATCCTCCAAACAAACCACCCACATTACTGCTTCTGTGTCTTTGTTCATAATATTTGTTATAAATGGTGGTATCCTGTCTCTACATTCATTCGAAGCTTAAGGCTTCTATGAAAGATTCTCAGATTATTTCCAATGACACTAGTCGATTTCTTAAGGACCCATAATATTTATTTTTCTAATTGATCAACTAAGATTCATTGTAAAGTACTTACAAGACACTGATCTTAATCATATGGAAGTTTTCACATTGTATGTAAATAGTATCTACCTCACAGAAATGTTCAACTTAGTTGGATTATGCAAGTAAAATATTACTAAAATATAATTCTTCTATGTTACTTCATACTTCCATATTCCAACTTTTTAAGCTGTCTCTTGAACACAAAGATTGTGTGGGCTTCCTATTTTATGTTCATTTCAACTCAACTACATTTCATTGAAGAGTTGTTAAATGAACTGAATCTTTTATTTTCAACCCCATATCATCGCTTTTTCTTCTACCGTTTTCTCAAAAATATCATTGAAGTGACATAGCATCTAGAGAAATATTTCTCTCCCTCAAATCATGAATTCATAAAATTCATGGAAGTCCTTATAGGAATTGATTTATATATTGAGCATAAATTTAACTAAACTTTAAGTTAGCCCAAATCAAAGCTGCAGTCTCAAGAAGCTTATTTGTCCAGGTCTTCATCATATTTGTTTATACGATAGTAAATTAAAGTATGTGGAACCAAAAGTGGAAAAGATTTACTCAGTGATTTCTATTCCTGTATTCTAATAACCTCTTGATTATGTGGCATATTTTTGTAGGCAGATTTTTTTTTTAATTTATGAAATTGCAGGACACATGTAAATTGTTTAGAACAGTTTCTCACAAAAGAAGCATTTGGTAATGGAACTAGTGGGGAAGTCATGCTGTTAATGTTATGTTTTTAAGGTCCTATCATGTCAAAGAAATGTGTCATGAAGGCACAACAGAAGAAAGTTGTTAGTATTTAGGGAGAATACTGAGGAGTTATGTATATAATGAAATAAATGAAAAGGTAAATAAAACGTCCAACCAGAAACTCTATGCTTTGTTGCCCTGAGAACCATTGGGAAGTAAAGTTATATGTCTTTTCTGTATTTGGTGCTTTGGTTTAATCTATTATTAAATAGCAGAATCCTACTGCTTTTTTCCCCTGGTATTTTCAAATTATACTCTGCTCTATTTGTCACTGCTAAGAGGAGTTAGATGAGGTCAAGTGACCTCCCTGAGAAGTAATTGGGATTCTTCTGATCACTCCAAGACCTCTTTCTCTCTGACTACCTAAGTGGTAAGAGATTGGATGATTAATTATAGCCTCATTCTCTTCTCTTGTTAGAATTTGGGATACTAACTAAAAAACAAAATCAGGATTGACCACCTATGAATATAAATTTGTGGCCTATTATATAATATTTTGTATTGTAGTTAATATAAAAGTCAATATAAAACTTTAAATTATGTTTCCTTTTTTTAGATTATGTAATAGGTCTTCAAGAACTTTATGTTAATTTCAAGAATTAGTTGTTAATTTGAAGCATTAGTAAACCCAGGAAGTTCATGGATAACATGAAACAGATTTCCTGGAGTGGTAGTATGGGGCATTTCTGGAATTAATAGGTTAGGGAATAGCAATTGTTAAATATCACTCAAAGGGTCCAATATTACTGAATTATAGCCCCTTCATCCCTCCCTTCCATACATGGTTAAAATGTTGATCATTAATGAAGTTATGTTGTCCATCTTTAGTAGAAAGTGAAAGATACAGTAGCATATCAAATTGCTAATGCTTCCTCATTGAGGTGCTCTCATCTCTTGTATATTCTCAGATATAAACGTTGCTGGACAATATTATGTATTATTTGCTTTAAGAAATTATACTTTGAATTAGCTTTCCTACAGATTTTCATTTACTCAATTCTGAACTGATTACCTTATGAGATGTAATAGTTGTCAACAACTCTATTTAATATGAATTCTTTTATGAACACATATATAGGCATTCATCATAGATCAACCAAACTGCAAGATCTTATTACAATGAGCTACAAAGTGAGTATTTCAGGTTAACGTTCTGCAGCTTGTTCAGCTTTTAGATTTTATGCTATCCAGCTCCTGGTGATTCAGATTTCTTCAGGACGTGCTGAAATATAATACGACTTTGATATTTTATAAGCATTTTTTGTAGAAAAAGGAAAAATGGGTGAAGAAAGGAATAAGATGAGAATATAGAACATGATAAGTCATGAACTCAATTTTATTTGCCTTAGACATCCTCTAAGCCTATGATTCTCAAGTATGAATATGCATCAAGTATCACTAGAATAGCTTTCTTAAAAACAGATGCTCTCAAAGTTTCTGATTCAGTAGTTTGGAGTGGGGTCTGATAATTTGCATTTTCACAAACTCTCAGATGATGCTAATGTTGCCTTTCTGAGGACTACCCTTTGGGTAGTATTGCTCTAATTAAGTTTAGACCAACCCTTCTTTGTTAACTGATAATACTTTCAGAAAATAATAGCCACACCAAAGGTACTAAATAATGGAAGAAAACAACAAAGCAATTTATTTATTGTATAGGATGATGCTGCATTAGCAGGATTCTTTGCCTTGATTTAACATTACTAACACATTTTTTCCTTACTATCAAAAAATAACACAAGTAATCTCCCAGGGCCTGATTTTATGATTTGTGTTGGAGAAAATACTGACATTCCTTTTACTTTTAAGAAATAAATCTTTCTCATTACTGCGTAGTATTCCAGTGTGTATATAAACCATACTTTCTTTATCCATTCATCAGTTGATGGACATTTAGGCTCTTTCCATAATTTGGCTATTGTTGAAAGTGCTGCTGTAAACATTGGGGTACAAGTGTCCCTATGCATCAGCACTCCTGTATCCCTTGGGTAAATTCCTAGCAGTGCTATTGCTGGATCATAGGTAGATCTATTTTTAATTTTTGAGGAACCTCCATATTTGTAGCAACGTGGATGGAACTGGAGAGTGTTATGCTAAGTGAAATAAGTCATACAGAGAAAGACACATACCATATGTTTTCACTCTTATGTGGATCCTGAGAAATTTAACAGAAGACCATGGGGGAGGGGAAGGAAAAAAAAAGTTAGAGAGGGAGGGAGCCAAACCATAAAAGACTCTTAAAAACTGAGAACAATCTGAGGGTTGATGGGGGTGGGAGGGAGGAGAGGGTGGGTGATGGGCACTGAGGAGGGCACCTGTTGGGATGAGCACTGAGTGTTGTATGGAAACCAATTTGACAATAAATTTCATATTAATAATAAAAAATGAAATAAATCTGTTAAGATATCAAGTTTTTATTGCAATCAAGTCTGGGGGGAGCACGTAGGACACCCCTGATGCTTTCTCATTAACAAGTAATTTTAAGCTTTTTATAGTATAGCAGTTAGAGAATATGGGGGGGGGATGTAATTTGCCATGACAAATATCTAGTAAATGTAGATATTTACTGAGATGTAGGATTAAATTCCACAGATATTTCTAATAGTTTGAAAGTCAGGATGATAGAATATCTTACAACCTAAGCTAGGTATTAAAATCACCTGGGACCTTAACAATACTGATGCCTGGCCCCACCATTCAGACATTCAGATTTAATTGTTTGGGGTCCTGTCTTGATAAAGGGAAGTGGATAAAGGAGAATGATTAAGGAGAGAAGTGCAGACAAAAAGCCAACTGCCATTTCTTGGGACCTACTTTCCATATATTAAGCATTAGATCAGGTATTTTATCAATATTGTCCCTAAACTTCAAATAAACTTAAAAGATAGCTATAAAGTAAAGGCATTTTTAAAAAAATCTAAGCAAAAAGACTTAAATATAGGGATAGAATAACTTTGTTATGCCAAGAGGTTATTTGGTAAGTAAGGGACTGGCCGTTAGAGCCTAGATAGACATGGCTTTAGGGTCCATCTTTCTCCATTTCCTTATAGAGATACTGGATAACTTTCTTTCGTTCTTTCTTCTCTCTTTCTCTCTTGTTTTTTTCACTTCTTACTTCTGTTTCTCATTCTACTACTACTCCTACCTCTACTACTACTGCTTTACTACTGCTACTCTGAAATCTAAACAGCTTGGAAGAAGAGACAAACTGTAACAAATGTTGAAAGGCTAGAATGCAAGGTGATGAGCAATGTTTCCTGTAGAATACAGGCTCAGTGTATATTGCCTATAGAACCTTGCTGTCAGATGTGGATAAATACAACTATCTGGATGTAGGAATTCTGGCTGTATTTCCCAAGCATGTTTGGAACCCATAGGCTTAACCTATGGTAAAAAGTGAAAAGGGCTTCAGAAGATAGGAAGATGGCCTGGATTCAGAATCTGGCATCAATTATTAGTGTAACCATAGTTGAAAACCAATTGGATCTCTTCACATGGTTATAGGGACAATAAGATTATTGAAAGATATTCACTAGGCTAAAACACTAATAAACTCATTAGACTAAAGCAAAATGAATGTCCAACTATTCCTATAGTATACAACCATACTCTTATTCTATTCATACTATTTTATACACTGGGCTTTCCAACTGAAAAGAAATTCTTGCTTTAAGTTCTGGAGTAAACTCCTTAAGTTTTAAGTAGTAAGATAAATCATTATTTAAATGAGAGAATTTCTGCATATCAACTGGGTGTCGGCATTAGAAAATATAAAATCATCTTCAAATATATTTCATTTCTTTTATGTCAAGTCAGTTCTACTATTTTCTTGAAGGAGTGTTATAACTTCATGAGGAAAATTGTTTCACAGCTGTATATAAAAACATGGTTTTGTTTTTCTTGTATTGGTTTAAGCTAAAATCAACATTGCCACCGACACCGGATACAATTGCTCCTTTACGCATGATGCCTAGTGAGTTGGAGGAATCTCTTTTAGTATTTCTCATGCAAAGTAGGGGCCTCTTATAAAAGAATTGTGCCTATGAATTATTGCAAAAATAGATTTATCATAATTAGGTGTGTATTCATTCTTTAATCAGCTTTAAAGCTACTAAGGTAACTGGGGTTTCTTTGGGAATCAGTTACATACCTTGTCTTTCAAGAGAAAGATTCCAGATTTTTAATTGACTGACTTATAAATGCAATAGATTAAGTTTTAATTTTTCTCAGTTTTTAATTTATGCTTTCATGTGACATGGGGCCTTTATAATATTTCTTTTATCCCACCTGATGGATATCTGTTTTTAGTGCAATGTGCATTTTCATTCGAAACCAAGAACATGCTGGGTGGTTTTAAAGATACTTTTGAAGGTTATGAAAGTTTTTTAATGCCTTGTCTAATGAGTAACCCAGGTGGCTTCCAGTCAACACCAAGACTTCAGTGAATTTAGTCATGTCTGTCGAGTCCATTAGTCTGTTTCTGTTCCACTGGGCAAAAAAGAGCCCTCTGGGGCAATGGTAGAAGTGCTCTAAGGCCCAACATGCTGGAGCAGAGAAATTGAGTAGATTATACATGTGGCACTATAAGACAGAGATTATTCCCTTTTTACAGATGAAGAAACTGAGGCCGAGTGAAGTTATGTATTTACAGTTCTGTTACTTATTTAGAGTTCTTAGTTCTGATGGACTTTGTAGATATCCTCTAAGGTTTTCACAGATTCTACTGTCTGTCTTTATTTGAACAGATTTGTATTAAGCATTTCTGGGTCCTGGCTGTCTATCGATGAAAATTTTGGATTTCTTTCCATCAAAGCATATTTCCAAAGTGACCTTAGGTGCATAGCCTCATTTAATTTTATTTCCCTTCACCTTGGGTGGTATGGGTGTTAAATCTTTTAAGGGAAGCTATTTGAGTTCTTTCCTGTCTGATTACCTGCATATTATCAAAGTTTGAACCTTTTTAAACACTGGACAGTTAAAGTTAATTGTATAGTCATGTGTGCCTTGAGGACAGAAGTGTTATTCGGTTGGAAATAATGTGCTCAAGATGGAAAAATTAACAGTTGCTGATTCATCATATGGAATAATGCACATTTATAGATTTTTTAATATTAGAGCACCTAAATCAGGAATATTCTACTGTCACCTTAACAACGTGTTACAGAACACAATGGAATGATGAAGTATTAGTCACTTTGATTTAAAATTGAGGATAGTTATGTTTTCAAAGCACAATATTTAGGGAACCTTTCCATATAGGCCTTTTTAATTATCACAAAAATTTTTTACCTCAGAAACTTGCTATATAATTTCTAAGCTATTTTATAGGCAGCTTCTAAATAGTATCACTCTTAACCTGATCATCTGGAATGTAGGACAGAGTAACTAAATATAATAGTTGAAAGAAAGGAAGTATAGTGGCTTTTATTGAAAAAAGCATTAAACCTTGAATCAGGACCAGAACCTTGATTATATTTCATGTGAAATTGTGGAACTCACCTTATCTCCTTGTGCTATGTGATCAATAAAATAAATCATTCTTATTTGCTTAATGTACTCTACCATGGTTAAGAGGAAGTACATAATATGCTTGCTACATAAACTGCTCGGGCTCTTAGACAACAAAGTAAGTAGTTATTAAGTATTTATCATATGTCAATACCATGCTGAAGTTAAAAGAGTAGAATATTGTCAAAAGATCTACCTTGCTGGTCTAAGACTTTGACATTCAACAGTCTGCCTTTAAAAAAAAAATCAAATCTGCTTATGAATCTATTCTCTGTATTTTTCATTAAAATTTGTCTCTGAAGTATGTTAGAGTCAAAAAGGTAAGTATAGAAGCTCATGTTTGTTTACAGTTATTTGGGCTTTTTAAGTTCTAGATTTGTTCATTGACTTTCAAAGGTTTAGTTCAGAGTCTGATTGTTTTGTTGTTAAACACTATATACAGATCTCCATCTAAGAAATAGTTACCCATCTCAGAGGGTGTGTGTGTGTTTGTGTATACATGGGAGTAGAGAAGTATAAAAAATGATTAGAAAACGCAGGCAAAGAGCATTTACTTTATGTAGCAATTGGTTTTGTGTTTTTGAAAATTGAGTTTTATTTGAAATGCAAAGGTAATATGGTGCCAGATAATTGAATCCTGTTATAAATCTCCAAAAAAAAATGAACTATACTCCAAATAGTTTTTTGGTGTAATTCAACATTTTTGAACAAATAGCATTTAGTTTATGTTGCAATTTGTTTTGTGTTTTTGAAAATTGAGTTTTATTTGAAATGCAAAGGTAATATGGTATCAGATAATTGAATCCTGTTATAAATCTCCCAAAAATGAACTATAATCAAATAGTTTTTTGGTATAATTCAACATTTTGACATAATGTTGTCAGACTATTTAAAGTGAAACCCAGCTATGGTTCTGTAAAATATAAAGTGAGGAAAATGCATTTTTTTTTTGCCCTTTGAGAGAATAGTTAACTTTACTAGTTGATCCTGTCTCTCCTCTTTCTAAACCCCGAACATCACAACTCATACAGATGTCCTCATTTATCAGAGTTCTTTTACAGACAATGATGCTCATATAAAGGATATGATATTTTGTATCTCAGTCCTTCTTCATAATGATCCCAAGTGCTTAGGTTGTCACCTTTCCTCTAACATTCTGCCCAAAAGTTAGTAAAGTTAAGCTATGTGAATGTTGGCTGTAAAAGCACTCAAGACCAGCTCCTATTTTCTCTTTTATGCTGGATCTTTTGTCTACATTTTAAAATTCTTTGTTATGTAAAGGACTCTAAAAATATCAAAAAAATATCATTTTTATTGGTACAGAGGAATGCCCATTTGACTTTGACACTCAATCTCAAGGCTTAATATATATATTTTTAATGTTTGTTCATTTTTGAGAGAGAGACACAGAGCGTGAGCAGGCGAGGGGCAGAGAGAGAGAGACAGACAGACAGACAGATTCAGAAGCAGGCTCCAGGCTCTGAGCTGTCAGCACAGAGCCTGATGTGGGGCTCAAACTCAAACTGTGAGATTATGACCTGAATTGAAGTCAGACACTTAACTGACTGAGCCATCCAGGAGCCCTATATGTTGTTTTTTAATTTGTTGTCAAGGGATGCTGTTTGGTAAATTGGGTGATATCACACGAATCCAAGCTGTGGTGAATGACAGACTTCTCCATTAACTAACAAGTACCTCATGGTGGAGCTACCCAGGGTGCAAAGGATCTACTAGTCACCATTTACTTTCTTATAATTCTGGAATTCAAAAAAGCTCTAAACATGCAGTCTTTGTGACTCACTTGGTGACAAAACCTCATCTTGACTTGAATTGATAGAAAAACCTACTCTGAACTGGTTTGAGGCCTTTTATACCTTACTCATTGTTTTCTGGTGTGAATATTCAGTTTTTCCTAAAGAAGTATTGATGTTTTACATTACATATTGTGATTCTAGACAGGTATATGCTCTTCCAAAATTCCAAAAATTCCAAAATATATCTTAAATCAAAACATATTTGATGCCATACATTTTGGGAAAGGGATTATAGGTCTCTATTAGATATTGTCCTCACCCTCAAACAGCTTGTAGTTTATTGAGCTGTGTGATTGGAAACACTGCCCTCAAATAGTCAACACATAGTTACTTAAAGTCTATTTAATGATATACACACATATATGTGTATACTTATAAAACTACGTAACATAATTTATAATATATAATTTATCTAGTGTCAATTTGCAGTATAGGACAAAAGTAGTATTAGTTTAGAATAAGTCTAGTGATGTAATAGGTTTCAGAGAGTAGTAGAACTTTTTTCTTAACCATCTTTGAATTTGTTTTTTAATAAAATAAAGCACAGTCAACAAGGAAACCTCTGTACTCTGAAGGTAAAAACAAATAAGGGAGTCAGCTCAGGTCATGATCTCACAGTTTGTGAGTTTGAGCCCCGCATTGGGCTCTGTGCTGACAGTGCAGGGCCTGTTGGGGATTGACTCTCTCTTTCTCTTCCCCCCTTTCCGTTCCCTCTCTGTTTGTCTCTCTCTCAAAATAAATAAATAAAATTAAAAAAAAAATTATCCAGGAATTCACAAAAAACTACAAGCTAGAAAAATCTGTAAGATACCCAAATAACAAAAGACAAGTGACAGGTAACCAAGCTAGCCTTAAAATTCCCCTCATCTTAACTAACTTTAGACAGGCTTCTTCCTGACTCTGGGCTCCTGATCTTCCTTTTCTTGAAGGATTTACTTTAGAAACTTGGAATTGCAATTTTTTTTTTCTCTGCTCCTATGAAATGTATATTCATTCTTCAGCCTCTAGCCAACTTTACAATCTAGATCTTTTTCAAGGACGGGGAGCCATCATTTGAAATGTAATCATCAAGAAAGATAATGCCCTTAACTCCCAGTTTCTATGGGAGGATAGAAACTTAAATTTGCAACAATTAGCATACTTAGATGGCCTGATCACACTGGGTGCTCCCAGACTATGTCTATCAGTAGTTTTCCACTAGCTCACCATGTCCCCTCCCCCCAAACCTCTTCCACTGTTGTTTCAGTGTAGTTGAATTCAATCTCTTTTGCCTACTGCATTAGTCTTGAAAAAAGTCTTCCTTGCTTGTTTAAATCTGTCTAGTGCTATTTCACTTTTTCCAATTGAGGCCAGATTCTTGAGATTCAACAAATGTTTAGTAGGCATTCGATAACAATGTTTTTTAAAGAAGACCAGAACAGAGAAGCAATCCTTTAAGACAGTGGAAGAAAATTTCATGAATTAAGGAAAATCATGACTCAGCAAATTAAAATGGCTAAAATATAGGGATAACTAATGAAAAGAAATGGTAAAATATCTTACATTACAAGGACAATAAAAAATTGTTAGGACAACAGTAAGGGGGAAGAAGGTGGCAAACAGAAAAAAATAAGTTTGAATAACTTCTGAATTAGAACATCAGCAATTATTCTTTATTATTATTGATGTGATTATATAGTAATAAAAATGTCAAAATATTTTGGAAAGTAAACATATTACAATTCAATAATTACACTGTAGATTTGTAATATTATTAGATATGCGGAAACTTGGTAAATGAATTTTACCGAGACAATAGACACTGTTACTTTTGGATTAATGATACCAGGAAAGATGTAAAATGTGCTGAAATTTTAAAAAGTCTCTGTTGGAATAAAAATATAATTTTTATCTTCAAAACCCCTCGATAAGTAATAAAGAAAAATAAGCCAAAATAGCCACACAAATAAAAAAAATTCTAACAGTAAAAAAGAGACTAAGGAAACATTTAAAGGAAAACCTGTGACGTATCATAGTTAATGTGAATGGCTAATTGCATCTCTGCAAAGACTAAGTTTCAAAAACAGGAAAGAAAAGAAAAAACAAAGACTCTAAGACTGGGGCAAAAAATACAAATCTAATATATGCTATTTCTAAAAGAGAAGTTTAAAAGTCATATACAATGACATAAAGGTTTAAATAATTGGAAAATATGTCTGAAAATACAATAACAAATGAAAAGCAAAGTAGCAGTATTGAAATATTTGAAAGAATTCAAAGAAAGAGCATAAAATGAATATAGAGGGTTGATTTTACTGATAACAAGAAAATTTACATTACAGGTAAAAGATGTCTACCTGAATGAGTCAGAAGACATACATGCAAGTTTAAAAAATATAAAAAGTGCAGTAAATACAAGGAAAATCAAATCATAGGTAACTGTGAACATCCTGAATTTAAGTGATACAACTAAAAAAGTTAACTTTATATCAAACTTGGTAACTTAGAGAAAAAAATGTCTCTTATTTCCAAATGTCTATGAATATAAACATAATCCTTTTTATATTAGGCCATAGAGAAATGATTTAAAAATTATAAGAAGCAAAAATTATACATGCTGTATACTTATACTATAATAAGACAAGGTGTTTATTTTTAAAAATGACATAAAAATACTCCCTGAATCAGACAGAATTTTGTAGAAGAAAATGATTGCTTGATAGTGTATGAATTAGAAAAATCTATAAGAAACTGAGGGAATCAGATTAGAATGGGGGTGGGGAGGATTGAAATCTACCCTCAGTCACTGCCAATAGAAACTATGGAGTATGACTCCATGGAAGTATCCCACCTTCAGGCAAGAGAAGTTGGGCTTTTGTACTGCCTTATCCTAAACAGCTCTTCTTCGTCCAGGACAGTATTGGAGGACATGTAGACTGATCGATAAAGGAGATCTGAGGGTAAGGACAGACAGCATCTACTATAGCCACACTTTTAGTTAGGATGAATTTGGGCTGCAAGAAAGAGAAAATCTGGTGAAAGTTGGCTTAAAACAAAGCAAAGGCTTTATTTTTCTCTTGAAACAATATGTCTAGAGGTGGGCAGTTTAGACCTATGCACCAAACTCCAGTATATCCTTAACTATCTCTGCTCTTTTCTCCTTCCTGCTGCAGGATCTTAGTGTGCAGTTTCTTCTCATATTCAAGATATCTGCTAAATCCTTGGGCAAAAACCACATTTTAGGCAGGAACAAGGAGAAAGGAAGTGGACTAAAGGCCTAAAGGGACAAGCCAACCAGTATAGTTAGCTCTATTTAAAACAAAACAAAACAAAACAAAACAAAATGGGGAAAAAAACCCCAAAACAACAAAAAACTCTTACAGAGCTTTCCCAATAATGCTACCAAGAGACTTCTGTTAATACCCTCATGGGTTAAAACTAGACCACACATTCACCCCTAGTTGCAATGAGTTGTTGAGAATTTTAGCTGTCCATCTTCCATAGGAAAAGAGATCAGATGAGAAGGGAGATTTGGGTTGACTCTAAATACCCACAATATTTGCCAAACAAAAATTTTACCTTTGAGATAAATGACTCTCTTAATTAACTTAGGAAAATAGAGATTCAATTCTACAATTACATCATGCCTTACAAAATAAAAGAGAGAGAAGTACATATAAACTATACAAATTATGTAATAGGTCTAAGCTATACTCAGAATACAATTATTTTACATAGTAAGGACTGAAAATAAGTGAACTAAGTATTACACTAAACAAAAAATAGAAACAGAATAGGAAAATATGCTTAAGGAAAATAAATCACCCAAAGTAAAAACTGACCTTTAAAAATTAGACAGAAAAGGGAAACATACCATTGTTAATTTAATCCAAAATTTGTTCTTTGACCAGGTCAGTAAAATAGACCAACCCATGGCAACACTTAACTGGAAACAAAAGAGAAGTTCCCTATATTATATCAGGAATGATGGAGGATATGGGCGTCTGGGTGGCTCAGGCAGTATTTCCACTGGGTCATGATCCCAGACTCCTGGGATTGAGCCCCTCTTGGCTGTTGGGATCCAGACCCTCATAGGGCTCTGCACTCCGCATGGAGTCTGCTTAAGATTCTCTCTCTCTCCCTCTGTTCTTCCCTTGCTTGTGTGTGCATGTGGGGAAAAGAAGAAGAAGAAGAAGAAGAAGAAGAAGAAGAAGAAGAAGAAGAAGAAGAAGAAGAAAATAATGAATGATTGAGGGGATATAACAACATATTTTGGTTGGGTGTTTTTCCCCTTAAGACTAAAGAATGATACCATGACAATTCTATGTTAAGAAAAAGCAAAAATGTGGCTAAAATAAATGGGTGTTTTTTTGTTAAATGAATAAGTAAGTAAGTAAATAAATAACCAAAATTTACTCAATAGATAATAGTATGCCATAGGGGGGAATGGATAAGCTAGTCATTCAGTTTCAGAGTAACATAAATCAAATGGTAATAGAACCAACAATTGAGTAAAATACTCAGCACCATTTAAAATTACATTGCAAGATAAAAAAAAGTACATATCTTAGATATTTTGCTCACAGGGAGTTTTTCTTGAGTGGAGCATGAGAGGTGTGTATAAAGATTTATGTGACTGGATAGGCAATGTTGCACTATCTGTTAGCATTACTTATAGAAAAATATGGAACATTATTTATGCCACTGTAGAGCATTGTGGTCCATATACACAGTGAAATATATTAGAGTGAGCTGTATGACATTGTTACAATTGACCATTTTAAGTCTACAAAACAGTGATTTCGCATGTTCCAACACATACATACCCCATATTTTAACCATGGCTCTGTCTCAGTGAAGGGAATGTTAATGATTTTAATTGTCTAATTTCAATAAGTAAACAGAATGAGCACATGCCGTGAATGTATTACTTTCCATCAAACTATGTGCTCTTGGGGAGCATGCATTTGGTTTAGGTAATCGTTACATTCCTGCTACAGAGGGACCTCTGCAAATATTTGTTGAATCAATGATTGAAAACATATTTATAGTATAAAATAGAAAATTTTAAATTGCAAATGAGGGGAGCTAGGGAAATTGCTCATTAAATTATTTGCCTTATGTGGAAGGGTTAAAAAAATTGTAAGTCTATCATGCTCAATTTAGGCAATTATTTTTCCTTCATGGATTTAGTATGTGTAGTATCTGATAAGATCTCATTATGAGATGTTATGTTACCTTTATGGTTATCTTTGAAAGTAACCAATTAAATTTTATAGATATAACCTGATGTGGGAAATAATGAAAACATCAATGATAAATGCAGTAATACAATCTCAAGAGGAAAGCTTCTGTCCCAATGTGCAGAATCAAATGGTAACAGAGTATTTTGTTATACTGATATATGAAATTGTATCAAATACACTTTACTGATTCATTATACTTACTCTCAAACTTCAAAAAAGGAGTCCTGAAAGATGTCACAGTTTTGTAGACCAGGCTCATGGTCTACCAGGAAAACTGCATTTCAGCATTGTAGTTGAGTTATTTTCTTCTCTAGTATAAAAGGGGACACAGGAAACCATTGACTGTACTGGTCTTTATTGAAAAGAAGATTGAAATCCACATTTGCTCCGAAATTCTATTAGTGCCTCTATTGAGGAAAAGGCAATGAAAAGCACTGAAGCGTTTGTTACTGATTTGCCTACATTTTTTTTTTTGTCTAAATATTTGGAAAAATTGACAAGAGTTAATTCCATAGGAATCCTTTCTTTCAAATGATTTTACTGATGTAAAACTAATTCTGTAGCATTCTTTGATAGTTCTTTTAAATATCAAAATGCTAATTTTTGCCTTTATGATATTAAAAAAATGAGGCAAGCATTTTATATCATTCTCTGCCCTTACCAAGTTGGCATATATTTTAATTAGATAGATTTAATTAGATTTTATTTATACTAGGAAATTCTTCTAGTCATGGATGTGGTAACTCATAGAGACTGGGGATCTTTGCATTCTGTTTATAAAAGAGATGTAGTTCCTGCGTATGAACTTGGGCTTTGAGTGGAGACAGGGAGACCAAGATGGGTATTTATGAATATTATAAGTGAATGAATTTGGTCATAGTATTTTGTGGCTGATATCATACTTGATTTGCAGTATTTGAAATACAAAATACAGTGTCTTTGAAATTCAATGTTGCCTGGAAACAAAGCTTATAAACTCCAACCAGGCTCCATTTATTTTCCAGTATTGTTTTCTCTTGGTCATGAAAAAAAAAAAAAACAGCTTAAAAATGAAAGCTAAAATATACCTTCAAAACTAGGATACCTTAGATGCCATAAAACTTAGATTCCTCCCCCCCCCAAGAAATTGATATATATTTAGTGGCAAAATTTGGCAGCAAAACATAAGGTTTGCATTTTCCTATCATGCTATCATTTTCAAAAGTGTTCAGATAAGGAGATCTTCACACCACCCCCCAGAGGTAGATATGCAAGAGATTTTTATCACCCTGAGACAAAGAAAGATAATAAGCTTAAAAAGCAGCATGAATGACTTAGGTTGACTGTGAGGAAGTCTTTATCCCTAATAGTATTTGTTCAGTTTTGAACTAGGAAGAGATTGCAGAATATTTTCATCTGATCACAAAGTATAGAATACATTTTAAATATTTTATATTTAATAAAGATACATTTTCTTCTTTATCCTGCCTTTTTGCATTCACTCTTAGTACCACACAGTTCCATTAAATTTGGAAGATTTTTACCTGAAAAACGGAGCATAATCTCTTAGTTGATCTCTGTGTTTATCAAGAGCACTGATGATTGATTTGATTACAGCT
The DNA here is from genome assembly GCF_027475565.1 of Acinonyx jubatus. Lineage (NCBI taxonomy): Eukaryota > Metazoa > Chordata > Mammalia > Carnivora > Felidae > Acinonyx > Acinonyx jubatus. The sequence continues at coordinate 66,915,558 of NC_069387.1, forward strand.
CTAGCAGTTAGAGGTCTGTTCATTTTATGATCAAGAAGCTTGAAAAACACTTCTTTAAAATGAATGCTTCTTTTATATTTGGTGATTCTTTCAGTGCACACCAGGGTCCCTCTTGCCTGGGCTTTCCCTGCAACCCTCCTTGTGACATTTCCATTAAACTGTAAACAATTAGTGTTGACTGATTAACATCTTACTTTAAGAGTTCTGCTAAAAGCCATATTCATGAATCAAAGTCAATGTGTACCACTGGTAATTAACTTGACAAAATTCAGCTTTCCAGGCTAATCATCTTCTGGCTGCTTTATGTAATGGCTGTCAATTCAGATCTACAAAACAATCGGAGTCCACTAAACGGGAGGGGGAGGCATAAGAACTAGTGATTAGGCCATGTTCTCTAGCTGGGAACATATTCTCATTAGAATTCTGAAGTATAATGGGAAAACAGAAACATTAAAACATGTTGACTTGAGATTCCCACATTTATAATTATATAAAAGTAGCCCAAATAAGATCAAACAGATGGTTAGGGGTAAATGATGAAATTCAGTGGAATAAATATGCTAGGATTTGCCACGTAAGTTTCTGAGCAAGACCCCAAAGAGGCAGTAGGTGACCTGAGGCACTGCAGGGCATTGTGGTTAAGAAGGCTGCTTCTGCAGTGAGACATGTTCAAAGGCTGGCCTGTTCTAGTTGTGTGATTTTGGAACTACTAAACTTGATTCTACCCATATTTTCTCATTAGAAAAGTAGAAAAAAAATAATTTTACATACTTCATATGTTTGTTTTCAGGATTAAAGCAAATGATGACCTTAGCCCATTGCCTGGCATTTAGTAGATGTTAAATAATTATCACATATTACCATTCTATTATCAATTATGATCTATCACTATGGGAAAAGTCAAGTACACAAATTATCATATAATCATGTAATAAGCATGTCAAGAAATATACAAATGAATTGCCCTTAGGTTTCAGAAAAAGAAAACCAGCATGTACAAGACCTTGAAAGAGGAAAAATTGATTTTGAAAATGTTTTTTAAAAGACAGGTTTAATTTATCAACTAAGGTGAGAATATGTATTTCAGTTAAAGAGTATGAGGAAATCATGTAGCAGTGAAAGCATGAAGCATAATTGAGGAACAGGAAAGAGCAATCATTTTAATAGGTCATAAAATTTTATTATAAAGCAAAAGAAGATTATACCTCAAAGAAAGGCTGGATAAATATTGTAGGTTGACTATATATTTTTTAATGTTTATTTTTGAGAGAGCAAGAGACAGTGTGTGAATGTGGAAGGGGCAGAGAGAGAGACACACACACACACACACACAATCGGAAGCAGGCTCCAGGCTCTGAGCTGTCAGCACAGAGCCTGACACAGGGCTCGGACCCATGAACCATGAGCTCATGGCCTAAGCCAAAGTCAGTAGCTTAACTAACTGAGCCACCCAGATGCCCCATAGGTTGACTATAATTAAATCACCAAGAAATCCTTGAAAGTTTCAAAGGATATTTTATTTACTTTTTGCAGGCTAACATACTACACCATTGGGGAGTCCAACAGAACCTGAACTAAACATTTCTATAAAATCTGAGTTAACATCTAGTTAATAATTAAAGCCATTTATAAACTTTTAGAGATTAAAACTGATAGCTTTTATGGAAGTCAATTTAGAACTATTTTTAAGAAGTTGCAAGAATCTTAAAAATATATAAAATGCTTAAAAATGTACATTTGTTTGATACAAAGAAAACAAAGTTAAGTAAGAAGAAAAAAGTAGAATATTCTAAATATTGTTAAAATCTATCTTTGTTTAGCTAAGCCAAGGGTCTCACTCCCACAGAAGAATCACCTATGGAGTTTGTCAGCTTACAAAGGTTTTGGACTGACCCTTGAAGGGGGACTGATTCCATTAGTAGAATGCTGCTTAAGGTATCAATAATTTTCAAATACGTAAGTGAATTCCAGTTGTGAGAAGGGGGAGTACAGACCTTTCTTTCCCTTTCTCTAGTCTGTAATCACTGAAAGAAGAATAGCAAAAAAAAAAAAAAAAAAAAGTATAAATCATGTTTTGACAAAACTAGGCATATCTGTACTCTTGAATCATAGTTTAAGATGAAGCATTGTCAAACGCAATAAATATCGATCCAGGATACATGAAAATACTGTCAGAAGACATATGCAGTTACATTGTCTCAGACACAGCCAGCTAAACACATTGTTCAGACCGTGTGAAAGAAAAGGCAACAATCTTTGGTTTGAGCCAAGGGAAACAACATGTTTGAACAATTTGTGTAAGTTTTGAAGACCTTCAAAGGCAATGCCATTAAGTATTTAAGATCACATAATATGTAACAGTATAGTTTGAAATGTTTAAGAATAATAAAAGAACAAATTAAGGATATTTCTATACCTCAAGAAGTAAGATTATCATTCAAATTGCTTATTGCATGAGATATATTAAAAATTGAGTCACTGTTGATCTAAAATTCAGTTTTAACAAGCAATCCTGAATTTTATGTGGCATTCCCACTGCAGAGGAGATCTAGAGAGGTAAACAGAGACTCCAATCACATCTGTAATGTTTGATTTCATTAACGAAAAATCTGAAGCAAATATAGTCAAATGCTAGAATTTGACAGAGGTATGTGTTTAGTACAGGGCTATGCATTTTATAAGCCTATTTACTAATGTAAAATAATTTTAAAGAAAACACAATGGATGAATAGACCTCGTTGGTAGTAACACAAAGTAAAAGCTATCTTGATGTAAACTTATCAATAAATCTGAGATACACTGAATAACAAATACTATACTGTTTAAGGTTAGGAAGGAAGATACGCATAGAAAGACATGCTGTATTTTATTTTGGATAGAAAGACTTAATGTAAAGAAACATGCTTTTCTTGTTATTAAATAAACTTAATCAATTTCCTTAAAAACTCTCAGTATAATTTTTTGTGAACTAGACAACATAATGGATTCTGAAGTTCATAAAGATAAATAAATTTGCAAGAACTGCCAGATAAATCTGAGAATGATGATCGATAAAGGGAATAACACAATCTTGTAATAAAATATATTATGAATAAATCTACGGTTTTTAAAATGAGTGGTATGTAAAAATATCATAATTACATTTGAGCTGAGGTTCTGTCCTAACATATTGGATGGCCATAGAAGTAAAATTGTGACCATCATTGCATAATGTGGATTTTTAAAAAAAATTTTTTTTCAACGTTTTTTTTAATTTATTTTTGGGACAGAGAGAGACAGAGCATGAACGGGGGAGGGGCAGAGAGAGAGGGAGACACAGAATCGGAAACAGGCTCCAGGCTCTGAGCTATCAGCCCAGAGCCTGACGCGGGGCTCGAACTCACGGACCGCGAGATCGTGACCTGGCTGAAGTCAGACGCTTAATCGACTGCGCCACCCAGGCGCCCCGCATAATGTGGATTTACCCACAATTTACTTTTGAGTCTTCACTGCCTTCCCTTTCTTTCTGCCCTAGTTCAGTTCTCCATCACCTTTCATCAGGAAATTGTAATAGCTCTTCACTTTCTCTTCATACTTGCAGTATTTTTCAAGTCTTTCCTCCCACCTCAAACGATCGATGGCAAATACACATAATGTGTTAGCTTCCTTACATAAAATGGTTCAGTGCCTCTTCACTGCATACTAGACAAATGTTAATCACATTAGCAAGGTATGAAGGACACTCTAGGGCTCAGCCCTGCCTCCCTCTTCAGCCCTGTTTTAGCACTCAAATAACTGAAAGTTTTTCCCCATCCCTTCCGACACACCAGGCCATTTCTCACTGCCTGGAGTTTCCTTTCAACTTACTTCACCTGGCCAGTTTTTATTCGTCCCCAAAAATAAATTCATCCACCATATCTGCACCTTTCCAGTGGGATGGACTAAGTATACCTCCTCTGCATATCTCCCAGTAAGTGTGAATTTTATAGCTCCCAAATGAATCTCCTGAGTGAATCCTGCAAGTTTAAAATTATATACCAGTCTTTTCCACTACTCAGTGTACTCCTGGAGACAAAACTTTGTTATCTTTTTTCACTTAGTTCCCAATAGAGTGTATACATAATCAGTGATTAATAAACATTAAAGTGACTTGTTGAATGTGAGTTGCAGCCCTTTCAGTAAAGTATCACACACATAGTCAGGCAAATGATCTCTCATACCAATAAGCAGGAAAAAAAGCACACCAAAATTCCTAGAATAGGAAGGTGAACGGTAATATTTCTAGTTTTTTGGGCTATATCTTTACATCTGCTTGTTTCCTTCACTTTAAATCAGCTTCAATAATTTTGAATTTTGACTTGACTTAAACTTATAAATAAATAAATCATAATCCACATTTTTTCCATTTTCCAAGTGTGGTTCAAAAAAGCCTCTAATGAACAAGGTTTCCTCTTTTATTATGGTCCATCGTTATTTTTCCCTTTTATGTTCTATAAAATATCATATACTTTACCACAAAAGATATAAGAAAGATAAACTAAAATGATGAATTTAATTAGAAATAATCTGACCATTTAGCTTTAATTAAAGCCTATTGAACAATCCCCTCAATGAGATACTAAATTTGATCCCTTTATTGTTTAAATTTCATTTCAAATGACATATATTGATCACCTATTTGTACCAAATATTATAAATATCAACGGAATACTTGAAATAATCAGTGCATTTACATACTATTTTTATTTGACAGATGAGGAAATGTCACACTGAGTGATAAAATAAATTGTTCAATATAATGAATGATAAATGTCAACCCACAGAGAAGCAAAGAAGTAGACTAATTGATTTTACTTCAGACTTATGTTCCTTGATTACAAGTATGATCTTGTTTTTACTTACCTTGTATGTTAGATGTTTATAAATAACTTTTATTAGATTAATTGAATTTTAATGGAAAGATTGAAAATTCTACCAGTGAATTTATAATATCATTACTAATTCGTTACATTTAAACTTATTATGTATTTTTAATTTGCTTTGAGAGACTGAATTTCTTTTTTTTTTCCTTTTACCCAAAAGGGAAAAAATCTAGATTTATAAACTTTCCAAGTGTTTTACGTATACTCTCAAAATATCAAGCAAAAGTACTTCTACTTACAATAGGACTTTCTCTCAAGTTAGACAAACTGGCCCAATAATATCACATTACAGTGGGAGTTTGCCCTGAAATGTTTAGAATATAACCCATGTAACCTAGCCACAACTGGAGGGAGCCAATAATGTTCTCCTACTGTTTGAAGATAAAAAGAACTTGAGGGAAGTTTCATTTATCCTGCTCTTTCACTGTGCAGCAAGGTGACTGCCAAGTTGAGTTTTACAATAGCTGAAATGGGCTAAAACTGAAAGCATTTAGTAGAGTGGTATTTCACCATAATAGCTCCATCGGTCAATAGCTGAACCAAGAGTTTACACAAAGAGGGATAGAGGACAAATGCTTTGTTTTTGTGGCAGAGAATTCTATCCAAATCGAATTGCATTTGATTATTTAATATTTCAGAAATGGCAACATTTTCAAGGGAGTAAAATTTGTCTTTGCTGCTTTTGAACTCTTCCATCATTTCATTTTTAAAAATTTTTTTAGTGCTTATTTATTATTGACAGAGAGAGAGAGAGAGCAAGCGAGCATGAGTGGGGGAGGGGCAGAGAGAGAGGGGGACACAGAATCTGAAGCAGGTTCCAGGCTCTGAGCTGTCAGCACAGAGCCTGACGTGGGGTCGAACTCACAGACAGCGAGATCATGACCTGAGCCGAAGTCAGGCGCTCAACCGACTGAGCCACCCGGGTGCCCCTTGAACTCTTCCATCCTTTCTATATTTCACTCTCTTTCATGTCCTTTGCCTTCTATCCCTAGAGGCCTTTCAGGCTCTTGTATTAGTTCTCTTATAAGTGCCCTTGATCTTGAATTATCTGATCTATAAGAATTACCCTTTCCATGAATATCTGTTTTGTAATATGGTGCTCTGAAAAATTTCCATATTCACCATATATTGAGTATCAACTGTGTGCTAGGCACCGAGCTAAGCATTAGCATATTGTAGATATGCAACTAGTATATTTGGATGAAAAAGTGATATGATTTCCTGCTCTGAAGGAGATTATCATTTGGGAAGGAGGATAGATTAACCGACAATTAAATTCTGTTAATTTACAGTAGAGAATGTGTTAGATATATGAATACAGTGTTATGGAGATCTGGAGAAGAGAACAAGGTAACTCTGCAGCCTGGTGACAGGAGGAGAGGTTTCATTAAAGAGGAAAGCTTTGAGTCTGGCTGTAAAGGATTTTTGAGGGGAGGGGATTGGGACAGTTTTCTAAGTAGCTGAGGTTTGCACATAGTGATGGGGGTTGAGAAGGGATCACCACGACCTGAGTTCATTCTGATCAGTTTCTGCAGGAATACATGGTGTAGGGTAAGGGAGTATCAGAAGATAAGCTTGGACAAGTACACTTGCTGTAGACTTGCAAGAACTTTCTTTGAGACACTAATACGTTTGAATTGCTATGTGGGCGATGGGAGACAAAACAATATTTGAAAAAAAAATAATTAGGAGTGACATAGACACAGGAGATTGTTGGAATAGTGAAAGATGCCAACTCTGCCACTTACAAGCTGTGTTATCCCATTACTTACCTTTTATGCATCAGTTTTGTCTGTAAAATGGTGTTAATGTAAATAATCGGCATAAAGATTAAATGAGGTAATATTGACTGAGTTTTTGAAAGGAGTGTTTGGAAAACAAATATAAGAACACCAGAGATGAATGTATGGATAAAGAGAGAGGTGAGAAGATATGTCAGCTTCAGGAGACTTCCAGAGTGGAAGAACTGGTAATCGGTGATTTGCTATTCATGACGGGAGAGGTAGAGAAAGGAGTGAAGTTACCTATTAAGGTTTCCAACTTGAGAATTAGGCATGGTAACATGAAACCCTGTACAGGAGGCCAGAGGTGATAAAGGAAACTCCTGTTAACATTTTTGTACAAAATCCTTTCAAGAAAATGTACATTCAGTTCCTGTTAGAAAACACAGGGCAGGAACTTAGAGGTAGTAGGTAGGAGAGAGAGACTTGGGAGTTAGTGGAATAAAAGTGGTTGTTAAAACCATTGAGGGTGAATGTAGGAAGTAAGAAATGGAAAGAATCTCTTTCCCCAGTTTTTCAGGATGGACAGAGAAGAAATCTCTAAAGATAGATTCATAGATATACTGGGAAGGGGGATGTTTGGGTACAAAGACTCCTTCATGGAGGCATGACATATATATACTACTAGTGAGCTGTATTTGAAAAATAAAATCACTTTCTTAGAGACTACCAGAAGGAATATCTTTTTTTCCCATCACAACCATGGTTATCATTTTGTGTGTCTATTTTTAGTCTTTTGTTTGGTAAACAAGTGTTTCTTTACATAATTGTGATTGGAGTATAACAATGTATAACCTGCTTCATTCACCTAACATTTAATATGATCCACATTGCCACATAATCATAATCACCATGTTTAGCAGCTGTAAAGTAGTTCATGTTGAATTGTACCATATTTATTTATTGTACAATTTATCTCTATGGGGAGATATATTATTTTACTTATTTACTTTGTGCAGGCAAATATCAAGACCTAACCTGTTTTCTAAATTTCCCATTTTTTCTTAGGCAGCGGTATGTATGAGACTGGACACTGATCACAAACTGCCTATTCTCTAACAGATGTGTTATTTATTTTTACAATGAACTGCATATATACCTTTCCAACAATTATTATTCATATAACTTAATTATTATTGACATCTTCAGTCTCCACATTATTACAGTCATTTTCAATCAAGATATGGGTATTGGCATCAAATACTTCACTTTTATGTTTATTTATTTTTGAGAGAGAGAGAGAGAGAGAGAGAGAGAGAAAACTAGCTGGGAAGGGGAGAGAGAGAGAGGGAGACGGAGGATCTGAAGTCAATTTACTGTGCTGACAGCAGAGAGCCCAATGTGGGGCTCGAACTCACAAACCAGGAGATCATGACCTGAGGTGAAGTTGGACGTTTAACTAACTGAGCCACTCAGGTGCCCCACTCTAAAAAAAAGATAAAGTGCTGGCCAGGGTTACTATTACTGATTGATATTTAATTTTATAACATTTTGAAGTATTAAAAACGGTTTCAAATAGTCTTGGATATTCCAAAATATATTAAATAACTTAGTTCTTTATTCCTTGTTAATTAAAGAACAAACTATATGAACACTTATGTAGATTAATATAAACTAAATATGTTTTGCATAATTGAAAAAATAATGATATGTTAATATAAAAACCCATTCTGTCTCTATTACTTAATTTCCAATTGAAAAAAAAATTTCCTTTCTTCTCAATTGGTGTATCTTTTACAAATGAAATGATCACATACTGCATTTCTATCTCATTTTTTTTAAACTGGATGACAGTTATACTAATATTATAATAATATTCAGGGACCAGATGTTTTGTCCATCTCCTTACTGAGGGCCTCTTAAAGTGTTTTATTTATTCATTTAAAAATAATCATTGAATAATAACCATGTGCCAGGCATTTTGCTCTTGTCTGCCTTTTTAAACCTTTCACTGTAAACTTCAGCATGCGGGTTGAGTAGAGGGATGGAAAAAAGAAATGGCTCAGCAACATAGTTTGCTATTAGATTTTGAAAATATTTTGATGTGAATTATTTTGATTTCCTTTGGAGTTTTAAGACTGTTGGTGTTTTTATTTTTATTTTTTTTAATTTTAAATGTTTATTTCTGAGAGAGAGAGAGACAGAGTGCAAGTGGGGGAGGTGCATAGAGAGAGAGAGGGAGACACAGAATCTGAAGCAGGTTGCAGGCTCCAAGATGTCTGCACAAAGCCAAAGAGAGGCTTGAACTCACAGACCATGAGATCATGACCTGAGCCGAAGTTGGATGCTCAGTTGAATGATCCATCCAGGCACCCCAAGACTGTTGGTGTTTTTATTGATCTGTGCTCCCCATCTATATTATCAGAAGGACAAATTTGTCTGGTACAAAAAAAAAGCTTAAAGAAAAAAAGCTTAAAAATCATAGTCTTGGTTTTAGAAATACGTACTTGACCAAAAGGTACCTTGTAGGCTTTGTGGGACCTAGAGTTAATGAATTCAATTCATCGCGGATTCGCAAAGCCCTGTGGTTTAATTTCATTTCAAAAGAGCTGAAATTCTGTACAAAATAATTCCACAAATGACTTTGGCAATAAAATCTCTCCATAAAGCAGGTTTTCATAGCACATTGAGTGAGAAACCAGCTATTTTATAAAATGGGTAGAAAGATATTTTTATTTTATGTTCTATTTTTTGTTTCACTTTGGAAATTCTACCTGTTTTCATGTAATTCCTAGCATGCATTTTACTCTAAATTGATTCTACTTGTTAAACACACGCACACACACACAAATACTTGAGCACTTATATTCAAGCTGCTTTACTGGATTCAAGAACATTCGAGCATTCAGACAAATGTCTTTCCTTAAGGAATTAGTATTGTTTAAGGAAACAGATTATATGCTTGTTAACAGAAGGATTAATTTACTAATTGAACAAATGTTTATTGTGCATTTCCAATATAGTAAGTTAGGGATATAGCTATAAAGATTATCTCCATTGTATGGAGTTTACATTCCGTTTGAAGAGTTGGCCATAGAGTAGCATCAGAAATTAATAAAGACAGATGATGCTAAATTCTAAGAAGACAACAAAGAAGGGAAAGGATAGAGTGTTTATGCGTGCCTGAATGTGTGTGTGTGTGTGGGTGTGTGAGTGTGTGTGTGTGTGTGGGTGTGTGAGTGTGTGTGTGTGTGTGGGTGTGTGAGTGTGTGTGTGTGTATGTGTGTGTGTGTGCATTCATATGTATGTGTTTGTTTTAGTGAATTTTTTAGAAAAGGTAGTCATAGAAGGTCTTGTCAGAGAAGTAAGCCATGAAAAGATGTGTGGGAAGAATTGCATAGAAAAAGGGGTAAAAGTGTAGGTTCTAGGAGTCTGGTGAGCAAGGGCAGAATGATAAATCCCAGAGCAGAAATGAGGACGCAGGGCAGGCAGCTGCAGAGTGATGTGTGATGCTTTTGTCTTTCCTTCTGAGTATAGGAAGCCAGTAGAGGCTTTTGAGCAAGGCTGTCACCTGATATGATTTGCATTTTTAAAATATCAGTTTGGCCGCTATATGGAGAATGTATTGTGGAGCGCAAAAGAAGAAATAGTCTAGTCAGGAGGTTATTGCTGTAAAATGACAGCATAAATAACAATACAGGACGTTTTAAGAAAAATAAGTGATAATGAGTGTTAATGGACTTGACTGTGATATGCTGTTAAAAAAAATACTCCTTGATAGGAAGCTGTAATACAGAGAAAGGTGAATCCATTATAGGCACTGGAGAACTGTTTTGATATAGGAGGTTTGAGTTTGCATTATTTCTTTTTAGGCAATGATTAGTACTAGTTGAGTGAAATGGAGTATTCGTGAAGGAGCATATTAGGCAATAAAGCTTTATAGACAAGAGATGCAGATTGTGGATGGCATAAAATACAAGTTCAGGAATTTGTACTTCATTGTGTAGGCAGTGGGGGTCATTACAGATATTTGAAGAGGACAGGGGAATGTGCAGTTTGGTAGTGGTTTGTAGTACTGTCTAAAGAGCTAATATTGGATGGAAGAGGATCTGGGGAGTAAAGTAATAGGTGAAATAGGAGGCATCTGGGCGGAGGTCAGGGTTAGTGTTAATTATTAGGTGAGGAACGTTGGAAAGACTGTGTATTGAAGGGTTGAAGGAGAAGGAAGAATGAAAAGTAACTCCAAGGTTTAAGTAAAAGATACATATCACTTTTAATCTCTTCAACAAACTACTGAGTGTCAGATGGGATTTTAACACCATCTGCAAAATGTTCTGAAAATCTAAAGTTTCTAAAGATTAGTTGTGCATAGATATAGTGCTATATTCTCAAGATATTTTTTTTTCATGTTGGAATAGTTATACTTGAAAACTATTATGCTCATTTATAAGTGTTGCTGTTGTTGTACTCAAAATACTTAAAACAATGCAAAGTGAAAACTGTCTAAATAGAATTTTGGCTTTTATTCTCATTGTTTAATCATAATACATTAATACATTAATATATTGGTTTCTAATGTCATATATTAGATGTTTCACTGCAAATGATTCATTGCTGATTCAATCAATGATTTCTCTACAAGTCTAATTGGATACCACCAAGCATAAGAAAAAAGAGTGGGACAAAGAAGAATCAGTCTAAGAAACAATTTAGCAGAAAAGAAAATGCTTTTTTCATAAACAATAGTTTAAAAATTATAGGTACAACATATATTTTAAAAAATTTTTGAATGTTTTTATTTATTATTGAGACAGAGAGAGACAGAGCATGAACAGGAAAGGGGCAGAGAGAGAGGGAGAGATAGAATCCGAAGCAGGCTCCAGGCTCTGAGCTGTCAGCACAGAGCCTGACGTGGGGCTCAAACTCACGGACCGTGAGATCATGACCTGAGCTGAAGTCGGACGCTTAATTGACTGAGCCACCCAGGTGCCCCTTTACAACATGTATTTTTAATCTATCTTTTCTTGCAGAGTTAAAATTACAATATTTTAAGACTGAAAACACCTTTTAGGTTCTTATACTTGCTTTTGTATCGTAGCATTCTTGACGTTAATGAATTGTTTCCATTTAATTCTTTGAATTGTTATTGCAATGATTAACTTGGTGTTCTTATTTATTAGTGCTAACTAAAGAGTACCAATACTTTATTATGTCTCTGGATTCTATTCCATTTTGTAAGAATTGTCCAGGAACTAAACTATATGATAATTGTATACAGTTGTCCTTTTTAAAAGATTTTAGGTACATTGACATAAATTAATATTTATTGACTTCATACAGTGGACCAGGTATTATAGTAAAGTAGATACAGAGTATATTTAAAGTATACCGCCTATATCCCCATTGTCCACCTTTCAAGTTAACCCACCACAACTCAAGTGATATTTGTACTGAAAAAATATTTCTTTGTATAGTTGTGCTTAGTCCAATACATGTGTTTGCAAATATTGGGAGGTATGTTAATACTACTTGAGATATCTATCAAATGAAGGAAATAAAGCATCTTTGGGTAGATAGAAGACAGAAAATAAGTTCAGTCTAATACTTTGTTTTTTCAATGACCTGGTAGATGCGAGGTCCTGAGTGTACATTGACCAAAACGAATAATTACCTACATATATATATATAATAGCAATAATAGTAGTTAGACACATTAGTTCATTTAATTCTTCCAACAACCCAGGACCCAGCTCTTACTTATGATCACCCATTTTTATGGATAATGAAAATGAAGTTCAGAGGTTAAATAACATGACTCAAGTCATTGGATAGAAGAGCCACAGTTATAATCCAGGTATATATGACCTCGAGTGCTATAATGCACTCCTAATAATTACATATATTTTTCCTAATAACCATATTTTAATATAAATTAAAAGATATGTTAATTGGCCTATGCAAGTGTTCAGTAAAATATGAGTTTTCCTGAACCTTAATCAAATTGTGTAAGATATTATGTTGACTTCCTTCTTCTTAGCATGTTACCATTGTTGTAGATGTAATTACTATGTTATCTGATTTGTGCTTTTGGATAATAACAACACAAAAAGTGAATTTAAAGGAAAGAAAATTGACGTAAAAATATCCATTTGGTTGTCACATGAAATAGTGTAAGAATTAGGAGGATCTGAACCTTGGATTGCAAGTAAAGTGTTTTGTGAGTGTTCTGCAAGACAAGCAAACATTTCTACTAAATTTTAATTTGATAAACAAGTGATGTCTTGTAATACAAGTAGTATATGGTGCCAGATGTCATGTGATCACTGTTAAGCCAATGGTTCTTGAAATTTGCTTTAATATACAAGTGTTTTGGATTGCAAGCATTGTTCTTGATTGAACAAATTATGCTCGCACACCAAGGTTTTACTGTATATTAATTAGTATGATTGTACAAATAGTGAAAATGAATTATATAAATGATATTTAGGGAGTGCTTAATATGGGCTAGAGACTAGTATAAACCTAAGTCCTTGCTGTCATTGAGCCTATATTTCACAAAAAGTAACTATATACACAGGTAATAGGTATATATACACACAGTAATAGGTACTGTGAAGAACTTCAGTAAAGCTGGATAAGGGGGAAATGTGGAGAAGAAGGGGCATTGACGTCTGAGGTGTTGGGGACAGGATATTCACTATTTTATATATTTGGTTAAGGAAGTGTTGAAATGGTCTCAAGAAGGAAGGAGTGATATACTGTGTCAAATGCCCCTATTAGTTCTATGAAAGAGAATTGAGGATTGGCCATTAATTTGGTGGTGCAGCAGACACTGGGGCCTTGACAAGAGCTGTTGCATAGATTGGGAAAAACAAAAGCCTAAATGAACTAGTTCAAGAGTTTGGGAAAAGAAGGGGAGATGGTATTAACACCTCTTTTGAGCCTTGCTGTAAATGAAAGCAGAAAAATGAAACAGTGGTTGGATGCAGATGTGGATCAAGAGAATTTGTTGTCATTTTTAAGATGGAAAGTTTTTAAAAATCAGGTTTGCATGATATTGGGAATCTTGGTTAGAGAGGAAAAATCAAGGAGGCAAGGGGGGGTACAGATTTTGGAGTATTGTCTTTGAGTAGCTAAAAGGTATGGATAGATTCCAAGTATATAAGGAGAGACTAGCTCTAGGTAGGAGTAGGTCAGCTTATGCATATTAACAGAACAAAAGATGTGGTATATGAATACACATGAAAGTAAGTTGGTGGATGCGGTATTGGCAATATTTAGGACTTCTCTTTTTTGATTGCATCTTCTTTTTCCCCCAAAGAAATAGAAAGCATAGACATCAGCTGAGTGTCAGAAAAAAAATAAATATGCAAGCGGGGGGAGCCAAGTGCGAAAACTCAAGACAACTCAGTTTGGTAAAAGAGAATTATAAAGAAAAAATGTTTATTTTGAGGATGTTATGTTTGAGGTTCTGTGGGTCATTCAAGAAGACAGGATATGCAATCTTTTTGCTCAGTCAGGAGATGAAATCTAGACACAGTTTTGAATATTAGTGGCACAGTTATGGTAATTTAAACCATGATGTAAAAGATATGGCCAGGAAGAAGTAGCAAAGTGAAGAGAGGAGCCAAGGTCATAATTAAAGAATTTTATTATTTATTTAAGTAAGGGAAGCAATGCCAGCAATGGAGAAAGGAAGCAGAAAGGGACAAAGAAAACTAAGATATAAAATGGCAATAATAGTTATGAGTGTTCAGTTTTTCTTATTTTTAATATTTATTTATTTTCTTTAGGTTTTTAAAAGTTTATTCATTTATAGAGAGAAAGAGACAGAGTGAGAACAGGGGAGGAGCAGAGAGAGAGGGAGACACAAAATCCGAAGCAGGCTCCTGGCTCTGAACTGTCAGCACACTGCCTGACATAGGGCTGGAACACATGAACCGCAAAATCATGACCTGAGCCGAAGTCTGACGCTCAACTGACTGAGCCACCCAGGCTCGCCTCTTCTTTTTTTTTATTTTTAAGTTTATTTACTTATTTTGAGAGAGAGTTAATGCAAGTGGAGGAGAGTCAGAGAGAGAGAGAGAGAGAGAGAGAGAGAGAGAGACACTCACAAGCCGACTCATGCTGCAAGCATAGCCCAATTCGTAGCTTGAGCTCAGGAACCGCAGGATCATGACCTGAGCTGAAACCAAGAGTCAGTTGCTTAAAAGACTGAGCCACCAAGGTGCCCTGTAAATGTCATCTAATAGGATGAAGACTATAAAAAGACCATTACATTTTGATTATTAGGAAGTTATTGATTACCTAACCTAAGAGTGGGTGATTTTGAAGCTATAATACAGGAACTGGAGTTTCAAGATATTTGATTATGATAGTGAAAGGAAACATCATGAGAGGTTAGTAGTTTTAAAGTGAGGTGGACCAGGGGCGCCTGAATGGCTCACCCAGTTAAGTGTCTGACTCTCGGTTTTGGAGCAGGTCATGACCTCACTGGCGTGCCTCAGTGGCAGTGTGGATCCTGCTTGGGATTCTCTCTCTCTCTCTGCTCCTACCCCACTCACGTGTGCATGCGTGAGTGTGCATTCTCTCTGCCTGTGTGTCTCAAAATAAACAAACTTAAAAAAAATAAAGTGAGGTAGACAAAGGGAACTTTTATATTTTAATAAATTTTACTAAGTATCTTCTCTGTGCCAGACACTATTCCAGGTATCCTTAAAGTGGACATTGTGAACAAATTTGACAAAAATCCCAGTCCTCAGTATCTTATATTCTAGTTTAGGTGGCTTCTTTTAGCCTAGAAAGCATTGAGCATTTAAAATTTTCATATCAGGAGAAAGTCAAAGAAAAGAGGAAAATAAACAGTGTGATTCTAGGGCACGGAAGAGCCAAAGGAAGTGCGTGGGGTCACTTGACATCACAAGAAAAAACCATGATAAGATAGAAAACAGGCCTCCTTAATTTTCAGTTTATGGCATTTACATGGACGAGGATTTTGTACAAAAACGTGGTGGTTCAGTCAAAAGAAGAATATAATAGTTTTCAGAAGACTGGTGTTCTATATCCAAAACGTAACAAGTTATATGAGCGAAGGAAATAACCTTGAGAAACCATAGCTTCCTCACGTGTAAGAGTTCTATGTTCTATCAGAAGGTGGTGTTGGGTTGGTCAAATGGGATTATATATTCTCTAAAAAACCTTATAAATCAAAGATCTTTTTATAAGAAAATGATAATTGGTAAGGCATATCTGCAAAATCTTGTGACCTATTTTTTGTAGTTCTTAAAATCCAGCTTTTTATAATCATTTTTAATTTTTATTTATCTGAATATTTATCTGAATATGTTTAGAGTGAAACTACATCTTTTTATTTCACATTTAAAATTTTGTATTTGTAAAATACATTTATAAGACCCCCTGATTGTTTTTTATGAGTAAGTTAACAAAATATAGAATATATAATTTCCTTTGACCACTGTGCACTAACACAAGAACAAAGACTTTAGTATGCCCTGTGTGATCACGTGTTTATAATAGATGAGGCTTGGCTTACAATGACTGCTTTGTTTGATGTTTATTAGCCCATGCCTTAGTGCAATTGAACTTGTCCTAAATTCACTGTTTCAGAGCTACGTGTGTAGCACATTCATTGTCCTATGAATGATGGTCTCTTGCTTCAGTCAAAAGACAATAACTTTAGGACTTTTCAGATTCTTTTCATGACACAGTCTAGAAACTCCTGTTAAAACATTGAAATGTGTAAAACAATGAAATATTTCAAATGGCAGACACTTTATGTGATATGATTTTGAAAAATATTTAACTATGTTATCTGCATGGGATCAGCTTTGTCTTTCATCCCCCATCTAGGTGCTAGTTTTAATGAGTGAGATCCAAGTATAGATTTCAATTTGTGGTCGTTTTATTTAATCCCAGATAGGACAATTTCATGGTACATTAAATTGCTTATAATTGTAATCTCTATTCCCAGGAGTTTCCAATAATTTTGAAGACTATTACTTAATGCTTTCAAATGATATCATAAAAGTTAAAGACTAAAAATTTGAAGTCTACAGAATTTTAAAGTCTACAGTGCTTTAGAATCTTTTTATATGTGCATACCATATGATTTATAAAAGTAATAGTTCTGTATTTCCCCTTATTCTCTCTGCATTACTAAATCAAACAGATAAGTAATCAAAGTACTAAGGTAAAGAGGATATCTCATTCATCCATTTTTTGTTCTCATTAAACTTTTGTTTTAATGGGTCTCAAAATTCTGTGACAGATTTTTGTTCAAGTTGTTTCCATTAAAAAGTACTGATTTTAAAAAATAATGGCTTAAAACTGCTACACACACACACACACACACACACACACACACACACACACGCATGCACAAATGGTCCACAAAACATTCTCCTTTTCCTTCTTAAAGTTTTATGATGCATTGTTATCATTAACAAATCTTTTACTATTAAACTTAGATGGCCAATTGGGACAATTAGTTCTGAGACCATTCTTCCACCATGGATTAAGACTGGGGTGACAGGCATTGGGGATGATATTCACACAGCCTTCTCAGCTTTCTGGGCAGATTTGGTGACCTTGCCAGCTCAGCTGCCTTCTTGTCCACTGCTTTGATGACACCCATAGCAACTGTCTGTTTCATGTCATGAACAGCACAATGGCCCAGATGATGACAGTCAGAGAAGATCTCAACACACATAGGCTTGCCAGGAACCATATCGATGATGGCAGTACTACCACATTTGAAGAACTTGAGACCATCTTCCAGTTTTTTTCCAGGATGATGATCAATCTTCTGCTTCAACTCAGCACACTTATAAGCAATGTGAGCTGTGGGACAGTCCAGCACAGGTGCATATTCAGCGCTGATTTGGTCTGGATGGTTGAGGATAAATATCTGAACTGGGGAGCCAGGTGCTGCCATCAGTGGGTCATTTTTGCTATCACCAGTCACATTGCCACAACAAACATCTTTGACAAATAACGTTCTTGACATTGAAGCCCACAGTGTTCCCAGGAAGAGCCTCCCTCAAAGCCCACTGTGTATTTCAATAGATTTTACTTCTGTTGTAACATCGACTGGAGCAAAGGTGACCATCGTGCTAGTCTTCACTCAGCCCACAGGGACAGTACCAATACCGATTTGTAGATGTCCTGAAAGGTAGACACAAGTGCTTGTCAGTTGGATGAGTTGGTGACAGAATGCAATCCAGAGCTTCAAGCAGTTGTGGTTCCACTGATATTGCCATCTTTACGGGTGGCTTTCCATCCCTTGAACCAAGGCGTGTTAGCACTTGGCTCCAGCATGTTGTCACCATTCCAACCAGAAATTGGCACAAATGCTACTGTGTCAGGGTTGTAGCCAATTTTCTTAATTAGGTGCTGACTTCCTTAACAATTTCCTTGTATCTCTTCTGTCTGTAGGGTGTCTCAGTGGAATCCACTTTGTTAACACCAACATTTAGTTGTTTTACACCCAGTGTGTAAGCCAGCAAGGCATGCTCACAGGTTCGCCCATTCTTGGAGATACCTGCTTCAAATTCACCAACACCAGCAGCAGCAATCAGAAGAGCACAGTCAGCCTGAGATGTGCCTGTAATCATGTTTTTGAAAAAGTTTCTGTGTCCTGGGACATCAATGATGACGTCGGTCTCGATGTTGCTGGTCTCGAATTTCCACAGGGAGATATCACTGGTGATACCACATTCGCATTCAGTTTTCAGTTTATCCAAGACCCAGGCATGCTTGAAGGAGCTCTTTCCCATCTTGGCACCCTCCTTCTCAAATTTTTTGATAGTTCTTTTGTCGATCCCACATTGAGCAGTAGAGGTAGCCTTGCTCGAATCTACATGTCCAATGACAATGATGTTGATATGAGTCTTTTCCTTTCCCATTTTGGTTTAGGTTTAGCAGGGGTTTTTACAACATCTGTGTTCTGGTGGCAAACCCATTGCAAAAAAAGTCAATCCATTTATTTTGTGATTATAACTGAAGTTCAGAAATACTCTCTGACTGCCCAATCCACATGGGTGGAATCTCCTCATTGCTGTGGTAGATGTCATTGCCCTTGGTGGCTTTCATAAAATATCTGCAAATATGGTGGTAGGGGTGGTCGTGAAGAACCTGCAATAAACTAATTGTTCCTGTGCAAGGACCTACAAACCATGTGACTACCTTGAGGCACTAGTGATTTCTGACCAATTCCCACTTAAAAAAGTGGAGAGAAGAAAACTTTACTCTTCTCAACTTGCCTCCTTCCTCTTCATCATCTTCAATATTTGTTGCTTTCTTAACTTTCTAAATATACTGCTGTTAGAAAAGGTGGAAAATACTGAAGAAAATTGCAATTACCCATAGCTCCATAACTGAGAATAGTTACTCCGAATACTTTGCTATCTTACCATTTTTTGGTATATTATTTATAATATTATAATGAATACTTTAGGAAGATGAGATCACTTATTTTATACTATTTTGTAGTACTATTTTATACTATTTTGTAGGATGTGGGAGGGTGCCTGGAGTAATATCAGCTATCCTCACATATTCTTCAAGATTATGATTTTTGTTGCCATATCACATTCTAACATAAAGATATATTATAATTTATGTAATCTCCTATGGTCGGGAATTTATATTATTTTTAATTTTTTTGCCACATTTTTTAGACCTTTGCTTTATATTGTCAAGTTGCCTTCAGGGAGTTATCAGCTGATAACAAGTATGAAAATACTTTCTTGTATGTTTCATAATATAGGGTACACTACGTTAGAGATAGAAATATAGGCATTGGGGTGGAAGTATGTTGTACATCTATATATATAGGTGTGTGTATATTGTGCATGTATATGTATATATGTATATATAAGCAAGAATAATATATCACCTTTGCTTTTTAATATTATTAAATATGTGTAAAGTTAAATATTTTTCATATGTTACTGGCTATCTATACATCTTCTTCTGAATTTCTTAACCATGAGAATTGCCCACTTTTTTCTTTTGAGCGATAATTTGTAACAGTTATATATGTTTTAATATTTTCTCTCTATTAATTATTTTGCAAATTTTCACCAGGTTTTCAATATATTTAGAGTTTTGGTTTTACTTAATCTACCTATTTTTGTTTTGATTTGAAGTGCCATAATTATCACATTTAATCTTAGGTTTGTTTATTGCCTCTATTAAAAAATTCTATTTCTGTTTTTAGTATCATTCTTCATGCTATTATGCTTTATAATTTTTTTTGGCTTTATAATATGACTTAATACTTAAATTTTTTTTTAATGTTTATTCATTGTTTTGAGAGAGAGAGATGGAGCATGAGCAGAGGAGGGACAGAGAGAGAGGGAGACACAGAATCTGAAGCAGGTTCCAGGCTCCAAGCTGTCAGCACAGAGCCTGACATAGAGCTCCAACTCACGAACCACAAGATCATGATCTGAGCCAAAGTCGGATGTTTGACCAACTGAGCCACCCAGGTGCCCCATGACCTAATACTTTTAACACAACCACAGCTTCATCAATTCGGTAAATTAAAAAAAAAGAAAATACAGGGTTAGTCTTATCATTTATTCTTCCAGAAAAAAAAATATATTTATTTTCTTATTTCCTAAAGAAAATTATCTGGGAAAAAACAAGTTACACCAAGTTTGTATGTTGATAAGAATGAACAGTGGGTGTAGAAAGAAACTGTCGACCCAAGAAGACAAGGGGAGATTTGCTGAAGTGATGCTGGTAGAGTAGAGGGATGGGATCTTATGTACAAGTGGCAGCTGTGGTTTTGTAGAATAACACTTACATGGTGTTTATTCAGTAAGGATGGAATGAGGGAAGACATGTTCACAGTTGTAGGAGAGAACAAGAAGTATGAACTTGTAATCTAGGGCAGTGGGAGACTAAATAGTCTGGTTTAACAGCTCTTTTTAGGATACTGTTTATGAATGTAAGGCAAAACCATTCAGTATGATTCTATGCTGTGATTTGTTTTTCTAGCCATGTTCAGATACATAGATGTGGGCATACAATAGATGGAATTGATTTTAACTAGGGTTGGATTTATTCAAGAATAGAATAAAGCAAGAAAGGGGCAAGAAAGTTGGAGTTTTATATAGTGGAGTGATTTCAGTGATGTACCATAAAATTTATGATGAGAAAGGAAAGTGGTGAAGGCAAGAGTTGGGAGTGAAATATAGGAAACAAGTGGTAAATCCATGGATTGTAGGTCCTGCTGGGATAAGAGAGTTATTGGAGTCAGGGTACTTAGAGGTAGTGAACTGGTAAGAAAGGAGGAGTAGTAGTCAGGGCATGTGGTGTTAGAAATTGAGATTATGGAGGGGTTTTCTTCTTTTTTTAAATGTTTGTTTATTTCTGAGAGAGAGAGAAAGAAAGAGAGAGAGACAAGCAGGGGCGGGAGAGAGAGAGGGAGACACAGAATCTGTAGCAGTCTCCAGCCTCTGCGCTGTCAGCACAGAGCCAAATGTGGCAAACCACAAACCATGAGACCATGACCTGAGCCAAAGTCGAACTCTTAACTGACCG
This sequence comes from Acinonyx jubatus, assembly GCF_027475565.1. Lineage (NCBI taxonomy): Eukaryota > Metazoa > Chordata > Mammalia > Carnivora > Felidae > Acinonyx > Acinonyx jubatus. The sequence continues at coordinate 66,936,751 of NC_069387.1, forward strand.
AGCCACCCAATGGGAGGAGTTTTCTTATGGATGTGACCAGAGGAGCTGAGGTAGTGTTGATGACAAGATCACTGAATGAGGTTGAGATGAGATTAGTGTTGGAGGTTTTGACAGTAAATAAAGATTTCTGAGAACTGGGTAGGTGACTGCACCAAGAAGAGGTACTCTATCAAAATTGAGGGTTGATATGGAGAGCTCATGTACTAGATGTTCCTCATGCCTAGAACATTTTCCACCAGACCACTGCCCCCCATAGTTTGTTCCTTCTCATTAATTTGGTCTTTGCCTAAGTATCACCTCCTTCAAGAGGCTTTGCCCATCATCCAATCTAAAATCGTCCCTGAGGCATGCTCTACTTTGTGTTTTATTTGTTTTATATTTTAAACCCATTTATAACTAACTGAAACTAACTTGTTTATTTATTTGTTTTCGTGCACTGCTCCTCTTATAGAATACAAATCTTTTGAAAACAGTGATTTTTGCATATCTTGTTTGTGGCAGATTTACCCAACTTATGATTACTGACACATAGTAGGCAGTCAATAACTCAATGTTGAATGAATGAATGAACATTTATAGGGTTCAATATCATCTCCCACTTTCCTGTGACTTCTTCCAAAATCCAAATATACTTTTTAAAGGAATTTTCCAACTCAGAGTATTCATTCATCTTACAAGAATTGCTATTCACAACCTTCTCCTCACAAAAGGTGAATTAGTAACACAAGTAAGAAGAAGGCATAAAGTTGTTTTGTTTGCCTTATGATAGTTATTAGTTAGGACTCAAAGATGTTGTCACTCATTACTTCCAGAAATTCTTACCAGCAGAATAATGAAGTATAGTTATATCTCCTGATTTATTGGTTTCAACCATCACTTTTCCTGTTATGATCAGCCAATAGTCAGCTTTTCATAGATTAACACCCACAACTGTAAAATTGAATCTCCCCTATGTGTGACCGTAACCTTTGCTTGCTTTTTTTGAAAAAGATTAAAGATAAATTGACAATCTTGTTAATCAGTAAAAAAGTAAAAATAGAACAATTTATATTGTTTTTTATATTAAAAATCTTTATATTTTTGTGCTAAATACAAAGTACTAGAGATCAATTTATGTTCCTAGATTTTGTCAATAAGTAGAAAGGTTATATAATTAGTTAACATGCTATTTAGTTTATATGTAGAAAAGTATATATAGCATGGTTATACTAGAATGAGTCCTTGGTGTTGTCAAGGATTAATTAAGATAACAAATGTAAATTAGTTTCCCCTTTTTTTCTTTCTAACAGACCAGATATGTGTTATTCATCTTCTTAGACAGAATAAAACTATCCACCTTAATTTGATGCCCAAGGCAAGAAATTTTTTCCACATTGTAGATGGTTATTATGAAGCATGATTCTAATTGTCGCTGCTCTATTTTTATGAAGTACCATTCTGTAATCACATCAGTGATTTAATGTTTCTAATCATTTACATTTTTAAGCCTCTGGTATTATGAATATTTTACACAGTAGTTGATTTATGTTTGTATATTCAGTATATTTCAAGTTTAAGACAAAATGTTCTTTTGTGTTTTGAGAATTTTCAAGGCAACTTAGAAATCCACCATTTTAAATTCTGCCATTTAATGAGCACTAAAAATGAAAGGCCCTGTATCGGCCAGATTGGGCTGCCACAACATAATACATTAAGCTAGATGGTTTAAACAACAGAAATTTATTTGTCACAGTTCTGGATGCTGGGAAGTCCACGATCATGGCTGGGTTCTGGTGAGAATTGTCTTCCTACATTGCAGATGGCCATTTCTCATTGTGTCCTCACATGGTACAGAGAGGAAAGAGCAAACTCTATAGTGTCTGTTCTTATAAGAACATTATAAGAAGGCTCCTCTCTTATGATGTCATTTAAACCTAATTATCTCCCAAGGCCCCATCTTCAAATACAATCACTTTTGGAGTTGGAGCTTCAACATATGAAATTGAAGAGGTACAATTCAGTCCATAGCAGACTTTGAGCTAAAAAATACACACAACGTTTTTGAAGTAAAAATCAGATACAGTATAATTGCAAGAGGTTACCATCATTTAGATTTTCTGTTGGAATGTAGCCCTCTGTAGCTGCTTCAAAATTGTGTTTTATATACATTATAAAACACTTATGGACACTCTGCATTATAAAATTTTACATCCAAGTAGACTATGGGACCTGGTTCTTTTTTGTTTTATTTTGTGTGTATTATGAAAAATTTCTTATATGTTCAAAACTAGACAGAAAAGTCTAATGGATTCTTAATGCATCCATGACCCAGTTTCAGCAGTTACCAACTCAAGGTGAATCTGTTTTTTTTTCCCTTACCTCACCCACTGTATATAACTTGCCTCTAGTCTGGAATCAACCATTTCCTCCAAGTTCTTTGATTCATTTAGTCTTCAGTTTTGTTGCTAAGGGATCTCTTATGGTTGCTTATTGGGTTTTTCATTCATTTGTTTTGTTGAAAGAGTAAGAAAAATGTTTTGATTTTGAACATCAAATACATTATGAGTTCATACTGATTTTTGCAATTAAAACTCAAGACTTCAGGAAGTTTAGTTAATTTCTTCCAGAAACTAGAAATCTCAAGTAGATTCTCTTGCTCAACTTATCCCTAAACCCCAATGGGTGTTTCTAGACAGACAAATGATATGGTAGAACAAGATACATGGGGAACAAGATGAAAAGATAAGTTGCAGAGTGGGGATGAAATCCAAAATGACAGATATTTTAAAAGTAGGACCCATTAAACTTGGTGACCGATCAGATGGATCTGAAATTAGGCAAAATCATGATTGCCACATTTTAGACATGAGTCACTGTATGGGTAGCTGTTCTTTTTAATCAGGTGGAAATATAGAGACAGAAGTGGATGTCAGAGGGTGGGAGATGTTGAGTTTGTTTTGGAAGGGGCCAAAGGGTCCATGGGAAATTTCCAAGTATTATGTCCAGTAGATAATTGAAAACAGGAATGTGGACTTTAGAAGAGATATTGGTAGTGGAAGTAGATTTGAGAATCATATATTAATAGTAATGAAAACCAGAGTGGGTAACATTTCTCAAGGAGAGTTAGTAGAATAAAGAGAAAACAAAAATGATCAGGATAAAAAAAAATTAAGAATTTTATATGCCTTATTCAAAATTCTTTTGCCATGTAAAACATGTCTGTGTTTTATAAAGTTATTTTAAAGGAACCAAATGTAACAAATCAAAAAATGATACATTTTTAACATACCCAATAAGGGTATTTGAAAATTTCCAATTTAATTTATATTCTATCTACTCTGGTAATTACTAGTAGTCAAATGGTACTATGACATAAAATTTTTACTCTTCAATTATTTCTTTATAATGGAATTGCCTTACTTTATTTTTAGTATCCATTATTCTTATGTTACTTAAAAACCACTTGGAAAGTTATCAAACTGAGATAATTCTCCATCCACTTTTTTGATTTTTTTTTCTAAGTGAAAATATCTTTTAAGTGTTTTTATTTGAATTGACTTTTCTAACCTAATAAAAATTGAAAGGATCATATATTAATGATTCTGCAGTCTTTGAATTCATGTTCCTAAAAGTGAAAATCTTAATCTAAGAAATTATTCCGTTGCAATATCTCAATTTGTTAGCTTATACCTCTATGGACAGATCACAATAATATAAAACTTAATTTTATTTCCAGTAGAAATGGAGATTGGCTTTACAATCCTACTTTACATTCTTATTATATTTTGTTATCTTTTAAAATTCTTCATGGCATTTGTGTTGCAGTTTATCATTTATATATTATTTATAGTTGTCATGTTAGTTAATTCTTACAACTCTGTGACGTGGGTATTAGTAATGCCGTTTTAGGGAAAAGGATATCTCATATCAGAATTCATTGTCATACAGCTTGTAAAGGTTGCGCGGGCCCTCAACTCAGCTCCTCCTCCTCTATATCCAGGGTTCTTTGACCATACTTGAGCAATTGCAAAATAATACCCTATTTTTTTTAAAGCATTTGCTGTATGCCTCTTACAAGCCCCTTGGGAGCACGCTGTAAGTTAGGAGATTATATCCTTTATAGACAATGGCTAGGCCTGACTAATTCCACACCCCACCCTTCCCCCAATTTTTTTTTAAACTAGGTACGAGGGTCTCTTATGAAACTGAAACAAATACTACATTTTTGGGATCATAACAAAGAAAGGTTATTTTCATCTCTAACAGTTCCTGGCTGGTCACAGTGTTCCATGCCACAGAAAAGCCTGAATGATTTCTTTAAAGAAAGCACTGAAGCCAAGAATTAGCATTCTTTCTGGCTGAACTGCAATTGCACACAGGTTGGCTTCTCAATTTTGCAGCAGTGTTTCATTAGGTCAGCTGAAAGGCTGCCCCCTCTGCTCTAAAGCAAAATGGTAAACGTGGACAAGGAAAGGGAGCTGGAGCAAGAAAGTATCTCTCAAATTTCTGAAATTTTAAATAATTGAAACCTTAATGCTTATTGCAATCGAGGACTATTTGTTTTTATGTTATTGTGCATAAGCACCTGTTTTTTTGGTCTTTTTGTTTGGTTTTGTTTTGTTTGCTTGTTGGTTTTGTTTTGTTTTATGTAACTACTCGAGCTCTGGTGGTCTTCCCTAAAGCAGTGTGCAGTGAGGATCAGTGTGAGCCACGCCTCTAGAAGCAGCATCAGCAAAGGGTCTGAGAGAGTACAGGTGCTTTCTAGTTGTAAATAATTATTATAAATTATAAAGTTATACTATAGTGTTTCTGTATTGAAGTATAAAGAATTTATTATTATTTGTGGATTCAAAATGCTTAAAAAAACTTCATAGGTGGGATAACATCATCAAGGTGACATTAAATAGTTATAATAATATATTTACCTGAAGCACATGAGTAATTTGATTATTATTAAGAAGGGGAGAAGACTAGCACTCTATTAAATTGGATCTCCTTAAAATTCTTTTAGAAATAGCAGCAGAATATAAAGTACATCTCATGAGTGTCCATGGCCGACAATTAAAATTCTAAGTATGGAAAAATAATAAAAGTATAGATTTAGTGTTTAATGATATGTATACTGACATTGATGAATTGAACAACTGTAGCTATTCTACAATAAACCAGTGCAAGATAAATAAACGGCAGGTGTGAGGACTTATTTAGCTAGATATAGTATATAATATCTTTTCTTTACTTAAATTTTTAATATTCTGTTCATCGGGGATTTTTGCTTTAATCTTGATGTTTTAGAATATTCCATTAAAATATTACTTATCTTGGGGTGCTTGGGTGGCTCAATAGATTAAGCATCTGACTTTGGCTCAGGTCATGATCTCACAGTTCATGAGTTCAAGTCCGGCTTTGGGCTCTGTGCTGACAGCTCCAAGCCTGGAGCCTGCTTTGGATTCAGTGTCTTCCTCTCTCTCTGCCCCTTCCCTGCTCATGCTCTTTTTCTCTCAAAAATAAATAAACCATTTAAAAATAATATTACTTGTCTTGATTACTGAATTTGGGGAGGTTCCTCTTAAATTTTTCCCTTCTGACAAGTGCCTTACTGTTATCATCATGGGCTTGGCCCTGGATTGTGTTTAGATATTTTAAGGCAATAATAAATTGCACTGCTTGTGGAACTATACCTATATTTTACCCATTATCTTCACTAGTTGCTTGTAATATCTCTTTGAGACAATGTTATTAGGGAAAAAAAGAGAGTTACATATTGAGGGGAGAAAACACGGGGCTTCAGGACTGTATTGTTGAGAAGTAAGAAGAGAGTTTTTAGATCCTTTTGCATTCTGGTACAATGTTATTTCTAGAGGTCATGAAATTGAAACTATACTCCCATCAAGTTTGAAGGCACTGTGTGGACTTAGTTATGCCAGGCTTTGTATTTCAATAAATACTACCAAAAACCTCTGTATGAGGCAATCAGGTTATTTGAGCCCCTCAAAGGATGCCAATTTTACCTGGAGAGAGGGTCCCTTGTATAACAGATTGGTGGTCTTCAAAATCCCTGTTATTCTAGAGAGGCAAATTCACTAAGTTGGCCATCTGGAAAAAGAATAGCTCTCAGGACCAGTGTTTGATTCAGAAAATTTTCAGAGGAAGTAATTAAGATCCTTTTAAGCTTATTCTAAAGACCAGTTTAGGTGTTGTATTATTTAAAACTGGAAATAACACTTGTGCCAGAAAAATTAAATTTATACATAAAAAGTATATAAAAATGAATGAGCCTGGGTGGCTCAGCTGGTTAAGTGTCCCAAGTCTTGATTTTGACTCAGGCTCAGTCATGATCTCGTGGCTCACAGGTTCAAGCCCTGTGTTGGGCTCCAGGCTGACGGTGCAGAGCCTGCTTGGGATTCTCTCTCACTCTCTCTCTCTCTGCCTCACCCCTTCTCTGTCTAAAAATAAATAAATAACCTTAAAAAAAAAGAAACCCAAATTTTTCTACCTCAAAATTTTAAGTATTGCCTTTTTAAACTATCTGTGTATATATCAGAGCTTTGGATATTTAGGCCATGAAAACAATGTTTAAAGGGTGTCTGTACAGACACTTAGGTGGCTCAGTTAAGCATGTGACTTCAGCTCAGGTCATGACCTTGTGGTTCCTGAGTTCAAGCCCTGCATCAGGCTCTGTGCTGACAGTTTGGAGCCTGGAGCCTGCTTCAGATTCTGTGTCTCCTTCTCTCTCCCCTCTCCTCACTCACACTCTTTTGTGTCTCTCTCTCTCAAAAATAAACACTAAAAAAAAAAAAGGTGTCTGTATAGTTAATATCGATTTGCATATTAAGGTTGAAATTGTAATTTTAGTGGTTAGATGCTGCCATAAGGAGTACAGAAGGCTTAAGAGATAACATATAATTAACAAAAATATAATCACAAGAATTGCTCAAATGTGTGTATAAAAATGATGATCAGAGACTGCAAAAAAGGCTGAGACTGGCCTGGCTTGATTAATGCTTTTTCTATTACTTTCTCTAATCTGAAACACATGCTATATGCAAAATAATAAATATGAAATATGAAGCAATTAAATTTTACTAGTGACAGTGAAATAAGCAGAAACAGGTACATTATGAAACTAATGATGTGGAAACTTCCTTATTAGGATTTCAATTTTAATTAATTGTTTTCCAATCCCATGACTTGAATCTTGCTTTGCTTATCAAGTTAGAAGCCTCAGTGCATTTCCATTTGTTGATAAAATATTTTGTGCATGTAGTAGAGAAGACTTCTCCAAGGAAAACCTAGGAAAGAAATCCATACGGTCTCATGAAATCCTTAGACATATATGTTATTCCAGTAGGAAATCACATTAGGAAAATCTCATTGTACTATATCTAAAAGAAAAAAAAAACAAGAACAAAAAATGACACCTGTGAAAGTTTGTTCACTTGCTCAGAATCACAGTTTGAACGTATTAGAATCTTGGCTAAAACCAGTTCTCATGGATTACAAACCAGATGTTTTTCCCCTATACCAGCCTGACTCTGTCACCTTCTTGAGTTGTCAATATGCACATTTTTTTCCCACACTGGCTTGAGGATAATTTACTGATCAGCTTAATTTTCAATTAAACTAAAGTCGATGTCCAGTGTTATTTCTTTAATAATGTTATTCTTGCAAATATTCTGCTATAGATGGGAAATTATATATTTAAGAGGATATGTTCTGGCGTAGGTAGTTCAGAATTAAGAAACTTAGAATATTTAATGTATGTTGTTGCAGAACACCCTCAATTTGGTATTCATTAATGATAATATTAATAAGTGATCAAGATTTGTATTGCTATTTTTGTGAACACCTGAGCTGCATGTGAACATGCAAGACGGGCCCCTCTGGGCTGTGGTGGCTTATAGCATTGTCCAGGAGGAGAATGGCCCATTATAAAATCAAAATCAGCTTGGGGTGGGTGGTGGATTTCAAGCATAGCTGACTGAAAATAAAATATATGATCCATTGTTATTATTTGATACTACCAATTATTTAATCATAACAATTGTATAAAGATTTTTAGTTGTTGCAAAAACAATTTAATGTTCCTTATCTTCTCCATCTGCCCTGTAGCTCCTTATGCAGAGGAAAGGTGTGAATGTGGAGGAGATGGTTGTGGTTAGGAGAGGAGAGAGTCTTTCCTTTGGGGGGTGGCCTCCCCAGCATCAGTAAAGCTGATGGGAGCAGTGGGAGACAAAGCAATGTAATTCATTTGGAAAATAAATAAATGTTTTCCTCTTCATTTGAGGTTTTTCTCCTTTATCTTAGACTTTGTTGTATACATTCCGTTAGTCTTCTCAACACTTTGGCAGCAATGCTGAGGGAGTAGATGCTTTTCTAAATAAGACAATGTGGGATAAATACCCAGCAATTTGGGAGGGATCATGTCATAAAAGTCAGAGGAAGACTATGCCGTCTGCTTGAAGGGATCCTGACTCCTTAACTTTCCCAGGCAATCATGCTTATACTTTTATATGTTAAAGTAGGGGCGCCTGGGTGGCGCAGTCGGTTAAGCGTCCGACTTCAGCCAGGTCACGATCTCGCGGTCCGGGAGTTCGAGCCCCGCGTGGGGCTCTGGGCTGATGGCTCAGAACCTGGAGCCTGTTTCCGATTCTGTGTCTCCCTCTCTCTCTGCCCCTCGCCCGTTCATGCTCTGTCTCTCTCTGTCCCAAAAATAAATAAACGTTGAAAAAAAAATTAAAAAAAATTATATGTTAAAGTAAATTTGCCCGAGAAGAAGGAAGCCTGAATAGCTTGAAATTAGAATATTAATTTTGGCTTTACCTCTTACTTTTCACGTAAGCATATTTCTAATTCTGTTTTATTTGTAGAATAATATAATGTCGATGTTATATAGAGCTGTGAATTATTCGAGTGAGTCTAAACACAGTTGTTTCTAAACTACCTTCACGTATCTGGATTATAAGGAAAAATTGATTTTATATAAATTTGTATAAATTTCAGTAGAGCACATGACTCTGGATCTTGGGTTTGTGAGTTTGAGCCCTACATTGGGGGTAGAGTTTACTTTAAAAATGTTGCATAAATTTATATAGTATGAGTCAAAAGCAATAAGAATGTTATTTCCTTGATTGAAACAATCATACCTCATTTGTCCATAGTCATGGTCCTACTTTCTGTTGCATTCACTTTGTGATATACGAATTCCATTGTCAAGTACCTGGAACAGGAATTTTAATTGTAATGTGAGGCATTTAAAGCCAGAGAATAAGTAACTAAAATCCATTCTAGAATTAACATTAGAGAAGAAATGGAATAGAAGGGACGTATGTAATGCTTGTTCAAGTGCTATATGTTTTGAAGATTCACTTTATAACCTATAGGATGTTTTCTATCACCTAGTAATCCAGGACTCTGAGTTGAATACTTAGGCTCACCAAAAGGGATATGAGTATCTTTCTGTACCTTCATAATCTCAAAATTAGTATTCAACGGATGCTGGGAGGCCATTGAATGTATCTGAACAGGCCAATCAGATAATTAGGCTGTGACACAAGAATATTTGTCTGGAATCAGTGCGCAGGATAAAGTAGAAGGAGGAAGCTAGTTGGAAAGTTGTGCTCATCAAAGCTATAGAAAGAAGGGCTTCATTTGGGTGGGAATGTGAGATTTAAGAGGATGGAGACTCCATGAAAATTGCTACTTTACATTCACTTTCCAAGAGAGGTGGAGGTAAAATTCACTAACATTACTAACATTTCAAGTGTAGATACATACAGAAGAAGGGATTAATAAATGTGGTGCCTTCCTGTGTGCCATCCATGATATGCCATTTACATATATTATCTCATTTAATAATAACAAAAGACAGTCTACTGGAAAAGAAAGAAGCTATGAAGGGGATTAAAGAAGAGGAGCACCATGAGCTTCAGACACAGAAAACTTCTAGCAGCATTTGTAAATTCAAGAATTGTGAGCCTGTGGTTCTGGACCTGACAAGAGTGATCTGGAAATAATCATTGAAGCTTTCAAAGTATATGACAGAACCATTTACGTTTAGAGATAAAAGATAATAGAATGATGGTCAGTACTTTAGGTAATGGCTACTCCTTTTAATGGATGACAGGAGATATGCAAGCTAGTGGTAAGGGCAGAAAAGACAATGGACAGCTATCACAGTACCCATGCTGCTGCATCATAACAACCAAAGGAAAAAAAAAAGAGTTTTAAAAAGGAAAAAAATTGGACAACACCAATAAATATGTTGTAAAGAAAATGAGGGTAAAAAGAGTTAAGAACAAAGCTTTGTATTTTGAAAGTAGAAAATAATTAATGATAAAAAATATGAGAAAGCAGAAACAATTCTGTAGCCCTTTATGAGAAAAGCCAGTAATTCAGAGACCAAGCCAGGGTGTAGCAGCTGTAACCCAAAGCAGTATTTACTTTGGGGGTGGAGGGTTCTTGGCAAAAATGTAATTTGGGGAACTTCTAGGAGCTCCATTGTAGAATGCAGCCAAGCTAAGGCATTCAAAATGTCCCATTAGTAGACAGAAAGTAAGTCCAGGTTCAATCTGGAAGGTATCGAGAACTAAAACAGAAGCAAAGCAGGGAAATAGATATCAGAAACATTCATAGGATGAGAAATAATGTGTCAGTGCATCATTATCACTAAGAGGAATGAACAATTATGATTAATGTAAAGTTCTGAAACCATAAATCTGAAGTCTGGGGTTAGCAGGAGAACCAAATCTTTGCTGTAGGAAAAAAACAGTGTCTTGCTGGATAATATTTTGCGGTCACCATAGCCCTGGCACTCTACAAAGTACCTAACATAATATAATAGCCTGTAAATAGACAAGGAGTATACTGAATGAATGAAAGAAACAGTGGGGAACCAGTTAAAGGATTTTGAACAGGAGAATGAAATGACTAGCATAACATTTTAGAAAGGTCACATGGGCTACAATTAGGATGCGAGATTTGATCAAGGAACAATTGTAAGCAGCCAGTTTGGTGCAGAAATAGATGTGAGCTGTGGAAGAAATGGCTATGCTTGTTTAAATGGAGACAAAGTGGATAGACTTAAGAGATGTCTGAACTGAAGAGTCAACAGAACTTGGTTATTGGATGTATGATGTTGAGAGTGAGGGAGGAGCTGGGAAAGTACTCAAGGTTTCTCGCTTGAGCGACAGGATGAAAGATAGTGCCTACAACTAAATCAGAAAACCTAAAAAGAGGGCTCATTTGGGGAGGGGTAATGACATAGCAATGAATTCAGTTTTAGATTTGTTAAATTTGATATCTCTATGGACCATCAATAAACCTGATCAGTAGGGAAGTTGTATTTATTTCTGGATCTCAGAAAAGAGACTTGAACTAGCAATGTTGAGATTTGGGCTTATCAGCCTAGAGCTAGTCATTAAAACCATAGAAGTAAGTAAAATTGCCCATAGGAAATATGCATAGGAAGAAAATAAAACCCAAGACAGATTGCTGGGGGACGTCTGCATTAAAGGATGGACAAACGAGCTCACAAAGGAAACCGAAGCATAGGAACAAAATAAGGAGATTGTGGTGTGAGTTGGAGGAAGAAAACTTTTCCAAACAGAAAGGGGGATAAAAGGTGATAAAGCTGTGTAAAGGTCTTGCTTAAGCAAGATCAGAAGTAGAACTATCTGTATGTTTTTGAGTTGCTTGTAATCAGGCAGTTGACCTTGATGAGAAAACATTCAGGGCAGGGAGGGAGGAGAGAGCCATCTGCAGTGTTAAGGCCTGGACAGGGTGTGAGATCTTGGAGTTTACCAGTGTGATGGGGAAGCAAAGGTAGGTTGAAGGAGAGGGATGCAAGGTCAAAGGAGAAGGCAAAAGTTCCAGCTCTTCCTCTCAGAAGGTGGGTTTGGGATGACAAAACAGAGCTGCAAGTTTATATTATTATATCCCCCCAGACTTCCTCTGAAGTGCCTCCTGTTGTGTGGAGGGACTTAAATGTAGATGAGAGGCAGAGTCCCAAACATTATCTGTGTGTTTTGGTTTATTCTGTTATTCAGAGTTGTCGACAGGAAAGAAAAGAAGCATTGTTGTGAGTCACTATGCTTCATGTTCTAAAATCAGATAAACCTCTCTTTTCCTGCTTCAGTAGTCCTTCCTTTCTTTCATTGTTTTCTTACTTTCCTTATGTTCTTATTTAAAACAGGCTAGAATATTTTGTCTTTCCTCCACCTAAGATATAACATAAGGTTAAAATATTCCTCTCGTGGAATTTAGTATTACACAGTTTACTCAAGTTAATTATATAGTTTATGAAAAACCTTATGGTGCCAAAATATATTTTTATGCCTTAAATGAGCCCTCTTCCTTGAGAATACTTGTGTGTGTGTGTGTGTGTGTGTGTGTGTGTGTGTGTGTGTGTATATATATATATAGCCTGAGTGATACTCAAAATATTTAACTACAAAACAAGTCCTGTATCTATACTTATATCTGTATCTATGTCTATCTATTTATCCATATGTATGTGTTAGTACAAGCTTTCAGTAATTGATCTTCTATAGTCAAATGTGCATAACACATTACCCCATGGCTGTATCATCTCTTTTAAAGCTTAATATAATGTAGTCACCATATCTTGACACTCTGATATTCATGTCTATATAAAGTAACACCTTTAAAAAATTTAAGTCCATGAAAATTAATACCTCAATTTAAGAAAACTGAATTTCAGACTTCCATAAAGCAAACTGCTGATAAAACACTCTATGTAAACCTGTAGCCTATTTCCTTTTGAAACTGACTGGCTTGGCACTTTCTATTTGAAAAAAAAAATAGCAGTATGGTTAAGTGCACTTAATTTTTACTTTTATGTTCATCCCTTGGAACAGTGATGATTCAGTTATTTTTCCACTCTCTCAAATGCTTAAAAGGTAGATTTAAAAAAACAAGAATAGATGTATACACCTGGAAAATAATTTATTTTACATAGTACAGCATTTTTTTTTTACTTTCAAAGAGTTAAATTTGTGATGTTGTGCAGGGATTTCATTTAAAAGACCATTGTAGTAACCTGGGGGATAGCATGGGCCAAGTTGTTAACCATGGAAATGGTGACAAGTGGTCAGATTTTACATTTGTTTTGGGGTAGAATCAGGGCTTACATCAGAGGTCTGACATCTGTGTTATCACACAAAGTCCTTTGCTCAGAAGAGCCCATGCTTGGTTTTATGCTCTGCTGTTATCATCTTGAAACTCTTTTTCCTGTCTTTCTAGAGATACACTTGACATATAACATTATGTAACTTTAAGGTGTCCCATGTGATGATTTAATGCACATATATATTGTGAAATGATGTCCACAATAAAGTCAACACCTCTGTTACTTAAAAAGAGTGTATGCTATTGTGCACAGTAGGAAGCAACAGGGATTTAGAAAACCAAAAACAAAACCCAAATGAAAAAACAAAACAAAACAAAAGATGTTTGCTTTGTGATAGTGTTCAGAACTCTTTACTTCAAAAAAAAAAAAGTTTTTTTTTTCCTGACCTCTGCTCTGTTCATGTCGCTATTCTAAGTACTTTGTCGCAGGTATTTGACACAGATCTCCGTTCTTAAGACACAAATTGTACACCAAAGGTAGAATACAGTTTCAAACCAATGTATCAGCAGATATTAGGTTACGTGATTTATAATTTATATGTAATTATTAGAAACGTGTTAATATTGGACACAGGACTCTAGATAGGGTCCTGATCAAATACAGTCTTCATAGCACCTGTTTTTAGCAGCACACTTCATATCTTCCTTCCCTAAAATTTAAGCTTAATTGTAACAAAGATGTGTTTGACTTGTTCCTGTTGGTTATCACTGTATTTGCAATATCCAGAAGCGTCTGGCATATAGAACGAGCTCAGTAATTTTCTGTTAATGATTTTTATTATCCTTAACATAACTTCTTAATTCTGTGGTTACTGATGCAATTCTGTGGTTACTGACGCAATTCTGTGGTTACTCATACAATAAAACCTCTCTCATTAGTATTGACTCATATTCAACATTATCAATTCAGATTTCCAGATTTCAGTTTTTTCCTTCCTTGTTTTCAAAATCATGACTTCCCCATCCTATATGAATGCAACTGGAAACTAGTAGTTGATGCTAATTTACAAAAGGTAGCGAGACTCTTATGAGCAAAAACAGAATTGCAGACCAAAAAGATTGTAACACAAGTCACTTGACTGATGTCGGTGGGCTGAGTTGATCAGTGAAAAGAGATGAGTAGAAAACAACTTGGACTTGGGATAATGTCTTTCAAACCATATCTAAAAGTGAGGATTGTTAATGGAAGAAGCCTCACATTTGAAAGAGTTGCTTGAAAGATTCCTAAGCAGTATGGGCTTTGTGTGGTTGGAATGGAACTCTAAGGAGGTGGTAATAGTTACTGTGTCAGGAGAATTTCAAAGACCAAAATTCATTTTGGATGATTAAGGGAAGCAATGGATCTGTCAGTAGTTTTATCATCCCTGAGAATATTTGCAATTTCACAAGACAACACATAGTTGAACAATGATTACAAAAAATACCTTTGAGGTAGTAATAGTCTCCTTTCATGGAGGAAAACACTAATGGTGATCGTCAACTCCTGTGAGAATTTTAACAGACAAATAAACTAAAGGTGATAAAGTCAGTGCTTTGAAAAAGTACTTCACCTCTTCCCAGCCAGTCTAATTTCATGAATGCTTATAGAAATCACACATTAAATCTTGTCTCAAAATGTAATTGAATAATTCTTTATTTTTTCATTATGATAAAAACATTTAAATTAGATTTATATTCTTCCACTTTTAAGTTTTTTTTACCTTTCTTTAGCTTTTTTAAAAAAATCAATGTTTACTAAAATTTTGAGAAAGAAATTAGAGTCTTATGTACTTCTTTCTAATGTTTAATAAAAAAGTGGTTATTTTTCTTTGTCCGTTCTATGGAGGAGAGATTTGTTTTAATAACTACCTATTGTAGTTGAAAGAGAGCTAACATATTCAAATGAAGGGTTCAATTAAATGGTTTTAAAAATATAATATATACTTCTTTAGGTAGATTTCCTTATCTAAATCTGTTAACGTGAGAAAATTTAAGAACATTTCTTTTAATGTTTATTTATTTTTGAGAGAGAGAGAGACTGAGCACAAGCGGGGGAAGGGCAGAGAGAGAGAGGGAGACACAGAATCTGAAGTAGGATCCAGGCTCCAAGCTGTCAACACAGAGCCTGATGCCTGATGTGAGGCTTGAACTCATGAGTCATGAGATCATGACTTGAGCCGAAGTTGGACGCTCAACCAACTGAGCCCCCCAGGCGCCCCATGAAGAAGTTTTTAGATATGAGGTTTAATTACTTAGAAGCTTGGGTAGTTAAGATTTAGCTTTATGATTCTTTTTTTCTGTTACATTTTTGAATATGAAATAAGTATACAATTTCCCTTACATCTCTGTAAGTCTGATAACCTGATGAGGGGTAACATATATAGGTATGTTACGAAGAAACCATGGTTAATCTTCATTTTTGTACTGTTTGCTTTTTACTTAATTGAAGAGCCTTTTCTCTCAATTTAGGTAAGGCATAAACATGCTGTAAGTCTAGAAATCATTCTGAAAGAAAGTGTGCAGATATCTAAATTTGTGAATTTCACAAATGACTACGGAAAGAGATAGATCATTGTATGATGTTTGTTATTTGTAGGCACCAGTAAGTTTTCACAACCCAAGATTGAGGTTAAACACAAAGAACTAACACAATGACTACTTTGCATGGTATGAAATTGCCTTGGGATGTATGACCAAAAACAAGCAAGTGAACAAATTAAAGGAAACTGTAGAGATCAATATGAGGCAAAATGTACCAGAAGTAATATATTACTGCACAGTTACTCTATGAGTCAATTATAGATCTAGATAGATTCTTAATGTTATGAAACAAAAGCTTACTTGATTCATAGAATGTGGCTCATTAATTATCTATTGTAAAGGCTACAAAAGACTATTTAAGCCATTTGTCTCATTCCACATGATAAGCTGTAATGTTATTGCAGCACACCGCACTGGTGTTTCTGTATTATTTTGTTTTGTATTTCTATTCTCATGATTAGGTTCTGAGTTCTTGCAGCATTCTAAAACAAGACTAAGCATTCTTATGCTTATGTCCATTATTTGATGGGTAAGACTAAAGCCTCTGTAAATATACTAAAACTCATTGAATTTTATACTTAAAATGGGTCAGTATTATGGCATGCAAATTATATCTCAATAAAGCTATATCTCAGTAAAGCTGCTTAGAAAAAAAGAGAACCAGGACAGGATTTTATTTTTGCATCCACTAGTGATTTGTGACTTGGGATTTTTGGGTCTTCCATGAAATACAGTGGTGTCAATGATTTATCCCCCATTTTCATATTTTTCAACTTCAAAAATTTCGAATGAGCTTCTGTTTTTTTTTTAAAGAAAAAATCTTTTTCCTTTCTTCCTCCTTTTCTGCCTTCTAAATTTTAGATTAAAAAAATAGCCTGTGCCCTCTGTTTCTTTTTCTTGTTTTCTTTAAATGTTTATTTTTGAGAGAGGGAGTGTGTGCACAGGCAGGGAAGGGGCAGAGAGAGAGAGACAGACAGAGAGAATCCCAAGCAGGCTCCATGCTCAGCCCAGAGCCCAATCTCACAACTCCAAGATCATGACCTGAGCTGAAATCAAGAGGGACACTTAACTGACTGAGTCACCCAGGCACCCCTGCATACTCTCCTTCCACCTCTTTATCCCTCACCCTATTCTAGCCCCTTCCTTTACTATTGGATTGAGACTGACTTTACGGAATTCAGTAGTTACTCTTGAACTGCGAGCTGAAGTGATTGCTGCACAGTTCTCATCTTCCTGGAACTCCTTGAAGCAGGAGACATTCCTAAAAATCTCTTTTCACAGGGCACCTGGGTGGCTCAGGTCAGTTAAGTTTCCGACTCTTGATTCAGGCTCAGGTCCTGGTCTCGCATTTCGTGGGCTGGAGCCTGCATCAGCCTCCGTGCTGACAGTGCAGAGTCTGCTTGTGATTCTTTCCCTCTCTCTTCTCTCTGCCTCTGTCTGTCTGTGTGTCTGTCTGTCTCTGTCTCTCTCAAAATTAAATAAATAAACTTAAAAAAACTAAAAAAAAAACAAAAACCCAGAATCTCTTTTCATTAACACATGTTTTGTTTTAGCTTCAGTGATCCTGTTTTTAACTTGTTATATCCATTCTCTGATCACACTTTAACTTTCTTTCTGTTTTTTAGCTCATCTTGTAGATCCCACCACTGCTAGTCCTAGATTCTTCCCATGTATGTTCTCTCATTTTCTTGGCCTTAGCTCTTACACCTCTATGGAAATGACACCCATATCCCTGACTCTAGCCCTGACCACTCTCTTAGCTTTGGGTACATATATTCCATTCCTCTGTGACTTCTCCATCATCTGCATGCTTTGAACCTTAAAAATAAGTCATTTTCCTTCTCTCCCAAGACTCTATCTCCCAATCGTAATATAATGTTTATATATCCAGTCAATCATGCTGTAATGTTCAGAGTATCTTTAATTCTGCTCTCCTTTTTCATCCTCTGTATCCGTTTTCATAGTAATAAACTATTCCCAGGACTTAAAGGCAGGGAAGAGGCTGATGTTACATATACAGTCTAGGAACACAGACTTCCCTCAAGACCTTACTCTTTGTAACCTTCCAGGTGGCCATCCTGGTACAGATTTCCTTTAGTATAGTGTAAAAGAACAAGGTCACAGGACTGAAGCTATCATATATGGCACATTGCTGTGAATTACAAAAGGTTGCTTATAAAATATATATTCTTTTATCAGAAAAATTTTCCTAATACTGATTTTGTAAGACACATGAAATTTATTGTTGCCTGTGGAAAATTTCTACAATAAGCATACCTATGTCATCTGTGCCCTTATGTGTTGTAAGAGTTCCATAACTTGCACAATCATACAGAGTAGCTCTAAGTATAGGGCTACATTGTTCAGATCCTGGCCTTAGAGTTTAGTAGCTATATAACCTTGGTAATTTACTTAGTCACTTTAAATTACAGATTCATGACCTATAAAAGGTGACTAATAACATTATCTCTTTCAGAGGATTTAGAAGGGTAAAATAGGAAAAAAAAAGGGTACAAGGGTAATTTAGGAAAAAAATATATATATAATTAGAAAGTTCAAATTTACCTACAGATGTTCTCAGTCTACTGCTTCAGAGGCACAAATCATTAAACATGCCAGATTGTGAAATTCTTTACACTGGAGAGGAGATGAAACTACTGTTGTTTTTAACAGCTCACCCTATGTCATTGAAAATTTTGTCTTTGAGAATATTTCATTTAAGGACATTCTAAAAGAGCTAGAGGAGCAGTTGCCCTATTTTTCCAATGAGTAAATGTGTAGCTCAGAACCTAATGTTTCTACTTGAATGTTGCTGCTAGCTATTTGGACAAAACAATGAGAAGGCTTTTAAGGTACTACAAGAAAATGTCTTGACTTCATCATTTCCAAGTTATGATTATATTTTATTTTTCTCCTATTTCAGGGTCAGCAAACTACAGGCCAGGGGCCACATCGAGCCCATGTACGGTTTTTGTAAATAAAGTTTTGTGGGGACACAGCTACCCACATTCATTTATGTATTGTCTTGCCTGCTTTCCCACTGCAATGGTAGAGTTGTGTAGTTGTCACAGAGACCTGTTGGTCCACAAGCGTAAAATATTTACCATCTGGCCCTTACATATAAAGTTTGCTGACCCCTGCCTTTTGATAGTTTTAAAATATTGCTTCAGTCAAACGTCCATTTTGCTCAATTCTACACATAGAAAAAGAAAGATTGGATTGATCTGGAGTCTAGTGGGTCTTACTCTTTCCTCCAGAATATCTTTTACTGATGAACAGTGGAAACCTAGGTGCATTGTGCTGCCTTAAAAGCATTCAGTTCCTTAGGTTTTACCAAAAATAAGACAAATGAAAAAACCCTAAGGCAGAATAACCTGTTCCTTTACCCCAGACTACTGGCATTATCTAGAAAATGCTTCTTATACGAAATAAGCATTTAATAAATATCTTTTCCCTTCTTTTGACATTAAAAAGTGATAGTAGGGAAAAGCTGCTTAATATCAATGAACCATCTATTTGATGACACAGTGAGTGACTTAGTTCACTGTTGAAAACAAATTTGGATTGAAACTTGGGGAATTCTGTTAGTACCTGTCTTGTTCATTAAACCCAAGTGGTTGAAACCATGCCTTTCACATGGGAAAATAATCTCTATTTTGCAAGATTTCTAACATAATAATGTATGTTAAAAACTTGGTAAATGAGTATTTCTCAATTAATAGCTATTATTTTTATTTTAAAGATTAAGTTCATTATTTAAAATATATCAAATTATTTCAATTTACCCTTCAAAAAGTCTACTTAATACTCAATTTCCTGTTTTTTTCCAATTACTTAATACCTTCTGTGTATTCTTATTCTTTAAAATGAATAAAAATGTAACCTTCCTCACCTTTTTTTACCTCCCACCTGAAAGAATTCTACAAAGAAGATTTATAATTTAAAACCATTTTTTTAATGTTTATTTATTTTTGAGAGACAGAGAGAGAGCGAGCGAGCATTGGAGGGGCAGAGAGAAAGGGAGACACAGAATCTGAAGCAGACTCTAGGCTCTGAGCTGTCAACATAGAACCTGACATGGGTCTTGAACTCGTGAACTGTGAGATCATGACCTGAGCTGAAGCTGGATGCTGAACCAACTGAACCACCCAGGTGCCCCTAGAAGATTTATAATTTAAAAGCTAGTTTTTAATAACTTTTGTGTGGTGTCATTTGGATGTGTCGATACACCTAAAGTTATAGTTGGTTATGAAGCCCAAGAATATATACTAAGCCTTAAGAAATTTACTTCTTTGTCAAGCTTTCCAATGTCCTAAACCCATGGTTATGGATTGGGCCTTAACTGTAAGTACATTCTCCGAGAAGTTTGCTGTCACTTAAGACATTCTTTGTAATGTGTTTTAGAGTCAAGTCATGAAAGTTTAATTTTCTATTTTAACTGTGAAGCAGTTAAGAAATATTTGGGGATCCAATATAGAAAATCCTCAAAGTTAAGTGAAAATTGGAGCAGAAGGGAAATCCCTTTTTAAAAGAAGAAATTGATTTTTAAAAATATCATTTCCACTGATACCAAAATAGAGCTACAATCAAAGTACAACAGGATATATTTTCATATACAAGCATAGTTCAGAGCCATCTAGTTCTGGTTTCTGCTCCTATCACAGTTATGAGGACTCATTTTTGCTGGAAATCTAAATATCTATAGAGTCAGTGTAGTTTGGGGGCAAATATAAGGGTTTTAAAGTTAGAATGTAGTCTGGATTCCTAAAATCTTCAGGACCATGTATCTTTCTTTTGAAAAGATACTTCAGACCAAAGTATAGTTTGTTGTTGTTCTTGTTTGTTTTTGTTTTTGTTTTGTTTTTTAATATTCTATTATAGGTCCTGTGAAGCTTAAAATTACCTAGTCTGGAGACTATAGTTTATCAGTACAGGGTTAAGGAAGAGATGTTTATACTCTTATTATACCAGGATCACTGCTCACCAAAACAAACAGCATATGCATGTGTACTAGAACTTGAAGTAATTGAAGCCAGCATGAAGTATTTATATACAGTAAGTGTAGTCTAAGAGGAACATACTTTGGGGAAAATTGTAAGAAGTTAGGGTTGGAAAAGACAATCATGAGGAGCCACTCGTCTCACAGTTTGTGGAAGGTGGAAATACTGGAGAAATTTCAGACTTGTTGCGTGCACAACCCAGTTGGGAAGAGGCATATTAATCAACTGAATGATTAGGCTTTGAAGTTTAAGGCCATTAGGGATTTGGAATATTAGAGATGAAAATTCTGAAGCATCAGCCAAGAATTTATTGAGTTGGCAATTCTGTGGGAAACTACAATACGATTCTAGGATATCTGACGTATGAAGTAAAATTTGAGACGTTTTCTGATACTTGTCTTTTGTATCTTCATAGAGATATAAAAGTGTGGTGTTTTCCTTTTTGTTTTGAGAAACAAAGGATCAAGCCTCATTTTAAGGTTCATCTCCAAATTCCATGAATCAAAAGAGAAGAACTTAAAATAGGAGCTCTATTCAAGCTTCTTGTTTTGGTTAGGGGTTCAGGGCTCATAGAGTAGGAAGATGTGATCTATTTCCTGGAATTGATCACACCAATGGGTAGATTTTCTTTTTTTTAATGTTTTAATTTAAATTCTACTTAGTTAACGTGCAGTGTAATATTAGTTTCTGGTGTACAATATAGTGATTTAGTATTTCCACACAACACCTGGCGCTCATCATGACACGTGTGCTCCTTAATCCCCATCACTTTTTAACCACCCCCTCCCCCCCACCTCTCTTCTGGTAACCATCAGTTTGTTCTCTGTAGTTACAGGCCCGGGGGTTCCTGGGTGGCTCAGTCTGTTGAGTGCCCAACTTTGGCTCAAGTCATGATCTCATGGCTCATGGGTCCGAGCCCTAGGTTGGGCTTTGTGCTGACAGCACAGAGCCTGGTCTGGATTCTCTGTCTCCCTCTCTGCATCCCGTCCCCTTGCACTCTCTCCCTGTCTCTCAAAAATAAACATTTTTTTAAAGAGTCTGTTTCTTGGTTTGCCTCACTTTCTCTTTTTTTCCCCCATTTTCTCATTTGTTTTGTTTCTTGAATTCCACATGAGTGAAAAAATTGTCTTTTTAAAAGAATTTTTATACCAGGATGATAAAAGGCTCTCATTTATTAAGGTGGCATGACTCATTAATTAATCAAACTTTGTCTTAGACTAGAAAGTAATAATGTGCTCACTAGTAAAGTTACCTGTTAGTAAGAGCTGTCTCATTCATAAACAACTAAAAGTAGGAGCCAAATACATGATACTAAGTTGGATGTAAAACAAATTCAAGATCCTGAAAATGTAAGTAAACAGCACAAGCAATGTTAATCTAGGGATGTAAGCAATGATTGTATCAGGCCTCTTAAACCATCTGTGCATGAGTAAAGTGTTAGGAACAGGTGAATTCACAACCATATCTGGGAAAAATGGTTTCAGATGAGACAAAGGGAAGAAAAATTTCACCTAAGCCACCAGAAGACATAATGACTCTGCCCTCCTGCACTTGTGTCTCTAACATTGCACATCTTAAAAAAAATTTTTTTTAAGTTTACTTTTTGAGAGAGAAAGAGAGAGAGAGAGTACAAGCAGGGAAGGAGTAGAGAGAGACAGAGGATCTGAAGCAGGCTCTGTGCTGAGAGCAGAGAGCCTGATGCAGGGCTCGGACTCAAACTGTGAGATGACCTGAGCTGAAGTCGGACACTTAATCTACTGAGCTACCCAGGGTCCCCTGCACATCTGTCTTGATCATTCAAAATAGAAAATGTAAATCTCAGTTCAGGCTGAGCCATTGAACATGACCCTGTTCCTATGTTGACTATGTGTCAGAGATCCTTGGACAAACTCTCCTTTCCTTTCCTAAGGGTTCCATTAGAGATAAGTATACCCAACCCCTCCCCCCACCACCCTGCCATGTATAAGAATAACAGTGTAGTTTAAATCTTGTTACTTTGTTATCTTATATGGGATAAGGGGAGAATTGTCCTTGTTCTGCCTCCCATGAAATTAGTCACCAAAGTGAAATACTGGTGCCAGAGAATCCGAAAGTAGCATCATTGGGTGAATATAGCAGCATAAAAAACCATAAATTTAATTGTCTCTGTGTGTACCCTTTGTCTTCTCAATTGTACTCTATTATAGTCAAAATGGATCTTTATTGATTTAGTTAATGCCTCTTTATATTTTGGCTTCCGCATCTGATTTCATATTTTCTTAGGAGAAAAAAAATAACTTCCCCTTAGAGTGGCTATATAAATGATCAAAAGAAATGAATGAGTTTTAGAAATCGAATGCTCTCTTTTCTGTCCTCTTTCTATTGCTTTTCAGCAGTCATCTCATGAGATTAAATGGTATGTAGAATATTACTTGGGTGCAATCTTGCCTTGTCACAAGAAATTGTCCATCCTCGAAGTTCAATTTTGTGACAGAATATTTTAGTTGATTAACTTGTCAGGTCTGCTGTAAATAACAAAATATACTGAGTTCTTAAGGAGAGGTTTATAATGCTCCTGCATGAAAATATTGAATAGTAAAAGTATGTCTGGAAAACATATTTTTTTCTCCCCAACTCATCACATGATTTCCTCCCTTAATTAAACACACACGCACAGACACACACACACACACACACACACACACACACACACACACAAAAGGAGTTCGAAAATGCCAACTCTGCTCTTTTTTTTTTTTTAATTTTTTTTTCAACGTTTATTTATTTCTGGGACAGAGAGAGACAGAGCATGAACGGGGGAGGGGCAGAGAGAGAGGGAGACACAGAATCGGAAACAGGCTCCAGGCTCTGAGCCATCAGCCCAGAGCCCGACGCGGGGCTCGAACTCCCGGACCGCGAGATCGTGACCTGGCTGAAGTCAGACGCTTAACCGACTGTGCCACCCAGGCACCCCACAACTCTGCTTTTTTAATTGACCAGAGGAAAAGCCAGTGTTACCTTCCTGCATCTTAATGAATCCACCAAACGCTCTCCAGTCCTCATCTGGTTTGCTGTCTGTAGTGCTGCACACTTTTGCTCAGTCTCCTTCCTTGCACACATCTTCTCCTTTGCTTCTGTAATGTCATACTCCCTTGGATTTGCCTGATTTCTTGGTTTCTCTACAATCTCCTTTGCTGGTTCGTTTTCCTCTGCCCATTCCTTAAATGTCTGCATTTGCTTCAGGGCTCTGTCGTTATTAGTCTCTCCTCTCATTTTCCCATCTCTTCTACCTTCTGAGGTGTAGCTAAGTCTTTAACAGCCCAGGTCATGTAAACCAACTACTCAGATTTTATCATGTGCATTAGTTTTCTATGCTGTATAACAAATAATACAAACTTTATGGCTTAAGACAGACCTTATTTAGTATTTTACAGTTCCCTGGGTCAGAAGTCTGGGTGGGTTTCAATTGGATCCTCTGCTCAGGGTCTCAACAGCCTGAACTCAAGCTGTTAGCTAGGACTGAGGGCTCATCTGAGGCTTGAGGTCTCTTCTGAGCTCACTGGTGTTGGCAGAATTCAATTTGTTGTGGCTATAGGGCTGAATTCCCCGTTTTCTTGATGGCTGTTTGCCAAGGGCAGTTCTTAGCTCTTGGAAGCTGATTGCAAGCTCTGCCATGTGGCCCCCTGCATAGGCCTTCTCACGCTTTTAATCTCTGGTGGCAGGGAGGACCTCATTTCCTCTGAAGGGATTGACTGATTAGGCCAGGCCCACAAAGCTCTCCCTTTTGGTTTTGATTAACTCAGAGTCAACTCATTAATAACTAAATCATGAGAATTATATCCCATCACATTTACAGGTTCTGCCCTACACAGGACAGGACATTGTACAAGGTGTGAACATCATGAGTTGGGCATGTTGGAGGCCATCTTAGAATTCTGTCTGCTATACCCTAGTTCTGCCATTTACTAAGTCTGTGAATTTGGGCTAATTCTGTAATTTCTTTGTGCCTTGGTTTTCTCATCTTTAAAATGGGATGATAAACAGAGTACTCTTTATGGGGTTATTGTGAGGATTAACTGAATTGAAACATGCAAAGCAGAACAGTGACTGATACATAGTAAGAGTCTGCAAAAATTCTGTTATCATTGGGGTGCCTGGGTGCCTGGGTGGCTCAGTCAGTTGAGCATCTGACTTTGGCTTAGGTCATGATCTCATAGTTCATGAGTTCAAGCCCCTGTGTCAGGCTCTGTGCTGACAGCTCAGAACCTGGAGCCTGCTTCAGATTCTCTCTCTCTCTCTCTCTCTCTCTCTCTGCCCGTCCCTCACTCACACTCTGTCTCTTTCTCTCTCTCAAAAATAAATAAACATTAAAAAAAATGGAGACACCTGCTTGGCTCAGTCGGTTGAGCGCCCAACTCTTGGTTTTGGCTCAGGTCATGATCTCTCAATTTCGTGAGTCCAAGCCCTGCATTGGGCTCTGTGCTGACAGCTTGGAGCCTACTTGGGATTCTCTCTCTCCATCTTTCTTTGCCCCTCTCCTGCTCACACTGTCTCTGTCTCTCTCAAAATATAAATGAATAAACTTGAAAAAATTCAGTTATCATTGTTACTCTATTTTCTCCCCATCCACTCATGGCATCAGTGTTACTGATATTCCTATGACTTCCAAATGTCTCCAGTCAAGATCTCTGAGCTTTAGACACTTAAAATATCCTAATTCATATCTCCACTTGTATATCTGATGAGCAATCTAAGTACAATTTGTCTAAATCTAAGCACATGATTTCACTTGCAAACCTGATCCTGGCTAGTAATTCTTATTACAGTAAATAGTACTCCTTCATGAAGTTCCGTACACTCCCCAATTTCTTCATATTTTCCTACTATGCATTCATTCAAAAAACATTTGTTTGGAGTATCTGCTGTGTGCAAAGTATTGTGGCAGAGGATATAATGGTCAGTAAAAATTGAGGTCTCTACCTCATGTAGTTTACAATCAAGTGAGAGAGACAGATTATAATCTATCGCTCCAAACTTATTAAAACAAACCAGTTTTATCAATTTATTTTGCAAATATTCTAGTCCAAGGCACTATCTTTCTTTCCTGAACTAGAGCAATAGCCTTTCAACTGTGTTTCTACGTTCACTCTCCCTCCACTTTCTCTTTCCTCACCAGAGCTGCCATCTTCAAGATCACACTACCACACTCCTGTGTATAAACCTTGCAGTGGCCTCCTGTAGTCTGTAAGATAGAAACTCATCTTCCTCATAGCCTGCTAAGGCCCTGCATGACCTCGCCAGCTTTATGCACCCCTACACACCGCTCCATTCCTGTTTCCACTTTAGCAGCCTTCTTCCTGCTTCTCAACACTGCCACACTTGCCCTGCCTCAGCACCTTACACCTGCCTGTCCTAAAATGGGCATTCTCTCCTTCTTGACAACTCTATCTTTACCTGGTAACTCTCAGCTCAAATTTTATCCCTGTCCTTTATCCTCCCAGTTTACTAAGTGAGGATCCCCACTGGAGTCAAGGTACTTTATGAGTCTTCTTCATGACATTTAATGTGGTACATAGTTATGTATGAAGTTGAGTCATTACCTGATTAATATCTGCTGTCATTCTTGGAGAGGGGTGTTTGATGCAAGATCTAAAAGATGAGCTTCAGCCATATGTAGAGCTAGGTTTTACACCTATGTTTTGTTTATGAGGGAATATGACATGGGCTGCATTTTAAATGGAAAGGCTATTCTCACAATGTGTATTTGATGGGACAAGTTTTCTACCTCTGTGTCGATTCAGCCAAGCTTACCCTAACAGTATTTGAGAGGAAACATTTGTGGTTATGAGGGGTACTAAAGACCTGGACAAGAATGTGAAAATATTCTGTAAACTGTAAGACTTAACACAGAGTTTTTATTGCATTTACTGTTGTTAATATCACCGAAGTATCAGTTTATCCAAAACCTGAGCTATGTTGAACTTAATCCATTTGATTTTACCCAAATATTTGATTTCCTCTGTGAAATGTTTTAGATTTACCTGTTTTTTCCCCTTAAGTTTGTGTGTATGTATACGTATTAGTGTACTATCAATATGTATACATACATCTGTAATGTGCACACACAAACACAGTATATACAATGTGGGTATGGTGTATATACAGGCTTCTCTAAAATATATTCCAATCTAGTGTTCAGTATCATAAAATGGGACCAGCTCAGCAGCTATTACCCTGTTTTATTTAAAATGTTTATTTTTAGTTCAATTTAATGATGGTGAATAACAGGATATTTGGACTCTGAGCCATCAATAGGCTTTGCAAACAATGAAAAAATCAAATCCCTTTAACTTAAAAGTGCTTACTGATTTTATAAATGTATTTTGCAAATATGCTAAAATTTTACTGTGATGGTGAAAGCAACAAACAAAAGCTTGTAGAGGATTAAAATGCAACTTTTTTTTGTAGAAAATGTTAAAAATCATTGCTCAAGTAGCTATACCTTTGTCTTCAAGCTAATTGACTATAATTTCATAATTATTGATTTGTAGATATCCAATTTGGATCATTTCTGAAGCTGAATTCAGAACAATCTTAAGGTAAGGTGTTTACTTAGAGAAAGAGAGATAGTGTGTGTGTGTGTGTGTGTGTGTGTGTGTGTGTGTGTGTGTTACAGAATAAAAAAATCTGATATTGAAAATGATATTGATTCCATTTTAACTTATAATATTTCTCAACTTAAAAAATATATCAAAACATATGATAAATAGCTTGATGACTACTTAATAAATGTCCTCTAAGTGTCCTTTCTGCAAATGCCCATATGAGCAAATCACTGAAAATATACAAAACAATTAGAGTACAATTAATACTAAATAGTGTAATGCTCAATGTTGCTGAGTTAATAGATGTTGGAATGAGCTATCAGATGTGGGCTGAATAATAGGGACGTATCATGGAATTAATAGTAATAACAGTAACAATAACACCAACAGCGATAATAATACTATTTACTTATCATTATAATCCAGTCTACTAAATACTTTATAAAAATGCTTTATGTCATACAGTCTTTACAAATTTCTTAAGCCAAAGTATTATTATTCTCGTTATTATTGTTAATATCATTTTATAATGAGAAACCCGAGGCATGTCTAGAGTCATGTAGCTGGTGAGTGGCATGGTTACCAGCTGAGGTCTATACCACACCACGTTTTGGTTTCCTACCACTATATAAACTGCCTGGGGAAGGTAAGAGTTAAGCAGCATGTTGTGAACCTTGGATTCAGAAGAGAATGAGAAGGGAAGTTTTTGCAGTATGAAGGCCACTTAACAAAAATGTGAAAGGTGATCTAGATATTCCCTGTGCTTGAGTGACAAGTTGGAATGAAGAACATTTGAGGAAAGTGTAATGAAAATTGTGTAGCCAGAGCAGATGGAGCTTATGGACATATTTTGGTGGATAAATACCGAGTGTTCCAGTTTCATCTTTATTGCCCTCTACCCGAAAACTACTAATCTGGATTTTTGCTATTATATAGTTGAGTACAGTAATCTACAATCTGGTCAGGGTAGCCAGTTAAAAAAAATCAATTAGCAATAAAATACTAGAATTAGGAAGGATCATTGAAAATTATGTAGTCCTGTGAAAGCATGAATTGACAGCCTACTCCTGATAGAGGCGTTAGAAACAGAGAGGCATGCTATTACCAAAAGACATGAAAGTAAACAAATATTACAGGTCTTCATGGTAGATTAGATAAAAGGAATAAAGGGGAATGAAGAGCAGAGATGGTTTCAAGTTTATTACAGCAAAAAAGAAAAACTACAAAACTGATGAAAGGGAAATATTGTGAGACAACAGAGTAAGTTTGATTTTTCTTTCTTGCATCCAAAATGTCAATGGAGCCCCACATTCATCTATCCTACAGGACACAGAAAATTACATGAAGAAAACAGGTGAAGATTGGGTTCTAATATCATTAAATGTATTTTTTAAGAGACTTTAGAGTGGATGATAACTGTGGAAGGATTAGTATAAAAATAGAAGCACATGGGCTGATTTTTTTCTTTATTTTTTTATTTTCTTTTTAAAATTTTAAAAAGTTTTTAATTTTAATTCCAGCATAGTTAATATACAATGCTATGTTAGTTTCAGCTGTATAATATAGTGATTCAACAATTCTATATAGTACTCTGTGCTCATCATGATAAGGGTACTCTTAATCCCCATCACCTATTTCACCCATTCCCCCACCACCTCTCCTCTGGTAACCATCAGTTTGTTCTCTAGTTAAGAGAACAATACTTAAGGAGTGTTTCTTGGTTTGTCTTGCTCTCTTTTTTTCCTTTGCTACTTTGTTTTATTTCTTTAATTTTGCATATGAGTGAAATCATGTGATATTTTTCTTTCTCTGACTTATTTTGCTTACTCTCTAACTCTATCCATGTCATTGCAAATGGCAAGATTTCATTCTTTTTCGTGGCTGAATAATATTGCATTATATGTATATCCTGCCTCTTCTTATCCACTTATCTATTGTTTGACACAGGGTTGCTTCCCTAATTTGGCTATTGCAAATAATAATACAATAAACAGAGGGGTGCATGTATCCCTTTGTATTAGTAGTTTTGTATTTTTTTTATAAATATCCAGTAATGCAATTACTAGACCATAGGGTAGTTTTATTTTTAACTTGTTAGGGAACCTCCATAATCTTTTCTACAGTGGTTGCATCAGTTTGCATTTCCACCAACAGTGAATGAGAGTTCCTTTTTCTCCACATCTTTGCAAACACTTGTTATTTCTTGTGTTTTTAATTTGAGCCATTCTGAGAGGTGTTAGGTAATATCTCATTGTAGTTTTGATTTGTATTTCCCTGATGATGAATGATATTGAGCATCTTTTCATGTGTCTGTTGGCCATCTGTATGTCTTCTTTGGAGAAATATCCGTTTGTGTCTCCTGCCCATTTTTATTTGGATTATTTGGTTTTTGGGTATTGGGTTGTGTAAGTTCTTTATATATTTTGGATACTAACCCTCTGTCAGATATGTCATTTGCAAATATCTTCTCTCATTCCATAAGTTACCTTTTAGTTTTGTTGATTGTTTCCTTTGTTGTGCAGACGCTTTTTATTTTGATGTAGTTCCAATAGTTGATTTTTGCCTTTATTTCCCTTGCCTCAGGAGACCTCTAGAAAGAAGTTGCTATGGCTGATGTCAGAAAAATTACCACCTGTGCCCTTTTCTAGGATTTTTATGGGCTCAGGTCTCACATTTAGGTCTTTAATCCATTTTGAACTTGTTTTTGTGTATGGTGTAAGAAAGTAAAGTGGTCCAATTTCATTCTTTTGCATGTATGTAGATGTCCAGATTTTCCAATACCATTTGTTGAAGAGACTTTCTCCCATTATGTATTTTTTCCTCCTTTATCAAAGGTTAATTGACCATATAACTGTGGATTTATTTCTGGGTTTTCTTTTCTGTTCCATGGATATATGTGTCTATTTTTGTGCCAGTACCATGCTCTTTTGTTTGCTACAGATTTGTAATATAATTTGAATTCTGGAATTGTGATGACTCCAGTTTTGTTTTTCTTTTTCTTGACTTTGACTATTCAGGGTCTTTTGTGGTTCCATTCAAATTTTATGATTCTTCAAGTCCTGTAAAAAAAGCTGTTTGTATAGGGATTGCATTATATTTGTAGGTTGCTTTGGGTGGCATAAACATTTTAACAACATTTGCTCTTCCTCCATGTGATGGAATGTCTTTCCATTTCTTTGTGTTGTCTTCTGTTTCTTTCATCAGTGTTTTATAGTTTTCAGAGTACAAGTCTGTCACCTCTTTGGTTAAGTTTATTCCTCAGTATTTTATTCTTTTTGGTGTAATTGTAAATGGTATTGTTTTCTTGATTTCTCTTTCTATTGTTTCATTATTAGTGTATAGGAGTGTAAACGATTTCTGTACATTGATTTTGTATCCTGTAACTTTACTGAATTCATTTGTCAGTTCTAGAATTTTTTTTTTTTTTGGTGGAATCTTCAGGTTTTCTATATGTAGTATTATGTCATCTGCAAATAGTGAAAGTTTTACTTCTCCCTTACCAATTTGGATGCCTTTTGGGGGCTGATATTCTAAACACCATTTTCAGTTGAACATTTTAAAAATAAAATATAACTATGTAATGCTGAAAAATGCATGTGAGATAATGCAACCTGATAATAGTCTGACCTTTTATGCCTAATTCTAAACTTGTAAACTTTTTGTTTGTTTGGGATTTCTTTGGCAATATAATGTTGATTTTTTTAACTAGGTAAATGCAAATTACTTAAAACTCAACTCTGGAAAACATTTATTTTAAATGCTGACAATATTGATTGCCTTTCATTGAGTATTATCTTGTTAATTATGCTTCAGGTAAAATACAATTTAAAATCACTTTTATGTCAGAATGAAAACATCCATTGTGTAATGAAATATGTGAATTAGACGATAAACAGGAAGAGAAAGAAAGAGAACAAGCTCAACTTAGGCTACAAGTTAATTCATTTGGAGTGAAGTCTGATTAAGGCTGGCTTACAATACTATAATATTTTTTATAATACCATAACCGTTTTTTCCTAGGATTAGTAAAAAAAAGGACAAGTTGAAATGATATGTACTACAGAATTATAAACTTCTTACATTTTACTAACCATTTTCACTCATAGGTTAAATTCATCAAATATTAATTCAGGACCTAAATTTAGTGTTAAATTCTGGGTCTACCACATTTTCAATAGATACAGTTCCTCTTTTCAAGATGCTCAGAGTCTAGTTTAAAAAAAAAACAAATATGTAAACAAGTTATTATAGTATAGTGTAATTCCTTGCCGTAGAAGCAAAGGGATAGGATTACTTCTGATTCAGTGGATCAGGACTGCTCATAAATATCAGCAAGGGAATGTGGAGCTTCATAAGCCTGAAAGAAGATATACTTCTGAAATTTGGATTTAAGCTTAATCATGTTTTAGAAAACTCTAATGTTAGTGCAAAAACTAACAGTAGGCTTTGAATTTCTTAGAATTTGATTCTTAAAGACTGTCATTTTTTTTTTGTTTTGATTGCAGTCTGGAGGAGAGTCTTCATATAATGGACCATCTATTTTTAGCAAGTAGGGATTTAACATGTGAAACATATTGCCTGCGATTTGCTACTGATTTTCCTTGACAGCAGTACTATCAAGAATGTTACTTGTTAAGTGCATTAAGAAGCTGACTGGGAAAGCTATCACTTTGTTAACAGTTTTACTTAAGTAATTAAACCTTTGTTATATAAGCAATGGGATGTATTATTTCAATTTATAAAAATAAAGTTGGATAGGTTTAAAAAATAGGGAGACAGTTCCTTTTCTGGCAGTTGTTAAATGAAAAACTGTAAAAATATAACTACGAAACCCTTCTTTTAAAATGCTTTTCTGAGATGGTAGGAAAGTAAAGACTCTAAAGAGGATAAAAACAAAGCAAAAGCAGCAACCCTCAGAGGAAAGCAAGGCCAAAGCTGGGGAGACAAGGTGAAGTCTAGGGCTAGTCCAAGTTGGAGTGTGATAGATGGTTTCTCAGGAAACCAGGATCCTTAAGGACAACAGTAAGAGTAAGGATGCACAAGAAACCCACCACTGAGAAGGTGCATCCAAAAATTGCCTATCTAGACTTTGACACTGAGTGAAGTGACACAGATTTGCCCTTAGAATTCAGAACTTTTGGTCAGCGTTCACTGGGATTTGGTGGCAGATTCACCTGTGTGATCCAACATATTTCATCCACTAATTTAGAATGTTTCTGGATTCACAATTGGTGGGAGGAAGCAAAAGAAATAATTTGCCACATGAATCTAAATTCAACGTTTTCAAGATAAATTTCTAGAGAAATTAGTTAACAAGTCAAAACTACAAAACATAAAGAATAAAATGGATTTAAAAGAAGGCTGGAAAAAGCCATGGCAGAAGATACAGTTTTAAAAGGTATATTATGCTACAATGACCAGATTTGGAAGAAAAATATGTTTAATACTGTATTAATTTTCTATTGTTTCCATACCAAATCACCACACACTAAGTGTCATAAAACACACAGATTTATCACGTTACATTTCTATAGATCAGAAGTCTAAAACGAGTGTCACCAGATACAAAGTATAGCCAGGATGCATTTCATTCTAGAAGCTCCAGAGGAGAATTGAATTGTTTTCCTGTTCACTTGGCTTCCTGGCAGAATTCAGTTCCTTGTGGTTGTAGGACTGAGCTCCTTGTTTTGTTGCTGGCTCTAAATTGAGGATTTCTCCTAGCTTCCAGTTGTTATCTCATGCCTTGCATTGGTCCCACCTCCCCTGCTTTTTTTTTTTTTTTCCAAAGCCAGCAATAGCAGGTTGAGATCTTCTCACATCCTATCACTCTGACCCCTTTCAGTTCAAGTTGGCAGTATCTTTGGTTGTATAAAATTCTCTAGAACTCTGTGGGTGTTCCGTGGATGGAAGGATTCTATGGAGGATTCACCCCATTAGACAAGAGCCTCACCAACAGATCTTAACAAGAAAATCTCTTCACTATTTTTGGCTTTGGCTGAGATGGCTGAGGGTGTCTATGATCACTTCCTTAATCTCTTTAAAGAGTCTTTTTTTGCTACAGAATACTTTGCTCTCTTGGTTTTTCTGAACAATATTAGAAAACTAATCACTTAGTTTTAAATAAAAATTGCATTAAAATAATCTTTTAATTTTAGCATCTTTGCATATTTGGGATACAGATAGGTTAAGAATTTCCAAAATCCTCAAGCCCTGGTTCCTTTTTGTTTAACAGCTTCTCCTTCTATTTATCTCTCTCCCGTCGCATTTTACTCTAAAGTGAAAAAAAAAAATCAGCCTGCACCTTCAATATTTTGCTTGGAAATCTTTTCAGCTAAATATTCAAATTTATTGCTTACAAGTTCTGCTTTCCACATAACTGCATGACACAGTTTGTACCACTATGGAAAAAATTCCTTTCGTCTGGTTTCCAATAACATGTTTTCATTTCCTTCTGAGCCTTCAACCAGCAGCATGCTTAAAATCTACATTTCTGTTTAGTCTGTTCATGACCATTTATGTTTTCTTCTGAGAAAATATAGAATTTCTCTGTAATGCTTGCACTTCCTTCTGAGCCCTCGTGGACAGTCTTTAAAGCCCTTCTTTCTGCTAACAGTCTATTCAAATAAATGTCAGCTTCCTCCCCCTGCCTGCCATGCTTCTCAGAATTCTTCTAACCTGTGCCTGCTGCCTGATATCAAAAATCAGGGCCACAGTTTTAGATATTTGTTACAGCAACACCTCACTCCTGATACTGAAATCCATATTATTTTTCTACTGCTGCTAACAAATGACTACAAACTTAATGGTTTAAAACAACACAAATTTATTATTTTCCAGTGTTCTAGATTAGAAGTCCACTATAGTTCTCAATGGATTCAAACTTAAGAGTGGCAGAAATATATTCCTTTCTGGAGGCTCTATGAGAGTATCAGTTTCCTGCTCATTCAAATTCCTGACTGAGTTCAAATCCTTATGATTGTAAGGACTAGGTCCCATTTTATTGATGATTATAAGCTGAAGCTTGTTCTTGGCTTCTAGGGGCTGCTGCATTTCTTGGCTCATGGACCCATCCTTACCTTTCAAAAGCCAACAACAGTGGGCTGAGTCCTTTGCACTTTTCATCTCTCTGACCAATTTTTCTGCCTTCCTCTTCTGCTTTTAAGAACTCATGTGATTAGACTGTGACAATCCAGACTTTTAGGATAATCTTACCATCTCAAGTAAGCTTACACTGATTACATCTTCAAAGTCCCATTTGCCATGTAAAATAATATACTCACAGATTCCAAGGACTAGATCACAGGCATCTGGTGGGGGGGGGGGTGGGGAAGGGGGATATTATTCCAACTATCAAAAGTATATTTAAAGAAATGTTTGTGGGGCCCCTGGGTGGCTCAGTCTGTTAAGCGTCCGACTTTGGCTCAGGTCATGATCTCACGGTCCGTGAATTCGAGCCCTGCGTCGGGCTCTGTGCTGACAGCTCAGAGCCTGGAGCCTGCTTCCGATTCTGTGTCTCCCTCTTTCTCTTATCCTCCCCCATTCAGGCTCTGTCTCTCTCTGTCTCAAAAATAAATAAACATTAAAAAAAATTAAAAAAAAGAAATGTTTGAAAATATGAGCAAGAAACTAGAGAGTGTAAAATGAGAAGTAGTTTTGGAAAAGAATCTAATAGAAACATGTTATAACCAAAACTATAAACTTAAAGAACAGTTTAGTAGGACTGACCCAGCTAAAGAGAGAATTAGTGATCCAAAGAAATGGCTATCAAAGAGAGAAACATTATAGGGAGAAAACAAAAAGGTAGAATTTACCAGAGAGAAAATAGACCATGGAATGGATGATGAGCAGAATAAAGATATAATGTATGTAATTGGTATTCTCAATGGAGAAAATAGAAACAAGGAAAAGGAAATATTTGAAGAAGCAATTGCAGAGAATTTTCTAGAATTGTTGAAAAATACTTAATTGTCATATCCTGAAAGTCCAAGGAAACTGAAAGAGCATAAATTACAAGAAAATTACATCTGAACACATAAAAATTAAACCACAAAATCCGAACAATAAAGAAGAATTGGCAGGAGTTAGAAAAACAACTGCTAAAGGAAGGGCAGTTAGGTTAATGGTTGACTTCTAAATAGCTAAAATGGAAGCCAGAACTTTTGGGATATGGGATCTATTTGGAAGATTCCCTTTCTCTGGGAACAGCTTCTACCTTATTCTACCTACTTTTATCTTCCAATTACATGTTATTGTGAAGGCCTTCTTTGCATTTCTTCACTCAGCTCTTATTTATTTTCATTTTTTTTAATGTTTATTTATTTTTGAGAGAGAAAGACAGAGTGCAAGCAGGGGAGGGGAAGAGAGATAGAAGGAGACCTAGAATCCAAAGCAGGCTCCAGGCTCTGAGCTGTCAGCACAGATCCTGACGTGGGGTTTGAACTCACAGATCGAGATCATGACCTGAGTCGAAGTTGGCTGCTTAACCGATTGGGCCACCCAGGCACCCCTCTTCACTCAACTTTTAAATACTGTGTAACATTTCCAATATCTAACAAATATGAGCATAAATAAATGTGTGATATTTTTAACTACCTATTAATTCAACAGATATCCATTATCAGCTCACTGTGATGCTCCCTATACCCCAGATTCTACTCTAGGCACTAGGGATATTAAAAAAAAATCTATCCTTCTGTCGTAGTATCTATTTATATCAATTTTTTATTAATTATAAGTTATGAGTATAGCCATACCATTATTATTACTTGTAAGGTGACTTCTCTCATTTGTCATTTAAAATCCTTTACATCTTTATAACTTTTAATTTTTTTTAATGTTTTTATTTATTTTTGAGACAGAGAGAGACAGAATATGAGCAGGGGAGGGACAGAGAGAAGGGAGACACAGAATCCAAAGTAGGCTCCAGGCTCTGAGCCGTCAGCACAGAGCCCGACGCGGGGCTCGAACCCACGGACCGTGAAATCATGACCTGAGCCGAAGCCAGATGCTTAACCGACTGAGCCACACAGGTGCCCCTATCACTTTTATGCTATATGATTTTCAACAATTCTGTGGACTCTCCCTAAATGCTACAGTTCATGTAGGACTTAGTGGCTATTATCAATGAAAAGTAATTTGTTTAGCACCAAATTTGTGCTCACTATTCTGTTTGGCATTTTTTGAACACTGGGAAAAGTTGTAGAGCCCTAGTGTATCTCTCAGTGTCATTAAATCCTATTTATTGTAGTACATCTTGGCAGACTCTCCTTATTGTTATTTCTGTTAACACATCTGAATTATTTTGGATGTTTAATAACTTGAGTTCCTCATCAATTATATTAGAATGAATTATAGAATACATATTAAAAGCTATTGCTTTATTTTTCAAGCATGACTAATGTAGGAAAATCTCATGACTTTCTATTCCATTTCATCAGAACAAGAACTCCTTATTCAATAAAAGGAAATCCAAGACGACACAGGGGATTTAGTGTCTGAGATTCGATGAAGAATAAAATAAAATGACTGTAACTTTTCATAATGAAAACATAAGCTTTATTTTCTTTCTGAGTTGCACAGTGCCATTTATCTGGAGTTTAAGAAAACATTTTACTAATTATTAGTGAATAATTATTTACTGGGTCTTACTAGATATATAGTTATATCTGGAAAATCCATAATTTCTTATGACATTTCTTTTGTAGAGGACAAAATATTAGTGTCAAACAGAATTCATTTCAATCCTAGCTTTGCAATAATAGCTATGATACCTCAAAGTATATATCTTCTCTGAACCTTTATATCACCATAATAAAACAAACAAACAAACAAAAAAGTGAACATCAAATGTAGTCATGTCTCTTTTATTTATTTTTTTATATAACTCTAAGTTGGCATGCCTGTATTAGCAGGAAGCCCAATGTCTGCATCTTGAGGTCCTTTCCACACCCACTTCCATTGCCCAAGATTCCCAGAGGACTATTCCATCAAATATGGGCCGCCCTGCTTCCAAATCCCAAGCAGAAAGAACAAAGTCCATCTGCTGCTTTCTGTCCCTACACACAGAGATGCTATGGAAAACTGGTTCCCCGGCTCAGTCCAGCTGATGATTTTGCACCGATACTGGGATGTCCTGCCCGAAACA
This sequence comes from Acinonyx jubatus, assembly GCF_027475565.1. Lineage (NCBI taxonomy): Eukaryota > Metazoa > Chordata > Mammalia > Carnivora > Felidae > Acinonyx > Acinonyx jubatus. The sequence continues at coordinate 66,974,127 of NC_069387.1, forward strand.
AATTTCTGCACTCTCTTGGGCTTCATAATTCCATCTGTCAGCTAGAAGAAGCTCAGGCATTGTTCCTGTAATGTCCACTGTCATACCATGTCCAGGAAAGGAGAAAGTTTGCCAGCCTCAGCCTTTCCTCAGGAATATCTAAACCGTGGTTCTAAGCTTGGGTCATGGCCATGCTCTCCCTCACCTCATGGTGATCTCTTTGAGGGTCCTGGTATCCTTTCCTGCCCACAACCTCAAACAGGAACAGGAATCCTTCAAAGAGGTTCCAATAACGTTAAGTCACAAAAGGATCGTTCCCCAAACCCAAATAACCTCTTGGAAAGTCTATTCAGTGACCCTCTCATAGAGGAGTGAGCCATAATTTAGCAGATCATAAAAGGTCCTATTGTTAACTTCTCAAGGGAAATAGGTATCTACTAGGGACAAATAAAATGGCTCTTTAAAAAGTTCTTTCTAGATGATTTTTTAAGTTCACTAGAGAAGCTTCTCTTCCTTTTAGGTTCTGCCTCATGAATTATGTCATGAGAATTAATGAGGTGACATATATAAAGCACCTATCAGTACCCACTACATAGTAGAGGCGTTAATACATTTTAATTTACTCCTTTGTTGTATTTTTAGATTTTAGTCTAAACCTTTATTGTTATTTTCTTTTTTCATATATATATATATGAAAAAAGAACATTTTATATATATATATATGTATATATATATATATATATATATATATATATACATATATATATATATATCCCAAATGAGATTACAAAACATTTAAGGGAAAAGAATTATATCTTGTGCATCTTTAAAATTGTTTTTTTTTAATGTTTGTTTATTTTTGAGAGAGAGACAGAAAACGAGCAGGGGAGGGCCAGAAAGATGGAGACACAGAATCTGAAGCAGGCTCCAGGCTCTGAGCTGTCAGCACAGAGCCGGACACGGGGCTCAAACCCATGAACTGTGAGATCATGAGCTGAGCCGAAGTCAGATGCTTAACTCACTGAGCCCCCCAGGTGCCCCATATCTTGTGCATCTTTAAAACCTCCATAGATTATTCAGCACAATGCCCTATAGATAAATATCAATTGCTATGTAATTATTGATTTAGTGATTACTTTGAGATTGATTTTTCCATATGTAGATAACATAATCAGCTTTTTAAATTTCCTGGTATGATTTTCGGCTGTCATACTTACGTTATTATTCTGAGCAGAAACTTGGCAATGAAAGGAGATGAAATTCTAATCCATATATTTGCATTTTGATTACTGAATCACCTGTCAATAACACTTAAATTGCTTAGAAATTATCATGAACACTTGAAATGATGGAGTTCTTTCTCAGAAATGGTGAGGCAAGAATATATTTGTATGTATTGCAGTGGAAAGAATCTAAAAAAACTTAAATTTGAATTTTAGATCTCCACTAACACCTGTAAGAGTATAGGCAAGCCATTTAATTGCTCCTCATGTGACAAAATGGGGTGGCAATTAAAAGATTTTTATAACAATTAGAGAAAACATGTGTCTAATAGGAGTGATTTAACTTAAAAATGCACTTATTTTGAAAAAATTTGGAAAATGAGAGCAATAACTCATAGTGTCACATGTCCGAGATAAGCTTTTATTAACATCTTGAGATATTTTGAAGTCATGTGTACCTAATTTTTAACATTCATTGTTTTCACTTCATCTTGTGCTGATTTTTGAAACTTTCCATTGTCACAAATTCTTCAAAAAACATCACTTTAACGTTATACCTTATATAATTTGGCCATTTCTCCTGGCTACATAAATTCTTTTTCTAATGTTTCACTTAAAAATAATTTTTATTTTAACATGCTTTAAATAGTCCCATATTTGTGTATATTTTTTCAGAACATAACCTATGAAAATTTGTAAGATTCTGACTTTTTATATAATTACACCCTTGATATTTACTACTTTAACATTGCTTGGTCCGTCTAAACTTGAAATAGCTCCACAGATCCATGACTTGTAGACAGCTGTTATTTTGCAGAAGTTCATACTTTGCTGCCCAAGGCTATTGTCAATTACAGGTACTTAATCTATTGTGTGTCTGGGGGCTTCATGTTCCCTTGTATTCAGCTTAATCTCTCTGCTCCATGGTCCACGTTAATCTCTCCTTATCATGGTGTTATAATAGATCCATAGTTTTCCTAATATAAACCATCCTTTTACCCAAAAGAGTATTCATTTAAGTCGTTCTGGAGCTTGATTTGCTAGGGTTTTATTTATTACCTGGCGCCTATGACCACATCTATATTTTTTCCATCTTATCCTTTGGTAGATTTGGTATCAGAGCTGGAATTCTAGGTTTATACAATGAAAGTGGTAGCTTAATTATATTCTACATAGTGTAATGGAAACCTGGGAAAATAAAAGTTAAATGTAACAACTAACTGTCATAATTTAACCCAGTAGCTAATATTTTAGATGACAGAATCAGCATTTGAACCGATTACAATTATAATACCGAGTTCAAACCAACAAGATAAAATATTTCAGAAATAAATACAAAATGTCCTCTTTTACACTTGAAAGTAGAATTCTATAAATATGGGGTAGTAAGATATGACTGGACACCAGTTGTACATTTGGGAAGAGAAAAGTGTTATATGCAGCACCACAGTTCACCAGCTGTGAATGAAGCTAGTGTCGATTACATTGTGCTCATAAAGCAGAAAGAGAGTGGCACTTTCTCACCATATTTCTGAGGTTCTTTCACAGCTAGAAATTCCAGGACATGAAAGACTTGTGTGATACGTATTATTTCTGCTGTTGAGGCCCACAATTGGTTGGTCTTTGGCACTTGACAGGTCCAGTTGATGCCCTTTGCTGCCTCTAACGGTAACACAGATGAACTGGAGGAGCCAGTGAATCTCCCTAGCAGCTTTTTGAGGGAGACAGTCTTACTGGATAGGAAGCCACATTCCTTTCTTAGGCCAAGTGAGCTGTTATCACCATTCTAGTACTATCCCTTCGTTCTGCCAGGATATCTCTTGTAAGACTTGATCCCTAGGTCAGAACTTCCATTCATGGTCGGTGGACTCCCTAAACTCATAGGAAACTCACAGTTTTCTCTGTGCATCACTGAGTCACATAGAAAACTAGAGTGGACTTTGCCTTTTTCAGGAAGAAAAGTTTGTGCCTCTTGGCCACCTTGTAGCAGTTCAGTCCCCAGGTCCTAGTGGCACTGGAAATATCTGGCTTTCTGCTGTTCCATTAACCTGCAAGCAGGAAAGGAGAGCCAGCATCGCACATTCAAAATCCCTTGCAAACCTCAAGGGCGAGTTTTCTGTTTACCTGTCCTACCCCTGCCACCACCCAACAGAGGAGGGGGAGCAGTAGGAATCTCTTATTTCACCATAAATTCTTCTCTGCAGCTCTATTACTGAAGCTTCTGTTAATTTTTTTCCGTTAAAAGATCCCATAAAACCAGTTCTGCCTGTTGCCCAAAAAACAATGCCTTCACTCAAATTTGAGAGAGGCTGTTTTGCAGCAATTAGGGGCTGAGACTTTATTCTCAGGTAGCCTTTACCTCCACAGAATCCCTGCCTTTTTCTTTTAGACACAACGGATGAGAGAGGCTTTCCAGTGCTCTATGGCTAAGGTTAGGGAGGAGCATTTTTCTCAAATTTTTATTTTCTATTATTACAGCAATGTTTAATACTTATTGCAGTTAGATCTAATTTCCTACCCTAAGTGCCATATTTGACAAATTTGAATTATTTGTACACATTGATGCATATGGTATGTATGTAATTTATCAATTGGTTCCTGTTTACATTTTAACACATGAAAAGGTGATCACTTTTAAGATGGCATCTTTGATTTTGCCTAACCTATGTCATTGTACTAGCCTCCAGAAATGGTTTATCACCGTATTCTAGCAGTAATTACAGGTGGTTGTATGGCTCACCTTTATTACCTCTCAATACATCCAAATTCTCTATTGTAGTGTGAAATTCCCCCTGTCTCACTTACTAATGCTCTTTGTGACCAAAGTTGGGCCATTTTCTCTACCAGCTCAATTAAAATACATATGGGCACTGATTTCATTTTTTTTTTTTTCATTTGAAACAGGGACATCGACTCAATTGTCAGATTAGCTCAGGGATAAATTTGGTAGGAACTAAGAACCACAAGTAGATTATTTCTTTAAATATTATAAACATAAACCTATATTTCATTGCTCTAAAGCCTCTATTATTCATTTACATACATAATCATTGTTAAGCTTTATAAAATGCCTGTGAAATAGGTAGCTTGTGCATGTTCATAGACCATTAGTAGTAAAACTACAAGGTAATACAGATACCACTTTGTTAAGATATATGAGTTGACTCTGAATGCATACATACTATATATTAAAAAACAACCAACCTATATGTTCCCACTGAGCACTGGCAATAGTTGATGATTCATTACGGGAAGGGAGAGGGTTATATTAAAGCAAAATAAGGGATGAAATTCCTGCAGATACAGCCTAATCAGCCCACAGATGGTTCAAGTCACTTGCTATGTGATCAGCACTCTATGGGGTTTTATGGGTGATGCATAAGAACATAAAATGTGATTCTATTCATCAAAGATCTCATAATCCATGCAAGAGGATAGAATTCACCTTGAAGAAGTGTTAGAAAATAATTACCTGTTAGGGTGTAGCATGCTGACCTTAGGAATTCAGAGGATGGTGGCCTAAGGGAATGATTCCTCTAAAAGATAACGTGAGCTGAGCTCAGGAAAGAGGAGACAGAGATGGGCTGAGCACACAACTCCTCCACTCACTCTTTTTATTTTTGGAAGAATCTTACTTAACCTCTTTGAATCACACATAGCCATAGGGGTGAAACAAGGAGACAATGTCTACTTAAATCACTTTAAAAGCTGTGAGGATTAAATAAGATGTTTTATATAAAATACTTAGAATGCTTGGCAAAAAAGGAAATAAGACATTTAATCACCAGCATTTCTCTTTCTCCTCTTTTCTTTGAGATAGGTAAAATCTGGGTATGTAAACAAAGGAACTTGAAATAATCAAATAGGTAGAAAAGGTAAAATACTGTAAACCCAAACACAAAGTAGGAATGAATAGAGTAAGCCTAGACAGCATGAGAAACCAGCTTACCTATGGAACAATGGAAACAATATATTCTTAATTTCCAGAGACCTCCTCCACATTATTTTCTATCTTTTTAAACAAGTTTTTAATGTTTTTTATTAAAAATTTTTTATCATTTATTTATTTTTGAGACAGAGAGAGATAGAGCATGAACGGGGGAGGGGCAGAGAGAGAGGGAGACACAGAATCGGAAGCAAGCTCCAGGCTCTGAGCCATCAGCCCAGAGCCCGACGCGGGGCTCGAACTCATGGACGGCGAGATCGTGACCTGAGCTGAAGTCGGACGCTCAACCAACTGAGCCACCCAGGCACCCCAAGTTTTTAATGTTTTTTAATTGTTTTTAAGAGAGAGAGAGAGAGAGAGAGAGAGAGAGAGAGAGAGAGAGAGAACAAATGGGAGAGGGGCAGAGAGAGAGGGAGACACAGAACCTGAAGCAGCCTCCAGGCTCTGAGCTATCAGCAAAGAGCCCAAATGAAGGTCTCAAACTCACAAACTGTGAGGTCATGATCTGCGCTGAAGTAAGAGGCTTAACTGACAGTCACCCAGGTGCCCCTTCATAACTTTCTATCTTGATTTACAGTTAATTGTCATATTTCTCAGTAATGAGGTCTTAACTGCTTTTGTTTTTGCTTTATTTCTTAAGTTATAGTTGTTTGTTTTTATTCTCCATAAACCTTGGCAATGTTTCTTGCATCTGGATTCTTAGGAAATGTTATTCATTTATGTATTCATTAAGTAAATATTTATTGAGCACCTACTGTATGAATAAATTTAGGTTATATAGATAACATGAAACCAGATCATGAAGCACGTTGGACTTGGACATAAAATCTGATACTCGTGGGGTGAGTGCCTTTCTCGTCCACTCTAAGGTATACTTCATTCCCTGTGGTTCTTTAAACAGCATGTGCCAGGCTGGGTCATTCCTCAGTGCTTTTAAGTGGCCTTCTCTTCCTGGAATAACTCCTCTGTCCTCCATCTTATCTGTTTGGAAAATATCTACTCTTGTCCAGTGCTCAGCTGAATGAAACCTTTCCTGACCTTCTTCCTCACCTTCTCAGGTCAATTATACAGTTATCCTTTCTGCTTCCTCTGAACTCAGTACTTATTCTCATCATTGTACCTATAATACATTATTGCATCTGTTCACATCTCTCCCTATTAGGTTACAAATTTAAACACTGAATGGGAGAGGAGTAGGGAGGAATTTCATATGGGTAAATTTAGATCATTTTTCTTATACATACCTAATAAGTTCAACAATTCAGGATTTTACCTAGATGTATGTAAAATGAGAAAATGTTCACTGTCTTGACAAAAATAATAAATTTAGTTTAATGTCTGTATCATTGCACAATGAAGAAACCAACTGAGATAAATATGCTGTTTGAGCAGCACTTTTTGTGAGTATTTTTTAGCTTAGCCTGTGAGAGACAGCAACATTATTTTTGTATTGCTGAAGTGCTTTGAGAGCAATGCCCCGGTGACAGCATAAACAAAATACAAAGGCCAGTTTGTTTTTATATCTAAATGGGGGATTGTTGGTGAAGAGTTGTGCCAGCCAGTACAGAGTGGAATAGTGTTTTATTCCTCTCAAGATAGATGGATTGCTGAATTGCCTGAGTTCCTGCTGTTTTATACTCTGCCCCTTGAATTTGAAAATGAATAACTGCCCTTTTTTTCTTGAATGAGAGTGAGAAAGTATATAATTTAAATAAAACTGAACTCATAATATTGTCATTAAAGAATATGTCCACCTGGTATTTTACCCACATGGTATATTGCCAAAATGTCTTATATGTTAAATGTTTTATTTTTTAGTAAATCATAACATTATTTAAACTAGAAATGCACAGTTTGCCAGTGTGTTACACTATTAAAATGTTGTTCCTTCCAGTGAAGTGACTTAAATTTTGTATCATTGTTACAGCCATTATTTGAAATTTTTTGCTGGGAGATAATTTAATAAAAATTAAAAACTTGTCTTTTGAGCACCATGGTGAAAAGTCTCTGTGGGAGATAGAAATAAAAAGAAAGTTCCCCCAACCAAGGAGCTCTCAACAAACAGAGAAAACTTATTTCATGTACAGAAGATTACAACACAGAAGGATACGGGAAAGTTACAATAACTATGAGAACAGCGAAAAGAAAGTACTTCCCATGGAGATGAATAATTGGCTTCACAAAATGATGGAACTTGAAAAGTGAGTCTCACAGATGAGGAGGGAGGAATTAGAAGAAAGGAATGAATTAGATCATGGAAATCCGTAACTGCCGAGAGAAAATTTTATTTTTTTTCTCTAGATATAAAGGAGTTGTGGCAGTTATTTTTTCTGTGTGCCAATGGACTAGGCTGTAGTGCCCAGTTTTTTAATCAAACATTAATCTAGGTGTTGCTGTGGAGGTATTTTGTAGATGTAGTTAGCATCTAAAATCAGCTGACTTTAAGTAAAACAGATTACCATCCATAAGGTAGGGGATTTTATCCAATCACTGAAAGGCCTTCAGAGAAAACACTGAAGTTTTCCAGAGAAGAAATTCTGCCTTAAGTCTGAAGAATCAACTCCTGCCAAGTTTCTAGCCTTCTGGCCTACCGAGGGATTTCTTACTTGTCAGCCACACACCTATAATCACGTGAACCAATTCCTTGAAATAAATCTCTTTAAATATATTCCATACATTACACATATATATTTTACATGTTATACATATATATTCTATATATCATACATACATGTCATGCATATGTGTAGATATAAATATATTGACTGTGGTCAATGATTAGTGAGCAGAATATAGAAAGCAGAATATATTAACTGTGGTCAATGATTTGTGATCAGAATAAAACTATGTTTTTAAATATTCATAAAAGATAACAAATAGCCATGTTTGTTATAGAAAGACTCTGTAGAAGGAGATTGATGGCTTAAACAGTAAAAGTAGAAAGGCAGCTTAGATGGTGATGACAAGCTCCTAGAAAAGGAAAGCAATCATGGCATTTTCAAAACCGGACAGTCAACTTCCACCTGACTTTAACAAACTTACCTCAAACTGTTACAGTGATGCTAATCAAAGTATGATTCTGTGTGGCCTGGTAGACTATTAGAAATGCAAATTTGGGGGCTTTACTCCAGGTTTAAAATAATTTTTTTAATGTTTATTTATTTATTTTTGAGAGAGAGAGAGTGAGCAGGGGAGGGACAGAGAGAGAAGAAGACAGAATCTTAAGCAGCTTCTGTGCTAATAGCACAGAGCGGGGATCGAACCCACAAACCATGAGATCATGACCTGAGCTGAAACCAAGAGTCAGATGCTTAACCCACTGAGCCACCCAGGCACCCCTACTCCAGTTTTTGTATATCAGAATTTCTTAGAGTGGGGCCTGGGAGACTGTGTTTTAAAAGAACTTTCCAAGTGATCCATGTCATGTAAAGTTGGAAAAGAACTGCACTATAGCAACAGGGACTAGCAGAGAAGAGTCTTGTGATGCTGAGGTGAGCTTCTCTAGGAAAGCAGAATGAAGAAATCAAGCTGGAGCTAACTAGAATTAATAATGGTTGATCAATGTTCTGTCTTGGGCTGAGATGAAGTATGGGAAACTGGGACAAAAATAAATTTGAGGGAAAGAACTTGAGTAGGGTCGTGGAGATGATGAAACTCTCATTCAAGTGAAGATGTGTTTGGACACAGGGTCAGGCTACACAGCATAAGTGAAAGAGGTCAAGATGATATATATCAAATATCAAAGTAGAATTAAAGATTAAGGCAGACTTGGTAAGACAAGGAAGCAAAAATCCTGGGAAAAAGGAGGAGTATTTTAGAGAGAAACTAAAGATATAAGGTCTGAAGATATAGCCAAAGGTCTGAAGTCGATTATAAACTATTCGGTAGCAAGCATCCCAGATATATTAGGACAACCCTATGACAGTTGCCAATTCTCCATCCTAAAGAATCAGGTCTTACTAGCTAATACAATTAATTAGTAACTAATACAGTCACAGATTGCACCACTGATTCATTCATTTATGAATTCAAAAAGTATTTTTGGCATCCTCTATATGCCAAATACAATGATCAATAAACAGAGATAAAATGTAAGTGACACAAATGTGCTCTCAGCCATCAGAAGAGTTAGTCATTAAATAAGCGATTATACAAGTAGGTAATTCTGATTGCCGTAAGTGCCATCGAGAAAAAATACAGGTATTGTGAGAATGAGTCACAAGATGCCTAACCTAGCCTGAAAGGAGGAAGGTTAAAAGGATGCTTTCCCAGAGGAACACTTCCCAGGGAAAATAAATTTTTTGAAAAAAGTTTCTGAAATTTTTTGAGAGAGAAGGAGGGAGAGAGGGCATGCATATGCATGTGCAAGCCAGGGAATGCCAGAGGGAGAGGGAGGGAGAGAATCTTAAGCAGGCTCTTCAGCATGCAGCCCAAAGCAGGGCTCAATGCCCTGACCTTGAGATCATGACCTGAGCCAAAATCAACAGTAGGATGGTTAACTGACTGGGCCACCAGGTGCCCCTCAGAGGAAGTGAATTTTAAGGTACAACCTTAAAGACAAGATGAAGTTGATGAACTGTTGAGGGGAAGAATTCTAGGCCAAGAGAACAGTCTGTGCAGAATGCACACCTTAGGATAGAATAGGAGGATAACCAGTGGGATTGGAATGTAGCGAATGAGGGGAAAACAGTAGATGAGACTAGTGATGATACAGATCTGCTATGTCCCATTACAGACATAGAATACGATGCTAATTGCAGTAGGAAAATACTGGATGATTTTAAGCCAGTAAATGATATGATGACATTGTTACTAAAAATTGTATCCTTCCAGGTGCTATGGTAGGGTATCTGATATGGATTATGCAGGAAAATCTCTAGGATGTTACTGTAATAGTTCAAGCAAGGGATGTTTTGGATTAGGTTTGTTTGGATCTAGGTTTCTGGTATAAATAGAGACTGGTACCATTAACTAGATAGAACAGGGAAAGTTGGAGGAAATAAATTTTGAGAGAAAAGTCAGGAGTTCACTTGTGGACTACTGGAGCTATACAATACAGAGGCTCAGAGTATTAAAGCCCATATTCCATCCACACTAACTTTGAGTCAGAAGCTGAAAACAGTCTGAACATAAGCTCAAGTGTCATTATAACCTATTTTCTAACCTTTTATTTATTTATGGATAAATGTCAGTAAATTAAATTAATACAGAAGTCTAAGAGAAAAGAAGTCCATAGAGATTGGTTGCTGGAATTATTAGATTTGATAAATCATGTAAAGTATTAGAGAAAATGCTTGGTGCAAATAAATCTCGATGTTTGTAAGCCATTATTATTTGATAATGTGTAATCAAATTCCTATTATCCATTATCTATAATCTATTTTGATATATTATACATATTTGGCATTTGTATGCACAGTAAAATCTATTATTGAGTAGTTACTTCTATTCCTTCTTAGAATTTGAACTAAGTTGATCTGTTTCACCATGCTGGAATATAAAATAGGTTCATGTTATGTTCAATATTTAAGTCACTTTAAATCCCTGGTAAGAAGGTTTTTTTCTTCTCAGCATTAAGGAGTTAGTAAAAAAAAAATTTTTTTAATCAGTTAACACTTTAATGTGTTTGTATCATTTTTGGCAGAAAGTAACCCTTGTGTTTTTAATGAATGACTTTCCTAGTGGGAGATAGTATTTTCTGAGTCATTAAGACCTGACAAAGCAGAAGTACTAAGAAAGTCTGGTTGAATTTATTGATCAATCAGTAAGCATTTATTATAAACTTATTTTATGTAAGCCCCATGCTATCTATCTATCTATCTATCTATCTATCTATCTATCTATCTATACTTATCTATCTATCTACCTATCTATCTATATGATCCAGCAGCATAAAGCATGGTGCTAGCATTCAGAGAGTTTATGCAATAATAGTAACTAACAACTTTTAACCCTTGCTAAATTGGGGCACTAGACTGTTCTTGCATTTAACCAATTCTCACAGTATTCCTATGATGGAAGTATTATTGTTAGTAATATTTTTATTTGACAAAGATATTGAGATTTTAGGAGCTTAACTATTTGGTTATGGAAAAACAGCAAGTATAAAACACAGAACTAAACACCAGGATGTAAGAAATGAAAACTTATTCTTTTACCTGTGTCTCTCTCCTTACAACTCATTGGGGAGGCAAGGAAGATATAATTGAAAATATTAATACAAGATAGGAGTAAAACACTCTTAAATTTTTCTTTTTGTAACAATAATCTTTACTTTTAAGCATTATTTATGAAATTATTAAATTAAAAAATATTAAAAAGCTTATTAACCAGTTGAGATTTCTGAGTTTTTATGAAGGAGGAAAGTGATAGTTTAGTTATTAAGAGTACAGAAATAGATCACACTTTGGAAACTAGAAGTCAGAAAAGCTAAAGACATTAGGGTTTTTTTCACATCTCTGGCAATCATTTCTATACTAGATTTGAACACATTAGTTTTAAACTACCAGAAGTTTATGAGCCAGCTAAGAAAATTCTCAAAGGGCTGAAGAGACTCTCCCAGGAGAAAACAAAATGAAAACAATAGCTAGAGTTATTAGAATTAATAACAGTTAATAAGTGTTCTGTCTTAGGCTGGAAATATAAGACAACTGAGAATTCAAGTAGGTCAGGGTGTAGGTAGGGTTGTGGAGAGAATAAAACTTTACCACTTAAGAGCAAATGAGTTTGAACACCAAGTCAGAGCAGATTGTCCAGCATGGGTAACCACAGGTCAAAGTCTGTTGACCTGTACAGGTTTGACAAGCTAGGGAGGCAAAATCCTGGGACAGAGACAAGTAGTACAGAATTTTTAAGAAAGTTTAATACACAAGTTTTCTTAGCCAAAGATCTGAAGTTGGAATTGAACTATTTATTCAAAGGCAGGCAGCTCAGTTCTGTCTGGTTAGCTCTACCACAGTGACTGATAATTCCGACCTAAAGAATCAGATCCTCTGATTCAAGCATACACTGTGCCATTGATTCATTCATCCATGCGTTCAGCAAATATCATCTATGTGCCAGTCACAGGGATGAACACCAGACCTATGATAAATGAAAGGCAAATGAGACAAATATGGTCTTTACTGAAGTGAAAATTACATTATACTGGAAAATTAGGGATTAAATGCATAATTAATTACAATTTGGGTCAGCTGTAAAGGAAAGTTACTAAGTATTATGAGAATGAATCACAGAAGGAACTATATCCTTTTCAAGGGGTTAAATAAAAGATAGAGCCCGAAAGGTGAGTCAGTTAGCTAAGCAAATATTTGGAGAAAAATCATTCCCAGCAGAAGGGGAATAACTTCTTGAAGTTAGGAAGAAACAGAGAGATGACCTGAGGGGAAAAGAGAACAGTTGAAGCAAGGGGATTAGTTAGGGGGCTGTAGGACATTATATGCAATGCTGAAGATTTTCAATATTATCTTCATTGTAGTGGAAAACACTGAATGTTTTTATGCCAGTAAACAACATGATGACATTTGCATTTTAAAAGATTCTTTTAGGTGGTCTCATAAGCTATTTCATATGGATTAGCAGGCACAAGAGTGGATCTGGGGAGAACACCTATTTCAGTAGTCTAAGCCAGAGATGATGATAGTTTGACCTTGGTTATTGACAATAAAGATAGAAAAAAATAGATGAATTCAGTATATAATTAGGAGGTAGAAAAGAGAGGTGCAGCCATAGACTTTAGGCATGAGTACATGGTGTAGGGTGGTGCCATTCACCAGGATAGGAAGGCCTGGAGGGCGACCCACTTTGGAAAACAATACTGAGAATCTAGTTATTTCAGAGTGATAGAACCAAATAGGAATATAAAGCTTATGTGTCTAAACTTCAGAAGAGATATCTTGCCTAGAGACACAGTTGGAGTTCATGAGCAAATATATGATCTTTCAAGTATTGAAAGATGAGATCTCAGCTTCTGGCATGAGCAGATGAGTGGATGGTGGTACCATTTTCTAGCATAGAGAGGTAAAAAGGAAAACCAAATTTAGAGAAAATAAGTTGATTTCATTTGTGAACTGCCTGAGTTCGAAGAGGATTGTGAGATACCCAAGTATAAACATGAAGCATATAAGTGGGCTGATGGACCTGGTGTTCAGAAAAGATCTTTTAGCTAGAGATATAAGCTTGAATTCATTACACATTATCTGCTGAGTTATGAGAGTGGGTGAGACAGGGAGAGCACAAAATGAGAAATGGAGATGGGAGGTGGGAATAGGGCAGGAGAGAGAAATCTTTAGGGCTACAGATAGTTAAGGGGAAATACATGAGCTGATAATGAGAGATAAATGCTAGAGAAGGAAGGAAGGAACCAGGAGAGTATGCTGTCCTAGTATTCAAATAAAGGGATGTTCTGGTTATTAGAGATTGGACAGGACACTGAGGAGTCAAGAAAGGGGAGGTGAAGTAGACACATACACTTCACTGTTTTCTGTCATTTTTGGATAATCAGTTTTGGCTGTTGTCAACACCCACTGATTTTTTAAGGTAGAAACCTTGCTATTATTCCCAACATTGCTTCTTCTATCCCCCACATAGAATCAGTCAGCAAACTCAGATAAGTCTTTGATCTCTTCTTGTTTCTTCTTTTTTTTTTCTTCCTTTTTTGAATCTCTTTGGAAATTTTATTTTCAAGTAAAAGCACATTTGTAAAAGTTGATGACTCACTGAAAGACAGGAGACGTGCTGGCCATTAAAGCCCAGGATGGCCACAGTGCCCCTGAAATGCTCAGCACAGCACCCATGGCTCACAGGGGAAGCCAGGACCTCTGTGGTGTGCCTTGGGTTGCCCTTGCGGTGCTGCTGCTGGTTGCAGATGGTCTCACAGCTGCTCCTTTGCAGCTCTCCAGCGTGGTGTTCAGCTGCTGCATCTGGCTCACCAGGTCTGTCTTCTCGCCCCTCAGGCGCTTCCGATCGGCTTTCATGGCCTGCGAGGCTTCTTTGGCTCCGGCTAGCTCCTGCTCCTTCTGGGCCAGCTGGACCCTGAGCTCAGTGGCTCACAGGGCCTCCCAGGACTCGCTGCCCTGTGACTCCTCCAGGTCCTTCGTCAACATCTGGCGGAGAAGGTGGACTTCCTCTTGGTCTTCGTGCTTCTTTATGCTTACAGTCAGTGTCTCCTTTCAGACTCAGTTTATTTATCTTCACCATTTGACTACAATATACATTTTTTTAAGTTTATTTATTTAAGTAATCTCTGCTCCTAACATGGGTCTTGAGCTCATGGCCCCAAGGTCAAAAGCCACATGCTCTAATGACTAAGCCAGCCAGGTCCACCTTATTTTTAAGTGACTATAAAATACATTTTCAAGTCTCATCTCCTCAAACATTCTCCAATCTTAAAATATTCTATGTCCCTATATTATTGAATCTACTCCTACGTTACTCTTTACTCTGTTGATATGGGACACAGTTTCTTGTCTCTTTTGATATCCCACAATAGTTTTTTATTGTATATTGTAGGTTGTGTGTAAAAGGAAAATAAGGACTAAAGTAATAATATTTATCACCAGGACAAAGCATGCTCCTTCTTTCAGGTCACCAGTCTGGACATCTGAGTCAATGTAATTTATAGTAGATCCAGATGGAGGCTTTGTTGCCACTTTGGTTAAATTTAATTCACAACTAATTTAAGGTATTTTAAAGGGTTGGATAAAGACTTTAACTATAGTAGCATTTAAGATATGAGTGTACAGAGTTCCAGCAGAACTCTGATGTTAGATATTTCCAAACAGCTAGCTTTAGAAAACCTAAAGATGGTGCTAGTCTGTCCAAAAGCTAGTGCCACTCTCTTATGAAGTTGAAGCTTTCTGCTGTACCCAAATCAAAGCATATCAAAGATTCTGAGGTAGTCCAATAAGTGCTCCAAATTAGGAGGGATTTAAAGATTCTAGTTAAGACTAAGAATGGACCTCCCAGCATCCTTCTCATACACTGGCAGAATCTCATTATCATTCTCTATCCCTATATATTTTTCAAGTCGAATCTGTAATGCTTATTTTCTCTCTCTTTCTCTCTCAAAAATAAACAAACATTAAAATAAATAAATAAATAAATAAATAAATAAATAAATAAATAAGAGAGAGAGAGAGAGAGAGAGAGAGCTGGTGAAGAGTTAGAGAGAAAGGGAGACACAGAATCAGAAGTAGGTTCCAGGACCTGAGCTGTCAGCACAGAGCCCGATGTAGAGCTAGAACTCACCAACCTTGAGATCATGACCTGAGCTGATGTCGGATTCTTTACTAACTGAGGCACCCAGGCACCCCTCTATCTTACTCTTTTAAACCATTACACTACACTTAAATTATTATATTTTTTTTAGGTGGCTACCTTAATAATCTATTCAACTATAGCAAAAATGCACATCTGGAACTTATGGTATATATGCAACTTTTTATCATTTAAAAAATCTTTTGGGGTGCCTGGGTGGATCTATCAGTTGAGTGTTTGACTCTTGATTTCAGCTCAGGCCATAATCTCACTGTTTGTGGGATTGAGCCCTACCTCTGGATCTGTGCTGACAGTGTGGAGCCTGCTTGGGATTCTCTCTTCCTCTCTCTCTGCTACTTCCCTGTGCTGTGTTTCTCTTTCTCTCTCAAAAATAAAGAAATATTGAAAAATAATCTTTTAGTATTATTGTGGAAGAAGGAGGGACAGTCAGATGGTTAAAAAATATATATATAGCTAGAATTATGTAACATATTTCTATAATTTGATAAAGGAATATTTCTATAATTTGATGAAGGGAAAGGTACATTGATAAACTATTTGTTTACCTGGATTATCTAACTACCTTTGAATGTATCTTGACTGTTTTTTCCAGTTCTTAATAGGGAAAAAGAACAGATCTTTTAGGATAAATATTCTCAGACATTTCTATAGTTTCAATCATTGTACAATTGGGTAAGAGAGGTTACCAAAACTCAACTTTTCCCTGTCCATACTGGTAACATTAATTGAAATTTTGAGGGAACACTGTTAAAATTAAAAATGGAAAATAGTGTTGTTGGAGTTGGTTGGGCATAATTACTTTTACAACTTTCTATACACTGAATTCCAAGCTGAGGTATGCTGCTAAATGTTTAACAACTGGCTTTTCAGGGGGAAAGAAAAAAACCCTGGGTTTTAGCATTTGCTGATTTCAGTCCTGTAAATATTTTCACCATGGTTGATTTCAAGCTAGCAACATGATGTCATTGAACATGGAGTTAGAGGTGCCCAATAGCACGCTATTATATAGCATTTCCACCATACAGATAAAATATGTATAAACAATCTTTAAAGCACTGACAATCGTAAAATGTATATGAAGTGATATATTTTGAGTATTTATCTTTTTAAAGTATAATTTATTATTTATTTATTATAAAAATTAATGTTATTTTTGAGAGAGAGAGGAGAGACAGAGTGCAAGCAGGGGATGGGCGGAGAGAGAGAGAGACACAGAATCTGAAGCAGGCTCCAGTCTCTGAGCTGTCAGCACAGAGCCCAATGCAGGGCTTGATCTCACAAACTGTGAGGTCATGACATGAACTGAAGTTGGATACTTAACCAATTGAGCCACCCAGGCGCTTCTAAAATATAATTTATTTACATGTAGGTTTATATCATTAAATTATTAATAATGATTATATTTAAAACTGGCTTGCCAATTTCCCCAAAATTAAAATAGACTCTTAAAAGCTGGTATGGGCTGGCTCCAATGGACCACTGATTCCAAACCTTTTGGGATAAGGATCATTAAATTCTCAGCACTGAGCTGGATTTGGATCCATAAGCCCCATCAATGAATATTTGTTAAAGGGCTCAAATCAATGGTATTTGGATCAGAAGACAGCCAGGTTTCTTTACATTCACACTTGTATGCCCCAGACCCCTTTTTTTCTCCCCTCTGTTTCATAAACCTGTCATTCTTTGTGTCACTAATTAGGAGTAGTTTTCGAACATAATTATTACTGGCTTGTGTAACAGCCTCTGTACCCAAGGGTTTTTTTGCATTTGGTAGTTTTGCACTAAGAAGGCAGTCTAGGTCATAGGTTATCCTTATAAATTAGAACTTGTTCCTATTTTAAATTGCTTATCAATTTTTAATTTAAATCCTCATGCATTTCAGTAAAGTATCACTTTGTTCAGAAAGATCCCTATATTCACTCCCTAAAACTAAAATATTAGTTATATTTTCAAGATGCTTTTATGAATGCCTCTTTAATTTCATAGGACAACTATCTGTGATAAAATCTTATCCAGGAAATTACAGTTGCACATTTAAAGATAAACCTTCTTATGAAAAAGTAAAGTTGATTGCCTTATGTAATAACTCCATGAAAACAAATATTTCACAAAAGAATTTACTGGTACATTAATATCCTGCTTTGAGACTTAGCTCTTGGTAGAAAATAAAATGTGTTCTGAGGCATTCATATCAAAAGGAACTTCTACAAAATTGCTTTATTAAATGAGAGTGTAAAAGTTACCTTTTATATTTTGAAACTATGGTCAAATAAGAATGGGAAGAGTGTAAATACCAAACACTTGTGCAACTTATTTCTGAAATAGCTCTAGATCTGTAGAATTCTGCATCACTATAGATTCGTTGTGTAAAAATATGTAACCTATCTTGTTAGCAGTCAGAACAGTGGCTATTTTGGGGAGGTA
Organism: Acinonyx jubatus; assembly: GCF_027475565.1. NCBI lineage: Eukaryota > Metazoa > Chordata > Mammalia > Carnivora > Felidae > Acinonyx > Acinonyx jubatus. The sequence goes on from NC_069387.1 coordinate 66,991,977, forward strand.
GTGGAGGGTGGGCCTTTAATTACGTATTGTTTGTTGATCGGAGTGCAAGGGACATAGCTGAGTCCGTTTGTGGAAATCAGCAAGCTAAATGTACATTAATATGAACTACAGTATAATTTAAGTTTTAAAATATTTGTGTATATATGCAAATCCCACATGAATGCACACAATATATACTTGTGCTTTATAATCATGATGTGGTTACGTTAAAAATATATCTATTTAGTAATAATGAGGCTAAAACTTACAAAAAGTCTACAAAAACAGTTTGTATTTTAAAGTATCATACAATCAGATATTATAGTAAATGTATCATCTATTTTTTGTTGGCATTTGTTCATTCATAAATTCATAAAATCAACCTTTTTTCCCCATTAAGCCTGCTTGAAGAAGTTACTTATGGGTTGGATCATTCTTTTCAAAAGCTTAAACATCCTAAAAGACCTAAGAAGGTACAGACTTCTGTTAAATAAAAAATCGAGACATAGTGAGGTAGGCTTAAATTATCTTGAGACTAGAAATATATTTGGACCAAAATGATTTGTAAGTATTTAAATTTGTTACTGGAAGAAGACAAGCAGGATATAATTTTTTTTAATGTTTATTTATTCTTGAGAGAGAGAGGGACAGAGCATGAGTGGTGAAGGGACAGAGAGAAAGAGAGAGAGGGAGACCCAGAATCTGAAGCAGGCTCCAGGCTCCATTCTGTCAGCACAGACCCTGATGTGGGGCTTGAACTTACAAGCTGTGAGATCATGAACTGAGCCGAAGTCAGACGCTCAACCCACTGAGCTACCCAGGCGCCCCTAATTATTTTATTTTATTTTATTATTTTTTTTTCCAAGTAGGATATAATTTTCAAAGCTTTTCCCTAATGTGTATCTAGAGACAGATTGGCATATATTCAGAGCTGTTCAGTAGATCTCATGGGGTAGAATTGGTTGCTGATGTCTTGACTTGAAGTTAAATATACCTTCAAGAGCTTTTAGTCACTTAAAAAGAAAAACTACCGTAAATTGGTGATAGGGATTAAACTGTGCACTTGTGATGAGTACTGGATGATATATGGAACTGTTGAATCACTATATTGAACACCTGAAACTAATATTACACTGTATGTTAACTAACTGGAATTTAAATAAAAAAAAACCCTGCCTCTCTTAAAATAACTAAAAGTAAATATGATTAAATAAGGATTATAATAATTATTTGGGAGATATTATACCTTCACAGACTTGAAAGGCTTTACATTATATTTTTCAATTATACTTGTAACCATTAGTAGGATTCTTAGTACCTTTATTTTACATGGAGATTGAATTATAATTGGGTCTTTTTTAATTATTATTTTTAAAATTTTACATCCAAGTTAGTTAACATTTAGTGTAATAATGATACCAGGAATAGAATTTAGATTCATCCCCTACATATAACACCCAGTGCTCATCCCAACAAGTGCCCTGCTTAATGCCCCTTGCCCATTTAGCGCATCCCCTCACCCGAAACCCCACCAGCAACCCTCAGTTTGTTCTCTGTATTTAAGAGTCTCTTATGGTTTGTCTCCCTCCCTGTTTTTATATTATTTTTGCTTCCCTTCCCTTCCCTTATGCTCATCTGTTTTGTATCTTAAATTCCACATATGAGTGAAGTCATGTATTTGTGTTTCTCTGACTTATTTCGCTCACTATAATGCACTCTAGTTCCATTCACGTTGTTGCAAATGGCAAGATTTCTTTCTTTTTTATCGCCGAGTAATGTGATGTGGCCAAATTTCTTAAGTTTCTTTGAGCGGAACTCCTCATGGTAAGTAGAAGTAAGTGCTACTTATTTCACAAGAGCTGTACTGAGCATTGTTTATTCTTATGGGATATGTTTAATATATACTAGAAGTTTTCCCTTTTGCAATCAATTTGTAAATGATGTCAAGATAGCAAGTTAACATAGGGCTTTCAGTTCATTTTGTTTCCTACATCTCAGGGTATCCACCTTATTTTCATTGCACAATTTCAAGTCTGAGTTATTTCTTTGACTTCCTTAAACAATTCTGGTTGCTCCCAAACACCTAGTGAGCTACAGTTTCATTCTCAAAATGTCTGCTGTAAATTCTTTAAGTATCCAATTCTTTACCAACTCTTCATCTTGTTGGTGGTTTATTCCCCCCTTGCTGTGTATAATATTATAATCTCATCTCACCCTCTTCTTATGATATCAGTCATTCTTTTATCCTTTGGATAGGAGTGAGAGAAGGACACTGAGTTACCCAAGTCCTGAAAGCCTTCCAGGATTCCTCCCAACCTCTTCATACTACTTAGTTCTACTGACTCTGGTGTTTAAATATCTCTAGAATATTTGTCCTATGTCCACATCCCTATATCTGCCTTGTTTAGATCCTTATCACTTCTGGTAGATTCCAAATAGTATTCTCTTAAACATATTCTTTTCATCTGTTTACTGCTTCCAGTCTATCTTCCAGCCACAAAATCTAGTCATATTATTCTCTTGGTGAAATCTTTAAATATTTCTTTCTCTGCAGAATAGCTTCAAACTTCTTAACAGTGCTAAAAATGTTCTATATAGTCAGAATTGTAACAAAGTTTTTAAAAGAGCCTTATATAAATCAGATTTTATATAATTGTGCCTTATCACCTGACAAATGTCTATTGTATTCAGATTCTCATAACATACACAATTCAGTTTCTCAAGCATATTATGTGATATCCTACCTTGCCACAAATGCACATGGTTCTCCTTACTGAAAATGAATTTTCCATCAAAAATATTCTCCAAGATTAAGCTTTGGGGAAAAATGAATCAATGTTTCTAAAGTCTTACTGGGTCAAGAACTGTGTTAAGTGACATATAGACATTGCAATGTTTGAATTTCCTAATAACTCTAAGATGTTGATATCCTCTCCATCTTAAAGATGAGGAAATCAAGGTGGAATTTAAAGTCTCATCTGTATGACTACAAAAACTATATTTTAACTCTTGTGCTCTAAATTACTTTTTAATTTTCACAGAAAGCTAGAGATGGATGTTTAACTTCATTTCTATATGACACGAATGATATAAAGTTGCTCTTCATGGAATATGGGTAGCATGTGCAAAGTAACATAAATTCAAAGAAGCCTGAATTTATTTTCAAATTTGTCAATCATTAAAACCCATGTTAGTTCCTTTATACCACTCAATTTCTTTAACTATCACCACCTCCATGAATCATTTCCTCATGCCCTATGGGCAGTTGGTAATGCCAGTATTTCTTCTGTTACTATACCTCTATGCCTCATCTAGTGGAATAAAAATTAACAATTAACACTTACCCAGCAGTTATTTAGCATGCAGACATGGTGCCTTTTACTAATTATCTCATTTGCATATCTTAAAGTATATCAAAGTGATTCTATTCATCACTCTGCATCTGTGTATTTACCTGTTTTCATCATTAAAGTATGATTACTTTGGAGGCAGCCACTGACCTGTACATACTTGTTTTCCTAGCATCTAGCACAATTCCTTTCTTGTAGAAGGTACATAATAAATATGTTTAATTAAATGAATGTGCTATGATTAGGGGATGATTATAGTATTGGTAGGACAGAGCAAGAAAAGAAGGAGTGTCTTAAATCTCAGAGAACAAATGCAGTCTGCTCCTACATTCCTTGAGCTCAGGAATGTAGAAACTTTGGTAGCCTCAGTTATTTTCCTAAGGTTACATGTCATTATGTTTTTTTATAATGGATGTAAATTATGCGTTTTTTCCAAATGACAGTAGTCAGACAGTCTAGTTATATATCTTAATAGATATCACAAGTTTAGTAGACTAAATATGCTTTGATTTATTTCCAAATTTTGATTCATTTTATTGACCCTATCGTACATTACGGAGTTTATATTTTACATGCTTTATAAATTCAAAATATTGGAAAGCCTCTTGATCTGCAAAGAGATGAAATTCATCTCAAAATCTCCATCTCTGTTTTCCATCTATTTGAAAAGATCGGTCAAGTGTCTTTCTTACGCATCGCTGGACTTACGGAAAGTGGAAATTGTTTCTTATTATCACCTTTGGGTTTGTTTTATCTAAGAGTATAATTGGCTACTTTTCCTGAGTTGTTTTGATTCAGGCTTACTTGTGGTTCCCACTCTGATGTTTTAGGGATTTACCACCCCTATAACTTTTCTCATGCCGTATTCTTCTTTGTAGACTTCTAGTGTTGGTCTCTTCTAGGTTGATGAGGTGTTTGTGTGTGTGTTTCTCAGGTCTCTCCCCACCTTTTAAGACCACTGATAGTGAAAATTCACCAAGTAGATACAAAGTTGCTATCTTCATTGTAGACTTGGGTCTTGAGTATTTGTATGGGAGAAAAGATACTGACTTTGTCCTCACTCACCGCAGGAGGGATGAACTCAGCTTTTCCTATCCACCTGGTTATGCATTATTGAATCACGTCATCTCAGAGAGGTTAATTTTCTAATGCTTACATGAGTAATTATTTTAGTTTATGTCAGCAATTTATATCTACAAAATGATTGTACTCTATATCCCCATACCTGATAACTTAAATTTTAAAGTTTTCAATTTCCTACTATTTTTAAATGAGATGTTATCTTCATACAAAACTGCTTCTATAGGTGATTAATTTCATAAAACTCATGGCAAGATATTAATCCTTAGCTATAACTTCTATGATTTTTAAAATGTTTGAAGACTTTCAATCTTCTGTTTAAAGAATATAGAATGTCATTCAGATAAATATTTTAAAATAAGGTCTACTATGTAGTTCACTTGAAGTTTATTAGGTTAGAGGCAATATATATAAATGTGCATATAGTCTGCCCGGGGTAGGACAAAACATTATGGAATGTGGGATATGTAATAAACATAGCAATTGGATGGTTAATTTCTCAGACTGCCATTTAGAATATTTTAGCATCATTTTGATCAGTTGGGAGCAATTATCTCTTCTATGACCTAGTAGGCATGCTCTCACATGCATTGGAAGAAAGAAATGTTTCCCCCAACTTCCGTGAACTCCATCCATGTTGTCATCAGCACTCCTCCTACCCTCGCAGGCTGATATCAGTTGCTCCTGGTTTATTGACTGGAAATCACTGTGACCATTCTTCCTCCAAGGCTGAACTGCTTCTTGTGCAGTGTAACTGTTAGATGGCAAACCTTGGTTATATTCTATTCTTGGTCTATATCTTGGTCTATATTATTCTCTAGTCTAGCCTAGCCCTGAGCTGTGAAATTGCAGATTTCACTCAGATCTTACAAATAGTCAGATGTGATAACACAAAACTATGACACTTGTATGTGTACCTGGTACCTATGTATATGTAATAAAGAGAGGCTTTGGAAAGACACGGTATTAGGCTTCTAAATGATCTTAATAACATCATATTTAGTCTCCTTTTGGTGGAAAAAGAAAGCTTAATTAATTTTTACACTAAAGATACTTTGGGAAATTGACAAGCATTTGTATACATTTGCTATTTTACATGGCTGTCTCACTCTAGTGTTTGTTGTAAATATTATTATGACATTTTAAAATGCTATGTGTATTTTTCCTTGATGAATATCAGCCTAATGAAATGAACATTTTGTTTTAAAGGTTTCTTTTTTGAGGCACTGAAAAAAGAGCAATAGAAACCATGGTGTGTTCTTAGAAGCTTGAATTCTAAGAGAAAGGGCTTTCAGAACTATTCACATTACCAGAAAAAAAAGGTGCTTACCATCCAAAATACTTAGCAGTAATGAACACATGTACCCACTATGGTGATTAAAAAAATCTCTTCCACATTATTCAAATAAAAGTTAATTATTTTTAAATTAAAGTCTTCTAAGAAAGGTTATCCACATGAATCCAGGAAAAATCTCCTATAATTTGTAGCCATACATCACTCTTTATGTTTTATTTTTTTTTCTTAATTTTCAGTTTAGCCTGTTGATTTTCCTGAAATGGTAAGGAAAAAAAACAACTCTGTATATATCACTTATAATGTAAAATATTCAGTCTAAATCTGCAGAAAGTATGTCTTTTGAATAAAAGAAGCAGATAGTACAGTGTTTCTGCCAAAGAGAGTCCAGTTTAAACATTCTGCAGTATGCAAATGTTATCTCCTCGATGTGAGTGTTTTCCCTGAGTGGATGTTGCAGAGTTGGAGCCTTCTGCCTGTGATTTAGGTTGTAATTTTATTTGTGGAAATAAACCAATTGCGGAGCTTCAATTGTCTTAGCGATGAGGTGATCAATAGCCCATTACTGGATTAGAACAGCAGCTACAGGAAGTGCATTGAAGATTTTAATGCATGAATTATGCATGCGGTGCTCATTCTTTAGTCTCCGAACAGAATGACAGGGTTTGTGAAGTCGCCTCAGATAGTTTCTTGCATTAAGTGACTGCAGTGAAATGCTTAATATTTTCAGGCATAGAAGCTGCATTGACTCAGGCCAGCCGAATTTGGAAGATGTAAATCCCCCAGCTCCCAGCACAGAATGCTTTATTTGAAAGTATTGCTATGTAGAGAGCCAGCTTCGCTGTCATCTAACCTGCTCTTCCCAGAAGGTTGGCTGAAGGATGGGAGCGGCTGTGCCTGCCTCTGAGGTCACAGCTTGAAGTCCTTTTAACTTGCTTTCTGCTGCAGGAGAGAGGCGTATTGTGGTATAACTGTCGCTGCATTTATTCAAATGGACAATTTGCAATAAATACTATACCCAGCACAACAGATAACTCAGCATATCAGGTAAGCACAAGGTTTTTCTCTAGGTAATTGTAAGTGAGAATGTGCTGAGTTGGGATAACGGTGATGCGGTATTAGTAACGTTGACTCAGACCTCAGTATTGCGATGCAGCATCAGGGTTCTGAATTGTTTTGTTCATTGAAAGGTGACTTTATTTTATATTTTTGACAGTATTGTGCCGTAAGGTATTTTATTTGCATGCAAAAGCTATTCAAGAATGTACCAGAGCTCCGATGTGTGTGTCTTAGATAGCTAGCCTGCAAATTGGGGAGGGGCAGCACTGAGCGTGAGCTGAATCAATAAAAAAAAATTATCTCCTTCTGGAGAAGTTTTAGCAGGATTGTGGTATTCCTTTGGCTCAGATTATTTCCTTATTGTCAACATTTTCAAATGATGGTGAAAGATGTTGATAGACACCAAAAATGTTCAATCCTTCTACCAGAAGTAGAGGATGGCACTGAGGTACTCAAACTCAAATACTGTGTTGCATACAAATTGAACAGATGGAATTGAAATAATTTGGAATAGCATGTCCTTGAAGGAAGACCTTGTTGTCAGAAACAAAACAGTTTGACTTCTACGTGTTTTGTTTTCTTTCTTCCTGTCCAGAATGCCTTACTTTAAAAAGAGTGGGTAGATGGCATATTTTGAATTTACTACAACCCCCCGAAAAGTTTTATTTTTTTTCTTGATGTTTTCAAAATTAAGCTTATGGAATTATAGAACCCAGTATAGAAAAGCCAAATAAAATCCACAAAAACTCTGAAAAACTGAACAGTAAAAATAATGTACTACTATATTTATCAGTCTTTGTGAATTAAAACTGCTTGTTTAAATATCATGGCAAATAATTAATAAATATGCAAATAATGTGCGGTATGATATGAGTTCCTTGACCTCTCTTCAGGGTGGGAAAATAGCATTAAATATAACATTTTAAGGATAATTTTAAACAGTAAATATGCACTATTAATGTATATATATATACACACTATTAGTATATATACACACATGCATATATGTACACATATGTATTTCTACACATATACACTATAATATATAATTGATAGAACATAATATACATAATATAACATGTATGTATATGTCCTTCCTCAAATATGATGCTAAGTTTTTAAAATTATGTTTGCTAAATAATCTATCAAGAACCGGTAATAGATAATGCTAAGTATGCTTTGTGAATAAGCATCATCTATTAGAAAAAAAAAAGGAGAGAAATACAGAGTAATGATAATAAGAACACAGGGAAACTACCTTTCAAGCATTTCACAATGCATTTTAATTCTGTTGTGGTATTACTCTATTATATTTGAGTTTCCTTTCAACTGCCTGGTAGTATGGTGGCACAGAACTCACGTTATAGAGCGTGTTTAAATCTGCAAAGCTGAGCTAGTTTAGGCACAGGAGGAAACTCACACGTTGAGTTTTTCCTTAGGGAGGGGAAGATAGGAAGGAGAAGTAGCTGCCCCTATACATTTTAGAGTCTCCTGATGCTGAGTCATGGTGTTCATTCCTGCTCAAATGCCTCCTGACTGAGGTGGCCCATTAACAGCTAGTAAAATGGAATAGAAATGAAAATGAAAAAGAACGGAGGGGGCAGAAACTAAAAGATATTTATTGCCCAAAGACATACTAAATTCTGAGTGATGAGCATAATGGCAGTGCTACTTGTTTGATCAGGCTGAGGTGACAGTAGAAGAAAAGCCCCCATGCTGGATGACAAGAACGTAGCAGTAAAATTAATGGGCTAACATGGGGAGATTGTATAAACAAAGGGGTCTGAGTAGCACTGCACTTGTTAAATCTCTCTGTCATTGTTCTAGTCTCAACTCAAACCATTACTCAACATCACTGAAAATATGTGATGGTTAGATAAAGAATATTTCCTGGATCATGTGAGGGAAATCTGGAATGAGATGTGCTCTGCTCCCAGTTCCCACAGTAGTTGTAATTAATTTTTATAGATTGTCAATTGGGAGAAACTAACAAGAGATTAATGAGAAAATTTGAATATTGACCACAATATATGAAGTGAGACGCCAAAATGACTTTAAATAATGATTATTATGGCAAAGCATAATCATATTAGATACAGTTAGAAAGGAGACCGAGGACATACAAAAAGGGTATGATAAATGGAAAGAGGAAATGGAATGAGAAACCCATATAGCAGTGAAATATTAGCTATAAGATTTTGAAAGAAAAATGTACTTAATGAATAATTGATATACATAATTAATGCCCCTTAAAATCAATTTATAAGAATTCTGAAATATTATGATTCACTAATGTAAGGCTTTGTAATTTACTTTAAAAATGTATTTTAAAGGTGACTTAGTAGAGTAAGAAATCAGTGAAGGGTATTTTAAAATGGTAAGCTGTCCATTTTCTTTTTAGTATCATACTTATACTAATAAGGGTTGTTTGTACATATGTTATAATAAATCTAAGTAAAAATCTATCTCTATATTTTTATATATCTCTATATGTCCTATATTTAACATTAGCCATAAACTAGGGTTGTAAAAAAGTTACGAATCATTTAATGGAAGATTAGGAGACTAAAAACATTTGAAGAGAGATAATATGTCCATTTTCCAAAACTTAAAACACACATAAAAGTTTTTTTCAATCTGAGTTTATTTTTTTATGATAAGGAAGTCTTCCCTGTATTTTTTTAGTAAATAGTTCTGAAGAATTGTAAACTTTGTAAAATTCAGAAACTTTTTTAAGTATGAATTTATAACAAAGAGTGACACCAAGAAATTGTATCTTCTCTTTTCTCCCTTTGGAAAAATAGTAACATTAATTTCTCCCTAAAATATATTTTCTAAGAAATTAGTGTTTGAATTATTTTCCTTTTAAAAATGCTCCTAGAATTTGACTCTGAGGGATGTGTCATTTTAATACAGCTTCATGAATGTTTCAGCAATGTCTTCCCTCTGATTATAAATATAAATTTTACTCTGTTTTTCATTGCTTTCTAGTCACTTTCCTCTCATAAAACAACTCAGTGTAATGAAGAATTTATTTAAAGATCTTCCTGTGTGCTCTTGCTAGGGATTCTGGCTCTCTAGTTGTGAGAAAAGAAGAGGGGCGGTGCTTTCACTAGAGCAAATAATTCAAATGTAGGAAAAAAAAGTACAACATAGTGTCATCTAAAACATTTGGTAAAAGTTTAAGTGTCATAGGACAAATAAGGAACCATAATCAAAATTTTTAAATGGAGCCCAGGAGAAGAATATACATAAAAGCATGGAAGCAAAAATTAATATTTTATATTCCAGTGTCAGGGTTGAAGTAGAGGAATTGGACTGGTAGAGTTGAGAACAAAGACGGTGGGAGCAGATTATTAAGACCCTAACCACTAGAATAACATGTTTAGACTTATTTTTATAGTGATTGGGCACTCACATCTGTTATTCAATCGCATTGGGGCATTTAATGCTCAAAAAGTTTCTGACCCTTGAATCAGATGAATGGTGAACATTTTTAAATGATTGTTCATTCTAAATTAAATATTGTATTAATCTTGCCTTTTATTTTCTATATTCTAATGCCTCGCTTTGCTGACCCTGGGAGGATTGCCCTTCCTGAGGTTAGCCAATTACTAGTTAGTAAACCAATGACCCCTGAGTGAACTTTTCAAGTGCAAATCAAGCAACCTGGAGTCCAAACCTTAAACCTTCTTCTTTATCAAGGTTTTCACACTCTGGCCAATTTCTTCCTGCCCTAATCACCCCTGGGACCTGTACCAGACAACTAGGGATGGCTCTGGTGCTTACCCAGAGCTTCTGAAGTAATTCAAACTAGCCCCCGTAAATCCACTTTTATCCTCTCTCCTTCCTGAGAAAATCACACTAAAGGCTTTTTGCCTATAGTTCCCCCTCTCCTTCTGCCTCTTGATTGACCCCCAAGCCCTAAGATTCCCTGTGTGCCCCCATGCATGGTATGCCCCCCTTCTCTTGGGATCTGTGAGTATAACAAGTATCTTTTCAGTGGCAGTTATCATCAGATCCATTGGCTTTACCATACTCAAATAATAATAAAACCTGTATTAAAACAAACATGAAGAAGTCTTAACATCTTTAACACCAATTAACATCAATGGAAATTATATATTCCCAGTATTTAAAATAAATGATTTAAGTCTTTAAAAATAATTACCATGTTATTAAATTGCTATATTATTTCAGATTTAAGGGCAGATCCTGAGTGAACCTCCTCTAAACATAAGCTTAGCTTTTTTCTAAGCTGTGGTTGAAAGAGGGAGGGGATATCCTCTAGAAATATGAATGGACAATTAGAAGTTTTTAGTCTAATGGCAAGCTACATAGGTCTAAAGTTTCATCATTTTCCTGAGTCTGCTTTAACTTGTAGCATTTCTGTTACATAAAAACAAGCATCTACCTCATCCAGCTACTAAGTCAATGTCAAGGGAAAATGCCACCTTATGCTCCTAAAATATCAAATTCTGAAACTGTAATTGTCAAATGCTAGTGTTGTTTATATAATGTCTTTGGTATCCAGTAAGCAACACACATCCTAATTAAGAAATATTTCTGCTACATTAATCCTACAAAATTGAATTGAATTGTCTTGAAAATGTGGTGTCCAAAAAAAGGTTTTTGGTAATCAGTAAATGCCAAACTTTGGAACAATGAACCAAACACAATTAACTATAAGACTAATAAGAATTGGGCCACACAGAGGTAGTGCTCTGAAGAATATATACCAAAAGACAGTAATGATCTCTTTCAGTGGTACACTCTATTACTTCAAAATACCATCACTGAGAGAAATTGAGAACATTAATTGACTTTAAAGGGTAGAAGAATTAAAACATGAAATGCATGTTTGAACCTAATGGTTTTTAACTTCCCTTTCTACTTCAAGATTGTATGATATGTTATGATTGCAATTGCAGTAACCCTTTAAGAGATGAGCCTTTGATAAAGAAATTCAAGTGGAAAGTTGAAGACAATTTAGATTGATAATAGGTTAGAAAAGACACTAGTCATGCTAGCAGATGGAGGGCAGCAAGGTAGGTGGCTGGGAGGGAATCTGGAGGCAGAGCTGTGCCAGAAAGAACATAGGAATTTAAACAGATGGAAGATGATATATTAGTTGGCAAGAAGAGAAGCTGGGTGACAAACAGGAGGATCTATTGAAGAACTGGCTGAGCAGACAGCCAAGAGGTGAATTGGATGGACCAGTAATAAACAAAATAGGTCAGTATGAGGGCACCCAAGTTCCAGAACAAGTAGGCAAGAATAGTGGAAAACAATTGCAGTTGTTCCCTTTACTCGAACCTAGGAAACGACTTCTATTATAATTTTTTAATGTGCTTTGAAATCATGATGAATGGTGATCATCTATGGAGGGAACATTTTAGTAGAAAATTCAAAGATGCTCACTACTGAAAAAATTTATTCTGTAAAATTATCGAGAGCATGAAATTTATTTTTTATTTCCTAGTTTTGTGTTTTCTGTATTTGAATTCTGGCCTTGGATTGGCTAGTAAATGAAAAATTGGCTGGAAAATAATGCTGAAGGTTAATGTAAGTAAGTAAGTAAGTAAGTAAGTGAGTGAGTGAGTGAGTGAGTAAGTAAGTAAGTAAGTAATTAGAGAATCAGAACTTTAACCCCTACCAAAAAGAGAATTTTTCAGTCTATGAAAAATTTGAATTTAATTGTATGTTTAGAAAAATTCCTTTTATTGTATTGCCTGTTTAAAAAAATTTTTTAATGTTTATTTCTTTTTGAGAGACAGAGATAGAGCATGAGCAGGAGAGGGGAACAGAGAGAGGGAGACACAGAATCTGGAAGCAGGCTCCAGGTTCTGAGCTGTCAGTACAGGGCCTGATGCAAGATTTGAACCCAGGAATCATGAGATCATGACCTGAGCGGAAGTCGGATGCTTAACCCCACTGAGCCACCCAGGTGCACCTCCCTGTATTGGCTATTAAAAGCGGTGATAGCAGTGCCTCAGTGAACATAAAGATGATTACAAGTCATTTGGTCTCTTTTCTGTCTTCAGACTTATCTACCTTTAAATCACTATATTCTTAGATAATTGTTTGTGCTTACAAATTAAGTAGAATTGTTTAATGTAATTAAGTACTTTTTACATGACAGTTGCCACCATGAAAAAGTGCCAGGCATAGTAACGTTCATAGGAAGGTGCTGACTTTACAGCTATTCTAATTGACCTTCAGATGGATACATGGGTTCTAAGCAGAAGAGATACTTCCATTTGCCACATATATAAACTTTGAATTAACACCATTCTTTCCTTTGTTCTTCCGTCTAAACGATAAACTTATTTTTCTCATACATCAACCATATTTCTCAGGTCAATCTATTGCTATCTATTTTACTAGCCAAAGGTCTTATGCCAATATACCTGAAACTTTGATATTTATTGCTGGTGTGATCATTTCTAAAATATCTGCATTCCAGAGCACCTGGCTTGCTCAGTCAGTAGAGCATTGACCCTTGATCTTGGGGTCATGAGTTCAAGCCCTATGTTGGGCACAGAGTTTACTTAAAAAAATAAATATCTGCATTCCAATTAATTCCACACACAGAAGCAAAGATGATTTATCAAGGGTTATCTGGGCTTTATGACTGTTCTTTTCAAGTGAAGCTTTTAGTTGCCATTTTAATCCTCTGAATTAAACTTCTGAGCACAAGGCTAATAGCAGCATCTTCCCAAGTTCTAAGTAATTCTCTTCCGCTGGGGAACCACATTTGCCAAATTCTACACATATGTCAGCCACTATGCCAGACTTTGGGGATACAAGGATGAATAGAACATGAATCTTTCCATCAAAGAGTTTATATTCTAGTGGAACAGATTTTTATATGTTAGATACTATGGCACGATTTAATAGATGGAATAATGCTATGTACATAGGTAATAGATATGTATCCCACGCTACATAATTATGAATCTCTTGAGGTCACAGAACATTCTAATTTATTAATTCAGCAAATGCTTATTAAGACCCTTCTCTGTGCAGTGGTTATGCAAAGGGAAGTCTATTCCCCGTTGCCATGGAAAAAAAACAGTCTCTTGAAAAAAAGAGAGGAGCAAACAAAGTTTATTGGACAAAGATAGCTCTTGTAAAGATGTAAACCAGGTACAATAGTGCATGTAAATTGGGCTCTAGACAAAAGTAGGGGAAGGCATCAAGAATAATCTCCTGGATGCAGCAATCAAAGGACAGTTAGGATATTTTAAAATATTTGTATCATTGTTTATTACTTATGGTTATAAGTGATGTTCACTGAAAAATTTAGAGGTTCACACTAAAAAGAGGTAGTTAGCACAACTTGAAAGGATAGAGGAAGCAAACTATGTCTTTAGTGCTGAGATAATTGCTTTAATGCATGTTCTCATTTAATCCTTTCTAGAAGACGATGAGATTCTCACTTTAAAGGTTAGAAAACCAAGACTGAGTTTACCCTGTTTTTAAAACTATAGGTTCAGGATTAAGAGATTAAAATTTCTCTGTTATATTCCCATAATTTTGCTATTTTTTTTGCATGTTGCAGGAACCTTCAAATGTCAAAGCATGGATGCATTCGATGATATTTTGTACTCCTATGTTCATAGGTGTGTTCACCTATCTTTTAACTAAAATGGACATACATAATGGAACCAGTGCAAAGTTACAAATTTATTTTATTAAGATGTCTGTAATTAGAAGAAAGTCAAGTATAATTTGAAAGGTAAACTATCCATAAACAAACTCTAAAAGAAAAAAAGGTCACTTTGCCCAAGTGTGGAAAATTTGAATGATGGGTAAAGAACAAAATGACACCTGAGGAAATACATACATTTAACAAGATGCCCAATACATGGACCAGCTTAAATGTCGTTGAGTAGATTGATGAGTAATATGTTTTTAATAAATTGATATTACCCAGTTTATTATTGTTTCCTCTAAAATGTGAATTAGTGATAAGAACTTTTTTTACTGCTTTTCCCTGGGAGGATGCTTTCAGAAACTTTTTTCCTTCTTAACTCCTTCAGGAGAAAATGTGATATTAATCAGGCAAGTTTTCTGTATATAACTAAAGAATAGAAAGGGTATCACTTCTGTTTTATTGATCATCGCATTCCTGGAATCTAGAACAGGGCCATGAACATAGTAGATATTCAATAAATATGTGATGAATGAATGGTCACATGAATTAATGTTACCACATTTTATTAATTCTAAGACACTATGTTTGAGTCACACTGTTAAATTAATAGACTTTGGGGATCATATTATGTAAATGGACATATCAAATGTAAGATGAATCCTGTAGTAGTAGGAATTTTTTTTTTGTAGTAGGAATTTTTTATGACAAAAGTCTATCTTGACCTAAAGTATACCTGTACCTGGAGATCTGAATGTCAAGTCAACAATTTTAGCTTCTTTATGAGTATGGTCTTCAATCTCAATGAAGACCAACTTTGCCATGACTTAGGGAATATGCCTGGCTACCAAGATTTACATATCTTTGTGTCTTATAGCACCCTATCTCCCACCACCATGATCCATGAGTATATTTTGTGTTAGTTTTCACAAGGAATATGTTGTAAATGGCAAGTTCAGGGATTTGGAATGACCGTACTATGTGGTTTCTTTCTTCTTTTTTTTCTTCTTTTTCTATTTTTTTTTTACTGATTTTTATTGATTAGAAAATTCATATAAAAATATTTGGTGATTTAAAACATGAGCAGATATTCTGTCCAACAAAAATATTTTGAATATTTTAATAAAAGATAAATCATGTATTAGGTAGAACTTACATTATGTAAATAGCAGGGATGAAAATAATTGAACTCTTTTAAACTATTTTACATAATATTAAAAATGTTTCAGACTCATGGGCACAATCATCATTCTGTTTATGTCTATCCATATCCTCAGCATTTAGCACGTTGCCTGATCTATTGTAAACAGTTGCTTAATATTTGTCACTAATATGTTGATACTAAGGTCTTCTTGACTTACATATTTAAGTCATAACAATGATAATAAAATAGTTCACAATGAGGCAGTAGCATTGTTAAGAAAATATTTAAAAAGTGGTGAATATATTCCATACTGTGGCCTATTCATAGCTGAATGACAAATTATATAAAACAATGTGTTTAGAAATAAATGACCTGCCAGATAAACAGAGATCTAGGCCATAAAAATGTGTCTTATTGAGTCTGAGTTGTCTGATATTGTTAAAGATGACTTGAAATGCAACATTGTTTCACTGGAACTTAATGAAGATGTTAAATAAATAGAAAATTTATGAAGGGAGTAGATCAGGCATAAATAATAATAAATATTTTGAGAGACATGGTTATTTGTACCAGAATACTCAATTAGAAGAGAGAAAACATGGCCAATTGTTTACATGGATATATTTGGATGAGACCTGTGCAGGAGAGCATGAATACCAAATAGTGTTGATTTTTAAATAAATCATTTTTTATAGGAAAAAATAAAATTCTTTGGCAAAATGATTGTTTTGAAGTTATTAAATACAAAATAGTATTACAAATATGATTATTTTCTATGGTCTTTATTGTAGTAGGATGTAGCCCTCACTTATGGAAATATTAATGTCTTTAAGTGACACCCTCCTTTCATTTAAATTGAACTTAAATAGATGCTTCATGCAGTAATGAAAAAAAATATTTTTGGGTAACCTAAGATAAAGATTATTTAGAATTTGTTGGCCATTCCCTCATCAAGGATGAAATGAAATCTTAGAGTTGGAAGGGGTTAGTTTTTATAAAACTGTGACTAATCTTTAGTTTTTACATGTGGAAACTGAGTTTCTGATGATTGAGACTTATTATCTAAGGATCTACTATTTAGGCATACCTACATATAGAAAAATAAGTTTCAAAGCATACTGGTTAGAAATTTAATAATAATACAAAAATTACAGTATTTTTTCCTTAATTGTAGGACTCTTGATTCAGATTTAATATTCTTCCTGTAATTAATTTCTTAGTTTAAGGGAAAATGTTCTTTAATGAATTCTTTAGCTTCTCTAAATTATCTATTTCAAGAAACATTCTTAAGAAAAGAAAGGAAACTTCAGTGAAAGAAAATCACTCCTCTGTGATTCAAAACAGAATTCTTAGATCTTAACTACAGAAGTATAATGTTGCAAGAAATTCATGAACATTGATTAGGAAATGGGTACTCACTGAGACATTCTCAGAGTCAGTATAAAATTAGTTTTTTAAAAGAACTAGTCATTTGTCAATCAATGGGTTGAAAATAAGTGCTTTGGTTATACTGTTAAAAACAAAAATTTCAGTCACTTGTAATTTAGGAAGAAATGAGTAAATGTGTTAAAGTGAAATGGAGATTGTATAAATCTCCATTTCTCATATACAAAGCTGATTAGGATTAAATTAGTCCAGCAAAGTGTAGATATGCAATAGATACTACATGCAAAGAACTATGAAGAGTGCACTGCCTAGCAATTGGTAAAATAAGGAGAATGAAGAACAGAAATTTAATTTGTTAATTGCCTGAAGATGTTATCACCTGTGTCACAGCAAAATTACTCTATTTTGCTGACAAAATAAAGCACTATTTAGAGGGAGAATTGGTTATACCAACATTTGTTCATTTTGTACTTTGTGCTAGGAAGTGTGATAAGTGTTTTGCATATTCATTAATGTCATAGACTCTAAGTCTAAAGTTCTCTTTTGGCCAGCAAGAGAGCAGGCGCAGGATTAAAGTGAGAGATGGCTAATGTCAGGGAAAAGACAAGAGCCCTGAATAAGGGTCCTTGCCTCATATTTATTAAGATCAGAAGGTTTACAAACATGATGGGCATGTATAAAGAGACAAACTGGGAGCATTAACTTGGAGACATGAGGGAAAAGGGGGTTTTTGAAGATATACAGTATTTGGGGTTTGGGTCAATATAAAACAAAATCCTGGTGCCAGGCAGATGGGTAGATGGTTGTTAATGGCAGACAGGAGGCACCATGTCTGTTTAAGTTAGCTAGCCTAGAGGATAAGACAGATAGGGGGAATAACCTCAGGGTTAATAAGGCACTTTTTCTTTTGTTAACCATCTCCCCTCTGGGCTGCTTTGCCTGCAGTACAGTGGTTCATAGTCCAATGCACCAATTTACTTAACCTGGCCCTATCCTGTGAAAGCAGCTTTTCTGCTATAGTACTAAATTGGGGTGCTTCCACCCTGAATATCTAATCCTGTTTATTTTATATACCTATGTATTGGATACCTTTGCACCATTCCTATTTTAGGCCTTTGCCTCTCCCTCTCTATTCTGGGGGTTCTGCACCCCCTCTCTATTTTGGGGTGCCTTTGCACCTCCCTATTCCTGGCACCTTTATGCCTCCCTATTCTTGGTGTGCCTTTGCCCCCCACCTCTATTCTTGGGGTACCAATCTGGTTTACCCAAACTCAGGTGTGAGCATTTTATGACTTTGTATTTCTTTATGCTTTGTTAACCCATTGGTATAAACCCGGGGGATTCCTGAGCTTATCGCCCACACATTAAAATGCTATCACTGGTGTAACAATAAACATGGCTTTTTAAAAAATGTTTATTTATATATGAGAGTGGAAGTGGGGCAGAGAGACAGGGAGACACAGAATCTGAAGCAGGCTCCAGGCTCTGAACCATCAGCACAGAGCCAGCTGTGGGGCTCAAACCCATGAGCTGTGAAATCATGACCTGAGCCAAAGTCGGAGTCTTAACCTAGTGAGGCACCCATGTGCCTGTAAACATGGTCAACTGTGTTAATAAAAACCAATATTTTAATTTTGTTTAGGAAATATTTTTTGTCATATTGTGTCATATATATGATTCTTTAAGATGTAATTTAGGATTTAATCTTCATAAACCATTACATAATTGCATATGAAACAAATTACAAAGAAATAAAGCCCCTATTTATTTATTATTTTGTTAACGGAGTGATTAGGGGCACCTGGGTGGCTCAGTTGGTTAAGCATCTGACTTTGGCTCAAATAATGATGGTTCATCAGTTTGAGCCCTGCATCAGGCTCTGTGCTGAGAGTGAAGAGGCTGTTTAGGATTCTCTCTCTCCCTTTCTCTGCCCCTCCTTACTTGCTCTCTCTCAAAATAAATGAATAAACTTAAAAAACAAAACTTAAAAGAATGGAGTGATTAGGTTTAGGCTGTAAAGAAACATAACAAAAATGCATGAGTAGAATGGAAATTAAATATTCCATATAGGCAGTAAAAATGATTATATGCAGATTGACTAAATTGGGGAAACAATCATGTGATGAATTTAGAGCCTGATCTAGAATGAATTCAGCAAACAAATCAATGGAAAGTTTCAGTTTATAGGTGATAGAAGAATTTACTTTAGCAATGGCATGGCAGTAGAAGTTAGAAAAACCACAAAACCATAAGGACAGTTGATATGAAAAGAATAGAGGAAATCTATCAGTAATTGCAAAAAAAAAGAGATGGCAGCAATGGGGGTGGATGGTGAGAGTATTAAGGACTCACATGCTTCCGTGAAGTCTCCTGCAGACTTAAGTATTCATTTCATTTCTTCCTATGCATCATCACCCCATAGAGCAGTTTTTATTGTCCAATATCTGTAACAAAGTAATTCAAATCAGCCACAGATGTTTTTTTCTCATGTGCATATTTTTGAGAAAAAAATTCAAATCCACTAATGGTTACTCCTTTCAGTTTGTGTCACTTTCAAACATTGTGTGACCTATTTATGACAAGTAAAAGTGTGAGCTGAAAATTATTTGAATTTTCTTATTTTCAAACATCTTAGAGAATAGATGAAACAATGAATTGATAATGTAGACAGCAATTAGAGCTGTATCTTACTAGCTATGCACAGGCACATGCCTAAATAAGGAGCAATAGTGTGAGTTCAGCAGGAAGGAGTGAGTTGTTACTCTAGAACTCCTAAATTCTACACATATATTGTCATAGGACAGTAAGCTTTATGGCTACATAGGATGGATTCTCAGGGCTGCAGTTTAATATCAGAATGAACATAAGAATTGTATGTAAAGAATGCTTCTAATATTCATTGAAGATTTTATTTTAAATTGTTTTTTTCCCAATGACGTTTCTGTAAAGTCAAAATTTCTCTTAGTGTTTAATGTTGGGAAAATGCTTTAATTCAAAATTATTCTTATTTCTTTTATTCAGTGTGAGCTGTATAACTGATTGCCTTTACTTTCTTTTTATTTTACTTTGCATTGGAAGCTAGGCTGCTTATAGCTAAAATTTCTATTCAATTAATAAGTAATGTGCCCTAGGCTCGTTTACTTGATTCTCTTCATACTGGAGTCTCATTCTTTTATCACTATGTTGAAAGCTTTATTGACTCTATTAGCTGCCACAAATTCTTTTCCTAAGTATTAGTGCATATATAATGAACATGTAAATATGTGAATAATTTGAATTAGCATCTGGACCCTCACCTGATTTGATGAGTCAAGAGATCCAAATGCTGTTTTGGATTTGGGGTAAATACTAATCTGATTGCTTCCAGTTATCTTTTAAAAAGATGTAGATATAATAAAATGAAGAAAGGATATTTCAAAACCTTCTCCAGCTGAGTTATTTTTTCAAGGCCTTTCAAGAATGCATGTCATATACCTGGTGGCTGGTAGCTAGTCCTTAGGTCTTCTCAAAGATGAAACTCCTCTTTTATTAAATGACGTATCATAGTCTTGTAGTACAGATGGAATCAAAAACAACACCATTTTTATTGAAAAGAAAAGGGCAGTCAGATTATAAAGGAGAAAAATCACTTCCTTCTCCATGAATTGGCTTCTCATACAAAATAATCCAATATAATATACAACTGTAATGTGATAGACTTTGTGATAGATTCATAGTAGTAAGCAATAGATAATGAAGAATCAAAAGAAAACGTCCTTGCACACTTAGAAAGATCAATAAATATTAATGGGGTGGTGTCATCAAACTACTGAACAAAGAACCAGCAAACCTTGAAATTTATCCCTTGAGATTTTAGACAAATGGATTAATCCCTCTAAGCTTCAGCTTGCTAATCTTTAAAATGGGGATTAGAAATATCTGCCCTCACCAATTCTCAAACTGTTTGTGAAATACAGATAAAGCATTCCTGGAACCATTAATAACTTTTACGCCTCTAAAAGGTATAAGGGCCAAAGAAAAGTAAACTTAATATTAATAGCAACAATGAAACAATCAACCTTTGATTAAAAAGGTAAATTTTACTTTATATATAAATATAAATAGGAAGAAAGAATGAATGGACAAAAGAAAGAAAATCATGCATTCAGGGAAAGTAAAACAAATGCAAAAACTACATTGATGATCGACCCCATGGAAATAATATTCAATCTTCAAATCATTTCCTGCAAAACTGACTCAGACAGTTGTTCTCCAATCTAATCTATCCATCTATCCTCTTGTTCCATAAATACCAACAACAAAACTTGGTTGGGTAACAGTGGAGAAACACTTGGAGAAACAGAGTTAAGTAGTGCTAGGCATTATGCTGGAGTCTCTGATTTATTCCTCTGTCATCTGGAGAATTTCTACAAAGGAGACGGAGTCTCCATAAAATACAAAATGCTAACAACAACTTCTATGATACTTTTGTCATATTTGTTAATATCTAACAGTGATTTGCATCATTAAAGTATTTTCAAACAATTTCTTAGCCGTGTCATGTGCAACTAAAACAAACTTAAATTAGGAAGAACCTCTTTATTTTTTCTCTGTGAGACGCAGAATACTACCTTAGTGGATATATGAATCCAGTAAAGAATTAATCAACCAACTAATCAACTCTTTAGAAAATAATATTGAAGTAGTATATTTGTTAATGCTTACACCTTTAGCATTATAAATACTGTTTGTAGATTTCTATTTAAATTAAAGGATGTTTTATATAAAGGCATCTGACAATTGGCTCATTTTTTTCCTCAACTATCTCTGAGCACTGTCAGCTTGCTCAAATCATCTAAGGACTGGGCCAGAATTATTATTTTTCTTTCTCTCTGTTTTTCAGCCAAGACCCTGAATTTATTCAGTACTTTTCAACTGTTATGTTAGATGAATCCCAAACGGTGTCCTGAGGGGCTACCCAGAAGGAGTGTGGTAGGAGGAGAAATAGTTACTGAAAGTTCTGCTCCTTTATGTGTCGTAAACAAAATGGAATTGTTAAAGCTTCCAACGTATTCCTTGACCATGCTCTGTATTTTAGAGAAAGCTTTCAGAAGATGCAGACACCGTCTGAATATATTATTGTTCCTGTTTCAGCTGACATAATCAAAATCATCCAAAGTGATGATATCAAAATATGAGCTAGTCTTGAGTAACTTGCATGTCTGAATGAATAAGCACAGATAGCTTTTGTATTATTCAGCTGTCTATGAGATTATGATTGATTCAGATATATGCCAATTGATACGGGAGTGTTTTTTTAAAATTACTTTTTAGTGTTTATTTTTAAGAGAGAGAGAGAGAGAGAGAGAGAGAGCGCGCGCGAGCGCGCGGAGAGGGGCAGAGAGAGAAAGGGAGACACAGAATCCTGAAGCAGGCTCTAGGCTCCGAGCTGTCAGCACAGAGTCCGATGTGGGGCTTGAACTCAAAAACCGTAATATTATATGACCTGAGCTGAAGTTGGATGCTTAACTGACTGAGCCACTCAGTTGCCCCCAGAGTGTTTGTTGTTGTTGTTGTTGTTGTTGTTGTTGTTGTTGTTGTTAATGGAAATTGTGGATGAGGCTATTTGTTTATCTTTGCATTATTACCGTACTAATAATTTACTCGCCCTAATAATTTGTATGTATCTGCATGTTTTACGTCATAATTCACAAAGGAATAGATATTTCATGTGAAATGTGTAGTCAAATAAGAATTTCCATCAACATTTTGGGATCCCTCTGGGACATCTTTCAACCATTCACATTTTGGGTTCTCAGGGGTTAGTCTTGCTTACAGAACTATATGCTCATTTTTGTTGAACATTAATTTGCAAAGTTGTTAAACATATCTTATCCTCCCATAATAATCCCTTAGTTATTCTTATGGTTGATGTGAAAGGCATTTCTATTACCATGTTACAGCTGGAAACAGATTCAGAAAAGTTGGCTTCATAAATATCACCAGACTGAGCACCAATGTTTATTTTTAATCTAGACCAGCTTTCTCTGGGACCACTGCTTTTTCCCTACATGGTATGATTGTGGCTTGGCTTCAAGATTTTTACCAGGTTCCTTATATTTCATAGTTTTTATCCAAAATGTCTTATTAATATTTTATGAATCACATGTGCCTTTTTTATAGCAGCATATTTTTTCAGTTCTAAATAGCATATTTCTCTCAATTTAATGTTATTGAAATTAAGATGCCACAATAGTTAATGTCACAAGGATGTTTTCACAAAATCTGAAATTAAATTGATAAAACAAATGTTGTAATAGAACTGAGAAGGCAGTTTTTTGTGTTCCATCCTATGTTTAGAAAAATTGTATATATATACATATACATATATTTGAATTCCCTTATTCCTGAAAAAAAAATTCTCTACTTTTATGTGAAGACTTCATATAAGATTCAAATTCAAATTCTATTTCATTATTTCTGTTCTTACAATTTCCCCAAACCACTGGCAAATCTTCCTTTATTAATTTTCATAATTTTCTAAATGTATATATTGTTTATTTATTTTGAGAGAGAGAGAGAGAGAGAGAGAACATGACTGGGGGAGGGGCAGAGAGAGGGAGACACAGAATCTGAAGCAGATTCCATGTTGTCAGCACAGAGCCTAACGTGGGGCTTGAGCCCACAAACTGTGACGTGATAACCTGAGCTGAAACCAAGAGCTGGATGTTCAACTGACCGAGACACTCACGGGCCCCTAAATGTACTTTTTGAAGCTAGTTTCCTCCTGAGAAGATAATTTTCGTTGTATAGTCTTCTGAGAGAATTTGATTTAATATATATCAGTTTTTCAATGTTCTCACTAAATAGTTACTGAAATGTTTCAGTAACAGCCTGATTTATTAAATCGTCTTTTCTCCATGTGTTAATGTAAGTATTACTCTGTCCTCAAACTTACCTACACTTCATGACACCTCCCCACTACTTGTTCAACTTAACGAGGAAACATATATGTGAAAATTGAGCTTCATATTTTTTGCTCAACTTTTCTACCTTTTCCTTAAGTCGTTCAGGTTGTTACCAGGGATGTCAAGGACTTGAGCAAAGTGAAAGTTGGGGTTGAAAAAAATTAAACTGTCCAAACCACTGCCTCTAAGAGTTAAGGAAAATGTAGAGGTAGATAGCATTCCAAAGGGTTATGTTCACTGTAACTTAAAAGAATGGCTCCAATTTTGCATGGCAAATTATAGAGTGGGAAACTGAGGCTGAATCCTTATTGAATGGACCTAGCCATTAGTAAAGGTTAATGAGAAACTCAAGTGAGGACTCAATCCAAGGCCTACTTTGTATTATACCTATGATATCAAAATTGTTTTTCACAGTTAGTGAAACAGCTGCTTATTTGTTCCTTGTCTTGGTACGGTTTCATTCACTCATTCAGCATCCATGTATTGAATGCTCGCTGTATATGAGATGCTATGTTTCACATTGGAAGGTCAATGGTAAATAATAGACATACAGTCTTTTTTGTCTATAGAGATTGTTAGCTTGTTACAAATGCTAGGAAGGAGTTTGCAGAGGTATAGAATTTCCTCATCAGATAAGAATGAGTGAAAGCTAATTTATATGACAGTGGAAAGACTCTTGGTGGAAGAGTGATTTATTTTGAATCCTGAGGGTTAAAGATTTATTTAAGCCAGAGCATGGGGGAATAATCAAGAGGTAGCCTCAGCTCATCTCATGTTTCTAGAATTACAAATCTGGTCTTATTTTATGAAAATGTGAATTACCTTAAGTTTATATGTATACAAATCTGGATCAGAAATTAGCTGAGAATGTCTATAAACCTGAATCAGAAATTAGCTGGAGAAATAAGAAAATAAAAAACACGCTCATGCAAACATCTAACGATTTAAAATATGAAGATTCAAGGAGACAAAGCAAGATGAACCAAGGGAAAGCTTTCAGCTTCCATTATAATTTATGTTTCTAAATAAGAATTTATGTGCTGTGACAACATAAATTAAGGGATTTCTAACTCAGAATTGGAGGGCCAAGGAATATTTATAAAACAATGGATATCAGAATTGAAATCTAAGTCATGTAGGAGTTAATTAGGAGAAAGGCAGATGGTGGAAGGAGGAGAAGTGGAGGGAGGGAGTGAGGATGAGTCAGAAAAAGAGAAAACCTCAGTAAAGGCCCAGAGGCAGGAGGCTGGGAAGTATTGTAGTTCAGTTTCCATAGAATTGATGATAAAGTGCAGCCATGACAAGAGTCAATGGAAGGGTACACAAGGAAAGACAATGAGAAGATACTGCATTATATTAAGTAGAGAAGTGACTTGATTGTTTTTTTGCATTTAAAGATCACTCTGTGGGGCACCTGGGTGGCTCTGCACTGACAGTGTGGAGACTGCTTGGGATTCTCTGTCTTTCCTTCTCTCTGTCCCTCCCCCACTTGCACTGTCTCTGTCTCTCTCAAGATTAAATAAGCTTAAAAAAATAAATAAATAGGGGCACCTGGGTGGCTCAGTTGGTTAAACATCCGACTTTGGCTCAGCTCATGATCTCCTGGCTCATGGGTTCGAGCCCTGTGTGGGGCTCTGTGCTGACAGCTTGCTCAGAGGCTGGAGCCTGCTTGGGATTCTGTGTCTCCTTCTCTCTCTGCCCCTCCCCTACTTGGGCTCTATCTCTCTCTGTCTCTCAAAAATAAACAAATGTAAAAAAAATTTTAAGATCACTCTGACAGCATTTTTGAAGACATTTTTGAGTAGAGCATGGATGCTAGGCAAGAAAAATATTAGAAGGTATTACAGTAACCTTGGAAAGAGATGATAATGGCCTAAACTAGTGATTTTCAAACCTTTTTCCTTAAAAATCTCCAAGAGAATATATTAAAACTGTACATCCTCACATATACTTATGAATTGACATACAGATTCATCATAATTTTAAATAGCAGCAAAAAAAGTCATTTTCAGCATATTGCAAGTTTTGACATTTTAAAATAAATCTGTTATATCACTAAAATATATCCATTAAAGTCTGAATAGTATTGAGATTCCATGTTCATTGTTATCCACTTAAAAATATTTGAAATAGCTCTTGCAGAACTTTAAAACATTTTATGTAGTTCTCATTTCTTTTGAACTCATATTTCTATTCCCATGGAAATTTATCCTGTTATTATATTATGTTTTAAAGTATTTAATTCAGTACCCTATCATATTTTTTAGTTAATATAATTTGATTTTTTTCAACTTCTTATAGCTATAAGGTTTAAAGGTTAATTTTTCTTCTAGAATTAATCATCATGGTTTTTATAAGTGCATAATTGACCAAAACTATGTAACTGTATTTAAAACTCTGAAAAAGTTGTTAGTGACAAAAAAATACAATTTTATTAGAAATGCAGTGCTAAATGTGACAGATGGGCTTCTTTATTTTAATTGATTCCTCTACTTTTAGAACAATGTTATTTACTGCCAAAATGAGACAGAATTTGGTATTTATTTGGACTTTTCATTTTTATAGATGTGAACTAAAAGATGAAGAATTGAGTTATAATGATGCAATTTAATTATCTGAACTCTTTCTGATTATATGTAAAGAACTACATGATGATCAATTACCAGAATTTATCTTTAGTAATCTATTAATTTTGTGGAAAGCAAAGAGTTGGATTTACAAAATAATTTCTTTAGTGGTCATTCATTTTTTTCAATAGTAACACTAGTACTTCTTAACATTTATCTCAATTGTCCTTTTGTTTGGTGCCCCCATAAGATTTACATGCTGGGTCAATGCACATAAAATTGTGGATGGGTAAGAATCATGTTTTTAAACATAATTTATTTATTTATTTATTATTGTAAAATAGAATAATTTATTTATTTATTTATAATTTTACTTATTTATGATTATAAAAATAAGAGAAAATTTTATTTATTTATTTATTTAATTTATTTATCATTGTAACATAAGAGAAAGGTAACTAAGAGAGGAATGTTTGGAAAATAGAACCTATACCTCTGTTATGGAGGTACCTTCACTTCTTCCTTAAATTTCTTTCTGGGAACACCATGGAGAGGATTTTTGTACTCTCAAGAGCATGTATGTATACATGAGTTAGAAGACTAGTAACTTAGATTAGGGCAGTAATAGTGGTCATGGAAAAAAGTAGTAAAACAAAACAAATAATGAAAAATATGAGGTGGAAAAAAATCAATGAATTTTGGTGCTTTATTAGAGTCAATGCATGTGTAAAATTTCTAGAATTTCAGAAGTGGAGTACATTTTAAATATTCTTTTAGAGCATGGAAAAGAATTGACCAGAGAAACAGAATGATTTGTCTGATAACTGGAGATAAGGTCACTGACCTACAAACTGTGCATTTTTTTTTTTTTTTGCAGTCATTAGTTACCAGTGTGAAGGTACAGAGAAGGCATAGGTTGAAGGCTTTTAATTTTAATTTCAGAAAGATGGTTTTGAGAAGCCTGGGTGGCTCAGTCAGTTAAACATCAGACTCTTGATTTCAGCTCGGGTCGTGATTTCATGGTTCCTGAATTTGAACCCTGCATCAGGCTCTGCTGACAGAAGAGAGCCTGCTTAGGATTCTCTATCTCCCTTCTCTCTGCCCCTCCCCTGTTCACTCCCTATTTCTCTCTCTCTCAAAAATTAATAAATTAACCTTTAAAAAAAAGAAAGTTGGTTTTGAGGGATATGGATGGATTGAATTATTAACAATGGAGTTGACAAGCTTTTTTCTCTTTGTGTTGTGGAGATTTATGCCACCGGAAACACCCCACAGAAAGGAGTCAACCAATTACAAAGAGGAAGAAACGGCTGCCTTGGGAGGGTCTTGCCATAATGGAACAGAATTGTACATAATAGTAGCAATAGGGGCGCCTGGGTGGCGCAGTCGGTTAAGCGTCCGACTTCAGCCAGGTCACGATCTCGCGGTCCGTGAGTTCGAGCCCCACGTCGGGCTCTGGGCTGATGGCTCAGAGCCTGGAGCCTGTTTCCGATTCTGTGTCTCCCTCTCTCTCTGCCCCTCCCCTGCTCGTGCTCTGTCTCTCTCTGTCTCGAAAATAAATAAGACATTTAAAAAAAAATTAAAAAAAAATAGTAGCAATAATAGTTTTATTTACGGAGAAGGGTTAATCTTACCTGGAGCTCTTTTCCTCCATTAGCTTCTTCTTAATAAAGTAGGCATTTGACACTGTTAGGGATGTTTTTTTACTTTCGTTTACACATTAGGTAATTGAAGCTCATAGAGCTGAAGTCTCATGTGCAAAGCTGAGAAGGGGTCAAATCTGAATTGTAAGCCAGGTTTGTGTTCCTTATACTACACCAACAATATACCAAAAGGCCTTGCAGGAGGTTTTCTCTGATCACCCTTAGACGGTTTTACATTTATTCACTTAATTACTTAGTGAGCACCACTGTGTGCCAGGCCTACTAGAAATTAGGGAAATAGTGAGAATGAGGAACAGTACTTGGCTCGTGGATCCTACATTCAGGAGAAAGAAGCAGATGATAAATGGAAAACACAGCCTAAGAGGATGCTAAGAAGACAAAGAACATGATGCTGAGTAAGAGAATAACTGGATGTGAAGAAGGTCTCTCAGGAACAGAAAGTGCAAAGATTTTCAAATGAAAGTAAGATAAATATTTTCAAGAAGCAGTGGGAAGGTCATTGTAGCTGGAGTAGCAGTCAGTAGAAAGAGTGTAATAAAGGATGTGATTAGAGAGCTGGGCAAGAGCTGTACCATATATGGTCTTAGTGATCCTGTAAGGACTTTGGATTTTATTGATTATTTTTTTCCTAAAGCCATTGGAAGGTTTTAAACTAAATGGTGATATGTTCCTGAACGAAACATGGGCAAGTAAGAGTGAAGCACGGAAAGCTATCAGTAGGCTCTTGGAATAATCCAGATGAGAGGTTATTATAATGTTTGAACTAAGGAGCTGACAGGATGGAGAGAGCTAATGATTTAAGGTGTGTTTTGGAGGTAGAGTTGACAGGACATTCCTGGAGTATTAAATATGAAAGGTGAGGATAAGAAATGAGTCAAGGATAATTTGCAGATGTCTGGTTTGAGTAACTGTATAGATGATGGTGCCATTCAGTGACTGAAAGATGTGGTGGGTGTGAGGGTGGGGAATCCAGAGTGGTTTTCTATCTAGGTTAATCTGAGGTTTTTGTGAGACACCAGAAGGTAAGTCAAATAAACAACAAATATTGTGGTGAAGACTTAGTTATCCACCAAAATAATTCTTCTCTTTGTTGGCCATACACCTACATTACACTACATTCCTCAGCTTCCTTCAAGTGTGAAATGTACCTATGATTTTCCCAGTTGAAAGTGAGCAGAGTAGATGTGCACAGCTTCCAGGCCTGGCCTATTAAAAAACATCAAAAAACAAAAAACAACAAAACAAAACAAAACAAAAAACTCCTTTATGCTCTTACTTATTCTGCCAGCTGGAAACTGATGATCACCAAATACTGGAGAAGGCAAGTTCTCAAGATAGAAGATTCCTGGGTAGAGGAGAACTCTGCTCTACTGACCTAAACATCTAACCAGGACTGTTATAAGAGGGGGAAAAAGTCTTTATTATGCTGACCTTTTTTTTTAATGTTTATTTTGAGAGACAGAGAAAACAAGCAGGGGAGAGGCAGGGAGAGCAGAAGAGAGAGAATCTCAAGCAGGATCCATGCTGTCAGTGCAGAGCCTGACACGGAGCTTGATCCCAGGAGTCATGAGATCATGACCTGAACCAAAACCAAGAGTTGGATGTTCAACTGAGTCCTTATGTTGAGCTTTTCAAAGAAAAGAATAGAGGTGATGAAATGGGAAAGTAGTTTAGCTTCTCTGAAAAGGATAAAATAAAAGAATACACAAACAGAGGAATTTACTGGTGAACCTTGAACAATGTGGAGGTTAGGGTACTGACCCCTCTGACTATGAAAGCCATGTATAACACACACACACACACACACACACACACACATTCTATTCCTTTAATGGTAACATCGTACATAATCAGAGTGCATTTGTTTATAACTAATATTAACACAGTATTACTGACTTTATTCAGAGGTCACCAATTTACCCACACATGTCCCTTTTCTCTTCCAGGATCCAATGCAAGATACCACACTGCATTTAGTGATTTTGTTTGCCTAGTCTCATATATTTTGGATATTAATGCCTGATCAGTTATATCATTTGCAAGTATCTTCTCCCATTCAGGAGGTTGCCTTTTCATTTTGTAATGGTTTCCAAGGTTTAAAAAATATGTTTAAAGCAACGATACAACTATACAATACAATATACACTAAATATAGTGTAAATATACACTAAAATTAGATTCTTTCAAAATATATATACATATTTCAGTAAGAGTTTAGATACCAACTACTAATATGCAATGGGCTATATAAGTTTTTCTAAATTATTTTATGGAATTCATAGACAAAAACTTTGAATACCACTGAAATGAAGTACTTATACCCAGGAACAGAGCTTTAGGGAAGATGCTATTAAATCTAGATGCTGGATAACATAGGATATGGTATAATTGTGGTGGTAGTTTTACAGACAAAAATTAATGATTAATCTATATAATTTTTCCAAAGAATTGAGTAACTATAAGTATTCCAAAGGTGTGACCCATTTTAAGAGACTTTTACAGCTGTGGAAAATAATGGAGGGAGTGGAGACATGCTACTTCTTTTAGCAGAAAATTTGATAAATTTGTCTTTATTACATTGTGGCTTGGAGCAGTTTCCTCATGGAGGAGATGCCATGTGAGTCCTTAAGGAAAGTTAATGGGAGGCAGGCCTGGGACTAGAAACATTTCTATGATGTTTAAGTCATTCACAGGTAATTAATGACCTGAAAGCAGGTGGGGTCTCAAAAGTAGGCAGAACTGTGGTCTTACTACAACGAAGATACAAAGTTGCTTACTGTAGAAAACTGAAGTCTGAACTCTTAAGCCTTAAAGCAAAATAGTATAAAATTAATGAATTAAATTATTCCAAATGGGTAAATCTCATGAATTTGTATAAAAAATAGTCCCAAGAATGTCAATCACTATTGAATTTCAGATACAAAAGTCTGAGCTCTGCAGATAAAGCTCTTTACAGTTCCTGAGATAACACATAACTATAAACCATCTAGCCAGGCTCACAGCTCCATGGATCAAACTAACAGGTCCTTTGAGGGTTTTTTTTTTTTTCTCCATTTTGTTTTCCTGTCTTTTGTGGTGGCAATGGATATTACTTTTTTCTGTTCTGCAAGCAAAACACTGCAAATTTGGTGTCTTAAATCTGATTATCTCAGTTTCTGTGAGTCAGGAGTATGGGCACAGCTCAGCTACGGTCTTTGGTTCAGAGTCTCATTAGGCTGCAGTCAAGTTCATCTGGCCCTGTTTCTTTCTGGAGCTGTGATTCTCTTCTGATTGTTGGCAAAACTCAGTTCCTTGCCATTATAGGAAGAAGGTCCCCATTTTCTTGCTTACTGTTAGCTCCTCGAGGCCGCTGGCCCTTTCGTAGGGCCTTTCAACCTCAAAGGCTTAACTTATTCACGTCACATCTGTGGCTTTGCCATTTGGAATGCGTAGCCTCCCAAGCCACTGTGTTAGGAAGAGATGGCTGGAGAATTTTAAGGGCCAGTCTTAGAAAAATGCCTTCCGCCATTTTTGTCCACATGCCGTGGTCTAGGAGCAGTCATAAGGGTCCAACCTTATAAATGCAGAACAGAAGAATAGCACTTGCAGTCTCTGCCAATCATTAAAGCATTTTATAATAATGAAATCAATATGGATCTACTATTTTTCCAAAGCCTCCTTTCATATCCTGGAACTGCCAAACAATGCTGGCTTTCTGATCTATTCGTTTATTAATGCTTTTATTCAAATAATATTTATTCAATGCATGTGATATGCTTAGAACAGTAGAAACACTGAGAAAACAAAGACATATTGGACACAGAATTATGGATAATGAGAAGGCAGTGTGCTCTGTATGTTATTACCAAAATGCTAGAGGGATACAAGGAGGGACAGTGTTTAACTCTGCCTTGGGCAGTCAGAGAAGTTCAGATTTTAATTTTCAGAGTCAAAGAGAATGATACATGAATCTTGTTTTGCTAGATAGAGAAGGGATAATGGCCTTCCAGACTAAAAAGAATTGGAACATAGTCAGATTTAAAAATAAAAAATCAAGTTAAATTTTAGTTATTCCTAAATGGATCAATTTTTTGACTGTGCAGTATAAATTACCTATACCTAATAGCAGCCATATGTCTAATTATAATTACCCTGTAAGCCTTAAGCGAATTTCCCTAGTCACCTTGATTAGAGCATATGGAAATATATGTTTTAAAAGGATCAGTAGTTAGTAGGATAGTATCTAAGATCAGTATGCTTGGAATTAATTTTCTTCTAATGTATGTATATGATTGCTCTTTGTTACATATTTAAAAATATAAAATGTATGAATGCTCGTTCCCATATGTAAAGGGGAGACAACTAGAGCTGGGCTTTCTGGATTCACTTATTTATTTATTATAATGTATTTTTGTGTGTGTGATATCTTTGGTGGTACTTTCATGTTTGCTTCAGTATGGATGAGAAAACCTTTGGATTACATCTTAACTTTGGACATTACTGTGGGACTGCTTGTAATTTGTAATTTTGCCTTTATTAAAAACTACCGGAAACAGTATTTGCTTTGAGAAGTTAAAAGTTTCATTGATAAGTCACAACTTACTAAGATTTTTTAGATCCTTTTTTTTTCTTGCATTGATGGCTCCTGTTTCTTTTGTTTTCATGTCTCATGTAATTCCTTTCTCAGAGTGTATAAGATCTTTATCTCAATAAATCAAAGTAATCATCCCCATGGAAATCTCTTAGTTATTAGAACTAAGTTGCCACTTGAATGCTAAGTTTTTTTTTTATATATAGAAGCCATTAAGATTTTAATTGGGACAGAAATTTATCATTTGTAATTAATGTTTCAAAATGAAGCTTATGGTCTAGTTTATCAAACAGGATTAAGAGTATCTACTTCCATTATTTTTGTCCTTTGAAAGAATATTAGAAGTTATATAGCCCAATTTCCTCTCAGAGTAATGTCTTGCCAAGAGATTCTTGATTATGCACAAGTGCTTACTGAAATAAATGTTTTTAAATCTTTATTATTGCAAGGCTACAGGCTGTAGCAACTATCACTGACATGTTGAACCATGAAAATATCAGTCAGAAAATTATATTTCTTTTGTGCAAGGTGTGTAAATTATATATGGAAAAGTTAAGATATCTTTTTAAAATCTTTCCTTTTCCCTCGTAAGTGTGATAGTCTATCTGCTACAGACTGACTGTTTATTTGCCTCAAAATTTATGTTAAAATCTAATAACTAATGTGATGGTATTTGGAGGTGGGGCTTTTGGTGAGTGATTAGGTCCTGTTGATGGAGTACTCACAAATGGGGTTAATGCCCTTATAAAAGTGTCCCCAGAAAATTACCTTCACCTTTTTCCCATGTGAGGACACATTAAAAAGACTACCATCTATGAAACAGGAGATGGTCCTTCACCAAACACCAAATCTGCCAGTGTCTTGATATAGGACTTTTGAGCCTTCAGAATGATAAGTACATCTCTGTTGTTTTAAAGTTAACTAGTCTATGATATTCTTTAACAGCAGCTCAAATAGACTAAGATACCATCCGTCTCTAAGTATTTTCAAATAATTCAGCTATTCCAATATTTTCTATGCTTTGCCTCATAAATATGCCAGTATACATGGAGATATTTCCACATATCAGTCAATCAAAATAGAATATGTGCAACATTTCTAATCATCCCTAACTCAGACTAGTTTCTTAAAATTAGGAAGGACAGATCAATATTGAGAATTCTGTAATTCAATTTATGCAATTTGTAGGTCTGAGAGTATTCAAGTAGCCAAAAATTGACCTGCATTAAAAAAATTGGTGACTTAAATCTAATTTCTAAAATATATCAGGGTATAATTCAGAGAGAATGCAAATGTGTAAGTGAAAACCAGAAAATGTGAGGATCGTGTAACCAACTACATGGAACATGTCATTACTTTAGGTAGAAATTTTTCAATTTATTAAATTAAGAAATGTCCATGAAATTATAAGTATATTCCTATATTTTTATGGGTAAGAAGTTTAGATTTTTCTCTGATTTATATTGTTACATGCTGCTAGATTAGTTTTTTTTGTTTGTTTGTTACCCCTTCCATCTATGGCATTAACATCTTCTGAAGGATCCTGCCCTCTTTCTTGTTCATTTGCTGTAAGGCTTAAGTAAGTTATTTACGTAGAACGCTTGAATCATAGTGAATGTTTATTATTATTAATAGTGTTCAAAAATATATTAAGTGAATTATAACATAATTTATCTAAATTGGATTATGCCATTGGCTGTTTAGTAATATCCGATTTATTGGTCCTATTAACTTATTCTTCAAATACCTTTGTATAAAGCACTATGCTAGGTAGTAGGGCTCTACCCATATGAATATAGCCATATCTGACCTAAAAAAGTTTATAAGCCATGGCAAAACAAAAAGGTAGTTATTTATTTAACGGAGTTTTTGTTTTAGGTTACTGTGTCTCCCGTATGTCTTCAACTATGTTCCAGTTTCACATTTACTGGGCCATTTTAGTTAAGTAATTTTCTCCTGAAAACCTCTGTTCAAATGTTAAGATGCCAAATGTAAATAACAATTATTGAAGCCATCATGATCTCTTATCACAAGAGCACAGATGAGTTCATTATACTAGCCAGCATCCCCACAGAGTTCTGAAGAATGGAACATAAATCATTATACTTACATTAGAAATGAGTGTAGAGGGAAGAGAAAAGCAGTGACATAAAATCTTTAGCAATATGAAGAAAAGTTTAAGCCCCCCTTGTATGATAAAATTTTTACTTTCATATAATTTACAGTAAAACTGGTACTCCTGTTGACTCTTGGATCTATTGCAATTATCTCTGGTATCCTCATGGTCCACATTCTATAGGTCGGGACTCACTGTGCAGTTGGACAGTACTGAGAGATGGGAGCAGATATTCAGGTTGAGTGGGCATCTACCTATAAGGCTATGAATCAAAAACCCAGAATGCCTGAGGTACATTAGCCATAACAATTTCTATAAAAGCCACAAAAGGGTAGTATAAAGATGCCGAAAACAAACACTGACCTCTGCGGTAGCATCTCTCTATTCCTTATTTCCCATCCCTACCAGCCCTGCACTTCTGCTCCAACCTGTTGGAAATACTTTCACTTCCTTAAAAACTGTGCACTTTGCTTCTCTTGATGCTTTTGCAAATGCTCCTGTTTAATTTTTATGTGGCTGCTGATCCTGCTGCTGCATTTCACTCCTCGTAGTCGACACGTGTTGCTGATTGTTGCCACTTACTTGGCCGTACAACTTGTCAATACAACTTGTCCATAGTGGATTATAGATCCCATGTGGATTGAGATCAACTGTGTTATATTTTGTCAGCAGCTGGAATCTCATGAGTCCCCATTATTAGTTTTATTTTGGAATGCTTAAGAAAAAGTTGTCAAATGAATAAAACTCAAACCAATTCACAGCTTTGTTTGAGTTGTGGATCTTGAGGCTACTTGTTATTTAAAGATTTTTAACACTACCATATCATAATTCACTTTAGATTCGTCCTAAAAATATTAAGGTCCATATTTACATAAAAATTGGAAAAACTTTCAGATTAAATTTATGATTCTGGATAATTTTGAATAAGATGTCACATTTTATGGGTATTCATATAATTATAACTTAAGTGATATTCTATGAGATCTGATCCTGGGACATTTAAATACATATTTAAATATTAAAAAAATCTAAATAACAGGATACTAAAATTTATCACTTCATTCCTTTTGCATATACAACATTATTATAATCAATCAGAATGAACTATAGAAATATATTTCTAGAAAATATTTTACATATAGTTTCTCAATTAATGATGTTTACTATTATGCTAAAACTATTGAAAAGTCTATATACTGGCTTTTCATTTCATATTGCTATCATAGTTTTCAAACTAAATACAGATGAACTACCACTGATTATTTTGTTTCTTAGGGAAGATATTGGAATGGAAAGGACATTATTTTGAACTGCAAATACAAATATATACTTTGAAGACAATGGTTATTTTTTCTCATATAAAATTCTCATATTCCACTGTAATTATTCAAGGAATGAAGCAAAAAGAAATTAACAAAAAATGGCAAAATTATGGAAAGAAGGAAGTACACAAGGAAGAATCCACTAATTATAGCAAAAATGTTTACACTTTGTCTAAAATGCTACTTTACTGAAGATTTTTTAATTCTTGGAGCAAAATATAGTGTGATATGTACATTAACTTATTTTCAGCCTAAAGGAATTTGGAATTACTTTAAGTTCTTAAGGTTGACACTCCAGTCATCAAATTTCTTTTGACTTGCATTTCTGATGTAAGGTACTTATGAATTCACAATCAGACAGATCATAGATGGTAATTCTCAAGCTAATATTTCTAAGTTCTGAGCATCATTTTTGAAGGGAACTAATAAATCAATTTTTAGTCAGTATGTATTGAGTACATACTATGATGGATGCTATAGTAGGGATACATATGAGTAACGGGATGCCAGAAATTTGTGAAACAATTCCTGATACAAGGAAGCTTGTTATCTGGTTATATAGATTACACACACACACACACACACACACACACACACACACACACACACACATATAAAGCTTAAAATATCATTGAGTTTGGTCAGATCATAAAGGGTTGGTCTGAGTAGAAAGACTAATGAGAGGGGTGCCTGGGTGCCTCAGCTGATTAAGACTTCAGCTCAGGTCATAATCTCATGGTTTGTGGGTTTGAGCTCCCTTCCTCGGACTCTCTGCTGTCAGCACAGAGCCCAGCTGGGATCCTCTGCCTGCCCCCTCCCGCCCCCTTCTCCTCCCTTACTTGCACATGTACATGCACTTTCTCTCCATCAAAAATAATTAAACATTAAAAAAACAAAAGACTAACAAGAACTATGATGTTCTGGGTTTAAGGATATTTTCATGTTAGGTTGCACAGAGCTAGCAAACAAGAAGCTAAGTGTACAAGTGAGTAAGTAGATGTACAACCACTTGGTGAGGCACACCTAAATTTGTGGTCCATCTCTCAGGAGGAGAGAGTCAAAGGAGGATCCTGCTAGGCCACAAAGCAAAAAGCAAGGTCTCAGAATCACTTGTACTCTTGACTGACTAATCCCCATTCATATTTCTACCTGCTACCATAAAAGACAATTCCTTGCTAGGAGTAGGTGACGTACTAGTGCAAAGACACTAAGGAAGCACTTGGATATGTTAGAGGAAGTAAAAGAAGCTGGAGGATAATGACCCAGGAGAAAGTGTTATGGGATATGCTCTGGGAGTAGATTAGAGCTGAGATAGGTTGAGTCCTACGGGCCTTATAAGATGCCTAATTGAGATGAACCCTCATTGTCCTGACTCAGGGGAGGAGAGGAACATGATTGACCTTTTTTTTTTTTTTTTTTTTTTTTTTTTTAAAGATCACTCTAGCAATGCTGTGGAGAGTAGACTCTAGGGAAGCCAGTTAAGGGGGGATGAGTGGATGAGGATCCTAACAGAGGAAATAGGGCAAAGTATTTAGATTCAGGATATTCTGAAGCTAGATTCTAGAGGACTTGCTAACAGATTAGATATCAAAGGAGAGAAAGAAGTAATCAGTATTTATTTCAATATATTGAAATTTATTTCAGTGTATCAAAATTGAATATGTTATCACTATATTTCAATATATTGAAACATTTTATGTAAAGCTTTAAGGTGATGTTTTGCTTTTGACATCACCAAAACAGAATAGAACCAGTTTGGCAAAAATTATTGAGTTTAATGGAGTGAGTCAGACCGACTTGCATCATTCTAAAATAATTGGAATGTTCATCCATTATTTTTATTTGCCTCAAGGTTGTTGTTGGTGGTGATGATTTCACAGAGACATTTCAGACATTTTTTTGCCATCCAGGAGGAGTAGAAATTCAGACATACAAAAAGTATGGTTTAGTGAGTGATTTCCTGTGTGAAAGGTATTTCTATATTTTACAATATGCATTTATATTTGTTCTTTGTCCATCGCTGATTGCGGCTGGATACTTTTTGAGATGGAATGATGAAAAAATATTTTCAATTTGCTTGGATCCATTTCTTGAAGTTACCTCAGAAATCATCCAGTGTGACTCTTAATTTTACAGGTAGGAAAAAATTGAACTAAAAAAATGAATTGACAAAAGTCTCACAGGTATTTAATCAGTCAGAATTGGATCACAATCTTTTGAAATTCCGGTAGCGTCTTGCTGTTGTTATCTTTTGTTTCTTTGTGCTGTCATAATATAGAAAAAATACAATATTTGTTAGTTGCAAATATATTGTAGTTTATGGCTATATCAAGTGTAACAAATCAGTATCAAATAGAAGAACCATTAAATGAATTGGTGTGGATTTCAATAAAGGCTTCCACAATACAATTGGAATGCTGTTTTTATTCTACCTTGAGTATTTTTTATTATGCAGACATCTTGAGAGGTATTAGTAAAATTTATCTGCTATTCATTTGACCTTTAGAAAATAATAATGGTAATTAATAATAATAGTAATAGTTAACGTATACACTAGGCATTTTATATGCAGTGTCTTAATGTGTCCTCATAATAGTCTTACAGATGTGGTTCTATTGTCACTTTTTATTTAAAACATTTTTTTAATGTTTATTTATTTTTGAAGGAGAGAGAGACAGAGTGTGAGTGGGGGGGGGGGCAGAGAGAGAGGGAGACACAGAATCTGTAGCAGACTCCAGGCTCTGAGCTGTCAGCACAGAGCCCGACGCGGGGCTTGAACCCACAAACTGAAATCATGACCTGAGCGGAAGTTGGATGCTCAACCGACTGAGCCACTCAGGCACCCCTCTATTGGCACTTTTTAACAGAGGCATAAACTTACTCTGAGGGAAGATAAATTGCCAGGTGTCACTTAACACCTCCGTTAGTGTATCCTCTTTATTAAATGCAATTTTGATAGACCTTTCCTTGGTTAAACTTCTCATTATAAGACAAGTATTTTTCTCTACTTCGGTTTGATTTTAAGAACATTTTTCCAATGAAAGCATATAAAACTTAGCAATTTGCCTTTGCTGCTTCCAACTATTCATACTAAATTTTAGTATTTTAGGTCAAAGGGCATTTATTATTGTATGCATTATGTTAATATCTTTGTGGATTCTAGGATATTTGGCCAAGAATCTTGCTTTAAAAACACAATACAATTTTACAATAGGCCAATGTGTTTTAAAGGCTATGTCTGTACAAAACTAAAACATAAATTTAATCCTCCAGTTTCTTCAACTCTTTTCAATCCTCTACAAATTGTATCCCAGCTTGACACATTTGGGCTAAAACCTGCAATGGTGCCTCATTTCCCCCAAACTAAACACCAACCAATAACTGTCAACCATTGGATATTCACTATGTTCTGTACCTTTGTGTATGTTGCTTCTACTCTTGCCAACCACTCTACTATAGATACAGGAAAATTAGGGTTCAGAGAGATAAACCTGAAACTCAGGTCTGATTTCACTTTCAATTCTTTCTACTAGGAAATGATGATTGCCAGAAATTTCATCTTCCATTTAGTAACTGTCTGCCATGTTCCAGGCACTATATTTGGTCTGTCTGGATTCAAATCCCAGTTCTGCCCCTTTCTAACCATGCTCTTGGGTGCATCACCTAAACTCTCTTAGCCTCAGTTTCTTCTTTTACAAAGTAGGGCAAATGAGATTACTTTATCAGGTTATAAGAAGAAAAAAGTGACTAGGCCATTTAAAGAGTTTAGTACAGAACACAATATATATAGAAAAATAAATTTAGGTTATTATTGTTATTATAAAACACTTCAGATATATATATAAAAGTTAGAAAGATAATAAAAAATCACAGTACTCACAGTGAAATTGAAAAGATATATGAACACAGTTGGAACACAGATATACCTATCCCTGATTATGTTCACTCCTATCTTCCACAGATGGAGCTATTTTTTAATTTAAATATCCTTCTCATGCCTACTTTCATACATTTACTACATTTACATTTTCTATATATTGCTAAACAATATCTAGAGAAATTTTCAGATTTTTAAATGATGAGGCCAAGTATGTATTTTTTGTAACCTGCATTTTATGATAATTATGTTTGCAAAAGTCATTATAATTGATACATAAACTTCTGGCTTTTTAAATTTCACTAAATTTCACGAGTATACAGTATTGTATTTTATGAGTGAAACTGTTTTTTTTCATCCATTCTTTTACTGATGTATATTTAGATGTCTTTACAAATTTTATAAATTTATATTTATAAATTTTATAAATCATAAAATTATTATTTTATGAATTATAAAATTTTATAAATGTTTACAAATTTCCATTCTATTTTTGTAAATTTCTATAGCAATAATATAATGATGAAATTAGTATAAAACACTTTTGTAGTGTTTATTATGTTTCAGACACTGTTCTAAGTGACTTATATAAGTGACTGAATCATTTAGTCCCACAATAATTTATAATAAATACTATTATTGTATATAATGTACAGACAAGGAAACTCAGTCAACTTTGCACAGCTAGTACATGGTGTTGCTAGAAATCAATTTGACAATAAGGCTTAAGAATCAGTTTTCTTAACCACATGTCTCTTGGGGCATACACATGAGAGTAGCTCTAAGACAGGACTCAATCCTGTCTGACCATCTGAATTATCTAGGCACTTAAAAATGATGTATGCTGGGGAACCTGGATGGCTCATTTTGTTGAGCGTGTGACTCTTGGTTTCAGCTCAGATTGTGAACTCATGGTTTGTGAGTTCAGGCTCCACATTGGGCTCCACACTGACAGCACAGAGCCTGCTTGGGATTCTCTCTTTCTCTCTCTCTCTCTCTCTCTCTCTCAAAATAAAATAAACTTTAAAAGTATTCAAAAAAATGATGTATGTCAAAATTTCCCTCCAGATCAGTTGACTCAAAGTCTCTGTAGATAGGGTCTATACATAAATGTGTTTGAATCTTATTATTTTATTTTATTTATTTATTATTTATTTATTTATTTATTTATTTATTTATTTATTATTTTTTTAAATATGAAATTTATTGTCAATTGGTTTCCATACAACACCCAGTGCTCATCCCAACAGGTGCCCTCCTGAATACCCATCACCCACCCTCACCTCCCTCCCACCCCCCCATCAGCCCTCAGTTTGTTCTCAGTTTTTAAGAGTCTGTTATATTTTGGCTCCCTCCCTCTCTAACCTTTTTTTTTTTCCTTCCCCTCCCCCATGATCTTCTGTTAGATTTAGCAGGATCCACATAAGAGTGAAAACATATGGTATCTGTCTTTCTCTGTATGACTTATTTCATTTGCATAACACTCTCCATTTCCATCCACGTTGCTACATAAGGCCATATTTCATTCTTTCTCATTGCCACGTAGTATTCTGTTGTGTAGATAAACTACAATTTCTTTATCCATTCGTCAGTTGATGGACATTTAGGCTCTTATTTTAAATTTAACTTTTATTTTGAGGTAATTGCAAATTGACATGCAGTTGTAGAAAACAATATAGAACGATCTCATTTACCCAATTTCCCCAGTGATAATATCTTGCAAAACCATAGTACAATATCACAACCAGGATTGACATTAATAGAGTCAAGACATTTCCATCACCACAAGGATCCCTCCTATCGCCCCTTTATAGCCACATCCATTTCTCTCCCACCAAATCCCTTCTTAAACCCTGGCAACCATTAATTTATTCTCCATTTCTATAATTTGTCATTTCAAGAATAGTAT
The DNA here is from genome assembly GCF_027475565.1 of Acinonyx jubatus. Taxonomy (NCBI): domain Eukaryota; kingdom Metazoa; phylum Chordata; class Mammalia; order Carnivora; family Felidae; genus Acinonyx; species Acinonyx jubatus. The sequence goes on from NC_069387.1 coordinate 67,033,898, forward strand.
GTAAATAGATTTATAGTATATGTAAATTTTGGTGATTGACTTTTTTCATTTAGCATAATTCTGTGAAGATTCATCTAATGTGTTGCATGTGTAAATAGTTTCTTCCTTTTTATTACTAGTGGTATTTCATGGTGTGAATGTACCAGAGTTTGCTTAACAATTCACCTGTAGAAGGACATCTTGAGTGTTTCCAGGTTTTCTGGTTATTACATATAAAACTGCTGTAAATATTCATTTTTAAGTTTTCGTTTGAACGTGTGTTTGTATTTCTCTAGGACACATGTCCAGGAATGCAATTGCTGGGTCATCTGGTAGTTGCATGTTTAGTTTTTTAACTTCCAAATGGCCCTGATGTATTTTCAGAGCTCCTCATAATTTGAGCATCATGGTGGTAGGGGCTCTACTTAGGAGGACATGGGGTATATATATTTTCAACATTACTAGATTTTGGCAAACTGACTTACAAAATCAGATGATCATTTGTATTCCTATAAGTGAGTGTGTTGCTCTTTCCTCCCCATCACTTAATACTTTAAAAATCTTTAAATGTTTGCACACTGATGAATGGTTAATGACATTTTATTATGGTTTTATTTTACTTGTCTCTACTTACTAATGAGATTAAGTGTCTTTCTATACATTCATTGACTTTGCAGCTTTCATCTTCTTTAAGTTGCCTGGTCAAAGTCTCTGATCACTTTTCTAAGTATCTTTCTCTTTTGACTTTTTCTTTATTGATTACTATGGCTTTTTTTTTCAACATATTCTGGATATGAAAATTTTGGTAGTTATGTGAATTGCAAATCAGTTCCCTTGAGCTCTGGCTTGTTGTTTTACTCTGATTATGGTAAATTTTGATGAATAGAAGTTTTGTTGTTTTAAATATAGCCAAATTTATAAGCCATTTCCATTTTAATTTGTGCTTTCATTTTTAAAAGAAATTCTTTCCCATTATGAGGTAATAAATATATTTCTATTTTTTTCTGGAAGTTTTGAAGTTTGTGTTACAAATTATTATTTTTAAACAATTTTTAAAAACATTTTATTTATTTTTGAGAGACAGAGCATGAATGGGGGAGGGGTAGAGAGAAAGGGAGACACAGAATCTGAAGCTGGCTCCAGGCCCTGAGCTGTCAGCAGAGAGCCCACGCAGGGCCTGAACCCATGAACCATGAGATCATGACCTGAGCTAAGTCAGCCGCTTAACTGACTGAGCCATTCAAGATGCCCTACAAACTATTTTCTTTATTAAACTTAGAATTAATGTGAGGGTAGGGTCATCATTGGTTGGATCATCAGGTGTCACAGCCTCCAATTATTAAATAATTGATCCTTCCCTTACTAGTTTCAGAGATATTTCTTTCATTTATCTGATCTCCATGTATGGTGGATCTGTTTCTGGACTCTCTCTTTTGATCTACTGACTTATTGTTCCACTCCTCATTGTTGTTCCACCCCGCCTTGTTACTATACTTCCTTATTTATTATAACATAATAAATCATGGATCTGCTGAAGTAAGGACCCCACGTACTTCTTTTATTGTATTGTCTTGACTCTCCTTCTTCTTCTTCCTCTTCTTCTTCTTCTAATTTACATCCAAGTTAATTAGCCTATAGTGCAACAGTGATTTCAGGAGTAGATTGTTTAATGCCCTTACCCATTTAGCCCATCCCCCCTCCCACAATCCCTCTAGTAACCTTCTGTTTGCTCTCCATATTTAAGAGTCTCTTATGTTTTCCCCCCTCCCTGTTTTTATGTTATTTTTTCTTCCCTTCCTTTGTGTTCATCTGTTTTGTATCTTAATGTCCTCATATGGGTGAAGTTGTATGATATTTGTCTTTCTCTCACTGACTAATTTCTCTTAGCATAATACCCTCTAGTTCCGTCCATGTAGTTGCAAATGGCAAAATTTCTTTTTGATTGCCAAGTAATACTCCATTGTATGTACATACCACACCTTCTTTATCCATTCATCCGTCAATGGACATTTGAGCTCTTTCCATATTTTGGCTGTTGCTGATAGTGCTGCTATAAACATTGGGGTGCATGTGCCCCTTCAAAACAGTATACCTGTATCCCTTGGATGAATACCTAGTAGTGCAATTTCTGGGTCATAGGATAGTTCTATTTTTAATTTTTTGAAAAACCTCCATACTGTTTTCCAGAGTGGCTGCACCAGTTTGCATTCCCACCAGCAGTGCAAAAGAGATCCTCTTTCTCCACCTCGCCAACACCTGTTGTTGCCTGAGTTGTTAATGTTAGCCATTCTGACAGGTATGAGGTGGTATCTAATTATGGTTTTGATTTGTATTTCCCTGATGATGAGTGATGTTGAGAGTTTTTTCATGTGTCATTTGGCCATCTGGATGTCTTCTTTGGAGAAGTGTCTGTTCATGTCTTTTGCCCATTTCTTCACTGGATTATTTGTTTGGGGTGTTGAGTTTGATATGTTTTTTTATAGATTTTGATAGTAACCCTTATCTGATACATCATTTGCAAATATCTTCTCCCATTCCGTTGGTTGCCTTTTAGTTTTGCTGATTGTTTCCTTCGCTGTGCAGAAGCTTTTTATTTTGACGAGGTCCCAATAGTTCATTTTTGCTTTTGTTTCCCTTGCCTCTGGAGACATGTTGAGTAAGAAGTTGCTGTGGCCAAGATCAAGGAGGTTTTTGCCTGCTTTCTCCTTGAGGATTTTGATGGCTTCCTGTATTACATTTAGGTCTTTCATCCATTTTGAGTTTATTTTTGTGTATGGTGTAAGAAAATGGTCCAGGTTCCTTCTTCTGCATGTCTCTGTCCAGTTTTCCCAGCACCACTTGCTGAAGAGACTGTCTTTATTCCATTGGATATTCTTTCCTGCTTTCACTCTTTTTGCAGATGACATGATACTCTGTATGGAAAATCCAAAAGATTCCATTAGGAAACGGGTAGGACTGATTCATGAATTCGGTAAAGTTGCAGGATATAAAATCAATGCACAGAAATCAGTTGTATTCCTACACACCAATAATGAAGCAACAGAAAGAGAAATCAAGGAATCAATCCCATTTGCAGTTGCACCAAAAACCATAAAATACCTAGGAATAAATCTAACCAAAAAGGTGAAAAATCTATACACTGAAAACTATAGAAAGCTTGTGAAAGAAACTGAAGAAGACACACACAAAAAAAGGAAATATATTCCGTGTTACTGGATAGGAAGAACAAATATTGTTAAAATGTGGATACTACCTAAAGGAATCTACATATTCAGTGCAATCCCTATCAAAATAACACCAGCATTCCTCACAGAGCTAGAACAAATAATCCTAAAATTTGTATGGAACCAGGAAAGACCCCAAATAGCCAAAGCAATCTTGAAAAAGAAAACCAAAGCAGGAAGCATCACAATCCCGGACTTCAAGCTATACTACAAAGCTGTAATCATCAAGACAGTATGGTACTGGCACAGAAACAGACACTCAGATCAATGGAACAGAAAAGAGAACCCAGAAATGGACCCACACATATATGGTCAACTAATCTTTGACAAAGCAGGAAAGAATATCCAATTGACTATTCTTGACTATCTGCTCTTTAACATGTTTATAATCATCTCACTAAATTCCTTACCAAAAACTTTGGGGATTTTGACTAGAATTGAATTGAATTTATAGATTAATTTGGGAGCAGATTGAAATCTTTAATATATTGAGTTTCCTTATTCTTGGACATTTAATAATAGTTCTTCATTTAATTAGCAATTCTTCAAAGTCTTTTAATAAAGTTAGCAATTTTCTTCAGAAAGGTATTATACCACTTTTGTGAAACTTATCCTAAATGTCTAATAGTTCGTTGCTAATGTAGATGTTTTAAAAATCACACTTTAATTGTTTTCTGCTTGTTTATAGGACTACAACTCATTTTTCAGAATTGATTTTATATGAAGAACATTGCTGTGCTATTTGCTTTAATTTGTAATTTGTGTTTTATATTTTCTGTTTAGACAATCATATTGTCTGTGCATAATGGCATTTCTCTTTCCTCCTTTCTAGTCCTTTTATTATTATTTTTTGACCTTGTGGTACACAGCTCAAGTGTAATGTTGAATAGAAGGAGTAGAGACAGACATCCTGACTTAGTCTTGACTTGTAAGGAAATTATGTTGATTTACCAATACCTCTCCCTTTAATCACACTTGGAGGTAAAAACGTCTCTCTCAGGGTAAAAATACATGTTTTTCTTATTCTAATGATGACTTTTATCACCAAACTTTTTTTTTTAATTTTGGGTATGAATGTTATTTCTAAGACCTTGGCAAACATGAAATAGCCACAGGTTAAATACTGCTAACATGACTTAGTAAAAAGAGAACTTATTGTTTTAGGTTTTCCAGTTTGTAATGCATACTACAAGTTTAGTAGGATTGATGGCACTATGCATCCATTTTACCAGCTTTGTTTTTTGGATATAACATGTGAGAGAGAAAAAAAACAAATGCTTAAACACTTTTGTAGTCTCTTAGAACCAAATGAAAAAAAGCATATATTTGTAATGATGTGTTCATTGACTTAAAATCAAAATAATAGGAATTTGAAGAAAAATTGGAGAAAAAAATACCCAACAATTTTTAGAGTAACCTGGATATAAAGTTAAGTTTAAACTGTATAGAATGTCATGGAAAAGTTAATTGACTAGCATTGAGTGATGTCAATCCGAGAACAATTTGTCTTCTTTAATAGAAATAGGACTAAACCATCACTGTGGCCACGTTTATTTTTGAAAGTTGTCAGGATATCAGAGCCAACAAAAATATAGCATAGTATTTTAGTAAGGGAAATATAACTAAATCATCACAGAAGTAAAAAAAATAATCCATTATACTTAGTCAAATATTTTAATATGTTTATTTGTATACAAAAACATTTCCTATTATATCTATGTAATGAGCATATTGTAGTTATCAGATTTTCTTTTTCCCACATGCTGCAAAAAGAGATTTCTCTGCTTCCTTAAGACAGAAATATAATTGTATTTCTGTAGGACACATTATCATTTTCTAAAAACTTTGATAGGTTACTTTTGTGATGATATCATTGTGTGTAATGTTTCAAAACCTAAAACTCAAGGGTGTTTTCATTTTCTATTGAGATGAATCACTTGGTTTTGAGATGCTCTGAAAAGTGAATTTCACCAAAATAATTGTGGATGTGAGCTTTCTTGTTTTGTGACATTCTTATCTGAACAACTTGCCATATTTTCCCTTCAACAGTTCTCACTGTTGCCAATGTACCATTATACCTAGCTTAACACTTATATTTAATTATCCCACTGTGGACTCAGTGAAGGTCAGGGATATTTAGTTGAGGTTTTCTACATCAACGTTTCAAGTTTATACCTTGAGGGTGTTTTTTTTTTGTTTGTTTTGTTTTGTTTTGTTTGTTTGTTTTGCAATTGCTATTGTGCATTTAGTCACTGTTCTAGGTTAATAACCAAAATGGTATGTTCAATTAAATAGACTCATGATTGATTAATAAATGCACCCACAACATCTTGCAGTAATTTTTAAATCACCTTTAATAGAACATTGGTTTTTACTCTAGAAGTTTTTTTGTGAAAGAATCAAAGTAAGAAACCTAAACATACTAAAAAATGTTTCTGCTCAAAAGAACAGATCATCTTAATCTTCAGGAGCTAGACATGCTTAATGCATTTTCTATGTGTTAATTAGATTTGTCTACACTATTTATCTTCCTATGAGATGTTTTGGATTAATTTTTGAACTCTATGCGGAATTAATACTATTATGGAAATAAAATCAACATAACTGGGGAGTCTGAAGGGCGATGAGGTCAGATCTCCCTTCCTTGGTTTATTAAGAGATTGATTAGTAAGTAAGCTGTCCCTTGGAGGTGGCTCATTTGCAGGAGCTAAATCAATGTCATGGTTTTTCAAGTTGAGATTTTGAAGCACTATGACGACCTTAATTACATATATAAAATCATTTATGCACAGCATGGTTTGCTCTTTCCGTATAGAATATTCATCAGTATCTCTTTTGGAAGAGTACTCATCTAATCAGTGTTTTATTTACTACCTCTCTAGACGATTTCCCTGTATCCCTTCTACAATGAAGAAAATCCATTTCTTTGGTGTATTTTCTCTAGAATCCCTTAGCTTAGTGAGAAAATTCTGAGAAAACAACAAAAATTTGGCTGCTTGAAGAAATACCCAGACACAGGATTCCCAAGAAGAAGAAATAAATCAAACATTATATACTGCACTCAGAGTTGTCCTCTTTTTCTCTCTCTTTTCTCTATATGTTATGCAAGATGAGTCAAGTGACAGAGATTAGAAACAAGAGAAGGAAAATCAGAAAAGAAGTGAGAAGATTAGAATTGAAGAAGGGACTAGTATTATCACCACAGAAAAGCAAGACATTTGTGCCGGGAAACAGGGAAGGAAATTGAAAAACTAACTAGAGCTGGAAAAAGAAAATCCTCTCAGTCTTGTTCTTGATTTCCTATGCATACGAGTAAAATGCAGTCTGCTATAATAATAGAGGAGCAGAGAATCATAGAGATACAGAAGATTTTCATCATAATCAATCCTACGTATATTGTGACTTGAGTGCAACTGTATTTCATAGTTTGTTGATGGTTTGTTGTACATTTTAAAGGTTTGTAACAAGAAAAAAAATAGTTAACTCTTTAGAAGCAAGAAATTATTAGTGATAATTGTACACTATTCGCAAATAAATAACATTATTGAGTAAGCTGAATACAAATTGTAAAAATATCTGCAATAATACTTGTGCTTCAGGGAGTTTGGTGCTGATTGCTGTAAGGAATGCAAAGTATTGTAATACAAAGTGTTCTTTTTAGGAGCAGTTTACTTGGTATGATAAATATTCATAAACAACATATTATACAATAGAGAAATTAGCAGTAAAGGAAAGGCTAATTAGGTGATACATGTTAAGATTTTGTATTCATTCATTTAGCAACTATTTGTTGAGTATCACAAAATCTAGAATGAAGTAGATATTAGAGGTTGAAAGATCATTGTCAATTCTGATTTAGGAAGTTTTTTAGGAAGAGGCTTCTTTTTTGCTGAGTTTCTATGGATAGGTAGATTTGAACAGGTAGTGGAGAGCATTCTTTCCTAAGTAGAATCAAATACATTTACTAAGTAAAGCAAAGCCATTAAGTTTTCAGGGTATAGTACTGGTAAATCACTTGGCTGGACTGTAGGGTACAAACAGATTTTTGTTTAAATGAGATAGAAGTAGGGGTGCCTGGGTGGCTCATTTGGTTAAGCGTCTGACTTCAGCTCAGGTCATGATCTCCCAGTTCGTGGGTTCAAGCCCTGCATGGGGCTCTCTTCTGACAGCTCAGAACCTGGAGCCTGCTTTGGAATCCTTGTCTCCCTCTTTCTCTCTTCCCCTTCCCTCTTTCTCTCTTCCCCTTCCCTCTTTGTGCTCTCTCTCTCAAAAATAAATAAAAAATTAAAAAAACATTTTTTTTAAATGAGATACAAGTGAAAGTTTTGGAAAAGACACATTTTAGTCACTAGCCAGAATATTTGTATTGGTGTTCTGGGCAAAAAAAAAGAATTTACTTTTAAGCAAGTAAATGACATAATGAAAGACTGTGCATTGCGTAATACTCCTTTACTGATAATTGTCAGATAACCAAACTATAGCTGACTGAAGAAAGGAAGGATTTGTACATATCACGGAAAAGTTTAGAGGTAAATTGGGTTTCAGAAACATGCTGGGGATACAGATGATATAATAAAGAATTGGTTTTTATCTTTCTCTTAACTCTGTTTTAAATCTCAAGCTCCATATGGTACTTTACTTCAGTTTTAGGCTTACATCCTCCTAGGATTAAGTCCAGAATAAGAGACAGAAATTTCTGTTGACTCCTGAATAAAGTTACTATATTTTATGCTTGAAATTTCTAGAGTCACAAACTCATCTCTGAGCCAATTATTGTGGCTAAACGAATGGAATTATACAGATTTACCAGGTGTGGATCATAAGCCTATCCCTGAACCATAACTCGTATGGATAAAATAATTCAATAATTTAATTTATGACTGGCTGGGCATTGAACACTCATATCATTCCCTACAACCACATAAATAAGAATTGAGGATGGGTTGTTTCCCAGAGGAATTTTTTTTATATTATGGAGAGAGAGACAGAGACAGAGACAGGGAGACAAAGCCAGAGAGAGAGGGATGGAGAGAACCAAGTGCAATTTGGATTTTAGAGGCTGAAATCAACCCAAGTATTTACTTCAGGTTGCTGTATGATAGCAGTATGTAAAATGGATTGGGAGAAAGAAAGCCTGGAGATAGGAACACCAAATACTATTGCTTTAAATTATATGAATTTGATCTATATATGTTGAAATGGAAACAGTGACTTTAAGTGCAAAATTTTTCAAGGTTGACTTGGTAGAACTTGATGATTAATTAGCTATTGGTGGTGGTGATGATGATGATGATGATGAGCTTGGTGATCCATCAATATTCCAATATTAGGTATTGTCATAGTTATACATGACATAGTTATAATATGGCCCAGAGGTTCACAGACTTTTTCAAATTACATCACAATTAATATCTCAGTTATTTTTATTCATGGCACCCCTACACCAAAATAAATACCTAAGAGATCTGTTTAATAAATACTTAAATCTATGAAATAATGTGGATGGGTTTCACTTAAAAATTTTTAAACACCCTATGGGACCCCTATTTTGTAAACTGTGGCTATAGCCATTTTCTTAGAAAAATGGGCCATTACTTTTTGAGAGTAATCAGGAAATCAAAAACAGATAACGTGAGTTTCACAGACATTTGTTTGGTAGCCTTGCGCATAAAATATTACCATACTCATACAGATCTTGACTAGATGATTACTGTATACCATTTGTCCAAATTTTGCCCAATTTGAGTTCTGATTAATGGAATCTGATTAGAAAGTAAAATTTGAGAAAACTAATTTCACGTATCAGGCATTTATAGTTGGGGAAAATTTGACTTGTTTTCTGTATATTCAGGTTAGACAATTTGCCCCCTTTGCACAACGTGATTTGGTTTTGGATATATGAAATGATTTTATGTCATTTATCACTTACTGTGAATGATCAGAAAATCATTTTTTGTGGGGAAGAGAGAGACAAAAGTTAGGAGAATTGAGCCTTTTTAAAATGGGCAATAGATGGTGAGAGAAAGGACACAAGGACAGGAAAGATACATAGAAGTGGAGCAAAGATAACCTAAGATAAATTTGGATCACTTCTTAATTTTCCAAGATTTAACCTTGATTATGATTGGATAAGTCAATAAAAGAGCTAAGTAAGTATCTGGCAAATAGGCATACCAGTAAATATTTAGAGAACAGCTGAACTAACAAGCATTTTGAAATACTTTAAATTCTATTAGTGATTCATTCTGATTATTTAGACACATGGGTTAAATAAATCTTATTAATATATTTGTGCCTTTTCTTAATTTGATTCCAAGACTGTTACATACAAGAAGAAACATGTCATTAACAATAATAAAAGTAGACATTTATAAAGCTGTGGAGAGTGAAAATAAACGGTATATGTCCTAGAGTATTTTTGCTTTCTGACTCAATCTCCCAGAGAATTCTCAATAGACTGACTGGAATGTGCAACACAGAAAACTGAGTGATATGAACACTATTTATTCTAGATTTTCTCTCTTCTAGGACCAGAGGTACTAGTCCTTTCAGAGGACACATCATATCTGGACCTCTTTCACCTGTTGCTCACCCTTTATACTTCATGGTGTGTTAGAGCTTAAAATTGTATTCCATCTTTAATAAACCCATGTGATATACACACCCTTCTGAAGGAAATATAAATATCAACACACATGGACACATAATCTCTTTATAAAATGATTTGAATTCAGCATAATAAATATGTAGTAAAAGTAAAATATTTTATAGTAAAATAAAGACATTCTAAAAGGTTTTGACTTTTCATTTTGGGTTCTATATGGTTTATTTGAAATTTACCTTTCAATCATTATAGAAAATATGTATAAATTAATATATTTAAGATAGGCCTGAAGATAACATTTTATTAACTTATTCCACAAACTTTAGTTATCACTTACTACATCACTTCCTACATACTTACAACACTACAGTATGAGGGAAACAAAAAGTGATACTGCAGATCCTGTAACGATGCAATGGTTTCCACCTCAGGACATATGTTAGCATCACCTGATGAGCTTTTTTTTTTTAATATTTCTAATGTTTATTTATTCTTGAGACAGAGACAGAGTGCGAACAGGGGAGGGGCAGAGAGAGAGGGAGACACAGAATCTGAAACAGTCTCCAGGCTCTGAGCTGTCAGTACAGAGCCCGATGCGGGGCTCGAACCCAGGAACTGTGAGATCATGACCTGAGCCGAAGTCGGACGCTCAACCGACTGAGCCACCCGGGCACCCCAGTGATGAGCTTTTAATCATCACTCAAGACAGAATAACTGAGGTTTTCAACCAGGACGTGGGCATGTTTTAAAAAAGTCCCAGATAGTTGGGTCGCCTGGGTGGCTCAGTTGGTTAAGTGTCCAATTTCAGCTTAGTGAGTTTGAACCTCGCATCAGGCTCTGCATTGACATTTCAGAGCCTGGAGCCTGATTCAGATTCTGTGTCTCCCTCTCATTCTGTGCTTCTCCCCCACTTGGGCTCTCTCTTTCTCTCTCTTTCTCCAAAGTAAGTAAATGAACATTAATTTTTTTTTTAAAGAGTCCTGAGTATTTCTAATTTTCATTAAAGGTAGTGTATGATCTAATGAGAAGCCTGCTCTTTTAGGTTAAAGGTATTCCTTAGATTCAGTTGCTAATTATTTCTGGTCTTGAGAAAATAAGGATGATATAGTTATGGTATCTGTTGTTTTTCAATCCAGATCCTTGACAGTTAACAGTATTTCTGAAATCATATGACTGAAAAAATTCAAATATATTTTTCCCTGTTTAAAGCATAGGCATCCAAAGTGAATAAGAGAATTCTAGTGATTATGGAATTGATAATGCTTTTCTCACTTTGCAACTGTCTGCTGGCCCAATTTTCATTGTTTATTCACAGGATAAGAGAGATGTTTTTAAGCATTCTCCACAGATACGAGTGATTGATATTAAAAAAGACTCTGGCTTCAAGGAAGTTTCTAGGAAACACAATTCGAAGATGAAATCCCCTACAGAGCAATCTTCCATCCTGCAACAAACAAGTGCAGTGGTAGCATGTTCTGATGTAGAAAATGGAAAAATGATCTAGTAAAGCTACACCCAGAGGGAATCTGTTATTGGTTTACTTAAATAGCTTCATTTTTGAAATAGTTTTTATTTATGTTGCACTGAACTTCCACATAATTTGTTAATTATTTGGGCAAAGATAAAATTGTAAGCATATAATGATATTTTGTCAAAATAGTCACTTTTAAAAGAAATACACATAAACATAAAAATAAACTCATGGAGAGTGTTAATGCTAAGTGAAATAAGTCATACAGAGAAAGACAGATACCGAATGTTTTCACTGTTATGTGGATCCTGAGAAACTTAACAGAAGACCATGGGGGAGGGGAAGGAAAAAAAAAAGTTAGGGAGGGAGCCAAACCACAAGAGACTCTTAAAAACTGAGAATAAACTGAGGGCTGATGGGGGTGGGAGGGAGGGGAAAGTGGGTGATGGGCATGGAGGAGGGCACCTGTTGGCATGAGCACTGGGTGTTGTATAGAAACCAATTTGACAACAAATTTCATATTTAAAAAATAAAATAAATAAACTCATGTTAATTTTAGCTTTAATAATTTTTTGACTATTAAAGTAATGTATCCTTTATCACAGGAAAATTTGGATTGTAGAAAATATAAAGCAAATAATAGAGATCACCCATACTGCCACACAGAAATAACCATATTTTGGTGTTATTACTTCATATTTATTCTAAATACTCAGTAATGCTAGCTAAATATTTTTACAGTTTAAGTTATGAAATTCCCTGATTTCTGCAGATAAATTAGTTTTATCCATTTATATTTATTATAATTTATTATGTATCCTGGTGTATTTCTAAAATTTTGTTTTATTTCTTTACTTTCAATACTATTTCTCTTTCTTCTCCCTTCTATTCAATTGAGAATCTTTTGTATACCTTGCATTTTTGAAGTCATAATCTATTATATTTAGTGCTGCTTTTTATATAATAGTATAGTATGAGATTTTGTGATTCTGATTCTGATTATTATGATGCATAATTTAAGTCCTGCCTGATCTTTTACCATATTGCTGTAGTATAATATAAATATCTCCAGTTATTTCACTAGAATAGATTTCTTTAAAAACCCTTAATGCATATTACTAAATTATTTTCTCAAAAGATTGTCTTGGTTACTGCTGCTTGTAGCAATATGAGAAAATATTAATCATTGCATCCATGCCAACAATGAGTATTATTAATTTTAATGCTGTGAAAATTTGATCAGGTAAAATATACATAGCATTTTTTAAAACTTGCATTTTTTTTTAGTCTTTGAAGTTTATTTATTTATTTTGAAAGAGAGAGAGACAGAGCGAGTGAGCATGAGCAAGGGAAGGACAGAGAGAGAGGGGGAGAGAGAAAAAGAATCCCAAGCAGGCTCTGCACTGTCACCACGGAGTCTGATGTGGGCCTTGAACTCATAAACCATGAGATCATCACTTAAGCCAAAATCAGGAATTGGACACTTAACCAACTGATCCACCCAGGCACCCATTTTGGTTTATTTTTTAATCATTCATATTTTTCCTTTCTATAAGTATCTAACCATGTTTTTCATAAATGAATCTATTGTAATCTTAATAATTTTTCATATCTTTTGCTGTGAGCTCCATATAGCTGTGTCTGTAATCTTTTTGAAGCTTTCCCTCAGTTTATATTTTGAAATTCTCCTCTGCATTTTCTTTTATTCAGAGATTGATATATGTTTTTCCTTTTTCTGTTAGTTTTTTCTTCAGTGGGTTTGATTTTTATGTTACATTTCAACCTGTAATTTGTCTGAGTTTATATTGATGTATGAAGTGAGACTGGAATGTTTATTTAGTTTTCCAACTGTCTAATTGCTTCAATGTCCTCTATGAAATCATATTTATATTTTTATCTGTTAGCATTTTGACAAATGGAAAATATAAGCATTGTAAGTGTAAGCCTGGGGTCAGATCTCAGCTCCCGCACACAGTAACACCACCATCTTTGGCATCTATGTGCCTGAGTTTGTCAAAGAGTCTGTATCATAGGGTAATTGTGAGGGGTAAATAAAATAATATATCTCAGGTATATGGCACATAGCAAATGCCCAGGAAATGTTACCTATTATTGAATCTTTTTATCTTGGAAGAGCATCACACTTTTATAGATGGAGATTACTTTTATAGTTTTCTATCTGTTGGGATTTTTCTCATTTTATTAGCTTTGGGAGACAATTTGGCATAGTATTTAAGCATATGAACTCTAGAGCTGAACTGCCTGCATATAAATCCCAGCATCCAAACTAATTAATTATATGACCTTGGATAATTGCTTTACATAATTGTTTTTTTTTAATTTCTCTATCTATAAAATTGAGATATGTATAGCATTTGCCTCAGAGATTTACTGTGAGGATTCAGTGAGGATTAAATATATGTAAAGTAGTTAGTGGTAAATGTGTTGCTAGCATGAACTATTACTTGTCTCAAAATGTTCTTAATGTCCTTTTCATCCATTTTTATCCTCTAGTGAAATTGAGATTTATTCTGTCAAGTTTAGAGAAATCCCATTTCTATTTTGATTACAAGTACATTGTTTTGTAAAAGAAATTTTAATATTGAGTCTTCTTACTAAGGGAAAAGATGTATTTGTCCAATTTTTCAACACTGCTTCTACATCTATCAGTAAATAATTACAGTTTTTTTCTTCACACTATTTTTTAAGAATCCTACTAGAAGGGTGCCTGGGTAGCTCAGTCAGTTGAGTGTTGGATCAAGTTTCAGATCATGTCATGACCTCACGGTTTGTGGGTTTGAGCTCTGCATTGGGCTCTGCGCTGACAGTATGGAGTCTGCTTGGGATTCTCTCTCTCTCCCTCTCTCTCTCTGCCCCTCCCCTGCTCATTCACGTTCTTTCTCTCTCTCTCTCTCTCAAAATAAATAAATAAACTTTTAAAACAAATTTTAAAAAGTACTACTAAATAATTATGTTTGTTAATATTATAAATATTTTATATTAAATATTTTAAATAAATATTTTATTTTTCTTATTTTTAAATATTTATCATTAGTACTCAAGGAAACCATTGTTTGGTTTATATTTATCTTCTTTGTAGCCACTTTGCTCTTAATTCTAGTATTTTATTTAAATCCATTTTCTTTCCTATTCTTGTATATAATCACATAGTATGCAAATAATAGTTTCGCCTCTTTTCTAATTGTTTAAAATCTGAGTTTTACTAAATTTTGAACTGTATTTGCGTAAGCTTCCATAGTAATGCTAAATTCATGTGTTTAACAAATATTCAGTGGGTAGTTTCCATGTTTCAGGTTCTGTGGAAAGAACTTGGGATAAACCAACCGACAGCATAGCTATGGGTCCTTTTCTTAGAGAACTTTAAAACTAGCCCCATGGTTTTAACATAGTATATATCAAATGATGTGTGTGGGTTTGCATTATTTGTGGAAGATGTTAGATAGGTTTCATTAGATTATCAAAAACAGTTTATCATCACAAAAGCTTGAGAACCATTAGTCCTAATTTATGGTGACAAATTTAAGCCTTGTTTGTATTCTGAATAATTTTACTTCATAATGATTTAAATGTTCTTATTCCCTATTATAGCTTTTTTATATTTGAAAGCAACTATGGTAGTAATATCAGTTTCCTTAATATATTCATATTTTAAAAATTATCCACATTCTGAAAAATCAGTTACTGATTTTTCATAGAAATCTGTTAAAATAATATACACATTATAAAAAGGACTCTTTAGAGATACATTAGTTTAAACTTTAAAAAGTAATATTTTGAGTATTAAAAATCAACATTGAAATGCAATTCAAGTCACAGATTTTTCATCCCTGGTTTCTAAGGAAAAGGAATAAACTGGGGTATGGTTTGCAATCTTAACTTATGGTTATTTGTTCTAGACTAAAGATTAGGGGTTTAAAGAAATGTGCTTAAATGAAAAGTAAACAAATAGGCTTGTCTGTGTTTATTTGTTTTTTTCTTTTGCCAGTAATTATTCTTTACACATTTCTATTACCTGATTGCTAGGGAAGACAGCATGACTTTCTCCAGGTTTGATGTAGTGACTATGGGAGCACTTCATTGGTTCAACACAGTAAGAATCTAGCCAGCTAGGTGGTTCTGCACAAACAAAACAAGGTTGAACAGTGTGGCAGATACCCACTCATGTGGACAAAGGACAAGCCTCACTTCCCCAACTGGCTCTCACTTTGCCCCACTGTAGCATGCCAGTAAGTACGCAGGCCTGGGCCAGCAGATTATTTGCTTCATGGAGCCAGTCACTTGAAATCCTTGAAAGTACTTTGAATGGAAATATAAAAAGTTAAAGCATTGAAAATTTCCTTCTCAAGTGATTATCTGTAAGGGTTCAATCCACTGTCTTAGGAATTCACTTTCTACCTGTTCACCTAATTCATTTACAAATAAATTAGGGAGATTCTTTAAAACATTTGTGAGAAGTGGCTAGAGTTGTAATTGGAATCACTGACCCTCAGTGAATGGATTTTAGCCATGATGTGAAGAGGAAAAGGCAAAGAGAGGGGATGCTGTGAGTGGTTTAAAACAAAAAAAATGACCAAGACAGAATGTGATTGAAGAAAGAGAAAAGGGCAATTGATAGGTTCTTCCTTCTCTTTTCAGTCTCTTCAGTTTATCACTTCAGGTGATGTACAAACATGTAATCATTATTTTTTAGGTCAACGAAATAATTCTGAAGGCATTTATTTTATATATTCAGGGATTTTTAAAAAATGTTTATTGAGCATTTCCTGTGAAATATGCAGGTGGTAGCTTCTAGCTAGAGCTTCCCCTTTGAAGTTTATAGACCAATGGGGGCCAAAGTCATTAATAAGTGTCCAATCATAAAAAGCATACTTGCAATAAAGGGAAGGCACAGGGAACTATGAAAGTGTCATTGGAAAACCTGATTTCACTTGGGGATTGACAGACAGCTTCTCTAAGGAAAGTCAGTTTAGGTCGCATTCTGAGAAACGCTTGAGTTGGATGAAAAGCATGTGATAGGCAAGCAGGAATTAAACAAGGCAGAACCTTGTCACCCACATTGATGCATTTATTATTATTATTTTAAATTTAGTGGGCCATGAAAGGAGGGGGCCCATATCATATCTCCAATATTAGAAAACACTCTAGCTTCAGTTTGGGAATAGTAAAAAGATCTGGAGGGGTGCCTGGGTGGCTCAGTTGATTGAAAGCCCAACTCGATTTTGGCTCAGATCATGATTTCATGGTTTGTGAGGTCGAGTCCTGAGTTAGGCTCTGTGCTGATGGAGCCTTCTTGGGATGCTCTCTCCCTCTCTCTTTGCCCCTCCATCGCTTGTGCACATGTGTACTCACTCTCTCTCTCTCTCAAAATAAATAAACATTTAAAAAAATATCTAGACATGGGCAGTGGTGATGGTTACAAAATGATATGAACTGTACACTTAAAATGATTAAAATGGTAAATTTTATGATGTGCATATTTTGTCACAATAACAGAAGAAATATACTCAATCTCTCTGACTATATGCCCTCACATAAAAACTGGATCATTATATTAACCACCTCAGTGTGTCATAATAGTATTAAAAGAGGTAACTCAAATCAAGTACTTGACAGGGACCCCGGAAGAACTGAACTGCTGTATTCATATTCTAATGATGAGCAGATTGAAGATGATCACAGTGCTGTGGATGAAGATGTTAGGATCCAGGTACCATCATTTATTATCATTGATAAGTTATGTAACTGCTCTTAACCTCATTTTCTTGATTTGTTAATTGTGGTTAATAGCAGTTACCTATTGGTTATTGTGAAGATGAAAGATATGTAGAACACCTGCCCAGTATCTGGAACATAGTAAGTATTCAACAAATAAGTTAATTTCTTTTACTGGGCTACTACTCATGGGATATTAGTCCCTAAAACTATATAAAAATTATTAATAAAAATCAAATACAGATGTATCCGTTGTAAATTCTAAGAATGATAAAGATCCAGGAGTACTCCTAGTGTCATTTGAAAGGAGTAAGAGTGCCGGATCATATGCTATGAGTATGTTTAGTTTTGTAAGAAACTGTCAACCCGTCTTCCAAAATGGCTGTACCATTTTTGCATTCCCACGGGAAATGAATAAGATTTCTAGTTGCTTCACACACTCACCGGCATTTGATGTTGTGAGTATTCTGGATTTGAGCCATTCTAAGTGGTATTTTCTTGTTTTGATTTGCAATTCCCTTATTGACATGTGTTGTTGAACATCTTTTCATATGCTTATCTGCCATCTGTATATCTTTTTTGCTGATGTCTCTCTTCAGATCTTTTGTGCATTTTTAAATCAGGTTGTTTTCTTGTTGAGTTTTAAGAGTTCTTTGTGTATTTTGCATAATAGTTCTTTATCAGATATGTCTTTTGCAAATATTTTCTCCCATTCTGTAGCCTACCTTCTAATTCTTTTCATATTGACTTTTGGACAGCTAGAGCCTTTAATTTTAATGAAGTCCAGCTTATCAATTATTTTCTCCAGAGATTATGTCTTTGGTGTTGTGTCTAAAAAGTTATCACCATACCCAAGGTCACTTAGGTTTTCTCCTATGTTACTTGCTAGGAGTTTTGTAGTTTTGCATTTTACATTTAGGTCTGTGATCCATTTTGTGAAGAGTGTAAAGTCTGTGCCCAGAGTCAGATTTTGCGTGTGGATATCCAGTTTTTCAAACTCCATTTGTTGAAAAGATGATCTTTTCTCCATTGTATTGCCTTTGTTCCTTTGTCAAAGATCAGTTAGCTATATTTATGTGGGTCTATTTCTGGGCTCTCTATTCTGTTCCATTGATCTATTTTTCTTTCACCAGTATCACACTGTCTTGTTTACTATAGCGTTATAGTAAGTCTTGAAGTCAGGCAGTGTCAGTCCTCTGCCTTTGTTATTTTCCTTCAATATTGTGTTGGTTATTCTGGGTCTTTTACCTCTCCATCTAAACTTTAGAATTGGTTCTCAACACACAAAATAACATAAAATAACTTGCTGGGATTTTGATTGAGATTGTATTGAATCTATAGATCAAGTTGGGAAGAACTAACATCTTGACAATATTGAGTCTTCTACCTTTTCATCTTTGCATGAAAATGTGCTAAAATACTTGTTTAATGAAACAATAAATTGAACTCTTCCATACCATAGCCATATTGCAAAAGTGTGTCCTTTTTATGCAGCTCAGTTGTAGCCAAGGAGCCAGCTGGCTGATAAAGTTAAAGATCTACCACTGAGAGGTTGCACCTTTGCATCAGGCATGTCTGAAGGTGAAAGGTGTATAGATTAGATGCAATTAGCAGAAAGTGGTGGGAAGGACATAACAGTGTAGTTGAGCTAATATCAGGTTTAAAAAATCTATGCCACTATGTATACCCCTAAAGATGCTGTGGTCAATGGGGTTTTTCAGCTTTATAAAATAATATGTATGTTCAGATATGTCAGGGGAGTTTCTCATTATCAGCAAAACATTAGGTACTGACTTTCAAATAAAAATACTAATTGCAAAAAACAAAATGGAATCCTTCCCAAACAAGGAGGCACACTAACAGGAGATGACAGAACCACCATAATTAAACAATCATTACTCTTGGCATTTTAAAGGAAGACCTGAGGATGTGTATCTATAGTAATCGACAAATCTCCTGCATGTGTACTAGGAATAATACCTGATTTAGTTAAGATATCTTCCTTTGATAAAAATACTGAACGTTTTGGGGGACATAACTTATCCGATAACTGTATACTCTTAGTTTCTTAAGAAGCCCACTTCTGCAAGGGCAAGAGATTTGCAACCTGGAATTTTTAACTTTTTACCAGACTTGACTATAAGGCAATTTGCCAACATCTTATTAGATGATGTATTTAAAAGGAAATATAAAAGGCAGTACATGGCGCTTTTGTTTCTGCTGGAATGCTGAGAGTCAGAGAGGTTTAGTATGTAATGATATAAATCATTCCCAGAAATTTAAGACACATTATTCTAAGCAAATGGAAACAAACACAAATGAAAACAACTCGAGGGTGAATAAACGAAAACATGATGAAGCTGGAAGCAAAATATACCTATTGATAGAGGAAAAAATACTTATTAAAATACCAAAAAATATTAAGCAGGGATAATCTGGTTGTTGTTGTTATTATTATTATTATCATTATTATTACTAAAGATTTCAGAGATAGCTCAAATACAAGTAAAGTATGAATGTCGCTTAAATAATTTATGTGAAAATATTGCCTTTGCCTAAAGTTTACTGCTTAATAATAATAATAATAAAATAATTGCCTAACTTTTTTCATCTTAACTGTGGAGATCATTATATCATTTCTGTATGGTCGTGTAGGGAGTTTAATTTTCCAGCTAAATCAAATTTCTTAAAATATCAATGATAATTTGAGATTTGGAGATATAAATATGGACATATTGAATTCACCACTGATATTTTCTTGAATAGGACTAAAAGTCTTTTAATAACCTTAATAAGCCTGATGCATTCAAAACTAGCTCACAAAAATAAGAGAGGATGAATTTCTGAAACCTATGAATTTCTAATATGTTTATTCTAAAAAACTGAAACTACAGTCATGGTATATTCCTTAAATCTTCCTTAAATCTTCAAATTCCTTAAATCTTCAAAACACCAAGAAGCATTTTTAAAAATCTGTTTTAATTCAGCAAGAAATTTTGAGCAAAAGCCAACAGTATTTCTTCTAAACTCATAGAAACTCGAAGAAAGTAAATAATTCTGGCAATAGAGCAAAGGGCTGCAGGGCTCCTGCCAATATTTACAGCTGTCACTGCTTTCTTCCCTTATTTTATGTTTTTAGTTAGTGAGAGGACCATGATGGGGGGAAATCATTTTAGGTTTATATTTCTGCTGTTTCTTTTATCTTTGTTTCAATTTTCCACTATATAATACAAATTGACTTGAAGGTTCTACCTGTTACTGGGCTTCACATAGTATTTCTATGCAGATCACTTCCAGGTACCTATTCCCAACCCCAACCCCCTCCAAAAATTCTGGTCTCATTTATTCAAATGTTTACTTGGTACCTCCATTTGGATGTATAATGGGAAACTGAAAC
Organism: Acinonyx jubatus; assembly: GCF_027475565.1. Taxonomy (NCBI): domain Eukaryota; kingdom Metazoa; phylum Chordata; class Mammalia; order Carnivora; family Felidae; genus Acinonyx; species Acinonyx jubatus. The sequence continues at coordinate 67,054,306 of NC_069387.1, forward strand.
CCAGCACATTCAAAACTAAATTTTTGGCCAACTCACTCTCCACCAAAACCCTACTTCCCCTTTGCCAAGTGGCAGCATCTTCCACACCAATGGGCAAGTCAAGAGGTGAGAACTCACCCCTGAGCTTCTCTCTTTCCCTCACCTTCTACTTCCAAACTGTTTATTTCTCACAGGTCTGAGGACCATCGAGCTTGGGTCTGTTGAATCTCTATGGACCTAACACAGGGTACATGATAGACCCTTAAATATTTTAAAACAGATATAATTGCCTATATAACCGTTTCTACATTTGCTAAATAAATTATAAGTAAATTACTCACTTTACATATCTACACTGGAAATTGTATTGGCAACCTCACAGCATTAGAGAATTAATTAGATCTTGGAAGAGAAATGGTGTTGTATAATTCCTCCCAATTGTAGAAATGCATGGAATTATCTTCAAACCAATGTTAACTGTTTAGTAGTGATTCTTGTGCTTAAAGACTTCCAAATGAAGGCAGGTACATAGCCATTCACAGGTGTAGTGCTTTTTCTTTTAATTATCAGTTTTCTTCTATGACATATCTTCAGTGGCATTAAATACACATACAAATACACAAATACACTCACATGCACACACATTTATTGATCTCACACTGTGCAAGGTTTTGAGGCCCCAATAGGAATATGAAGATATGTATAAGGCATGTTCTTTTTACTCAGTAAATTCTAATCTAGAGATTAAGAAAGAGTAATATAGGTGTCTTATTTACATTTTTTCATATAGTTCTCACAAGTAAGTACATATTAGTGTTCCTGCTTGCCAGTTGCTGAAATAATTTGCCCAAATGAAATAGCCATATGAAAGAATTCTCACTGTATCTACATTCTTGCGTTTTAATCTCATTACCTTTTGATAATATAAAAATCTAAAATGCTGTGACAATATGCACAGACTTTCCAAGACAGTTTTATAGTCAGATGTTCTGCTATATTTATCTTCATAAGCCATCAAGACCTGTCAAAAATACCAAATTTTGGCTAAGAAACCACTTCTCCAAAATATTTTTTCACCCCTTAGTTCTTGAAATTGTCTTCAAATTAGTCTTCTAATAAAGTGTCCCTATATTCAATTGGAAGTGGCCTGGCATTTGAAGATAAGCAAGAACCTAATAAGGAATCCATGAGTGAGTCAAACAAATGCTCCATGATTTTAGACAAGGGAGAAGATCTCATAGGACTTTGCCAGAGGTTAGATTTTCCTATAAATAGAAAGCTTGATTTAAGTCTTGAAATATAGAAGAGACATTGTTTTCTCATTTATAAACTGAGGTTAATAATAATTACTGTATCATTTGAGTTCATATGAATATTAATAATAAGCTTCTAGAACAGAGTCTGCCTTTCAAGTTGAGAGATAATGGAGTGTGGTTATATTAACTATGAAGCTAAGGATTATTTAATTGATCTTTTAATTTCTAAAATTTATAATTCTAATTATACCATATATAATATGATTATAAAGTATAAATATGCTATAGTGTTATAATTTCTATAACCTAATATAATGTATAGTATAACACATAAAATACTCAATAGATATTGAAGGAAGTATGAAGTGTTGGTGTACCACTGAAAAATTTTGAGACAGAGTATAAAATAGTTAACTTTCTTGAAGATCAAATTAAACTTTGTATTATTCACTGAGCTTCAGATATTTCGATACATGTTCCTTAAAATAATAAAATTCTGGCATGGATTCCTCTTGGTAACCGGGATCAAGGATAGATCCAGTGAGATCGTTATGATACGTGTGCTTAAGTAGACTCTAAGTATCTGAAGATTGAAAATTTGCCTCTACTTCTAATACTAACTGAGGTTTGTCTGGGCCCTTTCATACAGTAGGTGCTCAATAAGTACTTGTTGTTTGATAAGACTTGAGTTTGATAAAAAGAAATAATTCCTTACGTTAAGAGAAAATAAAGGCATTATCAGAAACTGTGGAATCCCTTTCCTTTAGACTTCAAACTTTGCATTAGCCATACCTTTGTTCTGAAATTGTATTTAAGTGGAGGGATATATATCCACTCTTGTCTTATGGAAAATTTAATTAATATTTGATACAAATTTGAATAACAAGGAGTAAAATTCTTTGTAGAGCTCAAGACTACATTGTTGTTATAAATCAGAAACTTCCACAAAAGAGCATGAGAATAGGGAGAGAATTAGGGAGCTTCCCCAGTATTTCTTCTGTGAATGGAACACTGAAAAGGAGACTGAAGAACACAGTGTTCATCAACCAAAGCACTTGGGATCAAATAGAATGATGATATTTTCCTGCAGAACAATTCAGCAAGGGAAACTCACTCACCACCTGTGAAATCAAAGTTCAACATTTGGTATTTAAGGCTCCATAATTTGATTCCATTTTCTTCCCACTTATCTTTTTTCTAATTTCTCCCATGAGTGTATGCCCTGGCCATACTAAACTCTGCAGAGTTCTCGGACTTTAACCTTTACTTTCCTTCTGTATGCTTTTACTATTGGCACTTCCACCTGCTTCCATGGATCTACCTGTCAAATATAGACCAATGATTTGCTTTTAGTAATTATTCCATAAACTTATTCAACCAATGTTAATTGTGTGCCTTTAATGAGTAAGGCTTTGTGTTAAGCAATATGGAGTATGGTAAAAGGAATGAGACAAACTGTTGCTGAGGCGTTTACATCTAGAAACTCTGTTACTGAATGTATATCCTTGATTTACCAATACTTTTGCTGTTGCTACAAAATGTTGCTACTGACGGGTGCTTCATAAATAGTGTGGAAGGAATGAATAATTAAAAAGGATCATCCAGCTATGTTTATATGATTATTTTATAATCTTCAAAGGAAATAAAACAAATTTCTTGATCTTTGAACAGCACCCAATAAAAACTGATATCTGATTCAAGTGCACAAATGTTCACATATACCCTCTTATATGTGTTTCAAAAATAAATACTTATTAAATACGTATTGTTTAATTGAATTGAAGTGCATTTAAAAATAATTCTCTTCTATTGTTTCTAGGAATAGGGGCCTAAATTATTTTGGTAGGAATCACTCCTCAGTTTAAATACTGATATAACGACCTACAGTTAGTGATTCTCCCCTGTTATTTGAAAAATAGAATGTCAAGGTTATATCCTGCTCTTTCCTTCTGTACGGTATCTCAACCTGAACAGCAGCGATTAGGAGATACAAGATCATTAGCCTCATTCTTCAATCATGGGTGGGTCTCTTGTCAGAAGACAGTAAGAAATTTTATTCTTGAGCCTTGAGGCTTTATTCTTGAGCCTTTATTCTCAGCCTTGAGGTTGGTGAGGTAGTATAAATACCCGCTCTTTTACATGTAAGACATACAGATATTGTGGAGCAAGAAGCAGCTGTTTTAGGGAGAATGGCTACAAATGGAGCTTCAGAAAGCAGAGTGGCCGTAGCAGTGAAGCCTTGGTATTAGACATGGCCATCTCTACAGAGGAATAAAGTCATACAGAGGAGAGCTGACAGCCCAGGAAGCCTTTAAAACTCCCAGTGTAAGTTGAGTGCATGTTTCCATCTGGTATGGTTTCTTCCCAGGTTTCATTCTCTTGCGAGTCTGTGGGAGAGCAAAAGGGAAAGTTCTGTCTTGCTGGCATGGGAATTTTTCCTGCTGTCAAAGACTTATTCAATCCTATTTTGGATTGTTAGATATGATTCACAAGGAAGGTATCATAAAACACATTACTTTGACGTAGTCCAGCCATCTCAGATCAGTTTGAACGGCTGTTGGGCTGCAAGAGAAGTTAATAGTACATTTCAGTCATGTTATTATAGTCCCACAAGTCTCATTGAATAGTAAGAAAACTTCTAGGTATTAGTCAAAGCAATATGTCAAAATGCCTTATTCATTATGATGTGGTAAAGTAAATCAGATGCAGACATACAGGATATTCAATTCTCACCCAGACCAAAAGCCACAAAACAAAGTACAGTGCAGACGTAATTTTAAGAGATGAGTTATTGAATGTTAAATGTTAGTTATCTTCTGATTTTTAGTGTGCACCGCTTAAAGATGTGGTCTAATGAATTCAGAACACATTTGATTGTTGTCTGTGAGTGTTGGAAATATTTTGACTTTCACTTAATACACTTACTACAATACAATAGTTTTTGAACTATAGTTTTTGTAGTATGCCTACAAATTACCTGGGAAGCTTGATTAAAAAGTAGATACCTGGGTTATTCCCACAGAGACTCTAATTATTCTTGGGAGTTTTTCAGAAATCTACTTTATTAACAAGTACATCCAAATACTGTTAAGGTAGCTGGCCCCTAGACCATGTTTTGGGAAGTACCATCTTAGCATTTTGAAAAATATGTTGATCATGAATATACAAAAAAACTTTTTTTGCAATCTAGAGCTAGGATAAATTCTAAGTACCTTTCAAAAAGTAAACAATAAAGAGTAAAGGGTTTAAATCTTTCTAGAATAGAAGGAGTCACATGCTGGCTCTGTGTATCTTTGGGCAATCCACATGATCTTGATAACTCTGTTCGTCTCTCAAAATCTTAGACATTTGGTAGTGTCAGAGGAGATGATATATAGATTAATGATTAGTAAAATTTTTAGCACCAATCCTTGGTATTGCTCCTTTATTGTTCCCAGTAGCTGAGGTGACCTTGTTACTGTCAACACTCGTACTCATTGGCTCCATTCAGTTGCTTCCACTATTCTTTATAACACAGGAAGAATCAGTTCTGCTTCCCAGTATCCTTCCTAACTCGTTCTAAAACCTACCTGCTGTGTTTCACCTCTCACTTGATATTCCTCTCTTCTTTTTTTAAATTTAGTAACAGTTCTTTGCCAAATGTAGCACTGTATTCAAAGTAGAGTAAAACATGTGTTTGCCCTTGAATAACAAAGTGATCCATATTGATACACTGATAGGAAAGAGGTTGAGTGGAATTCATAAATATACGTTTGAGTTTTAAATCTTTCTTGATGAAATAGCTCCTCCCTTGTTCATTGACTGAACTGGTAATTTATGGAATTACTTATGAAACCATGTTGTCTGATTTGCTCATGATTACTGTCTCCATTTTCCAATAGCATCTCACTTTTGTAATTTCAAGCAAAATAACGGGCAAAATTGACAGTATGTCATGTTGGGGGATTAGTTTGGAATCAGCAGGACCCTTCTGCATTTTCTCAAATGTCAAGAGCTACCCAACCACACATGCACACGCTCCTAAAATGTGGGACAAAATATATGTAGGACTTTCTGTTTACTACCTGAAAGTGATGGTTTCCTGAAATTGTCTCAGTGATAAGCATGACTGCATCATTAGTCTTATATGACATCATTAGCTTAAATTTGCCTGTGAAAACATATGTGCTATAAATATCACAAACAGGGGTTCTACTATTTTTAAATTCCTCTGCATGTCTTACATAATTTTAAAAATAAATGGATAATTAATCATAAAATCTAAAAATGTGAGGAGTCAATTGTTCTGTTAAATGCAAGCTATACTGTCAGTACTCAATTAATAGACACATCTTCAAAATGCCTTCAGATATTTTTTTCCTCAGCAGCCCCTAAGACATACTTCATAATCTGATGATGTCATATTTATTGAAATGTTTTAAAATATATTGTATCACTTCGGTCTTTACGTATACTTCATACACAGTCAAGTGGTGGACTGTTTCAAGGACTAAGAAGATTGCAATCTAAAGAATATTATGCTCTACCTACTAGTTGAACAATGTATGGCCCTGTTCTGAAAAAGGATACTGTCTATAATCAGTTTCAGAAAATGGGGTGTTTTTCTCTAGTCTGTGCTGTTATTCTTTGGCTTAGGCAGCAAGTTCTTCAGAAACTTTTACTAAGTATATTTGATCATAGCAGTAAGCTGCTAAAATATTGTTAATGACTGCAGAAAAACTAGTGAACTGAGGTAATAATAATTTGATGATAGAGTTTAAAGAAGTCAGTGTGAGACTGGAGAAGAACATCTGAAATATGCAATTATTCAGCTAGAGGGAGATGTGTTACCTATGTTTAAATTACATTTCATAATCTGAAAATTAGAATATTGATATGAAGATTTTTTTTTAATATTTATTTTTGAGAGAGAGAGAGTGTGAGCAGTGGAGGGACAGAGAAAGAGGCAGACACAGAATCCGAAGCAGGTTCCATGCTCTAAGCTGTCAGCACAGAGCCCAACACGGGCTTGAACTCACGAACTGCAAGATCGTGACCTGAGCCAAAGCCAGATGCTTAACCGACTGAGCCACCCATGCGCCGCAATATGAAGATGTTTAATGGACTTAACATTTAAATATATAATATCCCCTCTCTAAAGGGGTAGCCCTTTTTCTAAGATCAAAAACTAATTTTATTTCTGGGAAATTTAACTCACTCCACTTTAATATTTACTTTTATTATGTACCTATGTTGTAGGGCTTTTACTTGCATACACACACATATCATACATTAGTACTCACAATAATCCTGTGAAGAAGGAACTTGGATTTCCACTTGCAGACTGGGTGATGACCCCTTGGGAAGATTAAATGACTTGTACAGCAGAGGCAGAATTTCAGAATGATAAATTTCAGGATAAAATGTCCTCTGCTTTTAAAATGTAGAGTAGGGGGGCACCTGGGTGGCTCAGTCTGTTAAGCATCCAACTTCAGCTCAGGTCATGATCTCACAGCTCGTGGTTCGAGACCCGCGTCAGAGCCTGGAACCTGCTTCCGATTCTGTGTCTGTATCCCTCTCTCTCTCTGCCCCTCTCCTGATTGAGTGCTCTCTCTCTCTCAAAAATAAATAAAAACATTAAAAAAATTAAAATGTAGAGTAGAAGACATTGGTATATTTTCACCTAGACTAATCTGTGTTCAACTCCAATAAGCTTCCTCTTACTATTTTCTAGAAATAGTACTTTATAGCAAATGTTTTTCTGAACCAGAGCAGAACAACAAGCACCATAAGTAAATATTCTTTTTAACATGGCCTTTCATGAGCTGTGTTAAGAATAGATCAGGATAGACTCCTGATATTCCCACAAATCTCTTTTTTCTTTCTAAAATAGAGATGTGACCATTTGATTATATGTATCATTTATCAATACTCCTAAGATCTTGTTCTGTACCAATGTAAATGATTATATAACCATCAGTGCAATGAAATATTAGTTGTTTTGGCCTTAATGAAACATTCTTTGATTCTATAGCAAAACTAAATAATTTTCAAATAATTGTTAGTGCCCAAATGCTCACCACTAATGTATCGCTGAAGCTTTTAAATAGCTTATGTGTGTTAGCCTAAGCCAGAACTAAACAAAAGAGCTAGATGGTGTCTGTCCGGCAGAAAAATGAATATCTAGATATGGACCAAATTTCTCAAAGGAGAACTCTTGCATTGTCTAACATAGAAAGGGAGAGGTAAGGGAAAAGACAAGTGTAGGAAAAAAGAAGGAAAAGGATGGAAGGGAGAAACATGCTGCCTTGTGTTGTCTCATTGTAATGTGTTTTTGTTTTAATGTGACTAAGAGATTTAGTGAAGGATGCTGGAGAAAAGAAGTGGAAAAGAAGTTGAATTCCCTGGGCTCCAGCAGTCACTAAACACCTAGAGATCTGTGATGGTTTGGGGGATGCTGCATCTGCAGGGCTGGCTGGGAGGCCTCTCCCGAGTAGAGTAGAGAGGCCACAGGGCTCTGAAAGCCAGCAAGTTCGGGTGCACAGCGCTGCCTCGGGCACAGGAATGCATCCCTGGTTCCTGCTTTTGGTCGTTATGTATTTTCAGCTTTTGTGAAGTAAAATGTCTGCTCCCATAAGTGACACATCTTTGTCAGAGTTGTTTGTTTTCTTCCTCTGTCGCTTCATTTGCTGCAACGCGTTTGGGCCTGTGGGGGCTGGGGAGCGAGCTGTGAATTACTCAATGGTATGTCCTCCAGAGCAAAGTAAGAAGAGCGGCCTCTTCTGAGTTAGCAGAAATGCGCCCATCCTCACTGCCTCTCTCCTCTGCAGCACTGCTGAGCGGATGTGATCAGAGAGTCACAAATAATAAGATAACTGGTAACACAATGGAACAAATCACTAGCAGAAAACAAATGTGTGAACAAGATGTGAAGGCTGCTCTTATATTTGAACAGCAAGAAACTCATTAAATGAAATAAATTACATGTTGTCAGGCTGATGACTCACTGTTCTATGGAAATAGGCAATATTTTGGAGTGAAGGAAAAGATAATGTGGTATGACCCAGAGAGGCTCAAAATAATGAAAAACTTTTCCTTCTGACTAGAATGTGCATATTCATATCGGAAGACAGAGACTTCCAACACTTAATAAAGTACATATTAAAAATGCTTTAAATATTGCTAGTTAGAATACCCTCTTCTAGACTCTATTTATAAGCAACAATAATCCCTAACAGAGAAAAGAGCTCTAATAGGAGACATTCCTTTTTTTTTTTTTTTTTTTTTTAGTATATGTATAATTTATCGTCAAGTTAGCTAACATACAGTGTATACAGTGTGATCTTGGCTTCGGGAGTAGATTCCCATGATTAATCATTTACTTACAAGACCCAGTGCTCATCCCAACAAATGCTCTCCTTGATGCCCATAACTGTTTTTCCCTCCTTCCTACCCCCCCCGTCCCCCCACCATCAATCCTCAGTTGGTTCTCTGTATTTAAGTGTCTCTTATGGTTTGCCTAGGAGACATTCCTTGTTACTATTTTTCATTATCCTACCCTCATTTTAAGGAATTAAAGTTAAATTTCACTTTGTTTATGACAAGTGCTTTGGAATAGTTACGGAATGGTCCATTCATTCCTTCATTTATTCATTAAATATGTATGGAGAGACTTCTATGTGCCAGGCATTATAAAAGCAACAATGAATAAGAATCATGTTCCCTAACCTGGTGGGTCTATGGCCTGGTAGAATAATAAGTTATTATTTATTAAACACTTTCATCGTAAATATTTCACATGTACAATGTTATGTAACTCTTACAACAGTCTTATGAAATAGTCATTCTTTCCATTTTACATATGAGGAAAACGAGGGTTGGAGATTTGAGTAACTTGTCGCAAGCTACAAGCTAAAGAATGGGTGAGAAAAGGTGAACTCATAGCAACAGAGAGTAGAATGGAGGCTATCAGATGCTGGGGTGTGGGAAAGGGGAGGTAAAAAAAATCAAGAGGACTGTTGGGTGTCAGGGTCTTAGAGGAGGAGGTCTTGGGGGATTGTATAATAGGTACAGAGTTACAGTCTTGAAAGACGTAAAGAGTTACGGTGATAGATGGTGGTGTTGGTTGTGTAACTTAACGTAAGTTATGTGTATTTTACCACAATAAAAAAAAAAAAAAAAACAAGACCTTGTCATTAATGGGGAAAGTTTTCATAACAGGTACCCAGGTTCTTTGTCCGATGTGCTGTTTGTGAAAACTTTGCCAAAATGAAGATTCTATTACAAAAAATCATGAAATTCATTATTTGGTACATTAGTAATTTATCACTAACTGAAAAAAATTTTTTAATTTATTTGTTGGGAGAGAAAGTGTGAAAGAGAGAGAGAGAGAGAGCGAGCGTGTGCGTAAGTGGGGGAGGGGCAGACAGAAAGTGAGAGAGAGAATCCCAAGCAGACTCCAAGACACCCAATACAGGGCTTGAACTCACAAACCATGACCTGAACCGAAATCAAGAGTTGCACACTTAACCAACTGAGCACTTGTAGTAACTTTTAAAAGAGAAACAAACAACCACAAAATCTTATATGTTTGGCGTATTCAACCATTAGACTTGAATTATGGCCCAGTTCTAATAGCCAAATCTACTAGCATAATTAATTTTGGGAAAATATAATAAGGGTAATGTGTTTTTGTTAGAACATAGGCACTCATATAGATAAATCTTTAGCAGTTTTTCATTTTTTTAAACATTTATTCATTTCTGAGAAACGGAACATTAATGGGGGGAGGGGCAGAGACCGAGAGGGAGACACAGAATCCAAAGCAGGCTCCACATGCTGAGCTGTCAGCACAGAGCCCAATGCAGGGCTCAAACTCACGAACCGTGAGATCATGACCTGAGCTGAAATAGGACACGACCATCTGAGCCACCCAGGTGACCCTACTGTAGCAGTTTTGAATAACTGAGAAAACCCCACTCTGGTTTTAAAAATTGATTAATGACATCAGCTTTCGTTTTACAGCAAGTTTTGATTAACATTTTCTGACAGAGGAAGTGAGGAAAGCTTTTAGTTGGTGACTTCCCTGGACAGTACGATATCCACATGTGGCAGGAGATAAGATGAGTTCTAATTACATAGGGTACATGCTCCTATTCATCCCTTTCTAAAGAGAGAAATTTAATGGACCTAAATCATAATTTAATTTAATCAGTTTATATGTCCACCCAAAGTTATATGGGGACTTTCTGAATTTTTGAAACATCGGAGATTGAATTCATGTTTCTTTTGAGATTCTAGTTATATGGCAAATAAAATACATTTTTATCATAAAAACTGGGTGAGCCAAAATTCCAGCAAGATCTGGCTGAATTCCCCTTGTTCTGTTTTGACTCTGCCTTGCCATAGTTTCCCACATAGTGTGGTTGTTATATAAGAAGGCAATGTCAAATGATATTCTAGACCTAGAAAATTCTTATGTATTTTACCTCCAATTTTCTGAAATCACTTGCTCTGTGTGGGCACAGCTAATCCTCCTTTAGACCAGCTCTCCTTTCCGAGACTACTTTTAAAGTTAATGAGATAAATAGACCAAAATCTCGCTGACATACTTCATCTGAATTATAAACATCAGGAAAACTTTCACAGAAATTGTTCTTCATTCTTTGCCTCGATTCACCTGATTCTTTTTCTGTCTGGTCAGTGCTGGTTCCTCTACCCTCAATACCAAACTGCTGCACCATCCCTGGCTCTTAAAGTTGAACATCTGTGAGAATTATTAAGAGTTTGCAAATCATAACAGTTTATTAATAGGTAAATTAGAACTAGTTAAAATACAATAATCATCACCACATTAAAGTGTAATGCTTTATAATCTGTAAGATTTTTGCAGTATATTATCTAAGTTAATATTTACAAAAAAAGAAGTGATTGACACAACAGTTTTGGCATAGTTTATCTGTTTGCCTTTTCTACATTCCTTTTCTTTCTTCTTTTCTTCTCTCTTTTCTTTTCTTTTCTTTTTTTCCTTCCTTTCCTTTCCTTTCCTTTCCTTTCCTTTCCTTTCCTTTCCTTTCCTTTCCTTTCCTTTCCTTTCCTTTCCTTTTCTTTTCTTTTCTTTTCTTTTCTTTTTGTTTTTAAAGTGAGCTCCATGCCCAGCATGGGGCTTGAACTCATGACCCTGAGATGAAGACTCTCATGCTTGACCAACTAAGCTAGCCAGACGCCCCTACCTTCCTTTTCATGAAGAGAATTCATCCTGATTAGTGTACATAACTCTGTGAGAAGAAATAAGATCTTGATCAAGCAGATCAAGAAAATGCTCAAATGTAAATTTTTTAGACAAGCTTTGCAAGATGTAAGCAATGTGTACAGGTTTAAATAATTTCATTTAGGTCTATCTTTAAATACTAATGATACTGTACATCATAGAAATGAATAGCTAGAAATCTTTCCATAGATCATTTAATTGATTTCCCCGATTCCTGAAGGAATATTCTCTTTTTCTCTCTGCTTAGTAAAAGAAATAAAATTAAAATTAAAAGTCCAGAAAGTACGATTTATACAAACTTGTAGTTCTCACTTTCTCACCTACATCCAAGAGAAAGAAATTGGTTATAAATTGATCCTGGTATTTCAAAATTAACTGTTGATATTTTTACTTAAGCAAGTATATTTTAAACATTTCCTGATGCTAATTTGACCCATTTCCACTATATTTTCTGTGTTTTTATGTTTCTCTAAAAGTTGAGAATTCACCTCAACTTTTTCTTGAAATAATTGATTCTTGATTGATTTTTGAGTGCAGAATAATCTACATACCAAAAGAGAAAAATGGGTTTATCCTAGTCCATGTAGCACCAATAAATATTTTTACCTGTCTCTGGAAATGCTAGAATTCTGGCAGATCAGGGTGGGGGTGGTGCTAAATATGATCTTAAAATTCATCACAACTGAAAAAAATAAATAGAATCCTATAGGTTTTTTTTTTTACATGTCTTTATGATGTAAGCAATTAGTACCATTTTGGTTTTTTCTACTTAAGAAAATGTTTAAATATATTTCTATATTGAACATCATAACATTAGATATTTTCTTTTCAGTATTGTTTTCAGGCTCTGTCTTAATTTAGACTTTACATTCAACTCTAGGTCATGAGCGTTTCCAACGTTATTATACATTGTTTGAAAACGTGATTTAATATCTTCCGAAGTTGAAATTACTGTTGTATCCCAACTGAAGGGTCTCTTTTTAGTGCCCTGCACCATGTTGCTCTCCAGGAGAGAGCTCTCAAGGAGAGCAGAAAGAATTGCTTGGGTTCTGATGTCACCCAATGACTCAAATCTAAGAGTGTAATACCTCCACCTTGATGCTCTCGCTGCCACAGTCAGATCCATTCTCACCATGATGTATTTTACGATGCTTTTAATTAAAGTAATTAACGTGTTTTCAAGTTTAATAGCATTTAGGTCCAAACAACTGTTCCATCACACTGATTTTTGTACACATCTGTGTGCCCACTGAATTGTGAACTTCTTATGGGCAAGTCAACTAAGTCTTTTCTGATTCCTCTATCTATATGCTTACAGAGATGGATTTGGCACAAAGCTAAATAAGCTTAAGTTGTGGTATACAGCCTTCACCAGGCTATCCCCAGCACCTCCTGGATGGATCCTCCCCAGTGTTTTCACATGATCCTAAGTTTTTGCAAAATTTATAAAAGCAAGGTATTTTAATTAGACTACTGCATAGTTCTGTGGTTTAGTTTACATTAGTAATTTTTGTTGTCTTGTTCTTAAATACAGCTTTCCAACTTTTAAAGATTTGGCCCCACAAAACTTAGATTCTCCCTTGCTGACACATAAGTTTTAATTTGCCTTTTTTTTTGAATGAATAATAAAGGAGAGGATGATGGATGAGTGTGTTATTAATCAACACATTCCATTAATCAACACATTCCACATACTATTTGGAAATTAGCATTACTGGCAAAAAATGTTCCACAAGCCACCAAACAGGTAATCCTAACATATCACTTTTGTATAATGTCTATGAATTTCCAAAGCTCGTATACAGACATATCTTTAATTGAATCTTCCTACCAGCCCTTCGCTTAAATTTGATCTTCAATTAAATTGGTCAATATCAAAATGTTTACTACTGTGCTATTTATAGGAAAAGTACTGTTATGCTCAGTGGTTATAGTTAAAATTGAGTGATTTGCTCATGTTTGTACAGTGTTAAGACTGGGAGGCAGCTGATAACCCTCTGATACCAAGTGCACTCATTTCATACAACATGGTGCTTACAAATGTATTTAAATAAACTAAAACTTATTCTATAAACAAGAAAGCTAAAATAAAATAGAATTGATAATATTGTTGACCTCAAATGATGAACGTTCACTTTCCCTTTTTTTCCCCTTATCCTATCTTTTTCTTTCCTTTCCTTCTCTTTTCTTTCTCTTCTGTTTTGGATGTAGGTGTTTACTATCCAACTGTCATAAAGCTAAAGCTTTTTTGAAAAATCAAAACTAACTTCTGCACCTAAGATGAAAATGTGGTTGCTGGTCAGTCACCTTGTGATAATATCTTTTACAACCTGCTTATCAGGTAAGAAATATCCTTTGCATATTCTCCATAAATTATGCCAATGTAATCAGTATGTGTGTATTCACCTTATTAAATCTGGTGCATGAAGTTAGTATTCATATTTTTTGACATCTGTGTCAGACAAGTAAATTAATACATATTAAAGCCGACCCTATTTTCCTTTTTATTTTCAATTAAAATGTCACAAGATTAAATCAATCTTATGTAGTAGTGTGCTGCTTAATGTTTAAAATGTGGATCTCTGGGAGAGAAAAGTGTCCCTGCTGCGTAACATTTATCAATGGCTGGGGACTAAATATTACTGCTATACCCAATCTTGACAAATTGACATAATTTAAAGTGCCATTGGAAAAGATATACAATAGCTCACCATTATATAGTATTTTCACTGTAAGGATACAGTACCTTAAGTAACCTCAATTGGGTAAATAAAAGTAAAAGGTAGTAAAATAATTAGAGTAATGGGCTTTAAGCATTTGTTACTTTTGTTTTTAATGAATTGATTTGTAACTTAATATTCAATTCCTATTACTGGCTGGTGTTGTGAAAAACAATTTTAAAATAATCTACAGTGTGTTCAAGGACATTAAAAACAACAAAGCAGTTTTGAAAGTGCTGTAGTTTTAGGAGAGATACTATACCTCTGTCTTTCAAAGACAACTACAAAGGATTCAGAAATATTTCCTACTAGGAGAGGGGCATTATATTTTTATCTGAAAGCAACATGTTTTCTAACAATCCATTTTTCTAATACCTTCATTTCATTGCCTTAACTCAGTAAATACTTGTTTGGTTATTATTGAGTGTAAGACTTAGGTGGAAATTATTTTTCATTTATCAGTCCCCATTTTTGGTTTAATGATGAACCTGCTAGACATCCTACTGTACTTTTTGTTTATTATTAAGGAATAAAAATGCTATTTTATTTTGGGGACTAGTTTTTATTATGATGACTTCAGAATCCATAAAATATAATAATTCCATCAGTGCTTGAGGATTTTAATGACATTGCTATAATGACAGGAATTACACACACACACACAATTACATGCATATTTATATACATATTATAGAAATATAATAAAATTTTGTGGTAGGATTATTTTGGCTAAGTCTTATTTGTATGAATAAAATGAAGGAATAACCTTATTAGTACTGAAAATTTGTCCTAATTCTATTGACCATAAATTTTAATGCAACTATAAAATGCAAAGAAATGAAATAAATAGTTGCAAACATGTGAAGATACATCAACCATAATAAGAAAAGGCCAGTAATGTCATTTTATTAACTAGTATCAGTTACTTGAGTAATGTTTCAAACCACAGCTTGAAAAGCTGCTTTGGGATTAAAATTGCTTTTTCTTTTATTTTTAGAGTTTACATGGTACAGAAGATATGGTCATGGAGGTAAGTTGATAAAAGAATAAATTTTTTAAATAACTTTTCCAAATGAACCATATTTTATTTCTAAGCAATTAAATCTATAAACTTAATGGCAAATAAATGTTAGATAACTTGGAGATTCTATAAGATAGTTTATCTGGGGTCATAAAACCACTTGTTTGATTGCCAAAATGAATGAATGGATACACCACAAACAAATATGCTATTAGATTATTATAGCAGATTGAAAATATATTCTAGGTGGCCTTTAGTTTTTCCTAATGCTTTGTAACAATTTAATGCCATGAAGTTTTGAAGCAATATTTTAAATATTGTAAACACCTAACTTACTTCTGAAATCCTCTTGCTTTGTTGAGAGAAAAAGAACTCTCAACAAGTTCTTTAACTTGTTAAAGTTAATGACATTGGAACCTTAAGACACAGTTTAGTTAGGGCTCCAAAGATGGTGCAGAGTTTATTGTTTATAATTTATTAAGTATAACTAGTGATTCTGCTAATTTAGATTCTATTTCAACC
The DNA here is from genome assembly GCF_027475565.1 of Acinonyx jubatus. NCBI lineage: Eukaryota > Metazoa > Chordata > Mammalia > Carnivora > Felidae > Acinonyx > Acinonyx jubatus. The sequence goes on from NC_069387.1 coordinate 67,070,053, forward strand.
ACTGAATATTTCTGGCCAGAAATAGAGGCAGTGGTATACTGGAGAAGACAGAATCTAGAGTAAGACCAACTTGGATTTGCATATTCAACCTGGTATTCACTAGAGATTTTGATCTTGTGCAAATTATTGAACTTCTATGAGCTTTACTTTCCCATGTATAAAAATCACATGGTTCTTGTAAAGACTAAAAAAGAATGTGGTGATAGATTCTAGCATAGTGATCATACATGATAGGTGCTCAATGAACACACTAAGACTCGTAGCTTATAAAAGCTACTGCATAGTGGTAGGACACTGAAAAAATTAGAAAGAGGCACTGAGCAAACAGTGCTACAACTTGCATGCCAAATCAACAATATTCATGCTAGAGTGGGTCAGAAGAACTTTCATTTGTAGGTTGCCTTGAGGGTTATGGGAAAGTCTTAGCATGAATTCCACCAAAGCCATTTCTGTTCCCACCTTGTGAGTTAGGAATCACTGCATGTACATTATATAAAGATCAGTAAGATATGTTTCTTGACTTCAACAACCTTACTGTATACTAGGAAATAAGTTAGTAGATAACGAAATTATAAGAAAAATGTAATGAGCATTTTAAAAGATTTTCCTTGAGGAAAAAAGGAATATTTAATGATGGGGGTAGTACATTAGGGAATCTTGAAGTATTTCAAAAGTTAGAAATGGAGCTAATTCCAAATAAATGATGTGGAACAAAAACAACATAGAGTTAGGGAAATATGGGCTGTGTCAAGTCAGTGTTTCTCCAAGCATTTCAGAAAACACTTGTTCTACAGGATCTTAGTAGGAATTACATTAGAAAGGACTTCATTGTCAAATAAATTTGGGAAAGGTTAGTTCATAAAAGTTCAGTGGTTATTGTTAACTTTAAGTAATAAGTATTTATACTATGTATGTAATAAGTATAATACATATATTACTTGCTTAGGACTGCTGTAATAAAGTAACTCAACTTGGGTGGCTTATAACAATAGAAATGTATTGTCTCACACTTCTGGAGGCTAGAAGTCTAAAGCAAGGTATCATCAAGGCCATGTTTCCTCTGCAACCTGTAGGAGAAGGCTTCTTCTTTGCCTCTGCCAACTTTGGGTAGCTTTGGACATTCCTTGGCTCACGGCAGCATGACTGCAAATGTTCACCTCCATCTTCATATGTCATCTTCCCGTGTCTCTTCACATCTTCCCTCTGTGTGTGTCTACGTCTGTGTCTGAATTGCCCTCCTTTTTTTGTTTATTTATTTATTTATTTTGAGAGTGCAAGCAGGGGAGGAGCAAAGGGAGAGAATCCCAAGCAGCGTCCGTGCTGTAAGCACAGAACCCAACGCAGGGCTCAATCCCACGAACCGTGAGATCATAACCTGAGCCAAAATCAAGTGTGGGTCACTTAACCAACTGAGCCACCCAGGCCCCCCTGAATTTCCCTCTTTTTAAAGTTGCCAGTCATATTGGATTAGGGCCCACCTTTAACCTCATTTTAGTTTGATTTTACTTTTGCAATTACCCTATTTCCAAATGTGTTCATGTTCTGATGTACCAGGGATTAGGACTTCAACATATCTTTTTGTGGGAGCACAATTCAACCAACAGTATTACACTGAGAGAAAAGTACTGTGAATCTCTGAGGAAAGAAGAGTTGTAAAATATCCAGATATTCCCAAGCTTATTCACCCACCCAGCTAGTAGTTACTAAGGGAAAAAAAACCTCATTTATGCTGACCGATATCAAGTTAAATTCATGACTACTAACTTCAAATTAAGAGCTGATACTGCCCAGCCAACATATTCCACTTCCCCAGTGAATTCATCTCCTCATTTTCCTAGCTCATGTCAGAGTTGCTTCCCTCTCTTCAAAACTCCAACAGCTCCTGGCTGTCCTTTACTTTCTATTACACAGAAGTGTTAGAGACAATCTCAAGAGAACTTCCACAAGTTCACCCCACTATATGTAGTTTCCTTCCACATCTATACTCATAGACTGTGTCTTCCTGCTTGTTTTATACGTGATCTCACCATACCAAACCCTATACCTGTGCACTTGTCCTATCCCATCTGGTTTATTTAAGTTCATGGCTCCAGTAATTGCCTGCCTTGTCTCCTCATCATCAGTTTCCCCCTCTCTACTCGATTATTACTGTCAACATATAGACATTCTGTAGTAATTTCTCTCATTTAAGTAATCATGTCTCTGCTAATCCCATACTGTATAGCTAATATCCCACTTTTCTATTCTTCTTTTCAACATTATTACTAAAAAAAAATGGAGTATGCTTTCTGTCTTTCCTTCTCTGACCCATATTTCCCTTTGAACCTACTTTGATCAGACCTTCACCCCAGCATTCAACCAAGATGCTTTGTCCATGTCACCAATGATGTACACATTGTGAATCCAATAGTCAACACTAAGGCTTTCTACTTGACCTATTGGAAAAGTGATGCAGTTGCAGATATTACGTGTAGACATAATAACATCTACAGGTTGTATTTTTTTCTCGTATGTATTTCTTTTAAAAGTAAGAGACCTTTCAGTAGTTCTCCAGTCACCTCAATGCCCAGAGTGGGGTCACACATTTACCTCCAATAGGAAGGAGTAATGTAATGACATTAATGAGAGTCAACCTATATTTCTGAGTCATGTGACTGAAGATTTGATCCTTAAACATATCTGACCTTTGTCATCAGGGTAGGAGGGGAGGACTAGAACTGGTTAGTCAAAGAAGAATGTCTGCTACATCACTTAGGTGAGTTGAAAGTAAGGTTTGTTTTTTCACTTATGAATAGGAGAGTTCTATCCAATATATCATTTTGGATCTACAATAGTTTTTAACTATTACTTCATAGTAGTCTTAATAGCCTAGGTGACTAGCTTTTAAATAAAATAAATATATGCATTAAAATAATACATAGATATTTTTAGTTTGAAAAATAAAATACACCAAAATTTATTTAAAAATCCTAAAGCCCAACTCCACTCTTCTCCATGTCTCTTAAAAATTTCTTCCTCTTTTATTTTTTAGATTGTATGAAACCAACATGTATCCTATTGAGTTAAGAGAATGAATACAACTGAATTCCATATAGTGAACCTGTAATATTCAGATATTTAATTAATAACTGAATATTTGAGGGTAAATACTTAGATGCTTTCTCAATTACGGTCTGCTGTTACTTTAACAATAAGAAAAAAAATAATAAGATATAGCTATTTCAGGACCAACATTCACCTATACTAACCAAAAATGAAAATAAGTATCTCTTTAATTCCTTTGTAATTTAGTGACAAAAAAGAGTATGAGAAGAGATAAAACAGCAGTATAATACTTATTCTGTAGGAATTAGAGTATAAAACAATCTATAATTTGTGCAATGGGATTACCATATGACTATAATATTCAAAGCTAATATCAAGGAAAATTAAAATTCTGAAGAGAGAACAGATATGGAATTTCCATTGTCTTCACGGCACTTACACCCAAATTTTCATGACATGTTTCCCATAAGACTACCATCAAGTACTTAGCATTATTTTCATTTCATATAGCATTAGTCTATCTCTAATTATGGCTGGGATTTTATAGCATTCACTGCCTTATCATTATTTTGTGATATAGTCACTGTTATAAATTAAAATAGACTAGAGATAGCCTGAGGAGTCTAAGTCATACAAATAGGTCCACTAACTGGAGAGTGCTATATAGGGGGATATAGTCAGATATGAAGTAGGTGTGGGAAGATGCCCAGACAGTTAAGGAAAACACAGTGTGTAGAGGCTTTAGCAGTGGTCAAGGAAGGGGCTGCTATCAAGGACTTGATAGGCTCTTCTCTGGAAGATAAAGCCATGCAAAGGGAAATATGGTCAACCTTTCGCTAACCTGACCCTAGTCTCTGTTCTGATAATTTTGTTGCTACAACTTCTTCAAACCAATTCCTTTACATTTTAATTATAGTGAATTACTACAACATTATAGATTCCCCATGACTCTAAAGGATTGGGACACCCAAGTATTCAAACTCCAAGCTCTGAACAGCCTTGTTTCCTTATCAGTGGGGAATGGTTGACAATGAAGACAGTAGGAAGAAGCATTCTTTGAGACTATTTAAATGCTGTCTCATTTAGAGAATTTATTGTATTTCAAGAGACTTGTAACACTCTCCATCCTATAATAATTGTAACATTGTAAATATTGTAAAAATCCCTGTGTTAGACTCTGTTCAAAATTTTTTGCCATTGCTTTTTTCTAATAGTTTTTTTTCCTTGAGATTCTTCTTATACTTATGTAAAAATATGTTTTTATAACTAACAGATTGAGATGACATATTACAGAATGAGAAACAGAATTTGTTTCAAAATAGATATAAAATGAATAAAAAATTATCTCAAGTACAAATCATAATTATGCTTCCAATTTTCAAACATAAAATAGAATAGCAAGATTACAGTGGACCATCTCCACATAAAGAGAGGTGAGGTAATCCCAGTTTAGAGAATACAACTGATTATGTTAGTGTTGGAATTAAGAATGGTACTGAAAAAAGCAGTAACTTTTACCTGTCATTCACATTTGTAAATTTGACAACAAATATTCTTATATGATTTTATTCTTATTAATCTTCGTGATCAAATTTAAGAAATGAGCTTATAGGGCACCAGGGTGGTTCAGCTAGTGAAGCATCAAAGCTCTTGATTTTGGATCAGGTCATGATCCCAGGATTGTAGGATTGAGTCCTGCTTCAGGCTTAGCACTAAATGTGGAACCTGCTTAAGATTCTCTCTCTCTCCCCGCCCAACTCTGCCCCTCTCTCCTACTTGCACTCCTCAAATAAATAAGTTAATTAATTAATTAATTAATTAAAGAATTTAAAGAATTGAACTTATTTCTGCAAGAGACTAACATCACATGGTAGAAAACTGGTGATTTTGCATTAAGAGTAAATCAAAAGAAAGAGTGATATGAAATGTTGTCTTCAATTAGCTTGAGAAATCATCCATAATTTTGTGCTTCTTTTTAGAAGAATTTACCCTCTAAGAAAAAGGGCACATATTTAAAAACTAATCTTCTTTTTCTGTAACGTAATACCTATTTCTTGTCTTGGGTGCCCTATACCCTCATAATACATCCAAAGCACTGTAACTTATCATGTAATTACTTCCATGGCTGTAGAAAAAAACAGTAAGATGGTCATATTTTCTGTTTCTGAGAGTGTAATGCTTGCATTAATGATTCCTTTACTGAGCCTCGTGTCCTCCCAGAAATTTCTTTTTCCTTGATCTGAGTGCCCTAGTGGAGTGAACAGAATGATGAGCTCAGACCCTCTTCAAGGGGGTTGTGAGGATCACATTCATAGATTCACCCGCATGCCCATGCAATTCACAAGCTTGTCTTGAGTAATTTATCTTTTAAGGACCCAAATATGTTCCCCAAATAAAATATGTACAGTAATTGCTAAACCATCTAAATGAATACATTGTTTTATTTAGGCCTGTACATTTTACAAAAGCAGGGACCCTCTATTTATAAAATAATACTTACCAGGAACATTACTGTGATGTGAAGTGTGTCCTTTTCTGCTTTTGACCTAGAGAATGAGACGAGGAAAGTATCTTGCTTGAATGCAGTGTTCTCTCAATGTGAAAAATAAGTCCAATATTTTGGTGGAAAGTAGCTTCATATTTTTGTCCCCTGAATGTTTTGTTGTCTGTTCCTATAAAGGCCAGATGGATGAGGAATATGAAGAAATATACATGTAATTTATGAAGAGTCCTTGTCTTTGAGAAAGAAAAATAGCATGGGGTACTACTAGTATTATCCAGTTTGGCATATAAATTTCAACTCACTTCACCCAAAAAGTGTTTAATCTTTACATATACTCCTTGAGATATTGCTTGGCAAGAGATACAATCTCGTCATTATAAGTACGTGACATTTGATTATTTTCCATGGAAATTTTCATTGCTGGTCTCTTTTCTGAAAAAAAAAACATAATTTTTAATGCATATGATCAAGATGAAGAAACTACTGAAATATCCTCAATTTTCTAAAAGCTGACCAACTTTTATCTCGAAAGCATATATGCCTTAAAATCAAAAGATACACTATCAAATGAAATATTTAAGATTATACATTTAATTAAAATATGTAAGTCCACCTTCATATATATATATATATACACATACATATATACATATATATATATACACACACACACACATATGTGTATATATATATACTTCTGTCTTTGTTGAATTTGAAGGTAGCATACAGTCCTTTTTTTTAAATTTATTTTAATGTTTATTTATTTTTGAGAGACAGAGAGACAGAGCATGAGTTGGGGAGGGGCAGAGAGAGAGGGAGACACAGAATCTGAAACAGGTTCCAGGTTCTGAGCTGTCAGCACAGAACCCGACGCAGGGCTTGAACTCATGAACTGCGAGATCATGACCTGAGCCAAAGTCAGATGCTTAACCGACTGAGCCACCCAGGCACCCCTATACCATACAGTACCATAAATAATTTAAGGCCAGTTTAGAATGAACATAACGCTATTTCAGAATGATAAAAGTAGTTGTTTCAAGAAAGCTGATGAAATTATAAATTGAGAATTTGTGATTATTACAATCTCTTTCATGGCACTGCCAGAGGGCACTAGAGAAGCAGATGTTAGATGGGCCAGGACTGGCTATTTCTGCATTGAAACCCAATAATGTTAAAGGGGGGTTAACTATTACAAACCTGTACCTGTTGGGATGAGGACAAATTTTTTGAAATAGTGTGCAATCACTAATATATCCTTCTTATTAAATACAACAAAGATTTAGTTAGTTGTAAGTCTCTCCTGTTTGCTGTTTGTGGAATACAAGTTGGAGAAAATCAAAAGGAAAAACCCTAACCTTGAAGACCTGAGATTCTCTTAAGAGTATCTTTCACAGAATTTTTTTTTATTTTAATAAAATCAAGCTTGTCTTTTGTTTTCTTTAATGAACCATGCTTTTGTGTTCTGTCTAAAAATCCATCGCCATACCCAAGATCATATTCAAGTCATTGACTGAACTGGGAACAACTAATACCTATAGTCCCATAGTTCATCAAAGGTCTCCCAAGTGACTTTCTGAAATTCTTACGCTACCACTAATGTAGCAAATGGAAACTCAAGATACAATCCAGTGCAGATCAATGATATTCTATTTAAATTATATGCATAAGTGCATCAAACATCCATTTCCCCTTAAATTTAATGATCTTATGCATTGGTAGTAACAGTAATGACATAAACATCAGGATCATTATATAAATACAGTGTACTTAGAAGATATTTATGAGCTTTAACCTTCTATAAATAATATTTACTTTTACTCTCTACATATCTAGTCTACTTAAATTTTTAAAAATTTTTTGAAAAATTCACACTAAAATTGTCATTGATTGAGGATAGAGTTAAAATAGTAATCAGAGTTAAAATAGTAGTCATCTTGTCTTCAAGAAGAGAATCTAAAAATACTGATAAAACTGCACTTCTCTGCTTGTCGTTTTAAGCATTTTCATGTGAATTGGGAAGAAACAAAGCATCTCCAGATCAGCAGGTGTTACTAAATTGTTCCAATCAGAAAAGCTGTGCAATTGGGAGAGACTCAAGGAAGAGCTTATAAAATTGTCCAAGTGGGAAGAAAAATGGCATATGATTTTTATCATGGATACGCACAAGGTCATTTCTTTCAGAGATTGAAAAATCTAGAGCCTACATCCAAATGAAAGTCTCCAGTTATCACAGATTTGGAATTTACTCCTCATTTCCTCTGGTGTGTGGTTATATCCCAAAAGGCCAGGAAATACTGGGCATCATCAGGAAAATTATTAGAAGTGAAGCAGAAAACGTTGTATGCATTTCTGGCTTTTTACAGCCTCGGGAAGAATATGGAACTAGACACTGCTCACAGCAGGACTTTCACAGTCATTAGCAGAGGGCTTCTGTGAATACCTTGCATTTGTGATCTTATTTATGGTTGTATTGGGCCTGAGGGCCTTTAGAACATATGGCCCTACTCTTTCCTTTCTTGTTTAAACATTGACCATGTAAACCAAAACATTTTTAAATGTTGATCATGTAAACCAAATAGCTTGCACAAAACAACAGTTTGGAGAAGTACATTGTTGGAACTAAATCTTAGTTTCTATCATTCCTCTGATTCTGATCCAGCAATTTGCTATCTGAAATAGAATGGTGATATGGAATGTAACTGAGGTCTATAAATTCTTGAATAGCAATTTCAGTGATTCCAACTAAAAATGAGTCATCTCCTTTTTAAAATATTTCAGGCAAGTTTAGAAAAATTGTTGCTTCATACTTAGAGAAACTAACTTGAGGATTTTATTAATCAGCTACATGTACCAAATAGGTGTTGATACAACGCTAATAACACTAGAACAGGAAGAGTGAATAAAGTGTGGCTTCTTGCTTTTAGAAATTTCATGAGTTGATATACAAATATATACATATACATATAATGATATATGCATAAGATGTACATAAGATGTATAAATTAAATTTTGAAAGGATTGGCAAATGTATGAGAAAGTTGGCAAAATCATTTATTGAATACTGACTGTGAGCCAGGTACACTGCTGTCCTATGTGCATTGTCTCAAAATAATTCTTGCAGTGTCTTAATGGGATAGATTTTATTATCCTCATTTTATGAAGGGTGATATTGAGGCTTGGAGAGTTTAAATAATTTTTCCAAAGACACTGTAAACACTACTGAGGCAAGATTTAAGTAATATAATCAAACTACTCATTCAGGGAAGCTGGAACAAAGCTCTCATCTTCAAGGTTGTTTTTAGAGAAGACAAAAATGTCTCTGTGGCGTTCACCTTAAACTCTCTTAAAAAATAAATTGGAGGAGTGAACCATAGCTTTGCTCTAGCAGAGACATTTTAATGATCTTATGTAAGAATATCCTCCTTCCTAGCCACACATGCTAGTATTAATTCATATGGGGCATATGGCTCTTAGCTCTTCTCTGTAAGTGCTGCCATATTGATGTCATATGAGTAATTCTCTTCTCGTCTTCCTGCTGTGAAGCATCACTCTCCCCTTCCAGAGAAACAGCTGCTTCCCAACATGGGTATGCTTGTGATGAATTCTAAACCAGTTGGTCAGATCCCATATCCATGTAATTTGTTTATTGACTGTTCTAGATGTTCCTGAGTACAGGCATTGGTCACATGTGTAAAAAAAAAATAAAACAAAAAAGAAAAAGTGACTCAGGGAAGAGCCTAATTTCCCCAGAGCATCTACAAATTCATTCATTCTCTTATTAAAAACTCATTCAGCACCTATTGTGCTCCAGACTGCTTGACCGCTAGCTGAGAGATTATCGACACAGCCACCTGTTCCAAGCATTTTCAGTCTCGTGGAACAGACAATTGTATCAAGAATCACAGAAGGTGTGTTAAGTACCATAAGCTATGTGAGGAGTTCTGAGAGCACATATGAGGACCAACTGAGGCTAGGGGGGTTGAGGGGTGGCTTCCTGGAGGAACTAACTACTGTTGTATCATAAAGGACATTTTGAGTATTGATAGGAGGACAAAAATGAGATGATTAGTCTAGAAAGGGGAAAAAACATGTTGCAAAAGCTCAGAGGCATGAAAGCATGACTCATTTGAGGGACTATAAGTAGTTAAGCGTGACAACACTGGGTGCTTTGGGAAATGCAATGAGAGATGGGCAGAAAAGAATTTTGAATAAAGCACCTAAATGTTTTCCTCAGGATTATGAAGGCAAATATCTTTGTTCAAATGGGAATGGAGATTCTGTGTTTCTGGCATTTTTTCCAAAATCTTTTTAAACATGTCCAAATTTTCTTTCACTTATAGCAACACAATGTAAAATAATTTTATTTTTCTTGTAGTTTCTGAGGAAGACAAAGGATTTGGACCAATTTTCGAAGAGCAGCCAATCAATACCATTTATCCAGAGGAATCACCAGAAGGAAAAGTTTCACTAAACTGTAGGGCACGAGCCAGCCCTTTCCCAGTTTACAAGTAATGTACCTCACTGCTCTTTTCAGAGTGGCATGTCAGACCAGATTATAGATCAACATCTGTGACCCTGTAATGATAGAAAAAAGTTATAATATAAGGCTGTTAACAAAATACAGGGATATTAACAAAAATATTGGCATATAAGTTATCAAAATAGAGTAGTTTAATGCCCAGATAATAAGTTTCCTTAAATATATGCAAATAATCCACTTACTATTTTCTGCACAGATAATGCCAATGATTTTTGATATTATCCATTTAAAAATTTTCTAATGGTGATCATGGATTTAAGCACATAAAAGGCTATGTGAAAATCATGCACAATTTAAATATACTCATTTGAGAATAAAATGTTCTTATATGCATTGACCTGGGTAATGCATACTTACATATTATAGATGATATTCCTGTATCAACTACGTTTAGAGAGCTTGCATTTATAATCCTGAAAGCACCACTTTTTTCAGTAGTATCAAATCTATATTCCAGATAATACAGCAAATTTCTTAAATATCCCCGCCTATTAGACAATTCATATAAATATATCTCCCTCTGTTTTTCTGAGGTACGTATTTATATTATAAAAAAAGAACAATGGGTTTTTCTGCTTCAGATGGTTCAGAAAAGTATACTAACAATTCCTAGCCTGATACAATGAATTAGATTAAAAAATCAACCTGACACCAATGGATTTGAATTTCACCTGTGAAATGGTTCCATGAAGACAAAGCAAGTGATTGATGGGGAAATTGGGACTTTAGTGCATTAATGTCAGTTAATTGAAGGTTGTCACTCAACAAGATTGATTTTCATAGTATTTTTTTCTCAGTAGAAAAACAACTGTCTATTGTTAGAAAAAGTCGTTATCAAATTTCATTCTAATTGAATTTATTTTCTTTTGAGTTCAAGAGACTCTCTTAAGTCTCTGGGTTAAATTACAAAATTATTCTTAAAATAAAATATGAATTTATATACAAAATCACCATCCCTTTGAAATTATTTTTATTGTTTCAATTTCATGCATGGGAGTACAAAATAAATAGACATTTTATAAATTATAAGTAATATGTTTGTTCTGAAAATATTTGATGAGCTAGACTTGTTTCTACCCTTAAGCCATACATAATAGGTGTTTATATACATAGTTATGGGCATGGAATAGTATAACTAATAGGGACTGTAGAGGAGATCTAACCCAAGCACATAGTTTTATAGGAAAGGAAGTTGAATCTTGAATATATAAACTGACTTGCTTCAGAGTTAGTAATCACAGATCCAGGACTGAAACACAGGTTTTATGGCTTTCAAAGAAACATATAATTTTTTCAGTATGTGTCTATATAGATAGGTTGATAACATCTCAAATGCTATTTCAGTGATCTCAAAAGCTCTTTTGGTGATGCTTATTTTGTGACACTTTGTCCTTGACACTCATACATGGAAACTTAGCAGATCAGTCTATAGGCTGAAATGGAGGCACCATAACAGAAGAGATTGTTCTCAGATAGGTTCTAGAAATGGGAGTTTCTCACTGTGCTCAACCCCTTCCCAACCCCACAGACACAGTAAGAAGCAAAACATTGCATAACTGCAACTTAATACACATTGATTAACGACTCCCTTTTTTTCTCTTCTCTCCAGTCTCTGGCATCCACCATTCTATACTTTGCTTCGCTAGTTTCACTATTATAGATACCTTATATAAGTAGATCTCATATTAAGCGTTCTTATCAAAATTTAAAATGTAAAAATAAGAGAGAAAGCTTTGCTTGACAAATATATCACCAACTCCCTTCCATAGGTTGTACCTGCACTGAATGCCTAGGATGAGTGTGGCCTCCTGACCTTGCACCTTAATATAGAGAGCTGGAAGGAGAAGTAGATGTTTAATTCTGTTATGAAGGCAGTCTGCATTTGACAACAAGAAAGACAGAAAGAAAGAGAGGAAGGGGGGAAGGGAGGAGGAGAGGAGGGAAGGGAGGGAGGAAAGAAGGAAGGCAGAAAGAGAGGAAGGGAGGGAGGAAGAAAGGGAAGGAAAGAAAGAATTCAGCTCATGATGCAGCGTGTCTGATTGAAAAGAACATTTGAAGTTTTTAAAATTTACTTAATATTCAGAGCGAGCCATACTAACCTTGGTCATCATGCAATGTGTCATTCACACAGTAGTTTTATATTTATGGCATACTCCATGGTAATGTCTTATTCATGGCAACACCCTGAAAGGCACAGCAGGGAACCTTACCTTTTACTTACCAGCCTTGAAGCTTTCATCATCTTGCTTTGACCCCCAAAATAATAAGAATGCTAATTAAATTGCATTTAAAACTGTTTGAAAGGAGTTACAAGAATGGTGTGTATTCCTGAAAGTAAAGTAAACCAGTGAACCTACCCAAATAGCAAAACTTAATCATTATATAACCTAAAAGGCAGAATCAAATGTACTGGAGAAGAATTAATGCAATAAGCAAAAGTTTGGAGTCATCATAGTGGAAAAACAAAATAAAATTGGAATTGCTCAACAAGGAAACCCATTGCCTTGGCAAGTGCTAAACAACTTGACAATGGATTGTTCAAGTAGGGCCAACATTGCCATCAAACTGGGGGGAAGGAAGATTTATTCATTGGGTTGGAATTTGGGAGGCTTTCAAAATGCAAAAGCCCAGTTTTCTGGGTTTGCTTTTAAATTACGTCCTATATTATAAAAGTTAAAACTAAAAATGTTCCAGTAATTTGATTTAATAAAAAGTATTCTAAAATGTTTAGGCTTTTTTTGGTAAGATTCTAACCCTAATTAGAAGTATGCAAGGCAATGAGCCATGAGGCCCCAGCCCACTAATTGACCATGGCTCTTGCCTGTGACATTGCTGAAGACATGAACCCTGATACAGAATGAGTATGTATATTACACAGATGGTCAGCTTAATTGAAAACTATTTTCTACATTTATTCTTCTCATAATCTCACCAAGGAAGTTAGATTCCTGTTTTTAGTCAATTTATTTTTAACACAATCCCCTAAATATACCTGCAATTGTATATTGGCTTGGAAACAAAAGATCCAATTGATTTTTGCAATTTTCAAATTGTGTGATCGACCTCTAGTGGTCAGAATGTGACATTTACTCAGTAGAACCCTGACTTCAATTAGTTTTATTGAAAAACTATTTTGATATATAGAATCAGAAATTTATATTTTATTTTTTACTTTTTACTAGAGTAATGCATTAATATTTTATGCAACACATCTGGATATGCATGAATCTTACTAGTACATAGATGATTATCATTTATAATCCATGTATATCTGCTAAGAAACCAATTAATGTAGCAAAATTCAGTGAAATATATGTCTCTGCAGATGTCTTATTAATAAAGAGAAAATGTTTCATGCACTTTAACATTTACCTTTATGTGCCTGACCTAAATCATAAATTATGAGCCCAGCGACCCAGAATTATAGGGTGTGAAGAAATACCATACCAAGTCATCTACTTAATCATCTGATTTCACATGAAGCCATACCCATATTATTTTAGAATGACATTAGCCCAGTATGCTATTTGCAGGCCTCATGACCTTTGACATGACATTTGTTTTTCTTTCTCATAGATGGAGAATGAATAATGGGGATATTGACCTGACAAGTGATCGGTACAGTATGGTAGGAGGAAACCTGGTTATCAACAACCCTGACAAACAGAAAGATGCTGGAATATATTACTGTTTGGCATCAAATAACTATGGGATGGTCAGAAGCACTGAAGCAACCCTGAGCTTTGGATGTAAGTGACTGTAACTTTAACATGGTCAAGTGTATTTAGGTGAAGGAAAAATTAGATGTCATCATAAGAGTCAATAAGAAAAATCAAGATGAAAAGAAAATGAAAGAAAGGATCCATAGATAAAGTGGGTCTTATATGGTCACATTTAAAACTGTGTGGAGAGGGGCGGCTGGGTGGCTCAGTCGGTTAAGCATCCTACTTTGGCTCAGGTCAAGATCTCACCTCTCATGAGTTTGAGCCCCATGTTGGGTTTTGTGCTGACAGCTCAGAGCCTGGAGCCTGCTTTAGATTCTGTGTCTCCCTCTCTCTCTGCTCACACTCTGTTTCTCTCTTTCTCTCTCAAAAATAAATGTAAAAAAATTTTAAAAAAAGATTGTGGAGAGAAAATTTCAAGAGTGAAGCGTCGTGAAACAAAGGCCATGTTCTGTGGGATTTTGAATAACTTTCTAAAAACTAGTTTCAGTGGAAGTGTCAAGCCATGTGTTCTCAATGGAAGCTTTTGGGGGCAGAAACCATCTTCGACATTGTAACTAACAGTTTCTGTTCTCTCAAGTTCAACTCCACCTGCCAGAATCTTAATCCATAGTACTTAATTTACCTTATTAAGAATACATTAAATTAAATTAATTAAATTATTTTAAGTTTAAAATATTCTCCTTATGGAGGCAGTTGTGAAAAAATACCTTCAGGAACCTTGTGCTAAATTTAAAGATAGAAGCTATTCTAGAAGAAAATTGCACATTGAAAGAGGGGTTGGGCTAGATGATCTCCAGTATGTGATTTTATAAGTTAGCACTTAAATCCTTTGCAAAATATAGGATGAAAACCATGTTTTTTTAATAAAAAAAAATTCTTTTAATGTTTATTTATTTTGGAGATAGAGACAGAATACAAGCAGGGGAGGGGCAGAGAGAGAGACTGAGACAGATTCTCAGGGTCCAGGTACTAGCTGTCAGCACTGATCTCCATGCAGGGCTTGAACTCATGAACCGTGAGATCATGACCTGAGCCAAAGCCAGACGCTTAACTGACTGAGCCACCCAGGCACTCTGAAAACTATGTTTTAAGAGGACCCATGTGGCAGTGATTACCAGAGGGTGTGAACAATCAGACTCATTTAATGTGGCCACAGTTGGAATATAAATAATAAACCCAGTCCTTGAAGAAACAATAGAACAATTGCATTGCATTGAAGAAAAAGGAACCTAAATAATTTTTTAAAAGGAAAGTCAAGTCAAAGGGCAGAAACATTCTGCTTTCTTTAATAATGGAATGGGATCAAGTAAAACCAATTTCAAGGTTGGGAGGAAGCATTTAAATAATGGCTTCACATGCAGAGGTTATAGTGACATTAAGTTATCATTGTTGAAATGTCAGCTAAGTATTTGAGGATAGGGTTGGCATTCAAGTGAGGCATCAGGATGAGAGATAGATATCTGAAGGGCTCTCTGCACAAAGGTAATAATTAGAATGATGACTTTTCTGAGATACAAATATATTCAGAGAGGTAACAGTTTGATTTTATAATTCACGTACTGAGAAGTAGGAGATGAGTCAGGGCTGAAACAGAATGAGCATGAGTAAAACAAATAAAGAATAAAATAGAGTATCATGAGGGGTGCCTGAGTGGCTTAGTCAATTAACCATCTGACTTCAGCTCATGTCATGATCTCGTGGTCTGTGGTTCAAGCCCTGTGTTAACAGCTCAGAGCCTGGAGCTTGCTTCAGGTTCTGTGTCTCCCTCTCTCTCTGTCCCTCCCCTACTCATGCTCTGTCTCTTCCCATCTCTCAAAAATGAATAAGTGTTAAAAAATTTTTTAAAAATAATATAAAAAATAGAGTATCATGAAACTAAACAAAATGTGAATTCTAAGTAAACAGAAAAGAATGAAGGAGATGAGACTAAGGAAAACTCAGAATTTGAAAAGGAGAAAAAGTTGGTGACTAGGCTCCTGCCATTCATCTTGTTCCTTCACCCCCTTGGAGTCCTCCCCTCGGGAAGAGAAATAGACTTTTCAAATGAGTTTGTGACTCCAAGTCACTCCTCTTTACTTATTTGGTAGAATCCTGGTTTTGTCTGAGCCAATTGTATTTCCAGATGGAAATTACTTACTGAGATTGAAATTACCTTACTAAGATTCTACCTTAACTTGAAGCAAAGGTTGAGGATATTTGTAATCTTCAGGGTTGTTAGCACACTTACGTAGGCC
Organism: Acinonyx jubatus; assembly: GCF_027475565.1. NCBI lineage: Eukaryota > Metazoa > Chordata > Mammalia > Carnivora > Felidae > Acinonyx > Acinonyx jubatus. Next base: position 67,086,100 of record NC_069387.1, read on the forward strand.
GATACTAATACCCAGTTGCTGGAGTTCATCACAGAAGTCTTTTAGAGTTTATGCAAATGCCAGCGTATAAAAGCAGAATTGACTTGCACAGGCTCCACCAAAGCAACTGAGAAGTATCATATCCAAAAATGAGTTAGTAGGTAAAAAAATATACTTTAATGAAAATCTCTATTGACTGGAGAGTGAATGTTTTCCTTTTTGCTTTCATAATTAGATCTTGACCCTTTCCCACCTGAGGAGCGTCCTGAGGTCAGAGTGAAAGAAGGGAAGGGAATGGTGCTTCTCTGTGATCCTCCCTACCATTTTCCAGGTAAATTAAGTTCCTCTGTGACTGTAAGCATCTGTGCAATGAACGCATCAAGTGTTAATTTTCTTAACAATAATGATACATTTATGATTAAATAAGACTCAATATTTGTCTAACCTTGTAATGTATCACTTAATAATGGTTATAGACCCTTCTAGGCTCTCTAGTCACTTGGCCCTAATTCCAAAGGTCTGGAATCATATTGGTTTATAAACAACATATATGTTAGATTATGCCCTTATTAACATTCTTGTTACACAGGAGAAAATATGATAGAGTATTTACAAATTATTTTAAAAATAGAACAGTCTTGGTCATTACTTAGTTTTTCTGATGGAGATTTACATGTTAAAAGTGCCCTAAGATGGTCCAGGTCAGACTGGTTGCTTCTAGTTCAGAGAATGTGTAGGCACTGATTCATTAGCCTAATACCCATATATTGGTTACAATGGGAATCACTGACCTCTGCTTTTATTCTCATGTCCATTCAAAGTTTTTAAAATTATTTTTAAAATAGAACAGTATATTAATATAATATTAAAAATATTATATCTACAGTATACTGTGAATTATATAAATGCTTAAAAAGGATAAAGACATAATAAATTACTAATCTCTTGAGGGCATCTATCTGCAAGAATAATCATCCAATTTAGAAAGGGGTTAAATTGTCATCTGTAACAAGATTCAACCTTTGAATACTGGTTTTCTGTACTTTGATATGGCTAAAAGAAAAGCCACCAAGTGCTAATTAAGAGATGAACGCTTTATATACTTTCATTAATTTTCATTTGCTTTTTTTTATAAAATATCTTCTTGAAACAATATATAAACACTACTTTTCACAGTGGAAAAAAACAATGTTTTATATTCTAATATTATGGCATAAATTTGTCTTTAAAGACCTTCGTAGAGAATATATTCTATTACAATTATATGTATATGAAGTCTGGTTGTTTATATATCAAATATCAGTAGTTTTCTCTCTAATAAAACAGGAGAAATACTATTAAATGCTAAATATAGGAGGAACATAGAATTCAAAATGATGTAACAACCTTTCTATGAGAGAGTAATCTTTTATTATGCAGAACTGCTAAAACTACAGGGAAAAAAATCCCCTGATCTCCATAGCATTTCCCACAAACAAAGATAATGATCATAAATAGCCAATGACTACATTTGACTACATTCAGCACTGGATGGGCTTCATTTAATCACTCATTCATTCAACAAATCTCTTGTGAGCACCTGTTATACAATTACGTGTGCCAGGCACCGTGTATGCCGCAAGAATACCTATTTGAGTAAAACAGGAAAATCCACCCGCCCTCAGGGATTTGCTACTGGAAGAGACAGCCAACAGACAAGATCCATAGTTAACAGGTATAGCTTTTCCAAGATTCCATTTGAACTACATTCCTACCAAGATATTGGTAGTAGGTAAGCTCCAGGGTGGAAAATTAATTCAGGGAAGGGAAAGAGTAAGTGTTAAAGGGATAGCTGAACTCTTGTAAGGGACAATGCTGTGAAGGTAACTTTGAATAAAGCCCTGAAGGAAATGAAGAAGCTAACAGTGCAGATGTCTGAGATAAGGGCATACCAGGCGGATGCAGCAGCAGGAGCAAGGGGTGAGATGGGACTATGGAGGGAGATCAAGGAAGTCAGGGTGACTGAAATAGAGCGAATGAGGCAGAAGGTAGTAAGAAATGAAATTGGAGAGACACAAGAGCTGTATCACATGGGACCTTATAATTCATAGTGATTACACTGGCTGTAACTAGAGTGATATTTTCATTGGAGGGCTTAGACCAGAGGAGTCCAATGACATTGCTTAAGTTATAGAAAGATGAGTCTGGCTGCTGTTTTAAGAAAAGACTTAGTGGAAATTCATTTCTAAATCTGTTACTCAAAATAGGAGTGCAAAAGGAAAAAGATATAAAGACACAGTGTGGTTAACAATCTTCATTTTATTTTTAAAATGCATTAGGGAAGATGGGTCATGAAATTTTGGAATTTCCTATATTAATGCAGGGTCTGATTCTACTTACCAATCATGAAATTCTAAGCAAAACATTTAACCTCTGAGTCTCATTTAGCCTATCAGTGAAATCGAAGTAAGAATATTAATAGTCCATACAATATTTGAGAAAGACAGATACCATTGCTTATCGCCATGCTTATATTTACTCAAAAAAAAATATGGTAGCTTTTGGAAAAAGCACTGTTTGTCTTGGCTTACATCCAACATTTGTTCTGCAATAGCCTAGTTTGGATTATGCCTTAGCTTACTGCTAGAAAACAACAGTTATAAGAGACAATATTTTCTTCCAGATGACCTTAGCTACCGCTGGCTTCTAAATGAATTTCCTGTATTTATCACAATGGATAAACGAAGATTTGTGTCTCAGACGAATGGAAATCTCTACATTGCAAATGTCGAGGCATCAGACAAAGGCAATTATTCCTGCTTTGTATCCAGTCCTTCTATTACAAAGAGTGTGTTCAGCAAATTTATCCCACTCATTCCACAACCTGAACGTAAGTATTTTGTTACACACTATTTTTGCAGATTGTCTGCTTATGGGAGTACTTACAATATGAAAAGAAATATCCAGTGGGAAGACTTGTTGGCTGCCCAGTCAGGGCAAACAGAAGATACACAAACAGAAGACTTTGCAAGTCTTGGTCATTACTTAGTTTTTCTGATGGAGATTTACATGTTAAAAGTGCCCTAAGATGGTCCAGGTCAGACTGGTTGCTTCTAGTTCAGAGAATGTGTAGGCACTGATTCATTAGCCTAATACCCATATATTGGTTACAGTGGGAATCACTGACCTCTGCTTTTATTCTCATGTCCATTCAAAGTTTTTAGTAACTTAATGAAAGAGAACAAATGATTAGATCAAAATAAGCTATAGTGATTATAGAATTAGGAAATAAACGCAGTTTTATTACTTTGATATTTTAAGGAACTATTTACATGAAGCAAATTAGTGTACGTATTGCCTTTCTGCTATAAGTAAGTAGCATGGGGTATCACTACCATGATGCCATAATTGATGATTACTGACAGACCTGAATGGCATTTCCAAGATTCCAGTTGAACAGCATTCCTTATTTTAATGCATCACTTCCTAAGAAAATCAGACTTCAACATATTTGCTTACTTCCCATTGTTTTTATCATAGTCCTCCTGTTACCACTCACATCAGTGAGTTCAGGCTTCTGAAGAAATACTGGGAATTGTTGTTCACAGACCTAGGCTTGGTTCCTGCCTCTATTCTAAATAAGAAATGGGGAAAATGTCATCATATCACTGTGGCTGCATTTTTTCTACTCAAGATTGTGGTCACGTAGTTGGTATTCAATAAATATTTTTTGACTTCTGGCTCTTTTTTCTCTCCACAATCTTGGAGACACTTGAGATCTACTACCTCATAGAATCATAAGCAGCCAGCGTGTAAAAACTTCTATAGGTTTCTTTCTTATTCTACCCCAGAAGTTCATCTCATCTATTTATTTCTTACTAGCATCTCTGTGGAAGAAGTGTTTCTCTTCCTGTTCTAGCTAATTCTTCCAGTTGCACTAGTTCATTTACCATTTGATTCATTTAGAGACTTCAGTATACCATTTAATTCCTGCTTTTTTTTTTTCAGAATCTTTATTCTCCATCATTTCCCTCTGTGTATTCTTTTGTATTAACTGCAAACAATCTTGACAATTTCTTATTTGCTAAATCCAAAGTATACTTTTCAGTTCTGAATTTGTATGAACTTTGACACTATTGATCTCCTATGCTTCTCTTGAACTCTTCTTTCTTTTTCCTAATTTTCCCAGCTCCTTCCCTCCCGTTATCTTCCACCTGCCTCTCTGACAAATTCTATGCAGTACCCTTCCCCAGATCTTCCTCCTTCTTATATTTCTCTCTAATCTTTTTTCAGATATTCTTACCAATTTATGCCTTTCGACAGCAGCACGATGGAGATGAGTCCACATTCTTATGTCTAAAACTTTTCTCTTTGTTTAGGACTTAATTCTACCTACCTCCTAGACTTGTCATACAGAATGTTTTTGAGAATGTTAAGTTCAAAATGTTCCAGACACATCTGTCATCTCATGTCTAAAACTTCTAGTGCTCTTCATCTTGTTTGGTGGTATTGTCATATCTCTACTATCTTAGAATAGCATTTTTAATCCTCAAGTCCTGTCCTCTCCTCATCCTCCAGATAGCTAATTCAGTGGTCTGCAGTTAGTATGTAAGCACTTGGGAAGTTTGCGGAAATGTACAACCCAGAAATACTAATTCAGCAGGTCTGGGATGTGACCCAGGAATTTGTAGGTTCAGCAAGCATCCCCAGTGATTACAACAAATTGGATCTTTTATCTATGAGTTGTGAAAACATTGACCCAAAGAGCAGTCCTGTTGATTCTGCCTCTGAAAGACAGCTCCGACCAGTTCTTTCCTTTTTATTCCTACTGCTCAAGCCCTCATCTGTTTTGCCTGAAGTAATGACAAAGCCTTCCTTAGATACTCTTCTAAAATTCTCTTCTCCATGTTCCATTCTTTAAAACTTCCAACAAGATTTTCTACTTAAACCAAAGGTGATATTCATATAAATTCTCTTTCCCAAATGCACTGGCAGTTAATCACCAAGGAAATTATTCTCAAAATGTTTAATGTCACAGTTTCAAACCTTCTAGATAATAGATTCAAGCTCATCTTCAACACATATATTTTGTGAATTTTTGAAAAAATTCCCTGCATACTCCTGAAACTTTGTCTTAATATGTTGTTTCCTCAACCCAAACTGGTCTGGTGAATTCAAATACTCTTCTTGCCTGAAATTCCCATAGGCCCTGCATAATCAACCATCCTCCTTAGCTGCCACCCTTTCAGACCACTTATTTTTGTTTTGACTTGTATTTTCAGTCATTGTGTACCTATTTGTCTCTCTAGTACCAATGAAGTGCAAAGTACCGTTCATACTATAATCTTAAACCATGCATTTTGCCTTTCTGAGCCTGTTTCTGTGACTGTAAGATTGAGGGAATAAAGCATTTCTCAGTACAGATGTGCTCAATACATTCAATAAGGTAACTATATTGATAAGCACAGTGTTGTCTGAATAAACACTTTTCTTCATTCCCTCTCTCCTTCCCTCTTTTCAACTTATTTCCCTTTTGCCATATGCATGTCTTTCTTCTTTTTTCCCTCTTTTCTCGCCTGGCCTCTTTCTTTTACACTCTTCTCTCTTCCTTCTACCCTTCTCCCTCATTTCCCTTGTCCTTTCTCTTCCTTCCTGAGTCTCATTTAGCTCCTGGCACAGTGTTTCACACATTTTTGATGCTCTTTAAGACTTCTCGAAAAAAAAATTTTTTTATATTTATTTTTGATACAGGGAGAGACAGAGCATGAACAGGGGAGGGTCAGAGAGAAGGAGACACAGAATCCGAAACAGGCTCCAGGCTCTGAGCTGTCAGCACAGAGCCCAACGCGGGGCTCGAACTCACGGACCGCGAGATCATGACCTGAGCCGAAGTCAGCCACTTAACTGACTGAGCCACCCAAGCGCCCCTTGAAAATTTTTTTTAGTGAATTGAGTAAAATTAGTTACACAGCTTGAGAATGAGTCAATATGATTGGAAATGCTTGATGAAATTTATGCTATATACATACTATGCATAAACAAATAAGTCTATGCATTGTGATATGATCAGATAGTTCCCAGTACTTGAGAAATGTCTTCCATACTGAAGTAATTCTATCAAAATTACAATATTGAAAAAAAACTCTTTTAATTCTGCCTAATAATTAGTGGATATTTGTATTTTTCTTGATATTAGGAACAACAAAACCATATCCTGCTGATATCGTAGTTCAGTTCAAGGACATTTATGCATTGATGGGCCAAAATGTGACATTAGAGTGTTTTGCGCTTGGCAAGTAAGTATACTTATATTTTTTATTAACATATATAGAAATATATTAATTTTTGTACCATTTAGGAAATAAATGATGTAAGTGTTTAGCTATAGAGAAACAAAGTAATTTACTTTGAAATGTTGTGGACCCTTAGCTTTTGTTATCTCCTATTTAAAGTCCCGTTCCTGATATCCGATGGCGGAAGGTCCTAGAACCAATGCCAAGTACTGCTGAGATCAGCACCTCTGGGGCTGTCCTCAAGATCTTCAATATTCAGCTAGAAGATGAAGGCACATATGAATGTGAGGCTGAGAACAATAGAGGAAAGGATAAACACCAGGCAAGAATTTATGTTCAAGGTAGACATGTTATTTTAATTTTCTGTAAATTGCATCAGTATCTTATTTATAGCCATTTCCATACTTGAAAAGCTAGTATATAATAGTTTAAAAACAGTGATGTATCATATTATGCAAAAAGGTGAAATATTTATCCATCTAATGAAGTCACAAATATGGCTTATAAAAGTTATAAACTTCTATTAGCATCATACTAACACCAATGGATTCATAGTAGTGTTCTTGATAATTTTCTGAAAATACAATTGATGTAACTTGTTGACTCCCTTCCTTGTTCTTTTTTTTCCCCAATACCTTTTTATTTGTAGAAGAAACTATGCATTATGACTCAGGCTAAGCCACTGACTTGCAAACTCAAGTATGCTTCAAAATCACCTGGAGGGCTTATTAAAACACAGATTGCTGGTTCCCAGAGTTTCTGAGTTAGAAAGTTCTATTTAGGGCCCATGAATCTGCATTTCTAATAAGTTCCTAAAAGATGCTAATGCTACCAGACCAGGAGCCACAGTTTGAGAACTTCCTTTTTTCCAAAAGAGGAAAAAAAAATTTTTTGAAGCAGTTTTCTTGGTCAAGTGTTTGATTCAGACACACACACGCACACCCACACACACACACACCCACACACACGCACACCCACACACTTATATTTAGGGGGATAGAATGTTGTGTTTCAGGGACCACTTGAAACTTTTCGGCTGAAATCATTTCTGTATTATTGTACAATATAAAACTTAAAGATCACAACTAAGCAAACATCTGAGGTTTCAGTAAGCCCATTCATTTAAAGGACAAGCATCCATTGAGTGTCTACTCAGAGACACACACTATGACAGGAACAAGTGGAACTAGATAAGAGAAATACTCTCTCTGTCCTCTGTCCAGGATTCATACTGTTTTCATACTATATACAAACCTCTACATTTATACCAGTATACACAAGCAACTGAACATATGCCTCCATACACATGTGAGAGCCAAACTGTGATATCGGAATGGGGAAGGGGCATTGTGGCCCCTACCCAGACCCAGGCCTCTGTCTATACAGGGATGAAGTAAGTGCCTCCAATGACTTAACACATGCAGTCTCATCACCACCATCCCATAGAATTCACCAGGATTAGGCTCTTTTTGCCTTTACCCTGTTCATTCCATTTGGCACAGAAAGCCACGCACTCCAGGCCTCCCTTATCATCTGAACTTTAACACCTACACAGCTCTGCACATGTCCTTCTAGGTCTCCATCTCCTCCCCATCCCTAACTTCTGAAACCTTTGTACCATACTTTCTACAACACACAGGCTGCTGTCATCGCAATCCCCTATATTCTCAACTTCTCTATAACTTCTACTCTGAACTTCTCACTTAACTAAAACATGGTTCTCCCTTAAAGACACTGCTTCCCCTGTAATCCTCTCAGGCAGTGGCTAATTTTCTTCCACAGCTCTCATTCCCTTTGGTTTGCAGTATACCTGCTCTTCTTGTTCCATACACTGTTTCTAGACTACGTTCCATCTCTTTTCCTTTAAATGTCCAGTTAACTATCTGTCAGGACAAACCCCCTCATTTCTCTAAGGATTTTGCTCTTGGCAGCTCTTACAAACCAGAACACTACTCTTGACATTCTTCGTGACATCAAAATCAACTTAGACTATGATTATCTTTAGTAGTTTGGCCTCTCCGTTCTATTGAACTCCTCTTCCCTAATGATCTTGTCTGTCAACCCACCTGAGCAACCCGTTCCCATGGCCACACTTCAGACCTCAATGTTACCAAAAAGTATAATCCCTTTATTTTTTTAATGTTTATTTATTTTTAGATAGGGGTGTGGGTGCAGAGAGGGAGAGAGAGAGAGAATCCCAAGCAGGCTATACATTCAGCATGGACCCGATGCGGGGCTTAATCTCATGGTCAACTGTGAGATCATGACCTGAGCCAAAATCAAGAGTTAGACACCTAAGTAACCGAGCCATCCAGATGCCCCCCTCCAAATTACAATCCCTTTATAATCTCAATTTCACACATTTCTTTCAAACCACTATCTCCTATCTTTCTAGTTCAGTCTCTCTAATACCCTTGGACGCTACCAGGAACGATAACCAATTAATCCGGCAACGGTTTAACATTCTTTCACTTCCGCCAACCTCTACCTACCTCTTCCCTAAACCTGTGATCATTCATAACTGTTCCCTTGTACTCCTCCACCATGCACTCACCACCTTCTGTTTTGTCTTACTACCTTTGTAAAAGGCCAACCCCGGAAAAATCGAGGTTTTTGCCTACAGTGCCTGAACCAGGGGCTTGAATATGACTTAAGATAAACATCACCATACTTATTAGAGCATTTTAAAGTATTCATCACTAACTTCAACTGGGCCCTTGGTGCTGCCTGGCAATTATATTTTACTTCCACAGGCCCACTTACTCTTGCAGTCCCTTAGATGACCTACTCATGCCTTCACAGTTTACTTCAAACCCTAACACCTCCCCCTTCAACCTTACTCTCAGCTGATAACTTGGCTTCTTCTTTCACTGAGAAAATGAAAGATCAAGTTAGAACTTCCACAGGCTCCCACCCCACATCTATCCAATACCTTTACCCATACCTCATTGCTATGGATTCAGCTGCTATCTGAGGCCGACACCTCTACTCTGTGCTTGATTGTACCCTCCTACTTCCTTAAGGCTGTTGTTCCAGCAATTCCCTCTCTGGCGAAAGTAATCGCCGGATTTTTTCAATGGATCATTCTCATCAGTGTATAGTGGCTCTTGTTTCCTACTTCTTTAAAATATTTTTAAATCTGGCTGCTGCTCCATTTCCCTTCTTCTTGTCTTCCTGACAGATTTGTCTATACTTTCTAAATATGCTGTGGTCAATTTTTCTTCTTTTTAAAATTCATTCTTGTTTGAGTCTCATACCTCCCTCCCTGCCGGAATCTTGTCTTGATCACCAATGACGTCATGTTGCTGAAGCAAATGGCCACTTCGCAGCTGTGTCTTACCTGATCCAGCAGCAACAGACGCCCCTGTTGACTGTGCTGTCCTCCACTGTCCGCTCTCTGTGCTTCGCATCTGGGATCCATACTTTGCTAACATCCTTATGCACCACTTGCATTCTCCTCCTCAATCCATATGCCCTTCGAACATGGGAGCAAGCAGGGTTTGTCTCTGAAAATCTTCTCTATTTCCTCACAACCTTGGTGATTTCATCTAGGATCATGGCTTTAATTAGGCTCTAGCACCTGAAAATTCTGACCCAGATACTTTCTTGGAACCCTAGACTTGTATATTCAGTACCCCAACAAAATTCACTTGATACGTATCAAGTATACATAGGTGACCTCCAGAAGAGAGGAAAATTCTGGTTAGAGTCTTACATTACATTTTTTAAATAAACCTGGCATTCTACCAGGTTTCTAGTGCTTATAGATCTGTTTTTATTCAGTGTACTAAGAAAACTACGATCCAGGTTTTTAGCCGAGTAGAGTTCTAAACTATATAATGTCTAATTCTTTAGAAGAATCAAGGTGACAGCAGATATTTGTAAGAGAATCTTATTAAGGGAACTATTATTGTTCCTTTACTAATGAAACACACTCAGTTTTTATCTTTTGGTGTAATCAAACAACCAGTTTACAAAATTAAATCATAGTCAAGCTGATTCCATTATTTATTCTTATTGTATTTTTTAATGTGATATCTTGTGTGTTAGAGTCCAAGGCATGAAAGGTGCTCATATTCCTGTTTTATGTATTGCCAAGATTGTCTACAAAATAAAACCTCTCTCAATTAACATTCTTATCAATATTTAATTTTTATAACTGTCTACATATGTTACCAAAATGTAATGATAAGTGAAAATATACTAAATCAGATTATTGTGTTATAAATACACACACGCATATAATCTTGATGGGATTATATCTAGTGAGATCATAAAAATGTTTTATACTCTTTATTATTTATATGTATTAAATACTTTCTATAAGACATGTATATTATTTTGTCATAAAATTAATATATCAAAGTTTTCTTTTTTAAAGAAAATAAAATACTATCCTCCACTCACAATTAATTCTCTATTCCTACCTCCTTTATTTTATATCAATTTATTTACCTACAGTTATTTATTTATTTATTTATTTATTTATGAGAGAGAAAGAGGGAGCACAAGTGGGGGGCGGCAGACAGAGAAGGGAACACAAAATCTGAAGCAGGCTGTGTCCTGACAACAGAGAGTCCAATGTGGGGCTTGAATTCACAAACCGTGAGATCATGACCTGAGCCAAAGTCAGAGGCTTAACCGACTGAGCCACCCAGGCACCCCTCTACGTACATTTATTGAAACTATTTAACTTAAATACTCAAAAAAAATGTCATAGTGTCCATTTGCTTGCTCTCTAGAAATATTTACTTGTGGTATGGGAAATACTTAGCAGTTTTCTTTAGCTACCAGATCAGATGAAATGATGAAGCTGAAATTAATTTCACTAAAGCATGGATTTCACCAATTATAGCTCCTGTATGTGGTTTCTAATATTGAAAGAGTAATTATGTGATCAAGGCATTTTTCTAATCCTACAGTAAAATGTGATAGTGGCGACTAGGTGAACGGTACATCAAAAGGAGGACACCTGAGGAAGTGGAAAAAATTTTGATTCTTTATTCCAAAAGAAAATACTTAGTGTCATACTCAATGAAACCATAATTTAAAAAAAAATTTTAATGTTTATTTATTTTTGAGAAAAAGAGAGTGAGCAGGGGAGGGGCAGAGAGAGAGGGAGACACAGAATCTGAAGCAGGCTCCAGGCTCTGAGCTGTCAGCACAGAGCCTGATGTGGGGCTTGAACTCACAAACAATGAGATCATGACCTGAGCCAAAGTTGGATACTTGACCAACTGAGCTACCCAAGTGCCCCAAAACATAATTTTTAAAAAATGTTACAGGTGAGAAATTTTTTTTAATTTTATTTTTTAATTTACATCCAAATTAGCATATAGTGCAACAATGATTTCAGGAGTAGATTCCTTAATGCCCCTTACCCATTTAGCCCATGCCCCCTCCTGCAGGCGAGAAATTTTTAATTTTTTAATGTTTATTCATTTTTGAGAGAGAGACAGAGAGAGAGAGACAGAGTTTGAGCAGGGGAGGGGCAGAGAGAGAGAAAGACACAGAATCTGAAGCAGGTTCCAGGCTCCGAGCTCTGAGCTGTCAGCCCAGAACCTGATATTGAGCTTGAACTCACAAACCGTGGGATCATGACCTGAGCAGAAGGCAGATGCTTAACCAATTGAGCAACGCAGGTGCCCCAAGACATAATTTTTTAAAACCTTAATTGTCATTTTGAAAGATTTAAGTTATAAGAAAAGATAAATTACTGTAGTGTTACTCATGAATTAGCTTTCTAACAACACATGGTTCACAAATAGGAAAATAATTATGAATTGATTATAGTTACTTCATGTTATAACAATGTAGGATAAAATTTACCTGAAGACCTATGGGGATGCAATTTCAATGGCTCTAACGCTGGTTTTATGGCATATATAATATCTGATGTATTCTCCAGAAGAAGATCAACCAAATGTGACGTTTGCATTCTTGAGATTATTTTGAGTGTTGAGATTTGAGTCTGACACTTACAATGTTCTTTAACTTTCAGCGTTTCCTGAGTGGGTAGAACATATCAACGACACAGAGGTGGATATAGGCAGTGACCTCTATTGGCCTTGTGTGGCCACAGGGAAGCCCATCCCTACAATCCGATGGCTGAAAAATGGATACGCGGTATGTATGTTCAAGCGTTTTGCGGTTCTTGAGTCCATACTCAGGCACCATTTCCAGTGGTCCTCAGATAAATTTAGCAAGAGAATCAATAGAGTAAGGGTATCTTGGCCCTAAAATTAATTAATTAAATAAATAAATAAATAAATAAATAAATAAATCTTCTAAAAAAGGCAAACAAGGAAGTGAACAATAACTTTCAGTTTAAAACAACTTTTCTGCAATCTTATGTCTACCTTCTCTCTCTCTTCCTCTCTCTCCTTATTTTGCCCTTTGTTCCACATTTTGCCCTGCTTCCTACTTTTCCTTCTCTGCTACCTGATATTGTCCTCTTTTTTTTGGCCACTATTTCCCTGACCCCACAGAAACAGAGGTAAGAGGGAAGGTTCTACCTTTAGCCCTGGGGACAAGTAGCAGCAGTGGGGCCCTTCTGTACCTTCCCTCTGTAATCTCCCAGCTGGGCCAAGAGGGAAAAAGTGGACTCCCAGCTCTGTAGGATGAATAGAACAAGAGCCACTGGGCATGGTAAGTGGGTTTTAAACCCTACTGTATCTGGCTTAGTTAACAGTGGGGGCAAAATATTGTACCTGAATGAAAAGGCAAACCAGCCCAGACCTAAATAAAAGCATTTCTGTTAAAGTTGATCAAGGAAATGTATTTTGCTTTGTCTTCTTTTCAGTATCATAAAGGGGAGTTGAGACTGTATGATGTGACTTTTGAAAATGCTGGCATGTACCAGTGCATAGCTGAAAACACACATGGAGCCATATATGCAAATGCGGAGTTGAAGATCTTGGGTCAGTATCATTTCTAGTTTCTGATAACATTCAGCAAGAAAGCACCACATTAAACAATGATCATAAGGGTTTCTGCAGATCATATTTGATTGTATGTTGGATCGCTAAAGGTGACAATTTTCAAAATGTGGTTTGGAACAGGATGATATTGTTGTTTTATTTCCCTTCTTTCATTGGAGAACAGTAAATAAGTTAGAGGCAGCATGGAGTACAATAGTTTAAAAAAATGTTTTACAGGTAAAGCAAACTTTACACGCACTAGTTTTTACAAGTCTTATTCTCTCCTATGTCTGGGCTGTTAAATACTTCCTGAAAATCACATTGTGGTGATTGATGCTTCCACAATGCATGTGACCCAGTCTCAGATGGATCTTCAGCACTTGCTAGTTATAGCAGTCTTTGGATCTCATATCCTACAATTGATATTTAAAATCCTCAGGACATTCCTCAAGCTCTTTACTCCACCCTGACTCCTTTGGTATTGCTTTCTTACTCTGCCATAACAATTGAAACCCTTTGAAATAAAATATATCAATTTCCTATCCACATTCAAAAGTATGTAAATCTTTACATTTTCCCCTTCATGTTCTTCATCCAGAGGCGTGAGTATCTCTCCTCTCTAAAACAGGCATACCTCATCTCGTTTCATTGGATTTCACAGATACTGCGTTTTTACCAATTGAAGGTTTATTGCAATCCTGCAGTGAGCAGGCATATTTCCAACAGCATTGGCTTACTTCATGTCTCTGTATTACATTTTGGTAATTTCACAATATTTAAAACTTTTTCATTATTATTATATTTGGTATGTTAATCTGTAGTCAGTGGTCTTTGATATTACTATTGAAACTGTTTTCAGGCACCATGAACCAGGCCCATATACGAGAGCAAACCTAATCAATACATGTGTGTGTTCTGACTGCCCACATTCCTTCACCTCGAGCCTCCCTATTCTCTGAGACAAAGCAATATTGAAATTAGGCCAGCCAATAAGCTTACAATGGCTTCTGGGTGTTCAAATGAAAGGAAGAGTCAGACATCTCTTACTTTCACACAAAAGCTAGAAATGATTAAGCTTAATGAGGAAAGAATGTCAAAAGCTGAAATAGGCTGAAGGCTAGGTTTCTTGTGCTAACCAGTTAGCCAAGTTGTGCACGCAGAGGAAAAGTTCTTATGATTAGAAGTGCAGGTCTAGTGAGCACATCAATGATAAGAGAACAAAGCAGCCTTATTGCTGATTTGAAGAAAGTTTTAGTGGTCTGAATAGAAGATCAGATCAGCCACATTATTCACTTAAGCCAGAGCCTAATCCAGAGCAAGGCTCTTACTCTCTTCAATTCTGTGAAGACTGAAAGAGGGGAGGAAGCTGCAGAAGAAAAGTTTAAAACTAGCTCAGGTTGGTTCATGAGGTTTAGAGTAGAGAAAAGAGGAAATGGCTTCACAGCTGACACTTTTGTTGGGGACTAATGTGGCTGGTGACTTTCAGTTGAAGCCAATGCACATTTGCCATTCTGAGAATCCTACAGCCCTTAAGAATTATGCTAAATCTAATCTGTCTGTGCTCTGTAAAGGGAACAACAAAGACTGGATGACAGCACATCTGTTGACAACATGGTTTACTGAGTATTTTAAGCCCTCTGTTGAGAACTACTTATCAGAAAAAAAAAAAGATTGCTTTCAAAATACTACTGCTCCTTGACAACACACCTGGTCACCCAAGAACTCTGATGGAGATGTACGTGAGATTAATGTTGTTTTCATGCCTGCTATCACAACATCCATTCTGAGGCCCTTGAATCAAGGAGCAATTTCAACTTTCAAATTTTATTATTTAAGAACTGCATTTCATAAGGCTCTAGGTGTCACAGATGGTGATTTCTCTGATGTCTCTTGGCAAAGCAAATTGAAAAATCTATGAAAAGGATTCACTATTCTGGATACCATTAAGAACTTTCATGATTCATGGGAAGATGCAAAATACCATCAACATGCGCAGGAGATGGGAAGAAGTTGATTCTAACCCTCAGAGATGACTTTGTGAGGTTCAAGACTTCAGTGGAGGAAGTAGCTGTAGATGTGGTGGAACTGGAAAGAGAACTAGAATTAGAAGTGGAGCCTGAGGATTTCACTGAATTCTTCTAATCTCATGATAAATCTTGAGCGGATGAAGGGTTGCTTCTTATGGATGAGCAAATAAAGTAGTTTCTTGAGGTGGAATATACTCCTGGTGAAGATGCTGTGAAGATTGTTGAAATGACAACAAAGGATTTAGAATATTACATCAACTTAGCTGATAAAGCATGGCTAGGTTTGAGAGGATTGGCTCCCATTTTGAAAGAAGTTCAGTGGTGAGTAAAATGCTATCAAATGGCATCACATACCACAGAGAAATCTTTCATGAGAGGAAGAGTCCATCGATGGGGCAAGCCTCATCGTTGTCTTTTTTCAGAAATTTCCACAGATGTCCCCCCCACCACCAACCTTCAGCAACCATTACCCTGATCAGTCAACAGCCATCAACATGGAGGCAAGACCCTCCACTAGCAAAAAGACTATGACTCGCTGAAAGCTCATATGATGGTTAGCATTTTTTAGCAATAAAGTATTTTTAAATTAAGGTATGTACGTTGTTTATTTTCAGACATAACGCCATTTGCACAGCGAATAGGCTATAATATAGTGTAAATATAACTGTTGTATGTATTGGGAAACCAAAAAATTCATGTGACTCACTTGTGACTTTTGCTTTATTGGGGTGGTCTGGAACCTAACCTGGAATATCTCTGAGGTATGCCTGTAATCCCTTTACCTCTGCCCTATATTCATTTCTTTTCACTTACCCTGTACTTGATATGAACAGATATCTCTTCTCCATGTGCATATGTGTGTTCATATCTTTCATGCTGTCTCTCCTTTTAATCATGTTTTATTCTTGAATTCTCTGCTTCTTTGGCTTTGGGGACTCCATACTTTCATACCTTCCAGATTATTTCTTCTTGATCATTTTTATTTTTTCCTCTTTACCCCTTCCTCTGCTCAGTTAGAAATCTTGCTCTCAGATTCCATTCTTATGGTTTCATTCTATTCTGTAACCCACTTTTTTCTCATATTCTATATTATTATTCCCAAATTATTATTTTCAAATTTTTAGAAATCCTTGATAATTTCTTCTTCTTCCATTAACTATCATTGATTCTTTATATCACTGGCTCAGGTTTTTATCCTTAGCTCAATATAAAGCTTCCTAATAGGAATGTTCATCTGGTAACCTGACAGATAACCCAGACTTAGCGTGTCTGAAGCTATAATCCTTATTTCTCACTCACCTTATCCTGAAAAATTCTGTTCTATAGAATGACATAATTCATTACATCTTTTCTTTATATCACATCTACTAAATTTCTCAATGTTACCCCATAAATCTCACATTCTCCTTACTTTCATTACAACTACTTTCATTAAGGCCTTACTGTAATATGTCCTTTTCATTTTATTTTAATTAGCTGTCATCAGCTTTAGTCATGTTCTAAGTAATGAATCTAGATGTAGCCAGGCTTTGTCTTCCACAACTGATTACCAAAAAGATAAAGCAGTGACTATAAAGTGTGGCCTATTTTATTATTGCTACACCAAAGGGAAATTCTTTAAAATATTGCTATCAGGGGCGCCTGGGTGGCTCAGTCAGTTGGGTATCTGACTTTGGCTCAGGTCATGATCTCACAGCTCTGTGGGTTCAAGCCCCGCGTCAGGCTCTGTGCTGATGGTTCGGAACCTGGAGCCTGCTTCGGATTCTGTGTCTCCCTCTCTCTCTGCCCCTAACAACTCGCATTCTGTCTCTGTCTCTCTCAAAAATAAATAAATATTAAAAAAATTTTAAAAAATTATTGCCATCACTATAAATTAACACTAAAAAATATGAAAGAATATGAAAAACTAACTTTAAGAAGAGTTGACGCCTTCTTAATTTTAATTTTCCCTGTTCTTTTTATAATGCTGAAGATCATATTCCATTTATTCCCTCCAAGGTAAAAATTCTTTGCTGATATATTTAATCTACTTTATTTGGGTATCAAACAAACATTCAGGCTCAGGCTTCATACCATGTTACTTTATTATGAAATACAATAAAATTGTTTTGACTCTTATACAAGATATGAGGTGACTTTGAATGTTTTTCCAAATGTTAGCTTTTTATTTTTTGTTAAAATTTATTTATCGTGCTATGTTACAAAATAATAAGAAAATTCAACAGCTCAGGATGAAAGATCTCTCCCTATTCAAGCACAAAATTTATCAGTATTTTAATGGCTTTTATTAAACAAACTGCTTGAGTGTTTTCAGCCTTATAGTAATGTTTCTGGGCATCTTTATATTTGTTTGAATCAATTTTTGTTTATTAGCTTTAGAAACAATGCTTCTCTCTATATATATTCATTTTCTATCTAGGTAATTCATTTATTCACCCACCAAATATTTTTTGGGAACTTATTCTACACCAGATACTATTCTTTTTAATAGACACAGTAAAGAATGATAGACAAAAAAAACAAACAAACAAAAAAAAACATGCATGTCTTCTTAGTTTGGGGACAAATATTCCCTCATTTTCCCACTTCTAAAATATGTAGGAACATAGTTTGGATTCTTTCACTATAAATTCAAATACTGGATAAGTATGAAGTCATTTAAGCAACTGTATGAAATCAACTTTTTTCATTAAAACTCAGATTCAAGAAAAATTCTAAGTTTCTAAATGAATTTAGATTTTTAAAATATAATTCCATTAAATTTTCTTTCCTATTTGACAAGCAATATGTCACCCAGAATATTTATTGAGCCTCTGCAAAATTCTACACACGGAATTAGGTGTACAACACAAGTTGGTTGGTTACTTATTTGTTTATTGTCAGTTATCAAAACTCAGACCAAAAGAACAATGGGATAAACTAAATCCTTGCTATAAAAGTGTGTCCCACAGAGCAGCAGCAGCAATAACAACACCTGAGAGCTTGTTAGAAGTGGTGAATCTCAGGTCCACACCAGGCCTACTTAATCAACATTTTACCAAGATCATCACATTATTTTGATGTACAAATAGAATTTGAGAGTTACAGGACTAGCAGATGACCAGCTAATATCTGGACAAAGATATACTTGGGCCTGGAAAAGCCTACAGAATGGACACAGTTACATACAGAGACTGGATGTATAGCAATAAATGGATGCCCCCTCCACCAAGAATTCTGCTAGAATACAAGGAAATTAAGAAATGAGCCAGATGTGGGAGACCTAAAGAAAAATAGAGCACGTCATCACTGAAGTAACCTTTTAAGAGGCTCTATATTCTGTTTTTCGTAAGCTCTGTACTTTGACATAAGGAGAAACTATAGGTGGATCATGTACCCTTCAATTAATTGCATCCATCACTCCCATGGATGTTTGCAGGTAGGTCTGAAGGCAGACATATGTTCATTTTGGCATCAGAGCGTCTGCACACAGTTGGTGCTCAAGAAATGTTTGCATACTGAAGGGGGAATCATATTGTTTAATTAAAAGAGGATGCTGGCAAATCAGTAGGAAAAAGATTCAATTGTGAATCCTACCTGATACTGCCTATGGCATCTTTGGCAAATTATATAATCTTAATAGATATCAGTTCTCTCATTTGTACACTGGAGACAGGTCATTCAAAGTATGGTTGAGGGTATTAATTATGACCGTATGTCGATATTAATAATGATGCTCAATATAACTCCAGTCTTCCACCTAACTTCCTTTGTGCAATTAAGTCAAAATAATTAAATTGGATGTTACCTTTAAGGTAAATATGTATGTAGCAATTGATTGTGACTAAAATTCATAATAATTAATTCTGTTAACAGCAAGATTTATACATTTAAAATGGGTGAATTTTATAAGTAAAATATACCTCAGTTAAGTTACTAAGTAAAAAAATGTATGAATACTAGGTATGAAATATTTATGGTCATATCTGATAATATTTGGTGGGATTAATGTTTTCTGTTGATTATTAATCAAAAGAATAAAAGATGCTATAGAAGAAATGTTTTATTTTCCCTTTTTAGTGAAAGAGAAAAATAATCATTTGTTTCCTTTTAGCTTTGGCTCCAACTTTTGAAATGAATCCTATGAAGAAAAAGATCTTAGCTGCTAAGGGAGGAAGGGTCATAATTGAATGCAAACCTAAAGCAGCACCCAAGCCAAAATTCTCATGGAGTAAAGGGACAGAGTGGCTCGTCAATAGCAGCAGGTCAGTTCGGAAACTGGAAATCCAATTGCAATGAACTATTTGGCCAAGTTCATTTAAAGAGGACTTTAAAGAGGACTTATGTAAATGTTGGTTGTTCTACCTTTCCTCTGCAGAAGGCACTGTAATTCTAAGATAAACAAAAGTAAGAAATACTTACCCTTCACTGTTATTATCTGTGATAATCAAGGTTCAATTTTTAGGCTTCTGTAATTTATAAGAAATTTAGAAAATTGAGACTCAGGGACTTTTGGTAAATTGCCCAAGTCCTCAGGGGGGGAAAAATGAACAATGGGAAATAAAATAGGATCTCTGACTTACTTTTCCCCTAACAAGGATTTCTGTATCCATTTATATTTGGTTTAGTTTTATGAAGTTAGCCCATTAAATATTTCAGTAGAAAAAATATAAAGGTACATTTCAAAGAATAAATCACCCCTTCCCACCTTTTAAAATAAATTGGAATTTCTCACCTTCCTAACAAGTAAACGATTACCAATGTTTTGGTAGCTTTAGGATAAAATATAAAGCATGTGACTTCATAATATTTATTTAAAAGCCACACTGAATGGTTTCTATAAATGTACTAGAAGAAGATGAGGTAATATTGAGTATGGAGAAAAGAAAGTCAGGATAGAAAATGGGATGTGAAAGTGGGGGAGAAAGAAATATTATAGGCAATGAAAGGAGTATGTACAAGGGCTCTGAGGCAGAGAGTATAGGATGGTGAAGAATTTAAGAATTCTTAGGTTTCTGAGGTTTTCCCTTAGGAGAAAGTGGAGAAGAGTTTTAAGAGATAAGATGTAGTAATCCTTACATGGATCCGTTACATGGGGGGCTTGGACCCCATCTTTGAGTAACCAAATCTGTTAAAGACTTAAATAAAGGAGAAAAAAATGTACTTTTTGCATTCAAAAAGAATATTCTAGCAAAAGTGCATAAGACAGATCTTCTTCACAATAATAATTTAAAAAGTAGGTAAGATGGGTATTATTATCTCTATTTTGATGTATCTGAAGCCTGGAACGGTTAAAGTAAACTTTTGAAAGTATGTTGATAATCTCCAAACTGAAACTTCAACTTGGGTCATATTGACATGGAATGAACATATGCCAACACAGTTCTCTTATTAGGATGGCCACAAGTGTGGCTGTGTATGGGACAGAGATCGAGATGGGGGGTGGGGGATGGTAGGGAGTGCACAGGGTCAGTAGTTATTTCCACAAGCACGTTAACTTTTAAAATGAATAGATTTAACTAAGATTTATTAAGACCTTAGCAAAATGATGCTAGCAGAATCAGTGTTAAAGGAAGAATTTGTTCAATTTTCTGCTGAAACATTAATGATCAGAGAGTGAGCAATGCAGAGACTGTGACCAAAGGGTAAGTCCCTTATCTAGGTACTTAGTTACCCCTGCAATAAACTTGTGGCACAGTATCCCCCTCAGCCTCCCCACCCCCGCCACTAACTTTCTCCCCTAAATGAAAAAAATCTTGCTCTGATTCTGATGAGGACCAATGTCATGAGCCTTTCTGACCAAGGATTTCTCAGAACCTGGTTTCATGGCCTTGTTTTTCCTAAATATCAACATGTGTTCAAAAAAGGAAAAGAAAAGGATATTTTCCTAAATATCAACATGTGTTCTAGCTCCTAAAATCTTACCATTTTAATCTTGTCAGAATATTTTTAGTCTTTGAATCAAGTTGTATTACTTCTTGACAAAAGACTCTATAAATCCAATTTTTGCTCACTGCTTTAATCCATTAATTTTTCAGATTAGAAGCACCATTTTATAATAGATACAGTATTTTATATAAAACTAAAGTTCAATGTGGTAAGATAGTATGCATTAAGAAAAATTCAACTAATAAATTGGTTTTAGAGAAATAAAACATTTCTGTTTAAAAATAATACTCAAGGAGCACCAGAATAACTGTCTTTCAGCATAACTGTAATCTCATTCTGATTAATAAACCACAGAAAATGGTTCCACATTACAGTTAGCCACACTTGATTAGTGGCTTGTAAAATGGTTTATGTGATATTTCCTATCAGTAGAGAAGAAACATAAATCTTGATAAATTGTAATTAGGTTCTCAATTGTATGATTTTACTTGGAGCTAAATGATATACAGCTTACAACAGAATTTATTTGTAGTTGTTCATTTCATATTTAATGGACTGCTATCAGCTCTAAAGTGATCTTTATCTGAGCCATTTATGTGAGAGCAACTCCAAAATTCTTTTCTTCTCTAGAGTTAGTATTCTTTAGCAATTAACAAGTAAAATGAAGGTTATCCTGGGGTAATTTTGGCAAAAGTGAGTGACTAATTTATTAAAGACCAAGTAGTTCCTAGTTTATTGGACTGCTTATCCATATCAGATTATCTGAAAATAAGGATAAGATCACTAGAGTTTAATCTGCATTGATTTAAGAATGGGGACGATTAAAGGGCTCCTGGGTGGCTCAGTCAGTTAAGGGTCCGACTCTTGGTTTCGACTCGGGTTTCATGAGTTTGAACCCTGCATCAGGCTCTGAGTTGGAAGTGCAGAGTTGCTTGGGATTCTCTCTCTCTCTCTCTCTCTCTCTCTCTCTCTCTCTCTCTCTGCTGCTGCTGCTCTCTCTCTCTTTCCCCTTCTGTCTCTGCCCCT
Source organism: Acinonyx jubatus (assembly GCF_027475565.1). NCBI lineage: Eukaryota > Metazoa > Chordata > Mammalia > Carnivora > Felidae > Acinonyx > Acinonyx jubatus. The sequence goes on from NC_069387.1 coordinate 67,108,192, forward strand.
CCCATACTCATGCTGTCTCTGTTAAAATAAATAAATAAACCAAAAATGTATTAAAAAAATAAGGACCGTTATTAGAGAAAAATCAAGTTAACTTACCATGGTAATCCTTACCAAAAATTAATTTTAGTGTCACAAAATAAGTGCCTGAAATAATAGGTGAAATGAGTGACATAAAGAAGAATATACTTTGGATATACCAAAGGTTAACTGAGAGCTAATGTGAGAAAACAGAATAATAGTGTGGATTCTAGAAAGAATGATTACTGTTGTTCTTTCCATTGCATATTGGCTATAATTTTCATAGCTTCATTTGCAAAATAATTAAATGATAGTGCAGTGGAACATTGGCTAAGGGCTCACATTAGATTTTAGTGAAAAAAAAGTGTGGCACATTAATGTTGGTCCTTGTTAATATGATTCTGGAGAAGCAGGTGCCAATATAGGAGTAAGTATTCAGGAGATTTATTAATGGCAGTGCCTACATGGGAAAATAGAGAGGGCACTGGGTAGAGGTTTGGACAACCATCTGACCAAGATGCAGGACTGATTCCAGATGAAGGAGAAAGGGAGGGCAGGAAGGAAGGCCCAAGGAAACGACTCAGATTTCAGGGCAGATCTGAGTATGATGAGGCCACTGGAGAGTCCTTCAGCTCAAACTGCCCCTAAGAATCTGATGCCTCCTAGAAACAGGTCTGCCTTTACATTCCTCTCAGGTTGTCATTGGCTGAGACCAGCCTTTGGAAAGTATAGCCTTGGCTCATACACAGTGATGGATTTCTGAGTGCAACAGCTGTGTGGATCCATTATACTTCTTACAGTGGAGAACTTAGAGGCACATGCCAAAGCTTCTGCAGTACCAAATAGTTACTTTTAAGTTTATATTATTTTGAAACTACAGTTTCTCTTCAAGGAAAAGAAAGTATTCTGAAATAAATTTAAGTTGGAACTGGATAAAGAGGCAAAAAGAAATTTTGGAATGTATTATTGGTGGAATTTTTTGGCATTTTCTTATGTGGAAATGCATTAAGAAAATTTGGCATTTTCTTAATAAGGTAGATATATGGTGTTTTTGCTTTATCAAGCTCCGCCCTTAAGGTGGAATAGGTGGATAATTGTTGGCATGTGCTCTACCAAGCTTCAGAGATAAATTAAGGTTTTTGGAATGGTACATTCAGGAAAGTGAAAATCTAGTGATAGGCAATTCGATATTGAATCAAAATGCAAAGTATTATATAGCACAGTAAAGTTTTTAAATAAATATACAAGTTAAATACAATATAGTTATATATTATGAGTTTTTATAGTCTCTAGTCTCTGAGGAAGAGGCAGACAGAGGGAATAGGTTTAGGTTGTTAGTATGAAAGATTTAGGTTCCATTGAAAGAAGACTTTCCTAAATATTAATCTGTTACAGAAGCTGTTAATAAGGAAGGTTTTAGAATATCCTTCTTTAAACATTACTAAAAAATATTTTTGCATTCCTCTGTAGCTGTGGAAATGATAGTCTGTGCTAACTTTAAAGTCTGAGTTGAATAGGGGCACATGTTACCCCAATGTTTATAGCAGCACTTTCAACAATAGCCAAACTATGGAAAAAGCCTAAATGTTCATCAACTGACGAATGGATAAAGAAGATGTGGTTTACATATATGATGGAATACTACTTGGCAATGAGAAAAAAATGAAATCTGGCCATTTGCAGCAACATGGATGGAACTGGAGGGTATTATGCTAAGTGAAATAAGTCAGGCAGAGGAAGACAGATACCATATGTCTTCACTCATATGCGGATCCTGAGAAACTTAACAGAAGATGGGGGGGAGGGGAAGGTGGAAAAAAAGTTACAGAGAGGGAGGCAGCCAAACCATAAGAGACTGTTAAGGACTGAGAACAACTGAGGGTTGATGGGGGTTGGGGGAGAGGGGAAGGTGGGTGATGGGCATGGAGGAGGACACTTAATGGGATGAGCACTGGGTGTTGTATGGAAACCAATTTGACAATAAATTATATATATTTTTTAAAAAGTCCAAATTGAAGTCCTGAGGTCACACTTCTGGAAGACCTGGACTCATTCATTTCAGGCCTATGATTGGTTTGACTGGTTTGAGGCTGTTCCACAGCAGTTTTTAAGTCATTTTATGGCAGTATATGAAAAACCATTTGCTTCAATTAAACTCCATGAAGTGCATTCATTCAAGAAAAGGTTGATTGACTTCCTAATCAGTAATTAGTGTCTTATTCTTCTAAATTCCTGGCACATAGATTTTCTTTTTCCAATGAATGAATGAATGAATGAATGGACAGATGTATTACCTGCTGGAGACAGGGCCACAAGCAAAGCAGATAAAAAATTCCTGGCATGGGAATGTTACCAGCTATTGGAAGGATAGATTAATAAGTAACTGAAGTATATGTGATGGCATGAATATTAGGAGAGAAAATCTTAGAGGAGGGATGGGTTGGAGAGGGTACCTGGACAGCAGCATGCAATGCTAACTAGAATTATTAAGCAAAGCTTTGTTGAAGGTTCCAATGTGCAAAAGCTTTGAGATTGCCCAGGGACTAAAAGGGCAATCAAAGGACTGTGTCTCTTACTATGAGTGAGATGGAAAATCACTGGAGGGAGCTGAGCTGCAGAGTGATCTCACTGAGCGGAAGAGTGACATGGTGTGACTTATGTCACTTATGTCTTCATGTCTGACTGACATGTGGAAAAGAGACTAGAGACAGGCAAGGATAGAAGCAGGAGGCCGGTTAGAGACTACTGCAATAGTCCAAGAAAAAGATGAAGATGGCTTTCTAAAGCAATTGGTCAATGCTGGAAAAAATAGTATAAACAAAGTCTAGAATGTTTCATCTTTAGAAAATGTTACTGTCGAGTAATTTGTATAAATTGTAATGATCAAAAGCTAGTGTTTGTAATCTAAGACAGAATAGTAAAATGTTTATTAAATTAGTTTTGTGAAGAATGTGTTTCTCTCATTTGAATAGAATACTCATTTGGGAAGACGGCAGCTTGGAAATAAATAACATTACAAGAAATGATGGAGGTATCTATACATGCTTTGCAGAAAATAATAGAGGGAGGGCTAATAACACTGGCACTCTTGTTATTACAGGTAAGAAACCATTTGATCAATATTAATTTTTTCTAGTTTCATAGTACTTAGTTTCTAATATAGTATAAGACATGATTCACAAAGACAGTCCATGTATTGATAAGTTTCCATTTCAAAAGCCTATTGGGCAAATCTCTTGCTTAATGAAATTGTTCCTAGAATTTGAATCTGAAAACATCTTTCTCCCTTTGTTCAGAGAAATAAAAATGTAGTACCTTTTATTCTTTGAAACTGCCAGATAATATGATATCTAATGTTTTCTTGAATTGTGCTTTATTCTTTTTTTTCCAATGTGTAGATCCCACGCGAATTATATTGGCCCCAATTAATGCTGATATTACTGTTGGAGAAAATGCTACCATGCAGTGTGCTGCGTCCTTTGATCCCGCCCTGGATCTCACATTTATTTGGTCCTTCAATGGCTATGTGATCGATTTTAACAAAGAGAACATTCATTACCAGCGTAATTTTATGGTATGTGTTTTAAGTTTCATCTTATTAACATTCCATTGACCCCTATGTGTCTGCACTGCAATTCCTTTTACTCTAATCATTCATACGAGACTGAAAAACAAGCAAAAAAAAAAAAAAAAAAAGAAAGAAAGAAAAAGAAAAAAAAGCTTTTCATCGTTTACTTATATTACCTGTAGCACTCTTGAACCTTTTCAAAAATGGTTTGCTGTAAGTATTCTGGTAGAGATATTAATCAATACATATTCATTGGGCTTTAGGTTCATTTTTCCTTTCATTACAATATCATTTTGATATTGCTGTGTACTATACCTCATTGTATCTGTACTCTTGGTTGTAGTGCCTTCATAATAATTTTAAATAAGGTAAGAGCATAGAGCTTATCCTTTATTATAATGATGACTTTAAGGCATTTCTCTTATTCTTTGAGGGTAAGAAATAGGCAAAATATGTATATGGGAGGGTTTGAGGAAATAGTCACGTGATTTTTAGAAGGGTTAAATGGCTGTATTTTAAGAATAGGAAATCATACATGACACTAGTCTTATAAGTACAAATAGTGATGTCCCTGTGTAGAAATAAAGAAAATAAAGGGAAAGGACTGGTAAGTAATGCAGGAATACTGACTTGGATAGGAACATCGCTGGTGCAAGATAGGACTATCTATGTTACAGCGAACAGTTGACCCTTGAACCACATGGGGTCTGAACTGCTAGGTCCAATTACACGTGGATATTTTCAAGAAGTACAGTACATAAATGTATTTTCTCTTCCTTATGCTTTTCTTCATAACATTTTCTTTTCTCTAGCTTGCTTTATAATAGGAATACAGTATATGATACATACAATATACAAAATATGTGTTAATTGACCGTTTAACAATTACTAAAGTTTCTGGTCAATGGACGGCTCTTACTGGTTAAGTTTTTGGGGAGTCAAAGCTATAATGGATTTTCAACTGTGCAGGGGTATAGTGCCCCCAACCCCCGTATTGTTCAAGGGTCAGTTATATATAAAAGATAAATTGGCCACTGTTCCTGTCTGTTCCTAGAAATGCTATTGTTAAGGAACCTAAAAACCTCTTTAGAACATATGCTTAGTGAAGAAAACTAATTTTAATTTTAGAAGTTAATTATCAATATATAAATAAAAGTTTGAATTAACTCCATGGAATATGTGGGATTTTTAAAGTCCTATGAAATCTTAAGATTGATATGTACATATAATAGCATGCTTTCAAATTGCCTAGCTTTTAAAAAAATTCTAGAACTTTACACTTTAAAAAACCAAACAAGCATTCAACCAGGTTGAGTGAGACTGATTTTAACTAGATGAAAACATTTCTTCTTAAATTCTTATTAGATAGATTCATAAAACTACTATCAATGCAATAATCAGTATGTATGCTTTCTACATATTAACTGCAAATCTAACAGCTCTAGCTATGAGTAGAAATTTACTGTAAACCTGCTGATTGTCTTTCATTTTCAGAACAAAACTTACACTTTAGAAACTAACAACAGGGGACTATTTTAACATTATACTCCTTATATGATATCTCTCCTTATGTTTCTGAAAAATATTTTGGTATGCTTACTCATACCTGTTCCCAACATGAGTAAAATTAGCACTGATATCTTTAGTAATTTCCTCAAATTGTGTTTAATTTTGCAAGTAAGGTGAATGCTACTCAGTTTTCACTCATTTTAAGGGGAAAAATGAGCTAAACAAATATCTTACTTAAAAGAAAAAGACTTTTGAATTTGCTGGAACTTCATACATGGAGTTTCTTTATGTACTTTAAAATGATAGTTACATTATGTTTGTTGAGGTAAATAAATATTTCAAAAAAAAAGAGAAAGGAATAAAGGAGAAAAGGAAGGAAAAGAGACAGGGATAAGAAGGAAAGGAGAAAGGAAAAAAGGAAAAAGAGCCTGGTAGCTTAAAAAGAGAGGAAAATAAAGAAATAACTGGAATAATAGTTAAGAAATAAATAATAAAATGGATCATAAAAACATAAACGACTTTGGTCATTACTTACTGGACTCCTTTTGCAGATGACAGCCACAGAAGTTTATGTGCTTGTCCCTCAGCTAATCCAGAGCACAAGTCACCGCAGGCCACGCTTTGTCTCACCAACCCTGCTTCAGCTTTATTCCACCAAGTCATAACCACTGGTAGAACACATATTCACTAGCTAAATATGTAACTTCATTGAGTAAAAATATCAAATACACATTTGGAGCACATTAGATGGACAGGCTGATTCAGTTCTCTAAATAATTAAAAAAAACCTAGATAAGAAATTTATTTTAAAATAAATTATTAAATTTAATTCTGTCTTTTGAACCTAAGACCTATAAAACTTTCCCTTGCATCTTCCTTCTCTTTTAAAGCCAACTTCAAAGTCAGACTTCACTGCTAAATGTACAACACGAAGTTTGAGTAAAAACACCATATGTGTTTGATCCACCTCTTGGTAGATCATGCTAATGACTGGTAATTGCTGCTGGATGCATTGACAGACCACGTCAGAAGGAGTGGCCCTTCCTACCTCAAGCGTAGTGAGGGAATACAAAGGAAGGGACATTGCTGACTGCACTTGTTGATTATTCAAATTGCATGGGCAAATATGTCAGTACATCATTTTGGGGGGGGTCTTAAATAATGTGTTGATATTTTATTTGATTCTGGCAGCATTTTAATTAGTGAATATCATTTTTGTTCATTTAAAATATTGTACTGGGCACATACCAAAAGCAGGAACAGGGATAGACACTAGGGTGAATAAAACACTGAATAAGATAAACACAGGCACTGATCCAAAATCAATTAGAGGCACCCTGTGAGTTTAAAATTCAAATGTAAATGTTTCCATAGCTATCAAAACCGATGTCATCATCATCATTCGTTTTAATAAATTTAATTGCTAAAAATTAATATCAGAAGTCCTAATTAATGAAGAATGAGTATGTAAACCAAAATTTAAGGTTTTCATTTCCACAAACTAAGTTTGTGTTTTCCCATTTAGTTTCAATGAGAAATTTTATTCAATGTCAAATCAATGACGATGCTTTGATTTTAGCTTGCTATTCTCAACTTTGACCACAATGTGGCAACCTTGCATAAGTTTTCAAATTTCACGGCCTGGAATAATTGGGACTTGAAGGTTTATGAAATTAAATACATTTTCCCATACTTAGGTCTAATATATGCAATTATAGGTAATTAAAAAATTTCTACTTTATATTTTTTCAATTATATTCATATATTTATCAGGAAAAAAGTATATTTTCAAGAGGTGCATTTCTTTTTTTAAGTTTATTTATTTTTATTTTGAGAGAGGGAGGGGGAGGTGCAGAGAGAGAGAGGGAGAGAATCCCAAACATGCTTCGTGCTGTCAGTGCAGAGCCCCATGCAGGGCTGCATCTCAGGGACCATAAGATCATGACCTGAGTGGAAATCAAGAGTAGGTCACTTAACAGACTGACCACCCAGGCTCCCCAAGGTGCATTTCTTTTAAGAATTTATAGTGAACTCACAAAAAAAGTAAAAATTACATCGCCATTACATTTAATGATCCTACTTCATGCAAAACTCTTTTGAATTGATTATTAAAAATATGTATATATATAGATACTAATTTTAAAGCTGTGTGGAAACACTTCATACTGATTATAGAAAAAAATAACTTAAATATCTAATTTACCTGCTATGCCATTTATTCTTTCATTCATTCCATAAAGAGTCACTCAGCATTATATTATTATATAATCAGGTTCAGTAAATGTTTCATTTGAACTTCTGCATAGAAGGATATTAAGAATTATATATATGAATCATAAATTTTAAAAATTGAAGCTTGGATGCAATAAGCTTATAAGCAATTTATCTGGCATTCTTTTATTCTATCAAAGTTATGTGACAAATAAATAAATTTTTCAAGCCCAACTATAAAATGGCTTTTATTTTTATTTTCCAGTGAAATAGCTGCTTACTGCCTTAGAGTAAGTATAAAAGGCAGAGTCATTTCACTTATCAATTTAATTTATATTCCCTTTTGTTCCTGAAAGGACTTAAAACTATCCACCAAAAAAATAAAAAAAAACTACTTAACATACCATTTTATGCCTCTCCCACAGTGGTGTCTGATCTGTGGAAGTTACTTTTTTTCAATAACCATCTAAGTTTTGACATCTACTTTGAGTCATTTTCTTCCAAATATTTGACAACGCCTTCCTGTCCGAGCCATTATGTTAGTTAACCGCATGAGTTGGAACTTTCCAATTCTAGGTATTGCCACTCTAATATCTTCTTCCTGTTTCTCTTAATACAAATAAATGTTAAAATTGAAATTTGGCAATAAGTTATTATGTATATGTTTTGAATTCATTAATAGCATCTGAATTGTTCAGAGGCTCTGCCACAACCAGTCCTGGGGTCTAGGCTTCATTTTGTCACTTCTTATTGTGTGACCCTGAGCCAGTGATTAAACCTCTCTAAACTTTCAGATTTCCATCTCTGTAAAATTTTTTTAATAATTCACTTACTTGATTCAGGTTGCTTCACTGGGTTTGCGAAACTGGTGCTTCCTAGTATTTTGTGACGATTTCGTGAAAGAATGCCTACAAAGCACTTGACACAAGTTCTGGCAGATTGTAAGCAGTTATTAATACTCTACATAGAGGGCAATCATTCCGCACTGAAATTTCCAGAGGGTTTTGCTGCATAGTTTTTTTCAGCTTACAGTTCTCAATTTTTCATACTTTAATTCTTGCACTCCTGCTGCACTGGATACCTAATCTGAAACAAAAAGTTCTAGCTATTTCCTTGCTGAGGGAATGGTTAACATTCATTGAGTGCTTCCTGTTTGGCCAGCATTGGGTTAAATGTTTTTCATGTGCTTCTCCATTGATCTTCCTAGCAATCCTCTAGGAAACATATATTATTGTGATTTTTCTTAACTTTCAACGTGAAGAAACCGAGGATCAGAAAGATTGAGTAACTTGTCCAAAGTCCTCATACCACTTGTTGGTGACAGGGAGGATTTGAAACCAAGGTGCTCTGACCGCAGACCCCGTGGCCTTCACCACTTCGGATTCTCATCCACGGGTTAATACCCACCTCCCATTGTTCAAAGCACTATAAGGCAGTGCTGTTCAACTCCCAATTTATTCTATCATTGTGTTAAATGAACCTTTTTACATTCACTCAGGTTTATCCAAATTACTTCACTTTCCCTATACTATTAGCAAACTTTGCAATACACTGTAAATCAAGTCTACATGGTTTCTGGTGGTCTTTAGTAGTTGTAGGCAATTCTTTCTGATCTCCTTTAGGTAGATAGGTGTAGTGCGTGTTTGCAGGTGTGTGGGTGTGCATTTGTTCTGCTTGTGTATACAACACCATTCAAAACACAGGAGGACAGACTTCTTACCCTCAGGTTTTCCTTTTAAAAGAAAATATTAATTATACTGAACATGTAACATCATTGTGCTTAAATTTAAGACCTATGTGTTCCATACTAGAATATGTTATGAATTTGAACAGAAATTTTGCTTCTGCATATCCAAAGGTAGAGGGGCGGAGGAGGAGAGGGAGAGAGAGGAGGAAGGAATGACAATAAAAATGTTATTGGTTCTCTGTTACTGCTCAGAAAGAAGGTAACGATTGTCCAGAATTGGGGGGTAAAGGTTGGAAGAGAAAAGGAAGGTTGGGCCATCATCCAGGCAAGGATTGCATTAGACCAGAAGACCAGCAGGCACCACAAGATGATGCAAGCCCTGAAGTGGTTGTTCTAAACTGGGAGGGATTTTCCTCCCCAGGGGACTTTGGCCGTTTGTGGAGACAATTTGGGTTGTCACCACTATGGGGAGGAGGGAGAAGGGCTATGTATTATGGGCATCTGTTTAGCACAGGTGTTGCTAAACATCCTATAATGCTGAGGACATTCCCTCACAACAGAGAATTATCTGGTCCACATTGTCAATAGTGCCAAGATTGAGAAACTACTGTCAAGGGAGATGAAAAGGGAGATGTCTACACATGTTCTGGCTTCTTTTAGAACATTATACTTCCTGTGTAGAGACCATGTCAGCTAAGGTTATTCTGTAGCATAACACCCCATAGTCTGGTCGTTAGTGAGCATTTGTTGATGGCAGTGCTAAGTAAGTGGAAATAAGAACATAGAGCAACAAGTCTTTGTTCTTCAGAAATGTCTTGGCTTGGAAAATGTCCAGAAATACCTTCAAAGTTAAAGTCCCTTTGTTTTACATAGAACTCCTTGCATACTTAAGCATCACGGCAGTTATTATTCTGGCCAAATATGATAAGTATTTAGATAAAAGGAAGAAATAAACATGTAGCCCTTCGGTGTCTTAAGAATTTTCTAATTTTTACATTGTGGACTTTGATGTTTTACTTATATCACACCAGCAGTACACTATTTTGTCATTAGCTGGCATATTCCAAAAATTCTATCTAATTTTTTTCATTTTGTTTTTAAGAACATAATAGTATCTAAAGATCTGGAGTGTTTTTTCTGGTTTTGCCTTTGACAGAGTTCTATGTCCTTGGTCAAAACAGTCACTCTGAGCCTCAGGCTTTTCATCTATTATATAAGGAGGTTAGTCCACATCAGAAGTTTTAAAATAACAACAACAGGGGCGCCTGGGTGGCTCAGTCGGTTGAGCGACCGACTTTGGCTCAGGTCATGATCTCGCGGTCCGTGAGTTCGAGCCCCGCGTTGGGCTCTGTGCTGACAGCTCAGAGCCTGGAGCCTGTTTCAGATTCTGTGTCTCCCTTTCTCTGACCCTCCCCCGTTAATGCTCTGTCTCTCTCTTTCTCAAAAATAAATAAATGTAAAAAAAAAAATTTAAAAAAATAATAAAAAATAAAAATAAATAAAATAACAACAACAACAAGTTTTTAGCAGCAGAATCCTTTTTGCAAAGAGAATTTAAATCAGAAGGCCAATAAATAAAAGACAAGAAGATGAGGTTGTTGTCCCACAAAACTTCCCATATGATTCCTTTCTTCTACCAAGTGATCCTTGAAGATCTTAAGAACCCTAAGGCTAATGGGAACTGATGTGAAACCACACAAATTAATATCCAAGCTACTTTCAACTGTAGGGGCACTTGGATGGCTTAGCCAGTTGAGCTCTGATTCTTGATTTAGGCTCAGGTCATGATCCCAGGGTCATGGGATCGAGGCCCACATCGGCCTCTGCGCTAAGCATGGGGCCTGCTTAAGATTCTCTCTCTTCCCCACTGCCCTTCTCCCTCGTTCACCTGCTCTCTCTTAAAAAAAAAGTGAGAATATTAAGTGTTTAAAAAAAGAAACAAAACAAAAAAGTAAATAAAATTGTCTAAATGATCAAAATCGGACACTTCAGCCATCAAAATAACCAAATTTAAAGATATACAATATTTACATTGACTCTGTAAATACTTGGTTACCTTAGTAATAATCCTAGACCACTTCCCTAATTTAAGTCTTTATGATAATATTATTTCATTTTCATAATATTTTTAAGTCATATCTTTAAAAAAATTTCCACATTAAAACTTAATGCTGAAGCATTGCATACAATAACACTTGAATATTAGGTAGTAATATTAGTGATATTAGGTAGTAACACTTGAATATTAGGTAGGTAATATTACACCAGGTAATATTAGGAAATTGGTGTTAATTATGTTACATGTGAAAATGGTTTGGCAATTATGTAAGATAATAACCATTTTTGTAGATCCAATCTAATATTTTGAGGAGTGAAAGTGTGATAATATCAGTTATTTATTTTTCAAATACTCAAAAAGATGGACACGTTGTATATATAGAGACAAGGAAAGACAGAGCTAGCTAGCTACTAATTAGGTAAAGCAAGTATGGTAAATTTACAATTATTGAATCAAATGGTTGGTATACAGGTGACCATGGTAGTATTCTTTCTATTTTCTCATGTTTGGACCTTTAAATAAGTTAAGAACTTAATAAATAATTATGTAAAATAATAGCATTGTATTCTTTCTGCTATGAGAAGATACCCATTTTTACCTGCAAAACTGTGAACTTAAATCCCATTGTCTGATTCATAAAGTAGAATTTTGGAAACAGTTTAACACCAGTAATGAGTGTTAACTGTGGAGCCTTCCACAAGCCCCTCAACTTAAAATCTCAAATTCCTTGTCCTTAAAATGGAAATATAAATAGTATCTCCCTGAGTATAATAAAAGCTACCTAAGAAAGGTATGTAAATGTATATACGTAAAACATATTGCCAGACATCTAAACGTCACTTAATAAATTAGATCAGATATTCCAAGGAGTTCAGGAATAGTGGCCACAGTGGCAGCAGCAATAATGCAATTAACAGGTGCAGTTTTAATAGTAGGATTAGTAGCAGCAGAAGTGTTCTATCAGCAGCAATTCTATTCCATCGCTACTGGCAATAGTAGTGGCTTTAGTTATAGTAGTATTGTGTCCTCTTCCCTGAAATGTGACTAAGAATAGTATCTGTCTCACAGAGTTTCTGTTAAGAGCAAGTGAGTCTGCACACATAGAATATTTATTTATAATAGTGTCTGACACCTATGGAACCCTAACTAAGGCTGTAAATTGTGTTGGTGATTGTGATATTGAAGTTTATAGTTGCGGTGATACATCTGCTATAGTTATGCCTTTTTTAATCTAACAAGCCAAAACTAAAAAGAGAATTTCTTTAATCTCTCATAGATATAGCATGTATCAAACATGTTTAATAGCTTTTGCTTCTAAGTTTCTAGAACATTCTCTTTAAGGGATATTCTTTCCTTCAACCTTCTGTATCTGCCCCTTCCTTCTGCATTTCAATGGAACAAAATAGATGTTTTCATTGATATTTAGCCATTTTCATTGATATATGTATATAGCCTTTATCTAGACCTTGTATGCACCATACAACCTATTTCTTTGTTCATGATGATGAATTCAATTTACATCTTAGTAATTCAGATTCATTTATACTGCAGAGATGAATTTGTAGATTTAGCTCACGGGGGAGGGGGAAGGGGGGAAGGGGGGAAGGGGCATTTATATTTTGGAAGTCTTTTGATTTAAATTTGGGAAATTTCTAAGTGGTAAACCACATATACACTTTGGAACATCCCTGAGCTGTGCTATCACAATTTCCAGTATGTGATTCAACTCTCCTCACATGAAGGGAAGCATTTTGTAATTCAGCCAAGCTGTGGTTTTTTTAGTGAAAATATAGAGAGCATTCGTATCTAATTTGTGGCTAGAATGTGCTGAGGTCCATGATCTTTACTTGCTTTGTAAGCGTTCTGCTGACCAGAGAACCTCAGCTTCTCTTGAGGTATGGAAAGAGCTATTACCATTTATAAAACTTCAGGAAAGCTCTTATACATACACAACTATATTGGAAATGATATAGTATATTTTCCCTTGCTTTCCTTCTTGAGACATTCCAGTGCCACACCTTTACCAAATATAGAGCAAATGAAAATAAATGTTAAAATCCCTTATTATTATAAGCATAAGGTAATGATATACAAGAAGTCTGTCATTACCTACCTGAGTCCTAATGTTTAAAACTCGCTGACATTTAAGTTACTTTAGCATTAAACTTTTATAATAGTTTTAATTAAAACTTTTAAAGGGTTTATTCTAAAATAGTATATATTTAATATAATGTTAAGACACAAAATAGTTTGCGGTTTTCATTACATGTGAAAAGTATAAAAATCATGCCACATTATTTCTCTGAGAATAAAATAACTGAATATGTAAACAGCAATATGTTTCAAACTGAGAGTCTGGAGGAAAAAGCCATTTTATTAAGAAAAAAAGAATTTAGGTATACAGAATACAAATTTTTTACTAAAGGCAATTATGGTGTCACAACTTGTTTATTTTTATATTATTTTTCTGCCCTCAATTTTTTATTGTGAGGTTGAATGAAAACATTTAATATTTCTGAAGTGTTTTTTTTTTTAATTCCAATCTAATCACATGACTCATTGAAATAGTGTGAGTTTAGCAACAGGATTAGCTTTTGTTTAAATATAGGAATCAAACAAGGTAGTGAGTTCACATAATGAAAGCATATAATAGAACTGCTTTTTATTTTTTATGCAAACATTAGTTTTCTCAAATATACCTTATTATCTTATGTCATAATAGCTTAAAAAGATTTTACTTAATATCCTTCCATTACTGAATATTTAGTATTACAGTACAGTGCTGTTAAGAATGTGAAAGCACATTGAAGCCGTATGCTTTACAAATATATAGTGTTTAAATTATATTACTTTACTATAATTTTATTTTTTCTCACTAGAAAATTACTCATGGGGGAAGGGGAAGGAAGGAATGGGCATTTATATTTTGCAGGTCTTTTGATTTAGGTTTGGGAAATTTCTAAGTGGTAAACCACATATACGCTTTGGCTAATGTGCCATAATGGCCCGTATGATAGCTCAAGAAAAATTTATTACTACCTTCACTATACACACACATTTATTCTCTCCTTACTTCAAATATTTTTAAAAAGTATTCATAAATAATACCATAGTATTTCTTTATCTCCTTTCTCAGAAGAATTCTATTTAGTAAGGCACTATGAGGAACTAGGCCAACTACAAAGGGTACAGTTTCCAAGACCATCTTCACTTCTTAAATGAACTACAAGTTCCAGGGGTTGCCAAAACCACCCTCAGTTTTGATTTGCTGGAAGGGACTCACAGAACTTCCTGAATGCTATTATACTTATGGTCAGTTTGTTATAGGAATACAAATTAAAATAAGCCAATGGAAGAAGTGCATAGGGCAGAGTCCAGGAAAAATACGAAATACAAAACTTCCATTGTTCTCTCTCTGTAGAGTCAACATGCTTTACTTTATCAGTCTATGTGTGTGGCGGTGTGCACAGAGTATTGCCAACCAGGGTAGCTCACCTGAGCTTTCGTATCCAGAGATTTTACTGGGGCTTAACCATGTAGGCATGTTTGATTGACCATATGGTTAATGTCAGTCTTAAGATTGGACTGATACCACATGACCAAAGCCACTACCTAAGTCACTAGACAGTGTTAGACCCCAAGTCTAAAAGTATACAGGTGTCTCTAACACCCACTCTAAATCATGTTGTTAGTCTATCCAGTATCATCCAAGATACCCAAACAGAAAAAGACGATATAGATTACCTTCCAGAGGCTGAGAAAATAACAGACCTCTCTTCCGACAAGGCCAGATTCTTTATAACACATATAAGTGGTTGGAAAACTCAGAGGTTTCCATTCTTATATGTTAACTGCATTTTTTTTCTATAAATTTGTATGTTAGTGCTAAAACTTTATTTCCTAATAAAATTAGTTTGAAATATATTATATATATTTGCTCTCATGTATGTGGATAGCAATAGTTGTTCTTAATTTGGTTATTTTATCTTATAATATTATTATCTTACCTGAAGAAGTCATACAGAATTACTAAAAGAATGTAATAAAAACATTTTACATAATATTTATTAATTCATTTGTGTAATATTTGTTGAATTTCCCCTGTACATCAGATATAATTAATTTGTATATAATAATAAATACGATCTAGTCCCTCCCTCAAAAAATTATCATGTCTCAGTAGAAGACAGCTTTGTACATATGTAACATAAGGATGCAATGATGAACAAAACAGGCATGTTTCCTCCTCACATAAAACCTATAGTCCTCCAGGAAAACCAACTTTAATCATACAGTTGTACAAATATTTTATTGAAGTTGAGATGTATTATATGACATAAGGTAAAAGGTGCTGTGACAAAATATAACAAGAGAAAATGGAAAGTCTTGCTTGAGGAAATGAAGTGGTATTGGTGAGTGGAGAGTGTTACTTAGGTGAATGAGGGGGATCACATTCCAGGAGAGGAAACACTATGAAGAACCAGAGATGGGAGAGAACAAGATGCATTTAAGGGCCTAAAAAGGGAATGTTCTCCTGGAGAGCAGAGTAAGTGAAATGGGGGCACTAGGTAAGCTGCAATATTGGACAGACTCTAGAAAATGGCACCAGATTGGTCATTACAACACATATAGGTTTTATTCCAGGAAGAGGAACATTTTTAAAGCTTTCAATAAGTTGTATTATTACAAAGAGGGGTGATTTGATCACACTTGCATTTCAAAAAGGTCACTCTGGGTACCAAGTAGAGAAGAGAATAGAGTAGAATAAGGGTGGAGGTTGTGATCTAATAGGTCATAGTAGTTCAGTGAGAGATGTGGGTAGCTTAGAAAAAGAAAGAGATAGTGGTAATGGGAGGAATGGATAAATTCAAGAATTTATGATTGAATTATAAGGAAGTTGGAGAAGAGGATTGAAAATGCCCTCAAAGTTTCTGAAAAGTGTGTTGTCCTAGATGATTGGAAATTGAGTGTGTAGGAAAGCTCAAATGCTATTAGAAGTCAAGTAAAATAAGTTGAAGAGGTGGGAACCAGATTAAAATGAATTGAGGATTAAGAGATTTTTTGAAAATGGGGGAAAAAACCTAAGAACAGAAGTTCAGGTTTTAAAGAATAGATATTATTCAATCCAAGCAGCCGTCATAGAATTAAGCAGATTAACATGAAGAAAGAAGAATAATTCTCTGTTTCCAGGGGAAAACAGAGAGAAGTAAGAGACGGGAGCAGGAGTGCATGCCAGCAAGATGGCAAGGCACTGGAAAAGGTAAAGTCACTGAGAAATCCCCAGTAAAAATATGGCCAACAGGACTTTTAAGAATAGAAATATGTAGTGAATGATCATTTTTAATGTTGATATGCCCCACCCTGTGGGATACAACCAATTCCATCATCTTCAATTCAGTAAACCCACCTTACTAGGGAGTACCTTGTGCTACTAGGTTGTATGACAAAATAGAGAAAGAGCTAAATTTCTTGTATGGTGTTCCTTGGTGGCACCAAAATAACTAAAAAATATAGCAGGAGGAAAATACTCTCCTACCCTAAGAATTTTCAGAAATCTTGGAAGCTGGATTTTTAGTCAATCTAGACCTCAGGGCACAAGAAGACCCCCAACTGACATTAAATTGTGTAAACTTTATCTTCATTTTTACTAAGACTGGTTACTGTCAAGGAACAATGTGTGTGGCCACTGACAAGTTCTTTATATGGAGATAGTAGTGATCCCATTATAACCAACTGAACCAATGTGCTCAGATTATAACTAGTGATTACAAGCATACCTTGTTTTATTGCACTTCATGGCTATTTGTAGATAATGTGTTTTTAAAGATTGAAAGTTTGTGGCAACCCTATGTTGAATAAGTCTGTCAGCACTGTTTTTCCAATAGCATTTCCTTCCTTTGTGTCCCTGTGTCATATTTTGATAATTCTCACAATATTTCAAACTTTCATTATTATTATATTTGTTATGGTCATCTGTGATCAGTGATCTTTGATGTTACTCTTGTCATTGTTTTTGCATGCCATGAATTGTACCTATATGAAACAGTGAACATAGTAAATGTTGTGTGTGTTCTGACTGTGGTTGGCCTACCCTATTACCTGACATACAACAATATTGAAATCAGGCCAATAACCCGACAATGCCCACTAAGTATTTGAGGAAAAGAAAGAGTTTCATATCTCTCACTTTATATATATATGCATACACACACACACACACACATACATATATGACAGGGCACAAGTGAATGAAGGGCAGAGAGAGAGAGAGAGAGAGAGGGAGAGAGAATCTCACAAAGGGAAGAGAGAGAGAGAGAAAGAGAGGGAGGGAGAGACAGAGAAGCAGGGCCCACCCAGAGCGAGGCTCGTGCACACCTGATGCCGGGCTTGAATTCATGGATCGTGAGATCCTAACCCGAGCCGAGGTCAACATCTGTCTTTCAATCAAATGCTAGAAATCATTAAGCTTAGAGAGGAAGGCATGTCGAAAGCCACGATAGGCCTAAACCTAGGACTCTTGTGTCAAACAATTAACCAAGTTGTGAATACAAAGGAAAAGTTTTTGAAGGACATTAAAAGTGCTACTCCAGTGAACACATGAAGCATAAGAAAGCAGAACAGCCTTATTGCTGGTAAGGAGAAAGGTTTAGTGGTCTGGATAGAAGATCAAACCAGCCAAAACATTCCCTTAAACCAGAGCCTAATCCAGAGCAAGATCCAGACTCTATTCAATTCTGTGAGGGCTGAGAGAGATGAGGAAGCTGCAGAGGAAAAGTTGACGCTAGCACACATTGTTTCGTGAGGCGGGAAGGAAGAAGCCATCCCCACAACATAACAATGCAAGGTGAAGCAGCAGGTGCTGGTGGAGAAGCAGCAACAAGATGGTCTAGCTAAGACCATTAATGAAGGTGGCTACACTAAACAATACATTTTCAAATCTAGCCTTATACTAGAAGATACCATCTAGGACTTTCATAGCTAGAGAAAAGTCAATGCCTGCCTTCACAAATTCAAAGGACTGGCTGACGTTCTTGTGGAGGATTAACGCAACTGGTGACTGTAAGTTGAAGCCAATTCTCATTTACCATTCTGAGAATCCTAGGGCTGGTAAGAGTTATGCAAAATCTACTCTGCCTTTGCTTTATAAATGGAACAGCAAAGCCTGGATGACAACACATCTGTTGACAATATGATTTACTGAATATTTTAAGCCCACTGTTGAAACCTATTGATCATAAAAAAGTGACTTCTTTCAAAATAATAGTGCCCATTGACAGTGCACCTCGTCACCAAAGAGACTTGATAGAGATGTACAGCAAGGTTAATGTTGTGTTCATGCCTGCTAACACAACATCTATTCTGCAGCCCATGGATCAAGATGCAATTTCAACTTTCAAGTCTACTATTCCTTTCAAGTTATAATTAAAGTGTAACTGACATACAATGTTTTATTACTTTCAGACGTATACCACAGTAATTCAACACATTCTGTACATTACTCAGTGCTCACCCCAATAAGCATAATCACTGTACATCATTACAAAATTATTGTCTATATTCTCCATACTGTACTTTTCATCTCCATGACTTGTGATTTTAAAACTGGAAGTTTGTACCTCTTAATTCCCTTCACCTATTTTGCCCATCCCCCCACCAGCCTCCCTTCTGGCAACCACCATATTGTTCTCTGTATTTGAGTTTGGTTGGTTTGTTCATTTATTTTGGGTTTTCTTGTTAGATTTCATATGTAGTAAATACTATGGTATTTGTCTTTCTCTGACTTATTTCACTTTGAATAATATGTCCAAGTTGTAGTAAATTACAAGATTTCCTTCATTTTTGTGACTCATATTCCGGTGTGTGTGGTGTGTGTGTGTGTCCACCACATCTTCTTTATCCACTCATCTATCAGCGGACACTTGGGCTGGTTCCATATCATGGCTATTGTAAATAATGCTGCAGTAAACATATGGGTACATATATCTTTTAAAATTAGTGTTTTCATTTCAAGTCTTATTACTTAAGAACTACATTTTATAAAGCTATAGCTGCCATAGATAGTGATTCCTCTGATGGATCTGGACAAAGAAAACTGAAAAACTTCTGAAAAGGATTGTTTTACATGCCAGTAAGAACATTTGAAATTCATGGAAAGGTGCCAAAGTATCAACACAAAGAGGGTTTTGAAAGAATTTGTTTCTAACCCTCATGGATGACTTTGAGGGGTTCAAGACTTCAGTGGAGGAAGTAACTGTAGATATTGTGGAAAGAGCAAGAGAACTAGAATTAGAAGTGAAGCTTAAGGATTTGACTGAATTGCTGCAATCTTATAATGAAACTTGAGCAGATGAGGAGTTTCTTCTTATGGATAGGCAAAGAACATGTTTTCTTGAGATGTAATCTATTCCTGGTGAAGATGCTGTGAAAATTGTTGAAATGACAACAAAAGGATTTAGAATATTAAATCAACTTAGTTGATAAAGCATGGGCAGGGACTGGATGAACTCCCATTTTGAAAGAAGTTGAGTTGTGGGTAAATGCTATCAAACAACATCATATGCTACAGAGAAATCTTTAATGAAAGGAAGAGTCAATCTATGGGGCAAGCTTCACTGTTGTCTTATTTTAAGAAATTGTGGGTACCTGAGTGGCTTAGTCATTTAAGCATCCAACTTCAGCTCAGGTCATGATTTCATTGTTCATAGGTTTGAGCCACATATCGGACTTTGTGCTGACAGTAAGGAGCCTGCTTGGGAATCTTTCTCTGTCTCTCTCTCTCTCTCTCTCTCTCTCTCTGCCCCTCCCCTGCTCTCTATCTCTCCCTCTCAGAATAAATATTTTAAAAAAGTAAAAAAAAAAAAAAAGAAATTGCCACAGCCACCCCAAACTTCAACAACCACCATCCTGATCAGTCAGCAAGCATCAGTAAGGCAACTCCCTCCCCCAGCAAAAGATTATGATTTGCTGACAGCTCATATGATGGTTAGCATTTTTTTGCAATAATGTATTTTTAAATTAAGGTATGTATATTGCTTTTTTAGACATAATGTCATCACACACTGAATAGACTATACAGTATAAACATAACTTTTATATGCACTGGGAAGTAAAAAAAAAATCATTTGACTTTCTCTATGGTGGTGGTCTGGAACTAAACCTGCAATATCTTCAAGGTATGCCTGCATTCCTAATCTCATTAACTAAACAAGTATAGCAAACCAGAATACTTTCCAAAACCAGAAGGAAATTAACATATGAAAGGGCCATTTGCAAAACCCATGGTGAAGTAGAGCCTTCATTCCACAGTCATTAAAAAACCAAAATTTAAAAATGTGTAGGTCTATCATATCATATAAAAATTATCCTCATTTATTTTCTCAGACATTAACCTAATCACCAATTTTTCATCTTTTAAGATAGCTGGATATTTGTGATTAGAATAGTAAATCAATATATTTGGTTCTTGAGAAAATGAAATATCTACTTAACAATTGAATTTTCCAAATTTTTCTCTAAATGAATAGTTTGGAGATAATGAGCATGCTCCCGCTATGCAACAAGCTCAGTGACCTTGGTTAAATTACTTAGCTACTCTAAGTCTCGTATCTTCAATAAAATGGACAGAATAGGACCTATCTCATAGGACTGTTGTCAGAAGAGAATTGAATGAGATTTTATACACTCACGCACATGCACACACACACACACACACACACACACACACACACACACTTCCATACTTGCATAGCCCAGCACCTCGTACAGAGTGGGCATTCAATAAATATTAACTATTTTTAGAAATTGCATTGAGATGGTGCCTTGTCTCTCACAAGCAAGACTCCCTCAGCCTTCTTCAAAACATATATATTGATCAGTCAAATGCTAAGAATAGAGCAGTGACAAAATTCTTTGCCTACATGGAGCTTATGTTTTGACCTAAATGGAAAATATTAGAATAGTCCTTTTTGACAGTTTCTACACACTTTTAGTATCTTTGTGTAATTAACCTTAGTACATCTTGAAATTAATCAATTATATTGGCTTTGCAAAACCAAATTAATAATTCTTCTTAGCCTTCTACCATTTAGTTATCCTTATTGACATTTACAATGAAGAGGTTTAGACTTTATCATTTATCTTTTAAAGATATCAATGAAATATTTTATCTCTGTATGGCCTTCTGATAATACAAATAATAGAATGTTAAAGATATTAGGACTAAAAGGATCTCACAGGAGCACCTGGGTAGCTCAGTCAGTGAAGCGTCTGACTTCAGCTCAGGTCATGATCTCTCGGTTTCTGAGTTTGAGCCCTGCATCCGGCTCTGACAGCTCAAAGCCTGGAGCCTGCTTCATATTCTGTGTCTCCTCCTCTCCCTGCCCCTCCCATGCTCATGCTCTGTCTCTCTGCCTCTCAATAATAAATAAATGTTAAAAAAAGGGATCTTCTACAATTCACTCACTTTATTTATCTCTTGAGATACCAAAGTCTAGACTTTAAGTAACCTAAGTAAAGACAGAATTGTCATTAAAAGACATAGGACAGAGTTAGCATATCTAAAAGATATACCTTTTCATGGTACTCATTTTGTTAGGGAGAAAATGTACCTCTTGAATCCTAAATGCCATAAAATTGGCGAAGATTATACTGACGTGAATGACTGCTGTCTTTGCTAACAGCTGGATTCCAATGGAGAACTGCTCATCCGAAATGCCCAGCTGAAGCATGCTGGGAGATACACGTGCACTGCTCAGACAATCGTGGACAATTCTTCAGCTTCAGCTGATCTTGTTGTGCGAGGTAAGAGTTTCAACATTTTAAAATTATGAAACCAAAGGTATTTGACTTGCATAACTATGTATAATCTTCTGGTCACTCTGGTATGAATTCTTATATATTTAGAGTCTTGGTCCTTGAGAACAGCTCCTCATCCATGCTTAAGAATGATTTTTGGTAGACAAGTAGTAAACAACACTGATTTTGTTTGTTTTACTAACTACATGTCTTCTAGAAACTTACACCACATACCTCCTACTAAATGTTTGTGCTTTTAAACTCAGTATTTACCAGAAGTTCTCAGTTTCTGCTAATATTTTTCTTGTGTTGAGAATAGTGTTTCCATTTTTATTTTTTATGGAAAAAGCATACTGATACTGTTTACTATAACTTCAAGTGTTACGTATTTATTACTGTAATCTTAGAATAAGAAGTTAATTTATACATGCATCGTGTTTCTATTTGTTGCTAGCTTTCAGAGCAGTGTTTTTGTTCTTATATATAATTGAGAATGTGCTGGAATATGCCCTTTTTGAAAATACAGCTCCTTTGATACTGGTCTTTGCTGTATAGCTGTAAGGCCATCTCAAAACATCATTCATTGGCTCTTCCCTCACCACCTACAGAATAAAGACCACTCCTTTTAACTAAGCACCAAGAAGGTCCATGTATTGACCTCAGCCTGTTTAGCTTTAATTTCTTACCATTCTACGTAACCAACTCCAGTGTCCCACCAGTCTACAAAAATATCCTAGGATTTCCAGCTGTGTTCCTTGGTTCACAACATTGCTTCCATTTCCTGTAGTCATTATTTGTTGCCCAAGTCTTAAGCCATCCTTCAAGGCTAGGCTCAAGTATTACCAAATTAATGAGTCCTTTCCTGATGTCACCAACATAAGCCCTTCTCTTCTAAACTTTCGTAACATTTACTACTTTCTATAATGCATTTTATAGCAATCTGTGCATATGAGTTATCTTTTCTACTGGATTGTGAAATTCACATATGTATTTTTTATTAATCCTTAGGTGAGTTGCAGAATTCCATTTCATATTTTCATAGCTCTCTTTTTCTCTCTCAGTGTCATGTTAACATTTTAATTTTATTCTTTTTTATGTTAAAGTTTTTATGTTTTCATATTTCATCTAATAGAAATACTTATTGACTAATATTTATTGCACACTTGTTCAGACACTTTTTGCACAATCAAACAAATATTTAGTAAATGACATGAGATATGTGGTTTGTCTTCATACCCTTTCTGGATCATTATAGTTTCATTCAAACTCATACATCTCCCGTATTTCCCTCTAGAGCAATGGTAATATGGAGTCCCCAAGTCATACTGGGGAAATGCTGAGAAGACTTATAGTCCAGTTAACATATTCTCCAATGGAGTAATAGAAGTCCAGCTGAAGTTCATATCCAAATGAACTTAGACATTCATTCCATACATCTCTTATGCTAACTTGAAGAAAGTGCATTTAAATTCTGTATTTCCATTAAAAGTATTTTATGATCTGGGACATCTAGCATTCAAGAGTTATCAGAGAGAGAGAGAGAGACTAGTTCCCTGTATTTTCCAGTCAGACTACTAGCTGTTAAGCCTTTTTTAGCAATAACCTATGTATGTATTTAATGGAAATTGCTTGCATATTAACAGATTTAGCATTAATGTTACAAAAGGGGTTATGTTACAATGCTTGTACAGCAGTGTTTGTATATAATTAGAGTATGGTAAATTCCCAGTATTTAGAAGGAAGAAGAAGTTTGGCAAATGCAATCAGGGTATTAATGGTATTATCCAAACATACTTGGTAACTAATAATCATCATAATGTATGTTTTTTATAGAGGTAAAACAAATAAAAGGAAGCTATTACAGCTATTGTTTGGAAATATAAAGGTTTTTCTGTAAGCTTTTTATTTCCAGAGAAAATACTTTAAATCAATAGAACCTGGCAAGTGCACTCAGTAGAAACACAATAGAACATTTTAAGCCCCTAAACTACAGCAGGATATTAAAAAACAACCATATAGGCAGATAAAAAGTATTGCTTAGTACTGTTAAAAGTCTGCAAGTTATAATCATTCTCCAAACTTTATTTCTATTAATATAAAAGGTATTCAATTTATGTCAAGAGAAGTTTGCTATTAAAAAAGCCAATATTTGCATAGCTTGTGCCACAAAATGTATATAAATTAAACCTTCAAATATGCTTTATATATTAAGTCATGGGATATAAAATTAAACAGTTCTTTTAAATTTATTATAGTAACGATGAGTAATATATAAGAAAATATAGCATGCCTCAAGTAATATTATTATTGGTCCATTTATCCATTTAATTTATTTTCTCATCTACTCCAGGAAATCATAATCTGGAGTCCATAGACAGGATTCAAGGGGTCCTATGGACTTTCTGAAATTGTATGCAAAATTTCATGTGTGTGTATGGCATTTATAATTGTATATTGTGGATTTATAATTTTATAAGATTTCCAATGCTGGCAGTGGCCCAAAAGACCATTTTTGGCCCAAAGGCCAAGAAGCTTAATCTGTTTTTCTCTCTTTCCCTTTTGTAGATCAAGACTCTCTAAAAAGAGAAACTAAGGGATGATTATTCACTTCATGCCAATAAAAAAAAAATACTAACAAGTTCCACATACTGAGATCTAGTAGCACATTTAGATTATGAATTGCTTTTGAAAAACTCAGTTTTCACTCAACCTGCCAAGAATATATCTGTCTCAAAACATGTTGAATATGTTATATATTAGACATTATGTATATATGTCTATATATATGTCTATATATATGTATATATATGTATATGTATATATATGTATATATATATGTATATATATGTATATATATAAAAGAATTTGCCAGATTCGAGATGAACTAATTCTAATTCATTTTCAGATGTCAGTGATCTAAACTGCTGATTCTGAAATTAGTGTTAGGAGTGGGGCAGTGAGCAGGTTAGAGAGGAAAGTAATTTCCTCTGATGATCCCTGATAAATTTTTTGGACAATAAAACTAGTTTAGTGCGTAAACTGTTATGCCTTATCAGAAGGCTGAAATGAAAGTAGAAATATTCAGATGTAACTTAGACATTGTGGTTTCTTTTAGCCTATGTTACCTTGAAGGGAACGAATACAAATGAAAATTATTGTTGTGTGTGTGTGTGTGTGTGTGTGTGTGTGTGTGTGTGTGTGTAACCATGGATGGGTGAATGTGGGTATGTTCATAAAGTTTGATGAAAGGAATTTCTATGAGAGAGAAAAATGTGTTTTCGGTTTATATTTTTCATCATTATTTTAAACTGAGTTTAGAATAGAGGCAAAGCATTAGTTAAATCTGAGTGCTTCTACATATAAAATGAAATTAAATATAGGAAAAACACAGTCCAAGGAAAATGTAACATTGGATCTGATTTCATGGAGCTTTTTGCCCAGAGAAAACTCGTCTTCCACCTTTATCTGTTTAATGTATGATGGGATTGAGAAATAAGGAAAACAATAGCTAATGTGGTCAACCAAAACCAATTTATAGAAAATAGTCTAATAATCAGCTACAAGTCATTGTAACAGTCCTAAATGTTTGTGTTTAAAAATGAATAGGACTTCAGGGGTACCTGGGTGGCTCAGTTGCTTAGGCATTCAACTTCGGCTCAGGTCATGATCTCGCGGCTCGGCTCATGGATTCGAGCCCACGTCAGGCTCTGTGCTGACAGCTCAGAGCCTAGAGCCTACTTCAGATTCTGTGTCACTCCCCCTCTCTACCCCTCCCCTGCTCACGCTCTGTGTCTCTCTCTTTCTGTCTCTATCTCAAAAAATAAACATTAAGAAAATTAAAAATCTATAGGACTTCAACTTATTTACCCACTAAATGAGCCAATGATTGCTCAAGGATTAGACCATAAAAGTGGTGCACATTGTCCATTCCTCCAGTTATGCAAACAATTTCAAATCATGGGGTCATACTTACTGTGTGATTTTCACTTTTGATTTCCAAAGTTGCCTTTTATACTACTTCTGTCCTTTCACTATGGATATGTTTCTGCTAGTCTTTGTACAGAATAGAGCTTATTTTTGCATAAGTAACCTTTATTCAAGCAGTATGGTTTTGGAAGCCCTATATATAGAATTCAAGTTGCACTGATTGAAAAAAATCAAAACTATTTACTTTACTGGCAATATGCTCATTCAGTGTTCTAAAAACTCTTTCATTAAAAGCACCCAAAGTTTTGGATAAATCAGTATACATTCTTCCTCACAGCGTTGGCAAAGGCAGAAGAATACCCTCTCTAAATAGTGAGCCTTCAAATATGAAATTATGCAAAGAATGACAAACAAGCCATAATGAGAGAGAACCAGGAGTTAGATTGATGGACAACAATAGTGTTTAAGTTCAAGGTACTTCACATATTCTAATCATTGGAATAGGAATGAGAATAATCCTGCCCATATCTTTAAATAAATAAAAGAACTGGCCAAAATGAGTTTGAAACAAGATATTATAAAAATTATCAGTTTGGAGGGGGAAAAACAAGGACAGTTTCTATAAATGAAAAATATAATCATTGAAAATAATAAAAACAATAGATTAATCAATAAGTTAAACAATAATTAGAGACAGATCAGGAAAGGATCAGGGAACCTAAGAGGTAGACGTGAGGAAATTAACACATTTCAGCACAGAGAAACAAAAACAAATTATGAAAATGAGATGATGATATTAAGGATCTAATGAGAAAACAGTATTTGTCAAATCAGATGATCAGAAGAACTAATAGATAAAGTAGGAGAGAAAAACCTTTCAAAAAGATAATGACTACAGATTTTTGGAAATTAGTGAGAAATATGGTTTCTCGTTTTTAAGAATCACAATGAAACACAAGAACAATCAATAAAAATAAATAATGAAAATAAAACCCAAGAACATTAAAAATAGATATAAAATGGTAAGTACAGCAAAAGTGAAAAATACCTTTTTGCAAATGCATAGCAATACATCGACTGCAGACTAATCAGCATCAGCAATAAAAATCACCAAGTAACTGGGGGGAGTCAGACTTCAAGATGGCCTCCACTCATTTTGCTTTCTGGTATACCAACCTTTGTGTAATCCCTTTCACACTAAGGGTTGCTCTATATGCCAACAGGAGTGACAGTGCTGAACACTGTCATAAATCACATCACTTCTTCTCCCTTGGTTCTTGAAACTCTTAATCTGGAGGAAGCCATGTCATGAGGACATTTCAGCATCTTGTAGAGAAGCCTACATGAGGAGGGGATAAGACCTCCTACTGATAACCAGTATCAATTTCCCAGTCATCCCAGTAACCCATCTAGAAAGCAGATCCTCCAGGCAAGCTTTCAGATGACTGTAGCCTTGGTCAACATCTTGATCAAGAACTATCCAGCTATGCCACTAAAAAGTTCTTGGGCCACAGAAGATACGAGAGGCAATGTTTATTGCTGTTTTAAGCCACTGGGTTTCGGATAATTTGTTATGCAGCTGTAGATACAACAACAGCCATGGAGTTATGTCTTCACTGTGCTAAAGGAAAAGTAAATGTCCACCAAAAAGTGTATATCCAGACAAATTATCATTGATAATGAGGAAAAATAAATATTTTAGACAAATAAAGATATTTAGACAAACAATAACAGAGTTTATCCTCCAAGAAAGTGTTATGTATAAAGGAATGTCTAATGGGTGGAATTCAGGAAGAAGGAAAATAATCCCAGAATAAAGTTCTGAGATGTCAGAAAGCATGGTGAACAAAGAAGCCAGTAAGCATGTGGATAAATGTAAGCAAACTAAGCTAATAAGCCAGACTTCAGGATATGCTGCTGTTGTCTGGGTTTGAGGACTAATGAGTATGATAACTTGTCCTCTGATCAAGTTGGTAGTTGCTTTTACTTCAGATCTGTTAAAATAACAAATTAGACATATATGAGTATATAAGCATATGTGTATATATGTAGATATATATGTACATATCTGTATATATGTAGATACATGCATATGTATGTGCATATTTTATATGCTCAAATATAGAGAATGCATGAAAATGATAATCATAAAATATAGGAGGGTGGTTACTTCTGAGGTTGGAGACAGAAGGGGAGGAGGATGTGGCCGAAGAGGGAGGGGACCCACAGGAAGCTACATCTTTATAAGTAATGTTTCATTTCTTAAGCCAAGTAGCAAGAACATCAGTAGCCATTTCTTATTTTTTATAAGTTTCCCTAAATGTCAAATATTTGTTAATTAATTTAATAAAAGAGTGTCACAGAGTCACCTGATACCCTCCACTTCCTCACCACCAACCTCAGCAAAGATTCATGAGAGATCTTTGTGTAACCTCTGGGTAGAGTCCCCAAACATGGTTGTACATTAGATTTACCACTATGATTAAAGACACACAATTCTAAGTCCTCTCTTAGAGAAGTTTTTGAGTTAATAGTGCTGGGATGAGTCTAGCAAAGTTGGATTAAAGATTGGCCTGATGAACCATGGTGCATCATCACTGGGCACAAAAAATAACTCCTACAAATATGCCCAAATGACTTTTAACAAAGATGCTAAGGTTTTTCAGTGGAAGAAAGATAGTCTTTCCAATAAATGATGCTGGAACAATTGGGCATTCATAGACCAAAAAGAAAAAAAAAAGAGCCTTGACCTAATCCTCAAACCTTATATAAAATTAACTCCAAGTAAATCATAGACTTAAATGTAAAATGTAAAACTATGGAACTTTCAGGAAAAATCATGAAGATGAAAACGTTCAGCAGTTAGGAGTAGGGTAAGAGTTCTTAGACTTGACACCAAAAGCATAATGTATAAGATGAAAAAGTGATAATGTGGACTTCTTCAAAATTAAAACCTTTTGCTTTGTGAAAGTGTGAAGATAACGAAGAGAAAGCTACTGACTGGGAGGAAATATTTGCAAACTACATGCCCAACAAAAGATTTGTGTACAGAATATGTGAACAATTCTTAAGACCCTAAAACAACAGTGTGACAAATGACAAAAGACATGAGCAGACATTTCAATGAAGATGATATACAAATGGGAAATAAACACATAATTTTTTTTTAAGTTTATTTATTTTGAGAGAGAGAGGGAGCATGTGCGAGCAGGGGAGGGGCAGTAGAGGGGCCCAAGCAGGCTCTGAGCTGTCAGTGCAGAGCCTGATGCAGGGTTCAAAATCTCAAAATGTGAGATCCTGACCTGAGCTGAAACCAAGAGTCAGATGCTTAACCAACTGAGCCACCCAGACACCCCAGGAAATAAACATATAAAAGATGTTGAACATCATTAGCCACTGGGAGAAAGTACATTTAAAACCATAATGGCTTATCACTATATACATATCAGAATGCCTAAAATTAAAAAAAATAGTGATGTAGAGACAGTGAGTTACTTACACATTGCTGATGAAAATGTGAAATGGGACAGCCACTCTGGACATGAGTATGGCAGTTCGTAGCCATGTGCTTACCATACAACCCAGTACTCCTGGGCATTTATCTCAGAGACATAAGAACATATGTTCACATAAAAATATATACACAAATGTTCACAACAGCTTTATCCATACTAATCAAATACTGGAAAAAAACACATCTCCTCCAATAGGGGAATGGTTCAACTGTGGTACATGAGTACCATGGAATAATGCTCAAAAATAAAAGGGAAATGATCTATTGATACACACAACTTGGATGTATCTTGGGAGATTTATGCTGAGTGAAGAAAAAGCCAATCTCAAAGGTTACATACTGTGTGATTCCCTTTACATAGCATTCTTAAAATGACAAAATTATAGAGATGGAGAATAGATTAATGATTGGCGTGGGTTAGGGAGGGCCGAGAAAAGGAAATAGATGTAGCCAGGAAAGGGTGCCACAGAGGATTCTTTTGATGAAATTGTTCTGTAACTGTGATGGTCTATGCGTTGGATAAAAAGAAAAGTTGCTTAGGACTACAGAAACATACAGGCACACAAATGAAGACTTGTAAAACTAGTGAAATCTGAATAAGGATGATGGATTATAGCAAAGTAAATTTTCCCGTTGTGCTAGTATACTTTAGTGATATAGTGAGGGATGAGCAAAGGAGATACAGAATCTCCCGGCATTATTTTTCACAAATACATGTGGATCTACAATTATCTCAAAACAGGAAGTTTTAAAAATCACTGAACATATAATACACTGAAAGTATAAAGAAAATAAGTATTTATGGGCTCCTTTTTTCAAGGATAGTATAATTTTAGAAGAAGTGGAGTATGGTACACCCAGAGGTAATATTTAAACAAGTGATGGCCACAAACTAAGGAAGTGGGTCTAGTTAGCCTCCAGACCTAGAAGAAAATTAGTGGGCCTGCAGATTTGGGACCAGAGCTGAATTACTGAAAAGCGACAGAACTGTATGTGTTTTCTTCTTTCTTCCCCAAAACCCATCTTCATTTTTTTCCCTATGCATTTCTGTCTTTCCTTGAAATAAACATTAAATATTTTTTGATATTTATTATGGAGGACATCAAATTAATAAAGCAAACCAAAGTGACCAAATGTTCAAACCTGGCTTGGGTTGGCCAAACTCTATTTTTAATAAGGCTCCAGATGGTTGTAATAAAGTGGTCTCTAACTGGTATTTGGGAATTATTGTTCCAGGGTATCCATGGAAAATAGTTTGCAAGTAATCCTGTTTTGTTTATCCAATGTATTTTGGGGATAATTTATTTTAGAAATATGTTTCATAAGATAGTAAGGTCCTCTTTTCCTCCAGTGCGTCCTATGCAAACCAAATAGAAGTCAATCAGGCGACAATTGAAAAATGATATTGTTTTTCCAGAAGCCACAGAAGGCCAGGAGTGGTATGGGAATGGAGGAGAACAGCCCAGGTGGGGAGGAGAACTAAGGCCTTGAGTTTTTCCCTCACCCTCATCATCATTTTAGCACAACTGGACTTAAACCCTAAGTCCCACTAAGTAAGACGGTTTAGCTTCAAAAGCTCTACAGTTAATCACAGAACTACTCAATCTGACTGTATATCAGCAGTAAAGAAAAAACAAAAACCAAATATGATGAAACATTCCCCAACTAGAGCACTACTATAAAATTTAAGATAACTTTACAAGAGGTTATAATACCATTCTTGGTATTATGATGTTTAAATTTGTTTATAGAAGATTTTAGTGAAAGCTTTTTTTTCCTACCAATAGAGCACATATAAACTCAATTTAAAATAATA
Organism: Acinonyx jubatus; assembly: GCF_027475565.1. NCBI lineage: Eukaryota > Metazoa > Chordata > Mammalia > Carnivora > Felidae > Acinonyx > Acinonyx jubatus. The sequence continues at coordinate 67,139,295 of NC_069387.1, forward strand.
TTGTATCAGAGAAGGAGGTAGCTTCAGAATTAACCTTTTAAAACAGATGTGTGCGTAGTATAGCCAAAGGGATTTAGAACTCAAACAAATATAAATTTCTTAATATTAAAAGAAAACTTTATAGTTTAAAACTATTCTTAGTTACAAAAAAAGAACCAGTTGTTAAACTTCAAATGTTTTTAGACCTCTTAATAAAACTCTGAACTAAGAGAATTGATAAAAATGTCCTGGTTGTTATAATAAATGTTTTACTTCTTAGGTGCCATAAAAATGTATTTCAGGTCAGCCTCATCAAGCAAGCTTTGGCACACATGAAGAGCCCTGTATGAATGTTCTTTAATGAAAGACACTCTGAAAAACCTAAGCTCTTCAGCTAACAGTGTCCTTTAGAGGGAAAGGTTTTCCAGGATTTATTCAGCAGCACTTATGGGAATATTTATGCAGATTGCCAAACCTAAATTCTCTTTCATGAGTGTACTTTTGGACAACATTAAAAAATGGACCATAAAATTAGGTCACAAAGGCAAGAAATTAGGCTTTGACATCCGTGTTTTACCACTTTCCATGGTATTTCTGTTGTATTATAAATATTCTTGGCATTGCTACCAATTATTAGGAAGACCTTCCTGGCACCCAGCTGAACATAATGTTTGGCACTAAACTTGCCAAAACAGAGAATGCAATGAAGACCATATTTTTCAGATGCCCCAGCTTTTTGTTGTTGTTGTTTTACATCTTAAATACCATGTTAAACAAAATTTCTTAGTGTAAGTCTGAGATTTAAACACAAAAGAAAAAAGACTTTCCCTATCTGAAACTTTTGTTTCCTTTTGTTTTGGTCAAATTCTCAAACCCTGACATATGCTATATAAATTTGGAAATGTTTGAAAAAAAAGGGTAGCTGAAATTCATTTTTATTTAGATGACTTTTGTGTGTGTGTGTGTGTGTGTGTGTGTGTGTGTGTGTGTGTGAAGCTTTCCGCTTTATTCCTAAAGCAGAGTACAGTTGCAGAATGGAAATGGATATGTTAGATGTCATTTTTATTTGATGTAATTCATTGAAGTTTTTATTACTTGGCCTAATGACATGGTTACCAGATTCTTTCTTAAGGAGATCATTTTGGCTGATGACTAACCCACTTTTAAAACCTGCATTGAATAAGTTAAGATAACATAGCCAAATAAATAACCTGATGGAAACTGTCAATATACATTTTATCTGAATAATATTGCTATATTTTAATTTAATTTAATTTTATTTTATTTTTAACGTTTTTATTTATTTTTGAGAGAGAGAGAGATAGATCATGAGCGGGGGAGGGGTAGAGAGAGAGAGACAGAGACAGAGACAGAGACAGAGACAGAATCCAAAGCAGGCTCCAGGCTGTGAGCTGTCAGCACAGAGCCTGACGCGGGGCTTGCACTCATGAACTTCGAGATCATGGCCTGAGCCAAAGTCAAATGCTTAACTGACTGAGCCACCCAGGCGCCCCAGTATTGCTATATTTTAAATCAATGGTTGGCTAGTGGTCTTTTCTACAGGAAATGCTCAGCTCTTTTATATTAGCAGAGTTCATATCCAGAGCATATCCAGGCAAAATTGGTTTTGATGCATTTACTCAGATATTGTTGTTTCAGGTTAGTTAGTACTCTTTCCTTAAAAAATATGGAATACATAAACATTTTCTTTAAGATCAAAAGGCTTTATTGGTTCTGTTATTGTCAAATCATGCATTAATTACATCTTGTTTGCTCTTCACAATAACTACATGAAATCTCTGCAGTTATGTTCAAATTTGAATATACAATTTTAAATTTAATATTAATCCTAGAAGTCATTTAGATAATTCCTATGCCTTCATTTTGTAAATTTGGACTCTAAGAGAGATTTGCCCTTTTTACCATCTGCTTAGTGATAAGCAGTCCAGTTTTGTCATTGTATTAGAGCTTCTTCCAGAGAATACAAATAAATAAAATCTATAGTTAATTTCTAAAACTTCTGTAGCTAATACTTTAAAGCTTTCTGTAGTTAATTTGGTGTAGTATCAGAACGATGACCAAGTCCATTGTAGAATTGCTGCTACTAAGTAGTAAAAGTTAGAGATTACGGCTTTTGCTCTTTTCTCTTTCCTTCCCATTGTGTGGCATATGCTAATAAATAGCAGTTAAGGGTTTAACACATTGTGGAAAAAGATAAAACCAAAGACAGTCACTAAAAGAGATTAAACTATTAATTCCTGGGTTATTTGGAATTCTACCTGTATGGCTAACCTAGAGTCCTTGGCTATGAGTAAAAGCAAAAGGAAAGAAAGTCTGCTGTCATGTTAAGATTTGTGGAACTTCTGGTATTAAATCACAATTTAGATTTTTGTGGTATCTGGCATAAATATTCCAATTGTGTTTAAGAAATCCTATATTCAAATTATTATCCAATATGAGACTATGGATTTGTATTCAAAACTATTAAGACATGGCATGCTTAAATGAATTTCAAAGACCTTTGAAATTAATCAATTTAGTCTCTATAAAATTTGGAAGAACAGACAGAAAAGTTTCCTGTAGTATGTGTACCAAGTTAGGCATACCAATACACACACAACTTACCACCCCTCCCACCATACGCACTTATATGAAGACATCCAGAAAAGAGATACACTTATAAAGGCAGAAAGATATGTCCAGATAATCATAATCAAACCAAAGAGAAGAGTTGAGGTAGTTTTTCAAGTATTTGGGTCAGAAAAACACACATTTACCTCAGATACTTGGATAATTGCCTCTACTTTCCACTTGTGTTGTCCAAGAAAGTTTGCCACAGAGACAGACTAAAGATTCCATCTCATCAGCCCTCACAGGACTGAGACAGGAAAATGGCCCTTGCTGCCCACACTGGCTGGAACAATGACTGACTGGGCGCCATCCTGAGGCATCCTGAGCCCACTTGGCACTAAACCACAGTGATACATCTATTAATAGTGAAAGCCTGCCCAGAAATTAAGCATTCTCCTTTCCATTGAGATCAACAGATTCAAAAGCTGCTAGGGGGCAGATCTCCATAACTGTTACATACTAATACTGAAATAATGAGCTGGAATGTGTATCTGTTTTGAATAAATACAGAATTTAGAGAGTAGCTTGATTGCTTCGAAGTTAGAACTCAGTAGTAGTTCTATTTTTTAAAGCTCTTTTTTTAAAGCTCTAGTAAAAATAACAACTCTTCCAATACTACTGAAGTTATAAAGTACACCAATGATTTGAAATTGTATTCCTCAGTGTAAGTTCAATGTAAATTGATATAAATTCAAGGTGATTTTCAAATATATCAACACATTATGTAATTCATTCAGAATGAGTCATACGATTTTATGCTTTAAGATGGGTCTTGGAATTGATCTAGTGTAACACCTCATTTTACAAATTCAAAAATTAAAACATAATTGTGTAAGAGTCATAAGCTCATACACAACACTGTAGTACATACACAGATGAAGATTTGGATTACTTCTCTTTTTCCTCAATGGAATGCAATGAGAGACGTTTTCATGGAGGGTTTCTTCTCTTCGTTAATTAATTGTTCCTGACCCTCTTCGTCTCATAATCAAACTGGTCAGCTTTTGGCAAACTGAAACTTACTCTTTGCTACACAGTCTGTCTGTATCCACGGATCCCTTAACAAATAATCAGCAAACTCACTTCTCCTCACTCTGATTCCAGGAGAGAAAGGAGGAAAGCTTTACAGAGCTTAATAGCCATGGTACACTTTTACATGCTCCACTGCAGTGCTGTATAGTAGGCTTTATACAACTGGTGTATTTACCAATGGTGCCAAATTTATGTGACAATTATGCCAGTTATGTCAAATTATAACAACAGTTCAGACAGAGATAGTTAAAAGTCTTTATGAGCATACATAAGTGACAATTAGTTCATATTTTGAAAATAATTTCAATGTATGTTGGAAGAATATTATGTTTACAACTCCAATCTTCAGGCCATGAAAAACATTATATTATGAATATAAAATAAAAATAAAGATATATAATTATATAATTTAATGTATAATATAGAAGATAGAGTATCATAAAGACATATGGTATTAAAATACATATTACTTACCATATATCATGTAATTCCTATATAAAGATACATAATATTAATTAAAGGCTTATTACTTAACAAGCACTGTTTTAAGTGATGGATACTATTGTTATCCCCAGTTTACACATAAAAAAAATGAGTTCCAATGAGGCTTAAGGTCATACAGCTACTAAGCAGAATGAGATTTGAATCCAAGCAGCCTGACTACAGATGTAACATCTAGCTCATGGCTGGAACACAATATAACGAAACACTAATCCAGATATATTCAATGAGATAAAATAATAAATTTGGAAAATTTAAAAACTAGGCCTCTTTCTTTATTGGTAAGAACTTTTTATTCCATAGAAAGTCACTGATGCCGATTTTGCAATTTTATTTTTGCCCACGATAATTTATAGCTGACCTAATAACAGGGGAAATTATAGTAGTTAAAAAAATACATATATATATACACACACATATATATATAGCTACTCAACATCATGCAATTATAATAGCAAAAACAATAACTATAGGAGGTGGCTTTAAAGCTTGATTTTAAAATGTGCTCTTTAGCTTTAAAATTGATTCATTCAAGGGGCACCTGGGTGGCTCAGTCTGTTAAGCCTCTGACTTCAGCTCAGGTCATGATCTTGAGGTCTGTGAGTTCGAACCCCAAGTCAGGCTCTGTGCTGACAGCTCAGAGCCTGGACCCCGCTTGAGATTCTGTGTGTGTCTCCTTATGTCTCTGCCCCTCTCCCACTCACGCTCTGTCTCTCACTCTGAAAAATAAATCAACATTAATTTTTTAAAATAAATAACATTCACCTATTCAAATATTTAAATGTTTTACTTTATAATGGATATGTATATAGGACTCTCATATAAATTTTATCATATCATCTTTTTGTTGTATCTTAAAATTGCTGTGAGGTAGTAGTGTAATAACTGGTAATCCCATTTCATAAGCAGAGGGAATTTAAAAAAGGAAAAGGAATAATCTTCAGCTCTCACCTTATAAAGCTAGAACGTGGCCAGATACCAGTGCTCTAAATTTACTATATAACTTATTTTACTTCACTTAATGCTTAACTTCACAACATATAAAAGCCAGATCATATCATTTTTATTTTACATCTGTTTCACTGTTGGCATGTGGTTTATTTTATCAAGTTAATTAAATTGTCTACCCAAACCACTCTGAAGTATTGATGATCATTCAAAGTTAGGTTAGAGAGGAAAGTAAAATCTTGATATCATCAAATTAATTAAGATATACTCAAAGAGAAAGGAAGAAATGTGAAAAGTATTCTGTAACTGACTCTGTAGACTCTCTCTTGATAGCCTACAAACCCAGCTGTGGATTTGAACTATGATGCAACCATGTTTCGCATCCTCTCTACTTCCTCCTTAAAGGTAACTACAGGATCCCATACTTGACAGAATACCCCATGTGTTATCTAAATTTGACTTTTAGGACCTATCATTACATCAGCACAGCAGTGACTTCTGTCTTTCCTCTGCTACTGCACTTTCCCGTTATACTATTTGACTGCCCAGTACACTTAAAGTCAATGCCCATTCTGGCATAAATCCCAAGGCTTTTTTTTCCCTAAAAAGTAAAACACTATTTTAATTTCTAATTGTCCAATATTAGCCATCAGTAATGGTCACTCTATGGACACGAGAGGAGGTGAGGAAGCTGGCTGTGTTTCTGTGAATTTCCCAGGGCAGCGAGAACGCCAACTCCTTTGAAAGTGCGTCGGGATGATGCAAGTAAGCTAAGAGTTAGCATGTTGCAGGGACAACCTTGAATCCACTTCATTTTAGAAAAGAAATAATGCACAAACATGTGAGTAGCAAGTAACTCGTGACATGCCAAGATGTAGTGATCCGAGGCTCTGTCACACTGAAGAATATACCTCTAAACTTCAGCTCCTTCCCGTCTTACTGGCTGTCAACACCAGAGCCTGAGCAACTCCACGTGTTCCTGAGAATCTCTCCAGGAGCAATGGACCGTTACTGACAGTAATATGTCAAATCTGTCTGATGTCACCATCTGATATGTTCTGGTGTAAGCTGGTAGCTAAGGTGCCTAAATCAAGGAAATGGAATTCTATTGTACGGCAGTTTAGGGAGACTTGCTGTGTGACTGTGCAGAATCCCCTCTTACCAGACTTAAAACCTCAGGGTTCAGAGAAGCAAACTCTGCTAATATAGCAAAATCTACCAAAACTTTATTTAAAGGCCAGGGAGTAAGGGGAGTGGTGTTTGCACAGAATATATCCAAAATTAATACTTCCAGTTCTTATTGAAAAGATGTAGAAATCTCATGTGTTTAAAGTGACAAGTGAATTTGGCGCCCTTTGTTACCATTTATCATAAGGACAAAATTTGCAATAAGCAGTCAGCAAAAGCGAGTTTTTACATATTATTTCTCATAGTTAAGTAGTCACCACCAGAGAGATAATAGTGTGGTGAAGTGGTCTAATTCTAATAATCAAATTATACTTAGTTATGGGTAAGGGAAAGAGGTGGCTATAAATTACATGATTTTCTCTAATACTATAGTTAATATATGCATACAATCATTAAAAGATCTACATGATGTGAGGCATCTGGATGGCTCAGTCAGTTGAGCGCCCAACTCTTGGTTTCAGCTCAGGTAGTGATCTCATAGTTCGTGAATTTGAGCCTTGCATCGGGCTCTGCATTGGCAGTGCGGAGCCTGCTTGGGATTCTCTCCCCTCTCTCTCTGCCCCTACCCCACTTGCACTCTCTCTCAGTCTCACTCTCTCAAAATAAATAAATAAACTTTAAAAAATTAAAAGAAAAAGATCTATATGGTGCACTTTAAAAGGTATGACATTTGGCATGAAGCAAATGTACCTTAGAAAGCCACTCCCACTACTGATTCAGCTGTGGTCTTAGGCTAGTCAGTTAATCACTCTAAGTCTCAGATTCCATATTTATGAAAGAGAATAATAATAGTTACAGTTCACACAAGGACCATGGTGATGTTTTATAAACATCTTCCTTTATTTCTTCCCTCTTTGCTATTAATGTATAATGTAGACATAAAAAATACCATATACCTCAAGACACAAGTTCCCATGACATCCAGTCCCAAACACTGATTAGCTTTTTAGAATCATTGCTAAGTTCACCCTCAGTATTTTTTTCTTAGTTGTAAGCCTTCAAGCACATGTTTTAGTAAGTAGACTTGCACTTCTGGAATGAAATTACAAAGGTTCTAGGAGTTTTTGTTTGTTTGTTTGCTAACGTGGGGGAACAGATCCAGGTACAGCTCTTGTTCTCTAGAAAGTCAGTCACTATTACAGGGGGAGAGAGGTTTGATTGGGCCAAAGCGTGTCACTTTAGCCTTCTCTCTTGGACTCCCATCTCCAGTGTCTAGGAGAAGATGTTTTCCTTTGCTCATTAGTTCAACTTACCCATCAAGGACTCATGGCAAATACCCAAAGCACATGGCTTCCTGCCCCTAACCGGGCATCCACACTGTCCCTTCAGCCTTGATCTTTCCTCTTGCAGGTAAAAACAGAAAAGATGGAGAGAAAAACATGGTGGATCCTTTTCTCCCCGTCTGTGCCAGCCTGCCTCCAACCTGGTGATCGTTGACACTCACCATTTGTGTGAAAGCCTTTTTTTCTTTCTTTCTTTTTTTTTTTAACATATTATTCTAGATTATACTAATTTACTCAATTTTGTAGCTTCTGCAGTTTTCCCTCCCATCTAGATCTTAGAGGATTTTTCCCCCTTTGAAACTTCTAAACATACTTTTGAGCAGGAAGATATTTAAAAATATAATTATAGCTTCACTAATATGAAAAATGGCTAGTGAACTAACCTAGTACGTCTTATAATGGCCAAGTGAAATTTTTGTGTTTTCATGTCCTGTTTTTCATTGAAATTACATATCTCAGAAATTAGCTCATTATCTGAAAAAAAATTATGAAGAACTGGTGAATTATAATACAGGAGTATTGCCACTGAATGGACTGTTTGATTTAGCCAAGCAGGTAATGAACAGTGTTGTTGTCAAATTCACGAAGGTGTCATATTAATTAGGATGCATTCTAAGGAGCATTACTCCATTGGTCTTTTGTATCCTGATGCCATATATATATTCTTTGGCAAGAATGGATGAAAAGCAGCAATAAACAACTCAAGACTGTCCATGGCTCTGTAGGGTTTTTGGAACAATTCCTGGGATTGGGAAGTGAAAATGGACAGCATGCAGAGAAAATTGTTGTCTCAGTAGCAAGGTTTATGTGAAGATACCAAGCCGTTAACAGCATGGATGTGTATTTAATTTTATTAACTCCTACCATCAACCTTCTTGGATCTTTAATTTGGGCAGGAAATTTGAGACTGTGACTGGAAGGACTTGAGCAGAAGTGAAAGATTAAAATGAAGTATATATAATTCTTTCTGGGACTGCTTAAATTTCATTGTTTCAGAATACTTTAATTTTTCCCCTTTGGTCAAAAAGACATGCTTAAAATTCTTGTCTCTTTACCAGAAATAATTTTGCTCTTAAACAGGTTTATATTTAGGTATAAGGTATTATACAAACTTCTCGTTTAGTAGCTCAAGCAACCCCATCTGTTGTTGGAAGAACTCTCAGGAAAGTTTTGAGGGATATGGATATGACTCTTAAATATATATATATGTAGTGTTCTTTTTTAAATAACTCATTAGTCATCATAAAGGAATAAAAATCTCTGGCTCAAAATGTTGTTAATTTCCATCTTTTTAATTTTTTTAAAAATTTCCACTCTCAATTATTGTCACAGATGGAACTATCTTAGAATTTAGAATAGAGATCCAGATCAATTGCCATTTTAATAAGATATTTAGAATTTTTCTGAAACTCTCATGTACCTGTAAATATCATCATGGAGATACGTGCATGAATCATCATTGTGGGCATCTTCTTTCACAGACCGTAATTGAAAGTATACCACCAAGACCAGATGGGGATATAGTTGTTGGTTTAAAAAAAAAAATTTAATGTTTATTTATTTTTGAGAGAGAGACAGAGTGTGAGCAGGGGAGGGGTAGAGAGAGAGGGAGACACAGAATCTGAGCTGTCAGCATAGAACCTGATGCGGGGCTCAAACTCACGGGCCATGAGATCATGACCTGAGCTGAAGTCAGACACTTAACCGACTGAGCCACCCAGATGCCCCTAGGTGGGGATATAGCTTTAAAAAAGAAAGAATAAAAATTTGAAAGAAAATCACATGACAACAAATGTGCTTTTCCTGTTTCTGGGAAAGGGAGAATATTCTTGTTTAAATAAACTGCATTGATAATAAGTAGAGGTTATAAAGATTCATTGCTCTCCTGTTAGATTTATTCTCATTACGAATGGATCTAAGTTCACTTCTCTCAGTGTTAGAGGTTAAAAAACTACCATGCTCCTATTAAATGGTAGGGATGTTTAATATTCACCTTCACCTTAGTAGAGCTTTAAACATTGACAAGACCCCGTGACATTGAACTGTGTTTCAGAACATTATGTAGAACCATTGTCTTAACTAATTTTGAGAACAGAAATAGGCCTACAATAATAAAAGGACTTTAGCTGACACATACTGGTAAAAAAAGAGGTCGCCCCTCCTAATATAACTGATGTCCTTGTGATTTTTTTCAAGATTATTTTATTTTAAAAGGGAAGATAATTTGTTCTGAGAAGTTTTTGTTTCCTTAACATTCAAACTTTTCATTAAAAATTGCTATTTTAGTAAAAAATAAACAAAGAATCACAGAGTTTTGCGTGTGGTGTTTGCTTTAATTACTTAATGGGAATTACAGGTAGAGAGTAGTGCTAGATGTGTTTCACGCTTGCAGCAGCTCTGGAACGTGAAGGTTTATATTAAATGTGTGTGCCATGTGGAAGGGAGTCCCAAAAGGACCAAAAGTTTAGGGTCCGGTTGTTTTGGAAAGTCAGTGTTTAAGAAGAAGAAAGTCCATTAGTAATCAGTACTGCCTAAGTGTCAGCACAAACTCAAGCAATGCACGGGGTGGAGTCATGGCTGCTGTGCACCCTGTTTAATTCTGGAGGGTCCCAATTTCAAATCTTCTATCCCATTTGACTCATCCTAAAATGTGTCTCAATTATTGATGGAGACATTTTAAAATATTTTTTTCCTGGCCATTTTTTCTCAAGTGTCTAAACTCCTTTTCATAGAATGTTACTACTTTCCCAAAGAAGAAATGGCCAAATTGATAAATAGTTGTGTTCTTGCTCAGTTTTTCCTCTGATTACCTATGACCAAGAATTGAGTGGAAATCACATCTGTATTTCGCTCATACATAGGTATTTTTACCTAAAGACACTGGCAAAATTAAGGAAAGATTAACAGATGGCTTTATGTGATCAAGAAAAACTGGGGATATATTGAGTATGAATTTATAGACAGCTGATGTGTTTATCTTCATTTATCTGAGTTAACAGATCAAGCAAAGATTTAAAAAGTTATGGTCATTGTATAACAGTTTTGGTCATTTTTTCTAAAATATACACTTGTGCCCAAGATATTCATATTGTCCCCAACAAGAGAGGTCTCCAAAGAAAGCTCAATACCATTTTTTGAATTTGATTCTGATAATGCAATAATTTAAATCATCATGCTATAGTTATTGGAAAGTTGGTTTCATGGCAAATTGGCTGTGTTTACATCCTAGCTTTGTCATTTGCTAGCTGTATGACTGTGATCGTTTAATCTATCCATGTCTCTGTTTCCTCATCTGTAAAGTAGCAAAAATGATAGCACCTACATCATTGATGATGAGATTTAACAGTGACTTCAATATAATAAGGGCCCAGTAAAATATATTATTTTTATTAAAATAAAAAATATAAAATTTTTATTCACTAACATTTTATGTCATATAAATTTTATGTTGTTACGAGTTCATACTTGTTAAAAAATACATTATATTATTTAAAAAAACACAGAGAGATCCAAGAAAACAACAGGGTAAACCTGTCAGTATTCAGGTAGCTTTTTGGAGGGCTTTTGCAGATAGGCACCTTCGGGCTGCAGGATCTAAATTTCAAATGGGCCTTTTCTCATTTTGTGTGAGTTATGCCAGGACACCCAGTCTCTTGTCCCAATCTGTACTCTGTTACAAACTATCTGGGTGACTCTGGCAATAACCTTTCTAGACTTCTGGATCCTTTGGTAAATATACAGATATTCACTTACATGCACTCTAAAATGTATGTGATCCATATTACATACTGAAATATTTTTGTTATTTGCCTGCAGTCAATGATTTCATAGTTAAGACATTGAGAACCTGGAGAGATTTAAGGGTAGGGAGTATCAATGTGGCAAATGAGACTGCATTGAACCACAGATGATAAGAGGACCATTCTGGATATTTCCCACAGTCCTTCTTCACTGGTTGAAAAAAAAAAAAAGAACAAACTTCAGTAATTGTAGATTCCTTTTGCCTGACTTTGAAGAACCCACAATGTTGAAACATAGCACTAGCAAGGACCTTGACAGACCACTAATTATCCCCTATAGGTGAGATTTTTATGGAGCGTTCTCAGGCAGCAATCTCTGTGAGGGATATTTAAAGGCAGAGGAAAAGAATATGAGTGAAAAACCAGGATAGTAAGACAGAGGGTAGTGCAAATAGAGAAGGAATTACATAGTGGCAGCCTCTACCTGAAGAAGTACAGAAAGGTAGGTCCAAGAAAAATAGTGATAGAGCACCATGATTTTGAATAGGAGATAGAGAGTATTGACACTGAAGTTTGCACTGGAAATTTTATCCTAGGAGAATTTGGTCAGACTGTCTTCATAAAAACTAAAAACAAAAAGTGTCCTTTAAAAAGCTTTTTATCTCCTCCCCCAGATCTTTTTATTTTTCTCCTTGCTCCTCTCTTTCCAGTTTCCTAAGTATTTAATGGTAGTGAGAAGAATCAAAAGAAAGTTTTGCCAGGGCTAGTCAGGGAAATATCCCAGTTCCTCCACACACACTTCCCCCTCCTCCTGCCATCCTGATCTGTAATGATTAAAAACAAAAGAATGGGGGTGCTTGGATGGCTCAGTTGGTTAAGCATCCAACTCTTGATGTAGGGTTAGGTCATTGGGATCCTCTGTCCCTCTCTCTCTGACCCCTCTCCCACTCAAAGTAAATGAACAAACATCTAAAAATTTTAAAACATTTAAAAAAGAAAGAAAATGGAAGACTAAAATAATTTCTCATTGAATGTATATAAGCATTTAAAATGCATGTCAAATTCCAAAGTTCCTTTCTATCTGACCAATGTCTCTGTGTCATTATAATTTAATTTCATTTTAATTTATATATATATATTTGTGTGTGTGTGTGTGTGTGTATATATATACACACACACACACACACACATAATTCATTATAAATAACATTCTTAGGAACAATTAGCTATCTGCCTGAGGGCCACTTAAGAAATTGGAAAGATATATTAGTAGGGTAATAATGAAATAAGCTGCATGTAACAGTCCATTTGCTTACATTTTTCCCTGACTTTAATTCATTGCTTGTATATTTCTTGAGAGTGTTTGTAAAACAGTAGGAGCTTAAAGAGAGGGAGAGGGAAAAGGAGAGGGAGAGGGAGAGAAGGCAGAGAAAAAGAGAAAGAGAGAGAGAGGAGGTGGAGGTAGAGAAGAGACAGAGAAAGAGAGAGAAAGGGAGGAGGGAGGAAGAGAAACTCTTAGAATCATGTATTGCTTTTTTCTCCTCATTGATGGAAGAATAACAAGGGTGGCCAGTTCCAAATGCCTTCTTGTGTGTGTGCTGAGGAACTGGTAGCTGCATTTTATTTTCTACCATAAAACTTTTTTCTCCATTATGAACAGGAAAAAATGAACAAGTAATATCAGCTACACTGCTTTGAAAATCTTCCTCTGGGGGATAATACAATACTGGCCCTGAGCTGACCTCCTGGGTTGTGCAAGTTCCTCTTGATAGCACCACTCCGTTTTTGCTACATCGTGATTTCTTAGTACAAACTAAGGGACTTCACACTGCCAACCTTTCCTCACCTCCAACAAATTTATCAGAAAACACTTTATTTTTAAGTGAAAACAAGTTGTAAATGAGCAAGCTGAGAAACAGATCACTCCCAATTCAATAATTACTGCTGCTTAGTAGCTCAGATGCCCAGGAAGCTCTTACAGGAATAATAGCAATAATACTTTTGATACTTAAAGTTTGCTGAGGACTTTCTATGGATCAAGTCTACCACTATATTCTTTAAAGATATTGTTTCAATCCTAAAAAAAAACTATTCTATATTATGATCAATTTTTATTACTCCTAGTTTACAGATGAGGAAATGGAAACAATAATTTTAAAAACTTGCCCATGGTAAATCAGGGCATAGAACTGATTATATATATATAATATTTGTATATATTTATATTATATATATTCATAAATATAAATATATATAATATATAATATACACACACACACATATATTTTAGAGTGTGTGGAGAGTTTGTGTGAGCATGGAAGAGTGACAAAGGGACAGGGAGAGAGAGAATCTTAAGAAGGCTCCACTCTCCTGACACTGAGTCACCAGGCAAAGAGCACAGAATTTAAAGTCAAGCCTCTTTTAAACTCCACAATCCCTGCCTTTAATAGTACTTTTCTCTCAGGTATTTTCCAGGAGATATTCGTAGTCACTTACTAGATGGAAAAGTGTACTTCGCATTACTAAGTAACATTGCCACACCAGGGTTTTGAGGATCTCAACCGACACCTTTCCATTTGTTCTCTCAATTTTACCTCCTTAGGATGATAGTCAAGGCAAATGGAAAAGTAGAGCTTGTATTGTGGATGACTGTTATGTTTACAGAACTGAGAGAAGTTCAAATGTGATATATGCATTTATGTAGACACCAAAATATTTGTTAAGAATCCATTAGCAGCCAAGCATATATCAGAGGAAACAAAATGCACAAATTTAATTACAATGTCTTGCTTAACAGTGTTACTCTTCAATGAATGGATGACTGAGTGAAATTATTTGGCATGTAAGATTCCAACAAATATGTTCCTAATATGCAACTCTAATCTGAACTTTTAAAATATTACTCATTTGCCACTCCAAGAACTTCAGAGAATAACAGCAGGGCAATAATTTATACTTTAATGGTTAAAGGCTAACCTATGGCAATTATGTCTTAAATCCCCCTTAACATTTTATTGATGCCATACCTTTGTGCTCAGAAAAAGTATCCAATCAATATGGTTTTTACACATGAAAAATGCAGTTTTTTTCTTTCAGATTATCGCACGTGTTCTATATTACTTATGTGTCTATTTTCATTTATTCTGGATGATGTATATATGTTGCTTTTAATTAACATCGAGAAGTATAAGTACACTATTAGAGATGATCCATTTATAAAAGTTTATTTATATGTTATATAAACCTCCAAATAATAAAATTTACTACCATCAATAGGATGTGTCTTGTGTTATTTTAGTATTAGCAGTAATGTATTTGTATGGATCTCTCTATACCTTTTCCCCCTTGGGATCAGCTACAAGGAAATCATCTATACCTTAGCAAAAACCAAAACCCATTTGCAAAAACCAAAACGATGCAGGCTAAGAATCTGATTTGATAAATAAAGAGTAAAGTATTTATATTTAGCTACACATGTCTTTAGTACTACATTCACAATGAAAAGCCAAAGGTATCATTTTACCAAAGTTGTTATTATATTTAATATGCCTAATTTAGTTGGGGATCGACTCCTTTCTGGTGTAAAGAAAACAAGTGAGAGTATTTTCTGAAATGTCTATACAAGGATGTCTCTATTCCCTGAGAACCTTCTGTGGCATTGTAAACAGTGGGTGCCTCTGTACCACTTAAAGGATGTTTTTCTCATTTTTAAAAACAAGAAATTGTGATGTAAAGTGTAAATGCCTTGTATGCCATTATCATGGCATTTACTGGCATTTACAATTATAGTTATTTTTTTTAGTGTTTATTTATTTTTGAGAGAGAGACAGAGCATGAGCGAGGGAGGGGCAGAGAGAGAGGGAGACAGAATCTGAAGCAGGCTCCAGGCTCTGAGCTGTCAGCACAGAGCCCGACGCGGGGCTCGAACCCACAAGCTGTGAGATCATGACCTGAGCTGAAGTCGGATGTGTAACCCACTGAGCCACCCAGGCACCCCGACAATTATAGTTACTTATTTGCTGGTCCATTTCACTCTTTTCAAGACCCTGAAGAGCTCTTCTGTATCCAAAAGTTATGCATCATGTGTTTTTTCTACTACCTGGCATAGTGCTCTCAATGAGTAATATTGGTGCTGACCTATGAAGCATCTATGAAAACCTATTTTTAACATTGTTTTATGTTCTGCATTAATAATCTTTCTGTCCTAAGACTCTTCAGTATATTATTTTGTGTTTCAGAGCATTTCTGGTGTATCTCTGAGTTGATGATTGTTTTTTGCATTTTATGGAAATAGAGATATTTCTTTTCATATTATATATTCCCATTACTGTAACTAATATGAATGTGTTATCCAAAATGATAAAATAATTCCCAGAATTTTCTACTCCAAGTAAAATAAACTACCTAGACCATTTAGGGTTATAAAAAAGAGTTTGTTCCATCTGGGGGAAGCACAATGAAACCTTTAACTAACTATTCTCATATCTGGACTTATTTGTGCTACCATATCTGATTTATGCATTCAGCAAACATTTATTAACTTGCTATACTCTGTTAGGTCCTGTAATGCCAATTGCATTTTATAAGTCAAAGATAGTCATGTGTATGCATTTTATGAACCCACGATTGTCATATTTATCTTGAATAATGCCATTTCTAAATGATAGCATTTTTCTCCTTTTTCAAAGAGACATCATGAATTCATTTAGCAAAGGCCATATTATTATTATTATTATTATTATTATTGCCTATTATAGTTTATATATTCCAAAAGAAATATGGCAACACCGATTATATCATACAAATGTTCTTTAATTTCATTGAAGAGTTTTTTGTATTCTAATGTGCACTTAATTCGCTAGCTGGGATTCATTGATTCATTACCCAAATTTTCATTCCAGGCCCTCCAGGCCCTCCAGGTGGTCTGCGAATAGAAGACATTAGAGCCACTTCTGTGGCACTTACTTGGAGCCGTGGTTCAGACAATCATAGTCCTATATCTAAATACACTATTCAGACCAAGACTATTCTTTCAGATGACTGGAAAGATGCAAAGACAGGTAAGTTTCATTTGTCTGATTAATCTGTACATATTTTTAAATGAATTCTTTTCACAAGAATGAATATCTGGACTTTTTAAGGATTTCATCATCTACCTTGAAATGCTTTTCTATTTTTAATTTTTTTTCAAGTATCCCTGTGGAATGGTAGTGAAGAAAACCACAAGGAACTTAGACATTTTAAAGCTGCAGGGGAAGCAGCATTTCTGAATCTATAATGGGAAAGCAAAGAGAGGCCTCCTAGTTTTCTAGTTTTCTATGTGTAATTCTAAGGATTATTAGAAAAAAAACTTCAGGAAATCTTTTTTTTTTGGCAAATGATATCTATAGCTTATTATTTATGACCCATTTTTTGCAATTACATAGGTACTATTATTCTGCATTTTTAGAAAAGCCACTTTGATTATAAATATTAATTTAAGCACCCAGTTTCTCACTACTATAGCCTTTGTTTTTCAAAGATGATCATACCTGCTTTGAATTTCCTCAGAACATATTTTCAATGAAGTTTTGGGTGTCCATTTTTTTTTCTTATACTAAGGTATTCTAAAAGTTGATCAGGAAAAATAAATGAGTAAGTGGGTTCCCTCCTTTATAGCTATTCCCATTGCCGTTTGTCATGACTAGACTATAACATCACACATCAGTTTATCTGTTGTAATGTCAAAGAAAATGAAGGATCCTTTCAATGAAATAACCTGTTTCTGTTTGTCATTTTGACATTATTTTTAAACAAACTTGTAATTGCTAGAGTTTCTTTTAGATATAATGAAGAGACATAGAAATATGTGCTCAGTTGTCACAAGGGGAGAAAAAACAAAATGAATAAAATGTTTGTCTTTTTAAAAATTGGAAAAGAAGTAATCCCAGAATATCCCAAACCTGCTCTTATTTTTGCTTTAACTAACATAATGGCATTTAATTGTACTGATCATTGAGAAGTTTTAGTTTAGATTTAATTTTCTTTGATAATTTATTCCTATTATGTGAAATGAACTAAATATATACCTGCAGGCTGTTATGAGGGTTTAGATATATTTTGGTATTGAGGTATTCTCCATATATTATATAAAGAACACGAGTTAGAAACAGGAGAAATATTTCTGCTACATTATGCTTGCGAATGTAAGTTATCTAGCAATAAACTTGGCAAATCAGACCATTTGAAAAATAATATAAAAACAATTTAGATGTTTGATAAACCTAAAGTATGGATATTTTCTATTTCTCTGAAGAGAATTAAAACGGATGATAATGGTAATATTAGATATCTAGCCTAATTGACACTGATTATAGATACTAGAGAACAGAATGTAATGAACACATTTAAATTTGGTTTGCTTTGAAAAAGGAGTAATAATTGTAATCATTTTCATTAAATATATGTTCTTACTAGGTAGCTGAATAAAAATATACTTATCATTAAAATATCTATATCTATTCCACTAGAAAGTAAGTTCCATGAGGATGAAGGTTTTTATTCACTGCCCTACTCTAACTCCTAGATCAGGGCCCATAATGCTCATTTATTAAACACATGCTGATGGGGCCTCCATTGTATGCAAGAACCTGTCCTATCTTCTGGATATACACCTGGCCATCCATGAACAAAACAGAGAGAAGAAACACACACACACACACACACACACACACACACACACACCATACCCTCAAAAGAGTTTACATTCTAGTAGGAAAGATGGCAATGAACAAATAATTACAGTAAATGTACAGTAAAATGTACAGTAAGTCCTATGGTGATTAGTGCTAAAGAGAAACAATCGTGAAGAGGGATCATGATACAGGAGTTGCATTTGAAAAAAAGGGTGCTTCTGATATTTATCTAGTCACCCCAACTTTTGCATGCTTCTTGTTTACATGTTGTGTCTTTCACAACTGTCAGCCTATTTAAATCTTTGAATCTATAGGATGTTTCCTATTGAAACATATAGCTGCATCTTATTTTTTATCCTGACACCCACTGCCTTTTGATTGGATTCTTTAATCAATTAATATTTCATGTTACTATTTATATAGCTGGGTTTATATATGCCATTGTATTTTATTCTGTTTATTTTTTTTAAGTTTTTATTTAAATTCCAGTTAGTCAACACACAATATAATATTGGTTTCAGGTGTACAATTTAGTGATTCAACACTTCCATATAATACCTGGTGCTCATCACAAGTGCATTCCTTCATCCCCATCACCTATTTCACCCATTCCCTTTCCACCTCCCCTGTGGTAACTATCCATTGTATTTTTGCTTACTAAAAGTTTTACTTGTTTTTGTTCCTGTATTCCTTCTTTACTGCTTGAGTGAATATTTTCTAGTATAACATTTTAACTACTTTAATGAATATATATATTTATGTAGTTAATGGTTACTCTATATATACTATATATACATTACTGAATATAAATAAATGAATTTTTAAATATAAATATAAATATACATATTATTACTCTAGGGCTCACCAGCTACATCTGAACTTGTTAGAATACTTCATATGTTTACTAACTTAATTTCAGTGAGATATGGAAGTGTTACTCCTAGATAACTCCTAGATAACCCATTTTTTGGTGCTGTGTATTATTTTTAGACCTCTCTATATATTACAACCTGTTATTCTTCTGTTACTGTCTTCTAAAGAAGCTACAAGAAGAAAGGAAAGCAAGTACATATTTATAGAGTTTGTTATATTAACTTTTTTATTTTCCATTTTTAGTCCTCCTCGTTTGTTCCTGTGGATTTGAGTTACCATCCTTACTTTGATAGAACTTCGCATCCACCTGCCTTTAAGATATTATCAAATATATTAAACTTCTGTATGTCTTAGGCCCAACAAAAAATTTTATTTTATAATATAAAATATATACCATAAATATTTTTAAATGTTTATTTTTGTGTGTGAGAGAGAGACAGAGCATAATAGGGAGAGGTGCAGAGAGAGAGAGGGAGAAAGAGGATCCTAAGTGGGCTCCATACTGACAGCAGAGAGCTCGATGCTGAACTCAAACTCATGAACCGTGAGATCATGAGCTGAGCCAAAGTCGGATGCTTAACCGACTGAGCCGACCAGGTGCCCCATAATAAAAAATTTATATATATGAAACTCATGAGACAGAGTAAAATGATAGTTGATGTCAGCCACTAAATTTGGAGGTAGTTTATAATGCAAATAGCAATAGTGGATGGCAAGATATGCAGGGGTTTGTAGATCCTATAAGGAATTTTTAAACGAAGGAGAAATAATGGTGTATGGAGAAGGGATTTCTGGAGGGCCAAAACTAGAAACATGGAGATTAGCTAGGAGGATATTGAAGGTGAGGGATGTCCAGGTCGGAGATGTCAGTGGCTAGGACAATGGGATAGCAATGTGCATGGAGAGCAGTGCGTGGGTCTGAGATATATTTTTGAAGGCAAAACAGAGCTTTCTAACAAATTGAGTATGGATATTGAGAGAAAGGCAGAATTGAGGATGGGAAATGAGATTTTGGCTCTAGCATCTGCACAGAATGTAGAAACATTCACTGAGAGAAGTGAGATTAAGTGCAGGTGAGGACTTAGTTCCATTTTGGAAAGTGTTCTCCATTTATTTATGTAGAACTGAATTTCCATCTAGTATAATTTTCCTAAGTGAAGAACTTTTTTAATATTTCTGATTGTTCAGGTTGCTGGAGTCAATGACCTTTAGCCTTTGGAAATTTCTTTCATATCATATTTGTGATAATTTTTTGAATATAAATTCTAAGTTGTTTTTTGAGCATTTTATTTTTTATTTTTATTTTTTAATGTTTATTTATTTTGGAAAAACAGACAGCGTGAATAGGGGAGGGATAAGAGAGAGAGGGAGACACAGAATCTGAAGCAGGCTTCAGGCTCTGAGCTGTCACCACAGAGCCTGACGCAGGGCATGAACTCACAAACCGTAGTGATGACCTGAGCTGAAGTTGGATGCTTAACCAACTGAGCCACCCAGGCACTCCTTTATTTGTTATTTCTTTTATTTTTTAGTTTATTTATTTTGAGAGAGAGAGAGAGAGAGAGAGAGAGAGAGAGAGAGAGAGATGAGGGGCAGAGAGAGAGGGAGAGAGAGAATCCCAAGCAGGCTCTGAGCTGTCAGCACGGAGCCTAATGCTGGGCTCAATCTCGTGAACTGAACCATGAGATCATGACCTGAGCCAAAATCGAGAGTTAGAGGCTTAACTGACAGAGCTACCCAGGCATCCCTTGAACATTTTGAAAATATTATTCCTTTATCTTTTTGCTTTTGTTGTTTCTGATAAGAAGTGAACTATTTATTGTTTTTACCTTATATTCCTGTATTTAATGTGTCTGTCATGTCTAGCTGCTTTCAAGATTTTTTTCCTTTTTGCTTTTCAGCTTGATGAAAATATATTTATCCTGGTGGGGGTTTACTGGCAAGCTCGATCTTTGAGTTGATATCTTCCTTCAACTTAGAAAATTCTCAGCCATTATCTCCAGATATTTCTTCTGCGTCATGCTCTCTTTCTCTTCTTGGTCTGTGTTCCATGTATGTTAGGTTGTTTGATGTGTTCCATAGATCATGGATGTGTGTGTTTGCTTCTGATTGGATAGTGTCTAATGAATTGTCTTCACCCTCATAGATTCTTTTCTATGCTACATTCAGTTTGCTGAAGATCCTATAAAAATTATTTTGATTTTTTATTTCTATTAATCTCCAGGATTTTTTGTTTCCAGGATTTGGTTCCTTTTCATATTGTTTACATAGTATTCCATAGAAATTTCCTTTTTGTTTTGCAAGTGGTGCACTTTTTCCCACTTGTTACTTTTACTTATTTCTAGTAATTTTTCTATAGTCCTTGTCTGATCATTTAACATCTGTCCATCTTTAAGTCTGGCTCTGTTGATTGTTTCTTTTTTCCTTTCTTGAAAATGAATCACATTTCTTTGTTTTCTCATGTCCTGATAACTTTTTAAATATCCATACATTGTGTAAAAAAGAACAGTGGAGCATAAAGTGAATACTACTTATATCCTGGAAAATGCATGTCATTTTTCCAAAACTGTCATTTTGTCACTACAATCTGTAGTTGAGGTGATCTGACTTTTGCCGTTAGATTCAGTTCAGTACAGGGTCAAGTAAATTTGAGTGGAGGATCAAAACCTCTCTCACATGTGAATGCTTTCCAGCCTTCCCATCAGACTTTGTTTGTTCTTCTAGCCTGGCTCTCAGGGAGGGTTCTATTAGCTTCCCTTCTTCTGCCCCAGGCAGCTGTTGTCTAATCATTAGTCTGAAGCCCCGAGTTCCTGGGGGTGGGTGGGGGAGTGGTTCTAGTTACAGGTTCACTCAGACTTCAGCAGACCCAAAACACTTGTCCCTCTCTGGGGAGGCAGATCTGTCTTTGCTCTCTTGCCACTCACACAGCCACACACAACCACATACTTATTCAGGGTAAGGCCTGGAGTGCATATGGTGGTCTCCATTTTCCTGCTTTGCTCTTAGACTTGAACAGATCTGAGATGTCTGTGCCTCAGAGGGAGGTTTCTTTTGGCTCTCTTGTCCTGCCCCAGCTGTTTTTCGTACACTTGGTGAAGGCCCACAAAAAAAGAATTGGCT
Source organism: Acinonyx jubatus (assembly GCF_027475565.1). NCBI lineage: Eukaryota > Metazoa > Chordata > Mammalia > Carnivora > Felidae > Acinonyx > Acinonyx jubatus. The sequence goes on from NC_069387.1 coordinate 67,161,264, forward strand.
GATGGGTATAGATGCTCCTTGATTTGGGGGCTTCTGGGATTCGAGAAAGCCATGCCAGCCTGCCTGTTGTCTTTAAATATCTGTGAAAAGTTTTGTTTTTCTGAACATTAATGACTATGCTCTCCTCTCCCTGTTCCTGTACCTATTCTTCTTCACAAATTTCACAAATTCAGCTCTCTGATAGGCTCTGAAAAATGATTATTTTGTAGATTGTATTACCTGTTCTTTTTATTAGTTATGTAAGTAAAATTCTCTTGTGACAGTGTCCTAAGTAGAAATGAAAAATACTTTTTGCGGTAAATGCAACCATGTAGTTTTTATTTATAGTGGTGCCCACTAAAAATGGAAAGTATAAGACTAAACTCTGTTTTATGAAGGTAATTATTTAAGGTATTCAGTAAATATTTTTCAAAGATACCAAGTTTCAGCAGTCCAAGGATTACATTTAGAATAATGATCTGGAAGAATAGACTGTATGCTTTGAAACAATCTATTGTAAATATTATTTCTCTTGGACTTTTCGGGGATGGACAGCAGAAATTTGATGCCATTTTCTCAGGGTTCTACACGATGCATAGATAAGATTTAGAATGTTGTGTTTGATTCTATACTGCTCCTTGGAGAGGAAATTTTATAGAATATTGTTGGTGATAGGATGTATGTATGGAAGGGCACTGAACATAAAGAGACCTAGAAACCGTGCTATGAGGATCAATTAAGAGAACAAACCTGAGATATATTTTCTAAAATGAAGAAGAAAAATGTCTTTGTGTTTAAAATTCCGTCATGTGGAAGCCTCGAATTTATTGGTGCAAATCTGTAATAACGTCTTAATACATAAATGTTTCTTTAATGTTAGGTTATTTCCTTAGAATAGATATTTGTAAACTAAATTATTTAGTGTAAACATGCCTAAACCCATGAGCTGAACTAAAAAATTATCCAGTAGAAAAGAAGAAACAGTTTCTATTACCACCACCAGCATGTGAGTATCTCTTCTACCACATCTTTACTTAGTTTTTAGTGTTTTTTTTTTAATTCTTTGCCACATTGTTAGGTTTTAAAAAATGCAAAAAAAAAAAAAAAAGAAAAACCACTAGGCTTCTTGTAGGATACTTTGTAGAATTTACTATTTTCTCTTTTGCCTTTCTGTAGCCTCACTTTTTGTTGTTCTTATTTCAAATATGAATTTCTGGGGGTTTATGAGGTTACATTCAAAATTTCCTTGGAGGAAAATCAATGAATCACATCTTTTGGGATGCCAGAGCACAATTTGCCTCTCTCTCACTGCGGAGAACTTTGCCAAATCTATGGCTCCTTTCAAAGTTCTGCCACAAGACCTTGTGGGTGGGGTCTGAAGGCTCTAATATAACGCAGAACCGATGAGAAGCCTGTAAATGCCCTTTTCCATTCTCAAACGCAGACCTGCTTTATCACTTAGAACCTCTGAGTGGCTTCTGGATAGTTTCAAATGCTTGAATTTTGGATTGAGAGGGAAGAACCTAAAGGTTCTGAATGTATTTAAATTCTAAGGAAACACCAGGATTCACTAGGCAACTTCAAAGAATCTAGAACAGGTGGGATGACATTGCCTAGAGTTATTCTTGAAACAATATATTTTTTAGTCCAGAGGTCATTCCGGCTATTTCTGAAGCTTTTCAGTTAGTGCATGTGGCCTGATGGCAGAGTGCCATAAGCATGGTTTCCAGGCAACAAAAACACTGTGAATTATTGGCCTTAGGATACCCATGAGGCTTGCTTCTCTTTTCCTCCAAAGATTAGTCACAATCTTTTTATTCTGAGCCTCAGGGACTCAAGGCATTTGCAAATGAAGCTATGGATTATTGTGTATGGTTGGTTGTTAAAGTAAGACTTTCTCAAGAGGGTCTTTTGACCTGAGTGTTAACGTAAGGAGCATGTCTCCTGCTCTGTATCCCTTTGATTGAGAGTTACACTCAGAAGTAAAACCAAGATTTAAACAGCTATCAGGTTAATACTCAATATAGTTTTTATAGGGAGAAGCCTCTGGCAGTCATGATACAGTTAAGATCTGATTTTCAATACTGAAATTATCTGTTAAACAATGGCTTGACTCAGAACTGACCCACTTAAAACTCAGGATCTTGAGACCCCAGTCCTGATTCCTAGCACTTGCGTCAATTGTGCAAAGTGCTCTCCTCTCTTTCTGACTCTAGGAATAACAAACAGGTGGAAGGAACTTGGCTGAAGAGAGGGGACACAATGTCCTCTGCTTCTGTTCTGTATTTGGCCCGGGTATGAATCTGCTTCCAAAGCAAAGCTGAACTCTGCTCCTGTCTACGTGGGTGGTTTTGGAAAAATAAAATATATCCAATAGTTCCTGCCAGGACTGAAGGAGTTGGGGGAGATTGCATGGGGTAAAAATCCATTTATAGGGATATTCAGGGCCAGAATAAAACAAATAAAAATGTGTAATACAGGTAAAACAAACAGTAGCAGTAGAGGAGAAAGGATCAGCTCACAGTTAAAGAGAGTGGGAGAGGGCTTAAGGGGACTGAGACAAAGTATACTGCCTTACAAGGGAAGATAATTTATAGACTGAATATAAGCATCAAAGCCACAAGAGTGTTGGATATTTTGTGGTGGGGCGGGGTAAAGGAATCATCTTCTTGTCTTTCACCAGTAGCCTGCATGATTCAGGGTTGAAGGAGACTATCGTGAGTGTTCTACAGAAGGCTGTACTTCTTGCATTGAAACACTGTCTGCTCTAAATAAGTGTAACTTTTGTATTTATATTTTATGTATAGTTTTTACAAACATTTATTAAGTAGTATTATTTACAAAACAGTATGCTAGGTATACTAGGCCCAGAGAATTCCAAAACATGTAGAAGAAGTAGAAGAAACGTGGATGTTCACAAATGAACAAACAAGGGGAGGCAAAAGAAATATTTTTAGTGTGGACTGCCTGTGTCAAGATTGGAGCTGGGAAAAAGTTAGAGAAATTCTCGCAAGCTTTAAAATCCTCTTCTCATGATGTGGTGTTCAAAAGTCCTGCCCCAGTTTGTGGAATGGAAAACAGGCATGATAGAAGCCACTTTTAATTCTAGATACATTTTTCTAAAATGAAAATGTTAGTCTTTTTTTTTTTTTTTGGCTAAGTTATTCCTACTGCTTATGTAAATGGTTTTATTTAGGAGGTATTATAAAAATATACCAATACATCTTTGTTTGGGATATTTATATTCTCATAAGTACTGATGTTAATGTATATTAACAAGAATGATTATAATTGGTTTTGTTCCAGAAAGAGCACTTTTCATGCCTTTAGCAATCCTGGTAGAGAATACTATCCTTAACGTATAGATACCAAATTCTTTCCTACCCATTCAGAAGATGCATTCCAGAAGTCCATCTTCCTACCAACCACCGACTTCTTGTTTCCCCTTCTGAGAAAGTCGTTTGCTTCCCTGAGCCAATGGTTTCTCACTGGTGTTTATCTTATGGTAGTAACTCCAAGGCATTTTGCTTATTCCTTCTTTCTTCATCTCGGTCATTAAATCAGACGACTGACAGCTTCACCTGGAATCCAAAGTCTACCACAAAATGACCCCACTAGACCTTTCCTTCTTTACCTTTCACCATTCCTCCAAATATTTTCTGTGGTCAAGTCTGATTTTCTACTCTTTGAACATATACTCGACCTTCCATTTATTTAGGGGTGTTTTCATACTGGATGATCACACATGCTCAAAATCAGTCTTTTAGCTACAGTTTCCAGTGCACATCCTTCTGGTTCTTCTTGTTTTGACTCAACATACTCTTGCCTGTACTTGTTGGCTGCCCAGCTGCTTCAAAAAGCCTGGTTAGCTTTGACCATCATGAGAATAGCATACCCTTGTCAAGAGAGACCCTTTGGAGGGCTTTCAACATTCCCATTCTTCAGGCATTTAAATGATGCTGGGATTAAAGGCATCTGGGTGGCTCAGTTGATTAAGCATCCAACTCTTGATACTGGCTCAGGTCATGATCTCACAGTCATGAGATCCAGAGTCTGCTTGGGATTTTCTCTCTCCTTCTCTCACTGTCCCTCCCTCTCTTTCTCTTTCTCTTTCTCAAAATAAATAAACATTTAAATGGTGCTGGGATTTTGCAGCACAGGGAGGGGAAAGATTGGACTGCCTCCTTGAGCCTTCTACCATATGTTTTTACTTAGGCCCCAAATTCATAAGATCACAAACTCATAAATAATCCCATCAGCTTCTGACTTTAAAACTCTGTATTGGTTCCCTAGGGCTGTTGTAACAAACTGGTTGCTTAAAACAACAGAAATTTAGACTCTCACAGTGCTGGAGGCCAGAGTCCAAAATCAAGGTGTTTGCAAGGCTGTACCATCTCCAGGGGCTCTAGGGAACAGGTATTCCTTACCTCTCCTAGGTTCCAGTGGCTCCAGATGTTCCTTGGCTTGTGGCCACATCACTTCAACTTCTGTCTCTGTGGTCACATTGCCTCCTCTTCTACATATGTCTCTCCTCTGTGTTTCTCTTATAAGGATGCTTATTATTGGTTTCAGGGCCCACTTAGATAATCCAGGCTAATCTTACCCCAGGATCCTTAACATAATTCTGATCTTAATCTTCAAAGAACACACAAAGACTGGTTTTCCAGATGACTTACATTCACAGGTTCTTGTAATTTGGGAAGAGATAGAACTTTTTGGTAGGCACAGTTCAACCCACTACTATAAAATTTTTTCTTTTATACTAGGCTCAAAATTATTGGAAGGTCTCTAGAGGGGAAGTGGGCTACCCAGTGTCATAACAACCAGCTATATTTTTTTCTTTTCTTTATGAAGAGCACTTTACAAACTAAAACTACACTTCCTTCCTCCAACTACCTAAAAGAAGTCCTTGGGTATATGAAGTAAAGCAAATTCTGATTTGCTGTGAACGAAGGGTGGAAGAAATATTAAATAAAGAGGCAGAATCAAAACAGGAGAAGACAAAGCCAAATTTTCAATCAGAAAGTCAAAAATTACATCAAATGTATAGAACAAGTTCATCACAAAATAAGAGAAGAGATGGAAAAATTAGCATCCAGGACAGTTACAATTATGGCAGGATGAGGCATGGCATGGTCTGAGCCACACAGGAATTTGTCCAAAAGCAGAAACCAGGACACTGGGATGCTTGGCATTTATTGTAGAGATGAGAACAACATCTTGAAAAACTATAGATTCATGGTCTGCATTGCCAGATTAAAAATTCCCTAAATAGTAAGATAATGAGTCATAGACAAGCCTAAAGCAACACATTTTCCAAACAAGTGATGTACAAGTATTTATATGCATATGTATGTATATGTTAGTTATTAAAAACACATGTGGAAATATTTTAAGAGAGCTTAAAATACTGTGTAGTCCTGCCTTGATTCTTTGTTTTATCATATCTCAATGAAATAAGCAATGTTGGATCATATTTTATCCATAATTTATAATCTTTTCATTATCTAAGAGCATGACTTTTTAATAAACTATTATAACATTTGTTATCATTGCCCCAAGTGATTTGGGTAAAAATCAACAAAACCAACTAAAAAAGGGTAGAAACATATAGGTACCCTAATAATAAATCATTCACTGCCCATGTACAATGTCAGTGGATGTCCCCAAAGTTTTTAACTGTCCCAGTTGTGCTCTTCCCTCAGGAAATCTTTCTAGATTCTACCTTTAGAATACAGCTCCTTGCTATTCCAGGTAGAGTCCATGGATTAGCAGTAAATGCATGACCTGGGAGCTTGATAGGAGTGCCGAATTTCAACCCTCTGATCTTAGGCTTATGAAATAGATGATCCACATTCATATCACTTTCTGTAGTTTATTATTTATTAATGATATCTCTGCTTACTCCCTTGAACTTAATATTTTGTCATGTCTAGTTTTTATTTTTATTTCAACTCAGTGGAATATGTGCCATTGTCTCAAAATAGTAAAATTAAAATGCAGGATTATAAAAATGATGCTGTTCAACTAATATTCTTTTTAATGTTCATTTTGTTTAGATCCCCCAATCATTGAAGGGAATATGGAGGCAGCAAGAGCAGTGGATTTAATACCATGGATGGAGTATGAATTTCGTGTGGTAGCAACCAATACGTTGGGTATAGGAGAGCCCAGCATACCATCAAACAGAATTAAAACAGATGGTGCTGGTATGTTGAAGAAACTTTTGAAAATTTGAAAGGTTTATATATATGGTGCCACTTTTATATATAGTTGAATGTATTTGGAAATAAGTAATACTCTGAGGTAAGTGATTCATCTAAAAATGTGTGTATGTATTTCACACAGGTGTGTGTATTCTGTGACAAGACAGTCAAAAATCAAGAAAAAGGTCATATGATGTTTAAGAATATTTTTACATAAGGAATGTAAGGAAAGAAGTAAATAGAAATCTCTGCGTATTCCACTTGGAATGACTAAAATGAAATTGGTATTTATAATATAAACTTTCATATTTGGGTGCCTGGGTAGCTCACTCAGTTAAGCATCTGACTCTGGATTTCTGCTTACTTAGGTCATGATCTAATGGTTCATGGGATCGAGCCCGGAATTGGGCTGTGAGCTGAATCTGCTTGGGATTCTCTCTCTCCCTTTCTCTCTGCCCTTCTCCCACTCTCATGCTCTCACATACACACTCTCTCTCTCTCAAAATAAATAAACTTAAAAAAAAATTAAAAAAAAAAAAAAAAAACTAAAGGGGCACCTGGGTGGCTCAGTCAGTTAAGCGTCGGACTCTTGGTTTCAGCTCAGGTTGTGATCTCATGGTTTGTGAGTTCGAGCCCTGCATGGTGCTCCGGCTGATAGCATGGAGCCTGCTTAGGATTCTCTCTCTCCCTCTCTCTCTCTGTCCCTCCTCCACTCTTTCTGTCTTTTGAAATAAATAAACTTAAAAAAATTAAAGATTAAAAATTAAATTGCTCAAAAAATAATTTAGAACTTATTTTCAAAAAATTATCACAAATATGAAATGAAAGAAATTTCCTAATGTACAAAGGCTGAAGGAAGGTCTTTGGGGCACTTGGGTGTCTCAGTCGGTTGAGTGTCCGACTTCAGCTCGGGTCATGATCTTACCGCTGGTGGGTTCAGCCCACATTGGGCTCTGCACTGACAGCTCGGAGCGTGGAACCTGCTTCTGATTCTGTGTCTCCCTCTCTCTCTGCTCCCCCCGCCCCTGGTTGCTCGCTCTCGCTTTCTCTCTCTCTCTCTCTCTCTCTCTCTTTCTCTCTGTCTCTCTGTCTCAAAAATAAATACACATTATAAACAAAGCAAAACAAAGGCTGAAGGTCTTTGACTCCAGCAACCTGCATTAGAAATATTAAAAAACTTTTTTACTTAGGAAAAGTATACTAGATGGAAATCCAGTTCTGCATAAATATTTGGAGAACCCATTTGAAAATGGAACTAAGTCCTCACCTGCACTTAATCTCACTTCTCCCTCAGTAAATGCTTCTACCTTCTATGTAGACACTAGAGTGAAAGCCAATTAATCATCCTCAATTCTCTCTCTCCTTCTCTCTCTGCACCTCCCCAACTTGTGCTCTCTCTCTCAAAATAAGTAAATAAATAAACATTAAAAAATAGAATGTAAACTTTCATGTAAATTTTGAATCTTAACCAGGGAGGCTCTTAAGTAACGAGTTTTAAGATTTAGAAGGTTCACAATTCTTCATGTCACTCAAAAACATTTAAAACTGTGTGGCCATGTGGCATGGTCGGGGGTGGGGGGGAGGGTAGGATAAGCAGGGAGTGGAGACCATGGAATGAGAACTTCCCAGATCTAAACCACGAAGAGAGTCATAGTTTCTCTGAGAAATAGCTAGAATGTGTTCTTTTAATATTAGGTGTCACTCTAAATATGCTCTTTGACCCTAGCTCAACCATGGATGTTGTTCCAAATCAGGTTCACATTTTTAGGCGAAATACCAACTCCATTTAAATAGCCTTTGGTGCAGAAGTACTCAGCTCTATTTTCCTTTTCCCTGAATTACCAGGCAAAAATATTGTTCTGATTATAATAATAGCTCTTTTTTTATTATTCCTTGTGTATGAAAATGAAAATGTTAAAGTTAGAGAGGGAGGAAGCCAAACCATAAGAGACTGTTAAAAACTGAGAATAAACTGAAGGTTGATGGGGGGGTAGGAAGGAGGGGAAAGTGGGTGATGGGCATTGAGGAGGGCACTGTTGGAATGAGCGCTGGGTGTTGTATGCAAACCAATTTGAAAATAAATCTCATATTAAAAAAAAAGAAAAGAAAATGTTTTGTAGACTCTCTGAGTTTATTTTTACTATGCCTTGCCAAAGTTCAGTGCTTTATTTGGGAGAAGAGATTTTATTTATTTATTTATTTTAAGTTTATTCACTCTGAGAGAGTGCAAGTGGGGGAGGGGCAGAGAGAGAGAGTGAAGGAAAGAGAATCCCAAGCAGGCTCTGCACTGCCAGCACATAGCCCAATATGGGGCTTGAACCCTTGAACTGTGAGATCATGACCTGAGCTGCAGTCAGACGCTTAATCCACTGAGCCACCCAGGGGCCTGCGAGGGAAAAGGTTTTAAAAGGATGATAGACTGCTGTTAAAATCTGTTGTGGTATCTTAATACCACTAATCCACATTGCTGGCTACCTCAAATTCTTGGCCTAACTTCTAAATAGAATTATGAACTCTCATGTCTTAGCTTTTAAAGCCAGTTATTCACAGGACTGCCATCAGTAATCTCTGAAAGTTTCATGTAGTTTACTATATTATTTACCAGATAAAAATAATGATTCTGTAATTAAGGAAGATAATAAACATTGAAATACTGATCTTCACTGAGTATTTTCACACATATTTCAGTTAATTCTTTTGATAATATTTTAAGGTAGGTATTACTATCCCGTGTTCATTAATGGGTAACAGACTCAGAGACAGTAAATAATGTGAAATTCATATAGTTACTTGCAAGACTCAGTTCAAATCCAAGATCTGTTTGACACCTATTCTCATACATTGAGCTTTCTCTCTTAAGGGCATTTTCTCAAGCAGGACTCTAAAAGTGTGTACACAGGGAGCCTGTGTAGCTCATTTGGTTAAGCATCTGACTCTTGATTTCAGCTCAGGTCATGATATCACGATTTGTGAGATTGAGTCCCTTGTAGAGCTCTGCACTGACCCTGTGGAGCCTGCTTGGGATTCTCTTTCTCCCTCTCTGTCCTTCCCCCACTCACACACAGCATGCTGTCTATCTCTCTCTCAAAGTAAGTAAATAAACATGAAAAAAAACCCCAAATATGTATTTATATAAAACTTTATTAGTGTTCTAGGAGTAGTTTAGATTTCATCCTTAACTATAAAGCTAGATATGATAAAATGCTAATTTTTTGTTTGTTTGTTCTGGTATATTCACCTGCGAAATGAACACAACTGTTTCTTTTGCTCTACCTGGCAAGCATCTCATTAGGATAGAGAGGTAATATAAGTTGAAGCTTTGTAGATTACAGATACCATATAGCCAAGATCCTTGTGTTTGGTTTTTATTATTAGTCCCTAGAGCCACTTGTGTTTTTAATATAAACTTTTGTATGATGGACTTTCTTGAAAGACAAAAATAGAAAGGAACATGGGCATGATCTGACCAGTGGTTTTAAACCACATAATTTCATACTGAGAGATCTTGTACTTGATTTGATTTAACAAGTATTCATTTTCAAAATAAAATTGTAAAAATAAAATAAATGATTAAGTTTGTGCCTAAGTAAACTTTTTTCAGTTAAAAAATTATAACATTCTTGGGGCATCTGGGTGGCTCAGTCAGTTAAGTGGACTTTGGCTCAGCTCATGATCTCATGGTTCATGGGTTCAAGCCCTGTGCCAGGCTCTGTGCTGACAGCTCAGAGCCTGGAGCCTGCTTCAGATTCTGTGTCTCCCTCTGTCTCTCTCTGCCCCTCCCCCACTCATTCTCTGTCTCTCAAAAATGAATAAATATTAAAAAAATAAATAAAAATTAAAAAGTATAACATTCTTATATTTAAATACAGTCCTTTAAAAAAAATCTCTTGAGCTTGGCTAACTTTCCATGATCTCTTGACTAACATTGTATGAACTAAGACTTAATTTGAACACATGTTTTGAAATACTAAATTGTTCATTAGAGGAGGAAGGAGCTTTCTCTGGCATTGATGATAGATACAGACCTTCTCCTCTCCTCCTCAGGAAATCTGTTATAAACAGTATCTTAATTATTTAATTTCAGAAGGTGATTGCTTTGGTATACATGGGTTGATCATCTGGAAGGAATTATTGTAAGATCTTTTTTGTCATCTCAAAGTAGAAATGATTATGTTTTTAGGAATATGAACAAAAAGTGTCTCAGAGAAAGACTCAGTCTGACTTTTGAATCTGAATTTGTGATTTATATTTAGTATCATATTTAGAAGCTCAGGATCATTTTCGTATACTCAATTTATATGAAACTCTAAAGACCTTTCAACCTCACTGTCTTCCTACTCTTCTGAAAGCAGTGTGTAGTATTGAAGCTCCGAGACACCGATCCTTCAGTAGAATCTTGGTGCCATTGTTTGAAACCTTAGATTACGTAACCTCTCTGTTTTCTCATCTCAAAATGGAAATTATTTATTTTTTGAGATTTTATGATTTTATGATTTATGATTTAAAAACATATAATCAAAGAAGTTAGTACTATCTAGTGCATAATATTTGCTGCCTAACATTCATTTATTATGCTATTATTCTCATTTCACAGCATAATATGCTTATAAGAAAATATTGTCTACTCTGTAATTGATCACCTCATTTGACAATGTATTTCCATTGTTTATAAGCATACAGAGAATCACATAGCTTCATGTAATTTCTAATCATCTTAGAGGAATATATATATATATTTATATTTAATATAAATACAAGAATATACGTTTAATATAATAAAACTAAGTAGAATTTATCTTTAAATATTGTTTTTCTTTTCTTCTTAATTTAAAAAAATTTAATATGCATAAAATTGGACATTCACATTCTTCATTCTAACAAAAAAATAAAAATACTTTTTAAAACAAGGGGATGTTTGTCTTGCCATGTACCATTATAACAACTCCCTAAGAGATGCCAGCATATGTTATGTGGGATAAAGGCTGGTTCCCATTTGATGGAAAGGTTGCCCCTGCACCTCATTATGCTGATTGAAAGACACAACATTATCTAATGCAGCACATGCCCTTATCTGTCCAATTACTTAATGTTAAGATCGCAGTGCATGGTTGGGTATATTCTTTGGATTCAGACAAGTGCATTATAAAATGGATGGTCCCAAATGAAGAATTAGAAGATGTGTTTGTAATTCATTGTAGCCCATTTAATTTTGACTGTAAGAAAGAGATAACAAAAGCATCCTTCAAAGTAATGTGTCATTAAGACATACCCTCATAGCTAATGGATCTGCAGGTGCAGTTGGTGAGTTGATATCCTAAAATGGCACATTTGGGTTTGTTTTGACAGCTTTGGCATTTATTTATGCCAGATCAACCTAAGAAGGAAAAGAGAAAAAAAAATACAAGAATCAGCACTTTTATCCTTTATATAGAACATTAATTCTGTGTCTAATTAAGCCATTCTCTTTTTATTTAGTTTTATTTTTAATCATTTTAGTTATGTTTGATAAAGGAGAGAAATGGTGCTAAGAGCATGTTTTGTAGCTAGCAAGTTACTGATAAATTTATTTGCTATCATTGGTAATAAAAGAGAGAAATCTTTTTTTAAAGTAGCAAAAAGTATAGATTTTTAAGCAATGAGGAGGCCTGCATTAAAGCTACTCTCCATGTAAGCACTGTGACATGGCTAGTTAAGTAACTTCCATTGGGATTCATTTGCCTTTCCTGTAAAATGGGATAATGTTACTTCTCTGTATGCTTACTTCAAAGGGCTGATCTGAGTATCCAGTTAGGTGCAGTATGTAAAAATCACTTCTGAGTTCTAGATGAGTCTTTTATGAAGCTGAGCTGCTTCATTCATTCGGCAGACTTTCACAAGTTGGGGATACTAAACACATTAAATTAAAATTAGTTGTACATCTTCACTTGTTGCTAAATTAAAGAAAGTGCATCTTCAGTACTGGAATCAGATTCTATTTATGTTGCTATCTTTAGCGCTACAAAATTATTTGTGGAAGAGAAAAGGGGGAGCAAGAAGGGTAAGATGGTCGTTCTAGAAATTGGCAGTTAATAGAGGAGGATGAAAAGAGAAGCAGTGACAAAGCCATAGTGATAATTGCACATTATGATTGAAAAGAACCCATTACCAAATATATTTTATTCTATTTGAAAACAAAGGTCACACATGCATTAAATACTTTTGTTTTTAATATCCTGAGAGAAACTAGATTTCATCCTTTTACTTAAATGAATAGTGCATAGTTGGTTTGAGTTCTTCATAATAACTTCACTGTACCTTATGATCATTTCAGTTTGTAGCATTCTTTTCTGCCCATACAGCATTTCTTCAGATGACTTATTTTTAGATTATCATGCTTTTGAGCAGTTAACAAATTTACTCCGTTCCACCCATTTAAATTTTTCCTGTTTGAGATCAAAGCCTAGATTCATAAACAAACCTCCAATTTCAGCTCTAGAAGACCCTACGACATTAATATTATTGTGAATTATCTCAGACCCTGTATTGTTTTTACCTGTTACGAGAAAAGCATCAGTTTAACATGGCAGATGCATTAGCAATATTAGCAATCTGTTCCACCAGCAGAACAGATCATTAAGAGTTACAAATAGCTACTCTCATTTGAATATCCAAATATTATGCAGTTCATTTGGTTTTGTTAATGGCTAATCACAAAGAATATATATTTAAAAGTAGAATAAAAGCAGATGCAAGACTTTAATTGTACTTTTAATCCCTTGGTTTTTCTAGATTCTAGAGCATTACAGTTATAACCATTTGAATCTCTTCCTAAAGATTTTGTTTTAAATCACAATGAGATTTTGATGCAAATTAAATTTGAAAGCTACATTCATGGTAACTTTATTTCTGTAAAAATGGCTATACAAATTAAGCAATAATTAACAAGGACTAAGTAGTCAACAATTTATTTTGAATCAAGGGCCTGTCTTCATATACTTCATGGTTGTTACAATTTAGGGTTTGTCATAAGTCAGTGTGTACACTGTTAAAAAAGAAAAGAAAGAAAAAACAAAAGCAAAAAAACGCTAAAGCTCAAATTGGTACTTCTAAGGAAATTACCTAAGCTTTCAAATCTAAAAGTAAAATTGGCAGCATCAGTTTTTTTCTAAACTGAACGAGTAATTATGACATTGGCTTGAGTTTCTTTTTAAATAATTTTGAGTTCTCTGACTGAAATACAGAAGCACTTTTATAAACATCATTAGGAAATCACTGTTAGACTGAACTCAAGGCAGAAGAACAAATTTAAAAGCTATTTTTAACATTTCACAGTAAAATGATAAATATTGTTTATTCGTGATTAATTCAATAATTTTCTATTTTTTCCTAAATATTTCATTAAAATCTTTTAAATGATTTATTGTTAAAAGAAAGTTTAGTTTGTTCACTGTTAAATTGCTTTGGAGCCTAACGCTGAATAAACTGCCTTGTGTTAGAGTTATTTACTTCCCTGAAAGGAATCATGATTTGCCCAGGTCTTCTGTTCTTGCAAAGCTGAATGCAAATATACAGTAGCTAGGTGCTCAGATTTTTTTTTTAAGTTTATTTATTTTGAGAGAAAGAGAGAGTGCAAGCAGGGGACTGGCAGGGGCAAAGAGAGAGGAAGAGAGAGAATCTCAAGCAGGCTCCACACTGTCAGTGCAGAACCCAATGTGGGGCTTGAACCCATGAACCGTGAGATCATGACCTGAGCTGAAATCAAAAGTTAGACACTTAACCAACTGAGCCACGCAGGCGCCCCAAGGTGCTCAGATTCTTGTCAGTTATGTAGGGTATATGTCAATCCCACCTGTGAAAAAAAAAATGCCCCTTAGTTGATAAAGCTAAATATGCACATTCAAAGCTAAATGGAGGACATTAAGTCAATAATTCACCTACGATATAAAACACTCTATTAGAAGGTACAGTTACCTTTATTCCTGCCTTTTATTTTAGCATCATAAGCTGAGTGGGTGATCTTTGAAGGGCAAGTCAATCTTGATTTATTGAAGCATGTTAAAGGAGTTTGAAATAAACATTATGAAATGGCGAAAAATTCAATCTAACATAATACACATATTTCATTTTTAGCTCTAAATAAAGAGGTTAATTTTGATTATAATGAAAAGGATTACAGTGAAGTGCTTTGGCAAATAATACTTGATCTGATGAAGGCAATGTTTGATTCAACAAATTGCAGTGTAATAAATTATTCTAAGAGTTATTTTTGAAATTATTTGCCTGTGACCACAATACTTGTACTTAGAGTTAAACACACAAAATTTGATCTATTCATGGATTGTAAGACAGCATGTTCTTTGTTTCTTGTTTCTTGTATCATGTAAAATTTTAACTTCAGAATATGAGTTATGTGGTTTAAAAGGTTTCCAAGAGTTATTTTAATATCCAGGGTTCAATATGTATTTTATCTAAAGCACTACAATTATCTTTTAACACCTCTGTGCACTCAATTTTTATTTCTAACACTTATGTGGTGACAGTTGAATAGTAAAATAAAATCTCTCAAATTCATATTCATTCCTAGTCAGAAATGCAAATCATCACACGGTTTATAGACATAAAACCATACATTTTGGTTCTGTGCAATTAACGTACATATCTCAACAAAGAATTTGCATTGCTAACATAGGAGAAGTTGTGAAGTATTTTTCTTTGAGTCACAATTATTTGTTGGTATGTGCAGCTCAGTAAATGAACATGTTACTTTGAGCACTCTGAGGAAGGTATGACTATTTCCATGGGAAGGATGTGGGGAATCCAGGGATAATTCATCTTTCATCTGTTCTTTTTTTTTTAATGTTTATTCAGTTTTGAGAGAGAGAGAGAGAGAGAGAGAGAGAGAGAGAGAGAGAGAGAATGAGTGGGGGAGGGGCAGAGAAAGAGAGAGAGAGACAGACTCCAAACCAGGCTGTAGGCTCTGAGCTGTCAGCACAGAGCTGGAACTGGAGCTCTAACCCATGAACCTCAAGATCATGACCTGAGTTGAACTTGGACACTTAACCTACTGAGCCACACAGGTGCCCTTCATCTGTTCTTTAAAATTTTAACAGATCTGGGAATGATATCTCAGACTGAGCCACACAGTTGCATGTTAAAACACGGACTTCATCCATGTAGCTGGTTTCTAAGTGCCTCCAGTACAAGACAAACTATGCTTTATTTATCTGTGCAACTCCAGTTAGATAAGAATCCAATAGTATACAAATATGATGAGATGCAGCAACTACCCTGAAAGATTTATAGGGAGAGTGAATAACATGGAGAAAAATAAAGAAGAGGTCATTGGACTTAGCAATTTGAAGCAATTTTGTGATTTGTGATTTTTTGAGAGAGTGAATTTAGTAATATAAAGAAGTAGAAAACAGATTATGGGTCATTAAAAAGCTATTACAGAGTGAAGTACAAAACATAGCCATATATCAGTTCTTCTTTGCAGTTCTGTGACAAAGTGTTTAATGGTGTGGAGGGTAAGAAGGAGGCAATATTACAGATAATTTTTAAAGATGGAGAGACTGTAAGGTAGAATCCAGTAGAACAAGTGAAACTGAAGGAAGATCTAAAAAGACAGAAGTGTGGGAGAGTCGGAGTCCCTGATGGGGCAAGGTTCTAGAAGGTATTTAGGAACTGGAAGTGAGAGTACCAGAAAAAAATATTAGACTTCAAATATTGCCAGATGTTTTGGAGAAACTTTATCCAATGTTAATACACAGGAGCTATTTAATATTATTTGTAGATTGAAGCATAAAACTAACACAACAGTAAATTATAAGAAGGTCATAAGTTTCAAAAGTAAGAGCTGTGGAATATTTTCCCAACAAAATAGATCTAATCTTTCAAAATCATATTAAATGAAAGGACACAGGAAAAAAAAAAAAGATGTGTGTGGGAGGGCAAATTTGCTTTGCTACCCCCTGCTAAAGAAAACCCATACTTTCCTATGGCACTGAGTCAATTTTTAGCTTGCCAGGAAAACATATTTATATTTATATTTATACTTATATTTATATTTATACTTATATTTATACTTATATTTATATTTACATTTATATTTATATTTATATAATCATATATATAATATATAATAGATTACAGCTACTGTGAGGCATTATCATTATAATTGAGTAGGTAATGTGTGCAGCTTGTGTTTCCTAGTGAAGAAAAAATTTATGGTCTTGGAGTGCCAGAAAAAATTGCATAACCTCATTTTTTATTGTTTGTTTCAGCTCCTAATGTGGCGCCTTCAGATGTAGGAGGTGGAGGTGGAAGCAACAGAGAGCTGACCATAACATGGGTGGTAAGTATGAATAAGTTGCATTTATTATAGGCTGCTTTACCTACACTGAATCTCAAAACCATTTTGTTTCCTGAAATAATATGGAATAAAAGACAATGCCCAGAGTAAACTGTTTTTGTTTTGTTCTGTTTTGTTTTTGTTTAAATATAATTAAAAAAATTTGAATTGGCAATTAGGGAAATTATCAACAAGTAGAAGAAACTGAGTTCACCAGAGATTTCAATGTAGATTTTGTCTCCATTAAGTGAATGTAAAGAGAAAATTGAATTTTGAGTGGAAAGCAATCCACTGTTGTTCTGCATATGGTTGTTATTGACATTCATTTGTTGATTTATGCCTTATGAGTTAACTCATAAGGTATAAATCTAGTGAGTGTACATTGAACACTTTTATTCATGGTCAAGATAGAATCAGAGGCCAAGGATGCTAGCTATCTATTTGTTTTCTTTGCATGACCGTATCTACCACCTTTCTTGATTTATAAGAATTACCTGGAGAAAAATAGGAATTTGTGGTTTATAGAGTAACAATATAAAAGTTATTGCTGTTATTTTTGGTGAAATAAATAAATTGTTCACGATGTATTTTAATTTAAATAAAATGTGAATTTTATTTTTAAAAGAACATAACAAAGAAATACCTTTTATAACCATAGATGCAAAACTTAACAAAATGTTAGCAAATTAAGCCCAGCAAAATACTAAAAGAATGATACACTATGACAAAGTAGAGTTTATCCCAGCAATGCAAAGTTGGTTTCACAAATCTCATCATATTGGCAGAATAAAGGAATGAAACCATAGGGTCTTCTCAATAGATGCATAAAAAGCACTTGGCAACTTAAAAAAGTCATTTATTTTTTAAAAATTCAAGGTAAACTAGAAATAGATGGGAATTTCCTACACCTGGTAAAGAGTATTTATAGAAATCTTGTAGCTAATATAATGGGCTCAGTGGTGAGAGACTAAGTGTTTTCCTTTTAAGTTTGGACACAGAGCAAATATATCCCCTCTTGATGTTATAATAGTCCCCAACCAGTGAAATAGGGCAGAAAAAAAGAAAAGGAAGAAGAAGAAGAAGAAGAAGAAGAAGAAGAAGAAGAAGAGGAGGAGGAGGAGGAAGAGGAAGAAGAAGAAGAAAAGAAAAAAGAGCACGAAGTGTATATGTGCAGAAAATTCTAGGAAACCTATAAACAACTTTTAAAATTAATAGGCATATTTAATAGAATTGCAGGATACCTAATCAATGTTCTAAAGTCAAATGTTCTTTTATATTTTATTGGTTTGCTGCTAACAAAACTTTAAAAATACATTTATAATGACAATTAGAAAAACATAAAATACATAGACATAAATTAAACAGAAACATACACGACTTCTCTACCAAGAACTACAAAATATTCCTGAGAGAAACTAAGGAAAATCCAAATAAATGAACATAAATAGCATGTTCATGGATTAGAAGAATCAAGTAAATTTGAAAAATAAAAACAGAAAAACAAAGGTGTAGGATTTCACTACCTGAATTCAAAATTTACTAAAGCTGCATTAATTAAGACAATGTGATATTCCCATAAGGACTGATACATATCAATGGAGTAGAGAGCCCAGAAATAGACTCACACTGATATGATCAATTAACTTGCAACAAAGGCACCAAAGTGATACAAAGAAAATAACTTTATTTTCTTTTTCAATAAAAAGAAAAACTTGTTAACGAAAGGTACTGGAATAATTGGGTATTCAACTGGGGTACGTTTACCCAAAAGGAATCTGGATGTTCTTTGGTACTGCTCTTGTTCACTACACTAAACTGATATATTTGTCCTTTTCTATTTACACATCAGTAATGTAGTATCAGCTAGTCCAAAGACCATATCTACTATTATGGTAATATTTCTACTGCAGGGGTATTCTCCTTTTGTTTGTTTTGTAAAAATAATTTTTTAAGCTAGAAAGCAACATTTTTTTAAATTAATGACAGCTCCAATGCTGAAGTATTATGTAAACAAAAATTACTCAAGATCACACAAGTCAGAAATAACTCACATTGACATTTTGGGGTGGTCTTTCTAATCTTCTACATATGATGTCATAAAATTTGTAAAATAAAAACAGAAAGCTGTTTTCTAAGCATTTTTAAACTTAATATTATTTTGCATGCAATTTTCTTTCTTCAAGACTCCTTGAGATTTTATTATGTAGTTTGCATAGAATATGGCAATATTAACTTTCAGTTCAACATGTTTCCATGACATTTGTAATTGCATTTTTGAAAAACAAATTTTATCTTCAAGCTTTATCCAACTTGAACATCTATTTCTGAAGTATCTGACAAACTCACAATGACTTCTTTTCATGAAAATTGTTCATGTCACAATCCCCTATCCAAAATGTTACTTTACTTGAAAAAAAAAAAAGGAAGAAGAAAAAAAAATCAATGCTCAAAGTACAAGCAAGAATAAATTACTAAAATTATTTTTTTCCTCAAATGCAAGTCAGATTTTACCTATGGCTGAGTGTATAGTTCCTGTGCAAAAATTGATCCACTGGCCTAAAAGATTAAACAAAAATCTTGCTATCTGATTCTAGATAGATTTTGAGCTCGCTGTGGTGTGATAACCCAATTTTAATTTATAACACTTCTCTGGGCATTCAAAACCCCAAAGATTTAAAAACTTTTGTATCAGCACCTGTTTTCAAAATGAAGTTTGCTTTCTTACCTGAGACTTATTTTGACCACTAGTGTAATGTATTACAATATGTTGTCTCAGGAGTCACCCAAGGGACTTGTTATTGAGGCACCCAAAACGTTTTGTTAATCTTTTATGACCCAAAGGGAAGTCTATCTCAGAAACCATAATGTCTGAGAAACAATGCCTCTCATCTGGATTTTTGAAGTGAGACAGATATCGGTGGAGGAGAGGGCTGCAATAGTATAAACTTGTCTGCATTAGACATCTGTTTATCTAGGTATCATGTTTATATAGGTCCATGTGTACCCATTAAATATCTTTAGTGTTCAATCATTGCAGATAGTCAAAAAGCACAACCTAGCTCCAAGGGATTTTTAGGAGTGCAAAAAAAAAAAAAATCAGGTTTTAATTTTTGCAGAAATCAAATCAATTTAAATAAGTGGATATTTAGCAAAAATTGACTTCATTTAGTGGTGTGTCATATTTTATTCTTGGCATTTAGGTTACATTCTTAAGATTTAGAAATACTGAATGCTGAATATCAAGTTATTTAATTTGTAGGTTTTAGTCAATGTAACATGCATAAGTGTGGATATTAGGGAAATTAGAATATTCTATTCTTTTATATATGATTTTTTTTTATTTTTTCCCAATATATGAAGTTTATTGTCAAATTGGTTTCCATACAACACCCAGTGCTCATCCAAAAAGGTGCCCTCCTCAATATCCATCACCCACCCTCCCCTCCCTCCCACCCCCCATCAACGCTCAGTTTGTTCTCAGTTTTTAAGAGTCTCTTATGCTTTGGCTCTCTTTCACTCTAACCTCTTTTTTTTTATTTCCTTCCCCTCCCCCATGGGTTTCTGTTAAGTTTCTCAGGATCCACATAAGAGTGAACACATATGGTATCTGTCTTTCTCTGCATGGCTTATTTCACTTAGCATCACACTCTCCAGTTCCATCCATGTTGCTACAAAGGGCCATATTTCATTCTTTCTCATTGCCACGTAGTACTCCATTGTGTATATAAACCACAATTTCTTTATCCATTCATCCGTTGATGGACATTTAGGCTCTTTCCATAACTTGGCTATTGTTGAGAGTGCTGCTATAAACATTGGGGTACAAGTGCCCCATGCATATATATGAATTGGTTTTAAAAACAAATTGGATGGTATCTGTTTCAGGATAAGATGCGGGCTTGTCAAAAATTCATAATTAGAAATCCTATTCTAAAATTTTTAAATCAAGTCTCTATGGCCTGAGACTTATTAATTTTTTCCCCAAGGAGTTTGTTTTTTTCTTTTCTGGAATTTTTTTTTCTCCAGTTTCATTGGGATTTGAAAATTCTCTAGCTGACTCTGGTATAATCTAAATTGCAAAAACTAGGTAGATAACTATCAATAAGAAAAAATGTTCAAACTACTGTGAAACACTAGGTTATATTATCTAATAATTTAAAAAATCACAATATGTGCATCCTGGGGATTATGCTTTCAGGATGTACATTTCTATACCATCCTGTTTAACATATGTATATTCAAGAAACTGTGGTATATTTACTTCATGGTTTTTCCTCAAGATAACTTTGATTTTTCTGGTGAAAAATTAAAGACACAATTTGTATATTTCTCTTTTTGACTGAAAACGACTAAGTAATGAGTATTTACTAGAACTAGCTTTGTCGTTATTTATAAATAATGACTTGTTAAGGCTGACATGAACTTCCTTATTGGGCAGATGACGTGTGTAATGATAAGAAACTCAGGAAATAATGCCAAACAGAGCACATTCTTCAATACTGTGTCAGACAGGGGCCCACAGCCAGCCTCCTACAGATGAAGGCAATATCATCTCTTCCTTCCTTTTCTCCCTTTTCTCCTCTGACCAGTGTCTACTGTTTGATTACAGGACAGATATTCTAGAGTCATATACAGCTCTTTGTTTTAGGTGCTAGGCATGAAAGTAAATGAAACTCACAGAAACTCTGCCCTCATGAAACTTATATTCTAGTAGTTGAGAAAGATAATGAAGTAGATAGATAAGTAAATTATATAGTGTGGATCATGGTAGTGTTACAGAAAAGAAAATAAAGCAGGGAGGTGGGGTGTATGGGGTGTTATGGAAATAGTCTTGAAATGGCAGATCTTGTGGCCAGGAAAGACCACAAGTAGGTGATTTTTACCTCAAGAAAGTGAAGGAGGGAAGCTTCTGATGTATGGGAGAGCATTCTAGGCAGAAAGAATTGAATGTAAAAAGGTCCAGAGTGAGAGCCCCCCTGAGATATTCCAGGAAGAGAATACTTAGTAAGTAAAGTCATTACTTGTTTGGGCATGTTTTTGCCCTGGCATTTTCAGGCAGCACTAACTTATGAACATGTTTTTTTAAGTAATTTTTTACAAAGAACATGCTTCCATGTGTATTGTTATTATTATTTGCGTTGGATTTCCTCCTTATTAATTATATTGCTTAAACCTATTTAATATATCAATTTCTATTTAGCCTTTGTCAAGAGAATACCATTACGGCAACAATTTTGGTTACATAGTGGCATTTAAGCCTTTTGATGGGGAAGAATGGAAAAAAGTTACAGTAACTAATCCAGATACTGGCCGCTATGTCCATAAAGATGAGACCATGCGCCCTTCCACTGCATTTCAAGTCAAAGTTAAGGCCTTCAACAACAAAGGAGATGGACCTTACAGCCTCACAGCAGTCATTAATTCAGCACAAGACGGTAGGTAAAAGACCTTACTAACATGATGAGGGAAGATAAACCTAACTCCCTGGTAGGTATTTTGTTTGCTGTCTTTCAGGCCTTACTTGCTAAGATCTTTTCATAGTACTAGGCATTTAGTAAAAGAGTATTACTTTGATCAAAACTAAAATGTCATTCCAACCATTTAAAGACAAGAGTACCTCCCAAATCTTTTTCATCCTTTAGATCATGTCCATGATAATTAGGAAATCTCCACTAAAATAATTGGCTTTGGACCCCTGTTTTTGGCTTCTTGATTCTAATTGTGAAGTGAGAAATTCTCCATACTTGGTTGGTACCTTAGTATGTCTGTGCATTCACAATGCTTACTACTTACAAATTCCTTAACATATATATACTTTTCTGGGGGTAAAGTTTCCTCTTTTAACCCCCAAATTGTATAATTACATCCTTTATGTAACTTCTTTGCCATTTCAATAGAGTGCTGAAATTTTATTAAAGGGAATCTAGGCATAAGTCTATGAAGAAGGAGTCAGAAAGTTGAATTTTTTTATTGGGAAAGGAAAAATTTGTCTGGAGAACTAGTTAAGGGGAAAAATATATAGATACTGGCTCTCTTTGTTTTTCTAGAAACTTTATCTGAACTGAGAATGCTTTTAAAAGACTTTATATGTCTTTGATAAATAATACATCGTTTTGGATTAAACATAATAACATCGATTTCCTATTTAAGCTACTATTTAAGCTATTTCAGCTACTATGCTTTTTATTGTTTTCCTATTAAAGAAACATAAGACCTCCTTATTATACCTCCGCACTCATGAGCACTATGTAAACAATTAATGGCTAGAAAAGCAAATGGAGAATTCCATTGCCTTCTGACCTGACACATTTGTCCTTGGCCAAGTTCTCTTCACATACATGTGAGAAGCACAAAAGGAAATAAAACAGGAAATACTCCTCTGATCTCTTAGAGGAAAAACACTCTATTCATTTGCCCAATTTGTGTTACCTTCTACTTCAAAATACACATTTAGCTATCAGAACTCACATAACGCTCTTCAGCCATACAGTTATTAGCTTCCCTACTTGTTAAAAATTTAATGTGTATTCCCATCATTCCATGATCTTTACTTATAACACAAACATGAAAGGCAATCTTATATATATGGTTATATATACATGTAGGTGCACACACACACACACACACGCATGCTTTTTTTTAAGTTAACTAAATACATGGAGAGAATAAAAATGGAAATTATTTAAGTTTATAATCAAGTCAGGGCTTTCAGACCTGAGTAATAATTCTTACATTCTCTATACTTATTCTGATTCAATAGAAAGATGGTAACTTGGCTCAGTGTTACCAGTTTGAACAATCTGAGTATCCCCCACAGAAGAAATGAAAGTAAAAAGCACTTTACAAGTTATCTTCTCACCCAATATCAACTTTTTAGTGCCTTATTTGATGCTAAAGTAATCAGGCAAAGGGCCATGCTTGTCATCTCTGTAGTCATGACCATCTGCATTTAATTATATTTCTTTCCTAAATGTTTCATAAGTCTCATAAAACCTGCATGTGCCGAAGCTTGTATAAGCGTTCCTCTCTTCTTCTCCTGCTAGGAAATCAATCATAGTGCTACACATTAACCTTGATTTAGAAAGGCAACAATGTTCATGTGCAGGACATTTTTTACACAAAAGAGGATTATGGTTTGTTAATAAAAGACAATAAAAATTGACCATTCTTGCTTAAAGATTTCCTTAGTTTCTTTGTGTAATTTTCATAAGGGATGTAAATTACTTTTTATTTTTCACTGAACAGAGACCTTTTTGATACATACTTGACTTGATGCCCAGTTGGAAGATTAGATTTATAAAAGCTTTCCTGAGCACAAGAAGCAGTGGATGTCACAACTTGTTTCAAAGGATCTAAAAAAAAAAAAAAAAAAAAAACTTAGCTTAAACATAAAAGAAAAAGAGAGAAGTATTCCTGTGTATCTGTACCTTATGTAAATACAAAGTGTGAGTGAGAAAAATGAAAATTAAATGTAATGAACAATTTTAATAATAAATACCAAATTTCCTATTTTTGATAATATAGAGTTATATAAATATAATGAATTGAATGTGCATCCACAGGCTTTCTTAAAGCAGATTAGTACAGAGAAATACAAAAAAATAATTAGTACAGTTCTTGCTCACAGATATTGGAGAAATCCGTGAAAGAGTTTATATTTTGTAAAAGTGTGTGTGTGCATGTGTATGTACATGTGTATGAATATATTAACATTCATGTAGATGACTGTGTGTCATCATATATCATTGCTGACCATGAAATAAAATAATATTAGTAAAAGCAGAGAAAAAGATAATAAAATTACTGGTCTTGTTTTATTTTAGAAATACGAAAACTTGAAAAAATATTAAAATGTAATTTTAATCCATTCATACAGCAAATGGTGATATATGAATATAAGCACCTTATATAAGAATGTAATGTTCTCATCAAATTTCAGCTCCCAGTGAAGCCCCAACAGAAGTAGGTGTAAAAGTCTTATCATCTTCTGAGATAT
Organism: Acinonyx jubatus; assembly: GCF_027475565.1. Classification (NCBI taxonomy): domain Eukaryota; kingdom Metazoa; phylum Chordata; class Mammalia; order Carnivora; family Felidae; genus Acinonyx; species Acinonyx jubatus. The sequence goes on from NC_069387.1 coordinate 67,185,775, forward strand.
CTGTTCATTGGGATCATGTTGTAGAAAAAATTGTGGAAAGCTATCAGGTGAGTTCAATTTTTATTAAACTATATACATTTATTCAAAAGTTTATTATCGTAAGTTTTCAAATATGTTCTCCCTTTGAATGTTCTGTGGCCATTGATTTATGTGGCAACTAACACTATAATCTCTGTGTCTAATATGTTGGGCATTTATAAGCTAGTTGTTAAGAGTAAGGCGGAGATTCCTAACTAGCTCATCTAGGAGAGATACAGAGTCCTGTGTGTTGACAAACAGTTGACTGAAATAAAAACTAAGGTAATAACACCCATAGTTAAATGAGATCTCTTGAGACATTCTCATAAACTGTTGCCAAATTTAAAAATTTTTTGGAAACCATTTTGATAATTTATAAAAGCATCCTTAAAATGTTTATTCTATTTGTTCAGTAGTTCCACTTCTAATGGTCCCTATAAAAGAAATAACTAAAAATATACCAAATATGTGTCTCATAATGTTATCTATGAAGGTAGAAAATTGGCAACATTCGAAATGTCCCAAAGGAAATTTTCCTTGAGTTGAGTCTTAAAATACCAGTAGGAATTCACCAGATACAAAGGGGAGAGTTTGTCTTAGTTGAAGGGAAGAAGACCTGGAAAATTGAAGCTAGAATGATAGTCGGGGCCTTTAATACAACACTAGCGAAATTAAGATTTGATTGTGCAGGAAATGTGATATCATCTCATATGTTTAATTAAGCACATAGAGTGAAAATTAGGAGGAATTGGCAACATCTGATCTTTGCAGATGAGCAAATGGATGCCAGGGATTCAACAACTTGCCTCAGCACAAATTAAGTGTCAAAGCAGTATCTAAAATTCAGCTTTGATGATTCAAAGTTCAAGGCTTTATGCCAAACCACAGACTCCTTTCTGTTTTAGAAGTGAATGCCCTTCTGAAACCATGGGCGCTGAACTGCGCACACAGCCAGCTTGCCCTCTCAATTCTTGTGCACCTTCCTTCTTCATCTGTTGGAATATTAGCTCTTTGAGGGCAAGATTTTGTCTGTTTTTCTCTCAGCACCAAGAACAAGTGCTGGGCACAGGGTAGGCACTAAACAGGTATTCAGGCTGAATAGAGCTACAGTATTATCAAATCATATGTTACAATCTGGACTTCTCAAAGCCATGTTTCTGAGATGTGACCACAAAACGAACCCAAGATTTTAAGTTTTAAACATGTAAATATCAGGAAGCTTTTTTTCTTCAGTAACATAGGTTATGATTTGGGTACATGTCAAAGTGTCTTCAGATAATCTTTGCAAGGGTTCAGCTGAAGCTATTATGAAAAGAGTGGAATGGTAGGAATGAACTGGAAAGACAGTATTCATAACTTATTAAATTGACCTTTACATTTAAAGCTAGTAGGAAAGGAATGGGAAAAATAAAGAAATTCACTAGGCATTACAAACCCCTATAATAAACAAGTCCAAGGTTTCTTGGGAGAAGACATCAGTATTTGGAGCTTGAAAGTCATCTTGAACCATAGGATTTTTTTCTTCTTTCATATTATTCATTTTTAAATAATAAAAAAAGAGAAAAAAGATTATTTAAAATATAACTCACTCATTGAATCAAAATGCTAAATTTATATTTTACTTTGTTTAAAACATTGACCTAGCATTGGCACCAATGAATTTAGGCAATAACCAGAATGTAAGCTTTTTTGATTGGAAGTAAACATCAGTTAAGGATTTTCAATGAAATAGTCCATGAAAAATAATAGTTATCAGATAATATTTTCTCAAATGATAATTTCAAGGAAAATGTATACCATTGAGGAATTTAGTTTCACAGATATCTGACTTTCTGTAACTCCATATTAAGTAGAAAACAGTGAGCTCTTTTTCTGAGCAGATGTGCATTGATAGCTCAACTCTGTCACTGAGGAATTTGATACAAAATTTATCTGAAATTTCTGGACCTTGGTTCTCTTACCTGGAAAGGTGAGAGAGTAATCATGCCTCATAGAACTGTTGTGTGGAATGAAATCAAAACATTTAATGCCTTTCCCTGTTCTATGTCATTGGACATTTGAAGACAGTGATAGTGATGATAATGACAGTGATGAAAATGATAATGATAATATTGATAAGAATGATAACATTTGTTGAGCCTTTATGATGCTCAACAGCATTGGAGTTTAGAAATATTTGCGTAATAATTAGCGTAACCAGATTTGAACCTAGGTCTTACGTCTCCAAATAAATTTAAAATATTGGACATAAATCGCAAAATTATTGTTTCCAGTTGTTCTTTCTTAAAACCTTTTTGAGTTGTTGACACAGAACCTTGAATATCAAAGAGACCAGCATGAAAGCTTAAAAGAGAATGTCTGTAACATTTATTCTCCTGTAAGAAAATGCCCCTGTATAGGGGGTGGGGGGGAGTTTGACTGACTATAATGTGGTTATTGTTTCTATTCTAAAATATTATGGGAGAAGCCAATGGTTTAACAAGATAGATGATTGAGAAAACTAATACCCCAGTGCACTTCCTATAAAAATGTATTCAGGGACAAAGTTATACAGAAACAGAGAAAAAAAAGTAACACATTAAGAAAATAAAATAAAAACTGGAAAAGCCCGAAAAGTAAAATAAAAACTGGAAAAGTACCTGTGTGTTTGACCCCTTCTCAAGGTTAATTTCTTGATATTTCAAGTGAGAACTGTGAGCAGTTGAGTTTAAAAATAATCTCTTCCCTTGTGGTTTTAAAATGTATCTCAGTAGAGTGTTTAAGTTCTACTTATTTTTTCCTCTCGCCTAGTTAAAGAGCTCCCCACTCCTAACCTTAACGGTACAAGTTTTTCTGCAGTGTAGGAAAGGTGTATTAGAGCTTTGAGCTCCTGCCCAGAATCCGCAAAAGACTTAGTTTGTTCACCCAGCAGGTACAACACCCACTTAACTTAATGTAAACAAGCATAATATGCTATCAGGAATAATGAATGCAAAATCTCTTAACAAGTGAATTAGAGATTAATGCAAATAATCAGTTTCACAATTATCTTAAAAGATTATCAATCCTGAGTAATCTCAGTTTTTTAAAGGTTAATTGATTATAGTGAGCACATTTAGGAAGTACTAATATTTAGGAAGTACTTCATTTTCTTATTTTGGATCTTGATCTCCCCAAAGCAAAGTCTGACACACAGGTGTGGGAGAAGGTAGTGTTTTTGTTGTTGCTGTTGTTGATCCATTTGTTTTAATATGATCCTGGAGAGCAAAAAAATGAGGAAAAACAGAGTGAAGAGGAAAAGGGGAAGCTTGGATAGAAAGATGCATATCTTTTTGGCAAACCCTGTTGGCAACTGGTGCTCCATCTCTTGGAATCTTTGAGGACCTTTAGAATGTGGCTTAGAATTGCCCTACCTGGGATAAAAGGGGGAGCATTCATCCACTGCTGCCCCCCACTGGTTAAGGGTGGCCCCATCAGCATCACCTCCTCTCCCACTTCCGTGGACTGTGGGACAAGTTTCACATCGCAGCATCAAAGACATCCTGGGACTGAGAGTGCGAAGCCAGCAGCACTAGCATGGGTGAAATGCTTACTGGTCATGCTTAGGAGAAGTACCTAAGTGAAGCCTCCATAGAATTGGTTGGTCCCTGCACCAGTGGCTGGAATAAAAGAATTTTGAATAGCTCCCAAAAGGTGTAAGAATACGGATTGGAATGATTTATATTTTTGCTATTCCTTTCCCATAGAATATTCTAATAATCAAAGGAGTCTAAGATTTGGATAATATAGTTATTGTATATTTTTAGAGATTGAGCTTTTTTGTGTCACAGTTTTTCACTTAAATGACCATATTAACCGTTTCTCCTAAATACTGTATTAAATCTTTTACAAAAGAATCTTCACTTGTCACATGATTATGATTTTTTTTCCAGCAAATTCAGAACTGAAAGGACAGAACTTAGAAATCTGATCCAAAAGGTTACTGCAGGGGCGCCTGCATGAGTGGCTCAGTCAGTTAAGGATCTGATTCCAACTCTTGATTTCAGCTCAGGTCATGATCTCCTGGTTCGGGAGATCAAGCCCTACATCCACGAGCCTGTTTGGGATTCTCTCTCTCCCTCTGTCTCTCTCTTTCTTCCTCTTCCATGTTCTCTCTCTCTCTCTCTCTCTCTCTCTCTCTCTCTCCCTCTTTCTCTCAGTCAAAATACCTAAATAAACTTAAGAAAAAAGTTTACTGAAGTTGAAAATAATAAAATGGAGCAAACACAATTTTCAAAAGTGCTAAATATCTTCAGGCACTTCCATAATTGTAACATCCATTCCTTTTTTCTAAACCCCTTTGGAGAAAATGAGGTTTTAGAAAAGCCATTTTCCCTGCAAATTTCTTAAATTTTTCTGAGAAGGAATATAACTATATTGTCATTGTACAAAAGTATTATTAATGTAGCACACAATTTATGGAAAGTGTGATATTCTTCTGCTAAGGCTTTTTTCTTTTTAGCTTCCTAACACTTTTGTAAAGAGTAAGTATTCTTTGGGCAAAATGATATACTTAGATCTCTCCCTCAAAGATATTAGGGATTTTATGTGAAGTTATACATTTTGATTCCTTCATTTTTTTAATAAGATCTATGATGGCAAAGAACATGTATGCCTGGGTTCACTGCACTCCCAGCACCTTGCACAGTAAGTGGGACAAAGTGGGTACCTGATAAATATTTGTTCAATGAATGAAACAGTATCATACGTCAAATGTAGCCCTGTGCCCATAGTGTTGAAAATAAATAGTAAATACCCTGTCATCAAAGAGCTTATAATCTAGTTTAAGTGGAAAAAGACAAGTCATGAGGCAGTCTAATTAGTCATAATTGCCTAATAAGCACTATGATAGGTTTATGAGAGACAAAAGATGCTATGGGAATTATAGAAACATGTAGAGAAAGAGTGAAAATTGTATAATACCACAGCATTAAAAAGAAATGCATTATGTATTAATGCAGCATATGAAGATGAATTTATGGTTTACTATCCATAATTCAGGACCTACTATATGTATGTATGTGCATATGTATTTTCCAGTAGTGATAATCCCTTTCCACTAATTCATTCAGGCTCTCTTTTGGTCTCCCTAGTGATTAATCAAAAGCAACACATTTGTTCTGTTCCATGACTACAGGTTGCACCCTTCACTCCAAGCAATTTGTTGCAAATCGCTCATAAGTAATTTGCTCGGTGCTTCACCACATTGAGAAACTCAGTGAGATGATCAAGATGCAACAGCCCAAATTTATTATCTGTTTGGAAATGACGTGCATGGCCAGTGGCTAGTTCAGAGAAAAAAAAGATGATGCCATGCATTACATATATCTATCTATTATTTATTTTAGTATACTTTGAAAACATTGTAAGTTATATGTAAACATATAAAGAGATTATTAAATTAAATCATTTTGTCTCAGATGCTTTCATTTGTAAAGATTAACTAAACTGTGAAAAGTTCAAACAACTCTCCTGTTCTAAAACAAGGAAATCAAGGACTATTTGGCACTCTCAATAATTCTTTCTGCTCCCTAGTTAAAAAGGCACAGCTAAATTACTGCTTTAATTTATTGTGACTTATGTTTTTTTTTAATGTTTATTTTTGAGAAAGAGAGATAGAGCACGAGTCAGGGAGGGCAGAGAGAGAGAGGGAGACACAGAATCCGAAGCACGCTCCAGACTCTAAGCTGTCTATACAGAGCCCGGTGCAGGAGTTGAATTCACGAACCATGAGATCATGACCTGAGTGGAAGTCAGACGCTTCATTGACTGAACCACCCAGTCGCCCCTATTGTGAATTTTAATGGAGACTGACCACCACAGATCCCTGCTAAAGTTTGATGAATAAAGTCATTTGTCATTTTAGATATAGGTGCAAATAGTAAATTAAGGAAAGCTCTTTTCTTTTGTACTGCCAAAATGCCTCATGGAAATTTAAGTGAGAAGGCAGAAAAATTTTGTCACTTTAATTCCTCATAGTGTCTGTCTTTTAGAAATTACCTTTTTGATATCTATCTGGTTAAAAAGTTTCTCTTCTTTAAACTGGATGATAGAAAAGTTGTTAAAATTCAATGAAGATTTTAAAATGTGGTCCACATCTCAGTCAACAAGCATACATATAAAAATGCATCAACCTCATAGATTTCAGTTTTGATTGCTATAAAACATTCTAGATTTATTATGAAGATAATGTATACAGATGATCCTACTCAGGTTCTTGGCATTTCATTAGAATATAAATTTTCATTTTATTTCTCTTTAGTCAAGCATTAGAAGGAGGCCTTATGCATTATCTGATTCAAGTGCCCACTAAAATGTAGGCCATTGTCCTCCCAGATGAATGTACTCACTGCCTGAACCCTTTCAGAATCTGGAAACATCTTCTCGAGGAGGCTCCTCCCCTTAGCAGGTCTTTTGTCTGCCAACTGAGATCTGCCTCTGGAGACACTGGATACAATTCTAGTTCCTTGGTTCTGAGGCCATCCTTCTGGTCAGATGACAGGAAATGCCAAGGAGATCCTATCAAAACCATTAGAAAAAGTATTGCTGACATGAGAAAAATGAGTACTAGAAAACAAAATAAAAACATTGCAAAGGAAACAAATTAGCAACTTAGTAACTAGGCTTTGTTCTGAAATGTGATCATTCTACATATAAACCTTACTTTGTTACCAAGTGAATTGGAACCATCTAGTTCCATTTTATAATGGTTTCATTTGATTTATGTAAATGAATTATTCAAGATTATATAAATATTAGATACTATTGTCTAGGCACTTTGCTTAATTGTGAAATTAAATTTTCATTTATTTTATGGCCAGGGAATCTAAAATATATAAAATATCAACACATTTATAAGGAAATTTGCTCCTTTTTATTTATACCTTAGATACAGGAATTTCTAACCAATAAAATAGTCTCATTAGAAGGATGGAAATTATAATTTCCAATTTTTACTTAAACTTTAAGAGACAAGGAAGAGTGTCATTGGTACATTGGTTGGTACAAGTAATCATTTTTTTAAACTAATGTTTATTTTTTGAGAGAGAGAGAGACAAAGTGTGAGTGGGAGATGGGCAGAGAGAGAGGGAGACACAGAATCTGAATCAGGCTCCAGGCTCTGAGCTGTCAGCACAGAGCTTCGGGGCGGGTGGTGGGGGGAGGCTTGAACTCATGAACCCTGAGATCATGACCTGAACCGAATTTAGATGCTTAACGGACTGAGCCACCCAGGTGCCCCACAAGTAATCATTTCTAATCACAACATGGATAACATTTTTAAAAATAAATTGATTTTCATAATAAATAATTTCCTCAACTAATTAAACTCTTAAGCCCATTTCTTTGATAGCTGGCAAAAATATAGCTTCAAAGGGAATATTTTTTCATACATATTTCTAAAATGAACTAGCAGAAACTTATTACACTCGCATGTTCTAGGCAATATAATAAATTTTTATAAAACAAAGTTGTATTTCCTGTCAAACTGTTTTATCAGTGACCCATGATGCATTTGATATTATACAAACAGAAATAAAACAGTAAATAAATGATAAAAATTATTGTGGAAATACGTCCAAACAGAAACCAGTGTTATATTTTGAAGGTAAATCATATGAAGAGGTTTTTGGTTTCTTCTTCTTCATCTTTTTTTGTTGTTGTTGTTGTTAGAGTGATACTATTTCAGGCCATGAGGTGAGCCCTTGATTTCTTTGACATCTTTAATAGATCTACATTATGTGCCTTGCCATATTCTAAGACCAATAGAAGTATAAGTAGCATTAAGTAACATTTGAGTATATGACACTCAGCCAACATCATAGGTGTCAGAGCCAAGTGAAAAGGATTTTCACCACTGAGTCATGACAACATCTTCCTCAATTTGAATGTTTGCAGATTCGGTATTGGGCTGCCCATGACAAAGAAGCAGCTGCACACAGAGTTCAAGTCACCAGCCAAGAGTACTCGGCCAGGCTGGAGAACCTTCTGCCCGACACCCAGTACTTTGTGGAAGTCAGGGCCTGCAATAGTGCAGGGTGTGGGCCTCCCAGTGACATGATTGAGACCTTCACCAAGAAAGCACGTGAGTCAACATTTGCATTTAGACTCATCAAAAACTACCAATCCATTCGGTCATGATGCAAGTTACATTTGAGAGAAATTTACTACCTAGCAGTCTTAGCGCATTCCATTTTAAATTTTATCTTTTACAGCCATCCGAGGTTTAAAACAAAAACAAACAAAAAATCATTGCTAGTTATTGTAGGTGATGAAAACATGTGGAGGATGACTTCACCCATTTAATGTTCCACTATAGAAATAATATTACAGAACCTCCATTTGTAAATTTTGTATCACTAGATAATCAATTTGTATTCTCTGTTACTATTTTTAACATTGTTTTTATAGGACTGCATAAATAGCATATAGCATGAGAAAATTAAAATTGTTTCTTCTCTATACTTTTTTTATATAAACCTTCATCACTGCATAGTGCAAATGTGAGGTAAATGTTGTAGCATTATGTTTCATCTCTTATTACCATATGTTCTGTTGTTTATACAACAAGACAGCCCATCCTGCTTAAGTCTTCTAGTCGTTCTCAGCTCTCTGGGTTCACTTTGATATCTCCTTCTTGAACCCATGTTGAATATATAGAAGAATAGAATTTATATTCAAGTTTCTAGAGAGATTTGCAAGAATTTAAAGACAAGAATACTACTGGTGTTTGGAAATTTATGAAATTCACTTGGGGTAAGGTAACTGAACATGGTGATAGGATACCAGACTTTGGTATCAGCCATGGGCTTCAGATATGTATTTTCCACTTACTAAATGTGTGCCAGTAGACAAATTACCTCCCACCTTTAAGCCTTAGTTTTCTAATTTGTAAGAGCAGCGTCCATTCCTTTGTCCTTTTTTCCATTTATTCATCAGAAGTATGCTATGTGTCTACTATCTCTGTTCTAGCCATTGAGAATACAGAAGGGATCCAACCAGACCCAGAGCCTCTTCTTAGAAGATTTACAACCTAATGGAAGGACATGAAAACAAAACAAAACAAAACAAAACAAAACAAAACAAAGAACTGACAAATCAATATGAATGATAATATCAGTTGACAGGGCAATAAAATGAATAAACATAATAAAATAGAAAGTGACATGGATGGAAATGAATTCCAATTGAGTGGTCAAGAAAAGCTTCTTTGATAAGATGCCATTTGAGTCATATATATATGAATATATGAATCATAAGAAGGACCTACTATGACAACTGGCAGGGAGGGGACGATTTCAGGTAGAGAAAGTAATTAGGGTAAAGCCTAAGGGTGGGAATAGTTTGGTATGCCATAAGTGTAGAAAGGCCAGTTGGGCAAGGATGTAGGCTAGAAGTGAGAAGGAGGAAGTATGCTGGTGTTGAAATACGAAGAGTCTTGTAGTTGTAGGTCCTGCTAGGGATTAGAGTTTTTTCTAAGTCTGTTGAGAGCCATTGGGAGATTTTAAGGCAGAGAGGGATAGTTAACTTATGCTTGAAAAAAATCATTCTGGCTTCTGGATGGACAATGGGTGGTGGTGGAGTAGGGGTAAAAACAAAAGAACCAATTAGGGGACGGTTTTAGATGTCAAGGAGAGAAGTGATGATGGCCAGAACTAAGTGATAATGGATATAAAGAGAAGTGGAAAATTTTCTACAGAAAGAGTTGACAACTTGGTGCTGATTTGGATGTTGGCATGGATGGAATGGAAGACTGAGTACTGTACTTTTGATTCAGAAACTGAGGATTCAGTTGTATCATTTGCCAAAGATGGGAAAGACCCATAGAGACGCAGATTTGGGAGAACATGGCAAATGTTCCATCTTGATTACATTTGAGAAGTCTTGTAGAGATTCTAATACAGGCAATTGGACACATATGTCTAGAGGCCAAGAGAAAGCATACACCTGAAATAAAATTTTGACTTCTTATAGCCATACAACCAGATATAAATTTTAGGAAAGATTCATAGATCAGAGAAGGGTTCTCAGGATCAAGTCCTAGGTCATGCCAACATCTAGAAATTAGGCAGAGGACAGGAGCTGGCACAGGATGGTTAATGACAAGGAGCATCCGGAGAGGTGGAAGGACACCTGAATGTTAAGAGATCATGAATTTAAGAAAAGAATGAGATTCAGAAAGGGGTTAGAAGGTCAATTCTGTAGAATGCTACAAAGATATTAAGTCTGAAAAGAGTAAAACATGACATTATTTGGCCAACTGGAGGTAATTGATGGCTTTAAAAGCAGCAGTTACAAAAGACTGGTGGAGAAAGAAACCCAAGAAAAAGGAGAAGATAATAAAAGATAGTTATATTACCTACCTCACAGGGTCAAGGGTACATTAAATGAACCCATGGATATAAAGTGCTTAGTATAGTGCCTGTTATGTAGTAAGCACTCATCAAAATTAGCTATTGTTGCCACATCATTATCATCACTGACTCAAGGCTGTTTGCAAAACTCAAGTTGGATATGGTGGCTGTCACTTGCGTATTATTACTTTCCACAGCTCCGAGCCAGCCCCCAAGGATCATCAGTTCCATAAGATCTGGTTCACGCTATATAATCACCTGGGATCATGTGGTAGCACTATCAAATGAATCTACAGTGACAGGATATAAGGTATGTAAAAGATTACTGGGTTTTTCCCCACACAGGCTTTATTCCTATAAAGAGTGATTGATGTTTGGACTTGACTGATGTTTATTTCACCAAAACCCTTTCAGCTTTCTTATTCTAGCTGTATAGAGGAATCAGATGACATCATACTGTGATAAATTTTGAAATGAGAAAAGATCTTCAGTGAATTCTATGAAAATTCTATGTCAAGTGAGCAAGATAGGTACAATAACTGCTTTAAAGAATAGAGTTGTTAAAGTAATCAGTGCATAAATCCATTTTTGTTTGGCAATGATTAAGATAGCGTTGCCTGGCACACAGTAAACTTGACTATATTGAGTTGCATACCATAAATGAACCAAAAAAAGATTATTTCCATATATTCTATCACACATTTTTTATTGGACACCAGACTTTGGGAATAATATTAAAAAATTTAATTCTGAGCATTTTTTTAAGACTACTTCAAAATGTTCAAAGAGCCCTCATTTTTATACCTATTCCATAAAACACACACACACACACACACACACACACACACACACACACACACATTTTTGCCTCTATGTTAGGTCAGAAAAAAAAAGTCAGATGCTTAAGGCATTTTCTCTTGGATCACCCTAAAATAATAGATGAAATCAATTTCTGTGAATTAAAAATAACAATTTTTTTCTAGCTAGTATTAAACAGCTTCCTGGGATTTTTTATTATTATTAATAAAAGTGTAAGCATTTTTATTTTGGTTTTAGTGTTTTGGCATTGGCTCATTATTACCACTTTATTAAATATACATATTTTGGGACTTTTTCAGGTTCTCTATAGACCCGATGGCCAGCATGATGGCAAGCTGTATTCAACTCATAAACACTCCATAGAAGTTCCAATCCCCAGGGATGGAGAGTATGTTGTAGAGGTTCGTGCACACAGTGATGGAGGAGATGGAGTAGTGTCTCAAGTCAAAATTTCAGGTAAGCCAGTCATTTAAGACACATCTCCATTAATTACTTGTATATTTGTAGGCCATATGGATTCTCAAGAGTAAAGGTAGGATTGGTATGCACACCAGTATCAGTGTTTTCCTAAGGAAATCTGAAGTGTCAAGGATGTCCTAAAACTTGGCATTTCTTCCCTTATAAGTCACAAAAGTAACTTTGCAACATACTGCATACTTTTTGATTACTATCTGGGTGACAAAGCATATTTCAAGTACCATAATGCAGGTATGGTAATAGCACTGTGTGGTAACAGATGGTAGCCACACTTATGGTGAGCCTAGCATTACATCTAGACTTGTTGCATCACTATGTAGTACACCTGTAACATTGTATGTCAACTATAGTTCAATGGAAAGAAATACCACAATGCATTAAAATTTTACGTAATAATAGACCATTAAATACTAATATCCGAAATTTATCAAAAATAAATTCACGGGGTGCCTGGGTGGCTCAGTCGGTTGAGCCTGTGACTTTGGCTCAGGTCATGATCTCACAGCTCATGAGTTCGAGCCCCGCATTGGGCTCTGTGCTGGCAGCTCAGAGCCTGGAGCCTGTTTCAGATTCTGTGTCTCCCTCTCTCTCTTACCCTCCCTGGTTCATGTTCTGTCTGTCTCTGTCTCAAAAATAAATAAACATTAAAAAAAAATAAAAAAAAGAAATTCACTGGACTACTATTAATACTTTTCTAACTCCTTTTTCTTTGTCCTATGTATATTAATATAGTAATAGAAAGACACTATAACTAGATGGAAGCTCCTTCCTTTACTATCTCTCTCTGTGTCTCAGCGTTTGTGTCCTTATTCTGCAAACTGTATTTCTCACAGCACTGGGAAATCCAAAATAAATACTTGAGGCAGTGACTTCATCTCTTGTGTGGACTTGTACAACACTATTATTTAAATTTTGATAATTTTTTCTCATCCTGCATGCTATAGATTAATTATAATGAATTAAATGATGTTAATTTGAGAGCTTTATGAGTCTCTGAAACACTGCAAGATGCTAAATTAAAGACAGGGATCACTGATTTAGAAAAAAACGATAATTTATAGCTAAATAGATTCATGTATTTGGTGAATAGTGCCATTCTAGAATTTTCTCATTTAAGTTTGGATTTATTTGCAAATTGTTTAAATAGGTTTTCCCATGCATTTAATTTATGTTGATTTTTTTGTTTAGACATTATTATTGTGTTTCTTTAGAAAATTTGTAAATTGCCAAAATTTGAAAATAAAAAAGTCATATTCCAAACACTCTAAATTAGCTACAATTAGTGTTCAGTATGTGTGTGTGTATGTATATTTATATATTTATATTTTATATAAATTATATAATTATTATATATTATATATATAATATATTTACAATATATAATCTTATAAATTATATATTTATTATTTATATATTTATATTTATATATAATTTTGCATTTTTGCTTCTGTTGAATGTATAATGGTATATCCTACTTTTATGAATCATGTTACACAAACAGTCCCCATGTCATTCAAAATGTTGTAAATTTCACTTAACATTATACATATTCTCTCAAATGTATAAGATGTATCTACCCATTTTGGTTTCCACTATAATAAATAATTCTATTTTGAATACATTTTTATAAATTAATCTTTCTGCGGGTTAAATTGAAATAATTTGATAAAGTATTTTACTTTTATATTGCCAAATTAAAATATATTTATTTATTTTCCTGTTGTCATTGTATATAAGTGCATTTCCCATTGCATTGCCCCAACATTAGTTTTCCTTTTAGTCATTACTAATGATAGGAGAAGATGGCATGTTTTTATTTTTAAAATATTTTCTAATTTCTGAACTTTGCTAGCACACACTTTGAGTGGTTTCACACTCAGCAGGGCTGTTCCACAAAGGAAATCAGAGGGAAATGAGCACTTTATTTTGAGGGTAGTAAAGTGCAAAAGAACCCAGTAAATCGATTTGAAAACCAACCTTCCTTGTTAAGAAGCCTGCCATACCCCACTGCTGCTCTCTTTATTTCCTTACCCTTCATTTTTCATCGCTGATGTGAAGCAAAACCCAAAAGCTTCTGGGGTTGAAACTACAGAAGTTTGTAGCTGGAGATGCCGTAGCAGTGAACTGCCTCAGCATAGTGATAACTAGTGATGTGCAGGTAGATGTTAAACAACAGACTGTCTTAGGGTGAGGGGAAGCCCTGGCTTTATAGTTTGCTAATTTCTGTGGTGTAAATATTTCCATCATGTCTGATTTCAAACTTCCCACATGACATCACTAAATGTGGAGCTACGATGAAATGCTGAGCAGCACACCATTATGCATATGTGGTGGTAGCCACCACACAGATGCAGAGGAATAACCTCAAGAGCATTGATGATATTAAAATGCAGTAACATAGGGGCACGTGGGTAGCTCAGTCGGTTAAGCATCCAACTTGAGTTTTGGCTCAGGTCATGATCTCACGGTTTGTGGGTTTGAGCCCCACATTGGGCTCTGTGCACAAAGCCTGCTTAAGATTCTCTCTATCCCCCTCTCTCTCTCTCTCAAAATAAACTGATAAAAATTTTTTGTAATGCCAGAACAGGGGCGCCTGGGTGACTCAGTCCGTTCAGCGTCTGACTTCAGCTCAGGTCATGATCTCAGAGTCAGTGAGTTTGATCCCCGTGTCGGGCTCTGTACTGACACTCAGAGCCTGTACCCCGCTTCAGATCGTGTCTCCCTCTCTCTCTGCCCCCTCCCCTCCATTTGTGTTCTGTCTCTCTCAAAAATAAATAAACATTCAAAGACTATTATTAAAAATGCAGTAAGGAATTAGGAAGTGATGAGTTTTGAGAATTTACTACCTTGTTTTAAACTTCCTCATTTACTTAAGAAATTTAAATATTTCAATTTTAATAACAATATTTTTAACCACTTGCTCATCAATTTTCTAAATAATTAACAATCGGTTCTTGGGAGGTGGCAGAGACCCCATGCTGCGCACCACGGGCACACCCTGACACTAGTGTGAACAGCCCGCATACAGAAGGCACAGAGCAAGCTATTTTTAGAAACCTCAAGTGAATAATTTCCTTTTTCTGCCAACTAACGGGCAATGTTCTTATTAAGGCAGAATTTCTGTTATTTATTTCTTATTCTAGCCATGACTCTATGAAGAAACTCCACAATTAACAGTAGGAAATGTCAGATGTTTGGTGGGTCGTCCCATTCTAAAATTTTCTTAAGTTAGATTCATTTGCAAATTGTTTACCTTATTTGTAATGAAAGAAGCATGTGAATGTAAATGAAAATTTTAGGCTTTCTTGTGAATGTAAAAGACTCCTCATACTTTCCTTTGTTTCTGTTTTCATGACTAAAATATGATGCCAGGAATAGAGTACATTGCTATGTTTTAATGTTTATATAAGCATTATGCTATTCATTTATTTATTCATTCAAGAAATATACATGAAATGCCTACATTATGTCCAGGCACAGTTCATATATATATATATTTTTTTTTTTTCTAATGTTTATTTTTGAGAGAGAGAGAGAGAACATGAGCGAGGTCAGGGCAGAGCAAGAGGGGACAGTGGATCTATCAGCACAGAGCCTGTTGTGGGGCTTGAACTCATGAACCATGAGATCATAACCTGAGTCACAGTCAGATACTCAACCAACTGAACCACCAGGTGCCCCCACAGTTCATATATTTAAAATGTGCTACTATATATATATATATCATATCTTATATATATGTGTGTGTGTGTATATATATATATATATATATATATATATATATATATATATATCATATCCCTCTTCTTCCACATCACTGTCACCCCTTGATGGCCCTACTGTGACTCTAACAATTTTCTTGGCTTCCAATTTTGGCCTTGTACAGTCCATTCCCTATGCAGCTGCCAGAGGGATCTTTTTATACTTAAATCAAATCATGCAACTCTCCTTTTAAAAAGACTTCCCACAGGATAAAATCTAAATTCCTTACCATGGCCTATAGTGCTCTATAATAATCTGGCCAAACTCTCTTATCTCGATTAAGTGATTTCATCTTTGTTCCATGACCTTCTTTCTCTTCGTGAACATACATCAATGTTACCCTTACTTTGAAACATCTGTACTTGTTCCTGCTGCTGCCTGAATTCTCTGAATCTTGTCATGGTAGGTTCATTTTTGTCATTTTTGTTTCTGCTCGGATGTCACCTCCTCAGAGGAGACTTGTATGACCACCAATTTAAGATAGCCCCTACTCTACCTCTATATCTTATCACATCACTCTTTTATTTTATTCATAATATTTATAACTACTCAAAGTTACCTCATGTATTAATTTATGCTGTTTATCATCTATCTCCATCCTTACTTGAATGTAAATCTCCATGGGAACAAGCTCTTATCTGACTTATTCAACCTTTGAATCCCCAGTACTTCGGGGACACATCTGGCACAAAACAGGGTTTTAACAAATACTTGCTAAATGAAGTTAGTATTTCTGCATAGAGTAAAATTTAGTTATAAGAATAACTTGGATAACTTAAATTATGATTTATATTTCCAGAATGTTGATACACTTCTCTCCCTTAGGCACATGGTTTGTATTATGCCATGTGCTAATTCACAGTTTGGTTCTTACAAAGCTTAAGACTTCATATGAGAGATAGTCTAGAAAATTTATTTGACATGGTAACTTGCATCTCTGCTTCTCTCTGACCTGAACACTGGTACTGCTGTCTTAATACGTTATTCCCCATTAGATGTTTACAGTTCACATCTAGGCAAATGTAACACCACAAATGTTTCATCACAAATGTACTATCTCTAAGAAATTCTATATTGTCTCTTAAGAATCTTTTGTTTTTGTACATCATTAGTAGTTAAATTAAGAATGTGCTAATAGTTACAAAATACTTTGAATGTAAATTTTAATAAGCTAGTTTGGCTTGTTACATATTCACTATAAATTTTAGAATATAGATTATCAAGGATCTGTGGCCATAAATAAATATCCACAGAGAAGTACGTATTTACTTATTTATGTGTGAATGTGCATATTTTGAGCTTTTATTTTTCTTTTTAGTTTTAGTAAAAGATACCTTAGTCAAATCAAAGAAGACTTTTAAGGGCATTTTAGAGGCCAGACTTCTTCCTAAGGGCAATCCATAATCATTTGAAAACTTCAAGGAGGTAGGAATAACAGGATCAGTTGTTTATACTTGAAAAATCACTTTGGTGATTGTGGAAAATGTATATAGTAGGGAAGAAAGATTTAAGGAGTAGAATTACAAGGTGATCATTATAGAATGATTAGAAGATGATAACGGTCTGTCCTGGAAAGAGGGCAGTGGTCAGTCAGGTCTAGGGTAGGTTCTAAAAGAACAAGACATCTTTTCCATTTGATTTAAAGTTGTTGTATATTCATCTTGTTGATTTTGTATCTCCTAATAAATCTGTAGTTTATTCTGATGTTGCCATAGATGATGCAAACTCAAAATTTAACCTACTACTTTTGGCAACTCCTAAGTTACTAAGTTAAACTGTATAACAAAAGCCACTAACTTAAACACTGATGAAAAACGCATTTTGTTTTCTCACTTTGTCCTTATCTTTCCACTAGCAGCAGAGGAAGGACTAGGAAACTGTTCTCTAGATACAATCTTTAGATGTTAACTCTGTTACTCACATGCCCCCTTCTCTACTACCTAAGTTATTAGTACATTGTAAAAGGAACAAGAAGGTAGTTGGGATGTTTAGATTTAATTCATACATTATGAAATTAAAATGTTATGTTGATTTCATCACTGTTTCAGTATAAGAATTTCAAAATCCAAAATTATTTTGAGCATCTAATCTTGTACAGTAGTCCATATGACAGGAGGAGAGGGTAGTATACATGATGGGCTTAGAATTACTGTATCTTGCCTTCTTTAATGATAGGCTACTATATAATTTAGTGACCTCCCCCCAAATCTGTAACGTTGTAAATGTCCTGCATTATTTGGGACAAATAGATTGCCATGAATAAATTATATACTAAGATGAGAAATTGGAATGGTATATCATATGAGAGTTGAATGCCATTCTTATAAGTTCATCATCATAACTTTAAAAGCTTGTATTTGTGATTATGGCATAATCAAATATTATTATTTAGGAAAGGCTATCTCTCCAACAAATAGTTTGTCTTCCTTTGCTAAGTTCTGTGTGGGATCAATTTGAGAGTTCAAGTGGACCAATCCAGCCTTTGTATTTCTAGGCTGACAAACAGCTTACATTTTAAATTACCTTGGAGTGCCTGGGTGACTCAGTAGGTTGAGCATCCAACTTTGGTTCACATCATGATCTCACAGTTTGTGGGTTTGAGCCCCTCATTGGGCTCTGTGGTTACAGCTCAGAGCCTGGACCCTGCTTCAGATTCTGTCTCCCTCTCTGCCCCTCCCCACTCATGCTCTGTCTCTCTTTCTCTCTGTCTCAAAAATAAATAAAGCATTAAGAAATTTTTAATTGCCTCTAAAGTATAGATTCCTTTCACTAACTTTGAATTATGACTATCCACTTAAAACCTTTTCTGACATCTCAGCTGTACATAACACTCCTACTTTCATAACAATCATGAAATGGAGGGAAAACTATCTGAACAAAATAATATTTTGTGTGTCTCTGCATTTGACTTCAAGATAGCGCTTCTGCATCTAAACTAACTCGGGTTTTTCTGGATCTTCTCCAAGGTTTCTTTTAGCTACTAGTAAGTTAACACAACAGTCCAAATATATTATTTTCTTCATTTATTTAGACTTAGAAATAATTTAGTTGGGAAACTCCCCAGTGGAATGCATTATAAGAATAGAAACAAAAACTAAAAATAATCCTCCAAGATTTACTTATAACCAAAATAATTTTAGTTTATGAAGGATGGTCTTAGTCTATGAGGCTGTACTTTAGTATTAGAATGTGCAAATAATTTTTTCCTTTGATAAATAAAACTTAGTATTAAAACATTACATATTTTCATAATACTTTTGTTCTCCAGAAAATTGATTCATTTAATATACATCTACCAAACACCTACAATGTGTCAGGCATTCTACTTTGTTATTGGTTACAATAATTAACAAGCCCTCCTGAAGCTTACATTCTAGAGGTTATCAGGAGAATAAAGGACTAACACCAAAAATAAAATCCATTTTTATGTATGTTTAAGGATTTATAAGAAAAAAATCAGTGGCTAATTTAGAGAATAAAGGAAGTAGAACTGGTTTGAATACGATGATCAGGTCAAGCCCTAACTAGGTGATGTCTGGTATGAAATTTAAAGGAAAGGAACTAGCCATACCACAAAAGTAGGAATGAGAGTCATAGGTGCAGGGAGTGCAGGAAAGAGCCCGCCATGTTCAAGGAGCTGAAAGGAGGCCAGGGTGACTGGTGAGTAGCAGTGGGGGTTGTGCTGGAGACAGCATAGGGGAAAACACCGTGAAAGGCCTGGCCTTGACTGCATCTCAGACTCATATCAGACCATTTTTTCGCTCATTCCAACTCCCATCGCCCCATCCTTGAAGCCTTCCATCAGAAGTCCGCACTTTATTCTGGGGGGAATATCAGTGTGTTTTCAGAGATGAGTGATGCAACCTGATCAAAGACCATTTTTGTTGTAGTGTAGACAGTATATTGATGTGGAGCAAAGGGGAGTTGGTAAAGAAGAGAGCAAGTCTGACAGCCCATCAGCGTAGGTAGATTTCCTTCCAGAAAGAATCATTTTATAAGATAACAAGTCTGTTACTCCTCTGAGATGCAAAGCAAACTACAAGACCTTTTCTAGGACAAATGATTAAAGAATGTGTACGGAGACATTATATATGCTTCAGAGGGAGAAAATGTACACTTTAGAAGGTTTTCTGTATGAATTATCAAAATATGTGAAATTTAGTGATAAAAAAGATAAGAAAAGCAAAAAAGATTCATAAAGTTGCTGGAGGAAAATGTCTACATCATCTTGTTTGACTCTTTTCCAAGCATTGGAATTCTCTGCAGGACATTCATGGCTTTTTCTCTCTCAACCTCAGTTCAAACACTATCTGTGATGGGGAGCCAGTTCATCCATTTTACAAGCAGCCCTTAGACTTATCAATAACCTTAATCAATAGATTATGGATCTCTGATCAATGCTATAGTAGTTGAACTAGTTTCTGATAAAATCTACCTCATAGGATCAACCCATAGCTTTCTATGAAGTTCTTTCTTTTCTGTCTTCTTTCAGTGAAAGAGGTTTCATCTTTGAGGAAAGATGAAACATCTCTGGATATTTTAATCAAGTATTGAATTAGATTCTTAAAAGAGAGAATAAAACCTTTTATAAGAGTTGTTAGAATGTCTGCTGGCTTTAAGCAAAATAAGAAATTGCAGTGGAAAGGAGCCCCTGTTGGTGGTCCATCTGCCTGCAGCTCCCAAGTGAGGGAACCACAGGAGAAGCTGTGAGGGCACTGGCACCACCGGAACCTTGGGCACCATCGAGGCCCAGAGCCCTGCCCACTGCTGCAAAAGCAGCAGGGGCTTCTGCTTTTCTGGGCCCTTCCACATCCCACCCCTTCTGTGTGCCTCTCATTGGCAAGAGCATCTAGGAATGTAGTTCTCACCTTTTTATCCCAGGGATAGGCAGAAGGACATAGTGACCACCAGAAATGCTGCTGCAAATCCAAGAAAAAATGTAGCATACTTTCTCCAAAACTAAGTAGCTTTGCATGATAACCATCAAAACTGACAAGAAAAACCCAGCCAAACCTGGCTTTTTAGGATATGTTAAATGAAATTAGAGAAAAGAAGTAAAATTGCTCTTAACTTCTAAATTGATTTCATGTTATAGAAATCCGTGTTAGAAACACTATTAAAAATATAGGGCGAGAAAACCCGTAGCTATCGAGGCTGCATTATAAATATATCTAAAAGGGAGACTTACCTAAGATATAGAAAATAATGATTAATATCACTTGATCACCAACAATCACAGATAACAATGTGGCAACTATATTTAGTTATTCTGTATATTTTCTTTTTAATTTTTTTTGATGTTTGTTTCTGAGGCAGAGAGAGACAGAGCATGAGTGGGGGAGGAACAGAGAGAGAGGGTGACACAGAATCTGAAGCTGGCTCTAGGCTCTGAGCTGTCAGTACAGAGCCCAACGTGGGGCTCAAACTCACAGACCGCGAGATCATGACATGAGCCAAAGTTGGACGCTCAACCAACTGAGCCACCCAGGCGCCCCTCTGTATTTTCTTTTACAGTGTTATAATAACATCATAATGGACAACATTGTATATAAATCTTTTTTCAAAATTTCAAAAGATTCTTACAAGTAGAATACTGGATTAGAAGGCAGAACCTTTCAAACACTTGGCAAATATTTGATAATTGCCAAATTGCTATCTAAACAGTAATGCCTATATTTTATCATTAAACAATTTTTACTAGCATTTCAATATTCAAAAATTCTTGGTTAATTGGGCAAAAATATGATCTCATAATTTTTATTATTTTTAACTACTATTGAGGTGAATACATTAATATGTTTAATAGCTACTTATATTTTTATTTCTAAGAAGTTCTGTTTATGTTTTTTTCTCTGTTTAACATTAACAATTTTCCTTAAAATTTTATGCTTATTTTGTAAAGCAATGTAATTAGCATTTTCATACCCTATTTGTAGCAAATATTTTTTCAAGTTTGCATTTCAAAGTCATTGATGCTAGATCAATATGGTTCACTTATGTGCAAAATAATGAATTCTCATCTTAAAAACCTTCAAATATTTAGTGCATACAAACAAGCCATAGAATAATAGATATGATTTAAGTCCACTTCTATGAAATCCAAAAGCAAAAAATAATGAAGCAATGTTTAAAGAGGTATGTAAGTGACATGTAAAACTTCCCCCCAAAAGAGAAAATGCTTAACACAAAATTCAGTACCATGTTGCCTTGTGAGGGGGCAGAGGGCAATCAGGAAGAGGCTTATAGGATGGTGACAATGTTATTTCTTTGCCTGGCTGTTAAGTATGCAAGTGCTCTGTTGTTGTTGTTGTTGTTTTTGTTAAATTATATTTTTAAAAGTAGTAATTTACATAATTTATTTCAAAGTTGTAGAAGTTAAAAGAGGATTGACAAAGTTGACGAATAAGAAAGTTTATTGAATCTGAAATTTTAGAGGTGTCTATTACCTTGCTAGAGCTACCATAACAAAGTTCCACAGACTGAGTGGTTTAAACAATAATTCACTTTCTCACAGCTCTGAAGGCTAGAAGTCTGAGGTCAAAATGTCAGCAGGGTTTGCTTCCTTGGATTATAGACAGCTGTCTTCCCCCTATCTTCATGGGGTCTTCCCTCTGTATGTTTGTGTCCTGAGTTTTTCTTCTTATAAGAACACCAGTCATATTGGATTAGAGCTGACCCTAATGACCTTACTTTAACTTAATTACCTCTTTAAAGACTATCTCTGAATACAGTCACATTCTGAGGTACTGAGGGTTAGGGCCTCAACATGGGAATTTGAAGGGACAAAATTCATCCCATAACAAAGTTACTGGTAATTTCTGGTAATTTCAAGAGAAAATCTTCCATAAAATACTGTGGGTGAAGGTCTTATTTCTTTCTCTAAGCCAACCTCCCAGAGCTTACATTCTAAAGAGAGGAGGCAAGATCAATCAGTCAACATATAACAACAGATAGTGATAATACCTGAAGAAGAAAGTAAACCAGAAGAAGGTAGGTAAATAGTGATGGAAGATAGCTAGGGCCTACATTTTCAATGAGTGGGAGGAACAGCTTGCTCTGATGAGATAACACTGGAAAAGAGAACCATATGAGGTGAGGGAAAGGTCCATGTGGTTATCTGAAGGAAAAGTATTCCTATTGGAACAATATAAAGCTTTATTCTAGGAGTGCCTTTGGCTGTTCAAGGAACAGCAAGGAGACCAGTGTTACTGGGACTGAGCAAGGCGTGGGGAGAGTAGACACAATTATGGTGGAGAAGTAGTTGGAACCTGAATCATAACAAGGTTTACAGGTCCTGGTTAAAGACTGGATTTTACTCTAAATGTGATGAGAAGCCATTGAAGCATTTTAAGATGGGAAATGGCATGATCAGATTTATATTTTACAAGTCTTATTTTATCTGTTCTTTGGAACGAAGTAGAAATCTCATAAATGGTGGACCAGAAATCTCTGTGAATCTCTAGAAACAGGGAGAGTGGTTACAAACCAAAAGGTGACAGTCTAAGCTAGAGATGAAATCAGCTTTGACTAGTGTGGTCATAGTAGAAGTGAGAAGTACAGTCAGGATTTACTTGGACGAAGACCCAACAATATGTTCTGATGATTTGATAAGGGATGTGAAAGAGGATTTGGCATGACTCTAAGAATTTAGATTAGGCAACAGAATCATCTAGTGAAATGGCCAACAGAATCATCTACTAAAAATAGATGACTGGAGAAAAGGAGGAAGAGCTCAAATTTTGATGTGCTAGTTCATGCTATGTCCATCAGTCATCCAGATGGAGATAGATTTAAAAAAAAAAAAAAGGAAAAGAATCATCTAGCAAAACTGAGAGACCAGCTGAGGTCAAATAACAAATTTGTCAGAGAACCAAGTGGCATAATTATATAACTATCTGCAATTCATACCAGCCTGGATACAGAGAAAGCAGATGGTTGTTGACATCACCCAAATTTGGCAACTTGCATGGTTAATGTAGTAGGAGATAAGGGAAACAAGGATTCATTACTTTTAGTTGAATAATTTAAGTAGCTGAGCAGAGAGTTTGTATCTATTAAAATATTTTCAGCTGTCTATAACAAACCCTCAACTCTAAATTGCTTAAGAAATAGGTGGCTATTAGGCCTTAGTGAAATCAGTGTCTCAAAAATGTAATCAAGGCCATTCCCTCCCAGCATCTTACATCTCCACCAGAGGGGTCTCAGAACCGGGTGTATTTAAGGCTGATTCTCTCTGTGGTTATAGTATGGCTGTAGCAAAGCTAGGAATTAGTGCACGCAGACTCTATAATGTCCAAGGAAGAAGGGGTATGCCTCTGTCAAAGCTCCATCTTAAATGAAGGACCTTTACCAGAGACTCTCTGAAAATCTTTTCCATATTGTCTCAAATTGGTTTTACTAAACTGGTAAAATGGCATTTCCACGAATGCTCAAAGTGATCAAGATTTAATTCAGATGGGGATGGTGAAAATTTCTTCAAGGAGTGAACATCTGAGCAAAAAACTGGAGAGTATATTGGCAAGGAAACAGAAAAAGATTTCTACTTCATATTAAAAGTTAGATAACAAGATGAATAATGAGGTAAATAACTAAAATAAATAAATGAGGATATAGAAAAATGAAGAAGGGAAAACTGGGTCAAAGAGCAACTTCATAAAAGTGCAACAGAAGGACAAAAAGTTATAGGAAAGATACAAAGTTAGCTTCAAAAATAGACAATTTAGGCAGGATTATTTTTACTGAGGTAATAAGGAATGGTAATCACATGTGAATTTTTAGATTAAAACAAGGATTAATAATGTTGAACAAGTTACCAAGGATTATGTCCATAAACTGAGAGAAGTCCGATCTAAAGTCAGTAACTGTTAAAGAATATTTGGATGGGTAAACAGAAATGTTCAAGGAAGAGTTTAAGGAATTACTGCTGTAGGAAAATTGTAACTATTTTTGCTTTGTTTTGTAGTTTAGATTATATATTCTGCAATACTCAAACCTATGAGACAATCCCTTTCCCTCAAAGACTGCATTTGGTGATGTTTTCTAAATTTAAAAAGTTGAACTAGGAGGTTAGAATCTGAAAAGAACATTGCTAATGGAACCTAGCATGTTTAGGGACTCCTAAATAAAGTAAGTGTTCTCAAAAAAGGAGTTGTAAATTAAAGGAATTTATCATTTTTGAAGAATGTAATTACACGGAAGAAGTTTCAGAAAATGAAGCAGTTGTACTAAGGGAGATATCTTCATTCAAAGATGAACTTTCCTGAATTTGGGGTATCAGCAAAATTCCACTTTTATTAAATAGTTCTCTATTTTCATCTTGTTTTCATAATTCCAAACTCTGTGGAATACAAAGTTCCAACAAATTTTATTTTGTGTCAATACATTGATCATGAGAAAATGAATAATCTTTTGCAATGGCATGTCTTATATGTATAATTTTAATTATTAGTAAGCTCAATTTTGCACATTTATGAATGTTGGTTCATTAGTGGCATAAAAATTACAGTAAGATTCTCTATTCTCTATACACAAATGGAGTGAAAATATTCTATAATCCTAAGGAAGAAATATTAGGATATATGTACACCCCCTCAAGTCATAGGATGTTGCTTTATATTTTCTCCTTAAATAAGAGCAACAAATAAGTGAATTAAAATAATTATGTTATCTTTGACATATACATCAACCATCAAAACACCATTTCAAAATTAATTTCCTTTGAAACATTATAGGCTATGTTGAAATTTGTAACCCTTTCAGGAAAATATAAAGATAATTATCTGTGCTGAGAAAGAGAGTTGACTTTAAATTTTCACTCTGTGGTTTTGATATTTGCCCACAGTAACACAAATTTTAAAACTACTTAGAAAAGAAAATGAGTTGGTCATTGTTAAAATTGAATCCCTGGAAATTTCTCACAAATAGAACTGGAAACCTTTAATGCTATAATAAGAAGGAATATGAAACACTTAAACTGGAAAGTGATATATCAACATATTAAAATGGTCCATTTAATACTACTTTAGGGACCAGCTTTAGTGATTTATGAAAGGAATGTTTGGGTCTCAAAGTCCTTCCCAAAGTTAGGTAAGGCTAGAAGTCAGCCCCCTCAGTAGATTATTCACAGTATGAAAGCAATTCAGTGAAGCAAAAGACATTCCAGAGGCACTTTTTACAGACACCTTCTGCAAAATGAGCCAGACCAAGAGGAAATAAATCGTTTAGAACATATTACAAAAGTATGTATTTCTCCCGCCACTTGTCTTTCTTCAGTAAACTACCGCTTCAGGCCCTGCAAATTAACAGCCTTGGTCACATGGCCATTAGAAGCAGGAAGAGTGAAGGATGTTGTAGATTACCAAGGAATAGCTTAAGGAGACTCAATCCACAGGGGCTGCTTCAAAGTAGATGTGCCCAAAAGTTGTGAATTCTTTGGATATGAACATCTGTGTGGAGGATCCTTCCAATGCCCTGGACTTTTAATTCCTCTTTCTTGATGATCTTGTCTTCCTGCCCTGCCTCAGTCACCTGCTTCTGATCACAATGGAGACAGGGGTTCACAGACCTAAATGTGAACTAGAACATGAGCGGTCCCCATGGGCTGCCTTGGTGGATCAGTAGGTTGAGCGTCCAACTTTAGCTCAGGTCATGACCTCATGGTTCGTGGGTTTGAGCCTTGCATTGGGCTCACCACTGTCAGCATAGAACCTACTTCAAATCCTCTGTCTACCTCTTTCTCTGTCCTTCCCCTGCTCCCTCTCTCTCTGTCAAAAATAATACATAAAATATTGACAAAAAACAAAAACAAAAAGATGAGTGGTCATTGAAAAATTAATGAGAAAAAATGACATGGTAACTTTCACTAATTGCTAACTCAAATGTATTATTCCTTGAAATATGAATTGAAGTAACAAATTACTGTCACCAATAACAATTGCAGATATTCTCATATAATATTTCAGCTGTTGCAGTATTACTGCTTCAAAAATATGGCCTTTATTAGACCTGACCTTTGTTCTTATTATTTGATGTGCACATAAAATTTTATTGTGCTAATAAACATATATTTGCTTTCTTGATATTTCTATAAATGTATCTCAATATAATTGTTTTTTCCTTTAATTCTAGATATTATATTTAATGTATGTGAAAGCATTATTTGCAGCATTCCATGGCCTGTAATTAAAGCCACTACCTTATCTATAGTTTGCCTCATTCTCCCTTTATGCTCCTCACGTGGCCAAGCCAAACTATGATTAAATACAAATTTCTGTTGTACTATGTGCCTGAATAGCTCCTGCCAAGATCTCCCTGTCCATCCCCATGCCCAAAATTTACCCCCAACACTATCTGCCTGGAGACCCTCAGGTCTAAGCACTCCCATAAGTCTCATTTACTACGCTAACCAAAAGTAGCCCAGGAGTCCCTGATTAAGGAGTTCTGGGTGCTCCTTTTATTATTCCATTTCTATCCATACATAACTCTTAAAACCTCTCACTCTGACCTCTGGAATTCATGGTCAGTCATCAGCAAAGTCTCCTGTAGTGTCCATCTCTTCACTGAATATTTCCTTCCCCTTAATTCATCTGAAACCTTGCTCTACCCAATGACGTTGCTTCTCCTGCAGTCTGCTCAGACACCATGGACCCTGGGCCTGGTGGCAGGGTAGTTGTCCTTGCTTCTTGTTGCTGCTTCGGTAGTATTCTCCTTTCTTGTCCAAAACACCCTCCTGCTTGGAATCTCATAGCATTTGTTCCTCTCATTCATTTTCCCTTTCTGAAGTTTTTTTTGTTTTGTTTTGTTTTTTTGTTTTGTTTTGTTGTTGTTGTTGTTTTGTTTTGTTTTGTTTTGTTTTGTTACCAATTTCCTGGATCATTTCTATTCATTCCTTGAGGAGTTACAAGCCCAGGTCACTGTGAATGTCTCCAAAACTATTTCTGTCATACCTTTTGTTGATTTCAATATGCATATAGATAATCCATACATTACCCTATCCTCTCACTTGAAACACTGCTCATTTATGTTGTCCTTCCTGTGGTTCCATTCCAACCTTATTATTGCTGTTTTTATAATATCAAAGAGTCTAGTCTCTGACCACCACCTATCTTTCCTCTCATCTTTTAGTACTCTGACTTCCAAAATTTTTGACCCACAAGAAACCATAAGCCATTGATCTTATCACTTTTTCTGTTTCTTTCTCAATTTCTTCATATCTACCTTAATTCCCACAGCCACAAATTATAATTACTCCTTTTTATAGAATCCCCACACATATCTTTACTTCTCCTACTTCACATATTCACTTGATATTTCATGGATTAAGTCCAACTGTTCACTTATATCTATGTTCACATTCTCAAAGCTAAAGGTGGCTAAAGAAAAATACCCAACATTAAGACTGGTTACACCACCTTGAATTCATGACAACTCACTTTAAGCAGGACCACAGTGCTGCTGGGCCAGTCCACTAGATTTTCCTCATGCGTTCATTCTTACCCTCTTCTTGACAACTCGTTTGCACTTCTCCTTCCTTCAGTTTCCAACATATCTTTCCTATCTTCCTCTTTTGTCAATAACTTCTTCTGTTTTTCCGAGAAAATGGAAGAAGTCAGAAGCAGCCAACATCTAAATATGTGCCATACTTTCCCTCCTAATACCCCGAAGGAACTCGGTGTTCTTTCTTACTCAAGGTCCACTCTCCACATATGAGACAGATTCCAACACCTCTTGTTAATTCAAGGGTATTGCCTCAGCCATTCTTTCTTTTCTCTTCTGCATGATAATTTTCCTTTTCTCTATTCAATTTTTTTTCATCACCCTACAAGCATTTAGCAATAGCTCCCATCTTTAAGGGGGAAAAGAAGAGAAAAGGAAAGGAAACGAAATGAAAGGAAAGGAAGGGAAATGAAAGGAAAGGAAGAGAAGGGAAGGGAAAAGAGAAAAGAGAAGAGAAGAGAAGAGAAGAGAAGAGAAGAGAAGAGAAGAGAAGAGAAGAGAAGAGAAGAGAAGAGAAGAGAAAAGAGAAAGCTCTCTCCTTGTAGCTATTGCATGACTCTATGATTTTCTTCAGAGCAAAATGGAACAGATCATTTGTCCATCTTCACCATCTGTAATTCCCCTTTCCAATTCTGTCTTAAATTTGCTTCAATCAGGATTTCATTCCAACACTGTATCAAAAATCTCTTGTCAAGGTCACCAATGACCTTCATGTTTTTAATCAAGGAGTCAGTCCTTATTTAATCTCTTAGTAGCATCAATACAGTTGATCACTTTCTCCTCCTTGGCTTTCTGGGCACCAGTTTCTCTTGATTTTCCTCCTCCCTCACAAGCTGCTGTTCTCAGTCTCCTTGGCTGGCTCCTGGTCATATTTCCAACTTTTGAACTTAAAATGCCCTAGGACTCAGTACTTCAGTAACTGTATCCCTCTTAGTGTCTAAGTAATCTTATACAGTTCCAAGGATTTAAATGCTGAAAGCTCTCCATTATAAGTCTCTGATTTATTCAACTCTCTAATCACTAACACTATTTCTGCTTACATATCTAAAGTAAACTTTCCCCCTGGCCCACTATATTTGCTCTTCCTACATTTTTACCCATCTCAAAAAAACATTTCCAATATTCCTTGAAGTCATCTTTGACTTTTTTTCCTCCTTACATACCATATTCATTTCATCAAAAAATCTTATTGGTTTCACCACTAAAATATATCTAGAATAACCTCTAGGTTTGCCGCCACCATCATGGTTCAGTGATCATGCTTTATCTTCAGGATTATTGCATTAGACATCTGTGTTCTCTGCTTCGTGCTTAGCTAGCACCATACAATTCATTCTCAACAGAATGACCACAGTGATCATTTTCACATATGTCAGCACTTACCTGACCAAAAACTTGCAATCACTTTCCATCTTACTTAGAATAGGACTAAGTCCCATATTCATTTTTGTATTTTGTCTTATCTGTCTCAACCTTGGCCAGTACCATGATCTCCCCAGCTCATGAAATATAAATCTGTTTCTGTGAGATTCTTAATTGGTTTTCTAATACCCTGAAAAATTTGACTCCTCTAATCAAGATGCCTATATTATTCCTATATATTTGTATATATTTGTATTACTTATATGCATTGATTATTCTATTCTATATAAAAAGTATATTCTATTCTTTATATGTAGAATAGGATTAAGTGTCTATCTTGTATGTGAGTAATAAGTGATGAATAGATTGTTACCTCCTATTATTATGAATAGTAAATGACACTATGTACTATTATTGTGAATAATAAATGAATATATCAAAATCTGTTTTATTATGCCTTAAACTTTTGCCATCCAATTCCAAACAAAAGCATGATTGGGAGAGATAATACTCCATATCAGTGTTTCTCAACCTTGTTTCATTACTACCTCACTAATAAGCCCTTTTACACATTTTTGCCTAGAAACTGTGCCACCCATGACATTTTAATACCACAGATATTCTGCATATCTCTTCATGTACAGTAGTCCTTTGGAGATGCAAAAGCCATTGTACTATCTTAGATCCTTTCAACTCACAAGATCTAGTTTTCATCTCCATGAGGGCCATATTGTCCCTATGGAGAATGCCTTCTCTCTGGAGGTACCCCCTTCCATCCATTCCCAAGAGATGCAATCATTTTCTGAATTTATCAGTCCAAAAGGTCAGTGAGCTGTGTTTTTATGAGACATTTTTTGCACCTTCATAGGATTAATTTTTATCGTATTGTACTTTGGTATTTTGCTATTGGCTTATCCTGAGGAACATTATAGAAAAAAGAACAAAAGCAAAAAACAATTGCATAAAATCTACTACCATATTATTAGATGATTGTAGAGGATATGTTCTGCTGTACTACACAGTGTCCTTCTTTTAAGGACCGATGGTTAAAAATTTTCTTAAGTAGGGATGAATCTAGACAAGTAAATGCCCTGGCCTAGGCTAGTAAATAAATATTTAAATAAAATAATTTAATATTTAACATTAAATAAGTATTCTTGAAATTTTTGTATACTATTTAATGGGAAGGATGAGATCTTATTAGAGGTAGGTTGTGAAATATGACCACTGTTGTCTAAATTCTAGAAAAATCGATTTCCTCAGCACCACTCCCCCTCTCTGACACACACGCACACACACACACACACGCACACACACACACTCAAAAAGGAAAAATACATACAGTTAAATAAATCCATTCTCCTCTGTAGGCAGCTAATATATTACTTATTAGAGCATATTTATTAGGAAATCTATGTTCTATGCACATACACTCTAAATAAGTTACAAATATCTTCCTTCAATACAGTACTTTCCATGAAAAGGAATTCAGGTGAGGGAGGGGAGATGAAAAACAACCCCTCTGGTAAATAAACTTTCTGGGGTGACTGCATGGCTCAGTCGGTTGAGCATCCAGCTTTGGCTCAGGTCACAACCTCATGGTTCATGGGTTCAAGCCCCACGTCAGGCTCTGGGCTGACAGCTCAGAGCCTGTAGCCTGCTTCAGATTCTCTGTCTCCCTCTCTCTCTGTGCCTCCTCCACTCCTGTTCTGTCTCTCAAAATAAATAAAAACATTAAGAAAAGTTAAAAAAATACTTTCCTAATTTGTTGCATTTCTAGTATTGTGTTAGCATCATGATGGATTGTTATTCCAGGGACCTGCCCAGATGGACTTCCCCTTAACCTCTTATCTCAGGACCAGGAATAGAAAAGCCTTTCTTGAGCACATTACCTGTTTTTGTTTTTATTTGTTTGTTTGTTTATCATTTGGATAATTAACTTAATGACTGATCTATTTCTCTGTGTTGCTTGGCCAAAGCTCAGAGCCATATTTCTGACATACCTATAGCAAAGTATATAGGTCATTGTATATTTTAATTGAAGATATGTGAATGTAAGTAAAGTGCTTTTTAAATAACTACTTAATAAATATTAGTAATATTAGTAGCAGCATTGGTGCATGTTGTTGTTGCTATTTTGATATCATTTTCTCCTAGCTTAGTCTATTTTTTCCTAAATTTATTTTCCTTCTTCTCAATTTCCTTATTTTTCCTTTGTCATAATTTATGTATCTTTGCAAACTATCTTAAAACCTTTTTAGAATTAGGAAGCATATAACTTATAGGTAAATATTTATATTTTATTCTCCAAAAAACCTGGCAAAGCATTTCGACTCAATATTTATTTTCCCAGATTAACTAGCAAAAAAAGTTACCTAAATAAATAGTGATGTGTTAAAATGTCTTAGGAACACAGATCATAAATGTCTAAAGAGCATGTATTGACCCTCAAGAACTACAAGACCCATGTATCAGATTTCTAACATATGCATGATGAAAATATAAGATTAAAATATAAGATAAAAAGAAATTCTTTAAATATAGCAAGTCATAAAGAACGTATTCTAAAATAAAATCTAGAGAAAATGTTAAAAATGAAAAATTGACACAGTTAAAAAGTGCTTATTATTTAGTATGATGATTTTCATGACAACTGGAGAACTGTTATATATGATTCTAAGATTACAAAGAAATTGTAATTCAAGGAGAAACCTGAAACACAAGGCAAACCAGCTTAATAGAGAAAGATTGGAAGTAGGGAAAATGGTGCTACCATATATGAAATATATAGCCATCATAATTCTTATATATATTCTTCCAAATACCTCAACTAATGTAGTAACATTATATATTCCGAGGTTTTGGAGAGAGCTTTGGTTTTTATAAATGGAAGGACATTCTTTCTTTTTATATAGTCATTAAGTGCTGCCTAAACCTCCAAACATATAAATATACTGACATGGGTACCTGATACCCAACATGAATTTGATATAGAGAATAAAGTCCTACACAGATAAAAATGTATTTAGTTTCTGTCTCTTTTGTTCTCCCTGAATATATTTTTCTGCTGATAACACAGAGCTGGTCTTTTAGAGGATTGCTCATTTCTGGAAAACTGGTTATTTTGTGATTTTGTTAATTACTTTGCCTTTTGTAAGGGTGATTTTGATGGCTGAACACATCTTTTTGCAGCTCCCTGAAGCCATATGTTATTTTTTGTGTTTTACCTAGGACTGAAAAGCTTTCTTTACCTAAAAGAAATTTAACTGATCCTTAAAACATTTAAACTAAGTAAGATATATTTAAAAATCATTACAAAAAACATACTATCTTATACCTGTTGAGTCATTACACTTCTGTAGAACTTTGGGTTCAAGTAAAGACATAATACAATCTGGGGCGCCGGCGTGGTTCAATCAGTTCAATGTCCAACTTCGGCTCAGGTCATGATCTTGTGGTCTGTGAGTTTGAGCCCGGGTCAGACTCCGTGCTGACAGCTCAGAGCCTGGAGCCTGCTTCGGATTCTGTGTCTCCCTCTCTCTCTCTGCCCCTCCCCTGCTTGTGCTGTCTTTCTTTCTCTCTCAAAAATAAACATTAAAAAAAGAAAAAAGACATAAGACAATGATTTAACTTAGAATTTTCTTATTCTGATTTTTATTTTTATTTTTGCTCAGTTTACAAGTGAACATAATTTGTGACTGGAGTAAGAACCCCAATTATTATTCTCATTCTTTTTTATTATTATTATACTCTTACTCTTTAAGGAATATTTTCTATGAAAACCATTAATTATATTCAAAGGAGGTTTTAAAAAATCAATATTTTCTGACCAAATAAAATAAATATAAAAGAAAATAACTCCATATTTGAATTTTATTTGTTAATCCCTTTTCCTCAAAGTGGGAAAAAGTTACATTGTTCTCAAATAAATGAAAATGCAAATAAGGATGCTTTTTTATTATAGTGTGATTATTTGTTTGGTATTTTAAAATCTCTTTACAGTTCTTTCCAGAAGAAGATTTATTTTAGTAAAATTGAAGATTAATTAAATGAGTTCTAAGGATGCCTGGGTGGCTCAGTTGGTTAAGCATGGGACTCTTGACTTCGGCTCAGGTCATGATCTCATGGTTTGTGAGTTTGATCCCCTCATCAGGTTCTGTGCTGAGAGCATGGAGCCTGCTTAGGATTCTGTCTCCCTCTCTCTCTGCCCCTCCCCCACTTGCTCTTTATCTCTCTCAAAATAAATAAAAATAAACTTTAAAAAAGTGAGTTATATAAAAACATTAAAAAATTTAAAAAAAGGGGGGCCGCCTGGGTGGCTGTCGGTTGAGCATCCGACTTCAGCTCAGGTCATGATCTCACACTCAGTGAGTTCAAGCCCCGCGTCAAGATCTGTGCTGACAGCTCAGAGCCTGGAGCCTGCTTCAGATTCTGTGTCTCCCCCTCTCTCTGCACCTCCCCTGCTCATGCTCTGTCTCTCTCTGTCTCAAAAATAAATAAAAACATTAAAAGATTTTTTTAAAAAGTGAGTTATATTTAAAGGTGTATCTAAAAATTACAATAAAAGATACTATCTTATATCTGTTGAGTTATCACACTTATGTAGAACTTTGGGTTCAAAAAAAGACATAAGACAATTGGGGCACCTGGGTGGCTCTGGGTTAAGTGTCGTACTCAGGTCATGAGCTCATGGTTCGTGAGTTTGAGCCCCACGTCCAGCTCTGTTCTGACAGCTAGAGCCTGGAGCCTGTTTCAGATTCTATGTCTCCGTCTCTGCCCCTTCCCTGCTCAAACTCTCTCTCTGTCTCTAAAAAATAAACATTAAAAAAATAAAAATAAATAAATAAGTTATAAATTATAATTGGTTAAGTAATAAATGCCAGGAGTTACAGCATCGATATTAAAAGAAAAAGAAAGAATATACATTATAGGCAATATTAAACTCAGAATTATAAATATTTCCTAAGGCATATTTGATTGTAAGCATTTTTCTATCAATTAAGTAAGAATTTCTGTTAATGCCTAGTATTTTTAAAAATATTTATTTATTTATGTTGATAGAGGGACAGAGAAAGAACAAGGCAGGGGAGGGGCAGAGCAAGAGGGAGAGAGAGAATCCCAAGCAGGCTTCACACTGTCAGCTCAGAGCCAGACGTGGAGCTCAATGTCAGAAACCATAAGATCAGGACCTGAGCCAAAATCTAGAGTTGGATGATCAACTGACCTTGCTTGTTCATATTTACAAATTGAGTACTCTAGTGGATGTGATTAGATGTAATGATTGCTTGATTTTGAGTCTAAGACAAGTGGGGGTTTTATAGGGACACTAATTCTTTATAATACTTTTTCTCAGGAATGGTCCTCTGGGACATGCATAGATAAACAGACCCTGCACACAACTACAGCAGAAGGGAAATCCAAAGCAGCAGCTGGTGATTAAATGTAAAAAAAAAAAAAAAAAAAAAAAAGGTTTTGACCATTAGTTCAACCCATTCAGTAAAACCTTACTGAGCACCAAACGTGTTAGATAAGACTTGTTCCTGGGAAGTTTAAAGAAGAATAGGAACATAGTGTATATTCTCCAGGAGTCCTAAGCTCATGGAGAATAGGAGGCAGAAAAATAATTGTGGCACATCTATCAAATGTTATAGAAGCAAGGACAGAGAGAAAGTGATTAAATCAACGTATAACTGTTTTAAGGAATGGCATGTTTGATGAATCTAGTAATATCAGTGAGAATTTTCCAGGAATAAAGGGGGTTCAAGTCCAACGAAACAAATGTTGACTGTAAGAACACATAAAAATGGCATCGTATTTAGTGCATTTGGGATGTGGCATTCAAAAAAAGGAGGGGAGGGTAGAAATAAGTAGAGTATAGATTATTTTATTCAGACTGTGAGAAAGGGGCATATTGAATTTATGATTTGGGTTTTTTTTTTCATATTTTACTTTTTCTTAGGTTTGAATAGGAGGTGATGAGGTCCTGGATTACTAAGGCAGAGGCAGTAGAGAAAGTGGAACAGAGAGATTCTTCAGTTGTGCTTGGTGGCCAAGTTGGTACATTGCAAATGAGGGCAAAACGGTTTTGCAAATGATTCTGTGTTTTCTGTTATGAATAATGAGTCCATGGCAACATCATTGACTGAGCTAAGTAATTCAGAAATCCATGGGCACATTTTATAAGAACAATGACAGTGACAGAGCAAAGAGAATATAGGGAGAAAGAAGAGGTTCAGTGACAAATTCTGAAGAACTCTAACAGAAAAAACAGTTCAGGTAAATGAGAGGGGACAGTCCAGTTAAGACATACTATCTCAAAACAAATCATTAGTCTCAAACTTCTTTCTAGATTTTATAATACTTGTCTCAATACCTAGAAAATTAATTATGAGTTATTTAAAACATATTAGCATATCATCAATGTCTAAAAGTCTCTCTGTATAAAATGCAGTCAAGAGGCATAAAGACACAAGGCGCAAGTCTTAATGGAAGAAAGACAGTGATGACTCCAAAAAATGTATAATGAAGTGACTAGAAGAAAAATGGCACTACTGTTAGGAATACAGACAAATGTCGAAAGAAGTTCAATTTCCACTCACTGTGTGGGACTTTGGCTTGTTCAATATAAACAAAATGGTTTCTTAAGTATTTCCCAGAATTCCTCGTGGTTAGCAAGGAGTAACTACTTTGCTGATTTTTAAAATAAACTCTTTGCGGAAGTGATGAAAGCCAATCTTCTTGTCTCCACTTTTTTGAACCTAAAGAATTTGAAAAGAACTTATAATTTCTGAGTTTAGCACCTGACAATAAGACTGAGGATGAGCTTTCTGGAAAGAGAATTCTGGAAAATGTATAAACAGAGTGAAAATACCATGCAGACACCATCCAAAGTGATTGGATTATGTTATAATCTTCTGGCTGAGAGGCTTTAAACAAGCACACACTCAGAAATCGTTTAGAGTAATCAGTGATGAGTTTCAGCCAGCAACTCCTTCCATGTTTCAGACTATATCATTAAAACAGCTGAGAAATTGTTTCTCCTGGGGAAGTGCAAAAAGAAGAATCAGCTGGTTGTGATCCTTATAATAGTTGTAGAAATTCAGTGAATTTGGACCATTTCTTAGAAGAACTGAATGTGCATGTGGAAAAACAGAGATACACCAAATAATCCTCGCTGATAGAGAGATGACACTGAATCCTGCAGTGAGGCCTCAAGGTCTGACAAACAAATGAGTTCAGGTTCCTATTAGGAAGGAAAATCTTAACTACCAAAATACTACCTAAAACAGGTGAGTCACTCATTTGTCAGACCCGCAAAGCAATGATGAATCAAGAAAGATCAAATGGTCCTTTTGTCACAGTTTTACCCTGGGAAAGCTCCCAAGGTCTCTGAATCACCAAGTGAAACCAGTGGAGAACTAAGATTTTTGGCTGTTTCCACTGTGGAGGTGCTTAGATATGGGTAGTAATTTCCAGCCCTCCGCTCATTACATTAGGTAGGCTGGATCACTGCATTCTCTAGCCATAGTAAGAGACACTCATGAAGCATCTGTGCGGTAGGGAAAATAGCACTGGGCTTACAGTCAGGTTTCAGTTCAATACTTCATTTTACTTTTCCTAGGTGGGCAAATCTGAGACTTAGGCTCCTCATCTATATGTGAGGATAACGATACTTCAACTGTGTATTATATGGCTTACACAAAATAACATGTTACACCTTCCCCAGAGTTGGCACATCATAAATTATTTAAAAAAAATCAATCCATTGAATGAATATTTGTTGGTGCTGTGTTCGGGGTCAGATTGTCCGGAAAACTTAGGATAAATGAAATAATTTTAAAGTTTATTTATTTATTGAGAGAGAGAGAGAGAAGCAACCAGCAGGGGAGGGGATAGAGAGAGGGAAGACAGCATCTGAGGTGGGCTCTGTGCTGACAACAGAGTCTGATGCCGGGCTCGAACTCACCAACTGAGATCATGACCTGAGCGAAAGTTGGACACTTAACTGACTGAACCACTGAGGTGCCCCTAAATGAAATGACTTTTAAAAATCTCCTTTTTATTCTCCTATCACTCTCTGTATATTTAAATTTTAGAGTTTTCCTCATCGTTAGATGAAGATTTTATTTTAAAAGACAAACAGAGCTAAAATTTAAATACAAATTAATCTGCATCTATACTTTAATAAAACTATGCATGAGACGTTGAAATTACCCCCAGGCAGGCTAGCCACTTGAGTTACTGCTACTAATTAGGGTCCCACAAAAGAGCCACATAAAGCTAGACACAACTCCCACTTTGGGGCTCATAGCGCCAATTGACAAAGACTGCCCTATGTTATCCTCATAGTTCTCATCTTTTTGAAGGGCCTGCTATTCTAAGCAAATTTTAAATAACTGCATACCTATCCTTTCCTACAACTGGGGAGTGATGTGTCCC
This sequence comes from Acinonyx jubatus, assembly GCF_027475565.1. NCBI lineage: Eukaryota > Metazoa > Chordata > Mammalia > Carnivora > Felidae > Acinonyx > Acinonyx jubatus. Next base: position 67,223,517 of record NC_069387.1, read on the forward strand.
ACAAATACTGGTACCAGCAATATGCATGTAAATGTGTGTCTCCTAGAAATATGTCACATTTCCTACAATTTTAGGGATGCCTATAGAAAGTAGACCCTCTGTGCATGAATAGTCATGACATCCTGCCACATGATAGAGTAAGCTTTTTGGATTCCATTGTCTCACATAAAAACACTGTGCACCACCCTGACCTTGAATATGGGTATTAAAATCAGCAAAAGATCATTTACTCAAGTTTATATAAAATAAGAACTGAGGGGGCACCTGGGTGGTTAAGTTGGTTGAACCTCCAACTCTTGATTTCAGCTCAGGTCCCAGAGTTGTGGGATGGAGCCCCTCATCAGGCTCTGCACTGAGCATGCTTAAGAGTCTGCTTAAGATTCTCTCTCTCTCTCTCTCTCTCTCTCTCTCTCTCTCTCTCTCTCCTTGTGGCTCCCTCCCTGACTCATACACTCTCCCTCTCTCTAAAATAAAATAAAATAGAGTAAAGTAAAAGAAAAGAACAGAACTACTGAGAAGAACTCAGTGGGCTTTGTGGGAAGACATATCTGCCTGTTTCCCTTAGTTTGGATTTCTTTTGATTAGATACAATTATGAGTTCAAGGAAAATTGACTGTCATGACCAGTAGGTTTTGCTCTTCCTCTTTATTGTCAATAAGCTAAAATACTAGCTGGTCTCCCAAAAGCATGAAGAGGCAAAGCTATAGAACCAGCGAGTGTGTCAGTGGAGGAGGTGCACAGAACAGTCTTTCTTCATCTGTAAGTAAACCCAATAAACCATGTATCTGTAGCTCCTGAAAATGTCCAGGAGGTATTAGTCCCCGATGTGCTCAAGTGGTTCTTCAAGCCTAGCACTAAAGAGGGCACCACTAGCCGTGGCAAGGGGCACACACAAATTCTTAAACTTTCTGACTCTTCTCACTGTCCTTTTATCTCAAAAACAGAATGGGGAAAGGGAAGGAGAGGGAGGAGGAGGAGAGGATTTTAGTATTTGTTTTTACGAGTATGGCAAACTAGAATAGGCATTTTAAGTCCCCAGTCTCTCTAACTGTAATCAAGGTTGAGAAAAAACTGGTTCTCGTGGTAGTTTAATGCATTCCACAAAGCAAGGGCTACCCATGTAAGAATGTTCTAACAGCTGTTTCCAAAGCCAAATGCAGAGATCTAACAAGCTGACTCTGGTTGTTTGTGAATTAATCACAAATAAATAATTTGAATGTTATTCGTTAAAAGTTTCATATAAGTTGAAAAAAAAAAATAAACCCATGAAATCCATTATATACATGTTGCACATTTGGTGTAGAATGCGACCCAAATACTGAGGTCTAGGTCTTCTCTGTCTCACCCCCGGCTCAGTGTATTCTCATTAAAAATTCATGAAATAATTGTTTTAGTGCACAAATTATATTTCATATTTCAAATTTATAATTATCAGCTGACTTTTACTTTACATTTTTAGCATTTTTTTCCATTTAATGATCACAAATACCCTGCTGTGTATTACATTCCCCATTTTATAGATAAGGAAATGGAGGCTCTGAAGGCTTAAGTACCTTGTGAGGACAAATATATTCAAATGCGTTCACATAGAGCACTGAGGGCAAAAATATTCAAATAGAATTCTTTCTAATGTGGAGTCTCATGCTCTTGTGAAAACATCACCTTGCATTTCTTCAGGACTAGGTAAGCTAATCTAAAAGGCCCTCATAGTCACAGTCTTATCTTGCCCAAAACATATCAAAGTAGGTTGTTTGAGCATATGCTTGTTGGCCAATAGGCAGTTGCAAGGTACTTTTACATTTCCCAGCAAATACTTGGTCATCATTGTATTGTAAATGCTCGTTTCTTTCTCAAAGAGGAAATGCATTCTGGCAGTCTAGCATTCTGACATGGAAAGGGCCAGAGTCAACAGTAAGGAAAGAGTACAATTGCTAAGATAAGCTGCCAGCAAACCACGTACCCCTGCCAAAAAAAGATTAGTGGGTTGCATGAATTTGAAAAAAACCATCAAAGCCACTATCACTTACATGATCAAACTTTTAATGTGTATTTATAAACTAGTATCAACTTTGATTATTATAAATGAGGGGAAATATAACAAATATGTTTGCAAATTTGATGGCTCAATGTTTGATATTCTTAAATACATTATGGCTTGCTTAGAATCATAGACTCATGGCCATACTAGGAACCTTAGGACTTATAACATTGAACCCTATCATTTTCCAGAAGGAAAATTCACATCCTTGACAAGTAAAATAGCCAAAGATCACACCAGCCTCAGAGCCACATCTTGAGTCCAAATATTATCTTGCCTGAAGTTATACAACTAGCTATTGAAAGAACTGGAAGTAGGCCTTAGGCTATCTTTTTCCTTCTCCACAAAGCTTAGTATTTTCCCATCTCAAAGAGACATACAGAGACAAAATTACCAAAAGCAAAATAAGTAAGCTGATAGACACCATAAAAAATAGATATCTAAAGAAAAAAAATGATGGAAAAGTTCAGAAAAATCTGTAACTCAAAGAACAAACTCATTTTATTTCCTGATTTCCCTTTTGCTTTTTTTTCCCCCAGAAACTTTTAAAACCAACTGGGTAAATATCCATTACTTCATTTTGTCAAGGGCAGGTAGTTAACGCTTATAATAATTGATTTAAAACTGAAACATGTCTCAGCATTTTCCCCTAGAGACCTATTTGAAGAAAATCCAACTACCTTTCTAAAAAGTCACCTCCTCTAATTTTTAATAAGCACTAGGCAATTTATAAAAATAATTTTGGTATATGGCCTAAAGGAAATTTTAACATTAACCTCACTGAATTGTAGGCGTTTTATTGCAAATTTTATGCCAGTTTCCAGGCAAGTAAAACTTTCCTACTTTATAAGTTTTCCAGTTTTATACATCAGCTCTATTCTAAACCCTCGTTATTGATAGCATTTCGATGGGATAAAGAATGGGGTGGGAACCTGGGGCTGGTAGGGCAGGAGAATCGTGCAAGAGAAAGTATGCAAAGAAGAGACAGAAAGTATGGAAATTCCAGAAATGACTCAACCAAATCCAATATTTTCATAAAATCCCAATAGTCAAGGAAAATTTTTAAATAATATTTTAAAGTAATTTGGTTTTGCCTCAATGGCAGACATTGCTCAGTTGTTAAGTCCTGCGAGAAAATTGGATTGCCTAATTTTTGTCTTAATTGTCTTTGTAAGAAAACACACCCATACTTTAAGTTGCATTTCAGTATCTCAAAGTCAGAAACAGCTCTTCCTTCTTTAACCCTTGTTTTCACCCATTTCTGCCACAAAACTTAGGAAAATAAGTATCATTTCCAACTTCATACAACAATCCAGTGGAGAAGCAGATATAATCAAATAGTTTGCTGAAGGGTATATAATTAGTAAAAGATAGATGGAGAATTCCCAGTGGGTTAGGCTAACCAAAAATAAACGCTTCACCACTTCTTAACCAGACTAAATCCTTATGATTGATTGAATTTGTAAAATGACAAAATCTTTCTAGGACTTCCTGTACAAATAAATAAGGTCAGAAATGCAGATCTTATGTAGACCCAACCATAGGAGTTTATTAAATTTCTTAGCTCGTCCTTTATGTAATTATCACTGCTGCTGAAATTCAGATCTTAGGGTAAATATAACCATACATATTTGTGTACTCCACCCCCTACCCCCCAAAAAAGAAAAGTAGCCTCCAGGCTTACAGTATCTAATGTTGCACCCATCCTGAGTGACTTTCAATGTTTACTCATAAAAATGGCTCCATTACTGTGACTAGTTTACAGAAATAATTAGTCCTTAAATCTTCAGTAGCTAAATAGATCACTTGCTTTTCTTATTTTGATTGGAATTGGAAAAATATGTAAAAGTTGAGGAAGGCAAGTTAGAGAGGTGAGCAATTATCTGAAACATATTTTTCCAATTACCACAAAACACATTTTCCAAAGTTATGGGCGGAATATTATTATTGTGACTTATTCCTTGACAAAAAGCATACCATAGTCAACAAATTTAGGAGATAAGGATTATTCTATGTTACTTTGGTGACTCAGTGGGCATTTGTACTTTTTAGTTGAAGTGTGCTCTCATTTTCTCTCAGAACTCTTATTTTGCTTCTTGATCCTCATAGCTCTTTCCCTGGGGAAGGTACCCCCTCCTGAGATCAGAATGAACATTGACATCTTCTTAAGTCACCTTGTCTCCTTGGCCACACTGATTAGTAAAGGGATGGGAACCTGTTCCAAGCTGGTTCTATTACAGAAATTCACTAATTCAGCCACAGTGGTTGGTCTGGGAGTGGCTGTTTGATCCAGACTCTGCAAATCAGAATCTTTCCTTCACAGTTTTCTCACTAGAATTTGGGTAAAAAGATGTCGTCATTTTCTTCTTGAGAATATATGACAGCGAGCTTAGTGCTCTTGTGTGTCTTGAGAAGTGTGTCTGAGAATTTGAGGCAATATGCAAAGGAAGAAGAGACGAAAGTCAGCGACACGGAAGACACAGAGGTTGAAGTCTCTGGCTCTAGTTGCCCAAAATCCGTATGACATTGGCTCTTTAGTTGGGTTCCTGTTACCAGAAACCAAAGATCCCAACTATAATACCTCAGAGGAGATAACACTTGAGATAGACCACTACAATAAAGTTCAGTATGCCCAGTCTTAATAGGTGGAAGGACATTCTAGGAATATTTGTGCTAAAAGGACATGTGTGTGATTGGGGAACAGTAAGTAGACATGTATGTCTCAAATGTAGGTTGTATGCAAGGGACACCTGCCTTTTTTATTGTTTTTCTTTGCTTTTCACCCATCTACTTTTCAAAAAATATAGTGCAAGAAATCTATTGCAAGAAATGAACAGTATTGGGGTGCCTGGTGTCTCAGTCAGTTAAATGTCCAACGTTGGCTCAGTGATGCTCTCACAGTTCATTAGTTCGAGCCCTGCATCGCGCTCTCCACTGTCAGCATGGAGCCTACTTCTGCCTCTGTCCCCATCTCTGTCTGCCCCTCTCCCACTTGGGCACAGGCCAAATGTAGTATGAATTACTACAATTTACAGGAATTTTCTATTAGCCATGCATTTTCTGAAGTGCTTTACATAAGGCAGCTGTTTTCAAACTGTGATAAGCAGATCTCCACATGCTGTGTGGAGTGATGGTCTTGCGGGAGTACAAGTACCAGCATGACCATGGAGGAGGCAAAGGTCTCTAGTCTCCTTCTCCAGGCATATCTTTGAATAAAGCATCCCTTTTCCTCTTAGTTCAGTCATGGACTTCCACGCATGATTGCTTCTAAAGATTTCTGCTAAAATATATATAAGAACCATTAATAGACATCTTCTCAATTCTCACAATAAAGCCATGAGACATTATCTTCATTTTATAGCTGAAGAAACTGAGGCATAAAAAGATTAAGACACACACTAAAGATTACCTAGCCAGTAAAAGGCAGAGGCAGGATTTGGACTTTGCCTTCTTTGCCTCTCCCCAGAGGTCTTATTCTTATCTGCCACATGCTACTACTATTGCCAGTACAGCTTTACAGCTCCTACCAGGACACTGATCTCCTTACTGATCCTCATGTTTGCCTCTTGATTCTGTGAAAACCTACACAGCTGAAGACCAAGCACAAACCTGTAGTCTGACATGTAGTCAGACTGGATGTAGCAAAGAAACAAGCCAGAGCAGTTGTGGAACACCACTCAAGTGAGATGGAGAAGCTTCTTACGTAAGACTTGAGTCCCTGCTGAAGAATTCAGAGCAGGGTGTAAGGGAGTTAGCAATCAGTTCTAGACCTGCTGTTTCCCAAGTAAGGATAGGAGAAGCAGAAATTAACTAGGGTTGGGGGGCCATCATGAGTAGAGGGCCATTGATCAATTGAGTATTCCCAGTAATAGATGGGAAGTAAAGCAGACCGGGGGCATCATGGGTAACACAGCACTAGCCCCTCAATGAAGGGGCCATTATGGAATTTTGTAGCTGTGGCTTGACCTCTGAAGTATCTCCAGTGAAGCTTATAGTTGGCATTATCTGTGTCTTTCACACTAACCTGAATAATGACATGTGGCTTTGTTCTTTTTCCATCTAATCTGATTTCCACTTTCAGTCCCAGACAGATTTCTACTCTTTGACTTAAGTTTGCTGCTATCCCAACAAATGTTCTGTTAACTTGACAAATTTCAATAGCAAACACCCACTGATACGTACCTAATACAGTGAATGTATATTAAACATGCCTCTAGGTTGTGGGGAATCAACCATCTTATCTAAAATCTTTCTTCCCTAAGTCCAGGGCCAATTATAAGACTGAAAGAATCTGAAGTAATGTTCTAACAAGACAAATCAGAGGATTCCACAACCAAGTGGTAAAATAGATAGATGGCTTTTTAAAATGATTTTATTTTTAAGTAATCTGTACTCCCAGTGTGGGGTTCAAACTCACCACCCAAGATCAAGAGTCACATGCTCTACTGACTGAGCCAGCCAGGTACCACAATAAATGCCTTTTTGTTGTGTTTTTTTTCAATATCCTCTCTCTGATGGAGAAAAAAACCCGGTATTTCCTGAAGAAAAGCATTTACAGGAATGGATAACCCCTTTCCTTGCCCCAGATCCCTAAAAGTTAGAGAGATTATGGAATAGAAAGAATATAAAATGTAAGGAAATACCAACGGTTCCACTACAGATCACAGTGGTTTCCTTTGTCTTCTTTATTAAGCCCCCTTTCCTACCCTTTTGCTTTCTCTCCCAACTTGTACCCTTAATCAGAAAAGGTTAAGGGCTTCTAGCTGTTAAAATTATTTATATTATAACATTACAGATCAAGTATTCACTATGTGCTGCACTTGGTATTAGTCAACACAGCTGAAAATACAGTTTGGGTTTATTCCTTTTCCTGAAGTGTTTACAATTTAGAAATATGAACAGTGTGAACAAAAGAGTGACACCACAAGAATGAACTTCTCTGTCCCATGGCATCATGCACGATAGCTAAGCAGTAGCAATTTGGATTGGACTATAATGTCCAAATTGAAGCACCAAAAAAGAGATTTGTGGGATGCCTGGGTGGCTCAGTCAGTTAAGCATCCGACTCTTGATTTTGGCTCAGGTCATGATCTCACAGTTAATGAGTTCAAGCCCCCCATCAGGCTCTACACTGACAGTGTGGAGCCTGCTAGGGATTCTCTCTCTCCCTCTCTGCCCGTCCCCTGTTCTCACTCTCTCAAAATAAATAAATAAATGGAAAAAAAAAACAAGAAAGTAGATCTGTATTAAAAACTGACTAGAATGGTTCTCTGCTTATCATAAAACTTGCAAAGATGGTTAAGCACTGCTTAACTTTTAATTAGAATTTCCCTTCTCAACATAAAATTCCCTCCATTAGGAATCCTTTCTGAAAGAAATAATAGATCAGTGAAGGTTAGGTAAAAAGAAAAATCAAGAAAATCCAGTAGAAAAAATATAGTACTCTAAATTGGCTTTGGTTTTGTTCTGATAGGGAAAAATGATTCACATGTTCATGCTTGACATGCAGTAAATATGTGAAAGCAAAATATGTGTTTACTACTTACCGTATAATTATGACATTGTGCTTGATAGCATTATTTTGATATACATTTTGTTAGATATAAAACCAATATATATTGAAAACCCTTGAAGAATAAGGGGAGCCCACATTTAAAATGCCCTTTAAATAGTAATTCAGTCAGGTCTCTAATTTGTGCTTGGAATGTGGAAGAGAATTGAAGATGAAGACCACAATTACATAAGCTTGAGCCATTAGAGAAATTAAATATAACACACATAAACATGAAGAGTTTATTTAAAATAAATCAAATATCCTGATGTTGAAGCCACAAATTATGAAATTGTATTTGGTTTTCATACTAACACCAAAACTTCAAGCTGGCATCCACAATTGCCTAAACTTCTTTCTGCAGCCAAAGTTTGTATGAGCCAACCCACCATTTAGGCAAGTACATGAATGTGGACCCGTCACCGATGTAATTTGTGGTTAAAGGACGCAGCAGTACAGAGAGACCCTGCACTCATTGTCAGACAAAAGTCTTCAGAACAGATCATTTAACTTAGGTCAGACTTTGAAAACTAATGTTTTTCTGTGTGATTGAGGTTTACTATTGGTCACCTTGTCAGAATAAAATAACATGTGGACTGTGGCATAATTTTTAAAATATCTATGTAGAAAAATAGAATGAAAAAATACTACGTGAATCCAAAGACTCTTTGAAACAACTTAGGTGCTGTGCTTTCTCATATGTCTCATATAATTTTCCTTCTGTGCCTTTTTAAGTGTGGAGGGTAGCGTCCTTATGCATTTCTAGAACTGATCCTTTTCCAAAGCTATCTGTAGAAAGTGGCAGAAAATGGAATACGGCCTTTGGGGCCTGACCAATCTGAGATGGAAACCTGGCTCTGCCAGTCTACTGGCAATTGGCTTTGAGCAAGTCATTTTACCTGACACTGAGTTACCTAATCTATAAAAGCAGGATGGTAAGACCTACCATCACAGGCTGTTGTGTTAACGTCATAATATATACATCTGGCCAGCGTAGTGTCTGTCTTATGGCTGCAGATCAGGAAGTAGTAGCATTCATAGTTTGCTATTAGTGTTATCATCACTAGTGATAATGTTATGCAGCATCAGCATTAATGGACTATAAGCAGCCACTTATATTGCCCTTCTTGTTTGCCCACACTTTTGACCCTCACCATCCTGCTTATTTTTTTTTAATCTGTGTCAAATGATACTTCTCTTAAGTTTTCCATGCAGTACTCAATGCTACTAACAGGGTACTAGTGAAATACATGTTTGTAGATAGACACAATCATCTTCCATCCTGTGGAGAATGGGAATGTGCTTCTAATGACTAGAGAGTCAAGATAAATGCCCTGACTCTTCCTAATACAAGAGGAATATTCCACAGAGAGGGCTGTTTGGGGTCACTGTTAGTATGGTAGCTAATAATGTTTTAAGGTTTCAGAATAACTTCTAAAACTTGTATCTATAACTTGACGCACATCTATTATATTTATGAGCTGTTGACTGTAGTTTTTAGCTCAGCATTCATCCCAGCAGTGTGTTCAGTGAAGATACTGCCTAATAGATGTGGAGAGTGGAAAAGAAGAGTGTGCCTTCTTGATCCCCTTTGTTAGCCTTTTCTCAAGAATTCCAACGTGGGCAATACCTGCACCCATAAACTGGACCACAGGAGGAACCCTTCTAGATGTAATGATTAGCTCAAGATGTAATTCAAGTCCAGAGTACATGACATCATTTTTACTTTTAATTCATAATATAGTATCTCAAAGCAATTTTTCCGTACATAAAAATTTGAATAGGTTATTTACTATTATCAAGTATACAGAGAAATGAATAGGAAGATGGCGGCATAGGAGGACGCTGGGCTCACTGCATCCTGCTGATCACTTAGATTGCACCCACACCTGCCTAAATAACCCAGAAAACCACCAGAAGACTAGCAGAACAGATTCTCTGGAGCCAAGCATAGGCGACAGGCCCACAGAAGAGGGTAGGAAGGGCAGAGAGGCAGTGCACACTACACGGACTGGTGGGAGAGAGCCCGGGCAGAGGGGCAGCCCACCGGCAAAGCAGAACCCCCGAGTCTGGCTTGCAAAAGTGGAGGGGACAGATGGAGTGTGTTCGGACAGCAAGCGGGACTTAACATCTGGAAGGTTATAAGCTAACAGTTCTGCTCGGAGAGAAGGAGGGCTGGAGAACAACGGGAGGAGAGTTGTTGAGCCCCAGACATCAGAACTCAGCTTGGTGGGGAACAAAGGCGCTCGCCAGCGCCATCTCCCTCGCCCATCCCCCAGCCAAAATCCCAAAGGGAACCAGTTCCTGTCAGGGAACTTTCTTGCACTGTGCAAACACCCAACATTGTGCTTCTGAGGATCCATCCCTCTGGTGGGGGGTCTAACTCCCTCCAGGTGCTGCAGGGCCCCTCCCAAAGCAGATCTCTGAAGGAAAAGCGAGCTGAGCCTGCCCCTCCCGCTCCTGTGCACCTTGCCAATCCACCCCAGCTAATATGCCAAATCCCCAGCACCACAAGCCTGGCAGTGTGCAAGTAGCCCAGACGGGCCACGCCACCCCACAGTGAATCCCGCCCCTAGGAGAGGGGAAGAGAAGGCACACACCAGTCTGACTGTGGCCCCAGCAGTGGGCTGGGGGCAGACATCAGGTCTGATTGCGGGCCCCGCTCACCAACGCAAGTTATTCAAGACAGCACAGGGTGAAACGCCCAGAGTCTAAGAGACTCCCAAAAACGAACCACCAGAGTCCAGAGTCAAAGCTAAGCAGCAAGGGTCATTTATTGCAGGTTCGAACCTGGACCTCTGCGCCCCGGTTGCCGGTGACGCCAAGAGGCCCTGAGAGACGTTTTTACACCCCTTTTATAGACAGGTACAAACAAGTCATGGGGAAATCAGGAATTTTCCACAGTTACAGAGCTGCGATTGGTTGGTGTTTAAAGTTGGACACTTAACAGTATTCGATTGGTTCCTGCCTTTAGGTCAGACCACAACCGGGGGCACGGGTATCACAATGATTGATCAGGAATACACGGATGTGCCAAGCAACAATGATTGATCAGGAGTACATGGATGTGCCAAGTAACAATGGTTGATCAAGAATATACGGATGTGCCAGGCAATAATGATTGATCAGGAATACATGGGCACGCCAAGCAATTGTACAGAAGCGGAACAAGCTGGTTAAGCTTGGTTAGGTTTCAGTTTCCCGTAACTTAAGCTTTTAAGTTTCAATTTTCTCAGGATTCTCAAGGGCAAGTGCCCCGCAGTCCCGCACCACTCCAGGGACTATCCAAAATGAAGAAATGGAAGAATTCCCCTCAAAAGAATCTCCAGGAAATAACGACAGCTAACAAACTGATCAAAAAGGATTTAACAATATAACAAAGTGAATTTAGAATAATAGTCATAAAATTAATCGCTGGGCTTGAAAACAGTATAGAGGACAGCAGAGAATCTCTTGCTACAGAGATCAAGGGACTAAGGAACAGCCAGGAGGAGCTAAAAAAATGCTATAAATGAGCTGCAAAATAAAATGGAGACAACCACAGCTCGGATTGAAGAGGCAGAGGAGAGAATAGGTGAACTACAAGATAAAGTTATGGAAAAAGAGGAAGCTGAGAAAAAGAGAGATAAAAAAAATCCAGGAGTATGAGGGGAAAATTAGAAAACTAAGTGATGCACTAAAGAGAAATAATCTACACATAATTGGTATTCCAGAGGAAGAAGAGAGAGGGAAAGGTGCTGAAGGTGTACTTGAAAAAATAATAGCTAAGAACTTCCCTGATCTGGGGAAGGAAAAAGGAATTGATATCCAAGAGACACAGAGAACTCCCTTCAGACGTAACTTGAATCGATCTTCTTCATGACATACAATGGTGAAACTGGCAAAATACAAGGATAAAGAGAAAATTCTGAAAGCAGCTAGGGATAAACATGTTCTAACATATAAAGGGAGACTGATAAGACTTGTGACGGATCTCTCTACTGAAACTTGGCAGGCCAGAAAGGAATGGCAGGAAATCTTCCATGTGATGAACAGAAAAACTATGCAGCCGAGAATCCTTTATCCAGCAAATCTGTCATTTAGAATAGAAGGAGAGATAAAGGTCTTCCCAAAAAAACAAAAACTGAAGGAATTCATCACCACTAAACCAGCTCTACAAGAGATCCTAAGGGGGATCCTGTGAAACAAAGTACCAGAGACATCACTACAAGCATGAAACCTACAGACATCACAATGACTCTAAACTCATATCTTTCTACAATAACACTGAACATAAATGGACTAAATGCGCCAACCAAAAGACATAGGGTATCAGAATGGATAAAAAAACAAGACCCATCTATTTGTCATCTACCAGAGACTCATTTTAGACCTGAGGACACCTTCAGATTGAAAGTGAGGGGATGGAGAATTATTTATCATGCTACTGGAAGTCAAAAAAGAGCTGGAGTAGCCATACTTATATCAGACAAACTAGACTTTAAATTAAAGGCTGTAACAAGAGATGAAGAAGGGCATTATATAATAATTACAGGGTCTATCCATCAGGAAGAGCTAACAATTATAAATGTCTATGCACCGAATACGGGAGCCCCCAAATATGTAAAACAATGAATCACAAACATAAGCAACCTTATTGATAAGAATGTGGTAATTGCAGGGGACTTTAACACCCCACTTACAGAAATGGATAGATCATCTAGACACACGGTCAATAAAGAAACAAGGGCCCTGAATGATACATTGGATCAGATGGACTTGACAGATATATTTAAAACTCTGCATCCCAAAGCAACAGAATATACTTTCTTCTCGAGTGCACATGGAACATTCTCCAAGATAGATCACATTCTGGGTCACAAAACAGCCCTTCATAAGTATACAAGAACTGAGATCATACCATGCATACTTTCAGACCACAATGCTATGAAGCTTGAAATCAACCACAGGAAAAAGCATGGAGGTTAAAGAACACCCTACTAAAGAATGAGTGGGTCAACCAGGCAATTAGAGAAGAAATTAACAAATATATGGAAACAAACGAAAATGAAAATACAACAATCCAAATGCTTTGGGATGCAGCAAAGGCAGTGTTGAGAGGAAAATACATTGCAATCCAGGCCTATCTCAAGAAACAAGAAAAATTCCAAATACAAAATCTAACAGAACACCTAAAGGAAATAGAAGGAGAACAGCAAAGACACCCTAAACCCAGCAGAAGAAGAGCAATAATAAAGATCAGAGCAGAAATAAACAATATAGAATCTAAAAAAACTGTAGAGCAGATCAAGGAAACCAAGAGTTGTTTTTTTGAAAAAATAAACAAAATGGATAAACCTCTAGCCAGGCTTCTCAAAAAGAAAAGGGAGATGACCCAAATAGATAAAATCATGAATGAAAATGGAATTATTACAATCCCTCAGAAATACAAGCAAATATCAGGGAATACTATGAAAAACTATATGCCAACAAACTGGACAACCTGGAAGAAATGGACAAATTCCTAAACACCCACACACTTACAAAACTCAATCAGGAGGAAATAGAAAGCTTGAACAGACCCATAACCAGCAAAGAAATTGAATCAGTTATCAAAAATCTCCCAACAAATGAGAGTCCAGGACCAGATGGCTTCCCAGGGGAGTTCTACTAGACGTTTAAAGCAGAGATAATACCTATCCTTCTCAAGCTATTCCAACAAATAGAAAGGGAAGGAAAACTTCCAGACTCATTCTATGAAGCCAGTTTTACTTTGATTCCTAAACCAGACAGAGACCCAGTAAAAAAAAGAGAACTACAGGCCAATATCCCTGATGAATATGGATGCAAAAATTCTCAATAAGATACCAGCAAATCGAATTCAACAGCATATAAAAAGAATTATTCACCATGATCAAGCGGGATTCATTCCTGGGATGCAGGGCTGGTTCAACATTCTTAAATCAATCAATGTGATACATCACATTAATAATAGAAAAGATAAGAACCATATGATCCTGTCAATGCAGAAAAATCATTTGACAAAATTCAGCATCCTTTCTTAATAAAAACCCTTGAGAAAGTTGGGATAGAAGGAACATACTTAAAGATCATAAAAGCCATTTATGAAAAGCCCACAGCTAACATCATCCTCAATGGGGAAAAACTGAGAGCTTTCTCCCTGAGATCAGGAACACAACAGGGATGTCCACTCTCACTAATGTTGTTTAACATAGTGTTGTAAGTTCTAGCATCAGCAATCAGACAACAAAAGGAAATCAAAGGCATCAAAATTGGCAAAGATGAAATTAAGCTTTCACTTTTTGCAGATGACATGATATTATACATGGAAAATCCGATAGACTCCACCAAAAGTCTGCTAGAACTGATACATGAATTCAGCAAAGTTGTAGGATACAAAATCAATGTACAGAAATCAGTTGCATTCTTATACACTAACAATGAAGCAACAGAAAGACAAATAAAGAAACTGATCCCATTCACAATTGCACCAAGAAGCATAAAATACTTAGGAATAAACCTGACCAAAGATGTAAAAGATCTGTATGCTGAAAACTGTAGAAAGCTTATGAAGGTAATTGAAGAAGATATAAAGAAATGGAAAGACATTCCCTGCTCATGGATTGGAAGAATAAATATTGTCAAAATGTCATTACTACCCAAAGCTATCTACACATTCAATGCAATCCCAATCAAAATTGCACCAGCATTCTTCTCGAAGCTAGAACAGGCAATCCTAAAATTCATATGGAACCACAAAAGGCCCCGAATGGCCAAAGTAATTTTGAAGAAGAAGACCAAAGCAGGAGGCATCAAATTCCCAGACTTTAGCCTCTACTACAAAGGTGTAATCATCAACACAGCATGGTATTGGCACAAAAACAGACACATAGACCAATGGAATAGAATAGAAACCCCAGAACTAGACCCACAAACGTATGGCCAACTCATCTTTGACAAAGCAGGAAAGAACATCCAATGGAAAAAAGACAGTCTCTTTAGCAAATGGTGCTGGGAAAACTGGACAGCAACATGCAGAAGGTTGAAACTAGACCACTTTCTCACACCATTCACAAAAATAAACTCAAAATGGATAAAGGACCTGAATGTGAGACAGGAAACCATCAAAACCCTAGAGGAGAAAGCAGGAAAAGACCTCTCTGACCTCAGCCGTGGCAATTTCTTACTTGACACATCCCCAAAGGTAAGGGAATTAAAAGCAAAAATGAGCTAATGGGACCTCATGAAGATAAAAAGTTTCTGCACAGCAAAGGAACCAATCAACAAAACTAAAAGGCAACCAATGGAATGGGAAAAGATATTTGCAAATGACATATCGGACAAAGAGCTAGTATCCAAAATCTATAAAGAGCTCACCAAACTCCACACCCGAAAAACAAATAACCCAGTGAAGAAATGGGAAGAAAACATGAATAGACACTTCTCTAAAGAAGACATCCAGATGGCCAACAGGCACATGAAAAGATGCTCAACGTCACTCCTCATCAGGGAAATACAAGTCAAAACCACACTCAGTTATCACCTCACACCAGTCCGAGTGGCCAAAATGAACAAATCAGGAGACTATAGATGCTGGAGAGGATGTGGGGAAACGGGAACCCTCTTGCACTGTTGATGGGAATGCAAACTGGTGCAGCCGCTCTGGAAAACAGTGTGGAAGTTCCTCAAAAAATTAAAAATAGACCTACCCTATGACCCAGCAGTAGCACTGCTAGGAATTTACCCAAGGGATACAGGAGTACTGATGCATAGGGGCACTTGTACCCCAATGTTTATAGCAGCACTCTCAACAATAGCCAAATGATGGAAAGAGCCTAATTGGCCATCAACTGATGGATAAAGAAATTGTGGTTTATATACACAATGGAGTACTACGTGGCAATGAGAAAGAATGAAATATGGCCCTTTGTAGCAACGTGGATGGAACTGGAGAGTGTCATGTTAAGTGAAATAAGCCATACAGAGAAAGACAGATACCATATGTGTTCACTTTTATGTGGATCCTGAGAAACTTAACAGGAACCCATGGGGGAGGGAAAGGAAAAAAAAAAGAGGTTAGAGTGAGAGAGAGAGAAAGCATAAGAGACTCTTAAAAACTGAGAACAAACTGAGGGCTGATGGGGGGTGGGAGGGAGGGGAAGGGTGGGTGATGGGTATTGAGGAGGGCACCTGTTGGGATGAGCACCTATTTTATATATATATTATATATACATATATATTATATACATTATATATAATATATGTTATATATATATTATATACATTATATATATTATTTATTTATATATCTATATATAAAAATATATTTATATATATTATATTATATATACATATTACTCAAATCATTTGTGTCTGAGCACCTAAATGCCTTAAAACTATTGGGATATGAAATTATGCAAAATTTATCTAGTATACCCATGATGTTTTTATACCAGGTAACATTATTAGTATTTTTAGTACATCTTTTTATCTTATTTTTTAACACCTTCAGTGTTTTTTCATTTGTTTGCTTATTTCCATATGCTTTTTCACTTATCACCTTCTGGTAGGAATTTGGGACAGCTAGATTATAGGGAAAACCTAAGCATTTGTGATCTTATCATAAATGATTTATATGAACATGTTGTAGAGAGTCACGTGCTCTCACACACAAAATTCTTGATCAAATGTTTTTTTTTCTTTATATTACTTAATAACAGAATTTTTTTTAAAGGAACCATTTGATTTTCAAGCCTACATAATCTGGCCTTTCCCAAAAGGGTAAATGAGAAACAGTGCCATTCTCAATGAAATAATATGTACTTTTTTATTTACTTCGCAGGTGTATCCACCCTATCACCAAGCCTTCTAGGCTTACTGCTGCCTGCCCTTGGCATCCTTGTCTACCTGGATTTCTGAGTGTGATGTGACAGCTGCTGCTCCCAGCCCAGCTTAGAGCACACAGAGGACACCTTCATCCCTATGATGAATATAATTCCTTCCATTTTCTGTGGCTCCACCCTAAGCCAAATAAATGATACTTTAACAAACTCTCCAACTGATTTACAACACACATTATGACTGAGGCATTCAGGAACCCCTTCGTCCAAAAGAATAAACTTTTAAATGGGTATAAAATGATTTTTAACTCGTTCCAATATGCCTTATAAACCACTTAACCTGATTCTGTGACAGTTGCATGATTTGATCCAATGGGACAAGTTACAGTGTTCAATTCAATACTATAGGCTGTAGAGTGAAAAGTAAAATCACCATACACAGGTGCTTTAAATTTAATAACAAGTTGTGAAATATAATAGAGGTTGAAATGTTGATTGTATGTGGTAAATGTAAGAGTAAAACAGTCTCTTGTACTATTCTCTGTTTCGGGTCCTGCAGATTTTCGAATGGCCCCTATCATTCATGACATTTTGAGTTTTCTTGAAAAAAAAAATAGAGTCTAACTGAAACATTTTGACATAAATTCCATGAGCAACTCATTTTACTGAATGAGTTGAAAGATTCTGAATATTGAAAACCAAATTCTAGAAATTGTTATCAGTATTCTTATTTTGGAAGTAAGTAATTTTCTAAATGCTTGATTTTCAGAATCAGTAATAATTTTACGTTAGATTTTTAGTGGTAAAGTTAACATACCATAGGAAGGTTTTTCTTTACTTTTATATGATATTCTGAAGATATTTTATGCTTTTCTCATCATCAGTTTCAAACCTCAAAAATCACAGCTCTTCTCTAGAGTATCATCATATTGCTGTATTTATTCATACATAGAATAATGAATTTTGAAAAGTAGAATGCTTTCATTTTTTAGTTGAGAGGTGACAGTCGTTACACAGCTAGAAATAAACAACGTTAAGTGAGTATAAGTGTGATCTAATACTATTCTAAGGATCTTTGGTTTTGTGCTCCATTTCTAAGTAAAAGCTTTCTTTATTGAAGGTATCAAGAAATCACCTATAGGTTGGAAAATCTACAATATACCTTATTTTTTTTAATTTGCTAGTAAACTCATTTCCCACTTCAATGCAATACTGAAAACTGGCTAAAAATACCAAATCAATATGTTGCTAATGGTACTTTGAAAGTATGCAAACTGGAAGGCCAGGAGGAGACAAATAATGTGTCCAATGGTGTCTCCCAAGTGTTGGTGCTTTAGGTTTTCATAAGTTGTAAAAAGGAAGATGCACATTTCTTCATTCTCCATGGTATGCAAGGAAATGTGTTTGAGTGTGGATGTGAGAGAAATGGAATAATAAAGGATTACCTGGCTCATGAAATAGTGCAATGTCTGATGATTCAGGAGGTATAATCCTATTTTATTAGCACAACCTTGCTAGCTAATTAGAGATAGAGTTTATCTTTTTAGAAAGGATACCTTATAGGTTCATAAAAAAATATTTACAGGCAGCAAAATAGAACTATTACTACTTTACCCCCTTTTCTTTAATTTGTATAATTTTTGTACTATATATCTATGTGTAAATGTTTAGAGCTTTCATTATGAAAATATCAATAAATATGTCATTAGTTTACATTCAACTCTTTGTTATAAAATTAAACTTTTTAATAATAAGTGAAATGGATGATTTCCCAGTGGAAGTATGTCAACAGTCTTAAAAGCATTACCAGATTTCATAAAATACATAATTATTTGAAAAAGAAACAAAATCTCTTCATACTTTAGGGAAACGAATACTGTGTAAGCCTTCTGTACAAATGTTTGTGTTTTCATTGTTACACTTTGGGGTTTTCCTTTTGCAATGTGACCCATGTTGGGCATTTTTATATAATCGACAACAACTAAATCTTTTGCCAAATGCATGCTCGCCTTTTATTTCTAATGTATTGCAATAAAGAGCAAAACTGGTTAGATTTTGCATGAAATGGTTCTGAAAGGTAAGAAGAAAACAGACTTTGGAGGTTGTTTCATTTTAAATTTGTGACAGAGATAAGGTAGATTAAAATCTCTCATACACTGATAACTCAAGCTTTTCATTTCCTCATACAGTTGTACAAATTTGACTGGGACCATCAGTTTTAAACTGTTGTCAAACTAACTAATGTATCATCTGCTTAAGACGCAAGATTCTTAATTAAACTTTATATAGATATAGACATATCTGTTGTTTCTTTGTATTTCAGGAAAGGTGATAGTAGTTTTATTTGATACTGATAAATATTGAATTGATTTTTTTAGTTATTTTTTATCATTTTTTCAATGGAGTAGTATAGGACTGTGCTTTGTCCTTTTTATGAATGAAAACAAATTATAAAGAAATAAATGTCTTACTGTTACCCAAAAAATAGCAACTGTCCTTTCAATTTACCTAAAGTTTAAAACTCATTTTTAGAAGGTTTTCTTTCCTCTTTTTTTAGGTTTATTTTTTTATTTTGAGAGAAAGTGTGCGGGGGAGGGGCAGAGAGAGAGAGAGAATGTCAAGCAGGCCTGTGCTATTAGCACAGAGCCTGATGCGGGGCTCAAACCCATGAACCATGAGATCATGACCTGAGCCGAAATCGAGAGTTGGATATTTAACCGACTGAGCCACCCAGGTACCCCTAGAAGGTTTCGTTGTAAATTCAACTGCATGGAATAAATATTGTTAAGTAACAGTTAAATGTTTGAAAGGTTCTACAAAAAATATACACACAAATGTAAAGACACACACAAACACATACACACACACGAGCTTGCACGTACACACACAGGCATTATTACATTGAAATAAGATCATCTAGTAAAAACTTCAATTTTGTGGATTGCCATGAATCTAATGCTAGACACTAAAGCAAACTGCTAAAAGCTAAAAAAAGAGAAAAAAGGCTATTCAACCCTGAATGAACTGAAATTCTAATAGAGGAATTTGCATAAAAGCATGTCTCTAAAGACAGGAGTCTGGTACAGGTAAAGTTTCTCTGAATCCTGATTTAGACTAAGCCCAAAGTTCTGAATCCCAGGGCTCCCTGTGTTCTGCCTGACAATCTTCTGTGTTCGGATTGTGATTTCTCATTGGCATTCCGACCTCCCTTCCTGTTTCATGAAACTTGCTTCCACACTGGGTCCTGGTTTCCCTTTCGGACCCCTGCCTCTGTTTCTTGACCCTAAGTATTAGATTACTTCCCTTCTAATATTTTGCTTTTGGTATTTGACCTTGGATTGACCCTAGCTCTAATTCCCCAGACTTTGGGAGATGAAAGCTTTTTTCCATGAGAATGTTTCCCGTGTTAGTGGTTCTCAAACCTGGTTGCCCCTTAGGATCAGCTGGAGAATTTGAAAAAAATAAAATAGTCTCTGGGCCCCAGTCCAGACTTACCAAATCAGAATTTGGAAAGTGAGGGATACAAAGCTGTATCTTTTTAGGTTGTTCAAGAGTGTCTTCATAGGGAGCCAGATTTGAGAATCAAAGATTTTTATGATTTCTACAAACTAGATTAACTGATATTTTTGACTGTATATGTAATTTAAGTATCTCTTAAGGAAAAAATCCATTTTCTTGACTTGTCTAAAATGCTAAAATACTGATGACCTTTCTTACATTTTAGTTACATATCTTAAGTGTCAAAATGCTTGTCTAATCAAAATATCCCAACTTGTTTGTTTCTAAAATCCAAGCAGCAGACACAAATGTACTTCAGAAGATTTTTTCTCTAAAGGAATGTGGATTTCTTTTACCCTTTTCTTACTTTCTTTTTTTTATGTGACTTAGTAACTTAATTAAACTTTAATACTTAATTTCCTGAGTCTATAATCTTCTGAAGGTTGTTAATAAAAAGATTGATGAAAGGTGTCCGCTCCTTAACTTGAAATTTTTTTTTCCAGAATAGAAACACAGTGGTTTTGGATGAGTTGACTTTAAAATTAGTTGATAGGAGGCCAGGATTAGGTTTCTAACATTTCTATAATAACTTAAAAACAGGTTTCACTTTTTAGTTTCTAGTAATAAATTTGATAGTTGGGGTAATATATAACAGTGCATATGATGCTATTACTAATTTGGCTGTAAAATTCAATCAAGCTCAGCCTAAGGCAAATTGTGAGGTGAAGAAACTTGGTCTTCGCCTATCATATGTCCTCAGGCCACTTTGCTTTGGTTGAAAATAGTGCTGAATACCTCATTAGTTCGGTTATATTAGTTTCCTAGGGCTATCATAACAAATGACCACGAACTGAATGGCATCAAACAATAGAAATCTATTTTCTCACAGTTCTGGAAGCTATAACTCTGAAATCAAGGTGCCAGCAAGGTTAGTTCTGAGGGGGAATCTGTTCCGTGACTCTCTCCTAGTTTCTTGTGGTTGTGGGCAATCCTTGGCATTCTGTGGCTTCCAGCTGTATCCCTCCATCTCTGCTTCCATTTTCAACTGACATTCTCCTTGTGGGTCTTTGCATCCAGATTTCTCTCTTCTTATAAAGATGCCAACCATTGGATTAGGGCCCACCCTAATCCAGTATGGCCTTGATGACCTCTGCAAAGTCCCTATTTCCAAATAAGATCAGAGTCACAGATTCCAGGTGGATAGAAATCTTAGGAGAACATTC
This sequence comes from Acinonyx jubatus, assembly GCF_027475565.1. Lineage (NCBI taxonomy): Eukaryota > Metazoa > Chordata > Mammalia > Carnivora > Felidae > Acinonyx > Acinonyx jubatus. Next base: position 67,244,667 of record NC_069387.1, read on the forward strand.
AACCCCGTGTTCTTCCCCTTTCCTCATTTTAAAACGTGCATATGCTCCACTCACACTAATGAAGATGTGATTGAAACACTGCTGTAAGCATGCTTTCAGAAAACATTTATGTTGATAACATACAACAATGTAGATGAATATCAAATGCATTGTGTTCAGTGAAAAGAAGCCAGATTCAAAAGGCTGCGTGATTCCATTTATATGACATTCTGGAAAAAGTGAAACTCTGGAGGCAGGGAACAGGTCAATAGTGACCAGGCATTAAGGATAGAGAGAGAGTCTGACTAGGAACAGCATGAGTAACCCTGAGAGATGATGGAACTAATAGCAGTGACCCAAATCTAGCCATTTGTCAAAACTCAGAGAACCGTACAGCAAATGAGTAGGTTTTACTGTGTGGACATTTTTTAAACTGGGCATTGGATCATGGGTGTTGGATAGACCTGCAATCATATTCTAACTCGATCTGTTATTACTTGTGAGGCCTTGGACAAGCAATGCAGCATTTTGAGGACAAATTTCCTCCTCCATAAAATGAGGACAACACTCCTCAGGATTCTTTCAAGTGTAAGTGATAGACACTCAACTCAAACTGAAGGGGGAAAAAAGGAATTTATTGGCTCAGATAATGGGATCTACAAGATGGACTTGATATAAGGCCATAAATGTTCCCAGGGAACACTCTCTCTCCATTGTTGATTCTGCTTCTGTCTGTGCATAGGCTTCATTCTCAGGCAGTCTAATCTCCTTGTGGCAGGAATCATAGGTGCTGACAGTTTACGTCCTCCACGTCAGTGGTCCAAAAGGCATAGAGACTCTTTCTGACGCATACCAAATCTCATTAACGACTCAGATTATCCCCAGGAGTTTGGTGTATTTTATTCAGCCATCTTGGGTCTCCTGTCTACCCTCTGGATAACTAGAATGTGGCAAATACACTCTGATAAAAATGGAGGACCAGGACCACATGCAGTCACAAAGGACTATCAAATGCTACTAGCAGGAGAGCGTTGGACTGGCAAAAAGCATTCTCCACTCCACTTTTTCCTGGAGTTCTATACAATTTATACAAATTTAAGAAGATGATAGAGTTATAAATCCCAAACCAATCTTAAGTCTCCCTTCCTACCATTACTTTTCAATAGATAAGTGCAGTTTTGCATTTAGGGCTCCTAAAACTCCTACTTCAGGGGATGGCACAGCTCTCTGTTGATACTTAGCGCAGAGCTTAGCATCCACAGTCAACCCAAAGTTGGTTCCTCCTTGGTCGGGTAGAGCTGACTTAGCTAACTGAAAGCATATCAGAACGTAAAAGAAGAGGAGAAAAAGCCTGTCATCACCGAAATCTTCGTTTTACTACACTTTAAATGTACACCCTTCCCAGTGATGAGTGAAGGGACACCATTGTCAAGCAGTCTCACCTGCACTTTTTTTCATTATTTCTAAGAAAGAGTGATGTGTGTATCTAGGGGTCGTACAAATTTCCAGGGGATTTCAGAACTTAATTGGACAAGTTTATCTACTAGGCAATTAATTCCAATTAATCAATGGGAAGAGGCATGCCATAATAAAGTATTAAAGACTCACACAGCCTTTTAAGTGAACCATATTAGTGATTTATTGCCATAATAGTGCTGCAGAAATACAACCACAACACTTCAGTGGCAGATGGCAATAAATATTAATTGCTCACACATCTGGGTCAGCAGTGGGTCAGGTATGGGGCTTTGCTAATATGAACTGGGCTTTCTCATGTGCCTGAGAGCCAGCTATCAGCTGTTACACACTGTCAGTGGGCCCTTTAGGACAACTTGGCTCTGCCCTACTTTTCCCTCATCCTTCAGTAGTCTGGCATGAGGGTGACTAGTCAGCAAGAGGACAGTAGGAAAAATCCAGGGGAGGAAGGGTGGTGGCCTGAAATCCTCTTGTGGTGGAGAAAAATGAAGAAAGTGAACAGACTTTAAGGGTATTTAATAGACCAAATTAAGAGAACTCATGATTTGACTGGGTATGGTGAATAGACGAAATGAAAACAAGCATCATTTGCTGGTTTTAAGTCTAGCTATTTTTCTTAGAAATTAACCAAAGCTTTCAAATGGCTTCACAAATGGTTTTGAGTGATTTTAGATATTTGTACTGTTTTTCATAACAACAGCATTTATACTGTGCTTAAATTGTTCATACCTATGACTAGAAAGAGTAATAAAATATCTCGAGGAGGGCAGCCAAATGCATGACAGTCTGTTGAAGGTAAAAGTCTGAGATGTCTTCATAAGACTACAATGATTTGCTAAAGGAAACAGAAATACATCAGATTGTTCAAAAGTTTCTCTAGTTTTTTGTGGTTTATAAATGAGGAGACGTCAGACCCCTTTTGAGAACATGGTAATATAGATTTTTTTTGATAAGATAAATTAACATTCCCCTCCTCACTTAATCCGCTGTGCTCAAAAATACTGACCAATTTAACTGCTTATAAGTTTGCCATTTCCAGAGTCAAATACTGGGAAGACAACTGCTCGTACCAAGTGAGCTGAGAGTTGCCAGAAGGACCATCTGTCAGATTTTAGATTTTTATATTATTATCTATCTTGGCCTTGTGTCCCTGAAACTTGAGGAAAGCACAGCTGGAACCAAATAAATCAACAAAAAATCACAGGCAATCCAGGTTGACTATAATATTATTATCAAAATGTTACCTAAATATTTTCCAACATAAAATTAATTATAAATTTCTTGTCCTTATAACTTATACCAAAGCAAGCTTAAAAATTAGACAAAGCTACAAACCCAGCACTGTTGAAATTAATCATTGATTTCATGTGATCATGGATGCTGTTTTGCCAAAATTAATTTGCTGCTTGCAGCCCTGTACCAGATGACTGAACTCTCCTATCGTTTCCCAATCCTAATTACTATGAAACCTTTTTGGTAAATGGTGCTGACATCTGGGCATCACTCAGTGCACACTCATCATTTACCATTAAGTGCATGTCTGTTTGTTTCTTCTTAGCCAGAGACAAGAAAATAGGGCTATTTGGCACCAATGCAGTTGCACATACAAACTCCAGGACTAAAATGATAGGAAATATGAAGCTCTTCAGTGATCACTCAGAAGATCAGAATGTGCTTACATTATTTTTTAAAGACATCATCCAAAGATAATCATCAAATGATCAAAAATTTTAAATTGTCCTTGAGAATTCTCAGAATATGTAAGAGGCAGGTTCTTTGAACAGACACGGATTGAGAAATAGTGGATTAAGAGTGGAGAGGCAAGGGGCACCTGGGTGGCTCTGTCAGTTGAGTGTCTGACTTTTGATCTCAGGTCTTGATCTCAGGGTCATGAGTTCAAGCCCTGCATTGTGCTCTGCACTGGGGATGAAACCTACAAAAAAAAAAAAAAGTCTTGAGAGAGTTAAACACAAATATTATGCTATACACTACATGTTTTTACACCCTAATTTAAAATAATTTGAGAAGTTAACAGCTTTGAAGAAATGTAAAAACCATCCTTTTTGGCTGGAGTTAAGAGGTTGGTTAGGAAATGGTCATACTTAAAGCATTTGTAGTGATAGGAAGTCTTTGAAAGGTAGTAGAAGGCACTAGGTAACAGTCCAAACTCCGTCATACAGAAGAAATAATAAAATGATTAAAACAGATTTAATGAAGCATGTAAAGCACAACTTGAATACTTCAAAATTCTGTTTGTGACATTCATAAATATTATATAGGTAGTTATATTCTATTCAATTCAGCTATACTACTGTGGAATTAAAGTCCTAAGGACAGGAAAGAGGCATATTTCTAATATAAACAGTTTCACTCTCCAGAGAGATTGTTTACACTGCTAACTGAGGCAAACCAGCTCTCAAAAAAGATTTACTGATTGGCATTTTTAGCATATGAGACACTATTGATCCTGCATATACATGACTTTCTCTGATTTCAGTGGAAATGCCTATTTTTTCTTTAAACAATTCTATTATGGAATGTATATTTTAGAAGTGGTTAATCTGGTATGTAATGGAATATTCTAAGCAATCCAGTTTGGGGAAGATTTTACTATTTGAAAAGTCTTGGGAAATACAGTAGCTCTTTGAAAAAAACAATTTACTAGGAGTCTTAAACCATAAATTTGAGTGTCAGATCTAGTGATGTTGAGTTAACTACATGATTCCTATGGGTTTAAGTTTTGTTCACTGTAATAGAAACATATATCGTGTAAAGAGTATTTCCATCTCACCCTAAATATGTTTTTGGTTCTAACAGTTGTGTGCTAAGTCCTAATTGACAAACAAGCTAATTCTGTGCTTCAACTGCAGCGTGGAAGAAAAATACACCATATTTTTATAATACTGTTTTTATTATCCCAGTCTTCGGAAGAAAAAATCATTCTGGTCTTTCTTATTGCCACCCCCAGGAAAAGAACCTATCCCCAGTACTTTACAATGAATTTATTGTTCTGTTTGTTTAGCATAATCAAGCACTCCTTAGCCAGGGAAATGGTCCCTCAAGGCTCCTGCAGAACCGTACCAAAATCTTAGTTGGTTAATGATCAAATAAAGAATGTGACCTTTCCAAGTCCCTTAAATATTTTCTTACTAAGAACCTGTGTGCTTTTCTTGTTTTGCATTTTTTATTCCTTTCTCTTTTTTTACTTCCTTTTTTTTAAACTTCTAATTAATCTAACAATATTTGTACCAGGGGTGACTCTTCAAGACAAGCAAAACCAGCTTGGTTTGATCTCCTTTTCTTCCCATGACATGGTCTGCTGTCTGGCATTCAGAAAAGCTCAGTTTGGGAAGCCATGCTAAAGAGGCATAAAATGCCATGTGGGTGAACAAATCCAAACTCAAAGAATTGCTTCAGACTTCTCTCCCCAGGATAGCAACAAGAAGCTCTCACATCTCCAGCCTGTCCCATCTGCTTCTACATCAGATTCTCAGATTGGGGTCCTGAGCAGCTAATCCTTTTTTGCTCATTCTTTAGAATCCACTATGGAATATGTCATCTTGTCAATCATTTGTCAGATTGCTTTCACTTATTCACCAGAGTCTTCTGATAATACTTCTAAAGAATTTAGGGTTCTGGAAAGTTCCTACGGGGGATGTCTATAATTGCAAATATGTTATTTAAGTATACAGCCACTTAAAAAAAAAACTAAACTGCAGAAAATCCTTCAATTGCTATTTATGCAGGAAATTTTAAAAGATGTAAGATTCAACTATTCTGACTTATGAAGAAGTAGACCCATAAAATCAGAGGAAGGTAGGGAGGTAAGTAATGAAAACCATATACTGTACTTCTTTTTTTTTTAATTTATTTATTTAAATTCAAGTTAGTTAACATACAATGTAGTACTGGTTTCAGGAGTAGAACCCAGTGATTCAGCACTTACACATAACACCCAGTGCTCATTTCAACAAGAGCCCTCCTTAATGCCGATCATCCATTTAGCCCAACCCTCTACCCATCTCCCCTCCAGCAACCCTCAGTTTGTTACCTGTATTTGAGAGTCTCTTATGGTTTGCCTCCCTTTCTGTTTTCATCTTATTTTTCCTTCCCTTCTCCTATGTCCATCTGTTGTGTTTCTCAAATTCCACATATGAGTGAAATCATATACTTGTCTTTCTCTGACTTATTTCGCTTAGCATATTATACTCTAGTTCCATCCACATTGTTACAAATGGCAAGATTTCATTTTTGATCACTAAATAGTATTCCACTGTATATATATGTATATATATATATATATATATATGGCCACATCTTTATCCATTCATCAGTCAGTGGCCATTTGGGCTGTTTCCATAATTTGGCTATTGTTGATAGCGCTGCTATAAACATTGGGGTGTATGTTCCCCTCTGAACCAGCATTTTTGTATCCTTTGGATAAATACATAGTAGTGCATTTGCTGGGTCATTCTAGTTTTAATTTTTTTAGGAACCTCCATACTGATTCCCAGAGTGGCTGTACCAGTTTGCTTTTCCACCAATAGTGTAAAAAGGTTCCCCTTTCTCCACATCCATGCCAATATCTGTTGGAAAACCATATACTTCTCATGAGCTAAAGGCACCTGGTGATATACTTGAATATTGTAATTTAGACCCTTTTAAAATCATTAAATTATATATTTTTTCATTAATTGTTTAAAGAGTCTACCAGATTTGGTTTGATAGGATTGGATTTTTAGTCATTATCTCTGAGAAGTTGATTTAAAAGCTTTAGAACAGATATTGAAAGCTTTGGGCTTACAGGGTGAATTTCTGTTTATCTTCTTCCACAACTAGTAGTATGCAGGAAATGAACAATTGTAGACCACATATATTACAGTAGCTCATTACATAACTTCCAGTGCATCATCTCTTAGGTGGTAAAATTGATATTGCTTGAGAGAATAATGTCATTCCCTTTGATAACTATATTGGCTTCCTGGGGCTGCTATAACAAATTACCACAAGCCTGGGGGCTTAAAAGACTAGAAATTTATTCTCTCACAGTTCTGGAGGCCAGAAGTTTAGTATCACTGACGTGAAACCATGGTGCTGCCGGGCTATCCACTCTCTGGCAACTCGAAGAAACTTGTTCCTTGCCTTTCTAGTTTTTGGTAGCTGATAGCGTCTCTTGGCTTTTGTCCATATCATTTCAGTTTCTGCCTCCAATGGTCACATCACCTTTTCCTCTTCTGTGTGTAGTCAAATCTGCTTCTACTTCTGTCTTAAAAGGACACATGTGATTGTACTGAGGTCCCACTCTAATAATCCAGGATAATTTTCCCATCTCAAAATCCATAACTACATCTGTAAAGTCTTTGCCATGTAAAGTAACATTTACAAGTATAAATGTGGGTTACAGAGGTTAGGATCTGATACCTTTGGGGGCCATTATTCAGCCTACTAAAAAACCATCTGTTCTTCAATTTATGCTTCTCTTCTTGGGGTGATGATTCCAATGAATAAATCCCCATAAACTATTTGAATTTAATACATTAACACTTTATGTTAATACTTGGACAAACAAAACATTTAAAATGTTATACAATACTATAAATTATTTGGGAATTTTTAAAACCATTTTGGAAAGGTGTTTCCTAGAGATGTAGTTTTGCAAAATTGTTTATTAACATTTATTTCACACCTGAATCAATATATTTCCCACCTGAGTTTCCCAAGGTAATCAGCTTCAAGGATTTTTTTATTCCCACATTCTTTCTTAGTTCTCCTGAACATGGATGAAATAAAGTACAAAACTTTACCCTTTGTTAAGAGTCTTTTTAATGGAACAATTCCATTTACAATCTACTTGAACATTAAGTAGGTAGATTATAAATCTGGGAATTTCCTAGATACCATCAGTCTGAAAATCCATTCCTATCACCTACTCCCACTGATAATTTATCTCTGGAACTGGCATGCAAGTTTGTGATACTTTTTCTGTTACTATTCTGCAATCAGGAGAATGGAGAAGGGGTGACTTAGAGACTCCATAAAAAAGATATAAGGTGGTAAGGGACTTACATGAAGCAAGGACAAAGTTAACTCCCGAGTAGAAAGGTCAACATTATATACCAAAACAATCAAGACAAGTCAGAAGTCGATGGTTCACAGGACTGGCTATAAGAGAGACACTTGAATGTGTGTATGACTGGAATGGCAGAGTTGTTTCTGGGGTAGAATCAGATATGCAGAAAAATCTAGCAGTCCTGAGAAATGAAGCTATCATATGAGAGAAAAATTAAGGATCTTACAGAAATGAAGGAGAAAAGGACACCATGCCCTCTCCATAAAAAAACCTGAAAATTGGGGCACCTGGGTGGCTGAGTGGGTTGGCTCAGTGGGTTGGCTCAGTGGGTTAACATCTGATGTCAGCTCAGGTCATGATCTCATGGTTCGTGAGTTCCAGCCCCACATGTGGCTCTCTACTGCCAGTGCAGAGCCTGCCTTGGGATTCTCTCTCTCTCTCTCTCTCTGCCTCTATCCCAGTTGCATGCTCCTTCTCAAAAATAAATAAATAAACAAAAACAAAAACAAACTGATAAGTGCTAGGCTCACAAAAAAAAAGGTGCTCTCAAACTAAGAACACTGTCCACAAAATAAACAGGAATGGGAAAAAACAAGCCACATACACATACAACTACTTTATATAAATGGAAAATATTCATGAAAATACTCTGCTGTTGAAAATTTACCCCATTCCCCACAAAAAAATCATGGAATTGGTGAAAATGGTAATGGAACACTCCAAACAATTCTATATCCTCAGACAGCTATTTTCTTAAAAAAATTTTTAATGTTTATTTACTTTTGAGAGAGAGAGAGAGGGAGAGATAGCCTGTGGGTGGGGTAGGGGCAGAGAGAGAGATGGAGACACAGAATCTGAAGCAGGCTCCAGGCTCTGAGCTGTCAGCACAGAGCTGGATGTGGGGCTTGACCCCACGAGCTACGAGATCGTGACCTGAGCAGAAACCAAGAGTCAGATGATTAACTGACTGAGACCCCCAGGTACCTCTCCCAGACAGCTATTTAAGGATATAAAAAAGTATCTTCAGTCAGAATACAAAACTAGAGAAGATATGGGGGGGGGGGGGAGAAATGAAATAAGAATTGATTGATCTTGGCAAGGAAATAGAAGAAAATGACAAAAGTCATATCATAAGTGAAGAATAAACTACAAGATGGGGCCAAGGTAGACTAGGGTCTAATAAAAATCATTAATAATGTAAACGTAATTGAAGGAATGCAGAAAAATAACCAGAAGCATGCAAATGATATGAAGAAAAGTAAATAAAAGGCATCAGAAAAAAAGTAGTGTCAGAGAAAAAGTGATTAAAACACAAAACAAAGTATATTCAACATACATACAACTGGGGTCTCTGAAGAAGAAAATTAAAACAGCGTAATAGGACTAATATGTAAAGCTATAACACAAAGTTTTCAGAAATAAAAGAAAATCTAAATCTCCACATTGAAAACACACAGAGAGCACAGAAAATGGACTAGGAATGACCAGCTCCAAGACATAATCTGGTAAAAATACCAAACTTTATCAGTGAAGAAAACAATCGTCAGCACTTCCTTTTGAGGAATTAATTTACAAACAGAAGAGAATGGGACTAGCAGCAGGCTTCTGGAAAACGATGCACAAAGTAAGACAACAGCTGCATTTCAAGAAATATAAGAAAGAAAATACTTTCACTGTTATTTAGATTTAATATTTCTAACTTGTGATGTTTTGAACCATGAGTTATTTAAAATGTTTTGTTCAACTTCCAATTTTTAAAGAGTTTTCAAGTATTTTTTTTAAAAAATTGATTTTATTATTGCATGGTCTCTGTATGATTCCAATCTTGTTAAATGTATTGATACTTATTGGACAGTCTAGCATATGGTCCATCTTGGAGAATATCCCCTGTGTTCTGACATAAATTTGTGTTCTGCTATTCTGGTACAGAGTGCTCTAAAAATGTCACAGAACATGTTGATAGTGTTGTTCTAGTCTTCTAGCTTCTTACCAATGTTCTTTTTTGCTCTAGGATTTACTGAGAGAGAAGAGTTGAAATATTCAATTATAATTATGAATTTATATATTTCTTTCAATTCTAACAGTTTTTGTTTATATATTTCTGAAGCTCAGTTATTGGGTGCATATAGTTAGGATTGTTATATATTTTTGGTGACTTGATCCTTTCAGTTTTATAAAATATCCCTCAATATCTCTGGAAATATTTCTTGTTTAAAGTTTATGTTGTCTCATACTTAATGTAGCCGTTTCAGTTTTCTTATGATTAGTGTTGGCATAGTATACCTTCTTTAATTATTTTGTTTATTTATTTTTACTAATTTGCATCTTCATATTTAATGTGCATTTCATATACACAAAATATAGTTTCTACAGTTCCTCTACCATTAGGCCTTACCACCACTGTTTTCATCTCTGCTTTTGCTTACTGAGTCAAATCATTTTTTTCTTGCAATTCACAGAAATGAATAACAGGATTATCTGACCTTAATCTCTTTTGAGTTTCTGGACAAGGCTGAATGAATGTCTTAACAAAGACATATGCTCTTTCTTTCTGTTTAAAGCTATAACAGCTTAGAATAAGGTTTGTCTCTTTCTTGTACATATTCCCTGAAAAACCCAAGAAGTGGCCAAGGTTTGCTTCATTCTGTCCTTTTCCTACTCGGTAAAGCTTAGCAGGCACTTTATATAAGACCCATGGTGCTACAGGTGGCAATTTAATTAAAGCTGCTTTGTTAAGGCCTAGAAGTTGCTTAGTTTTCTCATTTGGGATTTTCCAATTCAGTTTCCCAAAATAAGATTAGCTTCAGCCACAGACATCATTGATTTAAACAATATAGAATATATTCCTTCTCTTCAAAAGTCTGGAGGTTGGCAGAGGAGGGCTTGTTTGGCACTTTTTGTTCCACACTCTTCAAGAATTTAGGTTCCTTCCAGCTCATCAGTGTGCTATCACCGCAGTGTGGCCCTTCACTTCTAGGCCCAGGAACATTCCGGGCAGAAGAATGGATAAAGGAGGAAAGAAGAGGCCAATGGCATCTTCCATTTGTTTTTAATGAAGTATCCTGAAATCTACCAGATGATGGAAATTCATCTTCTTTCTAGGGAAGCTGGTAAATGTCTTTTTTCTTTTTTTAAATTTTTTTTATATGTTATTTATTTTTGATAGAGAGAGACAGAGCACAAGTGGGGGAGGAGCAGAGAGAGAGGGAGACACAGAATCTGAAGTAGGCTCCAGGCTCTGAGCGGTCAGCACAGAGCCCGACGCGGGGCTCGAACTCACAAACCACGAGATCATGACCTGAGCCAAAGTCGGAGGCTTAACCGACTGAGCCACCCAGGCGCCCCTAAATGTCTTTTTTCCTTAGAGGACCATGTACCCTAAAATTAAGGCCAAGCCTTTGCTTTTTTATCTTTACTTTTTATTACCTTACCCAAGCCCAAGGTTGGCCTGCATGTAATGTTTGTTTGGCCTGCATTGTTTCACTTTAACTAATTGTCAATTAATTTCGTGTAAAATATTGGATGTAAGCTGTTTCTTGAAGATGTGATCGATCTGGAAACAAGGGTCATATGGCTGCATGGAAACAGCTGGAATTGAAAACAGCCTCCCTTTCTGAAGGAGATGAGCACTGTGCAGGTAATAGGGTGGCTATCACCCCATATTCTTAACTACTAACCAGTTTTCTGCCCCTGGAAGCATTTGTTGATACTGCCCCTATCATACACATGTCCCCCAGGCTGCCCATTACTTTATACCTATACTAAGGAAAGCCACTACGTAAAGATCTTGACTTACTATAAGCAACCTTAAACACTAAAGCTGGTTATAATTTAGTCTTAATATATCAAAAATTGCTTAATCTTTTACTTTTACTAAAATGTATTCAGATTGTTTCCAAATTTTAATCATATATAATCTTGTATGTGCTTTTATATAATATATATATATTCTATACTTTATATATCCTGTTATTATAACACACACATGTGCACACACATGCAAGCACACACATGCAGAATAGTTACGTCATGTGGTGTGTCACTAAATTCAATTAGATAACCCAAGTAGGGCACTTAGAAGAGTGCCTGAGTGTATAGTAAATGCTAAATAAAAGAAAACCTGAATGATAGGGTTTCATAGAATAGAAACTATGACATCGCTAGATATCTATAGAGGAATAATCATATTTAATCATTTCTAAGCTGTACATTTTTCATAACGTAACATCTCTAAAATGGAGTATCACAATCCTGGTTGGACAGAGGTATTGTTAAAGTAGATGACCTTGTCTGAGCATGTGAGAACTTGGCTGTGATGTTAATATTATCCTCACTAGGGTTAAATAATGAGCAAGGTTAGCACCACACATGTTTGGTTTAATCACATTTAAAATATCTTGATTATACATTAACTGGTGTATTTAAAATTTATTGTGTATGCAAAAAGACATAAAAGCAGCAGTGCATAAATTTTATATTAGTGCAGTTAATATTCATTGTTGAAGAACTCATGGTAAGCACCAAAATTTGCTGAATGGGTATCAGCAGCATGGAAGAAAATATCTGAGACTAAAAAGTGCTTCATCAGTTACCCTCTTTATAGCCTGAGACTCAAGAACACTGAGAACTCGGAATCAAAAGTGATTTACAAGAGGGTTCTGAGTCAAAGTGGTTCATAAAACAAAGATGATTTCAGCCCATTTGTTCAACTTTCTTTTTCTTTTTAAGTGCAAGAGTGAAATAAGACAACAAATATATTTGTAAGTACATGTAAAGGAGCTCATTTACTAAATGTAAGTAGAAGGAAAGTGATAGCTGTGTAAATGGTGCCTTTTAAAAAGTGATACATTTAGTAATGTTGTATCTTGCATGTATGGCATTTTAGAAAGATGAAATCTAGAAATGGACAATTTCCTTAGTTTTTAGGTCCTGAGATTCAGATTCCAAGAAGAGCACTGAGTAGCCTTATTTAAGTCACATGCTAATTCTTTGCCTTCGAAGAGAATGAGTACTTTGGTAGTTTCAACAAGAGTTATTCCAATAAAGATGGGGTAGATTCCCAAAGGAATATCAGCAATTTATTTATATTACTTACTGTTTATATTTAATAATATGCATTACTAATATTTATAACTAAGATACTGACAAGATGTTTAAGAGAACTGAAGCAATATAAATTAACCAACAGTTCCTAGACCCGTCATCAACCCTTGATGGTACCAAACTTTTCTCGATCTGATGAAATCAAAAAGATATTTAACACTTGTTTTAATTTGCATTCTCCTGCTTCACAGTTAAGGTAAGCATCCTTTACATGTTGTTGGTTATTTGTACGTTCTCTTTGCAGATGGCCTACTAAAATTTTGCCTATTTTTCTGTTGTGTTTTTGTCATTTTGTTATAGACATGCTGGAATAGTCTGGTTATTTGTTTTCTGTTTTCTGTTGTCACATATATATTTTAGTGTATTATTTTATTTTTAACTTGGTTTATATGGTGCTTTTTCATACAGATAATTGCAATTTTGTTATTAACCAGCATATAGATCTCCCAACCTGTAAAGGAAAGGCAGTTAAGCGCAGCAGAATAAGTTTTTCTGAAAGCAGCCAGTATAATTAGGTTTAGTGCATCTAGAGAAATGGAGGCAGATACTGCAATATGCGGAGGAGATAATTAGCTGAGCTAAGGGTCAGAGATCTCACCTAAGACTTCAATAGAGGATCAGTTCCCTTCTAAGACTTGCTGTCTTCAGCTCCTTCCTCCCTTATTCCTTTTTGGAGGTAACAATTCACAGAAGACATCCTCCGCCAGGTCACTCTTGTTCCTTGGGGACCCCAAAATTTCAAAAACATGTGAATCCCATCAAGCCTCCAGTATTAGGCTAAACAATCCATATGTATTTGCAAACACCCCTAACACTGACTTCATTCAATGATTTCCATGACATCTTTGGAAAAAGAGGATCGTGAATATGTAAGACATTGGTTTTTAAGAAATCTCATTTTTTTTCTTTCTGTATTAAATTTCTACCTTAGCAATAAACTGATAATTATATAAATGTAATATGTATCCCAAGTACTATTTATTAAATATTCAAAAATACTAACAGAGATCGAAAATGTGTGCATAAAACTTTGCAATTTAGAAAATGAGAGCAATAATCATCCACTCAAATATTTTGACCCAATAATTGAAAATGTTAATTTTTAATTATACCCTGGTTATATTTTTTGTATTTTTAATTGGTTTGTTTAATCTGTAAACAACATTAAGATAGAGAAAAAACTTCTTAACTTCAGAAATATGACTTAGAGAGCTTTATTCCCGTTTATGCAACATGAAACTTTGTCTTTATCCTTCATGCCTCAAGATGAGGGTCTGTTTGCAAGCACGTATTCTAAAACTTGGAAAAGTTATGGAACCAAATACTTGATATGATGCAGAAGACAGGGAATCACTCTGAACCAAAATTTATACAGCAGAGCCACTTGCAATATCAGTCCCATCACAAGGTCATGGAATGTTTGCAGCAAACAATTCCAAGTTCACACAGTAATCCATTTTAAGGGCTGTTGAATACGATTTGTGTGTGGTACTGGAAACCACAAATAGTATTATTTTTGAAAAGCAATTAGTATAAATCAGTGGTATTAAATGGGTGTCAACAGAGTAACTCATTAATATAAATGCTTTTCCCCACTGATGGAGAGAGGTGTGGATTAGCCTTAGGCAGGGGAAATCAAGTTAAGTAAACTCTAATATCTAGAGCCCTGACATTTTGCTTAGTAAGCAAGAGATATTTTAAACTAATCCACGAGGTTGGTTGGCTCAATTCCATTATTAGCTCAGATCCTAGGTTGCTGAAGGGAAAATTTGTCCTAGGAAAACTTGGTACTATAGATGCAGTTGATGAAGGTACCATTTAAATTCCCAGAAATAGAAACATTAAGCCAATATATCTGAGAATGAATTTCCAAGATGTCCAATACGTATTTTTGAAAGTTTCATAAACTGTCTCATAAACAAATCTAAGTAATAAAAATGGTTTTGCATTTATGCTGAATTGGAACCTACATGATTCTTTGTTGTTAGACTATAAATTAAATCTATGGCCAATACTTGTTTATTCAAAGATGAAGATTTTGAAGATTAGTCCAGACTCTTGTTAGATAGAGTCCAGAGCTCTGTCTACAATGACATCATTATTTGCAAATTGACTTTAACTCCTACTCAGAATAAGTTATTTTTTATATTTGTTCTACATTCTTAAATTAGCTAAATCACTGGATAATGCATAATTCATCTTGCTTTTTCAAAATGGTGATTTTAAAAAGTGACCTAAAGACTTAAAGATAGATAATAAAATTGTTTTGTAGAAGCAACTAAAAAAAAACTTTCTTCATGGAATACCATTAGCTTTAGACTAGCACTGTCCTCTAGAACACTCTGAGGCAATGGAAATGTTCTACATCTGCACTGTACAAGAGGGTACCAGTCATTGAGTCATTTAAGACTTGAAATGTGACCAGCTCAAGGAGAAACTGAATTTTAAGTTGTTTTAATTTCTTTCCTTTCCTTTTTTTTTCTTTTTTCTTTTTTCTTTTTTTTTCTTTTTCTTTTTCTTTTCTTTTCTTTTTCTTTTTTTTTTTTTTTGAGAGAGAGAGAAAAAGCGCAAGCTGGGGAGAAGGGCAAAGGGAGGGAGAAGGAGAACCTTAAGCAGGCTCCAAGCTCAGCATGGAGACTGACATGGGGCTCGATCTCATCACCCTGGGCTCGAGACCATGACTATGGGATCATGACCTGAGCCAAAATCAAGACTGGTGCTCAACTAACTGAGTCACCCAGGTGCCCCAAGTTTTGTTTAACTTTAATAAATTTATATTTAATTAGTCTTATGTGACTCAGGGCTACTGTGTTAGACATCATAGCCCTAAGCTGTAGACCACATATTAAAATAGTCAAAGGGCCACTAATTATTTGCTAATTATAAAAAAGGGGAAACAATGAAACTAACTGAAGCAACTCCACTCCTCTAAGTGAGAATGAATAAAGACACTGCATTAAATTATCCCAAAATGGACTAGCTGGTCATTTTATGTCCGAGCTGTGAATGTTTTTTGGTGTCAAACATTCTGCTTATGAATAATCCAGTCTCATTATTTAACTAGATAAACTACTAGTCTATAAAACTGATTATATTTACTTCTTATATTCTCAAACAAAATAATATGTTAATCATCTTAGAGGTGTTTATAGCATTACCACCATTGACCATGGTGAGTATAGGCATGCCTAGTCATGAGTCGGCTTGGGAGAAGAGTTTCCCAGAGGTACTTTCAGACATTTGCTTACTATTATGCAATTTTTTGTTAATGTAAAATAAATAGAAAACATTTTCAAAATTTGTATTTTGTTACCCTTAAATATAGTAACTGACATATATTTATTTGATCATAAAATTTGCATGTTTAAGAATATCCAAGCCATTCAGCATTAGAAAACCTTTAGGGGGCTCCTGGGTGGCTCAGTTGGTTAAGTGCCCAACTTCAGTTCAGGTCACAATCTCACAGCTCATGAGTTTGAGCCCTGCATCAGGCTCTGTGCTGACAGCGTGGAGTCTGGAACCTACTTGGGATTCTGGGTCTCCCTCTCTCTCTGCCTCTCCCCTGTTCTCTCTCTCTCTCTCAAAAATAACTAAATATTAAAAAAAAAAAAGTTTAAAAGAACTGTTCCATTACCTAGAAATAATTATTATTAAATTTCGGTGACCTTAATTCCAGACATTTCTTGATTCATACATAAGCATGGCAGTATAGACATCTCAACTGAGACCAAAATAATAATATTAATATGGAGCTGTACTTGCTTCTATTTTTTTCAGAATCATTACAGGCTGTTTTATTTGAACTTTTTAAAAAGCTGTATTGAAAAAAAAATAAAAGAGAGAAACTAAATGGATTGTTGAAGATTTGGTAATTGTTTCTTCGTCAAAAGAGATACCATGACCTAAAATATCTTTCTAAACTAGATTTTAAATGGTCATGAAAACTTAACAGGTATTCTATCATTTTTATTTATTTATATTTTTCAATGTTTATTTATTTATTTTTGAAAGAAGGAGAGAGAGAGAGAGAGGACGCTTAACTGACTGAACCACCCAGACCTCAAGTGAGTGCTTATTTAATGAGGAAATGGGGCACCCGGGTGGCTCATTTGGTTAAAGGTCTGACTCTCGATTTCGGCTTGGGTCATGATCTCACAGTTCGTGAGTTGCAGCCACAAATTGGGCTCTGCACTGATGGTGGGGAGCCTGCTTGGGTTCTCTCTCTCCCTCTCTCTCTGCCTCTCCCCTGCTCACTCTCTCTCTCTCAAAAATAAATAAACTTAAAAAAAATTTTTTAAAAGATGAGGAAGTGAACATTCAAATAATTTCTTCTAACACTGGCCCCCTGTTTTTCCACATACTAAACACGTTATATATTTGTGTGTTTTGTTTGTTTTTGTTTTTATCATGTTATGAAGATTTATGTCATTTATGCTCTATTCTGCATTTCAATTCCTAATAACGCCCCAAACTCCATACTCACAACACCCAATTCTCCAGAAACTGAAAACCTGCTCTTCCCACTGTCTTGTGCATCTTGGTTGAGGGCAACTCTAGAATTACAGTTGCTCAGCCCATGAAACTTGGATGCTTTCTGAGCCCTCTCTTTCTCCCTCAGCCCACATCCAGGCTACAAACAAATTGTGTGGGCTCTACCTTCTAAATATATCCACAATCTGCCCACCTTCACCACCATCACTCTCAAGCAATGTCATCATCAGCCTCAACTCACCTGGACTCTTGCAATAATGGCCTCCTAACGGTCTCCCAGTTTTGCCCCTGTGCCCCTCAGGTACCTCTCAACCCAGCAGCAGGAATGATCCTTTTATAGAAACAACACAGTCCTGTCAACTCTTTGAATGAAACTCTTAAAAGTTTTAACAGTGGCCTTCAAGGTCCTGCACAGTCTCACCCTGTCACTCACTTCACCTCCTCTCTTACTTCACTGCAGCCACAGTGGCCTCCTCCCATTGGCCGGACACCCGCATCATGGCTCTTCTCAGATGTTTCCTCTGTCTACCATCACTTTGCTTAAGATCCCTGCATGGCTAATGCCCTCTCATTATGCAGGCTTTCCTTCAATGCCACATTCTCAAGGCAGCCTTTCCTGCCACCCTATCCAAATTTTAACCCTCCCTCCAAACATTCTCTCTAACATCTCTGGGTTATTCTTCTCCACAGCACTTATCACCAATAACATATTACACGTTTCCTTTATTTTGTTTATGGTCTTCTTTCCCCTTCCTCATCAGAATGTAAACTCCTCAAGGAGAGGGAAATTTGCCTGCTTTTTTACTGTTGTTATTAATACATACCTAGAACAGTACCTGTCACATAGGTGCTTGATATTTGTTTAAAGAAAAAAAATCAGTGAATAATTGCTATTAATTTCTTTGTGTTTTTGTCAATGGCTATTTACACAATTTCTCTTTATACAAATCCATTGTTCAACCCCAACACTGTTGCTTCTACTTTCTTGAGCTCTTTATTGTGAATTGTTTAATGTCTGGTTAGATTTTGTATTTGTTTTCTATCACTGTGTAACAAATTACCTCAAACTTAGCTGCTTAGCACAAGCAACTCATTTATTGAGTCTGGCACAAAAGCCTGGGTTCTGTGCCCAGGGTGTCACAAGGCTGAAATAAAGATGTCAGACAGGTTGAGGCCTCATCTGGAGGCTCTGAACCTTTCTCCAAGCCATTCTAACTGTCGACTGGATTCATATACGTATAGTTGTTGGACGTAGGTCCCTGTTTACTTGCTCAACACCAGCTGGACACCGCTAGCAGCAACTAGAGGCCGCTTTCTTTCCTTGCCACATGGCCCCTCCCTCTTCAAGCCAGCAACGTGGCACCAAATTCTTTTCTGCTACAGATCTCTGGCTTTTTTATTCTGCAATCTGTTTGAGAAAATACTCTGTTTTTAGAGGTTCATGTGATTAGGTATGGCCTACTTGGATAACTTCCCCATTTTAAGATCAACTGGTTTGGAAACTTAATTATTATGTCTGCCAAAGCTCTTCACAGCAGTACCCACTCTGCTGTTTAATTGAATAACCAGGAGCAGGTGTGTGCATAGCACAGGCTGGGGGCCTTGGGAGCCATCTTAGAACCCTGCCTACTGCAGGTTTCAATAATAAGTAAGATTCTTTTCTTCTCACAAGGATTTGGAAGATCTGTATTCCGGAACTGCTGCAAGCTTGAGAAGCTTGTCTCATACCTGGGTAAACAATTACTGATTTACAATATTTTTTACCATAAAGCTGTAGACATCTTCCTTCTGTTTCCTGTTTTTAGATATAACACTGCTTTTTGCTACCAGTTCCCCAATCATCTTTTCATCTGCTAGATTTAATCTTTCAGTATTGTGTTTTCTTTCAAGAAGGAATGGATCATGAATGCTGGATTCCTTGAGGTTTTAAATTGTTTTTAAGTTTATTTATTGATTTTGAGAGAGAGAGAGAGCACAAGTGGTAGAGAGGCAGAAGGAGAGAGAGAGGCAGAATCCCTGATATGGGGCCTGAATTCATGAAACCATGAGATCATGACCTGAGCAGAAAACAAGAGTTAGAAGGTTAAGGGACTGAGACACCCAAGCACCCCATCCTTGAGATTTTAAAACCTCCTTCCTCACTGAGTGGAAAAATTGCTGGATATGCTATTCTTTCCTTCAAGACTTGGTAAACATTGTTATCATCTGATATGACTACCACTGGAGAGCAGCTTGGTCTCTCCTTTTTGATGGTGACTCGGTTTTTCCACTTTCAAGCCTGAAAAATTATTTATCTTTGAGCTTCAAACTTAGACACATCTTGATATTTCCATCTTTTGTATAAAATTTCAATAAAAGAATTCAGCTCTTATATCAAATAATTGTTTATATCTTCAACTATATTTTATTTTAGAGATTTTCTACTTAAAAAAAAAACCAACAACAACCACAATTACCATTCAGAAGCCTATTTGTCTACTTTTGTTTTCAAGATCTTAAGTTTTTCCTCAGGTCATTAATTGGATTTTTTCCGCTTTCCTTTTCTCAAATGCAGAATGAAGCCCTAGGAATGCTGAGCCCGGGTGACATTTCTGTTTCTTCTAGTACATGGCAACGGTAAGTATGAGTTCCTGCACCTCAGTGTTTTTCATTGGTTTTCCTCTAGGCTGCCTACTTTCCTCCTGACTCCACTTCTCTTCAAATTGTAGAGTATAAGGAAAAATTCTCAGTTTTCTGAGACTTCGGACAGCACACTTGAGGGGTGGTGATGTAAGTTTAGAAACTGGACTAAGTCATGGGAGAGCATTTTGTTTCTTTTTATTACACTTTGAAAAGTGATAGTAAATTGTATCCTTCTACTGGGGAGGCTTTTTTCTAATTTTTATGTTTTGTTTATTGATTTGCTTGCATTTTTTTTGCTTTTTGTTTTTTATCTTTATTATAACATATAAGGCATGAAGAACAATTGAAATAGCATTGTACAACTCATTAATTTATTACCATGTGAATAATTCCCCCCAAAACAGATGATTTTCAGTAACCAGAAGTACCCTTCCTCCTTGTTTTGATTACTACTCCTTGCTCCTCGGAAAGGATGACCAGTATCTTGACTCCTAACATGATAGTTTATCCTGGCCTGCTTTCAAACATTAGATGAATAAAATAATAGTGTATGTACTTCTCTGATTTCTTTCAGACAACGTAACATTTCATAGCAACATAAAGCAACATAACATTTGTGAAATTCACCTTCTTGCTGTAGGTATGTTTTATTTTACTAGATAGAGCATTCTATAGTATGTGTTTGAGGGGACCATCATTTAGCCATGCTACTATTTGTAAAGAATGAAACAGTTTCCAGTTTTGGTCCACTATAAATACACTTGTAGATATTATTGGATATGGCCCTTTGTACATGTTTTCACATTTTTTGTGTGTGAAAACTCATTCTGCTTAGGAGTAGAGCAAGTCATATGATATGCATATGCTCAACTTCATAACGCCAAATGGTTTTCCAAAGTGGTTATACCAACTTATACTTCCGCCTACAATGTATGAAAATTGCTGTTATTCCACATACTTGCCAACACATAGAATTGCAAGTCTTTTCATATCTAGCCATCTGGTGTGTCATGAACCTATTTGCAGATTTAATTTTTATTTTCCTGATTTGGAGGGAATGATGTTGGACATTGTTCTAAATTATCTGTTGTCAATGAGGCATCACTACCAAGATATTATCTGTATCCCAGAGAAGCCAGAGATTACATTTCCAAGAATATTCTGTCTGTTTGATTCTGGATTTAAGTCTGACACTGAGAGGCAGTACTAAGAAGGGAAGGAGAGGACATATTCTCTAGACGGGGTTGTAGCCAACCTGATAGACAGATATGTATTGTCAGCAGTCTCTTCCTTGGTTCTCAAGAACCACTTGCTTTACTAATGCAGCCCAAGAGATACATGATGGGAGCTTCTCTGAGCTTTACTCCCCAGATGTTTACATGTTTGTAGAAGTTTCTTATTCTCTATACTAAAGCCCTTCATACCTAAAATACATAATGTGACTTCTGTTTTCTTATGCAGAGACTTGATGGTTGCCAATGACCTTTCACATGTTTATTGATCTTTGAGATTCTTTTGTGAAGTATTTGTTCAAACCCCTTGAACATGCTGGGCTGTGTCTCTTCTTATTATTAATTGACAGGAGACATGTATATATATATATATATATATATATATATATATATATATATGTTTATTTATTTTGAGAGCGAGAGAGAAATTATGAGTTGGTAAGGGGCAGAGAGAGAGGGGGAGAGAGAGAATCCCAAGCAGGCTCTGCACTGTCAGCACTAAGCCCAATGCAGGGCTTGAACCCATGAATCATGAGATCATGACATGAGCCAAAGTCAGATGCTTAACCAACTCAGCCACCCAGGTGTGCTTTATTATTTTTAGATGATGTTATAGTTGGTGTAAATACTTCTACCCCATAGCTTGCTTTTTCATTCTCTCACATGGTGTTTTTTGATAAAAAGTACTGAACTTAATTTTGGAGTAGTTTAACAAATTTAGGATTAATGCTATTAAGTTTTATTTAAAAATTTTTTTCTATCAAATTATGAAGATATTCTCTTATGTTATCTTTACCTTTGTTTTTCCTTTCGCATTTATGTCTAAACTCTAAAAAAAAAAATCTATCTGGAAATAATTGGTTTTAATAAGGCATGATGAAGAAGTCACTACCCACCCACCCCCACCCCTGCCATACAGCTATGCAGCTGATTCAAAACTCTTCATCAAAAAGACCATTCTTGGAGCACTTAGGTGGCTCAGTTGGTTAAGCATCTGACTTATGACTTCAGCTCAGGTCATGATCTCAGTTTGTGGGATCGAGTCCTGCAATGGACTCTGAGCTAGTAGCTGGGCTTAGGATTCTCCCTCTCCCTCTCTCTCTCTGCCCTCCTCTGCTGTCTCTCTCTCTCTCTCTCTCACTCTCTCAAAAACAAATAAAACATTTTTTAAAAGAACATTCTTTCTCTAAAGTGCTAACTTTTGCATAAATCAAGTGTCTATATTATGTGGGTCTCTTTCTGGGTTGTCTATTCTACTGTTTGACCTATTTGTCTATTCTCCAGTCATGTTTTTCTGGAAGCCTTTCCTGAGTCCCTCAAGCAGGGCTAAGGACTCTTTCCTTTGGGCTATAAATATTGTATGAAACTTCTATAATTACTTACTCTATGGCCTTAAAATTATTTAGGCATTATTCCTATCTCCCTAATAAGAGGACAGAGATCCATATCAATCACCATAAATAACAAACACTTGCGGCAAATGCCTCTTTTGTATGCTTATTTGTAGAAAGAGGAAGTGGACATTTTACTCTGGTATAATATTAGTTTGCACTATTTTTCTCTAAGTCATTTCTATAGACTTCTTTTGATTATTATAAAGAACTCAAGGACACATTTTAGGGCAGCATTAAAAATAGATTGGGGATTCTACAGAGAAACAGCTCTTCCCTGATGCCCTGGTGATCTTATGTGACTTCACATATGCTCTGTGGCCAACCTTGACCATAGTCTAATCCACGTCTTGCTAGAGGGTCCTGTGGCTCCTTTTGGAGCAAGGAGAGGTAAGTTTTGTTAGAAGTTGCCATGAGGCAGTTTCTTATCCCAATCTTATGGAAGACTATCAGAAATCTGATTCCCATCCATCGCCCTAGTTTCAGTTGAGCACAGGACTTTCCAACTCACCTCATCCCTTGGAGTACAACTTCAGGCTTCCATGTAAGTAATTGGGGTTTAGAGGCTGCTCCCTAATAGCAACGTGACCCTTTACCTACGTCATCTGGCATATGACGCTTCTGGTTTAAGCATATAATATGGGGAGGTAGCACCATGCTGATCTTACTTTGCTTTTGCATAAGTTGTAAACTGAATCTGTTTGAGATCGTTGACTCCTTACTGGTCAAATCTATGGAAAGGTGGCAGGACAACCTAGCGACTTCAGTACTCATACTTGTGGTCCTGTTACCACTGTGCTGCTGTTTGGGGATTGTTTGACCACTTGACAGATTCTTAAAATGTCAGCTGGTTAGCAAACTCTGCTGCAAACTCTGTCTACTGCCAACAAAAATACTTAAAAATATGTGGTTACAGATTGAAAATTCATCAATAACATTAAAAAGAAAAAAAAACCTACAATCTGTCAGTAGAGATAGAAGCCACAAAATTAAACAATAGAAAGGATGGGCACCAATGTGCATCAGGTTCACTTAGAGGGAAAGCCATGGCTCATATCTCCCTCACTGCACAGTTTCTGTTCCACACACATGAGATCTGTGCCAGGTTCTTTTCTATCAGGACATTGGCAGGCTGTGTTTCCTCTTCCTGCTCACCAACTTGCCTTCCCCTGGCAATCACATATATATATATTCATCACATGTTTAATTCCCTTTCACTCTTCAGTCCTCAGTTTAAATGTTATTTACCCAGAGAATAATCCTCTGAACTACTATCTATATAATACTCAATTTCCTGAAGGTACTTCATATCTTCCCTTCATCATATTTACCACAACTTATCTTTAACGAGAAAGCCAGAGAAATAGAAAAATGAATGTTGATTATTCACGTTTATCTCCCTAGACTGTGAGGTTCATGAATACAAAGATCATAGATTTATTTATTTGTTTGTTTGGTCTTTGTTACCACTATATATCCACTCTCTAGCTCTGTCTCTGGCATATAGAGGAACTTAATAAATATCTGTTGAAAAAAGAAAAAAAAATGATGGAGTGATAAACCAGAAAGTGAGCCACAACCTTTGTTTTCTTGAGCGCTATTATTAAGTGCTGTATTTCTCCCTTCCTTTCAACTTTCCCTTTTCTTCCTATATCTAGTCAGGGATTTAACATCCCAAAAGTATTTGACAAAAAAGCATGTGGTAGGGTGGAGTGGTGGGGTCTGAGTTGAAGGTTTGCTGGAGAAAAGTGATGTCACTGAAGGGAGACAGGTTGAAGGAAGGATATTGGTGATGTCATATGCAACTTTGGAAATGGAATCCTCAAAAGTAAATTATGCAGGTTAGAGTACACATCAGAAAAATGTGAAATATTTGAAATGATTGGGTGTTTTTTTAAAATGTATTTTTCTTTAGTTTCAAGTCAAGGTACTAGGATAAGGAATTACAAGATGTTCCTATGTCAGTCTCTCAGATCTGAATTAGATACTGGTTTTGGGGGTTGGAACTGTATGCATCAAGGAGCAATACATCTGAGAAGTTGTGATCATCACCTAAGGGGTAAAAGAGTCCACATCAACCAAACGAACGAGCAAATCGCCAACTGTAGTTGTTTGCCTGTATCATGTTCTTTATTTTTTTCTTTATTTTTTCTTTTTTGCTTTTGAATTTCCAGTTCTTATTTGTTTGTCTGTAATTTATCTTTTTAATTTACATCCAAGTTAGTTAGCATATAGTGCAACAATGATTTCAGGAGTAGATTCCTTCATGCCCCTTACCCATTTAGCCCATTCCTCCCTCTCACAACCCCTCTAGTAACCATCAGTTTGTTCTCCATATTTATTAATCTCTTCTGTTTTGTCCCCCTCCGTGTTTTTATATTATTTTTGTTTCCCTTCCCTTATGTTCATCTGTTTTGTCTCTTAAAGTCCTCATATGAGTGAAGTCATATGATTTTTGTCTTTCTCTGACTGACTAATTTCCCTTAGCATAATATCCTCCAATTCCATCCATGTAGTTGCAAATGGCAAGATTTCATTCTTTTTGATTGCCGAGTAATACTCCATTGTGTGTGTGTGTGTGTGTATATATATATATATATATATACACACTACATCTTCTTTATCCATTCATCCATCGATGGACATTGGGCTCTTTCCATACTTTGGTATTGTTGATAGTGCTGCTATAAACATTGGGGTGCATGTGTCCCTTCAAAACAACACACCTGTATCCCTTGGATAAATACCTGGTAGTGCAATTACAGACCATACTTTGAATAGCAAGATTCTAAGGAGTCTTAAAGGTTGTATAATCAAACACATACTCCCAAGGGAAACTGAATCCCAGGAAGAGCAGCTGTCTTTGACTAGGTCAGAGTGAGGTACTTAGTAGGGCTAAGACCAGAACTCAAAGCTTCTGATTTGAATAGTAGGTAGTCTCCACTGCCCAATGTGGACATACATTAGTGAGACAACATGCTGGGGGAGGAAGATAGAGAAATCAAGGGGGACAGCACCCTGGATCTTCTCCAGGTAGCCCAGTCCCTCCCTACTCCTAGTTGTAAGTTGGGGGTGGGGTGGCCTTCTTTTCTCCGTCCTTTTTTTGTCTCCTCCTCTAAAAGCTTGGTGTAGATGGGAATGCAAACTGGTGCAGCCACCCTGGAAAGCAGTATGGAGGTTCCTCAAAAAATTAAAATGAACTATATCATGTTCTTTAATGATCTCTATGAAGTCAAACAGGAGTTAAAAAAAAAAAAAGAGCAGACACATAATGACCTTGCAATATTGGAGCACAAGTAAAAAGGACCAGTATCCTAAAGAATCAGAGTAATACCAGTGCTGTTTTTTAAGTTTTTTAAATATTTATTTATTTTTGAGAAGAAAGAGTGATAGAGCAGGAGCAGGGGAGGGGCAGAGAGAGAGGGAGACACAGAATCCGAAGCAATCTCCAGGCTCTGAGCTGTCCGCATAGAGCCTGAAGCGGAACTCGAACTGGTAAACCACAAAATCATGACCTAAGCAAAGTCTGGATGCTTAACCGACTGATCCATCCAGGTGCTCTCAGAGTAATACCAGTGTTTTTAAGCCAGATGAAAATTTTAGGAAGTTGATATCCGAATCTGAGAAAAAAAGACCCTGACCAAGGAGAAGAAACCATTATAAAAGTGGGTATAGGTGCAAAGGTTACCAATAAAAGAATATAGATTGATAGATGTAACTGGGGTGAAGGAAAATTTATAAACAAAACAATTAACTAGAAAACTAAGTAATAATGAAAATAAGTGGCTCTCGGGTGGCAGAAGAAAAACATAGATGAAAGTACTAAGATACTATAGAAAGGAGAGATAATGGTGAATGAACTCAAGTACTATAGTTATTCCTGAGGAAGCTACAAGAACTATTAGAAAAGAATCCAAAATCTACCTTGTAACATTTCTAAAGGCAACCTGCCTTCAGAAAAGGTAATATAAGTCATTCAAAGGAAAAAAGTTATCTTGAGATACATGGTTGGAAGGAAAAGAATTTGTGGCATATAAGCTTCACCATAAAAAATTACTATTATTTTTGGGGTGCCTGGGTGGCTCACTCAGTTAAGCAACCGATTCTTGATTTCAGCTCAGGTCATGATCTCACAGTTCATGGGTTCAAGCCCCTTGTCAGTCTCTGTGCTGACAGCATGGAGCCTGCTTGGGATTCTCTCTCTCCCCATCTCTCTGCCCCTCCCCCTCTCACACATGTGCTCTCTCTCTCTCTCTCTCTCTCTCTCAAAATAAATAAATAAACAAACAAACATTTTATTTATTATTTTTTAAGACTGCATTGTATTGTACTTTATTTTTTTTCAATATATGAAATTTATTGTCAGAATGGTTTCCATACAACACCCAGTGCTCATCCCAAAAGGTGCCCTCCTCAATACCCATCACCCACCCTCCCCTCCCTTCCACCCCCCATCAACCCTCAGAACAAACAAACATTTTAAAAATAAATTATTTTTATTAAGGCACGAAGACAGAGAAGAATAGACTCATGTAGGGGGTACCAGAGGGTCCAAAGGAAAAAAAAAATAAGATTGTGGACCTAACTCAGGTGGCAACATCTCACACCAGGAGAATTTACTAATATGTGGGTTTCAAACATGCCTTTTTAGAAAACACACTCTACTTTTGATCATCTACCTATAAAACTTATATTGATGTTCTCTCCCCTTACCTATAAAAAAGCCATTTTGTGAACATGCTAAAAAAGGTGTTTTAAATACTCCAGATGTGATTTGGCATAATTAAGGAAATGAAAGCAGTACAGCATAAGAAAAATAGAGTTAAGGACAGAAAATGGGAAAATCATCTTATAAGAAGTTATAGAAATATTGTGGATCGTCTGTGTGTATCTTTAAAGAAACATAATTTTAAACTGCATTCTGAACGCTTTCAAAGGAGATTTTCTAAGAATTAATTTGATAAACCTCTCTTTAATTTAAGAAATGAATTATTGGCATTTTGCATAAGAGTTTAAGTAAATAAATCATAGAAAACAATTAAAGGATAAAGGGATAAAGACAGCTGTTCTGCAACTTAACCCACCAAATTGCAATAATGTGCCCAACTTAATCTATTTAATAACATAGATTCATTTTATTATGTTTTAAAGGTAAGTCATGTCAGTTCATTGACCATAAATCTTGAGATAGTTTCCCTGGACACAAAAGTTGGAAATTAGAGAATGACATGATCTCACCACCCATGCAACAACTACAATTATTTAGTTATAATCCCATCTAAGAATTTTTCATACATTACTTCACTTGTTTGCAATCATTGTGCACATGTAATTTTATGTTTTGACATTTTATATTGAACATCGTATACTGAGCTTCATGTTGTAACATAGTCTTCCTAATTATTTTGTTACATAATATCCCATTGAATAGATGTGTCATAATTTTCTCATCCATTTTTCTTCATTTTAACATTCCAGTTGCTTCCTACATAGAACACAAATCACGTACGTCATTTTTATTTTGTGTATTATCTCTTAAAATGGGTTTCATGCACATTATCATCATATCAAAATATATTAAATATCAGTCCTGATCTATATTGCCCAATAAAGCTAAAGCATGGTTTTGCCCCTATGGGTGTAGAACAGTACAGGCTTTACGCTTATTACCGAATTTTTAAGATGTTTCTAACTTAAAAGATAATATTTCATGGTTTTAAGAAATATGTTTGATAACTAACAAAAATGAAAATTTGCCATATATGTAGTTATTGCTTTTATTACATGAGAACATTTGCTTATATTTATTTAAAATCTGATAGCTAGGAGTTAGAATGCAACCAGTTATACTACCTAAAGGTAGCACTGACTTAACAGAGGGGGCAAGGACCTAGATGGAGTTTGGAAACCTGGTTTCTCTTGTTAAGAAATGGCAAAGTATTTGGTCAGAGTCTTGCCTACTGTACTCTGGAAGGTGTATCAAGTGCCAGCCAAAACTATAGCTTTAGGTAAATAAGTTGGGAAAAAAATCAGAATGTGGCTGTGTGCTGGCTACTCCCTGACACTTGCAGTAAACAATTTTGTCAAAAAAATTTCTATAGTCAACTCACATTGAAGTACACTAGCTTGGAAGCAGAAAGAAAAGGTAACACAGCTTTGTTGAGAAAGGTATTGCCTGGGGCATGCAATTGACTGAGAATCCGGGAATCTGAAATCTTGTTGCATAAAAAACTCAATTACATCTCTGCCCACAACGAAGCCTTTAGGCACCAGAACCCCACCTTCCAAATTGTGAGACTGCTGCTAAAGACAGGATTCAGGAGTTACCTAGTACTTCCATGAATTATATCAGAGTTGGTGGGGTATGGGGAAGAGAAGAGGGCTCAGTAACCAAAATACTATGGTCTTTGTCTAAATAAGAAGTTTGGCATGGTTACCCCCATTTTAGTTCAGGCTCCTATAACAAGTGCTATAGACTGGGAGGGTTATAAACAACAGAAACCTATTTCTCACAGTTCTGGAAACTGGCAATCCAAGATCAGGACGGCCCACCCTCTTCAGGGTTGCAGACAGCCGGCTTCTCATTGTATCCTCCTATGGCGAGAGCAGAAAAAGGATATAAGGTCTTGCAAGACCCTTACAAGGCACTAATCCCACTCATGAGGGCTCTACCTTTCTCCTCTAATTCTAAATTCCTACTTCTCCAAGGCCATGCCCTGTAATACCACCACAGTGGAAGGTAAGGTTTCAACATATGATTCTTGGGGAGACACAGACATTTAGTCTATAACATTCTACCCCAGGATCCCAAACTCAAGTACTTCTCACATGCAAATACATTCCATCCCAACAACCCCAAAAGTTTTAAGTCATTCCAGCAACAACTCTAAAGTCTGAAGTTCAAAATCTCATCTAAATTAGACAAAGATGAAACTCGAGGCACATTCATCCTGACGCAAAATTCCCCTCCAGCTGTGAACCGTTGAAACAAAACAAGTTGTTTTTCCAAAAAACAATGGTGAAACGGGCATAGGAGAAATATTCTTATTCCAAAGAGAAGAAACAGGAAAGCAGGAAGGAGTGACAGTTCCCAGGCAAGCCCAAAACTTACCGAGGCAAACTACATTAGATTGTTAGTCTCATCTTGGGCTCAATGCTGTGCCTTCCAGACCCACTGGAGTGGCTGTCCAGTCCTGGGAGCTCTGCGCCCCCAACGCTCTGTAAGGTGGCCCTGCCCCCAAGGCTTATTGACAGCAAAACAATAGTTTCACTATTTTGAAACCAAGGAGGCAGCCCTGATGGTCTCTGAATTGCCTTCAGAGTCATTCTTTCATTGTTTTGAGGAATAGGGCAAGTTCTGAGGCAGATAGCTCTATGAACTTGTCCTGTGAAATCCAAGAAGTCCTTCATACACTCCTGTCTCCTCCTTCTTTAGTTGAAACCAACAGTTTCCTGCTAGAGTGGCTGATGAAGTCCATTGTCCCCATACGTACTCATCTCCTATCAAATAGATGCTTGGCCACTCCTTTAGTGTTCTTTTCTGAACATGCTTTCTCATTTTTGGCAATTTGCGTAGGCTGAGAATTACCCAGATCTTTTAGTTCTGCTTTCTGTTTGCTTAACAATCCCATCTGTAAGCCATATCTCTCTTCTCACATTTTATGATAAGTAGTCAGAAGCCAAACTGCACCTGCAACATTTTTAGAAATTTCTTCATCCAAATATCATCGCTCGCAAGTGCTACCCTCCAGAAAACACTGGAACGTGACCACAATTCAGCCACGTTATTCACCACTTTATGAAAAGGATCATCTTTCCTCCAGTTTCCAATAACGTGTTCCTCATGTCTGTCTAAGATGTCATGAGCATGGCCTTAACTGTCCATATATCTGCCAAAATTCTGTTCAGATTACTTGGAGATTCTCTAAGAAGGATGTGTTCTCTTCAGCTCTCTTCTCTTTCTGAGTCTTCTACAGAATCTCCCTTACAGCTTTGTTCATGGCAATGTAGGCTTTTTCTAGCACACACCTCAAAAACCTTCCAAACTCTGCCCATCACTCAGTTCCAAAGCCGCTCCCATATATTTAGGTATTTATTACAACATCATCCTCACTTGTCGGTACTGATTTCTGTCTTAGTTCAGGCTGTTATAACAAAGCGCCATAGACTGCATTGCTCTAAGCAACAGATATGTACTTCTCACAGTTCAGGAGGCTGGGAGTCTCAGCTCAAGGTGCCCATATGCTCACGTCCTGGTGAGCACTAAGGCCCTACCTCTTAATACCATCAGAAGAGGGGTGGAACTTCAACATGAATTTTGGGGGACACATTCTTCCTGTAAGACCCTCCCACACGCAACTGATCAGAATGTGTTCTAAACTTCTTTCAGTAGCATACACTATGCTACCTTGTGCATGCCTACCTTATCCCTGGCATCAGTCCCTGCTCTTTCTCCATTCTCCACTCCTCCGCAGAAGCATGAGATACCTATTTCTCAGTGTGTGTAGCTTTTATGACAGTCCATTTGGTTTTAGAGAGAATTCACTGGGACTGTTGCTCCCCTTCTCCTCTGCCCTGATTGAATTTCTACTCATCTCAGTGTCCATAGGAGCATCTCCCACAGTGTCATAAAGAAAGAAATAAAAGTGTTATAAGATTGAATTCAGACAAACCGTCAGAGAAACATGCCTCCTTCTGATGGTTCATGATGATAGAGAGGGCACTTTTGTCTAACTGGGACTGATTCATGATATTTTCCCTATTCAGTTAGGACCGAATACATATTTTTATTTGGGTGTTGTATATCCAGCCATGGAAATAGTAAGAACAAAGGAAAAGCCTCCCTCTCTCTGTGTCTCTCTCTGTCTCTCTCTGTCTCTGTATCTCTCTGTCTCTGTCTCTGTCTCTCTCTCTCTCTCTCTCACACACACATACAATGCTTTATACCCATTATTACATGAAATGTGTTAGCTAAATGTAAACATGCCCCAAATTCCACTACCAAAAAATTATTGAAAAATCACTTGAACTAAAACCTGGCTAATAACCAGCTTATTGTTCTGCTTGCCCATGCATCCAATGTTTCTTATTTTTCCCATATTTTTGCTATTCAAGGTGTTGCCAAAACAGGATATGTGAACCTTAGAAAGGCCCCTTGCCTCAGAGTAACCCCACAGCCATCAGGAAATGTTCTTGTAAGCAAATGAATAACACAGCATAAAAGGCTCAGAATTACAAATTTTATATCATTGCAGGTATAGATCCATTCTGTCTTAAAATGACATTGTGCCTTTCACAGAACGGCCAGCCAAATGTGGTCATATTCACGAAGCAACCTACTGAAGAGCATGTGGAATGCTGAACAAATAATAAACAAAAATGTAAATGAAACTGGGCATTCTGCCTAGAAAACAAAATCTGTGTGCAAACAACACAGATTCAGGCTAAATTTTAGACCCTTTGAGAGGCCATTCCAATGTGTTTCTCTCTAAGCATAGAGCCAACAAGGAAATAGGTGAATTTTCTATCAGTACACAGAGGGAAGGTATAAGGTGTAAAGATCATAAATCTGCTTTAGGAAAGACTGAACAAAAGGAAGAAGATCCAACCAAGCTTCCCTGCTTTGACAGGTTGACATGTCAACATGGGAATAACTACCAACCTCTCACAGCAAGTCTGAGGAATCATTTTCTGGTTGAGCTCCATATTTTATAGTTTCTTTTGGTTCACCAAAGGTCACTTTTTTTTTTATCAGTGTGAGACCTCAAAGGCTCAAATTGGTATTAAATGACTTGTATCTTATTTCAGAGCATGTAATTGGACAAATCACGTTTTTCTGGTCCCATCTGTATTTACTTTTATTTTTTAAATTTCAGTCTAGTCCCATGTTTAAAACAAAATCAACCATTTCACAAAGTCACAAGTATGAAATACTCTGTCAATATCTGGTGCTGTTGTTATACCTACCAAGGAAGAGGAAATGCATTTCAGACAGCTTAAGTCTCCATCAGGCTGCAGACCTAAAGTGTAGCAGTAGGGAGTAGCCAGGTCAGAGATGAGAAACAAGTAATACATTTCTCTGGCTGGTCCAATAAACTTTGCAGGTCTTTTTAATGTTTCCACTAGTCTGTAATTATTATTTCAGAAAAACCATCACTTCCTTTGATGGCTTCTCAAACTGGATTTATCCACAGGAAGCTAATCCCTTGCTATAATTATTATCTGAAAATTAGGGGAAACAATCTTCTGCATGATTTAAGGTCCCATGGCCTCACTTTCTCTCCATTCTGATCCACCATGTCAAAATCTGTCAGTTTCCATGTATCGGCTGAAAATTCTACAAAAATTCATTATGAGAAGAATGTCCATATCCTTTATTATTTAGCCCCACTCAAACGATCTAAACTTATGTTCCATTAAATTCTAGTCTGGGCAATCTCTTCCATTTCTGGAGAACACACTCAACCAGGTCTAACTCTCCTCCAAGCTCAGTCTCTCTCTTCCTGAAATTTCTTTCTTCTCTTCTTCCTCTTTATCCTTTTTGCCCACTCATTAAGAACATGACTTCTTAAAGTCTCTGCCAACTTTTGCAGCCTGTTGAACCCTGTGAATCCATTTAGCTCTTTCCAATTGTATCATGCCACTTAACTCTCAATTATATTTTGTCACGTATGTTTTATATTTCAAGATGGCCCAATTAGATTATAATTGGGCACAGGGACTTTTGTTTTCCCCAAGCATCATGGATGCCTCAGAATGTGACCTGACTGAAGTATTAACTGATTGGAAGTGAATGTGCAAAGTGATTCAGAGTCTGAAAACACAACAGAGCCACTTCTATTGAACATTCAAAGTCACAGACGTTCCCAGTATCTCCCTTGACAAAAGCCTATGAGACCTAGGATCATACCTGCAAAACTACAATGACTATCAATGGGAAAAAAGAAACTTTACTTGAGTCAAATTTGTAGGCTTAAGCCACCACAGTAAAGGAAATAATGCTTATTTAGCGTAACAAATTGTCCTTTTTGAATTTTATGATGAGGCTCAATAAGTTTCTTTTGAGGGTTAAGATATGATTTAAATATTTTAGTGATCCATAGATCAAGTATATTAGTGATCCATGGCTCTAAACTCAGAAGTGTGGCTTCCTGAAATTCAAACCATCCATCTGTTTCAGTAAACTATGTGGTATGTGCACAGTATGCATTATTTATATTTAGGATTTAGATTTTTCAGAACTGAAAACAAGTCATACCATACATGGAAAGGGTGTGAACGTACAACACAACACCCCTGGAAAGGTCTGTGTCTCAACAATATTTTTGATCAAAAGTTGTTTCTATAGTTACAATACTATTACCCTTATCATGCACAGTGGAATAAGCCACTATAGTTTTGGTTACGTGGTTACTGAAATATGAAATTCATATAAAGCCAAATGATATCTTTAAGAAGAAAGCAGACATATCGACTCTGCTTTTTCTGTTAATGAGAAAGACTTGTTGCTTTAAAGTTTCACATAATCTATTCTTTTGGAAAGGGTATGGCTGGGTCTATACTCAGAAATTATCCCTTGTAAAGAGCTTGATTTGAGGGATTATGTTTATTGTTCGTATTTTATTTTGCCTGTTAAGTAAAATAATAATGTGCTTCCAAAAAATGAATTCATTCTGCAATTATGCGGAATACTATTTGTGACACTGTCTGCCATCTCTTTCAAAAACAAATGTAGGCCTGGTTTCTATGGGAAGATCTAGACAGGAGATGAAGAATAGGGGCACTGACAGGAGTGTCACATGGTTCCTTCTGACAGTCCTTCTGACAGTTTCCAGTTTTACAACCCTAATTTGATCTATTTTTAAAGGGCCATGGCATGAAGTCAGAGGAAAAAGATTTAGAAGGAAACTGAAATGTTGCATGCCTTGTGCCTTTAAACTGGGGGAATTACTTTCTCAGATAAAATTATCTGAGCGGCAGTCTGGAACAGCGCATCAGCATGGACTTCAGCACAGGACATGTGAAGGTTTGCAAAAACTAGGCTTCGGGGCGCCTGGGTGACTCTGTCAGTTAAGCGTCTGACTCTTGATTTCGGCTCAGGTCATCTCACAGTTGGTGAGTTTGAACGCTACATTGGGCTCTGCACTGACAGCATGGAGACCGCTTGGGATTCTCTGTCTTTCTCTGCCCATCCCCTGCTCATGCTCTCTCTCTCTCTCTCTCTGTCTCTCAAAAAAAAAGAAAAAAAAGAAAGAAAAGAAAAAAAGAAAAAAGAAAAAAAAAGCTAAGTTCAAAGTATTGGGTGAAGGAAGAGACAAGATGGCGAAGGAGAGGGAGGAGGACATCAGAGGGTGCGGTCTCCCTGCAGCACCCCATTTCCTGGCAAGAAGCTCCACTAGGGAAGCCAGAAGCTTAATCAAGAGCTGAAGTAAATGGAAGAGTGAACAGTCTACAGGATTAGAGTTTCCTCAGTTGTTGCCTCCTACAAAGAACTTTTCTCACCATTTGAGAAACAGAAGCACATTTATATCCATCAACTTCCATTACTCAAACTTTCCTGCATTGTATCTATTAACTACACATGTACAGATTGAATATGATGGATGTGAATATCAGCAAGTGGCTGCAAAGCTTAATTAACAGCACTGGAATAACATAAGTTAACACTAACTTGATCTGATCCACATGTCCGTGCCAAGAACTCCAAAATAACTACCATTTTACAGTCCCTGCACCTGGATTCTGTATTAAATTTCAGGTGGACGTTTAAACAAATTTCACTTTAATCAAATACCAGAACTGTGAAAGGAAGACTTTCTGAATGCACTGTGTGGACTCAGGCAAGTTAGAGGCTTTGATATCATAGTTACGGTTATATATTATCACAAGAAGCTTAGAGCCATTATCTTCCCATGTTTACTCTCCAGTTAGTCATTATAAAATTTAGTGTTCACATAACTTTCCCAAAGGAATCAATTTCTCTGCGTGGCATTGTGATAGTCATGGCACCATTAAAAAAGTAATGGTAGTTGTAGCTGTGATTTATGGATCTGGGTGAGCCATATGATATATATGGCATTAATTGAGCTGGAAGGAATCCAGAATAGTCAAATTCTCATCTTTCCATCCCTACACAAAAGTTCTGAATTTGGACCTGCCAGAAACATTATTTATTAGCACATTAGATACTTCATGTACTGAAATGCTCAAAAGTCTGTCAGCACTTTCTGCTGAAACCATTGAATGTTCCTATCAATTTTTCTTCTGTCCTTTTATGCTGTTTCTCTGTGTCTCTCTTTCTGTCCCTCTCACACACAGCACACAGGGCTGATACTTCCTGTCTCGGCTTGCAATACCTTTGTTTTTATAAATTGGAATGTTCAAGAAAGTTTGGGACCTGTGATCATGTTTACTTTTGGTTGTTAAAAAAAAAAAAGTTGGAAGAAAGTTCTCCTCAACAGTTTATCTTCCTTACTGGACTCAATTTCCCTTCTCAGTTTCTTTTAACTTGAAGGGGAGAAGAAAATACGATTTAGCCAGTCCTTACTATGTGGTGGGCACTGTCTTCAGTATTTTTATATACCTGTCTCATGCAATCCACATAACAGCTCAGAAAGTGTACTCACTTTAGTCCTGTCAAACAGGACTGTCAAGTAAACCTTCTAGATCAAGTCCTTCTTTACATGAACCAGTCTAACTAGGAACTGCTCCTGTCATCCCAGTCCCCTTTTTCTAGTTTTCTTCTTGGCACTTATTATCACCAATCATATCATATTGATTTTTATTATTTTGTGTCCCCCTGCTATCACACAAGCATTATGAGAATAACCATTTTCTTGTTTTTGGGTTTTTTTTTCCTAGCTATCTCTTATTGCTTAGGAGAGTAGCTGATGCATAATATATGCAAATAAATATCTATAAAATGGATGATTAAATAACTGATTAACCTCGGAGTAAAGAGTAGAGACTGTAGTCTTAATGTCTGGGCTCACATCCCAGAAAGACAATATAAGGTAGGTGTCAAGTGTGTGGCCTGGGAATCAGGCAGTTTGGGTTGGACCCCAGCTTTCCCATTCATTGGTTATGTGACCTTGGTCACATTGCCAGGGCCTCCAGATTTCTCATCTGAAAGATGGGAATAATAACAACCAACTCACAGAGTTGTGTGAGAGTTGAATTAATAAGTGCTACATGCTTAGGAAAGTACCTAGCATTCCATGTTAAAGATTATCGTCAACCTCAGTTCACAGATGAAGAAACTGAGGTTCAGAGAAACCCCCGCATCGGGCTCCATGGAAAATAAGACTTCCAACAGAGCTTCCTTTGATGCCACAGATGACTTTTTAGTAGATAATTCTTTTCCCTCAACCGCATTTCTTATCTTCTTCTTCATTTTCTTTATAATCTTAATAACAGGATTATTAAAAATAATAATTGGATGTGGAGTATTGCATAGGTGTGAACATTATAGGTTGTAAATAAAGTGCCCTTCTCTCTTTAAAGAAACCATCATGGGAAAAGATAGGGTATAGAAAAATACACTTGGATATATAAAAGGAATAATAATTTGTAATCCCATTTTCCCCTAAAATCACTGAATACTGAATTTTCTACCTACAGAGATAGCTTTGAATTGCTTATTTAAAAAACGCTTGGCCATGAAATGTTATGCTGTAAGAGTACCACCAGTATAGATTGATTGCTAGTTTTACAAATTTCATCTTCATCCTGCTTTTAGCTTTGTAGGTTGTTTCAATGTGTGGTAGGATCTACCTTCTAATCGAATCTGTCATTTCTCTGACTCCTAGAGCAGTTTTTTACCCACGTTTTCTTTTTCCCTCTCTTTTGTTCAGACAATGTCCTTTCTTCAGAAATGTACTGGGAAGTTCAATATAGAAAATACCTAAGTGGCATTACTCTGGCTGAAGTAAGGTTGAGAATTGCAGAGTCCTGCTTCCCCAGCCTGCCTCTGCCCCTCCGCCCGCCCCCACCAACAAGCCTCTCAAACTCGGCGAAGACTCTGGGTAAGATTTTCATTTCAAAAGAAATATAGCGAAGGCTAGTTTCTTATATAGTAACTTCTACTTAAAGGGGATTTTAAAAAGCGAAGCAGCATTTAAACTGACGGCTTTAGACACTTCAGATGCACTTCAAATCAGAATTAATTTTCTTTTCGTGTCTCTACTCCGAAGCTTGATTTATTAGCATCATTTGCCTTTTAAAAGAAATACTCAGTGATTTCTAATTTATTCCAATTGTTACAGCCATATCTCAAAACTCATTGCTGTCTTCTCACTTACCTTTAAAATGTGACCAGGGGCGCCTGGATGGCTCAGTCGGTTAAGCGGCCGACTTCGGCTCAGGTCACGATCTCGCGGTCTGTGAGTTCGAGCCCCGTGTCAGGCTCTGTGCTGACCGCTCAGAGCCTGGAGCCTGTTTCGGATTCTGTGTCTCCCCCTCTCCCTGCCCCTCCCCCGTTCATGCTCTGTCTCTCTCTGTCTCAAAAATAAATAAACATTAAAAAAAATTAAAAAAATAAAATGTGACCTGCCTTCAGGTGGATGTGGTAATGCGGGTTGATTCTCACTGTACTGTCCATCCATCTCTTTCCTCCCACACTCTGGTGTCCCCTGTCCCTGTTCAAATTTCAAGCACAAGCATGTGGCCAGGCTGTGTAAGATGCCCTGGGAGGAAGATGCTGGAGCTGAGAGCAGATGCACTCTGAAGCTATTCTGGTCTCAGGGCACCAAAGAAGTTAGGACAGGAGATCTGCCAACCCCAGTCTCACACACACACACACACACACACACACACACACACACGAGAGAGAGACAGTCTGGGAGCAGCTTCCATGGACAAGGAGAGAGGAGGTATTGGGGCAAATTGATTTCCAGAGCCTTAGGGTACCAAGTGATGCACTAAGGGCCCCCAGACAGGCTGGTCCTCAGCATTGACTACTGAATGACAGAGTCACCTCAGATTGGGAATTCTACCCCCTTGGAAAATGACTACATGTGAGAGTGTATGTAGTGAAAAATTCATTCCCTGACAGAAAAGGCACGAAAACCTTAGCTGTTGCCTCTAATCATGAGTCAACATCCATTTTGCAGTGTCAATGACATGGAAGTTTATTTCAAGCAGGTCAGAAAATTGAATTTTGCTTCTTTCTCTCTTTTCTTCTCTCTCTCTTTCTTTTCCCACACCATTTGCCCTCTAAAATGTATCTCTGCTACAAATATTTGAAAAGTATTTCTGGTAAGCATAGGATAATGTATAAAGTTGTGGAATCACTATGCCGTACACCCAAAACTAATGTAACATCGGGTGCCAAATATACTTCAGTAAAAATAAATAACTAAATAAAAATAAAAGTATTTCTTTTCATTTGGGTTTTTTTTCTGATAATCTTTAAATGTACAAATATTATTTTGTGTGTTTTGGGTGTACAATGGTGTGTTTTGTTTTGTTTTCTAAAAGTCGGATATTAACTTGATGTGTTTGTCTAATAGTATTTTCAAGTATAACAGAGAGTCCTCAAAGACTGATATTGATGATGGTGGTGGGGTTGATTGGCCCTGACTACACACCATATATAAGCAAATATTTTAAATTTCCTTTGGTGAATGGAGTCTCTGAAATTTGTCCAATTTCCAACCTGACATTTGATTTATAGTATTAATTTGTTAGCAAATACTTTTTTTAAAAGTAAAATGCTGGGGCACCTGGGTGACTCAGTTGGTTGAGCATCCAACTTTGGCTGGGGCCATGATCTCACAGTTCATGAGTTTGAGCCCCGCATCGGGTTCCATGCTGACAGCTCAGAACCTGGAACCTGCTTCAGATTCTGTGTCTTCCTCTCTCTCTGCCCCATCCTCACGTATGCTCTGTCTCTCTCTGTCTAAAAATAAATAAAACATTAAAAATTTTTTTAAATTAAAACATCAAAAAAATGTTTTTTAACTAAAAAAATTAAAAAAAGAGTAAAATGCTGAGGTTTGTTAAAAACCAGTCCAGCTACAATCATAAGATAAATTGCTACAAATTATATGGAAGTTTTGTTTTATTTACATTGCTGAGATTTGAACACTACAAAAGGCATTGTCTAGCAGTGATAGCAACAATTTTAATTTTATAAAACAGAAATGAGAAAAGACATACACAATGGAATGTCTCCATATCTTTTTGGAGGTGTTTAATTTTTTTTCCATAATATCTTATGCTTTAATAAAGGACACAATCCTCTCCATAGCCTCCAGATAGAGGCTTAATGGCTGGTTTTTGTGGATGAGGGGGTGATAATACAGAATGGGGGGAACATAACTTAATAAATAATCTGTATACTTTGTGTTTAAAAGAATTAAGCCAGCTGTGATCACTAGCTCTGTGGGAAGTTGGACTACAAAGCTCATTAGGTGACCAGTAGCGACAATGCTCTCCCGTACAGATCTCCCTTAGATTTGGATTAGAGCTGATTAATAGCTTTTTACTCTTTTTAACAAAACCAGTTTCATTTGCTGCTTGGTTTCACTTCGGGTCCTTTGGCGGCCACCTCATCCATCATAAAGCCCGGGTTTCTTGTGGGATAGCAGTTTCCCAAAGCGTTGTAATATGGCACACCATGTGAAACTTCCTTCTCTGTGTTCTTAAGGAACGTCTTTGGTCCATTTCCCTTATTTAGAGTTGCTGTATACCAACTGTACCCTATTGGCTATTTTCTTAATACATATAATGTTTTTAAAATTAAAACAGTGCCTGGCAGATGTTGGATACTTAATATGCCCAACATAGTGCTCAGCATCTTAGGCTCCCTAACTTATTCCTATTTTACAGATGTTGAAACAGAGAGAGATAAGGTCATTTTTCCATAGTTAATATTAGCTAATCAATGTCAAAAGTGGGATTCAAATATAGACCTGGTTCTTTTTAAAAAATTATTTATTTGCTTTGAGAGAGAGAGAGAGAGAGAGTGAGAGCATGAGCAGGGGAGGGACAGAGAGAGAGGGAGAGAGAGACTCTCAAGCAGACTCTGTGCTGTCAATGCAGAGCCCAATGCAGGGCTCAATCCCAGGAAACGTGAGTAGATCTGGTCCTGAAGCCTATTCTTCTACGTCTTGACAATATGTTGCCTCTGTATACCCAGGCTGCATCATTGTATTAAGTTCATTTATTCCTTGGTTTAACAAAATTATGAAGTATCTAAAGTAAAGGGTTGGAATACAAAATTGCACAGAACAGAGTGCCTAGCCCTCTTGGGCCTTTCCCTATAGTGAGAGAGAGAGGGAAAATATGTTAAATGGGTAGGGAGGAAAACACAATTCAATTCTTTTGAAATACCCAAAGATAAATTTCTCAAACGAAGGTGATGTTGGAATTGATTCCTGAAGGATGAAGAGGTATTGGGATTAAAAAAAAAAAAAAAAAAGCATACTGGCTTTGAAGAAGAACGTCAAAGTTAGACCACAAAGGTGGCAAAGCTTGAGAGGTAGACAAAGTCATATTTCACTTAGCATTCTAGTAAGAATGAATTATATTCTA
Organism: Acinonyx jubatus; assembly: GCF_027475565.1. NCBI lineage: Eukaryota > Metazoa > Chordata > Mammalia > Carnivora > Felidae > Acinonyx > Acinonyx jubatus. The sequence goes on from NC_069387.1 coordinate 67,285,565, forward strand.
GATGTAGATATAGGGTAAGCATAGGAATAGTTTAAGCAGAGAATTTCCATAAGCTTGAATTTTTATAGAGGTTACTATAAAGTATGTCAGAGAATACTTCTCCTTGAAGCCTAGCTGAATTCTGGATCTCAATTTTGGTAATCCCCTTTGCTTTTAGAAAAGAAATAACAATTAAAAAATAATTCTCATTTAAAAAAATACTCTGGCATTTGTGTTTCCTTTGATCATATTTCTTCTTGTAGAGTTGGGTAGAAAGTTAAAGGAGACTGAAAAAGCAGCAAGCCTCTGAATGGAAAGGCATTAGTAGAATATTCATAAGTGAGTTCTAAGAAGTACTGGGGCTGCAATTAGGAAAACTAGGTTTAGATTCTGCCTCTACTCATGAAGAGAGTTCTTTATGCTTTGTAAAAATTGGGATATTTTTCTTTACATATCCCACAGGAATAACTTAAGCTTTAAATGATAATATCTGTGAAAGCACTTTGTGAATTATGAAAGTGTGTGCAGACTCAGGTGTGAGCCTGAGTCTCCAGTGTGTGCAGAAATTTGAGGTGGATGTCTCCTATTTGCCCCAATGGGAGAGCCTTGAGGTTTTAGTGTGGTTCAAAGTATGGCGATTGTCATGCTTCACGCTGACCAGAAACTAGGGCAGGTAAGAATCACTACTCTTGTGAGTGTCACGATCAGGGAAATATCTTCCTTAGTGATGGTGAAAAAAGTTACTGAGATAAGAAAGAACTCACAAAGTAGTGTGGCAAGGGACATTCTACCAGCTTTCCCCCACCCCTGTTATATATGGCTGTAAGTCTTCTGACAGTTGGCCAAGGGCCTCCAGTTGATATTGGGACATCAATATGCTCCAAAAGATTTTCCAATATAAAGCTTTACCTTTGAAATGTCCTTCCCTTTTGAATATGGCAGAGTACAGCCATATTTATAATTAATAGGTAATTTCTATACTACATCATTTCAATTTATATGGAGCTATGAATTTCATCCTCTGTGTTAATGACTGAATTGTGTAGCCACAATTTACATATTGAAGCCCTAAGCCCCAACGTGACTATACTTGGAAAAAAGGTCTTTAAAGGAGTAATTGAAGTTAAATTGGGTCATAAAGATGTAGCCCTAATCTGGGTGAACTTTTATTCTTATAACAACAGGAAGAGATACCAGAGTTCTTTCTCTCTCTGTCTGCATGTGCCTAGAGAAAGACTATGTGACGACACAAGAAGCCAGCTGTTTTTGTACCCAGAATCTCATATCCCATTTCCCATCCCTCCCTGCAGAGCCTATTTTTTCCTCAGATCTATTAATCAATCTACTTGTATATCTTTCAAGGGAATTACACTCTTTGCATTTACTTGTCATTTCCTAGAATACCTTTACCATCATATTTGTTTAGCCAAATGCTAGCCATCCTTCAAACCTTAATGTGTATATCTGTATCTTCAGGAGTCTTCTCTTCATCTACCTATCTAATTGAGTCACCTCTCCACTGTGCATCTATTACACCTAAAATATACCTCTATCGAAGCCTGATTATGTTTTGCTATCATTGAGAATAATCTTACTCATTTCTAGTAAGCTCTGTACAAGGAGTAAAGGGTAAGCTCTCCAAGAATTCTCATTTCAGCAGTTAGCACCTAGCCTTTTACTAGGTGCTCAGTAAATGTTTTTTGATCCACAAAGTGGGTTACAAGAAAGAGATATAAGGAATTAAAGTTAAAAAGAAATGAAAGAAAAGCATATGAAAAGGAAAAATGATAGCCTCAGTTGAGAATAGCTTAAGCACAAAAGCACTAATTATGGAAAATTAGAAGAGTGGAAATTTGAATGTGTGAATATGGTGAACGCTTTGCAGTGATTAAGTAATCACACATAAAACTTTTTATGGGCACAAAATATACAAAAGGATATACCACTTGGCACCCAGAAAGAGCTCAATATGTATTGATGTAAAAAAAAAAAAAGAATGGATGAATATTTACCAGGTAATTAGATAAAAAGTGACAGGATAGGCAGCAGAGTACAGGGTACAGGTTAGAAAATACTGAGGATAAATTAAAGAGCAAATAGATAAAGCAATAATGATAGAATGTTGCTGATACTCCATACGATGAATTTTCAAATGACAACTCCCAATGATGGATTTCTTAGACATTATAAGATTAACATTCGATCCTCTGAGTAATTATCTATTTCACTCCTCTTTAATAATAATGATAACTTAAATTTTGAGTAGATTTCTAATTTGAAAAAGGCATTCATATGCATAATTCTATTTAATTGTACAATAATTATGTGAGACCCTTAAGGCAGTTAGTGCTTCCATTTTACAAATGAGGAAGCAGGGGATAGACTAAATCCTTTGCTCACTAGTACTTTCCAGTCCACGTTGGAGCTAGAGTAGATCCCCAGATCATGACAGCGACCCACTTATTTTGCAGATAAAGACAGCTTCAGGTATATACCTTGATTAGTTCTAAGTTAAAGGCATGCTAGCCAGATTTACCCAGCTCATATCTTCCAGCCAAGTGCATTTCTAACTAACCCAAACTGTTTCTTTAATATTGACTCTATCACGTGCATTTATTTTTTATATCATGTGCTTTTAAAATGTCAGAATTTTTAATTTATCTTTGTGTTGCATTTTTAGATTGGTAATATTGCATTTCATAACCTTGTCCCAGGGAAGTTTTATTTGCACAAACTCTGTCTGACAAGGTTTTGTGAAGATTGCTAATTTAAGAAAGTGAGGCAATCCTGTTTTTTTCCTAGTTCCCTAGTTGAATCAAGACAATGGGGAAGAATTTGTAAATAAAATAAAATACATTATGTGTTATTCACGGGTTCGATCCTGGGCTCTGAGCTGACAGCTGGGAGCCTGGAGCCCACTTCAGATTCTGTGTGTCCCTTGCTCTCTGCCCCTCCTCCACCTGTGCTTGTGAGCGCGCGCTCTCTGTCTCTCTGTCTCTCTCTCTCTCTCCCTCTCCCTCTCTCTCTCTCAAATACATAGGTAAACAAAAAATATATCATATGTCATTTCTCACTGGCATAGCTTCAATTTTGAGGCTCTTTCATGTGGCTGCCAGTATCTTTTTAAGGAGGAGATTCAGGGAAAGAAATCAGTATGCTCACCTGGTCACATACCACACATTTGTGCCTCCACCAATTCCAATCCCATCCAGCTACCCACATAAGACTCAGATTAGGATTTCTTCTGCTCATTAGCTGCCACTATTTTCTCTTTAAATATCAGAAGAAATTCCTTGCTGATTATTCAAAATGCCCCAAACCTGCCTACATGTAACAGAGGAGATAATTCTACATCTCACATCTTATTTTATTAAAAGTTTTATCTTATGGATATTTCATTCAAAAAAATCACTATAGAAAATGGAAGCAGTGTTCTTCAAGTTCGGGAGAAAATGTAGACTTCTTTGATGGTGGAGAAACAAGAAAGAAATTTGAAAACATACCTCAAAGGGCTTTTATGAAAGTTAACGAGCTAGTGTTTATAAAACATAATGGGAATCAGTCTTGAAAGGAACATTGCAAGCAAAATGTTTTAATATTATCACATATTCTCATATTACAAAGATTTAAAATTACAGGTTGAAGGGTGTGCAGTGGAAAGTCTCCTGCTCAGTTTAAAGAGTTCTCAATTAATACTCCACCACCACTTGGGGGACTACACTCAAGGTGCCTAGCATAATTCAGACAGCACACTGTTAGACCAGTAAGAGAGAACAAGTTTCCGCTTCTACTTTGCTTATTTTTGTCTTTTGGACCAAATAATCTCTAAATATTTTAGAGGAAACAAAGTATTTTAATGTTTTGCCACCTACCTGCATCATCAAAGCAGAAATATTTGTAAATGTTGACACCATGAACCATGACTCCCGTGAGAAGAAATTGCATTTATTAAACTTGACTCCTTTGGCTCCTACAACTTAATTTCTGTTTGCCCGATGCTAGATGATAATGCACCACAGAAATTTATCACACTGTATAACTTTCTAACTGTAATCACTGTAAAGTTTCAGCTAGGATTGCACTTAGCAAAGCTTTGCCAAAGACAGATGAAGAATTAAAATGATTTCCAATTAAAATGCAGTTTGACTCAAATAATCAAGAGAAAATTTGGAAAGTAGATAGAGGGAAGAAAGGAGGGGGGAGAGAGAAGAATGGTTGACATTTTCTGCCTGCTTAATATACATTTTCCTTTCCAAGTCCTTTTCTCACAGACAAGGCAATTTATTAAGTGGCGGATGCTATGCTTTTGTCTACCTTCATCCCCTTCTTCAGGGAACTGTCTTTTCTGTCTCCCATGTGTTCCTGGTGGGACTGTCAATCATGATGGTCCACCCATTCCTAGAGATGTATATAAGACTACCATTCACCTGCAGTTTGCTGCTCTGCAGGATATAGTGATGAGTATAAGGGCAGGCATGTGACTTAGAGTCTTTCTAAAAACTAAGAGGGAAGATCTCAACTCCCTTTGGGTTATGAGATATAAGAATACAAGTTGGAGGCTACAGCATGCCTCTTTCTGTCCACATAGAAAAAGCCTGCCTGAGATTTAAGCCCACAGAAAAACCTATGCAAAATTGCTTGAGTCTGTTTCTAACACTGCTTGGACCTCCAAGTTACATGAGTCACCATGTTTTCTTTTTCTTTTTAATTGGGCTGATTTTTGTTGAGTTTCTTGCAACCCAAAAGATTTGGCTAATACAATCTTTAGATGAATTTTTCTCCATCCTCTCAAAAACCTCATTTTACCGAGGAAAGGCTTAGAGAGGTTGAGCAAATTACCCCAATTCACATCTAGGAAGTGTCACAGCCAGATTCAAGACCACATAGTTTGTCTAGGGTTCCCATAAAACACAGTGTCAAAACCATTAAAAGACTGGACCATGTGCACCTGGTGTTCATGAAGATCACCCGCTTTTTCCTTTTTTCTTTGATTTTTCTTTTTTATATGTTCATTATTCAATTCACATGTCATTCTTTTTATTCTAATATATCTTCCATTAAAGTTCAAATGGTTCAGTTTGTCCTTTGTCAGTAGCAAAAACTTGCCCTAAGCAGCTGTTGCATATATAGCACTGTTGCATATATAATTTGATAATTTAGAACTATTTCCACTGAAAAGAATACATAAAGCAATGACTAATAATTCCCAATTTATATTACTGATTTCATGTATTTTTTATAAACTGATCACATTTCTGGTATTTTTTTTTTTGCTCAGATGTTTTGGGGAGATGTTAAAAGAAGATTGCTAGGCAGCAAGATTGTCATGTCCCCAGTATGCCCCTTTCTTCCTTCAATAAAGCTAGCTTATTCTTTCTCTCTTCAGCTCATGTAGTCTCTGTTCCAATGTCATGCTCCCCAAATCTTTTCATCCCTAAATCAAAAACTTCCTTTTTCTCACCCTCTTTTATATTTCCTCTTCGGCTCTACTGTTCCATACACTGCTACCAAACTTGTGTGGAATTTAATTTTCTGCCTGCATACTTGTTCTGCCACATGTGAAGAAATGGTACTAACTAGGACCTTCCACACTGCACAGCCATGGATATGCAAAAATTATGACATGACCTATAGCCTTAAAGAGCAATATGTTTAGTTGGAAAGACAAGCATGTTAACAAAATTCTGTAGTGAAGCCATTAGTCTTATGATAATAGGTATAGACAACTTACAAAGGGGGGCCAGATATATGAGCAAATAACACGAATAAGATCCAGTGAGAATGTTAGACATCAGCCATCAAGGACAGACAAGGGCTGTAGAGACATAGTTGAAGAGGAAGCAGTGGTGTCAAACGGAGACAAGCCAGACAGATAAAACAATAGGCACAGGGGCACCTGGGTGGCTCAGTTGGTTAAGCTTTCAACTTTTGATTTGGGCTCAGGTCATGATCTCATAGTCTGATCATGGGATCAAGCCCTGTGAAGGGCTCCAAGCTGAGTATGGAGCCTGCTTAAGATTCTCTTTCCTTTTCTCTCCTTCTCTCTCTGAACTTCCCCCTCTTTTGCTCACGTGCTCTGTCTCTAATAAAACAAAAGCAAAAACAAACAAAAAATAGGCACAAAGACATGAGGCATGAAGGAATTTAGCTTGGGTCACAAAGATAATTTTGAAGTGACTACCCAGTTCATAATGAGCCCTTTAATACTATCTCCCTCCCTTGATAGTTCTATACAAAGGAGCTGGTACCCCAGAAGCCATATTTTTGCAATATGTCTACAAGTGCACCTCTAATTATGGGTCACTAGACCGGAGTGCTTACCTGATTCGTGTTGAATGAATAAACATCCCATCCCCCAATCTAGAATTTGACTTAAAAGAGAAAGAGAGAAATAGAACAAGAGACTTCTTGCCATTGAATCTATACTTGGGAGTTTCTCTAGTGCACCTGCTATGAGGAAGAAAGATGTAAAGAAAGCCATGAAGGGAGCAATGGATCAGACTGAACAGAGGGAGTCCTGATCCATTCATTGAAATATCAAACTGCATCACAGAATTACAACATGGGAGGCATTGTGAAGGTTCAGAGAGCTCAAGGGTAAGAAATAAAACTGCAGGCTGATTTCAGGAAACCAACATCCTAATGCAAAGGATAGATAACAAAAACAAGAAGCCATCAAATAGTGATTAGGCTATAGTACAATAAATCAAAGGGATGTAGTAAAGAATGTCTTGGGGACTAATTTGGATTGGGGGCTTAGAGAAGGCCTCTATAAAGAAATAATAGCTAAGCTAAGACCTTAGTGACAAGAAAAACTGGTGAAGATATAGGGAGGAAACTTTCAAGCTGAACTTGAAGGAAGAAATAAATTTAGCATGTCAAAGACACAGAAAGGTCAAAGTGATTGGAGCTTAATGAGAGAAGGAAAAATATTAAGAGGCGACATAGAGAAGGATGCAGGGGCCAGGTGAAGTAGGGCCTTTATGCCAGGTTATTTCATTTTAAATTAAATCATAAGCCACTAAAGTTTATTAAATTATCCAGTGATATTCTCTGATTTAAGTATTGAAGAATCAGTTTCACTTGCAAAATAGATTGTAGTGAGAAAACAAAGAAGCAAGGAAACTAGATCATAGATAACCTGAAATAGCTCAAAGTAGAGAAGACAGAAACTTTCCTTCCAGGATGGTAATAATGTTGATGCAAGAAATGAGACATTTGGAGATAGAGAAAAGCCTTGCTAGTAGATTGGAGAGAGATGAGGGAGAAAAAAGAGAAAGCAAGAATGATTTCTAGGTTTCAGGCTTAAGCAATTGAGTAGATGAAGATATATTTTTCTGAGATGAGTATGACTGTTAGAAGAGCAAGTGTGGGGCTCAGTGGGGAGAATTCAGGGTTCTGTTTTGACTGTTCTGAGCTTTAGATGCCTATTGGACATCCAGGTGGATATGTCAAGTGGGTAGTTAAATATTTGAGTCTGCAGTCCAGGAGAGCAATGTGGAGTGAAGATATAAATCATTGTGTAGATAGTACTAAGTCCTGAGCTGCAAGATATTACCTAGACAGAAGCATAGATAGAAATACATGTCCTGAGTTATGCCCTGAGCCATTGGAGATTAGGACAAGGAGAAAAAAAGTCAGAAAAAAAAAACTGAGAAAGAGTGACATATGGTAGAAGGAAAACACTAGAATGTGACATTTCAGAAGCCAAGAGAAGAAAAGGTTTCAAGGTGGAGGGATTGTTTAACAGAATTGAATAGTTTGGGAAGTTGAGCCAGATAAGGACACATGTATAAACACTGGGTTTGGAAATGAGGGAGACTTTTATACATTGGTGATAGAAACAGAAACCCTATTGGAGCAAGTTCAGACAAAAATAAGACATGATTTGGTGGAGGAATTAGATTGGTGCAGCCTTTTCAAGATTCTATTGTTGAGAAGACCAAAAATAGGCTGGAAGAGCTTCACGAGCAAATTCCTACAATGCATGCACCGATGAGAATGAAAAAGTGAACCAGTAGAGACATTGAAAGGGACGATGCAGGAGAGAGGGGAGATAGTCGTAGGAGTGACTTTCTTGAGACAGTGCTAGACAGCAGTGGGGACGGGAGGAGGAAAGGAGTGGCCCTGCATTGAGTGGGGGCGCTTCATGTATGGTAGCAGGACAAATAGCACAGAGCGTTGCTATGGATGCCAGGAGAGTGGTAGGTTTGGGGGTATGAAGTTGTGGGAGTTACTGCCTAATTCTATTTTCTCCTTGGGGATTTAGGCCAAGAATAAGGAAGGAAGGTAGAGTGTTGGAGCTCTAGGAAAGGGAGGTAGTTTGAAATCATTGTTGCAGAGAATAGGAGAGCAAACATTATAGGGTAGTATGTAGGGTTCCTGGCCAAAGCGGAGTCCTCGGTTGAGTATTGCAGTCATGAATATAAGGTGACACCAGTTAGTATTGTTGTGTTTATTCCAGCAACATTTATTTGCTCAAGTGTCGGTAGGGAAAGAGCTGGGATTTACCAGAATTGGAGCCTTCCCGAGCAGGAATTGAAGGAAGGAGGAAGATGCCTAATAGTTAAGGCATTTTTCTTTTTAGAAAGTGATTTTAGTTACAGGCTGTGAAATCTAAGCTATGTAACCATAGCAATGACAATTAGAGGGATACGTAGTTGTACAAAAAAGAAAACAGTAAAGAGTTAGAGGTCTCAATGAGGGCAAAGAGTTGCTAGAGTAGGACACCTAGAATAAATAAGCTAAATGGGTGGGAAGTGGTAGAGTCTGAAGATTGATATAGAGATCCTGGCAGCATATGAATTTTTGATGGTTATAAATGTCAAAGGTCAGACCATGAGTGTCAGTAAACAAGAAGAGAAAGAAAAAAAATGTGAGGCCAAAGAATTAAGAAGCCAAGGTACTAGAGAGCAAAACCCAATAGATATTGAGCCAGCAAGAACTGTCCCAGAATCAATGTGGTGATGAAAAAGGGAGCAGCTACTAAAGTCATGAATGGAAGGGGAGAGGCCAGGTTGGCGCCAGGAGGAAGGGTAGCAATTCATGAAGTTTGTTGGCATAAACTCTGAAAGGGCCTGGTGTATTTAAATGAGAAGTAGGGAGACAGTTTGGAAGCAGCACTGGAGGGCAAGGAAGATATGCTCCTTCCCCTTTGCTGATCCCTGAGGTCAGTCAGTGGAGGGAAGACAAACACTTTCCACCCCTGAGCTTTGCCTGGTGTTCAGCGGCAACACGAAATGGCCAGCTTTCCTTTAGGACAAAAAAGGAGATGGGATCATGAGGAAAAAAGTTAGTGAACAAGGGGTGTTAGCTACTGACCTGCTACCTGTTCCAAAGGGCACACTGGAAGAGATTTAGAGGGTGGAGATGAGTGACAGATCGGAGATCATAGCCTCTGCAGCATTAGACTGTGGGTCGTGTAAGGAATGTATTTTCCATCAAGGACCCAGCACACACACAGACCATGCACATATGTAAATGAGAGGCAAGGTGTCTCAGAACAATGCTCTCTCACTTAGTACCTGGGATGTACTCTGACCAGTCGTAATCTACTTAGATACAAAGAAAATGCTATTTTGGATCCACTAAATCAGTTTCACAAGTGTTTGGATTGGATTCTTGTAAACGACCCACTGTTTGAACAAACTGGATCAGCTCCCACTTTTTCTTTGGGTGTCTCAGAGGTTTCCCTGTTGTCTTCTAAAGTGGCTCAGTTATTCTCTGTCTTCTTTCCTTATTCATTTGCTTTGTGATACTTATAACCTGTTATTCTCCTGCTCTCTGTCCAGTTATTATTGTCCACCTCCTCTCAAAAATGTAAGCTTTGTGGATGCAGTGGCCTGTGTGTATTGTCTATCTTTTTACCACTGATATTGTACCTAGTGCCTAACACTCTCTATGTAAATAGTGAATGGGTGGATTATTGAGAATACCGGTTTACTTCTTTCTTCTTTTTTTAAAAAAAAAGTTTATTTATTTATTTATTTTTGAGAGAGGGAAAGAGAGAGAGGCAGAGAGAGATGAAGAGACAGAATCCCAAGCAGGCTCCATGCTGACAGCACAGGGCCCGATGTGGGCTTGAACTCACAAACCGTGAGATCATGACCTAAGCCAAAACCAGGAGTTGGACACTTAACCAACTGAGCCACCCAAGTGCCCCAAGAATACCAATTTTAGATGTTATAGGCCTGAAAATATCTGAGTTGTCTCTGGCACTGAGTTGTAGACCTTTACTATATTCACTAAATAAATGCCCTCTAGCTGGTGCCCAGCCAAGTATTTCTTTATCTTTTGCTTCATCGATATGTCAAACAATAAAATGAAGAATAAAACCCTGCTAGAAATTTGCCATTTGCCCCTCCAGATTCACTTTCCTCCCCTTTCCAACCTGTTATGTGACCCTTTGTTGATCGTCCTCTGACTTCCACTTGGGTCTGGCCCAGAAAGGCACCCACAGAAGATCCAGAACTAGGAAGAATAGGAGGCCAGGTGTTTATTCACCTGTCTCTCTGACTCTCTTTCTCCACAGGTACTAGTTGAAGTGGCCGTGCTCCTCCCTGGAAACTTTCTGGAGTTTCTGTGATTGTTCCTTCCCTTTGTACCTTGAGGCCTAGAGGTGGAACCAATCCTGTCCCCACCTCCAGCCACAATACCTTGTTTCATTCTCCAAATGCCGTCCACAAGTCTCTAAATACTGTCTTCAGGAAACTCTCCCGATCACCTCATGCAAGCATACCATTGGTCTCCTGCCTGGACCCTGACTTTAATGGCAATGTTTCTTATTTAAGTATTACCGTACCTAGGCGCCTCTGTGTTTAAAAGTCATGCCAAGGGCATTTCTGAACAAGTCTATAGATGCCTTAAAAGATAGATTCTCCACTCCCCACCTCTACTCTAAACCTACAGAATGAAGAGGGTGTTTTGTGGCTGCAGGCAAACATTCCATTATCACCATGTCAGGGTCATTGCCTCCACTGAAAAACATTCGCCAACCACCTACTATGTGCCAGACTGTGTTCAGCAGTAGGATACAGTCAAATAGGTCACAGTGCCTGCTGTCAAGACATTCTCATAAAAATCCTTACCCATACATGGCATTTAAAGCAAAGTAAGGGTTGAGGACCATATTTTTAAATTCGAAGATATCCAGTGTGAAAGTTCTGGAAAGAGCAACCAAATATATCAATGTTAAAATGTCTCAATTTGATATGTAGAAGATATTTAGTGTTTTGACAGTTAAGAAGTAAAAATGCTAGTTGTTTTTGATGCATACACTTTGCAGTCATTTGATATAAAATAAAAAAATCAGAAAGAATATATGCACAAATATATATGTTTTTTTCCTTTGAGGTTCCAAAGAGTAAAATACAGATATAAAGCAGAAAGCAATTACTTAGACAATCTGGGGCAAAATATTCTTGGATTAGTAAGAGACAATCTTCAGTATAACATTGTCTCCAGTGTAAAAGTGTGATATCATCTATGGGCACTCCCACTTCTAATTTAAGATCTTTCATATAGTGTAAATGGTTGGTATGTGTTGTGGGTGAATTGCATAGCCTCAAAAGATATATTGAAATCCTGACACGAGGCCCCTGTGAATGAGACCTTATTTGGAAATAGAGGGTCTTTACAGATGTAATCAAGTTAAGATTGGGTCATCCTGTGTCAGACTGAGTCCTAAATCCAATGACTGGTTACTTTGTAAGGAAAGAGAAATTAAGGGATGCCTGGGTGGCACAGTCAGTTAAGCATCCAACTCTTGATTTCAGCTCAGGTCATGATCTCACGGTTTGTGAGCTTGAGCCCAGTGTCGGGCTCTGTGCTGACAGCATGGAACCTGCTTGGGATTCTCTCTCTCCCTCTCTCTCTGCCCCTCCCCTGCTCACCCTCTCTCTCTCATTCTCAAAAATAAATAAATAAATAAACTTAAAAAAAAGATAAGAAAATAGAGGGGCACCTGGGTGGGTGGCTTAGTCAGTTAAGCGTCTCACTTTGGCTCAGGTCATGACCTCACGGTTAGTGAGTTTGAGCCCCACACGGGGTTCTGTGCTAACAGCTTGGAGCCTGGAGCCTGCTTCAGATTCTGTGTCTCCCTCTCTCTCTCTGCTCCTCCCCTGCTTGCACTCTGTCTGTCTCAGAAAATAAACATCAAAAAAAATTATTTTTAAATAATTAAAAAAAAAGAAAAAAAGAAAAGAGAAATTTGGACACAGACACACAGACACATGGTGAAAAAGTCATGTATTGACTGTGGAGGGAGAAAACAGAGTGACAGCTACAAGCCACAGCACTCCAAGGGTGGCCCCAGCTACCAAAAGCTAGGAAGGAGTGAGGCAGGATTCTTTCCTAGAGCCTTCAGTGGGTGCACAGTCCTGATGACAGAACCTCTGGCCTCCAAAACTCAGAGAATAAATTTCAGTGTTTAAAGCCATACACTTTGTGGTACTTTGTTATAGCAGCTGTAGGAAACTCATACAGTATATAAGGTTTTCACAGATGACCAGATCTTTCTCATTCATAGATAAAGAAGGCCAAATGCATGAATTCAGTTAAAAGAGACAAACAAAAGATACTCAATTACAAGCAAAGCATAAATGGTATCACGAGACCCTCCACAGAAGCATCTAGAGTAGCTACACTAAAGGCTTCCACAAATTCCAGGACAAAACATTGATTTTACATTCAGCAGTGATTTCATGCTAGCTCTGAAATCATAAGAAACATTTATATCTTAAAATTGTCTTATTTTGATCTATGTTAAAAAGAGAGGAACTAACATTTATAGTTTCTATGGAATGCAGGCCTAATGAAAGTCACTTTATTTTTAGCGTGTAATCGAATCCTTGCAATGACTCTGAAACAGAGATGTAGCATGTTCATTTTCCAAATAAGAAGATTATAAAGAAGTTGCCTAAGTTATAAACTGAGCTACCTGAGATCACATAGTAGCAAGTAGCAGGGCAGAATTGGAACCTATTTCTAAGGGCAGATCTAAGTTTGGTGGGGCCTACGGTCTATACGACATGTAGGGATAGTGTTATTTAAGCAACGGGAAACAAAATTATCAAACAAAATGTCTGCTTCAGGCAAGTAAGGGGCCCTAAAACTTAAGCAATGTTTGGTCAGTTTCTGTCTGGGTGCCTCTGATACCCGGGCATTTTTTTCCAGGCATTTGATAAGTAATAAAAGTTCGTTATAAAAAATTAGAAAATACAATTAATTACTTTTTAAACGACTCAAAATTCCACCACCCAGAGTTGGCTACTGTTAGCTGCATAGTTTTATATATCCTCACAGAGATCTTTCTGTACATATGCTTTTATGGTATGATTTTTTTCTTCTTAATATATTACTGACGTTTAAAATGTAAACCAGACATAAAATCACAATGCGTCCCCCCCCCCCCCCGGTTCATAACCATCTAATGGCTTCCATATTCATTGGTATTACATTCATTTGTATCAAAATAACATAAGTTCTTCATTAAAAAATGAAATACAGCTAGAAAACTTATAATTAATAACAGGAACCCCCTGTCACAGCACTATCAAATCCCATACTCTAAATAGAATACCCTATTTAGCTTTTAAATTCTTTAGATCTTTCTTCTTGCATTTCCTCTGAAGTTTAAATAAGATATTTATATAAACTCCCTCTCAGTTATTATCTACTGACCTTATAAGGAATAGATGAATTTTGTATTTTTATATTCCCCTTCCCCAATTTTCTCTCCTTTCCCTCTCCTAACTTTTTACATCACTGGATATACAGGATTTAACTTACTAAAATCATGTTCATGTTATTTACTGTGGAGCCAGGAGACACATGTTTCCTCTTTTGTGCACCAGCACCTTTTCTTCCAGAGTTAATAATTGTCTTAGATTATTTTTGTTACTCTCTTCTTATCAATTCAGAAATTCTCAAAAGAACTCTCAACCCTCTAAACACTATAGTCTACATGGTCGCACATTACATAACCTTCCAACCCCAGTATGTTGTTGTTGTTGTTGTTGTTGTTTTGAATAAAGATATTCCTTCTGGAGTTCCACATACACCACTGCCCTGTCGGCCTGCAGCCCAGCAGGTGCCCTGGGACCTCCCTGGTCTTCTCTCCCAGGCCCATGGCTCTGGCTCCTTTATCAACCTGCCACATCCAAGTGGTTCTCTGTTCACTCCCTGATCTTGGTGGGACACATCCTATAGCAGCTTCTGAAGAATGTGTACATGGAAGACAAATTGTCTGAGAACATCAATAGTCCAAAAATTCTTCATCCTACCTCCATATTCATGTATAGAATTCCAGCTGAGAAATCATTTTCCCCCAGAATTTTGAAAGCTTTATTCTATGATCTTTAAGCTTCTAGTATTGTGGGGAGTCCAATGGTATGCTAATTCACAAGCCAGTCTAGGTTACCAGTTTTAACTCCCTCTCTGGAAGCTTTTAGAGTCACTGTTTTTTTTTTCCCCTAGTTTTGTGAACTTCCTAATAGGTATGCCTGATGTCATTGTTCAGTGTTTTACATTGTTTTTCACTCATTGTACTTTCATAGATATCTCCTGGCTCACATTTGCCCATCCTAGGAAATTTTCTTATATTCTTTCTTTCATAGAAGTTTCTCTTCTCTGTTTCCTCTTTCTGGAGCTTATTTTATTTTATTTTATTTTATTTTTTATTTTTTAAATTTCCTTTAATGTTTGTATTTATTTTTGAGACAGAGAGACACAGAGCATGAGCAGGGGAGGGGCAGAGAGAGAGAGGGAGACACAGAATCCAAATCAGGCTCCAGGCTCTGAGCTGTCAGCACAGAGCCCAACACGGGGCTCAAACTCATGGACTGTGAGATCATGACCTGAGCTGAAGTCGGATGCCTAACCGACTGAGCCATCCAGGCGCCCCTATTTTATTTTATTTATTATTTTGTGTTTGTTTATTTGAGAAAAATAGAGAGTGAAAGAGAGAGAGAGAGAGTACATGCACATGAGAGCAGGGAAGTGGGAGAGGCAATCCCAAGCAGGCTCCACACCCAGCACTGGGTTGTGGGCGTCAGATCATGACTGTGAGATCATGACCTTAGCGCATTGAGCCACCCAGATGCCCATTTTTTTTTAATTTTTATTAAAGCTGTGCAACTTCCTGATTTAATATCTGATTGTCTTCTTCTTTCCAACCATTTTTCCCCATCTGTCTTTCCATGTCTGTCCCATTTTTTGTTCTTTCTGATTTTATCTGCTTTATTTTCTAACACTTTTACTGACATTTTATTTCTGATATTCTATTTTTAACAAAGCCCTTGCTTGTTTCTGCATGTTCCCTTCTCCCTTCAACATCCCTTTTTAGGCATTATGCTATTGTTTCAAGTATGCAAATTATTCTCTTATTTTCCTGGAGATATTATCTATAGTAGGTGGGTTTTTTTTTCTGCTACCTAATTGTTTTGTTTCCTCTAACATTCTCTTTTTCTCCTTGTTTTGTTTACTACATTTCATATGAAAATATCTTCACAAATATCTAGAAATCCTTCTCTATTCAACATTTAAGTGGTGGGCACTAAAAAGTTAGTTGAAGATTCTGTGTGTATGGGAATAAAACCAACCAATGGATAGATTTTTCGGGAAGCGACTGGGTTGTGAGCTGGCTCTTACCACCACGTTGGGAGAGTCAGGAGGTAAACAGGTATAGCGGTGTGTGTGTTGAACTGCACGCTCCTCAAAACTTCACCATTGTCCAACTTTTACTCAATTCGTTTCAGCACAAGATTTGAACTTCCCAAATAAATACTGTACATGGATGTCATATGTGCCATGAGATAATGATTTTCTAGGCCCTTGAAATGGCCAGATGAAGCCTGAGTAGGGCCATGGTGGAATAACCATAATTTCCAGTAGGCCCAACAGTCTTGGTTTACACCAGCTGCTCCAGTGTAATTAAGCAGTACCCCTTTTTTCTTTTAAATGTGTCCTTATTTGGATGATAAATTATATGATCGCCAGCCTGTCACTTATAAGAGGGCCAAGGAACCTTGCTCAGGGCCTTGCAAGGGTGGGCTGTGTTCCCTTCAATATCCAGTGGCAGGCATGATGAGCAAATCTAGTATTAGCAGATTTATTGGGTTGCATCTCATATCTCTGAGGTATCCTCCAGCAGCCAGCTTCAGGATATCCCCCTGACCATCAGAGACAAGAATCCCATGGAGCTAATAAAGGAGTTTGCATTCTGGTAAAGACTAGGGAATAGGGACGCTAGGCAAGAGTCCAGAATGTAGCCTGACATTTTATTTCCATTTATTGAATTCTTTATTTGCCATTTATTTACTTGTATGTATGTAATCATGTACTATGCTTTTGTAGTTCTTTCAAGCTAGCTACGGAGAGACTGCTCTAGCAATGTATACATGTTCTAGAAGTTAGAACTTCATCATTTTCTGGAAACAATTTGCATGACAAAGCTAAATTAGAAGTCAACTTTGTTCAAAATATGATACATAACTGTTAACATTTCATTTTAGAACAAGTTAATCAAGAGGAATGAATGATACTCGGCTGCTTGCAGCAATATTATGGCCAAACAAACCCATGATATCCTAAGCTCTTTTCAACATTGAAGAGCTGCTCTATTCTGACACATCAGTTTAGGCTTCCCTCACACTATCTCATGGTATGAAAGACCACTATCAGAACCTGCACTGTTAGCTTACGTAATGCTGAATGGCCACTTTACTGTTATTCACATTTAGCATTCAACTTTACTTTTTAATAGAAGAAAAAATAATTCTAATTTTTTTGAATTTTTTCTCTGTTATGATACATCAAAATAATCAGCAAAGCAGTATTTGCAAATGTCATTTTTAAAGAGAATATGATTGCTATGGGTGCTTTCAGAATGTTCTAGATAACATGCAAACTCTCTCTTTTTTTTTTTTCACTATCTAAATTTTCCAAAGATTGATGATGCTTTCCATCCAACAGATATCTTTGTTTCCTTTTCTCAAATGGTACCAATGACTTACTTCTTGCTAATCCAATGTTATTTCCTATCCAACTCAGGCTGTCCTGATATGGGATTCACTACTACTTAGTGTCTACTATTCTTAGTGTCTAAGATGAATAATTTGCTTGCATTTCTCAATCATTTTACTTTACACATGACTCCATCTTTGGTTCTTTGTTTCTGCCTCTAAATCCAGTTCAAGTTTCCACATGTCCATCATTTCAGCTGCCATTTGAGTGCCAATGTCTGCAAAATGCATGACATTCTATATCACATTTCAATGCATTAAACTTCTGAGTTCTTAACAATTGGCTGGATATACAGTTGCCCTTTTATGTGCCTTTTCAGCTACACGTATATGTAAATCAGTTTGTGCAGACGAGGGATCACTGAAATGCCTTCCGTTTGCACATCCTAGAACGTTTACCTTCTTGGCAATATTCTTTTCTTTTTTTTTAATGTTTATTTTTGAGAGAGAGAGAGAGAGAGAGAGAGAGAGAGAGAGAGAGAGAGAGAGAGAAGGAGGGAAGAGCAGAGAGAGAGGGAGACACAGAATGTGGAGTAGGCTCCAGGCTCTGGGCTGTCAGCACAGAGCCCGACACAGGGCTCAAACTCATCAACCATGAGATCATGACCTGAGCTGAAGTCGGATGCTCAACCGACTGAGCCACCCAGGCACCCCATATTTTCTAATCATTCCAAATCACGTAGTTATTATCCTCAGATTTCCTATAGCATTTCATTGTTAGCCATTAAGCCTCTGCTTTTTTGTGTTAAATATGCTCATTTTCTTTACCCAATCATATTGTAAATTCATGGGTAGCAAAAATGGTATCCTCTACCATTATATCCCCTCAAGTGCCCTTCACTGGGCACTGGGTAGGTACTCATTAAATACTCATTGAAAACTTTTTAATCATATTGGTGGGATTTTCCCCATACTTTGGATTCAATTCAAACATCATTTAATACATATCCTTTCTTAGAAAAAAAAATTACAAAGTAAGACTTTTTAATCTGGTTACAGGCCTTTAATTATGCTAACTGCCACTATTAAGTTGCATGACCGAGCCAAGGAAAATACTGACTGTTGGTTATTTTCTGACTTGTGATTGATGAAATGTTATTAAGTAATGTTAGGTCATATTCTTTGTCAGAATGTGACTTGGTCTTTGGCAGCTACACCATCAATTAGCAATACTGCTGATAATCTCTATTTTATATAGCAAGCAATTTGTTTTTCCATACAAGCTGGGAGAAGGAGAGAAGGAAATGATAGTCACTCATTGCCACAAGTCATCTGTAGTAAGGATACTAGATTTAAAGAAATTCTTTAAAGCTTTTAAAAAGAAATCTTTAAGATACCTATGTGGCTAGCTACATTTTTAGACATGCGCACGTGGCCATCTTGGTAGGGTTTCTGATCTGTCATTAAGTACTAATTTATTCTTATTGCCAACTTTTAATCTAGCTATTGGATGCTTCATTTCTTCCCTAAAACTTTTGGATTGGAGTCAGATATCCATGTCTCCATACCAGGGTTCCAGGAGCATTCACATTGCCAAACCAGAGTTGCTAACTTAGCTTGTTTACCCCCTTTTCTGAAATACACTCTACTGAAGTAAATTCAGACCTCAATGCTTTTATCCCAAGTCCTAAAAAAGGGAAATAAGTATTTATTTAATGTCTACTATGTGCCAAGTAATGTGGTGGGCACTTCTCATAAGTTAATAAATGAAAAACATAGGCCCTGAACAACTCAAACCAAAACAGTGTGCAACTCATCAGATGCCAATCTGGCTTTTAATCTTCAGTCTTTTTCCTTCTCAGCTTTAATTTCCAACTGTTGCCCTACCGCTAATACATAGTTTTCCCTCTATACATGATTAGAATCAGAACTGATATCACTGGGGCATATGTTCAATAATAACTTTTATGAGCATGCATTAGTAAAAGGCCATACTTTTTAATGTTGATTAATACTACATTGGCATAGAGAAACTCAAAAAGTCTAAGAGGGAAAACTATTTGGAGTGTTCCAAGTAACTTATAATTACCATGCAATCAAGAAGAAGAATCATCAAGTTTGAAATTAGACTGTCAAAATCATCTGCATTAGTGGCAAAAGTTCAGTTCTGTTTTTCCTCTAAAAATAAGAATTTTAGAGATTTCCCGTTTACCCAACATCTTTTTAAATATTTTCCCAAACTGTCAGTTTGTGTGGGGAAATATAAATGCAATATGGATTTCTGGAGTAGAAAGAACATATTCCAAGTTTCAAAAATAAACATACATATAGAAATATGCAGGAAGAGGAAAGAGCTTTTTTTGATGGAAACTGAAGCATATTGGATAAATAGTAAATCCCAAAAATTCTTATCTAAAGAGTCACTGTTATTAAAATTCCAAAACTAACTGATAAGAAAATAGAGGATTAAGGCTTAAAGTCAGATTTATAACATCTAAGATGCTGCTATCATTGATTTAATGCTTTCTATATGCATTAACACATTTTACAGATACATTATTATCATTAACCTTTACCTCTTAATACACAAATAGCCAAGTAATAAATATTAACCAATAATTCTAAGACTCACCTCTATCAGTAGCCCCCTTTTGCCATGCCTATAGGTGCATGTGCATTTTTATTGGTAATCCAGGCATAGATCCAATGCATAGTCATACTATTTACAAAATATAATGCTGTCCATAAGAAGTAACGAGTATAAAGTGCAACAAAAACCAAGGCGTTCCATGTAATTTGTTTTAAAAAGTGCATTTTTCTCAATTACATCTATTTAAATTCTAAATTAAAGTTGAACTACTTTAAACAACTATTTGAGAGCTACAGTGGAAAAACAGATCCAGACAGTAACATTTAAGAATGATATGGACACATTGTTATGCATTTATTTCCAAATAAGTCCTTTATGCAAGAACACCTATCCTTGCTTAATAGTTTTAATTTGTTCCTGAAAATTTTTCTGCTAGGTGAAAATTTATTAAATGAAAAAACATCCTTGTTAATTCTAATGGGAAACATGAGCAGATATCCCATCCCACACAAGGTACCCAAGCAGTTTTTATACATAGTATAATGTATCAAGTGAATGAAAACAAATTTATGTAAGTTATAAAAATTTTGAAGGTAAATAATACACTTAGTGCATAAAAGTTAAGGTAGTTGAGGTTTATTTTATTCACCAAAGAATTCTTGGCAGTGGTTTAAGGTTGGTGGAATTCATGGAAGAAGATTGCAAAGGAGTTATTCTTTGGAAGACGATAGAAACTCAGGTAGCTGACTTCTAGGCAGGTCTTCAATGTCACTCCCATGTGCTTGATGATAACCCCAGGCTAAGCATGAGGGCTTTCTGAAATATATGGAAATAGGATGCAAACAGACTAACAAGTTGTAGAAGATGGTGTTTCTTCATCTCTCTTGCTGGTGTACATCTGCAAAGCAAAACATTTTAGGTTCATCCAAATATAACATACAATCCAAATTTGCTCCAAATGACAGTCGTTGTTTCATATTAAATGGTGACCATAATATATTACAACATATTTAGTATATGTTTGAGAGAAAAAAAAAAGTATATAAGGAATCGTTATCCAAAAGGTGTTATAACTTTTCAAGAGCCATCAAGTGGGAAAAAAAATGATGAACTTAACAGCCCTTATGTGAAATAAGTTTATATAATTTTACTATAATCAGAAGAAGCATGCTGCAATTCAGATGAGAGGTTATGGGGCTCAAATCACACTGTAACTGTGGCAATAATGAGAAATGGCTGATTTTAAAAATGTTTTATGTTATATACAGCAGGATGTCTGGAGAATTTTACATGGAGAGAGAGAGAGAGAGAGAGAGAGAGAGAGAGAGAGAGAGATGGACTATATGGTTTTTAGGGATGCCTGGGTGGCTCCGTTGATTAAGTGTCTGACTCTTGAGTTCAGCTCAGGTCAAGATATCATGGTTCATGACTTCAAGCCTTGTATCAGGCTCCATGCTGACAGTGCAGATTCTCTCTCTCTCTCCCTCTGTCTCTGCCCATCTTCAACTTGCTCCCTCTCTCTCTCTTAAAAATAAGTGAATAATCTTAAAAAAAAAAAAAAAGACTATATGGTTTTAGCCTGAACAACTTGAAAGGGGACATTGAAGGTTGTGAGTAGAGCAGATTTAGGAGGGAAAACAAGGAACTCAGTTCTGATATGAGTTTGAAATATCCATTAGATATCCAACTGGAGATGTTGGAGATTGAGGGAGAGACAGCTTGGAGATGTAAATGTGGTAATCTTTGGCAGCTTCACAGACCTGGGGCACTCCACCACTGAAATCAGGAAGACAAGAAGGAACCAACATAGGAGATTGAGAGGGTGACTATCACAGAAGAAAGATTAGTGGGTTAGTATATACTCCTGGAAGCCAAGAAATAAATAAAGAAAAGGGGAAAATGATCCACTGAGTCAAATGCTGCTGATAGGCCAAAAAAGGATGAGGAATGAGAATTGATCTTTGGATTTACCATCATGGAGGTCTTTGATGGCCTTTGAAAGAACAGTTCCTATGGATATTAACAAAGTCTTATTAATTTATCTTCTTGGTAATTGAGTTGTGGTAAGTTCAGTCTGTTCTTCTGGAGTATGATGAGTTAGCCTAATTATTTAACAATAGAATAAGCAAGATTATTTAAGTAATTTGAGATATCAAATTTTACTGCTTTAGCACCAATACTTGTTTTTAAATTTTTTAATGTTTATTTATTTTTGGAGAGAGAGACAGAACAGGAGCAGGGGAGGAGCAGAGAGAGAGGGAGACCCAGAATCCTAAGCAGACTCCAGGCCCTGAGCTGTCAGCACAGAGCCCGAGGTAGGGCTCAAACTCACGAGCAGTGAGATCGTGACCTGAGTCAAAGTTGGATGCTCAACCAACTGAGACACCCAGGCACCCCCTACCACCAATACTTAAATACAAGATTGTCTCTATTTCAATTAATCATTGTGCATCTCCTGTATCCATTGTTTACTTTTTAATATATAAAATTAAAAGAGGTACATGGTATCTTACCCTCAGAAGTTTTATAACAGAATGAGATATTTTATAATAATGAACAGTATAGAAGCAGACAGGTTTTGTTTCAAATCCCAGACTCAACCCTCTTCAAGAATTCATGTTATATTGCCAATATGTGAGTGTAAAATACTGGTGGTTCATGTGACCTAATTGTCAATTTTCTCATCTGGAATAAGTGAAAAAATGTATATTAAAATATTTATCATGATGCTAGCATCTAACGAATGAAAAATGTTAGTATTATAACTTCCCGACAGCCTTTTAGTAACCAGTAATGATAATAATACATTCCATTATAAGATAGTTTTTAAAATAATAAAATACCATTAAAAAATAAAATTCAGATTTTTTCTTGCTTGACATTAGCATAATGAACTCTTAGCATAGTTATAGAAACATGTAATATTAGATCATGAATTTACCAAAGTATTTTACCTAGTTCTTTCTCATGATTAATACTTTACACATTCAAAGTTATCTGTATTTGCAGAGCCTGAGTGGCTCAGTCGGTTGGGCATCCGACTCTTGATTTCCGCTCAGGTTATGATCTCATGGTTCATGATATTGAGCTTCATGTCAGGCTCCACAGTGAGCATGGAGCCTACTTGGGATTATCTCCCTCCCTCTTTCTCTGCCTCCCCCTCAAAATAAATAAATAAACATTAAAAAAAAAACAGTTATCGCTAGTTAATTTTACTCCAAAAACATTTTTAAATTATTTATGAAATAAATGAAACTCTTATTTATAAGGCTCGCTTTCCCATTGTGTAATTTCTTCAACTAGACTGAAACGCATATTCTTCTAAACTTTCTTCACTCTGCTATTTTATATCTGATGGACATTCAAAATTTTATTTTCTGCTATATGATATATCATGGACACCAGGATGATTTTCTGGTTTTAAGAAACACTGTTGCCTCCTTTAACAAATTTTACAATTTTACAATTTTTTATCGTGCCCTGGTTTTTGTTTTGTTTTGTTTTGTTTTTAGTAACCTGTGCTGCTGACAGAAATAGTAAAAGTTGATCTATAAAGTATCAGCAGGTTATACAGATTTGAACATGGAAAGAATTTTCAATTCTGACAGGAGTGATGACGTATGTGGTAGTCCTAATATAATTATACAGTGCACTAGAGGATTTTCTGAAAAGGGCCTATAGATAGTAAATAGTTTAGGCCTTGTGGTCCAGACAGTCTCTGTTGTCATTGCGAAAACAGCCATAGATAACATATAAACAAATGAGCAGAGTTTTATTCCAATAAAACTTTATTTATAAAATTGGTGGCCAGTCAGAGAGGGCATTAGGCCATAATTTGCCAACTCCTCTCTAGAGAACCAGATATTTAGCTATGCTATGACCTTCACATTAGACCGGGCTACTTTAGTGGCACATACTCTTTTAACATTAATAGGTTCAGAACTGGAAGAAGAACACAGAAGTTCATTCACTCATACCCTCAAAGTTCATGCTATAGATGACCTCATGAGTGTGAAACTGTCTTATTAAAAGGTATTTTGGATTCTTTAGAAACTAATTTGGATATAATTCAAGAACTGTTTGTACATAAAAAATCTGTAGAGAGCAATATTTAAAGTTGTGCTTCGCAGATAATTTTTGGTTCACCTCCTTATAAATCAGTATCTTTTATTTTCAAGTTTATTTTAAATAGAAAATACCTGTGATGTTTTTTATCAATCCAAGATGTATGTGGGGAAGGAAAGGTGACTTGCAAAATTTTTAAATTGCTGTGATGTGATTTATTTAAGGATGTTTGCAAGGTGATAAAAAACATAATTTTAAAATGGAATTTCAGAAACGGACAAAATAATGACTGTTTAAAAATAAATTAGTCTATTAAAACATAGGAAACAATGACTTCTTTTATTTTTTATTTTTATTTTTTTTACTTCTAAGCAAAAAAAAATTATTATTTACTTATTTAATTTATTTTTTAGTATAGTTTATTGTCAAATTGGCTAACATAGAGTGTGTAAAGTGTGCTCTTAGTTTTGGGGGTAGATTCTCATGGTTCATCACTTACATACAACACCCAGTGCTCATCCCGACAAGTGCCCTCCTCAATGCCCATCACCCATTTCCTCTCTCTCCCACCAATCCATCCACCCTCAGTTTGTTCTCTGTATTTAAGAGTCTCTTATGGTTTGCCTCCCTCCCTCTCTGTTTGTAACTACTTTTTCCCCTTCCCTTCTACTATGGTCTTCTGTTAAGTTTCACAAGATCCCCATATAAGTGAAAACATGAGATCTGTCCTTCTCTGACTGACTGACTTCACTCAGCTTAATACCTTCCAGTCCCATCCACGTTGTTGCAAATGGCATTGACTCCTTTTAAAAAGTAAAGGGAATCAGTGTGGTCAGATATAGCAGGGGAAAAAGGTACAAAACCCATAGATCATGGGCAGAGAAAGGAAGTTTCATACTGGATATGGAGAATAAAGCAAAGGAATGTAATTTCAAATAGATAATGACATTGATATTTTGTTTTTATTATCAACAGTTATAGAAATTTAAGTGCATTTTAATGCAAACTCAGAAGGTTATTAATTAGTGTTCACATCAGAATAATCCATTTGAGAAAAAAGAGGTAGTAAGATCTCCCTTTGAAAGGTTCTTTATTGTAAATATACTTCAGACAGTGTTTTTAGATTGGGCTCTAAACTCAGACTGAACACTGTCAACCATAATAAATGCAGAACAATTAAATTTGGGAAATTTTATGAGTCAATGGGCAAAAAAAAAAAAAGCCTATACTATTAAAACCTCTCTAGTGGATTATTTTTCTGAATGCTAAGATATGTAAAATATGTTTATCCAAAAAGGCATAAAATGCATTTTTTAATTATTATTATTTTTTTTATTTTGAAACAGAGACAGAGAGAGTGAGCAGGGGATGAACGGAGAGAATGGGAGAGAGAAAATCCCAAGCAAGCCCCATGCTATCAGCATGGAGCCCCATATGGGGCTTGAACCCACAAACCATGAGATCATGACCTGAGCCAAAAACTAAGAGTAGGACACTTAACCAACTGAGCCACACAGGGAATGAAGCCATGAACTGTGAGATCATGACCTGAGCCAAAAACTAAGAGTAGGACACTTAACCAACTGAGCCACACAGGGAATGAAGCCATGAACTGTGAGATCATGATTTGAGCCAAAACCATGAGTTGGACATAACCAACTGAGCCACCCAGGTACCCCAAAAATACATATTTTCATGGGACTATTTAGCCAATTTCTTTCTTTGATAAGTTTCCATAATCCATTTATATATTGAAAAAACTATGGAAACATTTGGGGAAGTGCATATATACAATTTATCAGTTGAATAAGACCTATGGAGACTTAGACATCAAAGTTCATCAGAGAGCAGGCTTTACATATAAACGAGAACAGAATTTTTCAGAAAACCAAGAGTTAATTGCCCTTTGATAATTTGCTGCATATAATTAAATAAAGTGGGATTACTCCTAGGTAGCAAGGTATGTTAATATCAAGTTTAGTCATAAATATTTTGTAGTAATTGTTATTTTATTACACATTATTTTTCATTTTCAAATTATATGGCAGTTTAAAATTTAGATAATGTCCTTGCAACTTTCTCAAGACTGCTGCTAACTTTATTAGCATCTGTTCTAGAGATATGTGCCTATCAGGGATACAACTGGCTATCTGAGGTAATACAGTAAGTGTGGAGTCAAAGATGTACCAATGGTAGCATTTATTGGGTTAATGGAGGACAATTAAAATTGGAGGTGGAGAAAGACATAAATGGAAGTTAAATAAAAGATGAAAGACTTTGGAAAAGATAGGATTCCATCCAAGACTGCTTCATTGTCTTTAACCCTTTGTTCCTATTTGCCTACATCAGTGAGTATGCAGACAGTAAGATTACACCAAATAAGTACAGGCATTAGAGTTGAAGGTTAAGGTCAAGAAGAAAAGAAGGAATCAATTTTATAAGCTCTACTGGAGACCCAAATCCTACCTACATAACCCTGGTATTTAAAAGTAGATGGAAAACGAATCCCTCTACTAAAATGCTGCTTATGAATTTCTTTTATTCATTCAACAAATATTTGTAGAGCATCTACCACATGCCAGATATTTTGGGCATCAGAGTTACAATAGTGAACAAAGCTAGACAGAAATCTCCACTTTCATGTAGGCTCTTGTAAAGTGAGTTACATTAAGAAAATGTACACTTTGTGTAACAAAAGATTTTTTGAAGGTCAAGATTCTCATAGACCAAAACACAAATATTTTATTCAATAGAAATCTACGTCCTTTATTTACTTTCTAAATGAAGCTGAATTTCTACAGGAAGAGTAAGAATGGCTGGCAGGAGAATTGCAGGCAACTTGTTTCAGAGTCCCTTAATCTTGGAGGTCCAGTTTGTTTCCTCACTGAAATTTTCCATCATATTGAGCTGACAGTTTTTCTACAAGCACTGATATTAGAGAGAGATCTGGATGTTTCTGTTCAAACATGCCTGAGGTTTTTAAAAAATATTTATGGTGGAGTAAAAAAAAAAGTTTTAATCATCCAGTTGACATTTATGTAGGGTCCACGAGTGTTATAAAGTTGATTGAAAATATAGTTATTTTGTGTTTAATCTCAAATTTGAAAAGATATTTAAGAAGCAAAAGGCAACGATTCTTAGGCTAACCTTTTCAAAACTAAGAAGAAAAACGGGATAGTTTAAATGTAGAAAAAAACAAACAGACAGTAATCCTCAAATTAGTTACCAAGGTTCATATTCTAGCCTGCAACTTGAGACAATGTATATAAGTCTGAGACTCGGTCTTTTCATCTGTACAGTGGTGATAAAAATGCCTGTTCTTCCTCCAGGAGTTGATGTGAGAGGAGATCAAAGACATAAAGGATGTGAATGTGTTTTATAAACACTAAAGTCCCAGAGAAATAAGAGGTATCATTGTTCTCAATGTATAAAATACTATTGAGTATAATGTAATGAGAGCAATTTATTCATTTCGAGTCAGGTATTAAATGTATTTCTTTTCTAAGCTTTTTTCACTTGCTCATTTCTTATTTCTTTTTATTTAAAAAATGTTTTTTACATTTATTTATTTTTTGAGAGACATAGAGAAACAGAGAACAAGTTGGGGAGGGTCAGAGAGAGAAGGAGACACAGAATCTGAAGCAAGTTCCAGGCTCCGAGCTGTCAGCACAGAGCCCGACATGGGGCTCAAACTCACAAACTGTGAGATCATGACCTGAGCCGAAGTCGGAGCTTAACCGAATGAGCCACCCAGGCACCCCAACTCATTTCTTATTTCTAATGTGACCCCTGTGTGGACAGAAGGAAAAAAAAATAATAGCAAAATGATGTCAAATTAATGTTTGCTGTTCAGGCATATTTATTTATTTTTAACTGCCTTTTCTAATTCACTTTTAAGAAGACCTGGGGGACCATTTTCCCTGACTTTGAGGAAGACATCTTGTGCCAATGTCAAGCAGTAACACTTATCAAAATTCTCTTCACAGATCCTTTAGGACGTTTGGCTTAGCTTTGGGGTGAGCCAACTGCATTTTAATGGAATGATATTTAAACTTCATTTCAAAGTCCTAATTCTGAGAATTAAAGTAAATACTCTGGAAATCCTCTCATGTACTTTCTTCTTTATTTTTCTCCCTCATTTTTCTTTCTTTGTGTTTATAGCTGGCTTCCCCTTAATACTTCACACTTCACTTTTCCCTCCTGTGAATGACATTAGATGAACAGTAAGGACCTTTCTTTTATTCTTACAGATGAAATTTTTCACAATTAATTATAATTAAATAGATTCCCTGGAATGTATGAAAACCAATAGTTTACAACAGAAAGCTACTAAACAAAAATCCTCTTGTAGTTGAATAGTTTTCTGTGGACACTTGAGGAATCTCTGACAATCCACAGCTTAAACAAATTGACCATTTACATTGAAATTTCACTTTAAGAAAATGTACTTTACTGGTTAACAATAATGGTGGCTTCAGTATGTAATTGCTCAAAACTTTGTTTTTGTTAGCAATTTAATGTCTTGGAAGCAGTATGCGATCCATGAGTTAGTTGAGGAAAATCCTTAAGTCTTGCTTCATTTTCTATTTTCTGTACCTTTTTTTTTTAATGACAAGCTTTTATTTTTCTGAAATGTGTTGTTAGCTCAACAAAATTATGAGGTAAAGTTACTCTTCAGTGAAGCCCAAAGGAACTCTCCAAAAGGAACCTCAGCCCCTCCTTGTGGTGTCTGTTCCATTTTGTTCAGAGAATCCGATTTGGTTAAGCCAACTCCCTGAGTATGAATCCCGCTCTGTGCCAGTGAAGTAATCTTATCCATCTGTAATATGGAATTGATAATAAAACCTACCTGTTACAATTGCCATAAACATTAAATGATTTGATAAGTGTAAAGCACTTAGGAAAAGCCTGGCACAGGGTAAGTGTCACCATCCGTTATCATAAGTAAGTGTTGGTACTAGGGCCTTCAAACTGAGGCAACCAGAACTCCCTCTTCATGGCTTTCCAGCTGGCCTGCGCTAGCCAGAGGCACCCACTCTCCACTCTTCTAAGGTCCCTGCCCTCTGTTTTATTCTGTCAGAGACCTGATAGGCAATGACTAACATGATAAAGTGATTGCCCAGTGATAAAAGTATTGATGAAAGCCAGCTGGGAAAGAGTGAGTGCTCTGGAGCCTAAGAACCCTGGGTTCAAATCCCAGGTTGCCACTTAAGAGCTGTATGATTTGAGGTCAATTATGCTCTTTTAATTCCTTCAACTGAAAAATTAAGATAAGAAAAGGATTGTTATCACATACTGGGCATCCTATGGATTCCATCACAGAAGCTGAACCATCTTAAGGGACATAACACATTTATTATGGTGATTAGACCTTGTATGATTGGTCGGGCAGTCTGTTCAAGTGTGTTGCTCCTGTATCTGGAGTTGTGCCTAAAGTGGGCAAGGCCAGCAGCAAAGTGAAGATGGATGTGAAGTGTGGGGACCAAGGACAAATTGCAGCCTACAGAGATGAGCTGGAATCCATGAGGCCACACTGGGCCCTACTTCTGTCTTTCTCTAGCACTTGTATCCATGTCTCAGGATCTCTAAGCCTCCAACTTTGAAGATGCTGAGTGGTCGCTGCCATGCAGCTGTACATGAAACCAGCCCAGAACTGGAGATGCCAGTGGAGGCTCCAATGAGAGCTGCAGGAGCTGTTGACCTTGAGCTGTTGTTGTGAACAAGCTGAGCCGGCAGAATCAGGACACCATGTGATCACCATCTGAGCCTACATGAAACTTCCCAGCGTAAATATGGCTGCCTTCCAAAGTTTGCACAAGTTACACTCGTGATCTGTCCTAATCCAAACCCATGCAGGGAAAAGAATTCTCAAAACATTAATCCAGCTTAGCTAAATTGACACTCTATAAAGCTACCACACTGGTGTAACAGTGTCAAAGTCATATATACTCCATCTTAGAGGTGCATAAGGTTATAGCTCCTCCATGTTCTACAACAG
Source organism: Acinonyx jubatus (assembly GCF_027475565.1). Taxonomy (NCBI): domain Eukaryota; kingdom Metazoa; phylum Chordata; class Mammalia; order Carnivora; family Felidae; genus Acinonyx; species Acinonyx jubatus. The sequence continues at coordinate 67,315,158 of NC_069387.1, forward strand.
ACCTCTTCTTGCTCCTGAGCCTGGATCCCACCATGCTAAAAGGAGGAAGGACATAAGCTTATCAATTAAAAGTACTTTCCTTTGGTTTAGACTGCTTTGTTTTGGTTTTTTTTTTTTTTTTTTTTGGAGGTGGGGGGTTCATAAAATCAATGTCTTTCACGTAAATGCTTAGCATTTAAGAGCTTCTTCATCAACCCATCCCCACCTAGAACTTGTTCCCTTCAATCTTCCTTTTAAGATGGCACCTCCATATATAGAGATCAAGTTTATAAGGCTAAGTGAAAATAGAGCAGGGTGTAGGCCTCAGATTCATAGGTATCCACTGGGTATCTGCTGGTACCTGTCACTGAAATATGAGTCTGTAGCACTTGTGGCCAAATTTTAGCACAGTTAAGGCCTTGTAGGGAAACTAACTCATTCTGTTTTGTTGTTGTTGTTTTGTTTTGTTCTGTTTTGTTTTGTTTTCCCTGGGTTGTCCCAGTTTTAAAACTGAAAGCACTCAGTTCCTATCTGATTGGTCACCCTCAGCTTGATGTTCCTCCCTCTTGCTCAGCTCTTTTAAGTACTACAAATAGAACTATTCCTTCTTGGTCCAACTCACCCCATGTTTGGGCTGTCTGCCCTATAGTCTGTGTTTCAGGGTCACCTATCCCTCCTCCGTGGCAACCGTTATTATCTCTTTGCTCATCTAACTTTCTGTAACCTCCTACTCAGAGCACCTGACAACTTCTAAATCTATTTCATATACAGCATAGGTGCAGAGGAAAAATAGGGAGGCGATGTTGCTGTTTTAAGCCCTGAGCATTTCCAAGGAAGTTTGAAATTTTTCCCACTCAGTTTTTTCCTTAGATGACAAATTTTCCTCGGATGATAAACCACGTGGTAGGGCTTAAATGATGAAAGTCATATTTAGATTGGGACAAAATTACTTAATGTTTGTAAATATGCTTCTTTAGAAATATGACTTCTTGCTTCTCTTTTTCTCTCCTTGGGACATTTACTGGAGAGTTCTGTTGTTGCTCTGATAACAACAACAAAAACAACAAAGATAAATATATAGGAATCCTTGGAGTACCTGTTTGATAAGGAACACTTTTTGATAAGGGAGGCCTTTATAATAGTTCTTTTTAAATTACAATACATGCAAAACTGCACACTTTGCTAATGTATGACCATACCTCTTTGAGAATGATTTACTGTGGTCAAGCCCAGAGTTGGAGTGTCATCAGAGATAATGTAAAAGGGCCACATAAACTATTGTAAAAGAGAGGAAATTATATTTTAGTAATAGCTTGCCTTTCTATGTGATTTTTCCCATTGTAAATGTGTCCACATTTCTTATCACGACTTAGTAATAACTAACATTTACATAAAAAGAACAATTAACCAAATACTTTGCATATATACTACCTCATCTGATATCCCTCTCATAAACCTCTTTGTTACATATGAACAAACTAAGGCATGTGGAAGTGAAATGACCTGCTGAAGGACACACTTAAGGAGATGGCTGAACTGTGATTTAAAAATAGATGGCACAGGGGCTGAATGGTGGCTTGCAAAAAATACATAGCCACATCCTAACACTCAGAACTTATGAATATAACCTTGCTTGAAAAAAGGGTTTTTGTAGAGGTACTGAAGTTAAAGATCTTGAGATGAGGGGAGGTAGGTGGGGGGATAGGCCAAATGGATGATGGGTGTTAAGGAGGGCACTTGTGATGAGGACTGGGTGATGTATGTAAGTGATGAATCACTGGATTTTACTCCTCATATTAATATTACATTATATGTTAACTAACTAGAATTTAAATAAAAACTTTATTTTTTTAATGTTTAATGTTTATTTATTTTTGAGACAGCAAGAGCGAGAGACAGAGTGTGAGCGAGGGAGGGGCAGAGAGAGAGAGAGAGAGAGAGAGGGAGACACAGAATCTGAATCAGGCTCTAGGTTCCGAGCTGTCAGCACGGAGCCCGATGCGGGGCTTGAACTCACAAACCATGAGATCATGACCTGAGCCAAAGTCGGATGCTTAACCAACTGAGCCACCCAGGAGCCCCTAAATAAAAACTTTAAACATAAAAAATACATTAAAATAAAGAACCAACTCTGATAGACAACATAACATTGAAAAAAATAATACAAATAATAACACAACCCATATAAATGATATTGATCAATGCTTTGAAAACCGCAATTATGTTCTGTACTACAATATTTGAGTTTGTTCAATATTTTATTATTAAAAAATGAAAAATTCTCTAGAAGTTCGGTCCAAAGTTATTTACTCCAGAGAGAAGTAAGTATTTGAAATATGTCCACCGTTCTGATCATTTCTAAATGTTCCACTTTACTTTGCTCATGTATTTCAAATAAATGATTTTCATAACACCACAAAAAAACCAAACGATCTTGAGATGAGATTATGTGGATTATCCAGGAGGACCCTAATTCCAATGACAAGTGTTCATATATGAGGCACACAGAGGAGAGAAAGATAAGAGGAAGAGGGAATGTGACCACGGAGACAGAGGTTGGAGTGATGCAGGCATAGCCCAGGATTGGCTGTAGTCACCCGATGCAGGAAGAGGCAAGGAAGAAATCTTCCTTAGAGGTTTCAGGGGGAGATGGTCCTGCCCACACTTTGATTTGAACTTCTGGGCTCCAGAACTGTGAGAGAATAAAATTCTTTTGTAAATCATCCAGTTTATGGTAATTTCCTAGGACTGTCCTAGGACACCAATGTAGGTGGTCTGGCTCTACAGTCTGTGTTCTCACTCCCTGAGCTATACTTAATTTGAACACCCGCCACACTTGCCCAGGATATTTGCTTCTCCATTGTCCACAATCACTATTGCAAACATTCTCCTTTCTCCTCAAACTGGTGTATACCTGCACCCTTCCTTGTCCTTACTCTCATTAGATTACATTGCTGAATATTTTATTTAGAAAACATGCAATTAGAGGCAACTGGGTGGCTCAGTATGTAAAGCATCGAACTGTTGATTTTGGCTCAGGTCAATCTCAAGATTTAGTTGGTGAGATCAAGCCCCGAATAGTAGGGAGCTTATTTGGAATTTTCTCTCTCCTCTCTCTCTGCCCCTTACCTGCTTGCACACAGTGTCTCTCTCCCAAAATAAATAAATAAGTTTTTTTTAAAAGAAAACAAACAATGAAATAGGAGCCCCTTTATTGTTCCATTTCCAAATTTACCAATTTGTGTAGTATCACATTTTTGAAAATTTTCCTTTGTTATTCTAATAGCTCTCTGCTTCTATCCAACCACTTGCACTCTTGATGTTCTCTTGAAGGTCCTCACTTACCTTCCCAAATTCTTTACTATTGTATTATCTATTGCTATGTAACAAATCACTCCCAAACCTGATAGCTTAACAGCATGCATTTATTATCTCACAGTTTCTATGCATTGGATATCCAGGCATGTGCCAACTGGGTCTCTGCTTCAGGGTTTTTCCCAAAGCTGTAATCTAGGTGTTACCCAGAATTGAGGGCTCATCTGAAGACTCAAATGGGAAAGGATGTGTTTCCAAGGTCACTTTTTCCAAGATCCTGCTATAGGCAGAAATGAGTTCCTTTAGGGCCGTCAGACTACAAGACTCAGTTCCTTGCTGACTCTTGGACAGAATCCATCTTCAGACCCCCGCCACGTGGATCTCCCCAATATGGCAATTGCTCTATCAAAGCCAGAGAGAGAGAGAGAGTCTGCTAGCAAAACAGAAGTCAGGATGATATGCAAACATGCTTTAGATTATATAATGTTTGAGGGGCACCTGGGTGACTCAGTTGGTTAAGCTCCCAACTCTTGATTTCAGCTCTGGGCATGATCTCATGAACTGTGTGATCAAGCCCTGCATTGGGCTTCGTGTTGAGCATGGAGCCTGCTTGGGATTCTGTCTCTCCCTCTCTCTGCCCCTCCCCCATTCACTCACACTCTCTTTCTCCCTCTCTTTCTTTCAAAATAAATAAACATTAAAAAAAAAGATTACCTAATTTTGAAGCCAAACCTATGAATCCACATACCCTTCCAGTGACCACCCAATTTATAATTTAAAAATTTTATACTTATCACTTTTTATATCTTGTTTAACAAATTTTAGCCTATTCCAATATAATGAGATGTTCTGTTTTTTCCTAAGATCTTTATTGTTTTATCTTTTATATGTAAAATACCTATTTTTTACCTTTTGAACACTTTCACACTTGAAATATTGTGTATTGTATGAGATACGGATCATGATATTGTGCCATATTCCTAACAAACAGACCCAGAATGATCTAATAAGAAAGACCACTCTTTCACATTGTACGGTAGTGTAAACTTTGTGATAAATCATGTGACTATATATGTCTAGGTTGATTAGGTTCTTTCTTATTGTATAGTCTACATAAAATTTTGAATAAAAATAAACTTATAAAAATAATTCTTACATCCTCAAAGGTAATGTTTTTCCACAATAGGGAATATGAAATCCACTAATGAACACACAGATGTAGTAGAGAGAGAGACCTTCACACATACAAATACACACAGGTATCTAGACATCTATACTCTCTATCACAAATTAACCTTTGTTAATTATTAGGTAAATACTGTTCCTTGTTGCTCCTTTATTTAGCATGTCTTTGACTCAATGAAATTAACCTGTTGTTTGTTTATTCCTTAATTGTTTCTTGTCTCTCCTGTAAATGCTCTTTGCTCATTTCTTTGTTGGGATTTTAATCTTTGTCCTACAGATATAAACTGCACACTTAATACTTACTTTTGCTTTTATTTTATCATTAATATACAAAAGTCTTAAAAGTAATGTAGCCAAACCTACTGTAATTTTCCTCTAGTTTCTTCAGATTGGTTTCCAGAAATTTCAATATTTAATCATTTAATATATGTGGGACTTAACCAAGCAAAAGGAGATTGGTCAAAATTGAGATGGGTTTTGCTCCAAATATGTAAGTGATTTTCCTAACATCACTTCCTGAACACACACATACCTTGGAGCTATTGAGGATTTGGTTCCAGACCACTACAATCAAGTGAATATCACAATAAAGCCAGTCAAATAATTTTTTTGGTTTTCCGGTGCATATAAAAGTTATGTTTACAACATTCTGCAGTCTATTAAGTGTGCAATAGCAATGTGCCTAAAAAATGTGCATTCTTTAATTAAAATACTTCATTGCAAAAAATATTAATCATCATCTGAGCTTTCAGTGAGTCATAATCACTGATCACAGATCACCATAACAAATATAATAATAATTAAAAAGTTTGAAATATGGGAGAATTATCACAATGTGACACAGAGTCATGAAGTGAGTACATGCCGTTGGAAAAATGGCACCAATAAACTTTCTCAATGCAGGATTGCCACAAACCTGCAATTAATGGAAAACATACTATCTGTGAAGCACAATTAAATCAGGTATGACAATAATCTACTTCTTTCCCAATATCTGTACTGGACACTAAGGCTAGATGACTTAGGAAGTCTTGGGTCAGGGTGAACTCTTACAGTATTTGTGTGGAAGCCAATTCTCCACCTTGTCTATCCTCTCTCCTTTTACTCTTCCCCCCCACCACAAATTCCCCAGGTTCTGCCCTGGAGCTTGGAAGCTTAGGGCATCTCCACAGCCCACAGTGATGTTCTGTATGTCTGTGTTCTGTCTTTCTCTCTCAGCTTCTCTTAGCATTTTATGTATGCCTTTTATTTAGCTATACTACCCATAGTAGAAAAGTCAACAGAGAGAAATGATTTATATAATTTTTGTGCACCACTACAAGTATGCACTCAGGAACACACCCTACTTTTATTATTTAGGAACTCTCTCTGGCTATGAAAAATAGGACTGATAAATAGCTGTAGAAACTATCCTCTTATAGCAAATGTTCAGCTGACTTAATAGAGGACAAAGCCAGGTAAAGAGCTTTGCTTTTCTTGGTTTTAAGTATGGATTAAATCAATCAATTTAATACCTAAATGTCTCTACAGTCATTGTATGAATCTACTGGAAGTAGGTATAATTAATGCAGTCATCTTTGGGAAATATGCTTTGGTGATATGTAGGCATGCAAATTGAATTAGAACTACTATGAAAAGATTAAAAGAGAAGTTGTTAAATGGATATGCATGAAGTAAGGCCTCCCTGTGTTTTTATCTTTTCTTTTTCCTCCTGTCCCATCTCCCCTCCTCTCCCTTCCCTTCTATTCCCCTTCCTTTAATTACTTCTCTCTCATACTTTTCTTCTCTTCTGTTTTCATTGGAAACAGAGATTTGAATTAATCATAAACCTGGATTCATGATACACCATCATCATTAATCTGTGCAATTTTTTGGGTTTTTTTTTCTCCTCCTCCTTGTTTTTGTTTCTGTTGTTTTTATTCCCATTCCCCACTATCATTTCTTTCCTTCCTTAGTCACCTGCTCTAATGCATTTAATGTGTGTTTTTGGATATAAAGGTATCCTTGAAAAATGTGCGTAGTTATTTTGTGAATGTATCTGGTTTTCATTTATAAAAAATGGTATTCTGCTATAGATATAGTTTTTTTTAGCATTTATTTATTTTTGAGAGACAGAGCGCAAGTGGAGGAGGGGCAGAGAGAGAGGGAAACAGAATCAGAGGCAGGCTCCAGCCTCTGAGTTGTCAGCACAAAGCCTGATGCGGGACTCCAACCCACGAACTGTGAGCTGAAGTCAGAGGCTTAACCCACTGAGACACCCAGGTGCCCCTCTTATGGTTAGTTTTTTAACTCAATATGTGACTTTGCACTCAGCTGTATGCTATAGGTATATGTAGATAATTGCTTTTGGTCACTGCATAGCCCATAGGCTATTTCTTCTTCTTCTTTTTTTTCTTAATGTTTATTTATTTATTTAGAGAGAAAAGGGGGCAGGGAGGGAGAGAGAGAGAGAGAGAGAGAGAGAGAGAGAGAGAGAGAGAGAATGAGAATCCCAAGCAGATTCTGAACTCTCAGAGCGGAACCCAACATGGGGCTCGAACCCAGGAAACATGAGATCACGCCCTGAGCTGAAACCAAGAGGCAGAGGCTTAACTGCCTGAGCTACCCAGGCGTCCCAGCCCATAAGCTATTTCTATCCCACTTTTTCATCTCTCTCCTAGAGATGATCACCTATGTTTCCCATAACTCCCTGGTTCTCAGACAAAGCTGCACTATACCCACAGTATCAACTCGTGGAAGACGCTCCCAGGAGAGGTTTGCCAGGGCATAAGTGCTGCCAGATTGTTCTCCAGATTTGTTGGCTTGTATTTCTTAGTATTTTGGCAAGATGCACATTAATTTGAAAATCTTATAATGTGCCAACATTCAGAGGCAGGTTAAGTTTTATAAGTGAGAAAAGTCAAAAAGAAATCTAATGTTTAAGTCACTTCTAAAAACAACACTCTTTTAGGCTAACTGAAAAACATCATTTTTGAGAAATGGTGCATGAAGCATATAGTTTTATCCACATTTATTGATTTGGGTCAGATTTTAGGAAGAACATTTTGCATGAATTATATTTCATAGCGTTTTAACAGGGATTATAAATGATATAATATGATTTATAGAATAACCAAAAATTTATGACTGTTACATTTTACATTTACAAATGCCCCAACATAAATTAAGTTTCCCCAGAGAAAATTACAAGAGCTGCATTTATTAAATACCTCCTCTGTGTCAGAGGAATAAGCACTATTTTATTATTCTTCACATAATCATTGTGTAATAGTCAGTATTTTGCTCATTTTAGAGGTACAGAAATTAATATTCAGAAAGGTTAAGTCATTTCCCACAAGATTGCGTAGCTGGTATATATAAAGGAGCTAGGATTCAGGTCAAGGACTACATTAACTACAAAGACTTAATCTTCACCAGGGACTTAAAAAAAAAAAGTGGTGTAGTGAAGACCATAAAGACAATTTGGTTTAGTGGTTTAGAACAGAGTCTGTAAGGGGCACCTGGGTGGCTCCTTTGGTTAAGCGTCTCACTCTTGGTTTTGGCTCAGGTTATGATCTCCTGGTTCCTGGGTTAGAGCCCTCTGTTGGGCTCCGCACTGACAGTAAGGAGTCTGCTTGGGATTGTCTCTCCCCCTCTCTCTCTGCCCCTCCCCTGCTCGCACTTGCACAGTCTCTCTCACCTTCTCTCTCTCTCTCAAAATAAATAAAAGTTTTCTCTCAAAAACTAAAAAAAAAAAAAAAAACAAAAAAAAAAAAAACAAAAAAAAAAAAACAGAGTCTGTAAAGCCTGATGTCCAAGTATAAGTCCCAGTGTTTCCACTTAAGAACTCCAAAACCTAGAGAAGTCACTCAAACTCTCTAGGTCTCAGTTTCCTTATCTGTAAAACAAAGAGGATGAGAATAACAATACCTACCCCCTAGAGTTGTTCTGACTTGTAAATGACTAAGATACCTTTAAAGCTTAGAACAGCTTCTGGAACATAGTAAACAGTCAGTTAATTATAATCTGTTCTTTTTCCAAAGAGGACTGTACTTTTGTTCAGATATTTATGTCAGAACCCTCTTCACCCAGGGGAGGCTTATACATCCCCTGCTCCAGGTGTGGGTCCTCGACAGTCTGAGTCAACCAGCGTAATGATATGACCTTTTCTGGTGACTGGTTCTGTAATGCTCAATCGGGCAATTATGGACAATGAGAGTCAAGAATTTGCGGGGGAGGGTGGGGAGATGGATTCTGGAGAAGTTCTATGCTTGCTTTTCTGGGAAAAACTACCTCCTTGACCACTCAGCATGTATGAGGAAGCACAGAATACTGAAAGTTACTGGCAACCATCCTTCAGCCATAAGGAGAACCAGCCCTAAAGGCCAGCGAGGGTCATAAAAGGGCACAACTTGAGTCACTGAGGGCATCCTGAAGCCACTGGATGAACCAAAACCTAACCCAGCTCTAGACTCCAACCTACTTTTTATAAAAATTTTAAAATATTCATTTATTTATTTTTGAGAGAATGAGAAACGCAGTGGTAGAAGGGCAGAGAGAGAGAGAGAGAGAGAAGGACAGAGAATCCCAAGCAGGCTCTGCAGCTGTCAGTGCAGAGCCTGACGTGGGGCTAGAACTCACCAACTGTGGGATCATGACCTGTAGATTCCAACCTATTGTTTAGATCAGCATGAGTTGAATTTTTGGTGGGGTGGGCTGTTGATAATTATAGTCATGTGTCTGTAAGCAGACCATGAATAAATGTCATCCCTTTTTCTAGCTCTGAGATTTTAATGAATGGGTGAATGAACTACTTTGTTTTTTTTCTGAGTTTCTTGAGGGAGAATTCAGTTGCCACAGGAAAATCAGGTCTAGTTGGAATGATAGATGCTAAAATGTTTTCCTAGGAAAGTTTGAATGTATGAGAAAGATTCCTGGAAACAGAAGAGGATTACACAGGAGTGCACTGTGAGAGCAGCTGAAAACAGGGTTAAAAAGATAAGCAAGTATGATCAAAATTTTTTTAGAAAAGAAACGAACTGAGTCAGAAAAGATTGAGGGAAAATAGTGAATCCAAAGGGCTTATAACTTGGATGGTGATTATGGATCTGATGGGAGCAAGCAACATGGAGCTAGGAGGGGGGCAAGAAGTACATGAGTAGAATTAATCAACCTCTCTATTACAATCAGAAACTTGGTGTGCAGTCGTGGGACAACTCTGCAAATGAATACTTTAATTATAACCTTAACTATGAACCAAAATTGCACATAATTTAAACTATCATATTTATTTAACATTAAAGAAACATTTGCTGAATACTACATGGTGAATACAACATTGTGTAGAAAATTGTTCTTCATAAAAAGTACAGTTTTAGCAGAACACATATCAAATAAAGGCAAATGATATCACAAAACCGGTGAGCAAGGTTTGCAGCATAGATAAAAGTTTGCTCTTGGGGGTTTCAATAATCCAGATAGAAAACTCCAGAAGGAAGAAAGTGGTTTCCTTAGCTCATGGTCAAAGTTGCTTTCAGTGGTACACTCTCCTCTCTAGGCACATAACAAGAAATACATATTTATTTAATAGATGTGGTAGAATATATACAAAACAAAGACTCATTTGTGCTCTTCTCAAAACAAGATGGTGACAATTGATAACCTCTTACAAAGAATAACATATGTTCTTCTTTCCTCAGCTTTCAAAGATAGATGATCATAAACAGAACTTAACAATGTTATACAGGCTGATAAAAAATAGAATTCTTAATATGTATAGACTCATATGTTACAAAAAAGCTCAAGTATTGTGATAAAAATGTGAAGAATCATCCCAGGAAGAAATACATGTGGTCAATTAACATTCAATTCCACTGGCAAACAAAGAAGTGCAAATTAAAATAACATGATGAGATCTTTTTTTTTTCTTTTTTTTGGAGGGAGAACATTCAGTGTGGTGGGGCATGTACTCACATGCTGCTCTCTATGTGTAATTCGATAAAATAGTTCTGGAGTGCAATAATGAGGGCAAAAACATATATAATACTAACTATGCTTCAAGGTTCTATGTTACATTTATTAACCCAATCTCACAACAATCCAATGAGGTAGGAGTAATTAGTATTCTCCTTATTGCTATTATTTGCTTAGAATTTAAACTTGCTTCATATATTATGCTGTAGTATATGATCACATTTATTGTACTATAATTATAAATGGTTACTAAAACATTCAAAACATACTACAGATATTTTGACCGGTAATGTGTTGGCTTTCACTAAGCCACAAGTTGATTTAATGAACTTACTGTGTTCAAAATTTTGTTTAAATCTCTGGAATTTTTGAGAAACATCCAGAAGATAGTAAAATATTCATTGAAGTAAACACAAAATAAGGTTTCAACAAAAATGCATTGTGATTGATATATTAAGCCAGGACTCAAGGAATTGAGGTAATTAGTCTATCATAGAGAAAACTCTCAGTTATTTGAGATCATTTATATAGACAAAATAATCTAAAAATACAACCCCATTGGCATTTCAAGGAACAGTTTATAGGGTCGATATTCTCATTCATATCAATTATTCAAAGACTTCTAATAAATATGATGCTAGAATTTTCCTCCTTGGAGAAAGGCAGAAAAGCAGTGGTAGCCTTTAAACAATGGAAATCAAACAGACGTAATTTATAGCTTCCATTCACATATCAGTTTTGATAGTACTTTTTATCCTAAAATGATTCTGTAGTAGATAGGGGGAAAACAAGTTCTTACAGTACAGTATTTAACAGTGAGAGCTCTTTAAAGAGGCAGATTTTGGTTTCACCCCAGGTTCTGTCACTTTCAATCTGTGTAAACTTGGGCAAATTGTGGGGATAATAAGAGTATCTACCCAAAATGACCACTGGAGAGTTGAATGAAATTGCACATGTGACGAGCATACTGCTGTGTCTATCACAGAGTGAAGAGTTATTACATAACAGCTATTATAGTTGTTCTTGATACCTTCCTTCTTTGTTAGTGACTGTGATCCACAAAAATATGGCCCAAAATCAAGCTTAATTAGATGCAGGATTTAATATGCCTTCCTGTACAAAGCATCTCTCACAACAGGCCTCTCACACAGGATAATGTTACCCTCAGTAATGTCTCAGGGACTTTAGAAAACCAGTCCATAGTTGATTTGGAAGTTGCCATAATTTTTAACTCAATATCTCGCTTTAACTTGGTTTTCTTCAAAGTCTTCCTTGTGCTTTGTCTGACAATTCATTCCTACAGAGACTGTATAATTACTATATTTGGGGGTACATAACAGTTTCACTCTTATTTTTCTTAAAAATGACATTTGGTACTGTCATGATAAACCTTCTAAGTCTTCATTTTGCCCAAAGATCATTAAAAAGCAAAATAATAGCAAATAACTCCTAATGGGTTACATGTCAACAAACAGGGGTTATTAAGGATGGGCATTGCTTTGTGTTCTCTGGGTTTAACTGTGTATTTTCCCAAGAGTAAAACTCATAACCAAAAGGGTTCTTTTCTGGCATAATGTTATCAGTTTATCTTTAAAAATCTTGTTTCAATAAGCTTTCAAATATAGTTGACCCTTGAATAACATGGGTTTGAATTGCATGGGTCCACTTATATGTGCAGGACTGTAAATGTATTTTCTATTCCTTATGATTTTCTTAATAACATCTTCTTTTCTCTAGCTTACTTATTACAAGAACACCATATATGAAATCTGTGTTAATTAACTGTTTATTTTACTGGTAAAGCTTCCTGTCAACAGTAGGCTATTAGTTAAGTTATTTGGAGTCAGGGGCACTTGGGTGGCTCAGTCGGTTGGGTGCCCAACTTTGGCTCAGGTCATGGATCTCACAGTTGGTGGGTTTGAGCCCCGCATAGGGCTCTGTGCTGACAGCTCAGAGCCTGGAGCCTGCTTCAAATTCTGTGTCTCCTCCTCTCTCTGCCCTTCCCATGCTCATGCTCTGTCTCTGTCAGTCTCTCAATAATAAATAAACATTAAAAAATAAACAAAATAAAAATTGATCTGGAGTCAAAAGTTACATATGGCTTTTCAACTGTATGGGGGTTGGAGCCCCTAACTCCTATGTTGTTTAAGGGTCACCTTAGCATCTTTTATGGTTTTTATCAATTTCAGAGATTTTAGGGGGTGCCTGAGTGGCTCAATCAGTTAAGCATCTGACTTTGGCTAAGGTCATGATTTCACAGTTCATAGGTTTGAGCTCCACGTGGGGCTCTGTGCTGACAGCTCAGAGCCTGGAGTCTGCTTCAGCTTCTGTGTCTCCCTCTCTTTCTGCCCCTCCCCTGCTTATGCTCTGTCTTGCTCTCTCTGAAAAATAAATAAAAACATTACTGCTTTTTAATTTCAGAATATTTAAATATTGCCAAGTTGATCTTATGATCTCATGCTTTATGAACACATTTATTTATGCTACTGCTTTCAGTTCTGATCTGATCCTACATGATGACACAAAAAAATATCATGATAAGAACAAAAATAAATGTTAACTTCAGTAACACAGATAAATGTATTCCACTGACACTATTTTGACCTGAATTAGCTGGGTATTTTTGCTTCTTCTACCAGAGTAATCGTATTTCACCACAGCTTAAATTTAGGTCACTTTGGAAAAATGCATAGGATTAAGATTATCATCCTAATGCATGAAAAATGACCAGGATTCAGGGAAAATGATATATAAATGATGAGATTTCAAGTTCTAATAATAGAAGATTTAAAAATTACTCTCATGTTAAAAGCCCCAATTTATGCTATATGAACATGTTTGAAATAATAAGTGATGCACAAATTTCTTTGGATTTCTTCAGAATTTCTCCAAATTTCTTCCTGATTTTATGATTCTTCGTCAAAGACATGAGAAAACATGAATAAATTATGAATGAGTTTCTATAAAGTATTATCTATGGATGGGGTGGGAAAAAATGATCTCTTTCTCCTTTTTCACCTCTCTAATTACAATTTCTGAGTCTTAGAATATAGTATTTCAATATTAGATCTGTTAGCATTTGATAGTCAGTAGCTTTAAGATTCTCTATTCATCTTGGAAGTAGGGATGACTCAGAGGTAGGTTGGAACCTTGCCTCCTCTCACTGGAAACACCCAGAGGTATATTCTAGTTTCCTTATTGCTAGGAATTGGCCCACGGAATATAGCAAGTTAATTTTTTATCTGTTTTCATGAATACATAACAGTGGATTGAAGCAAAAACTTGTTCCTACATTGAAAATATCAAGTACTGACTACTTGTAGATATTTTGAGTTATGCCATGGTCGTTGGCTTGAAGATGAACTAAGATTATTAACTGTCCTTCTCTTGTCTCTGGGTTGGCATGTATTCTCAGGTCCAGTTTGAATCAAAGGTGACAGGCCTTGTCTGGGCCCCAACTTTCAGGACAAGCTAGAAGTTGGCCTTGCCCAACAAGAAAGAAGACAGTGGTCTGCCTTTCAGCTTTTCCTCATGTTGCTGTTCAGCCTGCAACTTTCACTAACCAGAGATTCTTAAAAGGAGCTATCATCAGTGAAAACAAGGATATGCCCTAGTTAATGATACAAGGTGTTAATTTGTCTCATCTGCCAAAAGACATTTAAATGTTACTCAATCTGTTTTTTTTGCTGAAATATTTGGGCATATTTCAAACTTATTCCGAATGCTTTTTTGCTTATCTAAGCTAATTACCTCAATCCATGTACCTAGCTATCACAATTTTCCAAGATACCACAGTTTTTCTAATATATAGAATACCCTTTTATAGTATTGGGAATTGAAATCATACTGTTTGGCTCAAGCGATATCACAAATTTATCATGCACATACATTTTCAGAGGGGGAGAGTCCAAGAGTTTCACTTGGGTGTGACAATTCCCTTAGCGTTTGACTCCTGTAATGTTTTTGCTGGTACTTCGCTATTTTGGAAGTGCTGAAGCTTGCATTTTCTCCTGTGAAAGATTTTCCTAAGCTCCCTTCTGGCCTACTTCATTACTTGGCCTCACTTCGCATGTTCTAATTTTTAAACTTGTTATTCTCTGTGGACAGGGTTTTTGACATCCATCTTTTCTTTAACAATCAAAATGTTATACATTCTGGAATTACTCATACCATACTCTGCTCATGTTCCTTACTTTTGCTACAAGAGTTGCATGGGTGGACCAAGGACATCATATAACTATTGCTTTATTTTAGTCTTTTCAAGTAACTGCAAGTCTCATTTTCCTAATACCTCAATAAAATATTTTTGGATTCCATCTTTTTACCCTCTGTAAAATGTTCTCACTGCCATTATGTTTATTGTGAAACAATCAGTGTCAAGGCCTAGCTATAAAATCATAGCTAAAAGTCATAGCTTTTACAATAACTAAAAAAAAAAAAAAAAAAAAAAAAAGATGAAACCGATTCCTCCTGTCCAGAATTATTTGAATAAATTCTGCAACATTCTGCTTTACATGGTCTCTACAATTTACAAAAATATGTTCACGGTGTTAATGTTAAATTATTTCTTTTTTCTTCAGGAATTTATTGTTTGCTTATTTACCTGGCAAAAGATTGGCCAAAGGGGAGGTGGAAATTTGGAGCACTGTGGCAAATGCTATTATATCTGTATGTATAAAATGTGAAACACAGCCTCTTATTTTCTAAACACGTTTAAAAGCCTATCAAATATCTGGCAAGCCACTCCAGGATCCCCACTCATTATTGAACTGCTCTAATAAAATCTCATCTTTCAACCAGAAAGAAGGCTCAGAAGGTTCTCAGTAGCCTCTACAATTAGCCTTTTGCTAATTCTTCAGTGAGCGCCAAGGATTTAAAGCACAAAACCTGGAGCCTTTTTCATGTGTTTCAATGGATGCCTTTGGTGCTATACAAAGATACACAGCTTTCAGGAAACAACACTCAGCTGGCAGTGAGGAATCATCAATGATTAATTTAGAAAGCCCATCCCTAGCATGTGGAAGTAGCTTCAGGATAATGGCAATAAGTGGTGTGTATCCAGGGGATGGGGTTGCTTTGCAGACTTAAGGTTCAGAAGGTGGTGAAAGAAGGTAAGGAGGGCTTACGTTTGTGTTGCATTTGTACGTTTTTAGGAGGGCCTGGCATGCTACATACTTTGATCTTTTGCTGCACAGATAGTTTTGATCTAAACTGTGTACTCAGGGTAAATAAGATATGATTTGTTATTTCACGGCTTTCCTTCATAATCCTTTCCTTTAATTCTCCTTTCCAGGTGCCCAGATGATCACATTCCCATTCCCACCGGTCAAATACCTGTGGAATTAGAAGATGGATGGCGTGGTGATTGAATCTGGAGTCAGGCTGCTTAGTAACAGAATCCTGGCCTCCTCACACGGTAGGAGGCCTTGAATGGCGCTGCAAGTTCTAGGAGGGAGGTGTCTTAGGGCGAGCACCTGGCCTTTTCCCCATCTTGGCTGTCAGTCATCATCCCGCCTCGCTACACTCACCTTATTTCTGGATCCTGATTTGAGAAGCCTGGCTCTTGTAGACACCTCAGAGTGACTTGCTAAGGTCGCAGCCACTTATCTGGTGATTTTGTAGTTGGCTGATATGAAAGAACAGAAGTGCATGTATTTCAAACACATTTATTGAAGATCCACTGGATGCGGGGCGATGAGAATTCCGCGGAAAACCGACGGACAAAAATCCTGCTCCCCCGAGAGTTCACATTCTGGTGGAATTAAAAGTTGCCTCGCAACATCTGCGCTGTGCTCATTATCAGCTCTGCCTGAGGACTGCTTGAAGTTCACTGTTCAGGCCAAGGAAACACAGCTTTCCCAAGGGCCATTGTAAGCTGGCCTCAGCTCTCTGCGGACAAAATTTGAAAGAATATAAACTGCAGAGCCGCGAACGAGGCGGGGGTCACTGAGGTGGCGTCTATTAGCGTCAATACGGCGGAGTCAGGGGACCCTGCCAGAGCCTGAAAACTTCAAGCCAAACAAACTCAGGGATCACAACCCCCCACCCTTCTCCTCTTGTCCTCCGACTAGCCGCGGCCCCTGCCGCGGAAAAGCCGTCCCAGGGGTAGGCCGGAGGAGACAGGGGGCTTGGAGAAAGTGGACTCCGATTCACTCCCCCTTCTTCCCCTCCCGATCATGGGCTTTGCCCTGGAGCGCTTCGCCGAAGCGGTGGACCCGGATTTCGAGTGCAAGCTGTGCGGCCAGGTGCTGGAGGAGCCCCTGTGCACGCCGTGCGGACACGTCTTCTGCGCCAGCTGCCTGCTGCCCTGGGTGGCGCGGCGGCGCCGGTGCCCGCTGCAGTGCCAGCCCCTGGCGCCGGGCAAGCTGTGCCGGGTGCTGCCTCTGCGCAGCCTCATCCAGAAGCTGCGCATCCAGTGCGACTACCGCGCCCGCGGCTGCGGCCGCTCGGTCCCGCTGCGCGAGCTGGCGGCGCACGTGGAGCGCTGCGACTTCGGCCCTGCCCGCCGCCGCCGGCGGGGCTGCGCCTCGGGGCCCGGCGGCCGCGGCGGCGGGGACGTGCCCGCGCGGGGGGGCTGCGCCACGGCGCCTGGGCCCGGCCGGGGCGGGGGCGCGCGCGGGGGGCCGCCGGGCGTCCGCGGCGGTAGCGGGCGGGGGCCCCGGCCGCCAGTCCTCGCCTGGAGGCGGCGCGACAAGGCGCTGCTGGCGCAGCTCTGGACGCTGCAGGGCGAGGTGCAGCTCTCGGCCCGCAGGTACCAGGAGAAGTTCGCCCAGTACATGGCTCACGTCCGCAACTTCGCCAGAGACCTGGGCGGCGGCCACGGCCCGGTAAGCGCAGAGGGGTCGGGCACCTGGGGCACAGTTGGGGTGGATAGAGGACCGCTTCTTTCTGGTACTTGGGGATTCCTTTAGAAGGTGACATCCGTCCTTACCATGCAGTGGGAAGCATCCACCAGCCCTGACCCGACTCCACTGTCAGCACCTTTCGGATGGATTTGTGTTGCATTTGAGAAGGATTTCTCCCTTCCACTTCTATTAGGATTGGAACGAGTTAAACAGATTTCAATTCCAACTTTTTGACGGAGGAGGAATTAGGAAAACTCATTTTGCCACCCCGACCCCTCGCTCCCTATCTTTCACTTTCCTGCCCTATCCTCTCTGCTATTTGGGGGGCGGGGGGGGCACCTCTGGCTTCTGGCTTGTTCCTAAAGCCAATCAGAAAAGGAAAGCCAGGAAATGAGGACTTCTCCGACCCTGCCTCCCCTCTCCCGCTGCCCCAGCATCCCTGCGGCCTTGTCAGTCGCACACCTTTAGCTCTGAATGACTTAGTTTCCCTGCCAAACTGCTCGCATCGCCTCTACTCAGTGCAGGGACTATCAGGGATGTGAGAATCCAGGAAAACCTCGAGTTGGGAGAGGGAGCAATGGGATTTCTTAGACCTGCAGAGTTTTCATTAGCCCGACCTTCCCTAAAGAATCCTTCCCTTCCTAAGTATTTCATCATTGGTGGAGTGTGTGTGTGTGTGTGTGTGTGTGTGGCTTGGGGGACCAAATCTGAGAGCAGCCACATCCATCTGCGGTCATAGTAGCCCTGTGAGCCCGTGGGCAGCGGCTGTTTCCCTTCTTTGTCGAAGCTGCTGGCCCCGAACCGTGCTGGTGGACTGCCCGCTTTCAGACTGAATAAACAAGCCTGTTTGCAGCACCCCGTGTGAAGAGGCTTGTTTATAAAGCTGTTACTTCTCTTCTGGAGGACTTCTGCACAGTGTTTGACATTGTTGGTCGCTGCCATGGTGAGCAGGGATTTAGCAGGACTTGCACTCCATTCAAGGAGCTGTTTCCATTCTTCACTGTCCCAGGGAGGAGCAATACGGGATGACTCCCATTTGGGACCGCGTTGCACTGCCTCCAACCCAGGCATGGAGTGGAGAAGCTTCTGCCCTTGAACCTAGAAAAGATAACTGAAGTGTGAGAGGCTAAAATGTTGCTGCTCTGACAAAGGGAGGCACACTGCTTCTTAAGAGACTGGGTGCTATCCCTGATTCTTTCTGTATCCTATTTATATCTAGGTAAATTTACAGGGTGGGAAGATCCAGAGAGAGGCCCAAGAATGGGCTGTGTTACCAGGCCATGTTTCAAGGTCGTAGGGAAGCAATGGCCGATGAAACAACAGCTAGAATCATATGACAGAAAAGTCCAAGCAACAAGTTGAGCTGTGATTCTGAGAAGTGAGGAAAAACTGCCCATGATTTGCAGACTATCAGAAGGCTTCTCTAGGAGCCTCAGAGATGTTTTCCCACTGCCAGTAGGGGCTGCTGTGTGCACTCCCTGGGAACTGCTCCTGGGACTAGGTGGTGATGGTGCTTATGGAATTTTACCATTCGGAAGTAATTACCAAATATGTAATTTCCCAGGACAGTTAATAATACCCATAGCTATGAATAAACCTTACCTAATCTGGCACTATCTCACCTTGTATTTAAATTGGTCTCTATTAATGAACAGGTTGTAGATATAATTCCTATTCGTTTTACTGTTATTTGGCTGCTGGGAAAAGAAATACATACTGTTTTACCTAATACAAATTCTCTCTTTTTAAAGTTCTGCAGGAGTTATGCGAAACCAAGCAAGAGTGCTATTTAAAATTAGGATTACTGTAATTAGATCCTGCATTACAACAACAATCCAAATATCACTATTGAAAGAATTTTATCAATAGCTCACTACTACTTAAATCCCTCAAGACTTTCCAACGTGAGATTTTTACATTAAATAATTCTGAGGTTCTTTATTATACTCTAACAAAATGAGGATACTTGTAGGGTCACCAGAAATCTGTTTTAAATTACAATGAAGTCAGAATTAGATGCTGCATTCGGATAAAAGATAGATTGATGTGTGAAAAGACAAAGTCTTCAGACATTTTTGAAAATAGCTACTTTTCTCACAAGCACGTTTCTTTTAAATACATAGTTTCAAAGTACATTTAGGAAGAAATGTCCCAAATTCAACCATCCTTAATTTTAAGATTTTCTTCTTCTCAAATGTTCACTTATTTACATTTTTTTCAAAAGGCTTGTTGTAGCATTTATTTATTTATTTATTTATTTATTTATTTATTTGCCTACCTAGTTTTTTTATCCCTTTTCTTCTAGGATGGAGAACATAAACCACTCACCATTGTGTTAGAAAGAGAAAATGACACGTTGGGGTTCAATATTATAGGAGGTCGACCAAATCAGGTAACCTACCTTGTTAATGCATAACTCACTCTTTGATTATAAAATAATAGAAGACAGCTTTCACCTGTGGATTTTGAATGAGGAAAACAAGTGATTTAATCTTTAAAATCATTGTGATCAAATATCAGATTCCTTAATGCAAATATTCCAGTACATAATTACATTTTTTGAGAGTACAAAACAAACCAAAAAACCCAACAGCTAACAAACTTGTCCCTCTTTGCTACTTTTAATAAAACCACAGTAGGTTTCTCATTTTATTTACATTGTATAGCCCCATTGGTAAACTTCTTAAACCTATTTCATAATAATGTGTATAGGCAATTTATATTTGAAAATACTAGGCAACTGGATAGCCTGATTATACCTTCTATTTATTAAGTCAGTTTGCTCAATTTTCACATGCTAACACAGACCAGGCAGTTTATTATGCATGAATAAATGAATGAATAAACAGTTAAAATAAGTTGAAATAAGGAATCATTGTTTTCATAGGTATATAAGCAATACCATGCTAAAGAAAGATGGTTGATTAGAGATATTTTTGGCTCCCCAAATTCAAATCCTTTATTTAATTGAATGAATAATATTTTCTACATTGATGCCAATTGTTTTCAAAGTACATGACTTACAAACTTAAACCAGAAACTGTAGTTGCAGAGTTCTTTTATATCCTCCAAATACATCAACTCAATTTTTACTGTAACTAGAAAAAGGTGGTGAAGTTTAAAAAGATGCATGTTCTTTAATTTTCTTAATAAAATGCCATGAAATTTTTGCATCTTGCATTACAGATGTTGTCTAAGGAAACTATCTTTTAGCTGTTGGCCATATGCTATGTTTAGGTCAGGATGGAAATGACATTTTTTTTTCTTATTGTTTAGTATTTCAAAAACCTAGTAACAAATGACTGATGTGCTTCTGTTTCTAGAACAGTCCCCATTTATTATGAAAAGAAGTCTTTCATCATAGCATTTTTGTTTTCTTTGCCCCTAAGGAATATTTTTATAAAATGCAAGTTAGGTGTTTGACATTTAAATGACATTGGCCTTTTTTAGGAGGCTCTTCAAATTCATGTTAAGGAAGGCTAAGTAAGGAGAAATAATTTTATTTAACCTGCCATGAAGTAAATTGACATTTAAAATGATTATTACAGTATGTCAGGCATCTTACCTAGATAAGTTCTGCAATATAATTGTTTTTCCGTGACTGGCTAAAATGTCCTGTTTGTATTATACTGGTTATATGGTTGAGATTTAACTAATCATTAGGCTCATTGCACCTGGAAATGTGTAACGATTAGCCTTGAATGGGTTCTCTTGCAGTTAGAGTTGATCTTTTGGGATTTTACATTTGAGCAAGCTCCTAGTCTGCCCTGTGAATAGATACAGTACGAGCTGTATTTCCAAATCTGTCACATCATGAGGCTAAATTATATTTTCAAAGCTGTGACCACATTTCAAACCAGTTATACAGTGATACTGGATATACTTTTTGTTTTCCTGTAGCCCTTTTTAATTGCTATATCTGTCTAGAAGTAAGATGTTTTCTAAATAATACTTAGGAGCCAGTCAATATCACCTTGTACATACCCTTTCCTCATGGCTTTTTATGTATACCCAAAAACATGAAGTAAATGGATAATCTTGTCAGAGATGCTGGACTCATTCATTAAAGCTGCCATCTTGATTAATGACTATTTGGTATTAAGTAAGTTAAAATTCAGTGCCAAATCCCCAGCTAAGGGAGAGAGTTGAATGTTTAGTGAGGATTGGCAATGTTACATATACTAAATTGACTTTATCTAACGTAAGATTGTATTGGTATCTTTCTCACTGCTAACAGTTATATTTTTTATAGAATAATAAGGAAGAAACATCAAAGGAAGGAATTTACGTTTCAAAAATTTTGGAAAATGGACCTGCCGACAGAGCAGATGGCCTGGAGATTCATGACAAAATCATTGAGGTAAGACAATAATAAAATACCAATAAGAGACATGGAAGAAATATTTAGACGTTTTAAATTTCCAGACTTACTGTTTTACCTTGATGTGGTACTTATTAGAGTATATATTTATCTAGAGTTTATATCTAATCTATATCAATTGTTAGATATTGAGATAAAAGAATAAATCACCTGAAGTTTCCAAATGTGTTAATGCATGTCTCTGCTTTAATAAGTTGCTGTCCCTGTGAACTGTGAAGAAAGTTGTGTGATTATTAAGAGATTAATTTTGTATGACCTTTCAAAAAATGATAAGTCTCTACTCAAGAACATTTTTGATGAGGAAATATTACTGTCTTTGAGCTTGTGATTAGTATGTTACAGGGAGAGTTTGGAATTGTTTATACAATACCTTTTACCATTTCCTAGTTTCACATAATTATCTTGTTCATGTATTTTTCAATGGGGAAATTTTTTTTTTCCTATTGCAAAAACCTGGTGGGAACTCTTTATTTTCTCAAATGTGTGTTGTAGCGCTATTGTAATATTTGGGGTTGAGAAAATAAATTAAAGAAGTTAGTAAAATTTGGGCTGGGATAGTGGAATTTTAGGTCCCTGCCATTTACCACCAAAGTGCTTTTGAAGTTTTAACTAATTGAGATAGTAGTATTTGGTATTACTGAAAATGGTTAGATTACCTTTTATCAGTGGAATTATTTCCAAGGTATTAGTAAAGGCATAAATAGAAATTTGGAAGGTTTATTTGACTCCACTACTTTGGAAATATTCTGTTTATTCTAGGTTATATCATCACTAGTGCTGTCTTTCTGAATGTCTATATAAACTCTCTGGATGGAGTTGGTTCTTTTTCTCTATGAAACTTTGGATAAACTTTTAGATATTCACTCATCCTTGGTGCATTAAAAAGATTGAATTTTGAGTAATTTGACTTTGGATAAGAGTAAAGAATGAAGAAGATCCAATAATTTTTCTGTGTCAGGAAAGAACTCACAACATCTAGAAATGAGCTGGCTAGGTATTTTGGGGAAGAGAAAGGCGATGTCTTTGGCTGAAAAGCTGGGTTTTATCTGAAGAGGTCTTTTGTATTAAAATTCTCGTCTTCCAGTTTTGTAGCCAAGATAGTACAGACCTGCTTTCACTGATGGCTGTCCAGTTTGTCTTGAAAATTTGCCTAGTGGAAATATTTACATGCTGCAATTTGTAACGTTAGAAACTTTTTATTTCTACTCAGATTTGTGCAATATGATTTAAAGGGTGACATCATTTAAACAACAAAAAAATTGCCCTTGTTACTTTCTGCCTTATCTCTAAAGCATTTTGATTTTTCCAATTACATGGAAATGAATGCCTGTTTGATACTCTTAGAAGGGCTAATGGAGCTGAATACATATATTCAATTAGCACACATACTCACATATATACACAACAGAAACGTAATGGGGATTTGAAAAACATTTTTTTTCCAGCTAGGTAACAATGTTAGGTGTGCTTCATTAATGTTGCATTAAAAAGGAGGAGAAGAATTTCTTTTTTAAATTGTGATATAGCACTTCTGTTAAAAATACATTTTTTTAAACATGAAGAGGTAATTTTATAAAAACTGTGGTTGATAAATCAAGTGCATGTAGATATCTATCTAATACTGCTAATGTATCTCAAAATAACCTTATTCAAATCATATAAAGAGCAAAGAGGTCAACCATGTTAGTCTAAATTATAATTTATAACTAGCTGCAGTATTATTATTATTTCACCTTGATGAGCTTAAAATTTGCCTCAATGACAGAAATTTATCAGTGCCTCTTTTATGCCAGGGTACATTGTAATAGTCCTATTTTTGTTATAGTTCTATAATTGATTCATATGAACACATTGACAGTTAAAAAATGAGTTGGATGATATACATATATTTGGAATGTTGTCTATTAAATAGTGTGAAATATTTTAAAAGGAATACTATTACAAATATATCTCATATTTAGTTTTTTAGTGATGCCATTGGCTTTTAAAGTGAATAGATATTTGTGACTTTATTTTGTGTGTGTGTATACACACACACACAAGTAGCACACTTGATCTTTTACATATATATGTGTAAAAGATCTTATAACAATTAAATTTAGACACATTTGATTCCTGTCAATTATTTTAGTTCATCTTCAGTTATGGTATCATTCAAGTTTACACATTTTATAGTAACAGGAAACTAATATGAAATATAGGATTAATTTAAAGAGTACAGAGACAGAAAACATTTTAAAATTGAGTAATTTATTTTCCATTTTTTGTGCTAAGTGATTTATTTATTGAATTAATTTGATGCAATGGTTTTTTTCAGTTTTTGAATTTGAAATGGTTATGCTGGTTGATACCTGGTGCAACAAATAAATTTGTTAGCAGTAGAATACACAGTAGTTCAGATATTATGAAACTACTCATATGAGCTAACTTCCACAATCACATGACTAAATGTTTTGAATTTAGTGATGTGACTGAAATAAATAGAAACCATTAGACTTTTTTTTTTTTTACTTATAGTCATGATATACTAAAAATGTTTTGTCTAGCTAATTGGTTAAAGCACACATTACAATAGGTTTATGTATTCTTACAAAATAACAAAAATTTTCTTAAAATCGTTTATTTGGAGGAAAAAGTAGATATGTTAAAGGTCTGGTTCTATTGATGCATAAAGAGATTTTAGAAATTCTAATAAAAATATTAGGTATAACAATTTACCAAAGTTTTTCAAAAGCCAACAACTCTAAAAGTATTATTTTTAAATATTCTCCATTCCACTGAAGCTGATCAAATTCAAGGATCATAAAAGAAAAAAATAGTCATAAAGTAGATCCATGTCATAGTTTTCACATAGTGCAAGGAAAATTCTTTTGGAGTCAGTCTCCTTGAACAATTATGTTTAGTAGTTTCTAGATGTTTACACATCCATATTAAAATATGTATGGTGTAGATTCAAAATAGAAATCTGTTGTGATGTTGGAGTTACAGTATTGGGTGTCAGAGTATCCCCGGAGGCTGAAAAGGAAGACCTTGTTAAAGGCATTTTGAAACATGGCGGAAGTTCACATAGACCAGGAATTCACCAGAGGATATTTCCAATAAAAGCATCATTTGCATGCTGTTTTACACCCTTTCGAGACTCAAAGGAGCCACAGAAAACTCTTGATACTGTCAGAGGCTTGGGCACAATTCTGTAAGAGGACAGTACCGTTACCATGATTATCATCATGTTAGGATACCTGCAGGGTGTGTGGGAGCTGAGAATCAAAGTTCACTGCTGCTGTCAGCAATTATTCCTCTCTTATTATTTCTGTGTCACTGATAGTAGGCAGTACAACCTTAACCCCAGAGTGGGAAGGTGAATAGAAGGGTGGAGGGTCATTCGTGGCTCTTTGTTCCCACTTTCTTTCCCCGCCCCTCCCCCCCCAGCTCCTAGCCAATGCTGGGTGACTGGAAAGTCCACCCTTCTCTTAGCTTCTGGAGACCAGAGAGTAGGGGCGGAGTAGACTCTGAAGTCTATGGGAAGAACAGTGTGGAGCAGAAAGAGTTTTCTGTAGTGTATATATTAAAGTCTTCTATTTATTTAGTCTGAAATAAATAGTGAAATGCAGCACCCAAGGCATTTTCATATACTTTAGAAACAGTTCTCACATTGAACAGTGTCATTATAGCACTTTCTAGAAAGTGATGAGTGTAGTACTAGCAGAAAGAACTTTACAAATGCAATGTCTCCACAAGGACTTAACTATTCCAGACTGCCAACTCCACCCTCTTTTATTTCTGTAATGGTGTATCTTTTGCTTTCTCCAGCACTGCGCTGCTAGAGTAAAAATCTTTGATTATTGTGTTTGTGTAAGTCTCTGCACAGTTCACTTATAGGTGCTAACACAGGAGATGTAAATGCAGATGAGAGCTAAACATTCAGGAATGCTGTTGTCACTTGCAGGGTGCTCCCTCTGTGCGTGCCTGATGGCACAGTGCACCTTCCTGCCTTATAAAGCAGCCATGCTAATTTGTGTATGCTTCGGAAGCATTTACAAGTTTTGTAGGTCACTTGTAAATCTGGTGGGCAATTAGTTTTTTTGAGAAATTATTATTTAATTTGAACACATCACTGAACTCTTTAATAACATATTATCATCCCACATTTTTAAAGTGTTTTTTAATTGTTCAAATAACATTGTCTGAAAGAGGAAAGAACTGAAATCAATCGTGTTAGTGCAGGTAAAGAATTACATTGTATGAGATTTGTAATCCTGACTGAATGCTACTTAAATTGACTGCTGTTTTACCATGATATAGTTATCATTATATAATTGTATATTTTAACATATGGTGAGAAGTACTGTGTTGCAGTGGGAAAAGCATGAATCCTGGAGTCAAGGAGCTCTGGCTGGAATTCCTGTCCTGCCTCTTTAAACGTGTATGACCTCGAGCAAGCCAGTTGTACTCAGTTTCTATGCCATTCATGGTTACCATGTATACAAATTTCCCAGCACAAGGCAGGTTCTTAGAACCCACTATTATGAGTCTGATGTGTCCCTCAGCTTATGCAAGTAGTTTGTTCTACAGAACACAGAGACAGTGGGTGCGGAGATATTTTCCTTTCTTGGAGAATCCAGGGCACTGTCTCCCCAATTTTTAGTCATCCCCATTTCTATAGACACCACAGTTTGGATGAGTAAGTGTAGGAAGTTGTAACTCATACGTTTTCATATATTCGTAAGGACACTCAGATACAAGAGGGGCTGTGGGGAAAACTTTGTAACTATGCACTTATGATTTAATTCAGCCGTTCAACAAGTATTAATTGCCTATATGTTCCAGGCAGCATCTCTGTACTATCGAAATAAAGAGCAATAAGAACCATTCTCTGTCCTCAAGAAGCTTGTGGTAAGGCGGTCCCATTTGCTGCCTGCACAAGGCAAAGCAGGCCTTCATGGGAAGTTGCTCCTTCAATCATTATGACCTTAAACGGACATCACCATGTGATCTTAGCAGAATGACACTGAAACAAGGATAAGCCTTGTTTTCCTGTTCTCCCAGGAGTAGTTCAATTCATTTTAAGAAAGCACAACATAGGGTTAGTAAAGTAATAGAATCTGTGAATGTAAGACAGCATTGTAGTTTCAGGAAGGGGCATGGACTTTGAACTGGGGTCTTGGCCTTGAATTTATACTGGATTGCCTTGCAGAGATTTTCAATCTTTCTTATTCTCCATTTCTTTCCTATAGCTATGAGGGTAAAAATAACTAGTAACTCATATCTTCTATCTATATAATTATAGTGTTTTGCCATTCTACTGAATTTCCATTATTAATTAAGTATTGTTTTGGGGTGACTGGCTGTCTCAGTCAATGAAGCATCCAACTCGATTTTGGCTCAGGTCATGATCTCACAGTTCTTGAAATTGAGCCCCGCGTCAAGCTTTGTGCTGACAGTCCAGGCCTGCTGGGGATTCTCTCTCTCCCTCTCTCCTGCTTACACTCTGTTTCTCAAAATAAACTTAAAAAAAATAAGTATAGTTTTATTTTAACTTACAAGGAAAAGGCTGGAAATGTCTTTTTTACACTGTCAAGCTTTAATATGTTAAGCACTATTTATTTTAAATTTATAGGGTATGAACTAGAGTTTGATTCTTTTTAAATGCTAAACTTCTGTGTGTGGAAACGGGCCCACCACACATGACTGTGCTGTTTGCACACTGTGTATTTGGACACGGTGAAAAGAAAGTCAAAAGGTCTGTGGTTCCCATTCTCCTCATCATTCTGCACTACAAAAAACTCATCAGAGCACCTATGACCTGATTTTCTTTACGAAGGTATAATCACATATATACAATGTTGTATTAGTTTCAGGTGTACAACATGATTCAGTATTTGTGTATATTGCAAAAATCAACCCAACAAGTCTTGTTGACATTGTCACCATACATGGTTAGTTACAAAATTTTCTTTCTCTTATGATGAGAACTTCTGTTCTCTTAGCAACTTTCAAGTATATAATATAGTAGTATTATCTATAGTCGCCATGCAGTTCATTACATCCCCACTTCTTATTTATTTTATAGTTGGAATTTTGTACCTTTTGACTCCTTTCAACCATTTTGCCCACCCCTTCCCCCCACCTCTGGCAAACACAAATCTGTTCCCTGTATCTATGAGCTTATTTTATTTGTTTTTGAGAACTACACAGTATTTGTCTTGTTCTGTCTCACTCATTTCATTTGGCATAAGGCCCTCAAAGTCAATCCATATCATTGTGAATGGCAATATTTCATTCTTCATGGATGAATAATACTCCATTGTTGGTGTGCACGTGATATATATGCAATGTCTTTATCCGTTCGTCCGCTGAGGGACACTTGGGTATTTCTATATCTTGGCTATTGTAAAATAATGCTGCAGTGAACTTGGAGATGCAGATATGTTTTTGAGTTAGTGTTTTCATTTTCTTCAGATAAATAGCCAGAAGTGGAATTGATGGATCATATAGTAGTTCTATTTTTAATTTTTTGAGGAACCTCTGTATGGTTTTCTACAGTAGCTGCAGCAGCAATTTACATTCCCATCAACATTGCACAAAGTCTCCCCTTTCTCTACCCTCTCGCCAGCATGTGGTATCTCTTGTCTTTTTGATAATAGCCATTCTGACAGGTGTGAGGTGAGATCTCATTGTGGTTTTAATTTGCACTTCCCTGATGATGAGTGATATTGAGCATCTTTTCATGTACTTTTTGGCCATTTGTATGCCTTCTTTGGAAAATCTGAAAGGTCTAATTCAGATCTCCTGCTCATTTTTAGTCAGATTGTTTGTTTTGTTGTTGTTATTGAGTTGTAGGCGTTCTTAGCGTATTTTGGATATTAAGTCCTTACAGATGTACGATTTGCAAATATTTTCTCCCATTCCTTGGGTTGCCTTTCGATTTTGCTGATGGGTTCCTCTGCCATGCAGAAGCTTTTTGGTTTGCTGTAGTCCCACTTGCTCATTTTGCTTTTGTTGCTATTTTGCTGTCATGTCCAAAAAATGATTGTGAAGACCAATGTCATGGAAATTACCACCTATGTTTTCTTCTAGGAGTATTATGGTTTCAGGTCTTACGTTCCAGCTTTTAATGCACTCTGAGTTTGCCAGGTCTCATGGGCACAAACCCCATTTGTCTTCAAAGCCAAATGTTTGCAGAGTTGTCTCTCAGTCTTAAAAGTTGGAGTGTCCAGTATAGGGTACAAATGCCTCACTCCTCAGGAAGAAGCTTTGGGTTTTGCGTTTTCTCCTAATTCTAGGTCAGTGCACCAGTGTGGGAGGTAGAGATTCTGGAGAGACTATTTTTCAGCATTTTCTGTTTGCTTCCATGTCATTTTCCTCTCCTTTGTTCAATGTGAAGGGGTCACTGCCAATTTTAGTTTTTTTCACAGGAAATTATTCCATATGTATCTGTAGATTCAGTGTGTCCATGAGTTCAGGATCTCTCTACATTGCCATCCTGAATCAGAACTTCCCCATAACATTAAAATAAGATCTATACTTGATGTGAAGTAAAATTTCAAAGTAGGCCATATCAGACTGGCTTTTGCCCTACTTTTTCCCTCCGTTGTCCAGTCCTCTGGCATCTTCTTTCTCATGGTCTTATTTCTTTGCAGCATTTGTCTTTTGCAAAGAAAATATGTTTTTGTTGTTGTTGTTTGGTTTTTTGTTTTTGTTTTGTTTTGTTTTTTAGAGAGTAAGAGAGTAAGTGCGCTTGTGGGGAAGAGAGAAGGGAGAGAAGGGGGGGAGGGAGGGAGACAGAGAGAGAGAGAGAGAGAGAGAGAGAATATCTTGAGCAGGGTCCACACTGAGCATGGCCTGATCCCACAACTGTGGGATCATGACCTGAGCTGAAATCAAGAGTCGACTTCCAACCGACTCTGCAACCCAGGCACCCCTGGAAAGAATGACTTTAAATTCATTTATACCAATAGAAACTTGAATGATAAAAATTGGCCCCACTCAGGGTATGTGAACTTTACCTGGAAGTAATGCCTTAATGATTCTCATAATTTTTCCATTTTCACCTTAATGATTCTCATGCTTTTTCCATTTTCACCTTGAGCACGGTAGCTTCTTGAGTGAACTTTCCCTGGCCCAGTCTCTACCATTTGCAGTCAGTTTGCCTACTCCTGTCAGGATGGCCATTGTTTTACTCCTTTGTTTAAGGTCCTTGATTAATATTCTGTTGACAGTAGGATAAAATCCACATTTATTAGTGAAGCAAAATGGACTTTGAAAACCTTTACTTTTTAGTTTTTGCTTTTAGACCATCTACTGTTGTAGTCATATGAAACTCCTCCTTTTGCTTATTCCTTCTTTTCTTTTGACCTGGTGTTCTTGCCCCTCCCCTACGTCTTCTGTAGCTGGCAAGTTTCTGATATCCTCCCCTTCCTAAAGCCCTTCATAGTCCACCTGTGTACTTCCCTGTAACCAGTATGTTTCTATACCTCTTACTTTCATAACATTTTTCATGTGCTCTCTGTGTATTCATTCTTTCTTGTTCTTCTCCTCTGACAAATGCATGGGTTTCTTTAAGAAGCTGTTTAGGATTTGGGGGAACCTGGGTGGCTCAGTCAGTTGAGCCTGAGTCTGACTTCGGCTCAGGTCATGATCTTATGTTAGTGGGTTCAAGCCCCACATCCGGCTTTGCATTGCAAATGTGGAGCCTGCTTCAGATTCTCTTTGTCCCTCGCTCTCTGCCCCTCCCCACACATACTTGCTGGCGCTCTCTCTCTCTCTCTCTCTCTCTCTCTCTCTCTCTCTCTTTCTCAAGAATAAGCATTAAAAAATAATAAATAAAATTTAAAAAAGTAAAAGGCAGTTTAGGATTTTATTGAACTTAATAACTCCAGCATCTTTCCTGCTCTCAGCATTGTGCCTGGAAGACTGTGGGCATTCTGTTAATTTTCTTTGAATAGTAGAAGAAATGAATGGATGGATCTTGAGCTCAAAATTTCAGGCTTTATGGTCTACATGCAAAGGTTTTTCAGATGCCAGGTGGGCAGACCCTGGAGGTTATCCCTGTTACATCCTATTCCTTCTCTTTGTGTCTGTATCATAAGGTCAATCAGAAGTTGAAAGACCTACTGTTTAGGTTTAAAAATTTCTAAGAACCGGTGATAACGGACTGAAACAATTATCTTTCTCTAGACTCTTCTATCCTGTAAATAAGAAAGAACCCAAGTCTCCAACAAAATGTTTCAAATTCAGTTTATATAAATGCTTGAATTGGATCTGAGGATGTATGTTTGCCTTCACCCTAACACAGATTTTTCGTTATTGAACTTGAAGAACACAGTAAAGCTGACCGTATTCACATGCTTGCCTGCAAAGCAGATTTGCAGAAAATGGCACTGGACTAAACATGGAATTACACAAAAACATGACTAACCACAGAGGAACTGAAAAGATGAAAGATGTTTTCAATGTTCCCAAGCCTTGTAAATGGTTTGGTGAAAAGATAGAAGCTTCCTAGAGCACTGGAGAGTGGCTGGGGAGACTCTTTGAAGTTCTCATGGTGAGAGCTGCTTGGAATAATTAACAGTGACCCCAGCTGTGAGGCATTCTGTGGAAGCTTAAGGAACAACTCGCTAAGCTTGTGCTTGGAACTTTTAGAGGCAAGTTTTGAAAGGTTGTGCTTTCATAGAATACATGCTGTTAGGTTTCTACTAGATTCTTTTTTTTTTTTTTTTTTTTTTTTTTTTTACAGACATGAATAAAAATTTCTCCATTCTTTTCTAAAATGTTGTTCTTTCCACTGCCTTGAGAAAGCATCACCACCTGGGTGGCTGTCTGTGTAAGTGGACGACTCTTGATTTGGGCTCAGGTCATGATCTCACAGTTGTGAGATGGAGCCCTGCATTGGGCTCTGCACTGGGTGTGGAGCCTGCTTGAGTCTCTCTCCCTCTCTCTCTCTCTCTCTCTCCCTCTCTCCCTCTCTCTCTCTCTCTCCTCTCTCTCTCTCTCTCCCTCCCTCCCTCTCTCTCTCTCCCTCCCTCCCTCCCTCCCTCCCTTCTCTCTCTCCCTCCCTCCCTGCCTCCCTCTCTCTCTCCCTCTCCCTCCCCCTCCTCCCTCTCCCCTCTCCCTCTCCCTCTCCCTCTCCCTCTCCCTCTGTCCTGTGTTTGCACTCAGTCTTTTTCTAAAAAAGATAAAAAGCATCACAAAGAAGAAAAGTGCAACTGACATGTGTTGGATGGATGTGGTACCTGGTCCTTCTAATCCTGTGCATTATTGTGGCCACGTCCCACTCCATAGGCTTTACGGACAGTATGTTTAATCATCTTTCCTATTCTTAAGCAGTTAACAGTGTTATTAAGAAAAAGCTTATCACTCTTTTGATAATCAGCATCTCAGAGGCAATATATTGTTATCTTCAAATAAAAAAATGACCCAAGAATAGATATCATTCAATTTATGTGTAAAACAATTTTAATGTTTGTTTATTTTTGAGAGAGAGAAGGGGAAGGACAGAGAGAGGAAGACAGAGAATTCCAAATGGGTTCCACACTGTCAGTGCAGAGCCTAATGCAGGGCTTGAACCCCCGAACCTAAGATCATGACCTGAGCCAAAAATGAAGAGTCCAAAGCTCAACCGACTGAGCCAACCATGTGCCCCTATGTTAAAAATATCATAAAGAATTCTGTTGCTTAAAAGGTATAGGAATAAAACTTTAACTCCTAAAATTAGATGAGCTCCTGGCCATGCTGCTCACTCTAGGGAAACTATTTTTTCATAATATAGACTAGGATAAAATTTAGCACCGAGTAAGCTGGAAAAATATGTAATGTTAAAGTATATTTTTAAAGTATTTTTATATAAAATTAGGTAATTTGATGTTTTGCTCACATAATCCATCACAACAAAGTAAAAGAAACAATAAATATACCTTATGAAATCACATGTAGAAATTACTTGCTAATAAAAATGTGTTCCTCATATCAAAAATAATCCATTTTCTACTCTGTCTCTACGTGCTGTTTCCTTTTTTTAAGATTCCATATATAAGTGATACCATGCTATATTTGTCTCAGTCTGTTTCACTTAGCATAATGTCTGTGAGGTTCATCCACGTTCTTGTAAATGGCAGGATTTCTTACTTGCTCATGGCTGAATAAGTATTCCATTGTATTATATGCCACATCTTCTTTATCCAGTCATCTGTCGGTGGACACATAAATTGTTTCTGTATCTTAGCTATTGTGAACAATGCTGCCATGAACATGGAGTGTAGATATCTCGTCAATATCCTGCTTTAGTCTGTTGGAGGGTGCATATATACCCAGAAGCGACATTGTTGGATCATATGGTAACTTTCTAGGAACTTCCGTGTTGTTTTCAGTGGCTACGCCGGTTGGCATTCCCACCAGCAGTACACAGGAATCCACACCAGTACTTGCTATCTTCACCTTAGGAGTACACAGCTATTCTGACATGTAGTAGGTGATATCTCACGGTGGTTTTGATTTCTCTTTTCCTGATGATTAGTGATAGTGAACACATGTACCTATTGGCCATTTGGATATTTTCTTTGAAAAAAATGTCTGTTTAGTCCCTCTGTCCATTTTTATGTCAGATTGTTTGTTTGTTTGTTTATTGCTATTGAGTTGTCTAAGTTCTTTCTATATTTTGGATATTAATCTTTTCCATATATATGATGCGTAAATATTTTCTACCATGCCATAGGTTGCCTTTCATTTTGTTGATGATTTTCTTTGTGCAGAAGCTCTTCAGTTCAATAGAATCCTACTTACTGATTTTTGCTTTTGTTTTCTTTGCTTTCGATATCAAATAAAAAAATATCACTGCCAAGACTGATGTCAAGGAGCTTATCCCCCATGTTTTCTTTCTAGGAGTTTTAGGATTCCAGGTATTACACTCAAGTCTTTGATTCATTTTAAGTTGATCTTTGTGAGTGGTTTAAGATAGAAGTCCAGTTTCACTCTCTTGAATGTAGGTGCCCAGTTTTCCCAGCATTATTTATTGAAAAGACTGTCATTTTTCCGTCATGCACTCCTGGGTCCTTTGTCATAAGTCAATTGATCATATGTACATGGGTTTATCTCTGGGGTCTTCTTTTATTGATCTGTGTATCTGTTTTTATGCCAATATCATACTGTTTTATTACTATAGCTTTGTAATGTAATAGTTTGAAATCAGGAAGTGTGATGCCTCTAGATTGGTCCTTCTTTCTCAGGATTGTTTTGGCTATTCAGAGATCTTTTATGGCTCTATACAAATTTTAGAATTGATTTTTGAATTTTTGTGAAGAATGCCATTAGAATTTAGATAGGGATTGCATTCAAGCTGTACGTTTCTTTGGGTAGTATGGCCATTTTAACAATATTTATTATTCTAAGCCATAAAAGCACAAATTACCTTTCCATTTGTTTATGTCTTCTTCAGTTTCTTTTATCAGTGTCTTACAGTTCTCTTTCACCTGCTTTAAATTTATTCCTAAGGATTTTATAATCTTTTTATTATTTTATTTTTGATGCAATTGTAAATAGGATTGTTTTCTTTTAATGTTTATTTATTTTTGAGAGAGAGACAGAGACAGAGACAGAGCATGAGTGGAGGAGGGACAGAGAGAGAGGAAGTCACAGAATTTGAAGCAGTCTCCAGGCCCTGAGCTGTCAGCCCAGAGCCTGACATGGGGCTTGAACCCACAAACCATGAGATCATTACTTGAGCCTAAGTCAGATGCTCAACCAACTGAGCCACCCAGGCACCTCAGTAGGATTGTTTTATCTTTCTGATAGTTCACTGTGTGTAGATATGAAACTTATATTTGTATAGTGATTTGAGGTGGTGGAAATTGGGAGAGGTTCATAAAAGGATACAAACTTCCATCTGTAAGATGATTAAGGTATGATTAAGTGAGGCGATGGATGTGGTAAGTGAGTAGGTGATAGGACTTCTTCACGATGTATATGTATGTGATGTCACCACAGTGTATACTTGAAATATCTTACAATTTTATTTGTGACTTATACTTCAGTAAAGCTGAAAAAAAAAATTGTCAGTTTACCACCCACACAATTTACTTGAGTAAATAAATACACAGTTGAATAACAATAGGCTTTTGTTGCTGGAGGTGGAAAGACCTTTTAGTGATTATATATGCCTCAGCTAATTGAATAATCAAGGCAGGCGATAGGTGTGCATTAAACAGAACAAAATAAAATCCATGATGCATGACTGGTGCAGGGGTTTCACCAAAGAGACTTCCCTGTATTATGATGGCCTTCAGCTTTAAGAATGAAATGATACTTGAAAGGGCCTTTAAAGGAAAGATGAGAGATAGATTCAAAGAGAAGTGTGAATGGAATAAGGGCTTTCCGTGTTTAGGAAGAATGCCATGAGCCAAGTGGCAAGGCAGGACTGTGTCTTGCCTGGCAGCCATTTTTGCTAATTACATAATGACAAAATAATAGCCAATACATATCAAGTTAAACACTGTTTAGATGTCTACAGGTATTAACTCATTGCATCCCCACAAACCTCTCGTGAGTTTGGTAATATAGGTACTAGTAGTATCCCCATTTTACTGATTAGAAAACTGAGGCACAGGGATATCTAGTAATTTGCCAGGGTCGCAGAATGAGAGTTCCTGGTCTGTGCTCTTGAACATCTCCTGATACTACCTACCGTTAAGAGTTACATAGGTGATTCAAGGTAGATAACATATAAGTCAGTTGAAGTCAGATGTTGAT
Organism: Acinonyx jubatus; assembly: GCF_027475565.1. NCBI lineage: Eukaryota > Metazoa > Chordata > Mammalia > Carnivora > Felidae > Acinonyx > Acinonyx jubatus. The sequence goes on from NC_069387.1 coordinate 67,350,555, forward strand.
CCTGTTAACTGAAGGCATTGTATGTTTGGCTAAGGGGTTTAATTTTTATAGTAGAAGGGAGTGAGTAGTCAGTGATCATGTCTGAGCAAGGGAATGACATAGGTAAAGCAATGATTAAAAGATTAATCAAGAAAATAGATTTCACTGGAATGTGCAAATAAATTAAAAAGTCAAGGTACTTGAGACAGGAACACTAGCGGGTGATTACCACAATTCTTCGTACATCAGGTAATGAAGGCCTGTAGCAAATAAAGTAGAAAACTGCCAGAAGGTGGTGACAACCTAGTTACTTTTCCCTTTGTCTTCACTTGCCCACAATATGTTCATCTTAAATCAAGAATGGTGCTCAGTGCTTAATTTTAAATAAATTTTTATAGGAGAGTCACAAATCACAGGTGCCTAGAGTAATGAATGATCAGAGTGATGTCATCTATGCAGCCAACAACCACGTGGAGAAACAGATCATTACAAGCACCCCAGGAGTCTCCAGTATTCTCCTGTTCCACCATTACTTTCTTCCAAGTTTTGCCTAGTTTTGAATTTTGTATAAGTATAATCATGCAGTAGGTCTTCTTTAGAATATGGCTTCTTTTATGTAACATTGTGTTGGTATAACTCACTGATACTGTTGCAACTAATTGTACTTTGTTCATTCTCACAGCTGTGCGGATTTCACCTTCTGAAAGTACCACAATTTAGTTGTCACTTTTACTATCAGTGGAACTGCTAATTCTGGGTTATTACAATAACAGTCCTCTGCACATTATCGTATGCATCTTTTGGTGAACATATGCATGCATTTCTCACACACACACACACACACACACACACACACACACACACACCAGGAGTACGTTTTGTACATTGCAGAATCATAGGATATGTACACGTTAACTTTAGTTATTACTGCCAAACAGACCTGTTAAGATGGTTGCAGCAATTTACATTCTTACCAACGTAAGAATGACTCCACATACTTGCAAAGTACTGTGCGTTGTCTTAAATTTAAGGTGTATAGTGAAGTGGTGTATGCACAATTCCTTGATGTCTAATGAAGTTACACAACTTTGTGTTTGTTGTCCATTTCAGTATCCTTTTCTGTTCACACCATGGTGAATGCAAAGATGCTACCTTTCTCTGTATCATCAACACCTAGCATGCCGCCTGATACACAGTGGGCATTCAGTTGTTTGTTGAATGAATACATACATACAAGGCTAAAGGATAAAGCAAATCTGGCATCATATTAAAACCCTATGCTTCACATAGATGAAGTGTGCAATAAATATGTACTAAATGGATGTGAATAGTTTCCCTAAATTTCCTTTACACATGTAGCTGTCACAAAGCAATTATACTCTTCTGTCTTACCCAATTTTCTCTAGAGGAAACAGTAAGTAGTTTGCTGTTTCTTTTGACATTAACAGACTTGTTCATTTTGGCATACTCAAGTTTAATGTTACTCTTGTTGTAGGGCCAGTGTCACCAGTGTACCTCCCTTCACAATGCTTTGCTGTAGTGTTACAGAGATTAATAAGAGCCCTAACCAGGTACTCATGGCCTAGATACACTGTGTTACAAAGCCTTTCACCTTACTGAATGTGTGGGTGTTATTTTTTTAGAGGCATAATTCTTTCCAACAGATAAGAGTGATCAAAGAAAAAGTCTGCTTTTCTTCTTACTGAACTTTCAGTTACAGATTTCTTTTTATAACCCAGAACTTTTTAATGCGTTATCTCCTCTTCAAGAGATATAATTTTCCTTTGGATCCAAATTAGAAGTCTAGCAATATCAGATCCTACTGATTCAGAACTAGGTCACTGAAGCATACGAACGCAGCCCTAAGATGAAAGTAGATTCCCAGGCTATGCGTGGTAAGAAAGAATCTTAGAGCTGAAAGAATTGGTTGGCTGAAACTTCTTATGCAAGTAAACAGTTGAAAAATGATTTTCATATAAAAGTAAAAACATTCTGAATACTCTAGCAGTATTTTACATGATTAAATATTTCATAATGTGGAATCATGAGCTATCAAGTAAATTATCGGACTGTAACTAATACATAACATGTCTGATACAGAGAGAACTCATAAAATATATTTTAACACATCTATAAATCAGGTACCAAATGGCTGTTTATATTCATCTTAATAATGAGGGCAACAATGGTTATAAAGACCAATAATAGCTCTTATATTTATGGAGTCTACTGTATGCCAAACATTCTTCTAGGAGTTATATATAATAAATATACTACTGCAATTAAAGGATGTCAGTGAATAACAACCACTTAAACTTGATAAGGTTCAGCTTCATCATAATCAACTTTATCATGTCCAGTGAGAACATATGAGTCAATTTATTTGGAGTAATAGTAACCATGAACCAACATATAATGGAGACCTATGTAGTTAATGGTTCCAACAACTCTTTAAGCCAGAAAGTCAAGTTCAAATTAATTATAGTATTAATCAAGTTTCCTACTTAATAAAAAAAATAAGGAAATAAGGTGATCATTATGTCTTTTCTTGCAGCATGTAGAGTTTATAATAAATTCCATTGTTAAAAGATTCTGAAATGCTTAGTGGAACAGGTTACAGGTAGTTTTGTCTTTAGCTCTGAATTTCCTGTCTTTTGTCAGTTTTAAGCTTTCTGGGTCCACTTTCTCCTTTATTCTCAGGATGTAACTGGTAAATCCTAGGATTCATAATGTACCGGAAATGTCTAACCTGCTTAAACAAGGTCTTTAAGTGTAAGCTTTACTACAGAGACTCAAGGGAGAATTTTAAATCCCATTCCAGGAATAACTTGAAGAAGAAAGCTTTCTGCTTTGAGAGTATGATTACCAAAATTTTAATATTCCTGATGTCTTTCTGTATGCAACTTTTTCACTAAAGAAGTCTCCATCCCAGTTTATATAGTCTCCACCATTTTTTTTCCTAAGACATTTGTACTATACATGTCAATAATATTTGTGTCATTTTAGGGATTTAGCTTTGATCTTTGTCGCATGTTTAACCAGAAGCAGCTGATGGAACCTGATCTCTTAGGAAGATCACAACTTAATGTACTTGAATATCATCTTTACCATATTCAGATTAATTCTTGACATGGGGTGGCTTTGTAATATAAAAAAAAAACAAAAAGGGTATATATATATATATATATATATATATATATATATATATATATATGTAATTTTTTGTTTCATAAAGTCCAAACCTCAGATCTGTAGGAAGCATGCTCTGTAGTCCTTTTTCCTCCTTGAAAAGAATTTGATAGTAATATGCTTATTCTTTATTCTCTGGAGAAGAGGCCATATAGGAAAGAAAGTGAAGATGTTAATTTTTACAAATACTTTTTCTTGTTCTTTATGGAGGTTATTTTTCTTTTGTTTTTTGTTTTTGTTTTAAGGATATTAGGGTGGGGGCACCTGGGTGGTTCAGTGGATTGAGCATCTGACTCGATTTTGGCTCAGGTCATGATCCCGGGGTTGTGGGTTCAAGCCCCACATCAGGCTCCATGCTGAGCATGCAGCCTGCTTGAGATTCTCTTCCTCTCCCTCCCTTCCTGTCTCTCTCTCTCTCACTCTTCCTCTCTCCACTGCCCTGTATGTCCCCCTCCCCCACTCTCATTCTCTCTCTCTCTCTCTCTCTCTCTCTCTCTCTCTCTCTCTCCTTCTTCATCTCTCCCTCTCTCCCTCTCTCTCTCTCTCAAATAAACTTAAAAAATAAAAGAATATTCGGGCAAAAAAAATATTTTCCAGAAGGTTTATATGTGCAAGATGATGAATTCTTTGCCTTCATTTATTCACATTCTAGGTGTCTGGGGGAGTGTGCAGGTTAAGTTATATGAGGTTAAGAATGTGCATACAGGGGAGCCTGGATGGTTCAGTTGGTTAAGCATCCGACTTTGGCCCAGGTCATGATCTCACGGTCCGTGGGTTCAAGACCCGCTTCAGGCTCCCAGGTGACAGTTCGGAGCCTGGAGCCTGCTTGGGATTCTGTGTTTCCCTCTCTCTCTGCCCCTCCCCTGTTCATGCTCTGTCGCTCTCTGTCTCAAAAATAAATAAACATTAAAAAAAATTTAAGAAGGTGCATACATCTTGTGAATTTCTCTAAGTATGAGCGTGTAAATTTGTGCATGCGTGTGTGTGTGTGTGTGTGTGTTTCCTGTCTTTGCCAAGTCTGAAAGTAATGTGTCAACATGTTGATATAAGGATCATTTTTTTAATATATGAAATTTATTGTCAAATTGGTTTCCATACAACACCCATTGCTCATCCCAAAAGATGCCCTCTTCAATGCCCATCACCTATCCTTCCCTCCCTCCCACGCCCCCATCAACCCTCAGTTTGTTCTCAGTTTTTAAGAGTCTCTTATGCTTTGGCTCTCTCCCAATCTAACCTCATTTTTTTTTTATAAGGATCATTTTTTATCCTTATTTTGGAAAGAGCTCCTGGGATACAAATGAGTGGCTAGAGTTCATGAACCATAAGGAGTGGTTTATTTTTAATGGAAATGAACTAAAAAAATAAAAATCAACATTTACTAGGCTTCTAAAGATTCATTTGGATACAGAAGAAGACATCTTAAAATTAGACATCACTTTATCAACAAGCACAATATTACTAGTAAATTTTCTATTGAAGTATTTAGGAAACGATATGAGTATTGTACACAGTATTGTATATTTTAGAAGGGAAGTGTTAAAATATACTTAAAACTTTACAACATTCTTTTTTTTTTTTTTCAACGTTTATTTATTTTTGGGACAGAGAGAGACAGAGCATGAACGGGGGAGGGGCAGAGAGAGAGGGAGACACAGAATCGGAAACAGGCTCCAGGCTCTGAGCCATCAGCCCAGAGCCCGACGCGGGGCCCGAACTCCCGGACCTCGAGATCGTGACCTGGCTGAAGTCGGACGCTTAACCGACTGCGCCACCCAGGCGCCCCAAAACTTTACAACATTCTTAAAAATGCAATGAGAGCATCATACTTGCTATCTATTTCTCATTTCCAGCAACTGGTGGATGTTTTTATAATATAAAAATATAAGAAATGTTTTAAATGATTTTATTTGTGTACAGATGTTATCAAATGAAACTATTGTATAAAAATTGTCATTTAAAGTTGTTTTTTTCTTTTGAGAGATTATTATTGGAAATTCTGAAAGCCAAGGATAGAGGTGAACTTGCACAGTGCTCAGAATGTAAGCTGTGGCTTACCTTGTTCTTTATGTAGTTCCTGGTATTGATTGGTGCGTATGGATTTTGCTGGAGGTTTGAAGTCCCAGGATTGCTTAAATCGTTTCTAAGGCTTCTAATGCTTTTTTCAAAAAGAACTAAAGTCAAAAAATAGTTAACTCATTTTCATTCCAAAATGTTAAAACCGATTTCTATTTATTTATAGCTCTTTTTTCTGGGTCAAGCACTATTCAGATATAATCTCTAAAACATTGTTAGTTTTATAGATAAATTACATCTACATATTGTATGGGAATCTGTCCAGGAATACAAATAATTCATACACTTAAAAAGATCAAAATCTAATATCTTGTTCCCTCAGCAAAAACATGTAATTGGAGATATTACGTCATCGTTATTAGTCCCAGCTGCCAGAGTTATTATGCCAGGGCACTTTGCAATTGTCAGGGGGCACCTGGTAGTTCAGTTGGTTGAACACTTCGGCTCAGGTCCTGATGTCACAGTTTGTGAGTTCAAGTCCTGCCTCAGACTTGCTGCTATCAGCGTGGAACCCTCTCTGGATCCTCTGTCCCCACTTTGTGACCCTCCCCTGCTCAAACTCTCTGTCCTCCTCAAAAACAAACATAAAGAAAAAAAAAAGGAGAGAATTGTCAGTATCCCTTTTCTCCTTGAGGGAGGAAAAAAAAAAACATAGAGTGTGGAAAGATTCCTGGATTCCAGATTAGGATTTTAGTCTTCAGAAGCCAACCAGGTCCTGGGATCATTCTTAGAAGATAATTTCAGATTCCATTGTTTAGGAGAAAATCTGGTATAAAATATAAGGGAAAGTTCTTCTCTCTTTTGTTTTGGCCTATTTCTATTTCTTTTTCTTACAAACCCTTTTGGATAGCTGTTTTCTCTAGTCTTGCCTACATTGTTGAAGAACTTTTCTCAAAGGTGCTAATGTAATACTATTAGCATGAGAAGTGCTAATCACTTAAACAGAAAGATATAATCTTAATCAGAAAACCATTATCCTGAAACTGCAACCCTAACAAAATTAAGAGAGATGCAGGAGGACGGCCACCTGTAGACACTCTGTGCTGATTTGATAATTGGTGGTGTAGGCAGCAAGCACAAAGGCCTGGATGTGCAAAAATACAGTTGAATTCAGTGAGCTGTCTGAAGATCAGTTTAGGCAGAGTAAAAGCCACTTATGTCAGCCCAAATCAAAATAAAAACCTAGTTTCAGGGTTATAGTTTTTAATAAGATCAGAAACCCGTAACAATGACATTAGATATTCATTTACTTCGAGATGTTTTTCTGTCAGGTTTCTCTTTAAAAAAAATTTTTTTAATGTTTAATTATTTATGAGACAGTGCAAGCAGGGGAGGGGCAGAGAGAGAGGGACAGAGGATCTGAAGCGGGCTCTGTGACGACAGCAGCGAGACTGAAGGGACTCAAACTCATGAACCGTGAGATCATCACCTGAGCCGAAGTCGGACACTTAACCCACTAAGCCACTCAGGTGCTCCAAGGTTTCTCTTTTTATTGGTACTTTTATATACCAGGTTCCTTCATATATGACTCTTAAATTACATATATGTGTTTAAGCTAAAGGAAACTTGATTTGTATTTTTTTCTATTTTCTGGCATATTACTGCACTCTAGACTAGAATAAACCTTTAACTGGGCACTGTGCCAGTCAGCCTAATGGTGAGAGAAGCCCAATCTGGTGTTAATTCAGTCTTGCTTTATACTAGTACATGTTCCAAAATCTTTGTGGGCTATAACTAGATTATACAGTTGTTATGGAACATAAACTCCCGTAGAGATTTTTAAGCATGTGTTTTGCCCAGACTAAAATATTGTTATCATATAGACATTATGATATCGATACAGTATTTTTCTTCTACCTATTTTTAGTGATTTTGCTTTTTTTGTTTTGTTTTTGGTGACCTAGTAATTTTCTTACTTACCTAGAAAGTTCTTGTCTAGGTGGGTAGATTTTTTTTCCTGGAATTCTTATTTATTTTATGTCATTCTAAGTATAGTATCTTTAAATATGGAAATACTGACATTTTTATTTTTGATGTATTTTATAAGAATAATTGTCTGAAATCAAAGCAATGCTTTATGCAACAGAGTACATATCCTCTAATCCTCTTTTTAAGAAATATTCATTTTCTCATTTATTCAATAACCATGAACTCCTGTAAGCCAGAACTGTGCTAGGTGCTAATTATACTACACCTAAGGAACTGTAATTATGGCAGAATGAGAGAGACAGAAATTAAGCAGAAAGAAAATTACAAATTGTGGCGAATGTATGAAAGAAAAGTTGTAGGTATTGTTTGAGGAAATGATGGGGGTGAGGTGAAGGTGGTTTTTATTTGGAAGATCCGGGAAGTCTTCTTTGAAGAGTGTTATTTATAGCATAACTTGAAACATGAGTAGTCATTAGTTAGGCAAAGATGTGGGGACAGAGTTTGTTAAACAGATGGATATGTGCAAGAGCTCTCAGGTGGAAAAGGCTCCGTGTATTCTAGGCATTGAAGGAAAGCTGGATCAAAGAATCGTTCTCAGCAAGGTTTGGAATCTTTTGAAGGGACAATCTCACAAGCAGGGTGACCATATATCTGGGTTGCTGTGGGCAGCCTTGTTGATCTGACAAAATGATGAATAGTGTCCCTACTATCAAAAGCGCTTCAGGCTGATATTCAATTATATAGTCACTCTGCTGATAAATTAGAGTTTTTTTTTTTCTTAGTAAAAATAGGAATGTATTAAAGTGTTGAAGCAGTGAAGTGACAGGATCAAAGCATTTTGAGAAAATTATTTTGGCTGCAAAGTTGTGAGGTACAGTTGAGGAATCGAGGTGCAGATAGGAGGCCAAGTAGTCAGCGGTGCAGTAGGTCAGATGCCAGGTGCCAGTGGTTTGAGTTAGCAATTTACTAGTGGAGACAAAATTCATCTACCCAACATACATTTCATGGGCATAGTCAGGAGGCCCATAAGCAATAGGTCTAGCCATACCACTACCTTTCTTCATTTCTGTAGAAATATAAAAAGGCATGCAATGCCCACATTAAAATTACATTGTAATTGACATCTTGATGACATTTAAAGGGTTCTCTTTTATCACTGTCCTGTCTCCTGATTAACCTGTAGCAAGCTTTTGGAAAGCATTTTTGCCAATAGTTGGCAAAATAGTTTGCCAATAGTTGATATAGGAAAATAGCACAGGGCATTGGTTTGGAGCTGGTTCTGGAGTCAATTGGCCTGGGTTGGAATTTTAGCTCTGCCATCTACTGGTAATAGTATGGGAATGTCACTGACCATCTCTGGATTCTCGTTTCTAATATGATGAGCATAACAGTGCCCACCTCATAGAGTTGTTATCAAGATTAAATGAGCTAATATTTATAAAAAAAGTTTGAAGAGTTTCCAGGCACATAGTTATCCTTGTATAGATTTTGTTAAATATTTAAAAATGGGTTGCTGTGTGATTGATAGTGCAGTTTGATCAGAGGGCTAGTGAGATAATTTTTGGTCTAAATATCTAATATGGCCTGATTATGTTGTTATATGTTTATAACTAATAAGTCCCTTAAATATAAATAATAAATGATTATCTAGATCTGAACTTGACTAAAATCCTGGCAGGAATAAATATGGAAAGATTAAAGAAACGGTTACATTTTTAAAAGAAAAATGTAGGGTTAATTTCTTCAGGCTATTTAGAGTATGGTTTTCCATCTTAGCCTAAAATTAGATCTATATTTACAGAATGTTCGAGTTGAAAGCTATTATAGATGACTTTTTAAAAACACATTCTTTTGTGGTAGAGATGTAGAAATTAGGGCTTAGAAAAATTAAGTGACTTGGCTTTTTAAAAAAATACTTTTAACTGTTTATTTTTTGAAAGAGAGTACACAAGCAAGCAGGGGAGGGGCAGAGAGGGAGATAGAGAATCCCAAGCAGGCTCTGCACGTCAGTGCAGAACCTGATGCGAGGTTCAAATTCACAAACTATGAGATCATGACCTGAGCTGAAACCAAGAGTCAGACACTTAACCGACTGAGCCACCCAGGCACCCCAAGTTGGCTTTTGAGAGGAAAAAAAATATCTGAAAAGCTTTAAATGTTAAAGGCAGAGTTTTATAGCTAGTAAAACCTAATACTCTCACTTTCTAGATGGTTCTGAGTACTTTAAAAAGCTGTGAGATGATTTGTGAAATTAAAGAGACTCATGGGAGATGTATGTGCTCCTCCAGAATGGAAAAACATCCTTCAAATACAGCTAGTTAGAAACACAGTAGACTATCTTCTGTAATATGGGGAATTATGTCCCTGCTTCCCTGACCAAAATGTTCCCCTTCTTACCTATTACATGGCTTGAATTTCTACCATTAACGGTGCATTTCAAATCTTGAGGATTTCTTTTTGCTAAGTAATCTCTTAGTAAAATGAAAATTGTTTACCCTGCCATCTGAATCTTAGAGTATATTATCTAAGGATTTCTAGAAAGCATTTCTTTCTTTTTAATGTTAATTCACTTATTTTTGAGAGAGAGAGAGAGAGCGAGCGAGCTTTCACATGCCTGATGGGGGGGAGAGGAAGGGGAGGGAGAGAGAATCCCAAGCAGGCTCTGTGCCACCAGCACAGAGCCCCACGCAGGGCTCAAACTCGCAAATGGCAAGGCTATGACCTGAGCTGAAATCCAGATTCGGACACCTAACTGACTGAGCCACCCAGGAGACCCTCTAGGAAGGGTTTCTAAAATTATGGCATAGAAATCACTATGTTGGGCTCTTGAGGAACCCAATAAAAATGCAGATTCCAGAGCCCAGCCCCAGATCCACTGAAATCATCTCTGAGCTATAGACTTCTCAAATCTTTTCTTTTTCTCTATTTAGCTATCTTTAGAAGCCCTAGATCTGTGTCATAAGCTCCTTAAGTTAGACTTCTGTATGCTAAAGTTTGAGAACCACTCATGCCAGTGGTCAATTCATGGAAATGAGTGATAGGATACCATTGAAGGAGCAAAGGATTACCCTTGCCTCCTTTATTATGCTGTTTGAATGCCATTTGAATATCACGTTTATTATCACCAGTGCTGTTTAGAAAGCTTGTAATAAACCACAACTGTACAATCCTATTTCTACTCTTGGAATATTAAAGCAGGTTAAATCAATTCAGTTTTATTTGCACTCTGGCTGATAGTTCAAAGACTGTGTGTCTTTGAAGTCTCAACTGATTTATCTGCCATGATGGTAATATAAATACATTAGGGAATTGCTTTTGCAGATACTTTACTTAATCTGAAGTATAACTTGCAGATTTTCCACCTGAGGCAAAGACTATCTAGAGTTATCATTATGCCTCTCAGCCTAGTTTCATTTTTTTTTCCTACCATTCTCCCATAATACAGTGCTTAGAGTCTGCAACTTACCTTCTTTGAGCCATCCTTGATTTTGAACAAACTTCATAAACAGCCTCTTTTTTTTTAAATCTCTCACTGAATTTAACACCCTGCTGTCTGAAATCTCATGCTGCTATGCGGATTTAGATAATTTACATGAAAACATCTGTCAACTATAAAGTACTATATAAATGTAAACTACTGTTACTGGTTAAGGATCTGAAGATTCCTGTTACTCCTCCTGGTCCTATTGCAGTCCTCCTTCCCATCATTTCTCTCTCAGAACCGTGGTCTCAATTATCCTAGGTAACAAGAGTATCAGGGTGATGCTGGTCTCATGAAATGAGTTTGGAAGTGTTGCCTCTCTCTCTCTCTCTCTTTTTTTTTTTTTTTGGAAAAATCTGAAAAGGATTGGTATTAAAATTTCTTGGAGTGTTGGGTAGAATTCACCAGTGAAACCCTCCTGGACTTTTGTTTCTTGAGAGGTTTTGATTGTTGATGGAGTCTCTCTACAAGTAATAAGTCTGTTCATGTTCTATTTCTTCATAATTCGGTCTTGGAAGGTTGTATGTTTCTAGGAATTAACCCATATCTTCTAGGTTGTCAAATTCGTTGGCGCAACAAATTCAATTATTTTAAATGAAATTTTATCTCTGGTGCTAATCAGTAAGATCCATTTCCATAAGGGCTAAATCCAGATTAATTAGGTACAACCAATAATTTTAATCATCTAGATATATAAAGTTTTGTTCTGGATATTACAAGAGAAGCAATGAGACATTAAAATGTAGTTCATAAAATTGTTGTAGGGGTGCCTGGGTGCCTCAGTCCGTTAAGCATCTGACTTCGGCTCAGGTCATGATCATGCGGTTTGTGAGTTCAAGCCCCACGTCGGGCTCTGTACTGACAGCACAGAGCCTGGAGCATGCTTTGGATTCTGTGTTTTCTTCTCTCTCTGCCCCTCCCCTGCTTGCACTCTTGTCTCTCTCTCTCAATAAAATAAATATTAAAAAAAAATTGTTGTAGAGATGGTCTAAGCGGAAACAAGAAGAAATACAAACAACCATAATGCAAGTTACTATATAATCAGTGCTAGTATTGAAATAGAAAGTGCTGGGTTAGGAGATTTCACGAAAAAAAGTAAAAGACATAGTTTAAAGGACTCACAGATGACTTCATAAGGACCTTGAAAGATGGCTGGGACTTCAGAAGCTTGTCTAAAAAAAGTTTGACTCGAATACAAGGGAGAAATCATTTCTTAAGTATAGTTTAGCTGCAAAATTTTGGGATTTGAAACCAGGAAAAACTTTGAGTATATTTTTCATTTGTCATTTTTTATTTAAAAAAATGCACGTCACTAGATCTAAAAGCTTGCTTATTCAGAATATTATATTTATGCTCTACCTTCCATTGGATTTTTCTATAGTAGGCAGTGATTGAGTAATTGTTCAGGACCTGTTGATCCGTTCTGCTCTATTTATAATTTATCTCGCAGCACAGAACCAGGTATCTGTCATGTGTTCTTTTCTTTAGGAAATATGGCATCATCAAGCATTAATTTTTTACAAACATCACTGAGTCAACATGTTAAATTTAAATTAATGCGCTTTTATTTTTTAAAATATTTTTATTTATTTATTTAGAGCAGTGGGAGAGACAGAGAGAGGGGGAGAGAGACAGAATGCCAAGCAGGCTCCACACTGTCAGCTTGATGTGGGGTTCGATCCCATGAACCTCAGATCATGACCGGAGCTGAAGTCAGGTGCTTAACCAACTGAGCCACCCAGGCACCCCAATGCCCTTTTATTTTTAAAGGGAGTCACCTGCCTTACTAACATTCATAGTAAATGCTTTGCATAGAAGAGCCCTATTCGTATGGAAATCTATATTTGTCTCATGAGAAAATACCCTTCTGAAAGCAAATAGGCTAATTTCTGTTTCTTCTTTCTCTGTGCCACAAATGATTTTTTCATTTTCCTTTCTCATTTATCTAGGGAAAACTTGTAGTTCTGAAGCTAGTTTAAACAGCAGATCAGGCAAAATGTTCCTGTGCCTCGACTTTCAGGTTAGGCTCAAGTGGCTCCTGGAGTAGATAGAGGTCACTGACCCAAATCAGAGCAGTTGACCTAATCATGTTGTGCCTTTATTTAAAGTCCACACAGAGTGGGGTGCCTGGGTGGCTTAGTCGGTTAAGCATCTGACTTGAGCTGAGGTCATGATCTCACAGTTCATGAGTTTGAGCCCCATGTCAGGCTCTGTGCTGACAGCTTGGAGCCCGGAGTCTGCTTTGGATTTTGTGTCTTCCTCTCTCTCTGGCCCTCCCCTGCTCTCACCCTGTCTGTCCGTCTCTCTCTCTCTCAAAAATAAACATATTTTTAAAATGTTTTATTAAAAAAAATAAAGTCCACATAGAGGTCCAAAGCCTATCAGATGCGGCAGGCTACATGAGGGTGAACCTGTGCACACAGGTCCTGGGCATAGAGGATCCTGTGCTTCTTTCGATGCTCTGCCATCACCATCTTGGGATTCTTGATAATTTTGGAACAAGGAGTGTCCTCTCGGCCCCATGTCATGTTGTGGATCCAGCAAATTATGTAGCTAGTCCTGCTCTAAGACTTTCATCTCTTATTGTGGTGGCATCTCAAAATAGGAGGAAAGTACCAAACAATTGCTGTTATTTTCTTAGGTTTATTTATTTATTTTGAAAGAGGGAGAGAATCCCAAACAGGCTCCATGTTGTCAGCATTGAACAGAACGTGGGGCTCGAACTCACGAGCCATGAGATCATGACCTAAGCCAAAATCAAGAGACAGACACTTAACTGGCTGAGCCACCCAGGCAGGTACCCCAGTGCTATCTTTTTTAACGTGAGGTGAAAAAAAAATAGCAGATGTTTGGAGATCTAATTAGTTGGAAAACCAAATTTCCCCTCGAATGTTGTAATTCAAATATAAGTTTACATTTGAAATAAGGAAGATACAGGTAGGTTTGGCTTTTAAAAATCAGTTCAGCAAGTACTTCTGGCAGGCTGAAGGAAAACTATTCTCTGTATAAAACAGACCATTTTCTCAGCTTTACTCCAGGGTCCTTCCTCTCCTATCTGCTTGCTTCTCTTCAATGGCACGCACAAATGCCCCCATTCTTAGCCTGTGCTGCCAGTGATGTAGACAATGCTGTGTATTGAGACTGTTCCCCATTTGCTGAGTTCCTCTCCATGCCCCCAGGACCCTTCTAAATCCCATCCATAACTTCAGTGAAGAAATAATGAAGGGAGACCCTAAGTTTCTCATAAAAACTGCCCACAGGCCACATCATTCCCAGCCCAGATGGAAAAGGACTTGGAACGGTCAGATAGCAAAAGAGCTGAAACACTGTGAAGATGAATTCCTTCCCCAGATCAAAATGTTGGATAGAGGCAGTTTTGAGAAACTGCTATATCTTCCCACAATTCAGTTTGCCTCCCTCTGTCATAGTGAACCTAATGAAAAGGTTATCAATTTTTGAAAAAAAATTCAGGGGGCGCCTGGGTGGCTCAGTTGGTTAAGCGTCCGACTTCGACTCAGGTCACAATCTCGCGGTCCATGAGTTCGAGCCCCGCATAGGGCTCTGGGCTGACAGCTTGGAGCCTGGAGCCTGCTTCAGATTCTGTGTCTCCCTCTCTATCTGCACCTCCCCCGTTCATGCTCTGTCTCTCTCTGTCTCAAAAATAAATAGACGTTAAAAAAAATTTAAAAATATTTCAGAAAAAACTTGTGTCTGAATTGTAGGGATAATTAAAATGTGTTTTCTTTTTGTGTCTTTTGAGAGTGTGTGCCACTGTCCTCCCTCAATGCTTCATTTGATTTGCGTTTCAATGGACACTTTTCCCGTTAGCCTGGGGAGGGTAGGATAAAGTAGACAGGACACTTAGGGAAATATATTCTAAGACAATAACATGTCAGAGGCTGAAGAACAGGAGTATTATTTCAGAGCAGACCTTATCACTGATTTTGGAAATGTTAGGGGTGAAAACGTTTGTTCTGTATTCTAAATCTGCTACAGTTACAGGTGTGGCACCCACCGCTGATTCATGTCTTGCATTCCGGCACATTTGTTTCGGCATATTTTTAAAGGGCTAGAAAACTGCTTACAGTATAAAAATGTGATAATCTGTATGGAGCGTTATGTCCTTTCAGTAAGAGCAGTTGGAAGCAGGAAGTGACCCCTCAAGGAAGACTCTCAAATAATTTGGTTGCATCTGCTGAAATAAAATAACATAAAATAAATTCACTTTTATTGTGAACCAGGGCTCATTTCCAGCAAATATCTATCCCTTATAAAGGTTGAATTATGTTCAAATATTTTCCATCCACTACTTCCACATTTTAATTTAATTTCTACTCCTCTGTGGTGACTTCAAATATTTGGCTAAAAGTAAATAAACATTAAATTAACTGTAGGAATATTTCTGAAACCTTAAGCAGGTATCTAGGAATGATAATATTCTGATGGGTAGACATAAGGGCTTCGGCATACATTTACAGAGGCTGCTGTGTGCAGAGACATAGCCCTTGTCTCTCAGGAGTTGAGGCTGAGTTGCAGCACTGGGTCCTAAATGCTGCGCTGGAACCTGAGAAAGGATGTAAACATGCCCTAGTTCTAGCTGGAGATGGTGGAAAGGAACTAGGAGAAGACTGAGGACAGTCGCTGGAGCATGTGACCTCCAGCCTATATTTTGATGACTGAATAGGAGTTTGGTGAAGAATAGAGATGGGGAGTGGCAAGGAGAAGAAAACCAGGCAGATCAAATTTAGTACAAATATTATCTTTTTATAGATGTTTTACTATTCAAGTAGAGATCAAGGAGAAGAAGTAATGAAGTGATGAGCTCTGGAAGTTGAAAGTGGGCATTCTTAGCAGTGGGAGTAAGCACAACTTCTTACTTACGCCAACGAATTGTAGCTTTGACAATGTCCTTGATTATCTGAATTTTAAATGGTGAAAATTCTTAAAAGAAATTGGATTATACATTAGGTGAGGTATTAAAGCTGCTAACTAACAAACCTGAACTTGCCTTGAGGAGCGACAAAGTTTACTGTTTATAAGGCTTACAGTAATTTTTCATGAGTATACTAGTCAAGAAGTGACCTTGACATGATAAGAAATTACCTCTAGATGTGTGCCTATTTTGCAGAAAATGGAATCTTTTTCTAAATGTTTTTTAATCTGTATTTATTTTTGAGAGAGAGAGAGTTTGAGCAGGGGAGGGGCAGAGAGAGAGGAGGAGACACAGAATCTGAAGCAGGCTCCAGGCTCTGAGCTGTCAACACAGAATCTGACGCGGGACTGGAACTCACGGACTGCGAGATCATGACTTGAGCTGAAGTCAGACATTTAACCTACTGAGCCACCCAGGCGCCCCTGGAATCTTTTTCTTTAAATGAATATTTTAGAACTGTGTCATGCTTTCCAAAAATTGTAGTAGAAATTCCATATATTTCAGCACATTTTTAGTTACTGTGGCTTGCTACTAATATAATCTACAACATTGGCTGGGAAAATTTTAGAGATTCTGTGTCCATTTGGCTTTGACACCTGCTGTCTATCTCTTCCTCTCACCTGCTTAAATAGCAAAGTGGTGAGCCCCATACTGGAAGGAGATCAGATCCAGAGTCACTGCTTAGAGAAGAGCAGGTGGGATTGGGGCTGAGTACACCACTTCAGACTTCACATGATCAAGAAACAAACCTTTATAACGTTACACCACTGAGATTTGAGGGTTGTTTCTTACAGCATTTACTCATCCTAATACAGAATTTTGTACTCTGAAATGATGTTCCCCTATAACATAAATATATTGCATCACTTTTGTGTTAAGGAGGTATAGTATAAGGAAGCTGATCACCAAAACTGAGAGATGGTCATTCCTAGTATTCAGAGGCAAAACACTGGGTGATACATTCATTTGGGAGGCAGAAAATATATCAGCCGTTCTAAGGAAAGAGTTTGAAAATCATAACTTTGATTAGTCTGTGTTGGTTCTTATTAGCTGTGTTTAGCAAAAATACCACAAGAAATATATGAGCTAGGGAAAGGATTTCTGGTTTGAGGCAAAAATGAAAAGGAATAAAGAAAGTGTAGAAATTCAGGGCTGTACAGGTTTGGAAAGTCAGCTGATTCTAGATCTCAAGCAGTTAGAGATCAAATTAGTGTAACTTGGAGAAAAATCAGATTAAGAGTTTGTGTGCAGCTTTCCCACACACGTGTGATAGCCTTTCGTTGACTTCAAGTGAGATAAATTGTGAGAAAGTGGCACAGGGACAGAATGGAGAGAGAGTTGGGCCCCTAACTTTCTTACATAAGTGACTACACAGTCCCCAAAAGGGGATACTCATAAAGACCTACTTACCCTTTGGCAAAGGAAATACTGGACCAGGAGAGTCTCTCAGAGTTTGAAAGTAGGGTTGTGGAGAACAAAGAGGAAGAGAGTTTCTTCCAAAGAACAGAATCAACATCATAAAACTAACCAGCCAACCAACCAAACAAACAAAAAACTTTCTGGATTTAGAGTGTACAACTGTAGAGAAAACATTATTTAACAAAATCAACTCTATCATTTATATCACTAAATACTAGTGGTGATGATGGAATTATGATTTTGATAGGAATGGGATAGCACTTCTAAGAGAAATGTGGTAAAAGGCGGTGGAGGCATCAGAGGCTCACAAATGACCCTTTAAATACCGATAGCTGTGGTGGTGGGTTGACATCTCTGTGTGTGACTAAAGCTCAGTGAGTGCCGTGCTGCCCTTTCCCATGGAGCATGCAGTCTACCATGTAGTCAGCCATATGCCTCACGCATCCTACATCATGGGCCACATGGTATTTTGTGCTAGAAATAGTCATTTCACCTGCTGGTCATTGCCTACTAGTATTTTGTTGTTGTGCTTGTGCAAATATTAGGATGTCCTTTGGGCATTCTTCCCCCTCCACCTTGCTTACCTAGAATGCTTATGGCAGCCATGATGTGCAATTTTAGAAAGAATGGGTTGCTTCTGTATTGTAGATCACACAGGGATGAGTCTTTATATTTGTTTATATTAAATTCCATCAGGTTTAGCTGATAGAATTTATCTGAAAAGTAATGGAATGTTTATAACTCTGATAGAAATATTGTGAACTGGATTTTTATAGTAAGTGGCTTCTTAGGTTATTTTTTTAAGTTTATTTTTTGAGAGAGAGAAAAAGAGAGCAGGCAAGCATGCACACATGGCCTGGGGCAGGGATGGGCAGAGAGACAAGGAGACTGAGGATCCGAAGCAGGCTTTGTCCTGACAGCAGAAAGCATGATGCAATGTGTGACTCAAACTCACTGAACTCTGATATCAAGACCTGACCATGACCTCAGCCAACTGAGCCACCCAGGCGCCTCTCTTGGGTTGATTATAATATACCTCTACTATATGTCTTTAGGTGTTTTTGCTTGTTTGTTTCTTTGTTTTGTTTTTATAGACTCCTAGCTTGGCTGTAACTACTCAGCTTTCAGTAGCTCATTTTTTGTAACCAAGTTACAGTTTTGAGATTTCAGTTTTCTCTATTATAAAGAATGGATAAGGCTTTCGCAATAAGTAGGTATTACAATGTTTATTCATATCTTCTCAAAGTCTTTACTAACCAATACCACAAAGAAACCTGTAGTACAGACTTGATGGGTTCATTTGTATCCAGGGTATTAGCATCAATATTTACACTGTAATAACAAAATTACTTATGTGATAGCTTATGTACATGTATGTGAAAGAAAAAAAATAGTGTTAAGAGTCAGGTTGTTTTTAATATTCCCAAAATAACTCCCTTCCCTTTCTCTTTCTATGTCTTTCTCTGCCTCTGTCTTAGTCTGTCTCTTTGCCTGTGTGTGTTTAATACAACCAGTCATACAGGCAGGAGACACTGAGATGAATAACATTTACCTCTTCTTCTCTAAAAGCTCATCCTCTAGTCATAGAATATGGTACATTGACAGTACTTCCACTTATTTTTTTAAAAGTATAATCATTTTTTATTTCACATAGCAAGTTCCAAATCTAACTCCTTTTTTGTTGCTAAAGTAAATGTTAAAAATAAAATAATATTGTTGGTGCGAGTTGTTGAGCTATTAGATGTAGAGATGCTCAGTTAAGACAATGAGCAAAAGTAATATTTAAGCCTTTATTCATTCACTGCAACAGGGCAAGCAAGAGGCAAAAAAGCTGCTTGCTCCCCAGTGTCCCATTTGTCCCCATGGAATGGCACCAGGAGTCAGATGGGCACAGATGAGGAGAATTGCTCACTGCTTAGAAGCCCACATAAGACCCCTGTGTCTTTATGAACATGTGGGTCCAGGGCCGGGAGAGGGGGAAGGGTACGAGTGGAAAGGTACTGAGTCAAAATGGAAAAAGTACCTCAGCCGAGCCTCTGAATGGAAGTTCCTGGGCTAAGAATGCAGATTTCCACATGAACTTGGCTGGCCCAGGAGGTGGTGAGAGGAAGACTGAGACCTTCAGAGCAACTCTCTCCAGAAAACTAGTAGTTCTGATATGGTTTCCCCCCAGGAGCCTGACATGCAAAGCTTTGCAATTGCCTGTGGTTATAAGTGAAAGATGTGAAAGATGACACATAGGATTTTGGCTTAGAGCTGAGTCCTCAGGAGCTCACTATGTGCCTGACATTATGGCATTAAATTCCTAAAGTAGCTAATTATTTACCCATTTTACAGATGGGTAACCTGATTTTGAGAAAAATTATGTTCCTCACCCAGTACTCTACTATTCAATCTGTCACCTAGAATGTGCCAGGCCAGGTCAGGTGGGACTTCACCTACTTACATATTAATAATGTTAGTTTTTGTTACAGTCTTCAGGGTTCCTTGTATTAAATATCAATGTCAGGACGAACGGGTCACTTGTTTGTTGGTGTGTGGTGATGGGTGAACTCTTCCTGTGCATGGACACTTGATAAAATGACAGGTTCAAATGGTTTTAGGGAAGAGGTGGCCAAGTGAGCTAAGGAATAAAGGAAAGGAAATGTCAAGAGAATTTCTGTTCCTAGAAGCACAGAAGTGTAGAATTTGTATGGTCATGGAGATCGTCCTAATTTTATACTGCGGTTGAAAAGAATTTAAGTCGGTTTCTGAGAGCGGTACATCTAATTAATAGCAGAGATGGGACAAGAAAGTAGAATTCCTATCTTGTTCGGTTCACATTTTGTCGTCGAAAAACTGCGATTACAGTGGTTATTGTTGTTACTCCACTTGTACAGATGTGAGGAGTTAACTGACACTTGGAGACCAGAAACTTGATCAGAATTTGAACCTGGACAGAATATCTCTAGATCTCATGATTTCAACCACTCCACAGTAATACCTTAATGCTGCTCCTATAGTATTGGAATAATGCAAACTGTGTTTTCTTAGCATAATTCAGGAGACTTGGTCTGAAAAACAACACTATAATACTGAAAGAAAACAAGAGGGACAAAGCTTGCTTATCTATGCAATCATTGTGACTGTTGATTGCTCCCTTTTCCAGTGTGTAAAAATGTTGTTACTGTTTTGAGGGAAAATAATAGAAATTGTGTGTATTCATTTTTTTATCGAGAAATAGTATATTAATCTTTGACCTTACACAATCTGATGAATTTTCACTACCATAATTTGCAGAGGTATTTACCATCTAATGTTGGAAAGCTAAATAAATATGGTTGTGATTTCAGTCTATAAACAGGAAGAATAACATCTTAGTGCTTTAAGCTCTGGGTGGTTGTGCAATAATTTAAGAGGAAGAAAGCTAAAAAATAAAAAAATAAAAACCCTGAAAGCAATGATGTGTAAAGTATTTTGGGGTTCAGATTTGGAGCTATATAATTCATTTTGTATTGTGATTACTTTTCTGACATTGTATACATTATGTTTAAGTAAAACATTTTTAATTATGGAAAGTTATAATTCAGTACTTTATATTCAAATGCTTTTGCAATACTTTTGCAGCTCAGCTAAAAGAACTGCAAATTTATAATTGTTTTTACTTTTATTTATTTATTTTAAGAGAGTGAAGGGGGGGCGCAGAGAGGGAGGGAGCAAGTGAGAGAATCCCAAGCAGGCTCTGTACTGTCAGCACAGAACCTGATGCGGGGCTTGAACTCAAGAACTGTGAGACTATGACTTGAGCCAAAACCAAGAGTTGGACACATAACTGAGCCACCCACGTGTCCCGAACCACAAATTTAAAAAATAACTGATTTCCCTGTCTCTTCTTTCTGGATCAACATGGATGATTCCTTGCTGTATGGTGTTGAGAGAAAACTGAGTATTGTGGCAAGAGAGACCTAGAAACTTCACCCCTTACCTCCCAGTCACAAGTCAGCACAAACCCTTGCCATTCCTCTCATCTTGTCAGCTTGTTATGTATATTAAGTAAAAGAGAAAGGTGTTCTAGGATTTGGCATCTCAGAATTTCACTTGCCTCATGCTTTCTCCTACCCTTCTGGGCTATAGCAGAGCCAGGCACCTATGGAGCAGATAACCCTTGTCAACAGCACACTCTTGCCTCCACTTGGGTTCTTTTCCTACTGCTTTAATTTCTCTGGGCATTCCTGTTGGTTCTCAGTTTACCTGTTCTGGGTCTCTTTCTTTTAGGACCAGGTTAAATGTGACCTTAAAATGCTTGTGCTGATCATTTGACATAATGGTTCTTAACATGAAGACTTTGAAATTTTTTGAAAAATGCTGTATGTTGTAAGCTGTTATATATGCATTATAACACAAAGACCTTTCAGTGGCCCACTCACTCACCAACCTCATGGCTTTTCTCAAGGTCCTTGGTGAGCATGTGCCTGACTACCTCTTTGATTACATGTGTCTGCCCCAGGCACTCCCTGCCCCTTCGACCTACTGTTTCTTTCCATAGCTCTAGAACCTCCTATGGCACTGTATAGTGTTCTTAGCTGTTTCTTTTCCATTTTCTCCCTAAAGATCAAAAGTTCCTTGAGCACATGTTTTTTGTTTGATTATTTTATTTTATTTGTCCACTGCTAAGAACTCTAGAGCGTGGAATAGAGCCTGATACCTAGTAGCTGTTTGATAAATTTTATTGATTTATTCAAGTAGCTGTGAATTATGGGAGCACATGACTTTCATTGTATCCCAAAAAGAACATTTTGTTCAGTTAAGTGGTAGTCAGAAGTAATTCTGATTTAGTCCAAGGTGTGTTCGTTTATCTCAGGTCAGAGCTAGGATCCCAAGTGATTCTGAATAACTCCATTGCTTTTTCTTGTTTTGCCAGGGCCAGTATGTAATTTGCAAATAACCTAGCCAGCTTCAGACTGGGGTATCCAAGTCATCAGGATCTATAGTGTGGAAAACTATATATATGTATGTATATATATATATATATATATATATACATATACATATACATACACATATATACACGTATATATATATACATACATATATGTGTATATATATGTACATGTATATATGTATATATACGTGTATATATATATACATGTGTATATATACACACACACACACACACACACACATATATATGATATATGCTGGGTAGTGTTTAATGAACTATAACCTACTTCTCTTATGTGCAAAGTAGGATGATGAGAAAAAAGGTCCAGAAATAGAGATAGAAAGGAAAAGCAAAAATCATGTCCTAAACAAACAAATTATGTCTTAAAACAAGCAAACAATCTATACACACATACATATACATACAACATATCACAGTTGGTTCTATGTTATACATTAAAAATAAAGATGCTTTCAGAGAAGATATTTACTAGTACTATTTTTTTACTAGTGTTATTTTGATGACTGATTAAACTATAAGAGATGACTATATTAAACTATAAGGTCTTTGATATTATCCGTGATATAAATAAAATGAGGAAAGACAGTCCTCTAGATTGAACTAATTTGGAACTAAAAAGACTGAACTCTATATCTACTTATTATCCAAAGCTACGAACAACCCTCTTCAGAATCTGCCAGACACCAATGAAGATATTTGCAAGTGTTTCTTTAATCAGATTAACAGGGGTAGCCATTCATCAGTACATCACCATTATGTCACCATAATTATCTTAAAGCACAGGGAAGTACATAAGGGTTTCTTTAGGGTAAAGGTTAATGTTAATTAAGTATTGGGGCATAAGTCAGACTTACTGACTGCAGAGTAATTTTTGTACTACTCTGAGAATTTGTGAGTATTCAGGAAAGTTCATAACAGCATTAGTGTTAGATGAATAGTCTGTTTAACTAGGATATAATAGGTAAAAAAAAAAAAAAAAAAAGCCAAAGACAACGTGACTCTAGTCTTGGATTTTGAAAGCCCTTTTGCCAGAAAACGAGAATGTTCAATGGGTTAGAGTGTTAATTGGGGGGAAATCCCAGGAGAATTTTATCATCTTCCTAAATAAAAAGTCTACTTTTGTTCAGGATCTGTCACACTTGAGGGGCTATGACGCTCTGATTTTTATGAATCAGGTAACTGTAATGTCATTGACACTTATAAGCATGGGTTTTCTTAAAGAGAAAACAAAGCTGGTTGAGCTTTTTGTGAGAAGCTTAGGGAATTGATGTCCCTAACATTTCATTGAACTATTTCTGTGAAAGCCAATATATAAAATGAGACAAGGTGATTTTTCTTAATATCTTTGTGTTTACATGTAGAGCAAATGAATATTTCCATGGAGATAGTTTCACAGAGTTTAAAAATTAGAAGGAGCATTATGCTGGCATATCAGCCAGGATGGGATTTAATACTCCAAACCTTAAAGAATTGTGAACAATTCAGTATGACATTCTTCTCTTTAGCAATAATATAAATTTCTCCCCTGAATTGGAAGTAAACCTGTTGCCTCAGCCAAATCCAACATCATGCAGTGCTTTCTAATTCCCCCCACATGATCTCATCTAATGTTTATCCCAATAAACTGAGACAGATAATGTGTGGTACTGTGCCTGTTCAGTTCACTGAAGTGGAAATCTGAAGATTATCACTATAGCAGACACCCAGAAATTTACTCAAGGAAAGAATGAAAAGTTCATGATCACAACAGAAACAGAGTACCAAATAGGATTCTTCAAAAGTCATAAAACCAAAAATGTTAGATTCAAGATCAGGACCTGAATTCCTGATGCTTTATTATGTCTATTATATCTGCTTTCTTATTTCAGGGCCGATATTCTTTTCAAGTAAGTGTGAAGAACCTGTTCCAATTGTATGCTACGTTGAAATTGCCAGAACTAGGATGCACTTAGACAGTGACCTTTTCCTTGTCTTATTCTCTATCTGCTCTATCAAAGCTCAGGAATAGATGCAGTTATGGTATCCATTTTCATCTAGTTTCTCATTATTCTTTAAAGGAACCCATGTCCAGGGTGCCTGGGTGGCTCAGTTGGTTAAGTGTAGGACTTCAGCTCAGGTCATGATCTTGCGGTTCGTGGGTTTGTGCCCCAATTCGGGCTTTGTGCTGACAGCTCAGAGCCTGGAACCTGCTTTGGATTCTGTGTCTCCCTCTCTCTCTTTGCTCCTCCCCTACTCATTCCTGTGAGCACTCTCACTCTCTTTCTGCCTCAAAAATAAATAAACATTAAATTTTTTTTTAAAGAATCTATGTCCAGGAGCACCACTGTTGTCATGGGATTTTCATTTGTAAACCTCTTGTGCTGGGCTTCACAAGCTTTGGGAACAATCAGAGCTTGAGTCCTGACAGATTTCCCATGTTTTTTTAAGTTTGTTTATTTTGAGAGAGTGAGAGAGTGTGTGAGCATGTGAACAGGAGAGGGGCAGACAGAGATGAGGAGAGAGAGAATCTCAAGCAGGCTCCACACTGGCAGTGTAAAGCCTGATGTGGGACACGATCTCATGAACTGTGATATCATGACCTGAGCCAAATTCAAGAGTCAGATGCTTAATGGACTGAGCCACCCAGGTGCCCCCAGACTTCCCATTTTATTAATGACTTTTCCTCAGGGTCCTAGGTGAATGCAATGACATTCTCTGCATTTCTCACTAGGATGATAACCTCTTTTCTCAGGCTAGAAGCTTGGGCATGATCCAACTTTACATATTTTAAAAGTATAATAATTTTGGTTATGCATAAAACTCGTGCACTTCATGATTTTAAACAAGTTCCCACAAGTGGTTTTTGGCAGAAATGGTTTGTGACCTGGTTTTTATTGCTGTGTCAGAGGTCCCCTACAGCTCTACAGTAATTGATTTTCAAAATCATTGCTGTGCCTCTAGGAGGCCAGAAACCACACACCTGATAATATTTTTGAACAGAGTTGACACTGCTGCCGGCAAGAGCACTGTGTCAGCACAGCTAAAGTGAGGACCCCTCTGCTTTAAGCTGACCATGTGAAGTACACACTCTCTTCCAGTTCTGGGTAAGGGATAGCACACACGATGTACAGGGCGGGAGCATTATGCCATGTTGTATTAGAGGACGCGTGCACCTATGATTTTACCTGTTGCAAAAGTTTTATCCCTGCTTTCCATCTCAAAACCTCTCCTCGTCATTGCATTGTGTCCAGGCAATAGAACTATAATGAATATTAGTTAGCCTGAAGAGCACATATTGGGAAAGTACACCTTCTGCTAATCTAAAATTAAAATCATATAGTGTATTCCCAAGGGTTTTTTTTTTTTTTTTTGCGATTTCTAGGTTAATACTTTACTAGATTATTTTTATTTGTGTTTTTCTCCATTGGCATATAGCCAAAAATTTGACTGTATCATTGCTGATAAGTTATAAATGCAAGCAGCTGTTAAAAAGAAAAAAGAAAGAAAGAAAGAAAGAAAAAGAAAAAGGATGGGGCGCCTGCAGGCTCAGTCAGTTAAGCATCCAACTTCAGCTCAGGTCATGATCTCGTGGTTCATGAGCTTGAGCCCTGTATCAGGCTCTGTGCTGACATCTCAGAGCCTAGAGCCTGCTTCAGATTCTGTCTCCCTCTCTCTCTGCCCCTCCCCTGCTTGCACTGTCTGTCTGTCTCTCTCTCTAAAATAAACATTAAAAACAACTTAAAAAAAGAAAGACACGTTGTTATAACAGAGTGGAACAAACAATGTCCTATTCTGCCATCCTTGGAAATGGTAGATTCCAAGTAAAGGGTATTTCATCTGTACCAGTGGGGTTGAAAATGCTTCATCTTTTTCAAAGTAATTTGTGTTTAAATTGTTCTTATTATTTTAGACAGTTTCAGAAAAGTAGACTTTTGCCTTTCATTTCCAACTTTTGTACCTGGTTTTATTCATCATAGTCAGTTGTGGTAGTTCTGTTATTTTCATACATAGCTAATCTTTTACCCAGGAGACAGGAAACTCTGTATTTCAGCCACATTAAAAAATAACAATATACTCTTTGTTTTGTCTTTGAGCTGTCTAATTCCTCCAGTGTAAGATTAATTTAAAGCAATTCCTGCCACCTCCCTTGTGGTTTAATGGAGTGTGTAGGTGCATATGTATCGTATGTGTGTTTTCAAGAAGAAATATCGAGGAGACATAGAACAGAAATCCATTCATGGGCTCGCATTGCTTCCATTAGTTGCACATTCATCTTAAATGAAAAAACACTGATTAGGGCTGAACAGATACAGAGTTAGGAGCTGATTTGGGTATGATAAGCCCTTGAGAAACCAGACTGCTCTATTATCATTAATGGGTTCTGTAAATTTCTCAATTGCTTTTTTCAGGGTTTTTATTAGGGAGAAATATATGGATGTTGAAATTGCCTTTGTGTTGTCAGCTTTAAAAACTCCTTTGTTGGCACTGACATTGCCTAATTTCCCAGTGACACTATTTGTTGCAGAAAGGATTGGACTTGCTCTGTTCTGACCTGAACATAACAGCCAAAAAAACTGCCAGATAAGATAGCTAACTTGCTGATCTATTTAATTTGACTCCCCTGATGCCAGAGTGATGGTAGCATGCAAAGAGGTTTCCCTAGAGGTATAATTATTCCAGAGTGATGGTTTTTCCTGATCACGTACTGCAAGGTATGACATCTTTTTGTAGACTTTATAGGAATTTACTTAGTCACTTCTGTTCAAAAACTGTATTAATCTGGGTTTTTTGGTTTGTTTATTTCTTTTTTTTTTTCTAAATAGTATATGACAGAAAAGCCTGAAGCTATAATCGTAGGATCCCCAAGGCCAACTGTAGCTTTGTTGAGCAATTCTCGTACTTTCTGAGCTGTGATTTCCTTGTTTGTCAGTTGTAGTTGCTAGATAAGATCTTGTATGGTCAGTTCTGGTACCAAAAATTCATGATTCCGTGGAAAGCGAACTGAAAAGTCATAATGTTGTAGTGATGCTGAGAATTAATCGCATAGACACGTTTTCAAAATACTGCTTATAATGAAGTTACAGAAGTTTACTACATTTAAAAATCAATGAATTACATTTGTTTTTAGTAAGAGGATGTATTTGTATTATTTCTTTGTTTCTTAACATGGACATGAACATTCTGTTTCTAAAAGGCTGCTTTTAAAACAATACAGAGGCGTGTTACGGAATGCCATCTGCGGCAACAAACCTGCTTGGATTACCAATCTGCCAGGGAACTCCGTGATAAGAAGCATGTGTTCAAATTGCATTCCTAGGTTTTGATGAAGTGCTATCTTCATATACTATTTCTGAATATTTGCTTTCCAAAGAAAGCAGATAGGAATTGGTGCCCATGTCACCTTACCTGCCCCCCTGCATAGGATGATGAAGAAGGGGAGTACGTCACTACACACCGCTTGATTCACTCTGCCCTGAATGTACAGTGTGAAAAAGACCCCCTTGTTATTTTCCCAGATATCATTTTTGAATAGATAAGGGGATGTTCCTTAGCTGTGCTATCAAGGCCTAGAATTAAACAGGTCACCGTGCAGTTTATTTAGGTCCTATCCTTACATGTTTGGCACATGAGGGAGATGCATAGCAAAGAAATATGTTTCAAGATCAAGCAGAGAACCGTTCTCTGATTGGACTCCATTATAGAGCAGTGTTGCTTCTTGGCTGATAGAAACCTCAAGAAGCCAAATGTTGAGCACCTTGAAAAAGTGTTTGCTTGATAATATATGTTGACATTTTCCTTTTAAAACTCTAGTTATAGGGATTTCTATAACTTCATAATAAAACAAATATTTTAAAGTATTTAAAACATTTAATATACTAATATGTAATATAATTGTTATATTGATGTAATAATTGTATAATTAGGGTGACTAATACCATCACCATATTTTACAAAATTATTTTGGCAAGTATTGAGACTTGTCATTTTCTTTACGTTTCAAAGGTGTGGAAAGAGAGAGTAACTTCTCTGAATATGTACAGTTGATATTCTGAAGTAAATTATGCATATGAGAAGCCAGGATTAAGATAGAAATTCAAAATCTTTGGTCAGTAAGACCAACTTAGGAAAACTTAAGTATACCTTTCAGAGCTTCAAGACAGATAATTCCAGATCCTAGGCATAGGGTATAGGCAGATACTGTTTATGAAGTAGAACTTTTGTAACCACAGTGTGGAAGAACTCTCATGGAAAATATTAAATTTCCTTTTTATTTGAAAAATGTAGGTATCTTACAAAAACGAGAATTAAATGGTGGTTTCTGGATTTCTGGGATGAGGAATTTGTAGTCACATGTGAATACATAGGAAGCCTTTGAGGCTTACCTGCACATGTATCCATGTTTTGTATGAGATGGAATATCACAGCCACAAAAATCTTAATGGACAGTGTTTTCTTTTGGGTTGCTCTTTAGTTGTTATATAAATGTGCCCTTTAAAAGTTGATTGGATCAGAGCTGTATTTTCTAGCTCACTGAGTCTCCTGAAATTGGAGATGGTTATTTAACCCTATGACAGATGGAGACAGCCTGTCTCAGCCTTCAAAGATGAAATGTGAATGAGCACAAGTGAGTAAATATGAGACCAATTGAAGTGGACTGACAGAGAGACTGAGGAAGGATGCATTCCTGGCAGTGTTCAGACTCCAGCTTTGAAGCCAGCCACCAGTCTGTGTAAGTGACCTCACTAACCTCTACCAGAAGGGGTTAGAAGGTTACCTAAACACACAGCCCTTTATAGGTCTATTAGAAACACCTTTAGGCATTACTATCCCTACATATGCCTGGTCTGTCTTATCAATTATAAAGTAAGAATTTAGGCATAGTGCTCTTTTAAGATGTTCACTACAATTTTATATTGTTCAGATATAAGCTTTTAGTGCAGTACAACCAAATATGAACACTTTGACTTGAAAACAATTATGATAGTTCAAGCCCTACCACCTTCTCACCTTAAATATTAATATGCCATTTTGTTCCTTTTTCAACAGTATTCACCTCCCGGGAAAATAAGTAAAGGCCAAATAATGAAGTGAAGTTGAAAACCATGTAGGTTCAAGGTCCAGCTTTATAAATTAGAAAATTTCATAAAGGTATTAAACCAATGAAGAAAAGAAACAATTGTGCTGACAAGGGCCACAAATTCAAACTGCCTAGAGGGGCCAGAAAGATTCCACACAGGGATTAAATTCATTTGCATGAAGTTCACACTGTGCAAATGAATGGTGAGGGCTGTGGGAGACACATATGTTACTTTTGTTAAAAATAAAACTCAATTATTTCACCGGCAAAAATGAGTTTATTTGGAAATAACAGATTTATAATTCAGGACATGGAACCTACAGCAAAACCATAGGCAAGTCCAACAAAGGAGAGGCACATTATTTTATGGAGAAGAAGAAGAAGAAGAAGAGGTTGTTTTGGATAAAAGTCCATTGGAGAAAAAGCAAGAGTTCCAGGTGATGACAGCTTCTCATTGACAAAGTTGCAAGGATAGTCCATTTTTTTGTAAGAGATACGGCTTATATCTTTTCCCTGTTGCCTGTAATTCACCGTTCTTTCCTGTTGGTGAGTCTTCTGTTGGGGTCTGTAGTTGATAGTTCCTCCTGTAAGTGAGGTTGACTGGTATGCTCCCCCACCTAGCCTCCTGACCCCAATTTAATGAGGTTTCCTTTTATTGATTTCCACATTTTAGAAGTAGGTGGGCCCAGAAATGCCAGACTTTTGTTTTTGTTTTCCAATAAAGATAGAACTGTAAATTTGTATGTAAGACATATAACTTTTTAAGTGTTGGTTCAAAATTTTTGAAAACACTCTATGGGCCAAACCACACTGATCTATGGTTTCAAGGGCTATTTGGCCCTCCAGGCCGCCGGACTGTAAGTTCTGATCAAATGTGTAAATACACACAGATGTAAAGTTTTGTGTAGAGTAGGCACTCCAAAAAGTATTTACTTAACCAAGTTGAACGTAGTCAGGCAGCAGAGTTTCAGGATTTCATTTTCAAGTGCATAACACTCATTTTTTCATTATCGAACTTTTAAAAGTCAAATTAAACTACATTAGAGGTGTATTCAGCTGCTTAGCCGAATTTCAGGAATGACATTAATCCTAATGAAAATAAACTATAAATTAATTTGAAACTTTTTTTTTCACAGTCCAATCAACCCACATTTATTGAGTCTCCAGATAAAAAGACATTGAGGAGGTGATTAAAATACGGTTCCTAACCAAAGTAGTTTGCAATCCAGTAGATGAGAAAGACCAGCTTTAATGTAAGGCAGATAAAAGCAAATGTACAAATGTCATGAGAGAGAAAAAAATGATTTCCTTTGTGCCTTCATAGTACAAAGGAAGGGAAGATCGATTCTTTCAGAGATCAAAGATCAAGGAAAGCATCCTAAGGAAGTGGCATTTCAGATATGTTTGAGAGAGTGAGACATCGCAGAATTGGGGAGACGGGAGATGGTATCCAAATACTTGGCTGAGCAGTGGTAGATGGTCTGGCATTACTGGAGGACAGAGGGACCAGAGTGGAGGTGAGGTGGCAGGGCTAACATGGGACAGGGTTACAGAGAGCTTTGGGCATGATTTCAGCATGTTTTGTGATATTATTATGTAGACAGAAGAGATTGATGTAAGGAGTTTTAATAGGTACAGCCTCTGTTTTACAAGCTAATGCTGATGCATAGTGAAACATGCATTAGAGATGAAGGAAAAGTGAGAGCAAAAAGATCAGTTAGGAGGTGATTTCAATGGTGTAGACAACAGAAAATGAGGGCTTGAGCGGTGGGAACAGCGGGACTTGAGAGATGATGGATTTGGGTTCATACTAGATGACAGTCCAGGGAGTGTTTTTTTCTTTCTTGACAACACTGAGTGGAATAATTTGACCTAGATCTTAGTTTTTTTATTCTCCATCAGCTAGTCATTCTCTCTGAATTCCAGCATAACCAACAGAATAGGAAGGAATAAGAAGACAGTCAGTATTTGGATTTTCCTACATACTCAATAACAATTTCTATTTTCAGCTTCTGGGTTTATTTTCTTTTATAAATGGGATTAGTTGAGGAAGGGGGACAGAAAAGATAGAAAATGTTTATTCTATTTTTATGATATGCTCTAAATGCAGAGAACTGATAGGATTTCAGATGTGTACACAGGTAAAAGTTACAATAAATGAGAACATAGATTATAAAAGCAGAGGTTAGGAGGATTAGAATTCCCAAACAAACTTGCATCATTGGAAAAATGAAACATGAAAATGAAAACACAATTAGGCACCATCATCTTTTACTTATCATACATTCTTGGTGGCAGTGTCCCCTTGTAGGCACTTAGGAAAATAGAAATCAAAAACTTTCAACTGAACAGAGTGTGCAGTCCTGAGACAACTGATGAAAGAGTTACTCATGAAGCTTTCAAAAGAAATCGACTTCCTGTTTTTTCCTTATGAAATGGAAGTATAAAACATCAGGTAAAATTAAGATTACTAAAGATAGCCTATTTAGAGCAGATATCTTTATGGATCATATTCTCATTTGTTAATTACTATGGATGTTCAAATAAATGTCCCAACTAAAATGTTTCATAACTTTATTGCTAGTGTGTGTTGCTTTCTAACATGTGGCAAGATAATTTAATTTAATGCTTCAGGACACAAACCTGTCACCTGTTTTCTTTCTCAGTTTTGAAATAGTGTAATAGAGAAATTAGATACTTTATCTACTGTGTTCAACTCATGCATGAACAATTACTTGGACACCTTACCTTCTAGGTAAAAGGTGTCATATGCTATTGGGGTCAAAGAGATGACAAGAGAAACATAGAATAAGCCATTTATTTTTCAAGAATTTTGATTTTTTTAAGCTTTGGAGGGCCAGGTTATCTTCTTCTACAACTTTCTCTTTTCTGCTGATTCACTGGGCAGCATGTTTCCTGGGAGAGCTGGAGGAGTGAAAACAAAAGTTGCATAATTGGGATTTTGAAGACTACGAAGGCATTTTTTTAAAAGTCTTAACAAAAACCATAAGGAAGGTTGAGCCTAAAAGTATCCAGAGGAAAAGATATCCAGTAGTGTTTTAAACCCCAATATATCTCATATTAGAGGAATCTTTTTTTTTTCCTTTTAAGGAATTCTAGTGTGTATATTTAGGAAAAGGCACATTCTGCACACTTGGGCAAAATGAACTAAATAACAGCTGGAAGTCCGCAACATTTCGTATTGCTGAAATGTGGCGAACTCTGTTACGCATTTCACATTATGGCTCTGCTCATTGCTTTGAAAATTTAACTCTGTAAGTATTGCTATTATAGTTGATTAATTGTAAGCATCTGACAAATTTCTAGCTTATAGTTGCCAGAAGTATTTTTGTGGGTGATCATTCCCAAGTATTTGTTTCTCATTTGCCCCATCAACAGCACATTCGAAATGCCGTTCTCAAGTGTGCATCCAAAGACCACACAAGTCCTGTCGCAGAATGTAAGGGATATAATAACTGCAGTTGGTCAGTACCATACCAAAAAGTAAAAAGCTAATATCTAAATTTTGAAATGCATTACCTGGAAGCCAGCTTATTCACATGTTGATGGTATTTGCTTGGGCTGCCTGGTGGATATAGTTACAAAAGACAGTGAAAATACCAACAAAATGACTCAAACTTGCTGCCAAGTCAACAAATTGTTTGCTAATCTACTGACTCTGTATAGATTACGCAGTCCTAAAATGGACAAAATTCAGTGTCTAGACCATACTCTTTCTCCTCAGGGCTTCTTGCTTTCTTTTCTGTTCCAGAGATGATATCAAGGATAGAGATTTGGAGTGGTCATAGACTCTGCTTGGCTATCATGATCTGTTTTTATTCATACCACACCTGACACTAAATGTGTGCGTTTTTTCTCACACCAACCAATTCTCCAATTTTATGGACACAAACTGGGCATCCTACAATTCAGAACAGTTCTGACACTAACTACCTGGAGCTAGCCCAGACCTCACAGGTTAAAAGCTCAGTCGGACAACGCTGCCTCGTTTTGAGATGCCAGTCGCAAGTCCAGGCCACCAGTATTTCTGACCAACTGTAAAGTCTTGGGGCATTCCCACAGTCCCTTCCTCAGATTCAGTAATTTGCTAGAGTTGCTCATAGCACTCAGAGAAGTGTTTTATTTACTACTACTGGTTCATTATACAAGATACAACTCAGTAACAGTCAAGTAGAAGAGATATATTGGGCAAGGTATGAGGTTGGAGGGCAGGAGCAGTTTCCATCCCTTTTCTGGTCATGCCACTCTCCCGGTACCTTGATGTGTTTATCAGCCTTGAAGTTGCCCATCATTTTCGGTGTATTACGACTTCATTATGTAGGTATAGTTGATTAAACCATCGGCCTTTGGTGATTAACTCCATCTCTTGCCCCTTTCCCCTCCACAGAGACCCTGGAGGTGGGACTGAAAATTCCTTTGGCAACGAACTCCCATTGTAGTACTGTCCCTCTCAAGAATCACCTTATTAGCATAAAGTCAGATGATTGAAAGGAGCTTACATGAATAACAAAATATGCTCCTTATTGTTCTCATCACTCAGGAAATTCCAAGAGTTCTAGAAACTCTGTCAGGAACCAGGAACAAAGAACAAATATATAAATTTCTTATTATTCTAGTTGATTTTATTGTGCATCTAGATTTTGGATTTATTTAAAGAGGTTAAACAAACTACTCCTAAAAATTATTAAAATTAAATCAATGCTCAATGGAAAGAATGAGCTTTTGTTAGCAGATAGGCTTGAATTAACACTTGATTCTACCACATACTAGTCCAGTAGTTATGCGTAAATTACTTATCTTCTCTGGGTCTCAGTTTCTTCCACAATAAAATGGGAATAATAACAACTACATTGCAATCTTGTTGTAAAGATTAAATGATATAGTAATAAAGCACTTAATATAGCTCGGGACATATAATAGGGGTTCCAGAAATTTTTTTCTACTCTTCCCTTATAAAACATTGGTGATATGTCTTTATGTTTCTTAAGACAGGTGAAAAGTGTGTTTATTAGCATTCATTCTTTTATTGTGGTCACTGTGAGCACTTAGTGGGACCATCCTGAGTTGATGGTAGTCTCAGCCACTCTTCAGATTTGGCAGTCCTCACTGCTTAGCTAAGCTAAGCTAAGCTGAAACTACGTCTCTCAGAACTCTTTACCTGTAGAGTTCTGGGCTACAATGAGCAACAAGAGAAAATTCTGTAAAGCTTGGAAGACAGAAGTGAAGTAGCAGCCATGTTTTACTCTTGGAATTTCGGGGTATGGTCAGTTGCTGTTGCCGCACATGTACACAGTCACAGATGTGCTGGCGCATCTTGGTGTGAAGCAACACCTGGGTCCAGAGTTCTGGCAGCTCCAGACAGTAGCTCACCACAGCTCCTCTGGCCCCTGCCAGATCTTTTAGCATCTCCGACTTTCTGGTCAGGAGTGTGTTTAGCTCTGTGATTAAGATGCCAGATTCTTCCACAGATCACCTGCAGCATCAAAGTTGGAAGCTTGGAGGAAATCAGAAAACAATGCATATTTAGTTCATCCTTATGTGTTCCAGCTGGTCTTTGCAGGTTCCAGGCTGCTTTTCCCTTCCTCCTTCCGAGTCCATGTTGCCCTCCCTGACGCTTACCCTGTTGATGTTAGGTCCATCATCAGATACAAGGGCCATACATACATTGTTTAACCAGTGCCCACAATGGCCTAAGGCCTAATCTCTATAATACACTCCAAATTCTTCATTATCTCCATTGTTAATGCTTTTTTGCCCAAATACCTATCAAATATGAAATCTCCATTTCTCAGTATAAATACATGTATCTGTATCCTACAAACAGTGTGCATACACCCCCCCACACATGCACACACATATTACGTGTTCATTAGACAGTAACAGACCATTATTCCTCAGAACCATCCAGACCTGGTCTCAAGCAAAGCATTTGGAGATTTGTCCAGTAAGTTATCTTGTTTTCTTATATTTATCTCAAACTAACATAAAAGAAAACCTATGCCCTCTTTTAGAAAGGGTTATAGATTCTTATTCTTTTCATCTCATTCATTCATTCAGTAAATATTTGTGGATGGTACTAACATCTCTCAATAAGTTTGAATTTTGCCATTGGAAGTGTGGTTGTTGCTTTGTCTACTGGCAGTGCCCGTCCTTTGAACAGATCCAAGTTGACTGGGACCACAGAGACTGCTATTGGGATCACTCTCTGTCCTCACAGCCAGCATAATCTCACACTTACTATGTATTTACTAATTTAGCAAGTGCTAATTAAGGGCTGGTTGAGTTAGACGGTACTATTTGGTCACTGCCATCTTGGAGTTTGAAATCTCTAAGAAGATATATCTGTAGTGTCCTAAATATATCCACTCCCACAACACCACAGACAGGAATAAAAAAAAAAAAACAGATTTATCAGTGTCAGGTAATAGTATGTTTAATAGTATGTTTTAATACTCTTAAGAGTAACACTTAAACATAGGATAAAAATCATGTTAGGCATTCCCTCACTTTAACTTTTGTGTGGTAGTATAAAAATCATATATATTTTTATCAAGATAAAAAAATAAAAACATGCACATGCTTTGTCCAAATATAAATGATCACCTCCTAAATTTTAGTAAGACCATATAAAAATTATATGTACATAGACATAATTCTACATGTATGTAATGATTAAATATATATTTGTATCTTTTTCACCCACAGCAACACAGTATAAAGGAAAAAATAACTAAACACACACACACACACACACACACACATAGTGTGTGAATGCAGTCTTCCCTCTCCCAAAGTAATATTCAGAAAGATCAATCATACCTGATGACATCTTAGAGTCAAGTAAATATGAGAGTACATTGTTCTTCCTAGGATGGGTAAGTCAGGACAGCAATCTGAAGCTTTGAACTTGGGGAAACTGAACTTCTGGGCAACTGGAAATGTTCTCCAAGGTGCAGGGATGAAAAACAATTTGTTTTGACAGCTCCCATTAGGAAAAGAAATGAAATTTACACAGATTGTAAATTACTGCTTTAGTAGAATCTTATAAACTAAAGGAATTAGCCAGTTTCCCAAAGTCAGATTTTGCTAGTGTTTGCTCTGAGATGGGAATGTTGGTGTCAAAAGGTCAGTTTGTGAGTTCTGTTCAATTTTGTAATAGAGTTGAAAAGGTGGACTTATCAGTGTATGCAAAATCTATCTTTATTGAAATCCAAATCAGTTGTGTGTGTGTGTATGTCTATCAGAACAGAAATAAAAGAGTCCCTGATCTGAAAAGTTCTTAATAATTTTGCACTACAGTTTGGAATAACAAGATAGCTTCATGTTGATAATGAATAGTTTCAGAGCTAGTCTGTCAGATATTTCCATCACGGATCATATAGTGATGAACAACTGTGGACAGTTGTGTAATTAGTGAAGTATTCTTAGCATCAAATCCAATATTTAACATAGAAGGATATACACATTAACTGGAGGTACTGAAATTCATTCTGTAGATGTTCAGATCATGAAATGATTAATTGGATAACCCTCTCTTTGTTCTAGGTATCACATTTGAAATTCCTTTCCCCTCCTTAAGAAGTTTCCTTTAGTTTCAGCCTATCAGTCAACTGTTTTGGAAAAAGAATTAGAAACTAGAAATCCATATGACCTTTGTTTAAGTTTATTTATTTTGAGAGACAGACAGAGTATGAGCAGAGGAGGGGCAGAGAGAAAGAAGGAGAGAGAGAATTCCAAGCAGACTTCGCACTTTCAGCATGGAACCCAATGATGAAGGGCTTCATCTCACAAACTGTGAGATCATGACAGCCAAAATCAAGAGTCCAAGGCTTAACTGCCTAAGCCACACACATGCCCCCATATGACACTTTTTCAGTTGGGTCCTGGGAATCCTTAAAATCTTTATTTTTTTCTTAATGTTTGCTTATTTTTGAGAAAGAGGGAGAGAGTGCCAGTGGGGGAGGAGCAGAGAGAGAGAGACACACACACAGAATCTGAAGCAGGCTCCAGGCTCTGAGCTGTCAGCACAGAGCCCAAGATGAGGCTTGAACTCATGAACCCTGGGATCATGACCTGAGCCGAAGTCAGACACTTAACTGACTGAGCCACCCAGGCGCCTCAAGATCTTTGTTATTTTTAAAGTTTCTTTTTATATGGTATCTTACAAAACCTTATATGAATCCTTAACATTGTTATTTAAAAAAATTCTTTACTGAGTCTTTAATATTTTTTGTACTTTTCTTGCCTCATCTGGAAAGTCTGTTAGATAAAATCTCTGCTGGAAAGCATGAATTTTCCCAAAATATCCTTGAGGACAGAGAGCATCTGTCACCTGGTCTCTGCACCTAACTGATGTGGAGCAAATGCACTTGGCAAAGTAGTGCCCTGCCTTGCTGTGTCGCACTCAATGTAGCCCTTGTCTGCAGGTAAATAGGATTGTGAACGCGTCTTCTTAATAGATTCCTGGCTCCTCATTTTCACCTAACTGCAGTGATTGCTCTAAATGTTATTTTGGTGGGGCGCCTGATGGCTCAGTGGGTTGGGCATACAACTCTTAATCTCAGTTCAGGACTTGATCTCACGGTCGTTGAGTTCAAGCCCCATTTTGGGCTCCATGCTGGGTATGGAGCCTACTTAGAGAGAGAGAGAATTAAATGTTCTTTTGTCATATCTTATTCTATACAAGATTCTTTTCAGTATTTTCCTTTGGGTCTGTTCCTCCTGTTCCTTCTGCCTCATATATTTTTTAGTCAAAAGCTTTGAGTGTGGAGGGAAGAGTCTTCCCTTATATCCTTTCATATCTTTACCCTGCCTACAGAATGTTCTTCCTACCTCCAGCAGATTGTACATGGAGTAAAAACCACGGTGAGAAATAGAGACATAGTCAAAGTCAGATTTTTATATGTAGAAATTTTAATTACAAAATTAATTCCAACTTTAACCATTTGAACAGGTATTACTTCTTAGATTTGTTTTAATATGGTTTGGCTTGGCTTATTGTTATGGTACTATACTGAATAATTATGGTTTTAAAAATTAGTACAGTTTTTGGTAAAGCAAAGGAAAGATACAGATCTTATGATGTTTTAAGTTTATCACCATGTCTCATAAGTGTTGATAAAATAATGACAAAGCAACGAGTTGAAAAGTAAAAAAAAATCAAGTTATCTGACAATAGATGGGCAAATTAAAAATGTTTTGACTTAGTTCACTAAATAGATTTATTGAAGCTGCTGTGTATTTATAACTGCAATCAAAGTAAAATTGTCTCTCAGATTTTAATTTGGGGGGATTTTTCTTACTATGTCTTGTGAATGTAGTACTTTTAATTTTCTTTATGGGATAGCATTGCTTTATTTGGTTCAAAACAGTAGAATATATTTCTATTTATAATACAGTAAATAAAGGATTTATATATAGCCCTATAACTAACAAAAAAGAACGTATCTGAAGTTCCTATTTTTTAACCTTACCTAAAACATTACCCGTTCTCTTTTATTTTGTCTGTAAATGCACCCTGAGGCTCAATAATCTGACCTTTTGTATTTAATACCTAGTCTTACATCATCTCAGCCAGACCTAAGGCTGGAGGAGACTGAATGGCTCCTAACATTTTATGTGTGATTCTGACCTCTAACCTGACTCCATCTGCTTTCCCAGCATTTCCAGTTGGACATCTAATAGGCAAAAAAAAAATGTACCATGTCTCAAAACAAACTTTTGGTTTCCAACTCCTGGTCTCCAAAAATCCCAGTAAATGACAATTTTGTTCTTCTAGTTGCTGGGGTCAAACCCTTGGAGTCACCCTTGTCTTCTTTTCCCACACCTTACATGAAGTTCTGTCTCACTATCTGCACTAAGCCTCTGTATCTCTCTCCTAGAATATTGCAGTAGCCTTCTTACTGGTCTCTCTCCTTCCTCTTCTGTCTCACTATAGTGTGTTCTCCGTACTGCAGCCAGAGTGATCCTCCTGATGCCAGAGGACCATGATACTCCTCTGCTCCAAGTTCTTCAACAATCCCATCTAATTCAGTAGATCTAATGTTCTTTCCATGGCCCTATGTAATCCTCACTCCATTGCCTCTCCAACCTACCCTTCTCTCCTCTGCTTACACTGCCCTTGCCAAACCTGCACCCTTCCTGTTCTGTCAGCATGTCAAACCAACTCTCATCTCAGAGGTTTGCTGTTTCCTCCCTTGAAAGACCTTTCCCCCAGATGTGTCTTTGACTTGACCCTCACTTCATACTGGCCTCTGGTCCAATGCCCTTTAACAAAGAAGTCTTCCTGGATTATCCTCTATAAAATCATATCCTTAGTTTCCACTTTGGGCACTTTCTAGCCTTATGACAATATGTTACTATATTTCCTAGCATTCCCTAACACCTTACATGTTCTATATTTATCAGATTATTACACCCCCACCAAATATTAGAGATTTCTGAGCACAGGAATTTTGCTTGCTTGTTCACTACTATCTCCAGGACCCAGAACAGGGCTGCCCCCTTAAGCATTTAATAAAAATTTGTGGAATCAATGAATGAACACATTGCATTATTTTGTCAACAAACACACATTGACTACATGCCCGGCACTATTTAAATTACTGGGGACTCAGATATGAGTAAATATAGGCTATGCCTTCATGTGGGAGCAATGGACATGTAAAAAATTACTTAGAATATGATGTGATGAGTGTTTGCTTTGACAGCACATATACTAAACATAGAATACGATGTGATGACAGCTGTGGTTGAACCTTATAAAAATTCTGTGCACATTGAAATATGTATATGAAATATACATATGAAATATGTATATCCTGTAATGTATCTAGGATTCGCTTCAAAATAGCATAGGGGAAGGGTTTGATTTCTATATGGAGCAATATGTTAATAATTGATAAAGCTGGATGATGGATACATAGGGATTCATTTTACTCTCCTCCCTGTATTTAATAATACTTTACATTTTCCATACAAATGTTTTATTATTAAAAATCTATTAAAGTTTTTTTTATTTAATTTTTTTGAGAAAATTTTTTTGAGAAAGAATGGTGCAGAGAGAGAATCCCAAGCAGGCTCCTTGCTGTCAGCACAAAGCCCAACGCAGGGCTCAATGTCATGAACCATGAGATCCTGACTTGAGCCAAGATCAAGAGTCAGACCCTTAACTGACTGAGTCACCCTGGTGCCCCAACAAAACATGTTTTAAAAATCTCTAGTAATACGTCGGTGAAATAGTAACTTTTTGTGGACACAGAGGGTCTTTATAGAGAAAAGGAGATTTAGGTTGGCTCTAAAGTACATGAGGCAACAACTCATTGAAGTGGTGAACAATTTAGAGGGAGATGGGCCCCTGTGACCATCTGCCCGGCAGAAGAATAGAATGCAAGGACTTGGTATCTCTAGATATGGCTCAATTCAAACCAGATGATAAAATGGATAAGGAAAATAGTTAATGATCTTGGAGAAAATAGTTACTGACCTTGTTTGCAATATGAAGGGATATGAAGTTATTTTATGGGGAGTCAAAAGCCAGCTGAGATTTTAAAACGTCAAAATTTAGGTTGGTAACTCTAGTAGTATGCACACTGTGCAGCGATTGGTAGCCAGAAGACTGCAGAGAGATTTCTCAAACCAATAGAATGTCTCCTTGACAATTTGCTTTGAGTGTTATTTGTGTGTTTCATCACAATACTTGATATGAGCTCTGTCTACAGATTTTTTTTAACAGTAAATGTTTTGTCATCCTGTCCATGTCAAAGTTTTAAAAGAATTGTACAATTGACAGTGTATTTTTTTAAATATACTTTTAAAATATTTTTAATGTTTATTTATTTTTGAGAGAGACAAACAGAGCACAAGTGGGGGAGGGGCAGAGAGAGAGAGGGAGACACAGAATCTGAAGCAGGCTCCAGGCTCTGAGCTGTCAGCATAGAGCCCGATGCGGGACTTGAACCCACGAACCATGAGATCATGACCTGAGCTGAAGTCAGACACTTAACCAACTGAGCCACCCAGGCACCCCACAATTGATAGTGTATTTAAAAATTCACCCTAGATTGAAAAGCTGTGATCACATGACAAATTACTGAAAAGAGGTTACATTGTATGGATAGATATAGTTGGATATTGATCTAAATCTGATACTCTTGAGGAAGTTGTTTCTATTCTTCATGTTGTTGGGTTCTTTCATTTTTAAAGGAAGTTTTCATCCATGTGTTTGGGGCATGTTACCTTGCTACATTTTGTGATGTCATGACTCTATCTAAGCTT
This sequence comes from Acinonyx jubatus, assembly GCF_027475565.1. Lineage (NCBI taxonomy): Eukaryota > Metazoa > Chordata > Mammalia > Carnivora > Felidae > Acinonyx > Acinonyx jubatus. Next base: position 67,391,857 of record NC_069387.1, read on the forward strand.
TTCAGTTGGCTTGTGTGTGGTTGTCTGGAGGGGCAGGTCAGGTAACAAGACGCAGGCATTTGATATACTCAGTGTCAAAGGCTTAGAATCACAAACAGTTCCACTATAGCACTTCTTTCCATCCTCATTTTATTTAACTCTAAACCTTCTCATTTAGTGGGAGCTGTAAAGCAGCAAGTTGGACTTCAACCTTATTATTCTTAGTGCTTTGGTACCTTGGCATAATTGGTCCTTTTATGCCATTGAATGTGAAATATAGTGAAGATAGTGACCTCTAAATTGCTTAAGAAGCTAAAAGCATTGCTCTATAAAGAGATTCCACACAATTTTTTTTTCACTTTCACTCTGAAACCTAAGTTGAAAGTTCTATATTGAGCCTTCAGCTAGATATTTTGCCTCACTTTGTTTTTAGTCTTTCAGGAATTAATATGTTCTTCATCTATTCATTCCTAATGTTTTTAATTCAACAAACATATTATGATCCAATATATCTAATGTTCCGTGCAAAGTGCTATGAGGAATATAATGCTGATGAAACCCTAGCCTCAGAGAATTTAAAATTTAGTAAAAGGGTTAACATGTACCCAAATAATTATGGCCCAAGGTACAGTATGATAAGTAACAATGTTTTCAGAGTACAGAGAGATGATGTGTCAGGTCTGGTTGAGAGCTGCAGAAAGAAGATGCTAATCATGGCCTAGTATCTCATCTTCCAAGTGTAATATATGGGCTGGCAGAATCAGCATTCTATGAGAACTTGCTAGATGTACAGATTCCCAGGCCCCAACCAGATGCACTGAATCAATCACAATCTTCGGAAGGTACAGCCTCATGATCTGTTTTAACAAGCTGATTTTTACACATGCAAATTCATGCCGCTGACCATTGCAGTTACTCAATATCAGTAGATTGACTGTCGATATTTTGGGGGAAAGGGGTGAGCAAATGTCCTTCCTATGCAGTAGAGTTCACTAAGCACTGCCTTTTGCTTCACTGCTGCCTTGAACTTGGCTTTGATTATGACTAGCTTGGAAAATGATAAATCTCTAACCTACTGATAGTTAACATGTTTCTTGGTATCATAGGCTTGGATACAAGAAAGTAAATTGATGTAATAGAATTTTTTTAAAGTGTCAGCTCATTTATCCTTTTAAAAACATCCTATATTAAAAATATAAAATATTATATGCATATAAATTGTTTTAAAAGATTTTTTGATAACCTTTGTGCTCAACATAGGCAAGGTAGAATACTGGTATTTGTAAATTGTTTTTAAAAGATTTAGACTCAAACTAAGATTTTAGAAGATTCAAGTTTATATTAAAATGTTGAGGACATTTGCACCGTCATCAGGCATTTCAGCTACAGAAAGCACTGGCAATAGGCCATGTGCTGGGAGAGTTTATAGATGTGAAATTTACTGGGCTGTTGTTTTTGGCAGTCAGAGTGAAACAGGAAATGGCCTGCACCCAGCAGGCTACAATGAAGTGAAATGATGCTAGTTCTTGTAGGTTTACTTCACTAACTCGTTATGATACTTTTAAAGCGATGCTGCCCAGAGGGTTAGCAACTGTATTGGTGTTTGTTTCTTTTGCTTCAGCAAGTAATGGTTTGTGAAAATTATGGAAAGGCTTTGGAAGACATTTTGCTAAATACTTTTAGAGTCAGCTGAGGCAGAATCCAAAGTGCTTGATAAGTTTACAAGCCTAAATTATGCATTATCAAAGCTTTTTATAAGAGAATCAGAAAGTTTTGGCTAACTGAGACTTTGTCACCATGCAGATGTATCCTGGATTTTATCAATTGCATGTGATATGCTGAAAATAGGGACTTAATGCAAATGACAGAAAAAATAACATTTTAATTGCTTAGAAAGAAAAAATTTACTTAACATTCAATAGCTAAATCCCGTAAGTTCGTGTATAATAATAATAGCTGAGATTTTATCCTCCTGCTCAGGAAATCCAGTGTGAAATTGTGAGTTTAGAATGGCAGTGATTAATCATTATGGTTAACTGTCAAAAAAGAGTTCAGGTCATTTGTGTTAATGATTGCAGTATACAGTTTTTGACACTTACTGTGAGCCCTAACATATTTCATATATAACAATTAACCAAAAAATGCAAAACATCTGGAAAAGACTCTGCCTAAAATCTTGGAAGAAGTGATATAAATTTAAATATATTTATATGTACACAACATCATTGGAAGTACCTTGGAATAAATAGATTATAAAACAGCATTTTAAAAATAAACAGACATAGATAATTTACTTAGTGTAATAATTTCCCCCAGAGCAACGTATGTAAGGTCACTAGTAACCACAACCCAGATTACATTACATAGCAATATTTGTTTGGTAATAATCAGAAAACATTTAGATGCCATGGTTAGGATATGAATTATGTATGTATTGCACTTAGATTTGTGGGCATTACCAATTCTCCAAATACTTGTTTTAAATTGCTTTCAAGTAAAATTTCTTGGTTATTATGCAATAAAAATGACTGTGTAATCTAGGTTACACACACACACACACACACACACACACACACACACACACACAATCAATTCCAAAAGAAGGGTAATTATTTCATAAGATTCAGTGCCTGAATATGCAGATAGGTCTGAGAAAAGGTGTTGTATTACAAAAAGTACAATTACATTGTTAGTGTGGTAGATGCTAGACAGGCTTCATGAGGCAGTATTTTGTTACCCAGTAAAGAAACATTTCTGTGTTGAGGGCGACTTGTAAAGATTGTATATAACATGTCAAAATAAGTTTTTTGGGGGAAAATAAATTTGTACATGGGAACTTTCAGACCCCTTGAGTGCCCCTGGCGTAGGGCAGTATTGTTACAGAATTGTGGGGATTTGGGATAAGAGGGGAGCTGAATGAATAGCTTTTAGGCTAGGGAGGTCAGTAGTAGGGTGACAGAAAAATAATTATGATACCCTGAACACATCCTTCCAAATTCAGGTTGCTTTCAGCCTTAATTATTTAGGGAGCATACCAATAGACTCATCATCATCCAAGAGGGCTTTGCAGTTAACTGGCCTAAGGTACTATGCAGCCTCCCTTGGCTTTTAATATTTCTCACTTTTTGACATGTTCTGTAGAGTTTGTCCAAAGCTAGGAATAGCATAAGAGTAGTGGGAGGTGAAGAAGAAGCAGAGATCATTCATAGGTACAGTGTTTGGATTCGGTAACTGAAGCCTTTTCTTTCTTATAAGAAAATGTGTGTGTGTGTGTGTGTGTGTGTGTGTGTGTGTGCATTTAAATTTCCCTATCAAGTTTTAGGATCCACTGATAAAATTTCCCTACAGTTTACCCCAGCAAGTCGAGTTGTAAGATGTGAATTTCACTTAAGGAGAATTTTATTTAGGCTGATTTCTTATAAAATTCATCCAGATGGTACACATGACAGTAGAGAAACTGGGTAAGGTAACTTGTGTACTTCATTTATTTGATTATGACTTAGGTATTCAGGCAGATTATTATATGTACATTACAAAACAGCCTCTAACCATCCCAGACCCACAAAGCATTGTTTTGTTGTTGTTGTTGTTGTTGTTGTTTTTTAAGTAACTAGCCTCTACCTCTGGTTCATTTGATGTTCCAGCAAAGATGAATAGCTGGTGTTTAGAGAAACAGTTGTAGGGGATAGGAAAGACAATTGTTACTCAGATAGCCTTGGTCATTTGCTCACCTCCAAAAAAAATTTTTCAGGAAAACTGGAAGCCTTTATTTGAAATCCTGTGTTTAGAATATATAAGAAAGTTCTTGATTGTTCTATTATCACCATGTTTTCTTTTTATATAAATGCTCTATAACAAATCACTTGGGGCCCCATCCCCCCTTTACCTGAGATGTTCATACCTACCTTCTGTAGTCAAATTACAATATAAACAAATCCTTAACCATAACGATAAAATTTAGGAAACTGTGTTATATTTAAAATAAGCCTTGAAGTTCAACTACTTTGGAAACTTACACAATGTCTTACAAAGTTATACATACTTGGGGCACCTGGGTGGCTCAGTTGGTTAAGCATCTGACTTCAGCTCAGATCATGATCTCATAGTTCATGGGTATGATCCCCGTCTCAGGCTCTGTACTGACAGCTCAGAGCCTGGAGCCTGCTTCAGATTCTGTGTCTCCCTCTCTCTGCTCCTCCCCTGCTCGCACTCTGTCTCTCTCTCAAAAATAAATAAACATTAAACAATGTAATATACATATTTATGACCAGTAATTCCACCCCTAGGTATTTACTAGAAAGAAATGAAAACACAAATATAGGAGCTCTTTTTATAATAGCAAAACTCTTGAGGTAACCCAAATTCCCACCAGTAGGTGAATCGATGAACAAATTTTGATTTATCCAAATAATGAACCAATGAACACTTAAACAAGCAAAACAAATGTATAATAACAGAAAGCAGCTTAGTGATTTCCTGTGGTTGGGTAAGGGGTAGGAGGGATTTACTGCAAAAGAATATGAGAGAACTTTTTGGTCTGCTGGAAATGTTTTAGATCTTGATAATGGGGGTGGTTGCAGGAGTGTGTATACATTTAACAGACTCATCAAACTATATACTTAAAATGGGTGTATTTATTGTATGTAAATTTTATTTCAATAAAGTTGATTTTGAAAGAACAGAATATTCAGTGTGTAAGACCAAAGGAATGTTTGGTGAAAGTCATGCTGCTATTTTAAATGGTAGGAAATAACACCCCCAGAAGAGCAAGACTTGAAAGTGTTTTGAATCAAGAGTATTGAGATAAAAACTGTAGCAGTCAGTATTTTCTTCTATACTGCCAGAAAGATCAGAAACAGAAAAAGTTTATTAGTACAGTATAGACACTATGCTAAACACTTTATAAGCCTAGTATTATTTACTCCTCTCTAAACCTCCATGAGGTAAATTAGTTAAAAAAAAAAAAGCTTAAGAAGACTAAATACAGTATTGAAGATCACATGGCTAATGAGAGGCAGGGCTAGGATTTGAATCAGACTGAAAAATATAAATGCTTACTCGTTGTACTCGAATAAGTCTTTCCGAATCATAATTTCTTGCATGATTCTGGAGATATTATTTAGGATTATTCAAATAAGGTATTAAAATACATGTGGCAACCTAGAGAGTAAACCATCACACCCATGCGCATTAGTCCATAAATATTTGTCTACTGTGTGCCAGAAATTGTACCATGCACTGGGAATATGACTGATCATTTGCCCTCATGAGCTTCAAAATGTAGGTAAAAAAACAAAGAAGTTGAAATGCAGTGCAAGGAAGGGAATCACAGTGCTCAAAGACCACATTGCTTAGGCAACCACCCCGTTGGAAGTGGTGATACCTGAGTGAGAGCTGATGTATTCATGAGTTTGCTCTCTGAGTGTGGGAAGGGGGGTGGAGTAATGCCCTAGAAGAGATTTATGGGAAAGTCCAGAGGAGAGAAAAGTTCAGTAAAGTTTAGTGGGGCTGGTGTGCAGAATGAGGAAATGGCAAGGGAGAGGTTGAAGGGATTAGCAGGGGCCGGATCTTTCAGAGCCAGCCAATAGAGTGTCCATAATTTGTCATCAAAACCAGAATACTTGCGAGAGAAAGGAGCACTATTAATAATTATTCCAACAACAGATCTTAATTCGGGCTGGCCATGACCAGCTGGTTACTCCATAAGCCTTGAGAGGAAATTTTGAGTTTTTGGGATGGCAGGCATAATTAGAGGGTTTTGAGTAGAGAAGTAAAATGACTAAATTCTACCTTGCATCATGTCTATCACTATGCTTTCAGGATGGGGCTGAAGGGACCTTTAGTACACTTTAACTTCCTCAGGTATATGTATGATGCCTTTTAAATCTTTACATTCTAAATGGAAATTATAGCCACTCAAGAAATAGTTAAGGAAAAAAAAAACACTGAATATTTAATATATCAACAGCCGAAAGTATAATTTGAAAACTAAACTTACTTATGATTTAATTTTATTTCCTAGTCAATTTTTATTAGCAAATATTCCAAATAAAAGTGCCTGAAAAATGAAAGAGGAAATGATTTTTCCAAAATAACGTTTTAAAATGGATAAAGATTTATTTCTTAAGCAATATCTAAGGCCCTGCTATCGCAGAGCCAAATTTTGATAATGTTGTATAATATAAAGGAAAATGTTGAAGATTTGTTTCTTGATTTAAAAGATTTCTAAGAGAGGTGGTAAAAGAGAATACTTCAATACTTTTTATACTTGGTTTTCATTCATTTGAATATTCAACAAATAGTTATGCAATGCCTAAAATGGGTAATGAGAACCTATAGTGACATTGATCTCCTAGGCATAAGGTGGATAAGAGCTGAATCTCACAGGGCTTTGTTGGCAATTCTAAGTTGTTATGCTTTTAGGAGCAAAGAGAAGTCTCAAAGGGTTTTAAGGAATCTATTATATCTACATTTTAAAAACATCACTTTGGCTGCAATTTGGAGAATGTTTTGTTTGGGGTGCAGGGAAGAAGTGAATATAAGTAGACTATAAGTGAATATATAAGTAGACTATAAGTGAATATATAAGTAGTCAAGTGAGTACCCTGGGCTGATTTGAGGTTGTGAAGAGAAGTGAGTAGTTTCCAGAAATATTTAGAAGGCAAAAGCTATGAAATATAGTAATAGAATAGGATAGGGGAGGGGAATTGATTATAGATGACTGTATGGTTTATTTAACTGGCTGAATGGTCATGCCATTCCCTGTCTTAGGCAGATGACAGAGTTTGTAGAAAACTTCAGAAGATTGTTATGGACTGTCAGGAAAGCCTTGAGACACCTAAGGAAATAGTCAAGTAGATAGTTGATACAAAAGTCTGGAGACCGTTATGGTCTAGTGATATAAATATAAGTCAGATGCATAGAGGAGAGAAGGTTACTAAAGCTTTGGGTGTGAATGACCTATGAGGGAATAGAGCTAAGAATTCCTTGGAATAGACTTTAGAGGGAGGAGAGGCCTCAGGAAATGCAGTATTTAATGACCAAGTGAAAGAGAAAGAATCTTTGGAGACAAAGAAGAACTGTCCAGAGAAGAAGGAGTAAAACCATAGAAGTGTAGTAATAGGTAATTTAGCTAGTGCTATGCCAAGAGATTGTTTTTCAATTATATTACATCTATATTTATTTTTAACTGATTTCACTATAACTGAAGTTGGAGACAGTATTCTCAAATGGAAAGCAATTGTGATTCATTTGCCCCTTTCTCTTTCTCATTTTGTCTTCCTGTGAGTGGGACCAGGCTAGTAGAAAAACTATAAATAGTTTAGTTCATAAGAATTGGTTTGTAAATTTAACAGTAATTTTAGAAGTTAACATTTATTTAGCACTTATTATGTGCCCATGCTAAGTATTTTAAATGCATGGTGATATTTAATCCTTTCAACAAACTATGGGATAGATAATATTATTATCCTTTTTATAAATGCACAGAGTAACAGAAGTTGAATAACTTGGGCATCACCATACAGCAAGTTACAGAGCCTGGATTCAGGCACAATGAGCTATTCCCTAAGCAATAATTGCCAATGGAGGGTTACTCCAGCATCATGTGTCCTAATGTGAAACTGGCAGAGATTATACTGAACAGTTGGTATTTTCTAAAACCCAAGTTATTTATATTATGTTGTAAATTATATTTGCCGTCTTGCTATTCTTCCGATGGGAAACAGCTATTTCCTGTTTAATTTTGGATAATAATATCTATAGTCTCACAGTTTTTATTCTGGTAAATAGAGTGAGGGAAGGAGAGAAAAAGAAAAAGTCAGGGTTGGAGGAGTAGGGAAGCCATATACTAGAAACGAAATGCCTTAATTTACACATAATTTAGAGTAGAGGTCGGGGACAGTAGAAATCCTCTATGTATGCATAAGGAAGAAAAAAGATTCCTTTTATACAATCAGAAGATCACAACCCAAGATGGGGGAAAAAGGAGAAATTTTGCAATAAATCTAATCTTTAAAACATAAAATGTTTGATAAATATACAAATTCTATTAAATAAGTAATAGCATTAATTAATATGAAACTACTTCATTCCGCATTTATTGAGTGCATACTATTTGCTTGGCCATTTTTCTATTACTAGGAATGTAGCAATGAACAAACCAAATTTCCTGCACTTGTGGATCCATCTTACATTCTAGGGGGAAAGATGGGCAATAAATAAATAAGCCAACAGGTGTGTAGTATGTTAGGTGGTGATATAAGTCATAATAAAAAATAATAATAATAAAAGAAAAAAGGCAGGGTAAGGAGAAAAGGAAACAATGAAGTTGCTGTCCAAATAATGGTTTCAGATGAAAGCCATCATAATGGTGTAAGAATACAGATTTTGGTTCATTTTTTGGTTCTCATGTTGGTAAAGACATTAACAAGTGATACATGGAGGGAGTGCTTCAGTGAGTTCTCATTTCCTGCAGTTTGAAGTGCCAAATTTTTAAAATAATTGTATACATTTAGAAATTAACCCACATTTAAATACACAAAACAGACTGGAGCCAAATACCAAAATGGTAACAATGGCCATCACTGGCTGGTTTTTATTTTCATCTTTATATTTTAAGTACTTAAAAATATTTCCACAGTACATAATTCTATAATAAGAAGAAAATAACATTCAAACATTGCTCTAGTTTGCCTATTTAGAGAAAACACAGGGTAGAAAGAGAAAGCAAGAAGAAACTAAAGGGAGAGAAGAGACAGACACTCACAGTCAAAAATAGATATGTTATAAATACACAGAAACAAATCATCTTCATATTAAGAAAAAGAGATGCAGGGGGAGGGAGAGACATACCTATAAATCTGCCCACACAATTCTCATATTATAGCCTTGAACATACAGCCACTGAACATTATAATTCTCCATTTTAATACAGGACAAGCATATCAAGAAATATTGGTACTGGAAATTATTAGTGTTGGATGACATCAGACTGAGAGTTGCATCTGATAATAGAATTAAAGCAGGAAGTTAAACCTGGGCCAGACTCCTGTTTTGGTTCTCTGTTGGTCTTTTAAGTAGACATTAATTATACATGTAGACAAAAAACTCAAGTCATAACAGAGACAACTCTTAAAGTATTTATATTAGAATACAAATTAAAATAAAACCTTAAAAAATTAAGTATATTGGCCCAACTGATTATTTTATGCTGTTTAATTATTTCACAAATGAATTAAGTCTAGAGGACTACTGCTTTGAGCTAATCAGCTTACTTTTAGCTATTTTTTGATAGCTTTATCAGTAATTCACTTACTAGGATTATACATTCTATTTATTTTCCAAGTAAATCTATAGAAATCGAAGTGTCAGTTATATATGTCTTTTTCATCTTTATTTCTGATAAGATTCGGAGAAAACTGACCTTGACAGAACAGCTTAACTTGTACTAGGTCACTTTCTACTTTATTTCAGAATACTGCCAGTGAACTGGTTTGTTCAGAATATCTGAAAATAATCTTTGAAATGTTTCTGTATTTGATTAATGCACCAAATACATTTTCTATCAACAGTACTGAGAGCAATTTGCATTTTAAATGTGAGATCCTCCAGAAAGCCTTTTTTTTTTTTTGTCAACTCTTTGGATAATGTTTTTAGAAAGATTCGCTTATGATGTTTTGTTTTGACTTATGTTTTAGAGGAGGAACAGTAGTATTGAACATATCATGTTTTCTAGTAGAACTTTGGTATAACTTCCAGCATGACAACAGAGACAAGGAGTATGTGTTCATTTCAGTACAATTTATATGAAAAATCCAGTCTTGATTCCCTTTAAACAAAAACTGTAAGAAGTGTCATATTCTGGGTGGTCTCCAATTAAACAAGCGAGTGCTATTGAGTACAAGTATGATAGTTTATTTTATTTTGAAAATAAAATAAATTCAAGTCTTAAGGAAATTCAAGATGTAGCAGATCAAAGTTATGACTCCAGTTATACACAAATTGATGTAAGATGGTGTTTCTTTTTTTATATAAAAGCATTATGTAGCCAATGTTATCTTATGTAATTATTAGTAAACACGTTCCTTGACACTAAAAATTACTATCATACATTATCAACATGTAGAAAGGAATAGCCAAATACATTAGTTCCATCAGAATTTGAGAATGTGTTATATACACTATGAAGCTAGGCAAGATGATGCCATTATATTTTTTAAAAGTAAGCACAAAGAATCTTACATGAAACTCTGTACAGTGGCCATAACTTGGTCTTCTGAGGTCTGCATTTCCTTTGTTTTGCCCACAGAAAACATTAGTATTTCTCACACTATTCCAGTGGAAATGCCTCTAATGACAAAAAATAATGAGCTTCTAACCCCGGGGTTCTGCCAATTTACTACAAAGTAACCACCTGCAATCAAGATATTTTTTTTAGTCTTGTGGGTTTTTTTTAATTAAACTCTTATGTATCTTTCCTTTTTAATTATAAAAGCAACATGTCTTTATTAATTAGGTAAAACTGATGATCCAGAAAGATACACCGTTTATTTTGTTGCTTCATGAATTCCATGGCATATTCCAGTTTGAAAAGACAAAGAATTCTCTCTCCTGTAGACTCATTAGAGATGTACCAAATGTGTAGGAGTTCAAGAAGTCCTTAGAATTCCTCATATGCATTTATGTCGATTTTTATCACCAATTTTTATTTTGAGAAAATGCCTTATGAGGACCGTAAAAGGCAGTACTAGTGAGGAACAGTTACAGCTTTCTTTAGAAAACACCTAAGGGCAAATGGGCAAATTTCATCCCATATGCTTTGTTAGAAATCTAATAACTTGTGCTAAATAAATTACGCCACATCAAAAGTCACAGGCTTAATCAAGATTTAGGAATTAAAGGAATCAGATCCCATTTTTCTACAAAAGCAAAGTAGTGATATTTCCTTTGTTATTATTTTGGAATCTTCTCTATTTGCCCAAACTCAAGAATTTACAGTGAAGTATAATATGAGAAAGAGAAGCAAAGAAACACACTCTTGCATCAGCAGGTCTATAGCAGCAAATGTGAGAACGGGAGTGGTGAGCAAGGGTAATGGGGCAGAGTTCGTTGCTGAAGATGGACCTAACGGCTGCTCATTGAACTCTGGGTATTAATCCTGTGATTTCAGTTTCTTCTTCCATCTTCATCTTTCCATCATCTCATCCCATGATTCCGCCTGCACTCCTTCAAACCTCCTAGAGGTTCGTCCAGTTCCCTAGATTTATGGCTTCTCTAACATCAGGACTTCTGTATTTCTTTTTCTACTTCCCAACGGCTCTCATGACAATACTGTCAGATGTGACGATTATTACTGCTCTGTCAGCAGAAGGACCGTTGCCACGCTCCATCCTGTGGCAGAGGCTTGAGATCACACTCACCTACGTGTGCACAACGCCAACTTGGGGGTTGTTTCCCTGGCATGTGCTAGATAATTTTAGTAATTAAAGTTCATCTTAGATTGATCCTAAGTGAACCTGTTAGGAGGTAAATGTAGGTCACTAAAGTAAGGTGTCTTTCATTTTAGAATTAAATTAAGGCAAGTATTAAAGATTAATAAAATCAAAATCAATGGAGTTGTTATTTTTAGCCTGATTTTTGAAGCAGGGATAAAAAAATGCAACGTATTTATTAAAATTATTAGCCACCCAGTGTATACCATTTAGGTAGAACATGTACAAAATAGAAGATTAACTCATGCTACCAACAATAAATTACAAGAGACTATGGTTGGTTCTTTGTGGTAAAGAAAATCATGGAAGGGGCTAATCATTTAGTTTAATTACTCAAAATTATTACTGATTCCTGTAGTGACTCCCCAAAGCAAAAGGAACATGTGTATGTTTGTATACGTGTGTGTTTACACGCTATGTATATTAATGAGACATATAAAGTGAATTACACAGTCGTGCTATTAATTTTTTTTTTACTTTTTTGGAATGTACTATATTGTCTTTATTGAATTATATTTTGTATTCATTAAAAGAAAATGAAAATAGATTACATCAGCTAGGTAAAAGAATGCTGATGGGGAAGGAAAATTAGCGATCATATAAAGTTTTGTACTTATATTAAATTTAAACATTATTCAAATTATGCAAAAAAAATATTTACCATATATAAATCCAAACTTAAAATACACAGAGGAGACCCCTCCCTTCCTCCTGTATTGATAATAGGTTGAATCAATCCATAAACATGCTATTACATGTATGACCAAGGTCTACCCCTGATGGCAGATTAAGCTGTGGCCAAAGAAACTAGCATCCCCATACATCCTACACCCTTGACCTAGTATCCTTTAAATTCTTTAAATTCTTTAAATCCTTTGAATTCTCAGAACTATTTAAATATATATAATAATAGTTAAGAATATGTACATACTTATAAATATCCCCGTGAAGAATAAGGGAAAATCTTATTTAAATTCTGTCAGTTTTCTGCTATATAACTACTCAAGGCTACAGGTACAATGAATACAGTAAGTTTTTTTGCATGAAAATAAAATAAGGATTTTATTGGCAAGACTGGTAATGGTATCTAAGGGCAAAGAAGATCAAGTGATTGTGGCCTTTATAAAAGTAAATCTCAAACTGAGTGTATACAGTATACAAGATGACTATATTAATTGGTTTTATAAGTATCGAAAGTAAAGTTGCATACCAACAGGAATTAAGACCAATCTTACATTAGTGATAGGTCTTGGAAATTTACTTACCACCACTAAAATACATTCTTTTTGCCATTTTCTTACGATCTATATAGTGGTTTGTAGTGGTTCAAAAAATCCATTAGAGGGCAATATAATATTGCTCTGCAACTCAGAAAGGATGTGCAGAACTACCCTGCCTCTGTGTGTGTGTGTGTTTTGAAAATGGGCTTCTAAATAACAAAATAAATTATTATCATTTTAGTCTTCCTTTGTTAGTGTTTTATTTTTCTGAAACACAAACCTTCAGCTGAATTTTAAGCCTTTTCAAAAGAATTTAGAGTTAGATCATATTCCAAATTTGGATTTCTATCTGTATGTGTGTTTTTAATTTGATAGATACAAACAGGTAGTACAGAAAATGTCCTCAAGTTCTAAAAGATCTTTTTTCCTACAATATAATGTAAAAAAAAACTCCTTAGAAATGAGTAGAATATGTGTTTGTAATTTATGAATACACATATAGGAATATATATATGTATATAAATATATATATATATATCCCTATATCTCTCCCTGTATATGATATTCTATGCTTCTTTTTAAAGAACCTTGATTATTTACATTAAAGGACACATATTTTACATGTATAGTTTATAAAGAAACCTAAAACTTGTACTCAGTCATCAACCCAAGTTATATTTGTAAGTTTGAGAATACAGTCTTAACTCATGTAATGCACTGTTTACATAATTTAATATATTTTTTAGTTTTACTGAGTTGAAATATATTGAGAATGAATATGGTTTTACTTTAAAAAAAAAAAAAACTGTTGTGTGATACCAGAGCACTGAAGGGACCTAGTTCAAATCTCATCTTAAATCCCAAGGATAAAAGTATGCCACAACAACAAAATTTAATGAAAACACTAAACACTAAACTGCATTAAGACTTCTGTTTTCTTCTGAAACTGTAATGAGTCAGTTCTGGATTGTTTCTCAGCACAGGGATAACTACTGACTGGACCAAGGATGAGCTTCTGAATGACACAGTGAGACCTTTCATGAAAAGGCAGATGAGGTCCTGAACTTGGGTGAAGGGGAATGGTGATGAACTAATCACTTAGACTGACTCTTTTTGGAACTTGGACTAGACCCGTGCCTCCTCAAATTTTTAGCCATGTCCATATACTGCTTATACTGTTGTTCACTTCATTGGATCACTTTTTAAACTTAAATCAAGTAAGTTACCATAAATTACCAGGAAAGAATAAAAATAGATACATAGAAAATATATTTATTAAAAAATGAAATTAAATAATAAAAATAAATCACAATGGATCTAATATAGAAATGCATAGCTGAAAAGAAATTATTCAGTGCAAAACTTTTTTTATTATCAGTCTGTAATAAAGGGATTTGTTTGGGCCCAGTGCTACTTAGTTTGTGAAGTAAGATTAGATTTTAAATCAATACGATAATTCCATTTTGTGTGTGTGTTGATGTTTACTGGAAGTGAGAATCCCATTTCACATGTGCACCTAGTTAGATATTGTGAGCCAGTTTGCAATTTACGCATTTAATTATGGATAGTGAGTGGCTGTTTGAGCAGTAGGAAGCAGATATGAAGCAGGAAGCTAGATCTCAGGCTACTGTTTGACCTAGGTGAGGTGCCCACCTCAGGAGAAGGTATTTTGGGAAGACTCTGAAATTGTACAGCTTCCCTTACACTCTCCCTATTGTCAGTACTCATTCTTGCCCAAAGTGGAAAAGCCCCTGAATTGGAAAGTGCCTGTGGCTTACCTAGAACCCCTTTGTTCTCTGCATGGTCCAATACACAAATCATAAAAATCTGCATGCTCCCAGCACCTTGCTGTATGTGAATCCACCACAATTAAGGTCTAAGCTCCAAAGAGAGAAACGTTCCCTCCAGCCTCCTTAGCAATTTCAGCAGAAAGACAAATGCTCATGTTTGCACCTTCAAAAGTTATTTTACTGGCGTACACATTCACATTTAGAAAACAGAACCAGAGACTATGGGGAGCATTAGAAAGTTGTGAGAGAAGGGTGGAAAGATCAGTACTGGTGAGAATAGAAGTATAAGTGGTCCATGGTCCCTGTGACATGTCCGCTTTCTATATCCAGTCCACTCACAGCCTTACACTGGCCAGATCTTGTCATTAGCATTAGCTGGGTAAATATCCAGACGTTTGTTTGTTTATTGGCTGGAAAAGAGAAGCTTCTTGTTCAAAAACAGAAAAATCCTTTTTGGGAATATATCCAAATCTTGTTTCATTAATAAATGATGCTATTTTTCAATAATAATACATCGGTTAGTAGTTTAAGAGGAGTTTTTAACATAATGCCACAAGGCAAAATTTCCTTTCCAATTTATTCACAACTTTTGTGTTAACATTTTTCCAGAATTCTATTAGTCTGTCCATCCATACAGTGAGACAATCAGCCTGTCATTTCTGTGCATCAAAGCATTGTTTGTTCATAGAACTCTTCAGCTCAGGTGCCAGACAAGCTGTTACTTAAAAATAATTCAGTGCCAGCCTATGAACTCTCTGAGACAAGCCTATCCAGCCGTTGACTGTCACCTTATGTGGGTAATGTAAAAACTACTTATGACTTTCAGCATATAATGAAGCAGAAATATAGCTGTAGTGGGGTTTGAATGGAGATGGCAAATACTTGGCACACATAATTTATTTGCCCCCTCCTGTGCCTATAGCAGACATTGCTAATTGATATTCCTACTGAACCTGATCAGCATCCATCTCTAGGCAGCCATTATCAACCAGTTGGAGCAGGCATGTTACTTGAAACCTGGATGCCATTCCTGTATTTGGAGGAAGGGAAAACAAAAAGGCAAAAGGAAGGATATGGAACAGAAGAAACAGAAGGGAGAATCAAGGTTTCCCCATGAATCAGAAGTTAGAAATGTTCTTTCTTTGTGCTGGTAATAAAAATTAGAGTTGAAGCAAGGGGAAGGAAAAGAAATGAATGAGAAAGTTAATTCTGAAAATCCCTTTCACCATAGAAAAAAAATCCTCCACAAAGTGGCCAGTTTCCAGGGCTACTCTGGCTACCATGGTGACCCAGGGGAAAGATGAAAAGCTCTACTTTTGATCAACTTTATTAAATTAATTTCAACAGATATTCGTTAAGTGCCATTATCCATACTACATATAGGTTCCTACTATTCTAGGGTCTATAGTAGATTCAAAAGAAAAGTTTTTAAAAATTTACCTCCTATTGATGTGCAGGGCACCATGCCAAGTCATTAACATTTGTTATTTTATTTAAATCCCAGACACCCTTGGGCCCAAGCAGTGTCCTGTCAACTTCACAGATAGGTGACTTGAAAGACATTAAGCCAGTTGCCAAAAGTCAAATAGTTACCAAGTGAGGCCAGATCTTGCACAAATATTCTTTTCACATTGTGTTGTGTCCGATGGCCAATAACTGGACTTGCTTTTTTTACATATCTCTGGATTCACTGAAACAGGAAAAGAGGAAGATGTCATGGTCTTGCCTTCTGTTCATACACATCGTTTCCTTGCCAAACCATACAAATTTCCAAAGGCTAAAGGTAAAGGAAAAAAAAAATCAATTATCAGTGCTTGACTATCTCTTCTGGTCTCATTACTTGTAGTCTTTAATTATTTCCAGGTTCGAAACTTTTAACAGTATTGAAATGTTAATATTAGTTGTTAAAAAATACAATGTTAAAATGTTAATATTAATCATTAATATTAAAATATTTTAATACTGTTAATATTATTTTAATGGAGCCACCTTCACTTGAAGAGTTTGAGGTATTTTTAAAAATTCAAATTAAATTGGAGGAATGAACAAAAGAGCATTATAAATGAATCACTGAAGGATAAAATCATGGGAAACTGCATGATTCAAACCTAGGCATTCCACTTTGCACCCTGCCTTATAAATTATCAGCTGGATAATACGATTCTGTATAGTCACCCTCAGTCATTAATTTTTCACTTAAAATGTATTGTCTGCTTCACCTAGCTGCTTGCCTTGAGCTTGGGGAGTGCAAACAAGGATATTTGGGTTTAGCCTAGAGCAACGTAAAAAGAAATGGAATAAAACCTTCTCCAAATCTCTTTGTAGTTAGGGACCTTCAGCAGAGTTGGGTTATAATGGTTCTAAAGCTAAGAACAGTATTGCTAGTGTCCATGAAAATGGAAAGCAACTATAAAAATGATTGACACATTCTATAAAGTGGACTTTCATTGTCAATCATCTAAATATGATTCATTAATCATACTCTAAGCATTTGACAGCTGACTGACAGTAACAAATTCTCCCCAGAGAAAGCTATAAAGAAACTTAAGAGCAGCTTATTAATGTTGATACTACTTAAGCTGGATGTTATGCATCCTACAGATAGCAGATAGTTTCTTGCAGCCCAACATAATTGATTCCAGCAGAACTTTTATTACCAGAGAGTGCATTACACAGCTTCTGATGCATTTCCAATCACAGAGGACTGATTGGTTTTATGAGAATCTTTTTTACAAGAGAAAAAAACAAAAGAAGATAGAAAATACCTCAGATCTAAATATTTCTAAAAAATGTGTTTTCTATTTATTTCAACAATCAACAATTCAAGAGCCTTAATATTACAAAACAAATAATGTCAGGCTGGTGTCAGTCCCTCCATGTTGCATGACAGTATGCCAGAGTTCAGGGCTTCATTTGCTCCTGAATCAGTGGCCCTCTGCATCAGACTGTTGTTTCCAGAGGATTCCAAAGAAAGATGTAAAGTCAAACTTTAAGACACAAGGTAGAAAAAGTAAGTGTATAATAATAAAGACTTCTTATGCAAAAACCCACGGGTTGTCTTTAAGGAAGACATCAGTCAACATTAGGTTTTGAACTACAGTAAGCATTCTTTTTTTTAATATATGAAATTTATTGTCAAATTGGTTTACATACAACACCCAGTGCTCATCCCAAAAGATGCCCTCTTCAATACCCATCACCCACCCCTCCCACCCCTTATCAACCCTCAGTGTGTTCTCAGTTTTTAAGAGTCTCTTATGCTTTGGCTCTCCTCCACTCTAACCTCTTTTTTTTTTTTTCCTTCCAGTAAGCATTCTGATACACACACACACACACACACACACACACACACACACACACACACTCATACTACATTGCTATAGAATTTCTAGAAATTTAATTAAATGCCCTAAAGAGGCACTTTTTTTCCCTCCTCACTCTCCCTGTCATCCCAATTGTCTCTCTGATTTTTTGAATAACTTCAAATGGGGCATTGTTGCAGAATGGAAAGAGTTAGGGATTACACAGATCTGGATTTGAATTCAGGTTTCACCCATTTAATAGCTATAGGTGAGTCAGTTGTTTATCTCTAAGTGGTGATATTTATTGTCCAATCCCCAAGATTGTCATAAATTAAAAGAGCTCATGGATGTAATGGTGCCTACTGCTCAATTACCGTTGCTATCATCCAGGTTAATTTTTGGATTGTAACTATTGTTTGTGCAAGCATGTACATGTTTAGAATTAGGTCTTCAACTCCTATAACCTGGCCATAATTTAAGAAGTTTATAAAATTTAGACTCAATAGATTTTGCAACCAGAAGGAGTTGTTAGAGATAATCCAGTTCTCTAAATTAATTGTAAGTATAAATATGTCACAAAAGCAGGTAAATGACTTGCCTAACTAAAAGTTTGCAGCTTTATTTTTTTAAAGGAATTGTGTCCTAGAATTTTTTACTTTCTTAAGATTGTTGCATGTTTTTAATGATGATACAAGAGTAGAAACTTTTCATTTGATCCCATCTTGTTATCCCTGCAGGTGAATAATTCATCATTTCAAACTAATTGATTAACCTTCTAATGAATTTATTCACTCTTGTAGTAACTATTTCTTGATATTTTATACCCTAATGGGATAGAATAGAGATACATCCAGTTGGCAGGAGTGATACGGACCCCCAGCAAAACTCATTAATTCTGTCATTCATTTGTTCAGTGAGTCAGAAATATGACAATATCATACTGAGAGTATAAAAACTCCATATATGCAGTGGGGAAGTAATATTTTGATTGAGACAGGCTCTTTTCTAAAGTATGTCTCATATCTATTTTTAGATTTAGAGGAATTTATATTTAAAAATAAGACAATATAGTAAAATTGATCATTAAAAGGTGAAAACCTTATTCGTTATAGGTTAAGATTATCACTTTAGACATCTGAAATATAAAGTTTTATAGCATCACATGTTTTGGGGGATTATAAATAATTCTCAGAGACTTACCGAATTTGTTTTTATATTATTTTCCTCTTGTATTTTATATATAACTGATTTAACAAATTCACCTCCCTCCACCCCCACCAACAAGCAGAAGGTAGACACAAGATACATCAAATATCTTCCAGTTTATTGTTTTTTTTTTTTTTCTTGAATAGCTGATTCTCATTATACTTAGCTTTTCTCCCTTAGGTACAAAAAAAAATGGGTCAAGTCCTATTTTCATGGCCTTATTAAGTCACAACCACAGGTAGCATCTTTAGGTATCCATGGCATTGTTGTAAAGATAATTTTCACATAAATGTGTTTTTTTTAAATCACTCTTCTTTGTAGTTTTCATAATTGTTTTCTTCCCAAAGTCAGATTTTCTAGCCTATTCTGTCTTAAACATTTTGCATCTTGCCAATTAAAATGCTAGCCTCTTGGCCCTACCTTCCTTTCCCTTATTCCTAGAAAGCATCTGTTTTTGCACATTCTTCTATAGTTTAACCCAAAATGCCAATCAATGATGATTGATCACATTTTCAGACAACAGCCTGGACCCTGATTCTACACTCCACATGCATTTGCCATTTTGATTAATGAACATAAATCAGGGGTGACAATTCACATTTGCAAATGGATGGAAAGAATTATTAGAAATGCAGTATGTTAGTAAGCTAAAGCTTCCCTTCATTCTACAACACTTGCATTGAAAACAAATGTGTGCCCCTCAGAGAGCCTCGTGGTTATCATTAGGGAATATCTGAAATATAGAAATAAAACACATGCTGCCCAGGCCTGTTTTTATTATTTTGATCTCATAAAAGATCTTTCTATTTCAATACAGCCTAAGCACCAAATGATCTTGAAACATCATTTCAACGTCTATATAAGCCTCTGGTATACAGAAAGTCTCAACAAAGCAGCTTCTTTCTCTACCAAATAATGAGTGGGCATAATTATTTTGCTATGAAAGAGTGTTAAGCAGACATTTAAACTTGTTTTCTTAATTCACATGAACAATAAAAGTCAAAGATTTTTAAATGTTCATGCAATGAATTATGTGCTTTTTTCCCCTACAGAGATAAACTTTAGAAACACAAAATTCAAAATAGATAACCTTTCTTAAAGCCAAAGTGTCAATGATATATGATGAATAAACATGAAATTATCTGTGGAAAGTAGTTTGTTTTCTTTGGCTATGACAATTTCTGACCTAATTGAAACTTGCATATCTGGATCCTCACATAAAATGCTCCTAAGTGGCTTACGTATAAAGTATAATTCACAGACCATATGTATTGATTCCAAGAGTGATCTGCTTGACATATTAATTTTAAAGCATCATAATTATAATGGTCCATTCATTGTATTAAATGAGTATTAAATCTTTGCAACTACTTAAAACTGTTTTAAAGGGTCATAGGTCTAATCACCTCACAAGATATATGCCTACACTAACAGTTGTTCCCATCTTCTTGAAAGGCGAAAGTTGTATAATCTTAAGTAAGTGTAGCCTACTCTTCTGGTAAAAACTGGATCTGTTTAAAGCACACGTAGCAGTTCTACGAGAAAAATTTTTACAAAGTTCATCACCCTTTGGAAACTTATAAAAATATGTTCCATACTTGGATTAGGTTTCTATCTTAACATATTTACTTAGGAAATACTTTGTTTTCATTCTTCTCTGTGACAACCAAATTGTCCCTTGAAGGCATCTAGTGTGAACATGGGAATGAGAGAATAGCAAAATAAGGTACTGTTGAGTGTTAATCCGAATTTGCAAAAGTTACATTCAAGTCCTAATCAAAACATGTAGGAGGAAATTAACTTCTGCATCCAATGAGAATTATTGTCTTGGGAGTTCCTGAGAGCCTCCCTCTCTTGGATCTTGCTTAAACTTGTCTGGGCCTCATCCAGGAGTCTTTTCATGTTAAATTTATAATAATTGGCATGGAAACTAATAAAGTGCTGAGTGTCCATTAGATTAATTTTATTCATGCAAAAACATTTTATGAGGCAATGTGCTAGGTACTGCAGATAGAAATATCAAAGAGACTGAATTTCTGCTTTCCAAGTATTCAGTGTTCAGTATTCAGTATTCAAGGGGGGAAATATTCATATCAGGAAAATGAGTTATTAATCCAGTCGGTTAGTACAACAATGGAGATATGCGTAAGACAGGGTGCTAATGTGAGAAAGGAGGATCAAGCCTGATGGCAAGGTGTCATGAAACACATCACTAAACCCCAAAAATGCTGTTCCCTGACATGTAGAGAAGGAAGGGGTCTTATGAGAAGAAGGAATGATTGAATTTAGGATGGAAAAGAATGAAATAGTGTGGCATGATGGAAAACTGCAAGTAGTCTTAACTGCATGTTAAACCTAAGACATAAAGCAGAGATGGAGGTAATGACAAGGCATGAAGTTAATGAGGAGCTTTAGAGTTTAGATATTATTCTAAAAGTAATGCCGCAATGAATAAATGAAGTATTTCACTGAAGAAAACGTGCAGTTAATGAGAAGTAGTAATTTTAGGAATTTTGGGGATACCAACAAAAAGCAATATAAAACATAGTTTTGATAAAATAGTCATTTCCATCAGCAAAAAGTATGGTTGATTTTAAGATGTGTCTTGTAGGAGAAAACCACCAAATACATGCAATTTGTCATTAAATTTACCTTCACTGCAGCAGATGCAAAAGAACTAGTTCAGCAATTATGCCTTAATGTCATCCCATTATCATTTATCATTTTTCTTAATGCATCAAGACCTAAAGTGTAAGTCTGTGAAGGCAAGCTTGGTCAGCAACCATAGAAATATGGGGTTCATTTGCTTTCCTTCCTTTTGTCATAAAAGGGGTCTTGCCTTCTTATACGTGGGATGTGGCATTTAAGTTAAGTTCATATAACCTTTTAAGGGAGTACATTATTTCTTTTTTTCATTTTGAACTGGGAAAACTACATCACTAGTAAGTGGTAGAATAAATTGTAACCACATGTCAAAAAGTAGGTCATCCTAATGAGTGTGGGTAAAGCTGGTATTTTCCTTCAGGAAATATCTGTTTTGTTTCTTCACAGAACAGTAATATATTTTATTAATAACTGCTCTGTGTACTGTGCCATTAAAATTATTGACTTCATAACTTCTTCAATGCCAGATATTGTTTAAAATAATCAAGCTTTTAAAAATTAATTTGACATGGTATCAAGGTACAGTTGAAATTGAAATATGTAGATTTGATATTTGTGAATGGAATACTTTTAAGTGCTGAGTATTTAACGTTGTTTCTGTATTAGTGAGTACTTTCTAGTTGAAAATAGAAAGATTGCCCCGAGTTAGCAAAAGGTCTAGATTAGAGAATACAGCAGTCTCTCCTTTATCCGAGAACATACATTCTCAGACCCAGTGGATGCCTGAAACAGGATAGTACCTAATCCTACACATGCTATGTTTTTTTTTCCTATTCCTATATACCTATAATAAAATTTAATTTATAATTTAGGCACAGTAAGGTATTAACAATAAGACTGCTATTAAAATAGAATAATTTTGACATGCTGTAATGAAAGTTGTGTGAGTGGTCTCTCTCAAAATATTTTATTGTACTGTAATCCTCTTGTGATAATGTGAGATGATAAAATTCCCACATGATGAGATGAAGTGAGGTGAGTGGGATAGGAATTTTGATATAGTGTTAGGCCCCTATTGACCTAATAGTATGTCAGAAGGAGGATCATCTACTTCTAGACCCTGGTTGACAGGGGGTAGCTGAAACCATGGAAAACAAAACTATGGATAAGTGGAGACAACTGTACTTTGGAAGCAAGTAGGATACCATAGACTCTCAGGGGTATTAGAGGTCATATTCTAAATGCCACCCCAAGTCTATGTGACATATATCATCTCTGTGACATATGTTTCACAGAAAACTGTTGGCTCCCTAGACCTCATTGGAGTACCTGAGTCAGTGGTGGAGTGCAGACCTCTCAAGATACATTGCTTCTTCAGATGGCATCTTCTTCAGATTAGAAAATTCTTCCTTATATTATTCTAAATCTGTCTCCCTATAACCAGGATTCTCTGCTACAGTTCTGCCTACTGGGGCCATACAGCGTGAGCCCTTTAAATATCTGCGGACAGCTAAAGATGAGTCTCTTTCCCTTTTTACTAGATCACTGGAGACTGACTGGCAACCAGGGAAATGTGGTAGACAAAAATAATCTGAATTCAGTAAATATAAGCAAAGTCTCTCACTGAATTATCATAGAAAAGTGTTGGCTGACAGCACAGTTAATTCATAACTAGAGACTAATTAATGGGTGGCCAATGCCAGCCTAGAGAGTTTAAGTATCCATGTAGCTGGCATGCTGTCTGGTTCTGTCTTTAGACTACGATGCTCAACATCTGAATTCATGGCTTAGCTGAGGACATTGATAGACGTAGGATCAAATTGACTGTAGAGGCAGCTCTGAGAGGGGGAGTGGATGTGCTTAATGACATTTATACCAGAGAACTGTGTGGCTTATGTTCTCATTTTAAGACTTTCATAAAAAGTCCATATTTCAGATAAGCTCTAATAACTAGACAAATTAGCATTCTCCCCCGTCAAAAGTATCTACCTGTTTATTTTCTCCATAATATTTATCATCACTTGGTATGTTGTATATTCACGTTTGCTGGAACTATTTCTCTCCTAGATTGTAAGTCCCAACTTTTTTTTTAAGTTTAAATTGCCAAAAATTCAAACACTCAGTTCTTTTCCATTAAATGGTTGAATGGCCAAGTCATTGGCACAAGCTTTGCAGTAGATTGCATAGTAGGGTCTATGCTAAGTGGTTGGTATTATTTTATTTATCTCCTCTAAAATTTAACGAGGGTGTGTTGTAGACATTTAAACAAACAAAATCCGAGGGATTATTGTATTTTATATAAGGTGATAGATATATAGTAAGTGAAGGAGATAGGATTCAAACTCAGGTATGGCTGGCTACAGGACTAGAAGAGAGATTTTTAATATCTGACTGTAAAGGTCACAGTGATATGTGTAAAGGGAATTTGTTGAAAGAAAAAATGGAGCACAATTGAGCCTAAGAAAATCATTTATGGAAAAGGTAAGACTTGATATGAAGAATGAAGGTGATTCGAGGGATGTGAGAATAGTGAAGATGCGAGAGAGCTTGTGAATTTCAGAGTTGGGTAAAGGTCACAGACACAGGGGAAGCTCCAGATTTATATATTTCTATCTTAGTAGATGTAGTTGACTAGCAGCAGTTTCATGTTATTAAGAAGAAGGATGAATGGTTTGATAAACCTAGAGTATTCTCAATGGGGATGAAGATGATTATCAGCCCCAAAGGGGAAAAATTGGTTCTTGGAAGACAATACCTTCTCTCAGATATTACAATGGTTCATGGCCCTCCAAAGGACCACAGTATATAAAAAGATGTGCGTTATATCGATGGTGCTAAAATTTCATAGGGGATTGCAAAGTGGGGGGGATTTTAATGAAAAAAAAACAAGCAGACTTTATTCAAGATTTTAATGAAAAAACAAACAAACACAGACTTTATTCAAGAGAGTAAGAGAGTAGAAACCCTAAGAGAAAATAATCCATACGAAGGAAAAGCCAACTGCCTGTTCTACAGTGTTTTAAGAACTCTCCTGTGTATATTATTGTGGCTTAAAGGAGTAGACTCTGTCCTTAGATAGATCCGGAGATTATTTTATGCTTACTGTATGCCATAGACACTTCTAAATGCTTCCTATGCATTCATCGATTAAAGCCTTGCAGTAAATTTATGAGAGGGTCTTTGAATAAAATTTACCCGAGGTCAAATGTTACAGTGTCTGGGCCAGCATCATTATGAGCTTTATTTTCCTAATTGGTTAAATGGGGATAACAAGATAGTAATACCTATTTAGTAGGCTGCTGTGAGAATTACATGGGATAACTTGTGTAAAGCAGTTAGCACAGTGTGAGGCAGAAATGTTAGCTACTTGGATTACTCAAGTAACCAATTACGACGGATTGTGATCCATACCATACATTTGCTTGGATAACCAGAGGCAGCAGGATTTGCTGTTTTCAAAGATCCATTTCTACTTTAGTTTGTAACAATGCATCAATATTGTTAGTGTGGCAAATGTACCACACTAATGTAAGATGTAAACAGTGGGGAAAACTGGATGTGGGTATATGGGAACTCTTCGTACTATGTCCACAACTTTTTTTTTCTATTTCTGTTCTAAGACAAAACTTATTATTAAAAAACTTCCTTTATATCAATGAATTGAGTAAATTATTTTTAAGTTCCAATTAAAAAAAATTCAACTTCATAAATCCCGCTGAACAATGAAAATGTCAACCCCCCCCCCCCCAAAACGAAAAACCAATAACAAGAGTGCACAGGAGTTTTAAACATTCCATACATAAGCCAGCAGATGGCAGAGTACCCAAGCGTCTGAATTTGTACCTAAAACCCTGCTTCCCATCAAATGAAGTCTTTTCGTTTTTCATGGAGTTTTAGCTAATTCATAATGCTAAAAATATAAAATCCTGTTGCCTCTAAA
This sequence comes from Acinonyx jubatus, assembly GCF_027475565.1. Taxonomy (NCBI): domain Eukaryota; kingdom Metazoa; phylum Chordata; class Mammalia; order Carnivora; family Felidae; genus Acinonyx; species Acinonyx jubatus. The sequence continues at coordinate 67,417,390 of NC_069387.1, forward strand.
CACAGGGCTAGGGCTGAAAATTAAGTGGGCATTGAATGTGGGGTGGGTGCTTCAGCTCAGAGACACTGCAGTGGTAAATCCTAGTTGAGGGTAAAGATAGCTTTGATTCCGAGTGTTGTGAATTCAAGTGCTTATTCACAGTCCAGGTATGGTGCCCAGAAACAGATGGTGAGCCTTCTTGTCCCAGTCTCTTCTTCGCCTTCTGCTCACTATGGCGATTTCTCACCTGGTGCAGGTGGGTGGATAATCGACTCAGTAGACTAGAATAGCTGGGCTAATCAGTGATGTCCAGCTGTGCCAACACTAATCCAGAGTTACTGCTGGAACCCAAGTGTAGCCTCCAACTGAAATGGGGTGGGGGAATGGCTCTAGTTGCAATGACTGAGGAGACTGCTCTTTGGTGTGTAGGAAAAGCAACGTTAGAGGAAATCAATTTCTCTTTGGTAGATTAGCAGCCCCGGATAGAAATCACACGGAGGTTTCGTATGGATAAAGATGATTTTTTTTTCTGTATGTCTGGGAGAAAGGAAGATAATTTATGTGAGCAAACAAAGGTAATGTGGAATAAAAGGGATAGACATTTTAGTCCTCGGCAAAGAATTTAAGGCTAA